>NC_090932.1:107161776-108652002 GCF_040938575.1 Ambystoma mexicanum | reverse complement strand
CTGCAGATAGGCAAGTGCCATGCCACTGGGCCCAGCATGTGGCCCTCCTCCCCTCCCCTTCCGTGATAATCCGGTGCTGCAGGAACAGCCCCTAACAGCCATTCCAGATGCCATTCAACCATCCACAGTACGTTCTTGGCCGTGCGCGGAAGCAGGTTAGAATCTCTCACCCCAGATGCTGATATTGGAAGGTCGAATCAACTTGTGCTTTTATTTATTACAACCACATCAAGCAAGGTAAAATAATTCCGAAATGGCCGCTTACAACACCTTTGGAGCAACAATCATCATTGCCTAGCAACGTTTGTGCATTTCTGTGCAGGTTTCTGCTGGCAGGCGGAAGGAGCTGACTGCAGCCCTTCCAGTGGAAGGCCGTGGCTAAGGGCACTGTTGTGCGCCTGTTATGCGCATGGTAGCGTGACAAGGCCAGCTCCTCTAGCTCTTCGGGACAAAGGTACGTCGCTTCCTGGACTTACACCCGCCGCCCACCAGAGCTTGTCTGGTACACTGCCCAAGTCCGCTCCTCACCCTGCAATACCAAGTTTCAATGCCATGCCTTCATCGCTCCTAGAACGCCCTGGGGCTCACAATACCCAATCACCCCAAGATGGCCGACTTCCAGTGCCCTCCACTGCTCGACTAACTTGAAGCCTATTAGGCCGATCCATAACCCATCACACTGCCCAATACACCGACAAGCGCAAGGTATCACTCAGAGCCCACGGACAGTCACCTTGACCGACTCTCACCATTCGTCACTCACACCTGCTACCGATAAACCCGCAAGCCCTGTGCATGCCGTGCTTCTACGCTCAACATGCCTGGTTATGGCACTATCCTCCACCATAATGCCTACCACCCTTGATGCACTGTCTCCTTCGTATACTGTGGTCAGCGCTTTACCCATTATACCTATCTGAATATCCAAACTTATCATTTGCAGCCCAATGCATTTTCTTGTATCCAGCACCTGCAGCTCACTGTGCCCATGTTGTATCTAGCATATACACCCACTACATCCACCATGCAGTTTAGCCCATTGTGCCTCTCTGAATCTAGTATATGAAGCCCACTGTGCCTATTTCGATTCTAGCATTTTTAGAACACTGTACCTTCTTGAATCTAGTATACATAGCCCCTGTGCCTATTGTGAATCTAGTATATGCAGCGCAGTGTGCCTACTCTGTATCTAGCATTTGCAGCAGCCCACTGTGCCCATCGTGAATTTAGCATACGCAGCCTATGATACCCATGCTGTAGCCAACACCTGCCGTCCACAGTACCCACCTGCATACTTTGACTCAAGCCTGGCCTAGTATACTCATCTGCCACTACCTTGAGGGGACCACTACCCCGATCACGCCGCCTCTTACAGAAGCCCACACCATGAGTATAACAGCCCATAGCCTTCTAATTTACACATATCTTCTGCTCTTTACCCACCGGACAGCAGTCACTAGCCATCCCTTAGCATCCATCAGAGCCCTTAACAACTCTACTACTACTTTCCCAACCCCCTCTATTAATATGGAACACCAGGATCCGACTGCCTCTACTGGGCCCCAAAGTAATCCATGTAGTCTACTTCTCAGAAACTACAGACTCCGTGCAAGACTCTCGAGGCTCCATGAACCTCTGACAAGAACCCTACCACCTACCAACAAAAGATCCAATAACCAGAAGACTAATATTAGTCATCTCAATAACCCGAGGCCACTAAGAACACCCACCAAAACTGAACAGGCCCACTCTTCTGAATCCCTCACGGCACATGCCACGGACATCTGTGACTTGATATCGGTCGACAACCTGGACTTTCTTGCTATCACAGAGTCATGGCTGCACGGCGCTGCAGGTCCATTACTTTCCCTAGCAATCCCGGAATGTTACACCATACTGAAACAAGTCAGAACCAATATGTGCCAAGGTGGTACTGTTGTCATTGCCAAGACTAGTCTAAGCATGAGAACTATGCCCACCACAGCCTCAGAGTCATGTGAAACCCTCACCATCAAACTTCCTTTAATTAACTCCCAAACACTGAATATCCACCTCATCTATAGACCACCTGGACCTATCTGGACATTCGAGGAGGATATCCACAATCTACTTTCCCATAACCTTATAACCTCCTCACAACGATGTGTCTTAGGGGACTTTAACCTGGGTTTCAATGACCCCCTAGACAAAAATGACACCACCATTGCCAACACTCTCTCAGAGCTGGGTTTAACGCAAAAAACTCTCAAACCCACACACATGAAAGGGAGAATCCTCGAATGGCTAGCAGATTACAACTGCACCACCACCATCAAATCCATCGTCCCACAACTCTGGACAGACCACTTCTTCTTGTCATTTGAGTTATTTACCACTAGACCTCTCCCGCCCATACCCACACTGGCACTGCTATGTCCAACAAGAAATAAAAAGAATATCACCAAGGACAAATTGATTCCGGCGATCATACCCACTCTTAACTGACTAAAGATTCACTTAGACCCAGAGACACTTTTTGTTATTGTTATTGTTATTTTGCACTTATATAGCGCCTTATATACCATTGGTATGGTCTGAAGGCGCTGGTAGGTTGAACGCCCTTGGGAACCGAAGTTCAGATCAGTAGAGAGAGTAGGGAGAGTCAAAAGGTGCGTGTGTGCACCGGATATGTGTGCAGCTCGTGCGGTACACATGTGATAGCTGATTCTTATTGGTAGGTGTGGTGGTTGAGAGATCAGGAGAATGTGTTCGTTCTGGCAGGATTTATCCGGAACGGATGTGGCTGCGTTAGGCCTGAGGAAAACGCCTGGCTGGGGGTGTGAGACCAGCAGTGTTTACATAGAATGATGTGGAGTAAGCGGTGGATGTTCGTATGGGAACAGTTATACCGAATGGTGTCATAGTATCTCTGTGTTCTAGTTGAGTGGTGATGTAAAGGAGAGAGTAAGCGTGGGGTGTGGTAAGAATGGTTATATGCTCTTTCAATGTGAAAACTTCTAAAATCGCTTTCCCAGAGAGGCTACCGGGCGAACTTCTAAGTACAATTTTCCATACAGAGGCTATTGGGAACATTTCTAAATTCAGTTTATCAGCGAGGCTATTAGGCACACTTCTAAGTGTAACACTCGCGGAGGCTATTGGGTACACTTCTAAATGCAAATTTTCACAGAGCGTCTACTGGGCTACATTTCTAAGTTCAATTTTCCAGAGAGGCTATTGGGCAAACTTCGACTTGAGACTTTCCAGGGTGTCTATTGGATACACTTCTATAATCAACTTTCACAGATGCTATTGGTAGCACTTCTAAATGCAGCTTTCACAGCGTGGCTAATGGGCACACTTCTAAATGCCGCTTTCACAGAGGATATTGGGCCCATATCTAAATTCAATTTTCCACAGAGAGGCTATTGGGCGCACTATTAACTTCATTTTCCAGCGAGGCTATTGGGGATACTTCCAAATTCAGTTTTCCAGCGAGGCTATTAGGAACATTTCTAAATTCAATTTACCAGAGAGGCTATTGGGCACACCTCTAAATGTAACTCTCATTGCGGCTAATGGGTACACCTCTAAATTTCACAGAGTGGTTATTGGGAACACTACTAAATTCACAGCGAGGTTATTGGGCACACTTCTAATGGAACTTTCCAGAGTGTCTATTGGGTACATTTCTAAATGCAGCTTTCAAGAGTGTCTATTGGGCACACTACTGAATGCAATTTTCACAGAGTGGCTATTGGGCTCGCTTCTAAATGCATCTTTCACAGAGGATCTTGGGCACACATCTAAATTCAATTTACCAGAGAGGCTATTGGGCACATTTCTAAGCTTGACGGAGAGGCTGTAGGGCACACTTTCTAAATGCAACTTTCGCATGCTAACTTTCACAATTCCATCTAAGAGTGGACATGCTAACTTTCGCAATTCCGTCTAGGAGTGGACATGCCAACTTTCACAGTTTTAGAGTGGACATGCTAACTTTCCCAATTCCGTCTAGGAGTGGACATGCTAACTTTCACAATTCTAGAGTGGACATGCTAACTTTCATAGTTCCGTCTAGGAGTGGACGTGCTAACTTTCACAGTTCTAGAGTGGGCATGCTAACTTTCACAACTCCGTCTAGGAGTGGACATGCTAACTTTCACAGTTCTAGAGTGGACATGCAAACTTTCACAATTCTGTTTAGGAGTGGACATGCAAAATTTCACAATTCCGTTTAGGAGTGGACATGCTAACTTTCACAATTCCGTTTAGGAGTGGACATGCTAACTTTCACAATTCCGTCTGGGAGTGGACATGCTAACTTTCACAATTCCGTTTAGGAGTGGACATGCTAACTTTCACAATTCCGTTTAGGAGTGGACATGCTAACTTTCACAATTCCGTCTGGGAGTGGACATGCTAACTTTCACAGTTCTAGAGTGGACATGCTAACTTTCACAATTCCGTTTAGGAGTGGACATGCTAACTTTCACAATTCCGTCTAGGAGTGGACGTGCTAACTTTCACAGTTCTAGAGTGGACATGCTAACTTTCACAATTCCGTTTAGGAGTGGACATGCAAAATTTCACAGTTCTAGAGTGGACATGCTAACTTTCACAATTCCGTCTAGGAGTGGACATGCTAACTTTCACAGTTCTAGAGTGGACATGCTAACTTTCACAACTCCGTCTAGGAGTGGACATGCTAACTTTCACAGTTCTAGAGTGAACATGCTAACTTTCACAATTCCGTTTAGGAGTGGACATGCAAACTTTCACAATTCTGTTTAGGAGTGGACATGCAAACTTTCACAATTCCGTTTAGGAGTGGACATGCTAACTTTCACAATTCCGTTTAGGAGTGGACATGCTAACTTTCACAATTCCGTCTGGGAGTGGACATGCTAACTTACACAGTTCTAGAGTGGACATGCTAACTTTCACAATTCCGTCTGGGAGTGGACATGCTAACTTTCACAGTTCTAGAGTGGACATGCTAACTTTCACAGTTGCGTCTAGGAGTGGACATGCTAACTTTCACAATTCCGTCTAGGAGTGGACATGCTAACTTGCACAATTCCGTCTAGGAGTGGACATGCTAACTTTCACAGTTCTAGAGTGGACATGCTAACTTTCACAGTTGCGTCTAGGAGTGGACATGCTAACTTGCACAATTCCGTCTAGGAGTGGACATGCTAACTTTCACAGTTCTAGAGTGGACATGCTAACTTTCACAGTTGCGTCTAGGAGTGGACATGCTAACTTTCACAATTCCGTCTAGGAGTGGACATGCTAACTTGCACAATTCCGCCTGGGAGTGGACATGCTAACTTTCACAGTTCTAGAGTGGACATGCTAACTTTCACAGTTGCGTCTAGGAGTGGACATGCTAACTTTCACAATTCCGTCTAGGAGTGGACATGCTAACTTGCACAATTCCGTCTAGGAGTGGACATGCTAACTTTCACAGTTCTAGAGTGGACATGCTAACTTTCACAGTTGCGTCTAGGAGTGGACATGCTAACTTTCACAATTCCGTCTAGGAGTGGACATGCTAACTTGCACAATTCCGTCTGGGAGTGGACATGCTAACTTTCACAGTTCTAGAGTGGACATGCTAAAGAGTACAATAAAATCATGCTATCCACCCTTGATAACATTGCCCCTCTAAAACCTAGACCCAGCAAACCTAAATCCCATCTAAAAAAATGGTTCGCCCCTGAACTTAAGGATTTTCGACTACTTAAAAGGAGCTGTGAAACAGCATGGAGGCAAAGTCCCTCAGAAGACCACAAAAATAAACTAACAGAAATCTCCTCCCAATATAAAAAGAAAATCCACTTGGCCAAAGAAAATTCATTCAATGAGCTTGTATCCATGGCTAACTCGAGTATGAGAGAACTGTTCACCATACTTAAGGAACTAGAGTCACCTATCCCCATCCCAGACACATGCTCCAAAGACAAAACATGGTGCACCAATATTCAACAAGAACTATCAAACAAAATTACATTGATCCAAAAGAAAATACTCCAGAAAAAAGCCTCTCTCACCAATCTGAATAGAGACCCTGCCTTAATGGATCATACATCAGTCGCACGATTCACATTCTCAAAAACCTCTATCCCGGAGGTGGAGAAAGTCATCCTCTCTCTCAAGTCATAAAATTGGCAAGGTGAACCTTGCCCTGCCCAGCTCATAAAAGACTCTGCCAGGGAACTCTCCCCATTTATTTCGAAACTTGTGAATGCCTCATTTACGTCCGGCACTGTACCGACCAATCTGAAACAATCCTGGGTACTTACACTGCTCAAGTATCACCACTGTACCTTTTTTGCTTAAAATCCTAGACAAGATTGCATATGACCAAATCCAAAAATTTCTAGAACAACACAAATTACTAGGAGAACATCAATCAGGATTTCAACCCCAACACAGCACAGAGACAGCCCTCATCGATCTGAAGGCACAAATAGATGACTTACGAGATAAAGGAAAAACAGCTCTTCTCTTGCTGCTGGACCTCTTGGCTGCATTTGATCTCGTGGACCACAGAGTCCTTTGCAGCCACCAAGATTCAGCCGCACACTTTTCCAACGAGGCCATAACCTGGATTGAGTCCTTCCTCAGCGACAGAACTATGAGGGTGTTCTCCCCATCGGCTTCTGCCGACCTGATCCCCATCCTGTGCGGAGTCTCTCAGGGTTCTTGCATAACCCCAACACTATACAACATATTTACCAAGCCCCTTTTTGATGATCTGGACCATCTCGGTATCACCTACACCAACTTTGCAGATGATACCCAGATCCTCCTCCCACTTTTGGGAGATTACAACAAGGATTTGGTGTTGGTGAATAGGGTATATACCATCATTCAGGCATGGATAGCAACCCATGGTCTATGCGTAATTGATGATACAACAGAGTTTATCATTTTAGGGACCCATTCCAATCTCAAACAGTTAAGCCAAGATATCACCTCTTTTGAAATCGATGTTAACACTATCAGGGTTTCCAAGGAGGTGAAGACACTTGGCTTTTATCTGGACTCCACACTCTCATTCGACAAACAGGTGAAATCTATGGCATCTGCCACAGCCTACACCTGTAAGCTCCTCAGAACAGGCAAACACTTTCTGTCAGATAATAATTGTACTATCTTAGTGAGAGCCTTGATCCTATCGAGACTCGATCATTGCAATGCCCTCTATATAGGTGCCAACAAATCTACAATCCAAAGAATTCAAATCCTTCAAAGCAACGCCCTGCAAGCAGCTATTGGTGTGTCCAAAAGATCGCACATTTCCAAGATCAGGCGAAAAAAACAACTGGCTATCCACCCAAAATAAAATCCACTTAAAAGTAGCCTCCCTGGTCCACAAATCCCTGAACAATGCAGCACTGAGCTATCTCACAAGCAAATTCCAAAAGAGATTCTCCTCCCGACCAACAAGAACTGCCACTGCCAACAGCCTCATCATTCCAAGATTCAGATGAACTTAATCTGGGGGCAGTAGCTTCCAGGTCTGAGCAGCCCAATTATGAAACTCACTGCCTCACCCTTCACGCGAGGAGCAGCCCTTTCTGAAATTTAGACATAATTACATCAACCATCTGAAATGCCTAGGACTAGCCCACTTTCTACTCCATTATTCACAAGACCTCCCAGCGGAGCTACGCTACAGACCATCCTAAATTCTGACCATGGGCACACCCCACTTTCCCCTGTCAGTACCTGTATATAGTACCTGTATATATGCAGCTCCCTTGTAATCTATCTATAATCTGCTAGCAAGCAAATGTTAACGGACGTTATATATTTTTTGCCTGTAAATGTTTTGCTCTTCATGTAATCTGTAACATTGTAATGTAAGATCTGTATATCCTGTACTGCTGCGCCCAGCTACCTTTGGGTTTGGTGCGCATTAAAAGTGAATAAAACAAACAAACAAACTCTGGGGGTGCACAGTATGGACTAAGGCCATTCTCCAGACAATTGCCCGAAGGCAATGCCAAGTGACAACAATGGAACTCGGGAATGCGTCCTGGCCGTGGCGGCAAGCTATACTCTGGCGTAAGGGTATTCCTCACTTTTGCTGAATGGCAATTTGCCAATTTCCTTTTTGGCAATTTCTTTACCACACTTTTTACCACAAATCTTTATGTGGTAAATTGGGTAATGGTATATAAAGCAGAGGGTGGTTGGGGGTGCAGGAGGGAGCGTGCTTGGGGTTTCCCCCGACATTTTGTGGTAAAAGAAAGGTGGAAATATCAGCGAAAGAAATTGGCGGCAAAGTGACATTGGGAAAACATGTATTGAGGAAAGCCAATAGATCTAGGGTTAAGTGCCTGCTGCACTCAATGGACAACAAAAGAAGTTCTCCACTTCAAAAAGTCCTGTGTTTGTCGGTGTGATAGCTCCAATGTATCGCAGCATGCCAATGACGCATGTCAGCCAGCAAGCATGCTTTCACAGGTGATTTCATGCCATTGCCATAATGCTTAAGGGGTACAAATCATAGCTTTGTGAAGCATATACACATGTCTACATTACATACTTTGACGCTGTCAGTTGAAAACATTTCAAAAGAAATAAAGACCCACTCATTTTTACCCCCATGCATACTCCCACAGGGAATTTTTGTTCTCACCTGCAGTTACAAAAGCCAGATGGATTTACACCAAACTAGTGTTAGAAGCTAGCGCATGATCTTCTTTTGGTATGGCGAAATTCAAACCTGTGTTTAAGTGATTATATATATATATATATATAGTTTGCTGATCAATTCACAAACCCACATGGTTTTAGTTCACACTCTTAATGGTCCTTTTTTGCTCTGGGGACCTTTGAAAAACCAATCTAAATCAGACCTTGAAAGAGATCCCTTCTCATTAGCTTGGGCCAGACTGAAGATTTGTGTTACAGCCACCATTGTGATTGGCGCAACACACAGTGGGTCCGCATAGTGCGAATAAATGTGAAACATCTATGCTATAGTACTCTGAGACACATCAGCACTCTTGTCTGTGCCAGTGGAGCATCAGCAGGTTGAAATGTGGCCAGTGGCATCTCTAGGAATATTTAGGGGGTCACATAGGGGTCCACAGCAAGTCAGAGGGCCCCGTATAATTGCTGGTAGCAAAAATATACATGTTCAGTGAAAAAAACTTCACTTGAAATCGCTGTAAGGTGATGGCTTAACTCAACAAAACCCTTGCAATTCAGAAAACGTTGGAAGCTACACCACCTTAACTCTGAGACCCCCCACTGCACAGCCCATGAGCACGCTGATAACATTACAGATGGCATCACTTATGACATCATATATTCGATCATTCATGACATCACTGGAAAATAGTGCCCATTGATGACAGCCATGGCTTGTTGCCACTTTGACCGCACATGGCCTTTGCCACCCAAAGCAGCCATAGGGCATGGCCTGTGACCATGACCACGAGCCATACTGCTGCCTGGGGCAAGGCCTTTGACATGCCCCAGGCCCTGAAATGCCATACAAAGTACAAGAGAATTTGAGGGCTGAACACCACGTTTTATAACATGCACTCCTTAACACATTTGAAATCAGTTAGGTCTGTTGAATTAAATACACCGATGGGTGCATGCACCTGAGGAAACTTCCTATGTTATATATGATATGAATATTTCCCAAAGCTAGTTATATGATGGTGATAATATATTTTATAAAGGTTTGCAACAACATTAATATCTTTTAGCGTTTTATTAAAAAATGCTTGTAACATGTAAAAGACAATTTTGATTTCTTACTTTCAATGCCTAAAGTATTTAAAATATTTTCAAATATGTATTTTCATTAGGTGTGTTTAAGTGTGTGTGCCATATGCCTGAGTGTCTTAAGCGCATGTGGCGTAAGAACGTTTGGCAGAAGAGTGTGTGTTTAAGGCATATATGTGCTAGGTGTCTAAGTGTCTGGCATGTTAGTAGCAAATGAAAATATAGTGTGATGTAATTTGTCATTTATTTATTTGTAAAGCGCAGCCAGGCCCGGGGGCATATGGGCGCGTAAGTTAGATCAGGTTACAGTTACAATATAAAGCAGTCAACAGTAGTTACGTTACAGTTACAGAAGGTACAAACATAGTATTGCAAGTGCATACAAATATACATTAAATTACATAGTGTGCCGGCATCAGTCTAGCGTGCTAGGATCCAGAGGATAGGCTGTCAAGGAGTCCAAATTGTGGAGCCAACACCTCGTGTTATGTTTGAACAGGTTGAATGAGGATTCTGCACGCAAGGGTGCGGGGATAGTGTTCCATAATTTGGAAGCTTGAACAGGGAAGCTAGCTCCACCTGAGTTATGAAGTTTGAATCGCGGTATGGTCATGGTATTAGTTTGTGCTACCCTGAGTGGTCTTGAGGAGGTGTGGGGTGTAAGTTGGTTTGTAAGGTATGCTGGGGCAAGGTTAGCCCTGGCTTTTTGTATGAGGGCCAATGATTTAAGAGCTATTCTGTGCTCGACAGGGAGCCAGCGTAGTTTACGTCTGGTCTCGGATATGTGTGCTTTTTTGGGGATGTTGAGGGCAGCCCTGATGGCATTGTTTTGGACTTCTTGAAATTTGTTGATGTTTTTGTGACTAGTGCCCAAGTAAAGGGCGTTGCAGTAGTCTAATTTGGATAGGACTAGTGCTCTGGCAAGAGTAATGCAATTGGGTGTGGAGATGAACGGTCTACATGCCGTGATCAGCTTGCAGGTGTATGCGGCTGAGGAAGCTACTGCATTGGTTTGTTTATAGAAGGATAAGGTGGCATTGATGTAGATACCAAGAGTTTTAGTGTTCTTTGACAAAGGGATGAGGTTACCATCTATGGTAAAGGCTTTGAATGAGGGATTGAGATTTTTAAGTTTGGCATGAGTACCCAGGATGATTAACTCAGTTTTTTCGTCATTGAGACACAGTCCATGGTGTGCCATCCATGCTTGTATTACCGAGTAGATTTAATTAAGGGTGGTACTGTCAGTTACGTAATCACCTGTGATAGGAATGAGTATCTGGGTGTCATCCGCGTAATAAGTATACGTGACACCCAGAGCGTCAAGGATATAAAAGAGTGGTTTTGTGAATATATTGAAAAGGGTCGGGGACACGCAAGAGCCTTGCGGGACTCCACAAGGTACTGGTGAGGGTTCAGCAGAATCCGTTGCAGAAAAGACCCTCATGTCATAAAATGCATATGCCATATACACCTCATATGCATGAAAACCTACATTAAATGGATGTTTGACTTTGATGTAAGTATTTCTACGTATAAGAGGCGCACTAGAGTTTTGCAGTTCATACCATTTTTGCAATTTACAGCTCATATACATATGAAAACTGACATCAAGTCTAGTTCTGACTTTAATGTGAGTTCTGTCACAGATGGCCTCAGGAACACAAACTCCCGAAGACAGGTCAAGGGATTTTATGAAGAATTTCTAATAGGGTCTCACTTAGGGCCATCCCTGTTTTTCTCCTCCCACGGGCTTTTCTCTTTCTGGCCTATGCTGCCTTGAACCCCAGTGTGGTCACTACTGATCAGTAACCCCTACTATCTAGGATCTGGCTGTCTGATAGAGAAGACCTTAAGTCAGTTACCTTATCTCTCTTCCTCCCTCCAGGAATTTCTAGTTGAATCCTTATTTGGGTTCCCACAAGAAAAAAAGGTCTAAAGAATTGGTGCCTTTCAATCACCCTGGTTCCACTTGGGTTTTACCTCTCAAGCTCCTGTGCTCCTCGCCCTGATGATCTCTCCTTCCTTTCCCTTCCTTCTACTCATCTCCCTTCTCTTCCTTCCACTCTCCTCCTTCTGTTCCTCTCTCTTCCTTTCTCTGTCCCTTTGGCGTTCTTCCCTCTACTGCTACTCTTCCTCGACTCCTGCTACTCAACCCCATCTACTACTCCCCACTCTCCCCTCTCTACTGCTCTGCACTCTACTACTCTCCCTTCTTCACTCCACTACTCTTGCCTCTAAACTCTACTTCTCTCCCCTTCCACTCTACTACTCTCCACGACTCCCTTGCTAAGTACACTACACACCACCCTTTCTTCCACCGTCATCCTCCTTTCACTCTCTCAATCACCTTTCTCACTCAGCCTAACTTACTCCCTTGCGCCCCATGTAGTCTCACCCACTCACACACCTTCCCCACCATACATACAATCTCACACCCAACTACCACTTTTTCTCAACAACCAATACCTCACCTTGCACACTCTCTCTATAATCTTGATCCATGTTCCTCTGCACTGTCCTTCTTCTACCCGGTCTCTCAATCACCTTCTCCTCCCTTGACTTCACCCAAACAGCCTACACTGCACAGTTTCCTGTGTCCCCCTTTATACTTCTACTCCCCTCCTATTGGTCCTGGGACCCACCTCGTTCCCCAGACCAATAGATACCTTGTTAGTTCCCTGAAATCATGTCATATAGGTGCAAGCTATGCAATGCCGGCCCATGATAAACATAGCCAATCTTCAAGTTCTGAGGCACGTGGATTGGAGCTTCCTGGTTGATGGCCTGCAGTGCTTACCTTTCAGCAGCCCTGCTGTTCACCACCTTCTCTCCCGCTTTTGGGTTGCATGTTCCTTACACTGCTGCAAGGGACTCTTGGCTCTCTAGTCCTGGAAGAGAGGAACAAGAACACTGGCCAGAACAGGGCAGACATGTGCTGATAACAAGTTGCAGCCAGGCACAAGTAGAAGGGGCGGAGACACCCCCTCACTCCACCAATAGATCTGGACCGGCTCGGACAAACACTGTGGCAGGCCTCCTGCCCCATGCTGAGAGGGATCTCCACCCACCCTTGACAGGGTCAGTTCTCTGACCTGCTCAAAGTTTTTATACGTATATTAGTTTACATGTAAGGAATGCACATCTCCTATAAGTACATGTACAGTTCGTGAAAGAATATGTACATTCATGCTGTGCACGTCTTATACATGTATTATACGTATAAAAGCTTAGATTAAAGTGAGTTTTAACTTTAATGTGAATTTTCAATACATATAAGAGGGATATAAGAGTTTTACATTTTGTATATTTATGCAATTTACTTCTCCTATACTTCTCACATACATATCACAACTGACCTCAAAATCAGTCCCGACTTTGATGCAAGCTTTCATACGTATAGTAGCTTACATGCATGAAGAATTCATCTTCTACATGTATGTGTAGAGTTTATATAAAAGATGCACATTCATTCTGCAGATGTGTCGCAATGATAAATCTTAAAACGCGAATTTCTCAAAATTGCCTAGCTCGTTTCTCATTCAGAATAGTATCTTGCAGCTGCCAAAAATCTTGATAACTGAAGAAATCAATTTGTAGATATTTTGGGCGAAATGTTTATTTTTTTCTGTGCGAAAATCCCATTTTATAAACAGTTCAAAATACAATCTAAACAAAAGTTTTCAAAAATATGAAGCAGTCCACAAATAATCCGGAAAGTAGGGGAGAATGACTCGAAATTGTACCGTGGAATTCTTTCAGATTCTTTTATTGAAGGATTCAAAAGTTACTAAGGATTTCTTTTTCTGAAACCCCGTAGACAAGCACACTTAACGTTAACTGTGCTGTGCGCTAGGGTCATGGCATAATATACTAGTTGTAGACTGGTAACGTCCTGATTTGTGCCTCCAGCAGCAAGCTGCACGCAAGCCTACTCATCCCACTGGGAAGCCATTTATAGCCCAGTCTCGTTCAGCGTCCAATTTACCAGTGTAAACATGAGATGCCTACATATCTCAAGGAAGCAAAGGAAGGCCTGGGGGGCCTATTTGAAGTTGAAAAAGAGTCACAACAGTCACGCAAAACGCACTTTTATATGACTATGACATTATAATGAGCTTTTACTGGAATTATCGATGCCAACATTTCGATATTTATAATAACAATCTGCTGCTGTTATTGTGTTTTTACCAAACTGCTTTATATATTACACTTGTAGCTAAAAAAATACATTATATTGGGTTTCTGTGTCACACTTCATGCCAGAGTCCAGCCTCTAAGTGCAGGCCGGGTTTCCTCAGCTTTGTTTTACTCCCAAGACAAACACGTTGCCCCTGAGCTATCCTCCCGGTCCTATGTATGCAATTACTATATCTATATGAGTACTCGTTTGAGGATCTCTGCAGGATGAAAGGTTGAGCTGACCTTCTAGCATACGCAATTGTGACCTGCAAATCACACATAGATCTCAGCCGCAAACACTAAACCCACTGAGCAATCTAACCATATACTTCCCCTTAAGTGTGCATACCAACAACCTTTGCTAATGTCTTGATTCTGGTAATTACATTTCTTATTAATATCACACCTATTATTACAGTGCTTAGAATCTGGATGAATATGTCAGTGCAACCTTACACACGTAATAATATTAATGCTATATTATATTAATGTTATATTTTGTATTTAAGGAGGATTGGTGTGGACATGACAGAGAAGGGGGTGGCGGATAGATAAAATGCATTTATCTTTTTAATGGTGCAGTTCATCAAACATACTGTAGTGCAAGTGGATATCTCAGCGAGTTAAATGCTCAATTAAGTGCCAGCCTGCACTTTCCAAGTTCACATCCCAGCAGGACCCAATCAGCCCTGCATCCTTCTGCGGTTGATACATGGAGCACCATCATATCTGGTAGTAATAGCACCTATTCATTCAGCGCTTAGAAACAGGAGGAATCAGGAATGATGCACTATATAAGGAAGTGTGCTCTATCAACTATTCTAGCGGGATATGTGAACCTCTAGGCCACATTAATTTAAAAACATGCAGAGGTTTGCCATGCACAAAATGACAGGGCTCAGAAACATACAACACATAATAAATAAGAAGCACCAGGTCTGAGGCATGCAGTCTGCCGGTTCTACCAAGGCAAGCCTTACTCTCCAGCTGTACCTTTGAGAATATAGCACATTAGAGAAAGGCAAAACATATATGAAATTAGGACGTCTTCTGGCAGGGGGTATTGTGGGGGTAATGTCATACTGCAGCTCATGTTAACTGCAATGGGCACACATTTCTTCTGACTAGTGTCCAGGAAGGGAATTCATCACGATGTGATGCTTATCACTGTTTATGCCTGCTGTAGGGGACGAGAGCCCTGCTTCCTGCTGCTCACTGCAGGGGGAGGCGACTGAAATGGGGGGACAGGCATTATGAAAAGGGGCCAATAACTCTGCTACCCTTTCATTAGACACACCACCTCAAGTGGCCTCCAAAAGCAAACAAATAACCTATTTTGGCAAGGTATAGCACAGGCCACTTCCCTGTTCTGTGCACCTAAACATGACCTTTACCTAAGACCCTGAACTGGTTCTATCAACCCTGGAGCCATATCTGTGGAGCTGGGGCAAGGTCAGAGCTGGGTCTGTAGTCGCTGAGCTGGGACCAGAGGATCTATGGACTCGGGCCAGGCCTTCATACATGCAATTGGGGCTGTGGGCGCAGGGTCAGCTCTAAGTCTGATCTATGCAGGCCTGTGGACAAGGGTCGTGGCCTCTGGGCTTCAAATGTGTCTCTGTAGCCTGCCATTATGGAGCAGGATTGGAAGCAGGGCCTGCAGACTTTCAGATGGTCTGAGCCAGGTCTACTGACCAGGCTTTGGAGACACAAGTCTAGGTCTGAGCTGGATGTTTGAACCCAAAGCTGAGTCAGAGCTGGATTTGTGGGCAGACCTAGAGATGAATCCGGGGACTCAAGGACCTTGTGGGGTGGCATTGTTGTGCCAGGTGCATGTCCAAAATATTTGCCCACACACAGTGTTGACTGGACATGGCCAAAGGCCATGTCAGGTGGGCACATTCTGTGTCTTGCAGGTGCCCAGGGCTTAGTCAGAGACCAGACCCTGGGCCTCAGGCCATGCCTAGAAATCAAAATACGTGTCATGGAGATCAGCCATGTCCTGAGCAAAGAGGCCAGTCAGCATGGTCACATGACATATACATTGGGCACATTGGGGCTCTTGGAGGAACCCAGGACATGGCCAAATGCAGGCCTACCTACTGAGCAGGCCTACTTGTGCCTATTCATTTCCATCAGGAACAAATGCAGAGAAAGATATCAAAATCCCTTAAATTTACAGCATTCATTACATTAGTTATTTTCAACATGTTGAGTCTAGTTCATAATCCAAAAAAGCATCTATGGCAAGATGTTTCCATTAATTCCAGATTGGTTTAAAGTGTGCATGCCATGGTGATCCCTTTGATAGGCAGGTACCTTCCTACTGGAAATTACAAACCTGAGGATGACGCGATATGAGGGTTTACGCGATATGAGGGCAGAGCATTCTCCTACCTAGACGCGCTCACCTGGAAAGCGCTTCTACATAAACTAAGAATCATCTCCACCAAACACCAACTAATGTCTAAACCCAAGTTGATGGCTTATGGATACTAGTATCAACATTCCTGAATTTGGCACACTTCGCACTCAACAAATGTATATTAACGTAGCTGGTCTTGGAAGCAAGACCACTCCGAGCAACTGAGGTTCGAATCCCGGAGCCCCGCTTAGAAACAAAAAAAACGATTCAAATAAAATAAAAAATGACATATAAGATAACAGCATGACCACAATCTTATAAAGGCACGAAACACCCTGGTCGGGTATTGTAACAAGTGTTCTTCCATTGTCTCATTGCTTCTTTCTGTTTGTCCTTTTCTTTGGGGTAATCAAACTTCTCATTGGCTTCCTACATTTTGAAGGAATGATTGGCATACAATATAAAAAGAAATTCTAAAGCACAATCTCACAATGTTGTTGATAATGAAATATGCTTTGAAGAAACACAACTTGAATTTTTTTGCTTCTAGGAAAGAAAAGACAATCAACTCAATAGCCCATTTTGCCGAAAGTGATCTTGGCTTCCCACAAACTCCCGCAGACTGTTATTGAATATATCACGCAATGAATGAGGCGACGTGGTACAAATGTAACATGCATCCTCGTATGAAATATTCTAGGAGCCTCCAGAACATGGTGCAAGCAGGTTTTGGGTACGTCACCTGCCGCTGCTTCTATATTCCCATCACGCTGTTGGAATTGCAAATGGTGGCAGTTGATGATAGGTGTGTTGGGTTAGATTCCGGCGCGGCACGCCTGCTTCCAGTTTGCATCGTCTGCAGTTAGACATGTCACTGACACTGTTAATCTGTAATGTTCTCGAATACTCGAAAGCAGATGCGAAACTAGCAATAGCAGATGTGTCTAGACGAGATCCGGATGTGCGCTGGGAATCATCAGCGTCCGCTTCATGAGATACAGTATCTGTTTTTACTTCTTACCTTGAAGACGAGAAGATTGGAGAAAAAAGGCCCAGCAGTAAAGCTACTGATTTAGACACTGCGGATATCAGAAAGCATAGTTTAGTTTACATATGTTTAAGTGAAGGTTTATTTATATTTATATGTACCAATTTATACATACCTTATGTAAGACTGAGGAAAAGAGAAATAAAGATCATGTAAAATTGAAAATTATGCCATGGTTTCCTATGCACTTCGTTGGCAGAGAAGTATGTGCACATAGCGCCTAGACGTAGCGTCTCATTACAGGCTTGGCAGATTTTTGGGGATGATTAAAGCCGTGTTAAATACCACTACCGCTGGCACACCACCCCAATACACGATTGACGTTGTTATGGCGATTATGGCTGCATAGTTAATTAAATAAATCAGCACTATGCATTATTTATTTAGCCACTGTAATACTCAACTTTAGAATGGCAATTCATTGTGTACAGCGATGGATAATTCCCCTACTTGATATTTTTTATAACGCAGAAAAGGGTCACTGTTGACACTTCTGTGCATTACATTGCAAAGGGGTTGTGAAGGCGGCGTCAGAGCTGGCCTCTTTACACCCAATTTGAAGGTCCCCGTAGAAAAATAGTTTTCCCGCCAACAACATCAGGGGACTTGTGACAGCGGTATCTCCACCTATTAGATTAAAGTAAAATGTAGAGGATTTACACGCTGCTATTCCAGCTTGCAAACAGGTGGTATTATCACCTGTGTTATTTCTCTGAAATACCACACGTGGTAAATACCACCTAAACTGTGATGTGAAGGGCTTTAAAACATGTGCTTTTGTTGTGCAATACCGGCTTCTTTAGCCTTACCAACGTATGTGTGATAATAGGCTCTATTGTGATTTGAGAAGAGGGGTTGCGCAAATGTGTTCCTCTGTCTGAGTAGCGCCTGTCCAATGATAGTGTTTTCAAGTAAAACGTGTATTTGATTATCAGTTCTTGCATGCTTGTCAAATGGCCATCTCTTTAGGATGAGTCACCTTTTCATTTTCCAGTGTGATGGTACAATGGGGACCTGGACTGGGTGCCTCGCATTATAGATGTGGGCACTGATAATGGACATGTCATACTTTTTCTGATAAAGCATGGACGGTACTAGGACTGGAGAAAGTGCCCCCACAGTACCAATAGCATGCCACCCTTGTATTTGTATAGAGCGCCTGTAGACTTCCCCTGAGTGGTAGCTGTGCGCGGTATAAATCAACAGAACATTATATAGTCTATAGTTCCACTTATGTCTGAAGTTTTGTCGGTGAGGATTCCTAATGCCAAGCTATGGAATGTGAGATGTGGTAGCTCAGTGATCGAAGTGAGTGGGAACGGTCGGGAGCGCTGTTCCACTGCTTTTATTTTTTTCTGTTTATCATTCCTCTAATTTTTACGACCACGTCCCATTATATATAGTGTATGTGTCTATTCATGTCCCTGTGTAAAGTGTAAAGTTGTAATACGAGCCTTACTCACTAGTCAGACTATTGCAAGGCCCCGGCTGCAACACCTTGTCACGTGTTGCACTAGGCTTCCCCCTACCTAGAACACAGGGCCACTACTTTTTCCTGTACACTTCTACCACTGAGGCAGCTGCGCTTTCCCCCACTTTCCAAATTGGCGTGACTTTTGTGAGTGTTTTGCTACGAACAGGGCTATCTCCCACCTGAAATCTGTTTTTATAATCACACCTAACTTGCCCAATTGGCAGGCCAATTACTTCATACAGTATGCATATACATGGCCAACACGCACGCCAAAAATCACATGCAAGCGAAAGCTGCACCCCTTTTGGAGCTTTGCTGATCAATGCAGTCTGTGCAGCAGTTCATTTATGAACATGAGAACATGAGAAGTAAGGTCCTGGCAAAGTGGGTAACCTGGTGCTAAATTTGAAATCATAAACCTGATAGAGAAAAGCTTGAAAATGAACATTTCAAATAATCCCAAGATTGAAATGTGCAAAAAAGAAGACATTTGAAAAGAATTGAAGTAGCTTGAAATGGCAGCGACGAAGCATGGGTGTCACTGAGTTTTAATGAAGACTCAAACCACGTCAAACACACACAAGGTCAGATGCTTCTCGGAAAAGGCTGGAGGAAGGATTGATATGATCTCTAACACGAATTGATGCTTAGGTGGTGGCGAACATGTAGCATGGGTAGGTAACCTCTGGCTCTCCAGATGTGTTGTACTACATCTCCCATTAGCCCCAGCCAGGCTAGTCAATGGTCAAGGATCATCGGTGTCCTAGTCCAAAAATGTGGTAGAAACAGAGGTTGCAAATCCCTGCCAGGAGCGGGGCGAAGAGACATATGGCAGAAAGCAAGTTCAGAGCAAAACCTCTTTTAAATGCCATTATCCAAGCTAAGACATGTTTTTTTAACTTCCATTTTGAAACTTAGAAAAATATTCCTGTCGTGTATTGCTGTAACTCTAACTTTCGTTTTTAAAACCAAGCGACTAGATTCCTGCCAAATGTCTAACCAACAATATTCTGAAGCTGTTTTTGGTAGGAAATCCACCTTCATTTGATGACAGGTACTGTATTGAGAAAAGGTATGTTGAAGAAACCGTCTTCTTATGTTGGACTCCCTAAAGCAGAATAGAAGTCCTTGGCTAGAACAATCATTAACTCATTTTCACAGTTCTTTGTGCAATGCGTTCCCATTGGCCGAGCAAGGCTTGAACATTATTGAGACAGTAGTTGCCTGCAGGCTGGCATCGGGGCAGAATTCCATTTATGGGGATTCCTCGCTCGATTATGTGGGGCCCCTAAAGATTTGGCTTTTTCCCCTGGCTTGTTTTCCTAAATCTTTGGCATTATTTTCGCTATCAGAGGGGCTTGTGATTCTAAGCATCCCATTATGGTCCCAGGGTGACCCTCCTGAAAGTATGCTGCATTGTAGGCTGGAGGCAGCTGCATTCAGTTATGATTAAGCAACAGTTGTAGCCATATTTACCTTTTCAGTCGCCAAATGGCTCTACATGGTAGCCATTTGAGTACTAATGCACAGTAAGGCCTATCTCCAGCCATTTTACTTCTGGCCCTTCCTTTGTCTGAATGGACTACGAGGTAGCTGTAAAATGGCTACTTTGCTGTCTCGGGAGGATAGCTCAGCGGCAATGTGCCCGCCTTGGAAGCAAGATGACACAGGGCAACACGGCTTCGATCCCCGGGTCCGCGCTTAGAAACCTCTGGGTATCAAGCGCGTTATAAATAACCTATCATATCATATCATATCATGGGCTGACCCAGCCCACCCCTGCATGCTCTAATGCGTCTTACACTGGACCAGCTTGGTTGTGTGCCCCAGACACACCAAATCTACATCCTTTGCAGGTGAGCCAGTGTGTCGGGTGGTTTGTTCCATTCTTTTGCCAATATCCAAAACCTCTTCTGAAATAGGAACCCCTTTCATCCATATCACTGCTCTTATTTTGTTTTCTTTACTTTTAACATAAATTGATCTCTCATTTATTGTATGTTGTACCAAAATTACATTTGCTAGCCAACTCCCTCAGACCTGCTATAACGTTTTCTATTGACCCCCCTCTTTTTTGTTCTTGTATACCAAAGTAATATCTCTCTAGTATAATACTGCACTTCTTTTTGAAATGGATATAATTTTACGTAAAATAGTCTCATATGCATAAGGAAAATCTTCAGCCGACCCAGCACTGCCACCATTGCCGTTTCCACCCAAGTCCAATTCTGGCAGTAACTAGGGCTGTGTGCTTTAATACTCTATTTTATCTTTCCCCTGGGTGGGACACTCAGTAAGTGCTTGCACCAGTGGGATGTAATTCCATGAGGGCTGGGTTTGGCCATCATCCCAGAGTGCACCTAGGGCTGCTTTGGATTCATGTGTTTGGACAAAGCCAATAGCTGGCCTGTCAGCCATCTTGGAAGTTAGTCTTCACCCTATGATCCTCCCAGGTGGTGCATGTTCTTAGCTGAGGTCTCCAGTGCTTTGGGCATGCTAATTAAACACTCAATACACAATAGGTAAGCAGCTGTTTAAACTGTTTCCTTCAAAGCAGTGTGTGCACCGTGAACCTGCAACATTGTATCCATGGTGTGAGAACATTCTGCCAGCTAACAGTGTTAAATCACTTTGTTTCTTTTGTTGAATTCTATGCATTTGTGAACCCGCAGAATTACAACATGGTATCCAAAGTTCTTTGGATGTCACTGTGGATCCTATGAACTCTCTGAAATTACTTTTCTAAGGTTGCATGTGAAGATGAAACCGCAGGTAAACACACGCTGCTGATGTCAAGTAAATGGAAATTATTACACTAAATTGGATTTTTTTACGCTTGAGCTTTGGGTCTGCTCAGAGCGAGGTTCAGGCCCTCTCAGTTGGGAAAGGTGTGCATTACTATTGCTCAGCATGGTCTTACAAGGGGTTTGGAAAGGGTCTTGTTTCTTAGAGTTGCCTGTCTTAACTTTTTGGAGGAGTTGGAAGAATCCAGTCCCCCAGTACTGTCATGTAATGAGGCACTGTGTTTGCTCACTGCCATGTGATGGTAGACTAGGGGATCCTCCTCATGCTGCCCTTGGGCCAACATCCAGTGGCTTGGGCTGGCACCTGGCCCCCTGAGTAACAAGCAGAGGAGTTCATCACAGTATCAACACTACAAAACAGCCCTGACAAATGCAGATATAATAGTTTTATTTTTTTATTTTTTATTTTTGCATTTCAAATACACAAGACAATGGGCCTCATTACGAGAGGGGCAGTAAGGGGTTAACGGCACCAGTATAGGTGCCAGCACTGTTAACCCCTTACCGCCCCATTATTAGGTTCTCTCGCGGGACCCGCTCTGGACGCCTGGTTTCACCAGACGTCCTTAGCGGGTCCTGCGAGAGGCCCAGCATGCTAATAACGGGCCCGTTGTTAGCATGCCCCCCATTCCCATTGAGCCCTACGGGGGCTCAAATGGGAATGGGGATGTACCGGGTCTGGGTTCCCTGGATGGGGAAATACCGAGCCCTCCAAGGTCGGAATGGCCCGGTATTTCCCCATTCAGGGAACCCGGAGCCGAGTGCCCTTGCTAAGGGCATGGCTGCCTCCAAACTCGTAATAAGGACCAATATAACTCTATGATACAGGATCAAAAACAAAACATAGGTCAAAAAGGAAGGGAATATGTCAGTAATACTTCACGACATATTGCGAACACAATCAGCAAACATATTAGAATATAATCCTGCAACGAATGAGAGCAAAACACAGAGCAGTCATAGACACTCACACATACAAATACACATACATTAAACATGAATCTGAACTACATATATACCGTAACCCCATACCAATCAACATTCACAACACAATATAAGACCTTTTAATGCTAACCATCCAAGTCATTAAAAGGCACCCACAATTTGAAATACAGATCCTCCCTGTCTTGTTTCAAAAAAATAACTTTTTCATAACTAGACAGAACTTGTAGCTCAGTTAGCCTGTCCTCTGCCTGTGGCTTCTTCGTGGTCTTCCTGACCTTTCATATTTGTTTTACTGCTACTAGTAAAGCCCTGTCAATCCACCGTCTGTGACTACAAGCAATCTCACTTCTATGTATACTTGATAAAAAAAAACCTGATCAGGTGTCCTGGGAAAAGTTATGTTCAATATATTCAGCCTGTCCAACACATCCGACCAGAGGTTTTGTACCCTAGAACAGCTCCATAATGTGTGTAGCAATGTTCCCATTTCTCTACCGGAGCCCCAACAAACATCATTGTCTAACAAACTAAGAGTATGCATCCGTACAGGAGTCCAGTATTTACCCCCTAATATCTTTTGTCGAATAATTCACAGATTCAGATCCAATTTTGCCTTAAATCCTGTCCTCATTAAGTTATCCCAATGCTCTAGTGAAATATCATAATTCAACTCTATTGCCCAAATCTGTCATAACCTATCCCAACACTCAGCATATTCAGGCTTCACAGACATCATGTTAAGGGATGTTGAAGCCATTCGGTGTGGTGAGTCAAATATCTTATAGATTTCTGACCTGTCAGTCAGCGGGGCATTCAACATACCTAGTCTGTGAGATTAAAGTGATTTTAGTCCTGTATATCTTTCTAGTTCACGCTGTCCCACATGGAATTTATGAGGTAATGCAGTAAACCCCACCATTTGTTCAGTCACCAAAACATATCCAATCGTCATCACCCACTTTGTGATCCAGCTCTGCCAATAAAGGATCTGTTTCCAATGCGAAGCGCCAGGTTATGCCACAGCGATGCATCATTATGTAGCCATACATATTGATTGTTATCCATTTACCGCAAAGTTAGAGCTTCCCAGGTAGCTTCCACTGTAGATAACCTACTGCCAACATTCGGCAATTTCCCCATTGAGTATATATTGTTGAGTGGGTAAGGACATATAATTTCCTTTTCTATATCCATCCAGAATGGAGGTGAGTTCTCATTTAATGCAAATTAATACGCTGGCTTTTTAAGTAAAAAGCTCTTATGGTAGTTACCAATATGAGGGTATCCAACCCCCCCTTCTCTAATGCTACCTACCAACATAAATCGTGGGTTTTCAGTCGTTTATTACTACCCCACAAGAAATTCTGAAAAACCATATCAATCCTTTTGAAAGATTTTTAAGCACATTTTATTGGAAGGGATTGGATGACATACAGCACTTTGGGAAGAAGAGTCATCTTGATAGCATTTATTTTGGCCCAGACATTCAACCGTAATTTCTGCCACTTCCTCACATCACCTTCAATCACCTCAACTAGTTTGTTCACATTAAAGTCACATATAATATAGATCCCTAGATCCTTCACATAAGGTGCAGATCATTTGCAGTTCCACGTGTCAAAATCACTCCTACAGCAAGAAGTAGAAAGAGGGAATACTTCTGTTTTATCCAAATTAATCATATGACCAGATAGACTTCCCAACTCATGAATATTCTCCTCAACAACACATTAACTTCATCAGGGTTACACAGAATTATCATCATATCGTCCTCATAAAACAAGAATTTGAACTCTTTAGCATATATAATAGATACAATCTTCTAATCTAATGAACCTGACATATGGACTACAATATTAAATATAATCTTTAAGAGGCAAACAACAATCACCCAAAGAGACGAACAGGTTATCATTGTGGTCCCCACCGCCCAGATTGATAGAACCACAGTTAAGGTTGACCTAAGTAGTACAATCCTAATTTAAGAGAAAGTTAATCTTCTCAGGAGGTTTGACAAACAGCTCCTCTATTTCCGCAGACTAATCTCAAACTGCCCTATGTCAGTGAAGATAGAGATACAGGGAATAAAAAGTATCATCCTTTGATGGGAACCAAATTGTAGCAACACTAAACATACCAGATTCTGGCCCATTTTTCAAATACAGCCTAGTTTAGAGTAGAGCAAAAAAACACCCTTACAAATGCTATCGAACCCCAACCCCAACCAATATACTTACCAAATTCGACCCAAAGACTGATCTAAAAACAATGGATAGCCAAATAAATGCAAGTACAATGGGAATATAAAAACAGGAAATCTTGGAATAGTAATCATGAATGGTAGGTCAGCAAACAAAAATGTGTCTATGTTTCTTGTCTAATCCTAGATCACAAATAGGGCAAATTAGGCCTTTTTCATTAAATGCATACAGACTGCCAGTGAATGATTCACACTTCCTAAATCTCTGTTAGACTTTTCAGTGATCTTCAAAACAGAAACAATAAGATCCTCGTCCTAGGTGACCTAAACCTGTAGTTGGAGGGGCAGGCAAGCAACAATCCTAGGAAGTCCTCATTAATATTGAAGCATTGGAAAGTAATAGAGAAGAATTCAAAGGGTTCTAATTTGTAAAATAGGTACCCTTTATATTAACTGTCACAATGGGAGATCAAAGGATCAGGCACACATGGGACATGTGGCTAAACTTAAATGTATTAGGCATACTAACATGGTGTGGCCAGAATAACTATTTTGGCGGGGGGGGGGCTCGATCATACAAGAAACTGGCCTCTAATCCTAGGTAGTCAGGCAAATAACAAAATATTCCACTTGAAGGCTATAATGATGCATCCAAAAAAGTGTTCTGTGCCTAAATGAAATTATAATTCAAAAAGAGATTTGTGAGTCTAACTAATTGGGGGCCCTTCCCTGGACTACTACAATTACCAGATTTAGGGGATCCTGTGCTTTACTTCTTGTCAGGATTTCACCAAGTCCGAATGCCCCTGTGTCAAGAAAAGTCTCTACATCTGGACATGGCCCAGAGTTCCTACTGCATGAGGTTAGGCACGTGGATATAGGAGATATTTCACTGACCTACTGCAGCTTCCCTCTTGACTCTCCAGTCTTTCTTCACCTCTCTCAACACAGCCCTTTTCACTCCACTGGGTGCCTCCCAGCTTCCTCTCTGTTTCTTTGCCCCCTTGGTCCTTCATTGTTCTTTCCAGTCTTTGGGTCTCCTTGCATCCTGTCTTCCCTTCCTCATCCCTATGGGCATTAACTGTCTCTTTATTACTTTCTTTGTCCCCTTTAGCCTCTCCCGTCTTGCCACTCTCTTTTTCAGCCCTTTTGGCTTTCTCTTCCTCCAGCTCCTGATATTCAACCTCTTTCTGTATCTTTGAGACTCTCTGCTCAGCTACACCAGCCTCCTTCCTGTCTCCAAGTTTCACCTCCTGATGTTCTTCTGCAACTTCACCTTCCTTTCATAAACCTTCCTCCAAAGCCTTGGCTGTGCCACCCTCCTCTGAAGGAATTGCCTTTTTAATTTCCCCTCCACTGACCTCCCTGATAGAAACACCTCTGAAAAGACCTCTTCCATAGCTTCCTCTCTCCCAACCTGCTCTACCACCCCTCTTGAACTTAGCTCTACCACCCTCCTATGAGGTAAACTCCAACTCCTTTAACTCCTTCTCCCAACTGGTCTCTCCTTCCTCCAAACTCCACTCTTGGTCTTTCTTACACTCTACCTCTCCACATCATCTGCTTTGGTCTGTTCTCCAGCTGCCTCCTAGTTCCTGCTCCAGCTCTAAACACTATTTTCTTCTTCCACTCTAATCCCCTCCATTCTGACATGGTTGAGAGGTATGTTTTTAGTGGGTTAGCCCCTCCCCTGGGGTCATCAAATCCATCCCTGAATCACTAGGTTTTGGGTTTGCTGAAACAAAGGCTATATGAAACAAAGCAGACATTCTGGATTTTACAGGACTGTTTTGCATCTATAGACTTCCTGTAACCTCCTGCATTGCACACTTTGCAATAAACCCCTGTCTCAGGCTGGAGGCGCTCCAAATGTGGTTGGCGGGCTTTGGACTGTATTTTGGCATTGTCAGGGATCTTTGAATATGGAAAAGTTACATAGATCTGAACATGCAGATATTGCACGTAGCAAAATTACCATGTGGGGACTATCTGGTTAAATTCCTGCCTCCCATCAGATCTAACAGTTACAGAAACAATTCTTAAAGGGGCCAGAACCCATTTGAAGGTGGAGGGAGGGTGGTTGCTTCTCCACATCTGCTATCCTGGGAATAGCCTGCCGGGGATAGTTCCTGGTCTGGGGTAGGATATAGTTTGCTCTAAACTGATTAACTTGATCCCTGAAGAGAGGGATTGTAGGAGAGGTAATATCACGCACCCTGCTAATTCACAGAACCACAGAGTGCAGTGTCTTGTGATTCCCCCATATACCATCTCCATCATCTTCACCTAGGTGCGAGCAAAGGGGGGGCCCAGCACCTACCGCCCTGTTAGCATCCAGTGACAAGCAGAGGAAGCAGGGAACTTCATCATATAACTTAGACATGGTGGTAAGCCATAAGATGTTGAGTATTATATATTGTCATTTGATTATCATTTTATGAATCGTATTAGAAGTATGATTGTTGAATATTGTATAGCAAGTGTAAATCGATTAATATTGTTCCATATAAAACAGATATTTTAGAAAAATAAATAAAAGTGGTCACATGCTTGATGCAATGTTTTTCGTGGAACATCCGCAATACTCCTGCTTCCATACCGAAGCAACTCTAGACTGAACATCACCTTATCACAGGGTAAATAATTCCCATAACTCTTGGTGATAACCATAAGGGAAGGTCAAAACATTCTTGTGGAGACCTTGAAGACACCTCAACAAACAAAACTTAAAATATCCATTTCCCAAAGCCCCCTCTAATTAGAATGATTCGGTCCTCACTATCCTGGAAAAGATGAAAGCCTGAGAGAAAACACAATGAGAAATGGTGCAAACTTGAGTTTGCCACACTTACAAGGAAAGTAGAATTTCGGAAAGGAGCTGGTGACTGTCCAAGAACAAGGAAGATGAGGTTGCATGTTGTAGACATACTGGAGGCTACCGTCAAGCAAACCTCAAAGGTCAAATTATAAATACTATGCAAACAGAATTTCGGAAGCCCAAAACAAAGCAAGAGAACTTTTTTTACAGTTGCTAAAGAAATTACAAATCTGAACAAATCAATATCTAGGTGGTGCCACCCCAGAAGCTCACCCACGGCATTGCCAACGTATTCATCATCAGTCCATCCAAACCTCTTTAACCATTATATGTTGCATCTTAATGGCAGAAAAGGAACGAAAACACTGTTGTTATTATATTATAACCCATTTCTGAGTCAGACATTTTGGAGGTGGTTAAAATAATGAAAGACCCAAGCATACTTCTCTTCCCCCTACTCTGTTTCAGTTTTAAGGGCAACTACAAATGCTACCATAGTGCCTACCAAATTAATTAAATGCATTTCTCCATACTGGCTCAGTGTCAACACAATTCAAACAACCTACCATATGACCACTTTTGAAAAAAGCACTGACTACCCAGAAGTGTTGGCAAACTACAGACCAATTACCAATCTAATATTCTGGAAAGACTAGCCGCAGCACAACTGCAGGAACACAATGAAAAACTAAATCGCCAGCTTGAGGAATAATCAGGATTCTGACCAGGTCAGAGTACCGAGTCAATCCTCATGGACACACAAAAATGCATTCTAAAATTCTTGAACCAAATAATCCAGTCTTCATATTCCTAGACCGAGCTGCTGCCTATGACAGTGTAGATAATAAAATCCTCTTGTTCTAACCTTAAGAAAACAGAAACCCTGGAGGCAAAGTAATTAAATAGGTGGAATCTTTCCTCTGTATCAGGGGTTCTCTGATCCCAACACATACAAATCGTAATCGAAAAGGAGCACACACCGGGCAAGAAACAATGCTGTTTATTACAGCTGGGCGAGCACAGTTCAAGCAGAACAGCGGACTGGAACTGATTGATGAGAGTTTACATCTGGGCATACAGGATAGAGGGGCTGTGATTGCGGAATGTCCTTCACCTTGTCTGCACTTGTGTGCTCGTCGACGCTGGTCGGCCAACATGTAGGTTGCTAAACCTGGTGGGAGATGTTGCAGAGCACGTTTATCATTTCGGTTAAATAGGTTTTCATTTTGTTACTGAGGATCTCTGAGCTAGGGTTAGCATCCAAAATTGAACCTGCAGGAATAGGCGCATGTTTCCTCCTACCCATTACAATTTCGTACTGAGTCAAATTGTGGTCTCCACTGGGTGAGTTCCAAAGAGCAAAAAGAGCAAGGGGCGGTAAGAAAGCCAGTTTTGGCACAGAAAAGATGTTAGCTTCGCCAAGCATTCTGTAAGTAAGAAATTGAGTCTTTCAACCATCATGTTTGCCTGCGGGTGGTACACTGTGCAAAGCTTTTGTTTTACCCCAGATAGGCACGTAATTTCATCAAAAAGGTTGTTGGCAAAATGCTGGCCATTATCTGACCTTATCGCTTCACATACTCCCCACCTTGGAAACACTTCCCTCGCCAAGAATTTGGCCACACTGTTCACGTTGTTTTTTGCACAGTGTCCCGCCTCAAGCAAATGTGAGAATGGGCAGACAACAGTGATCATGCACCTATAGGATGTACATCTGTCTTGCATGTCAACGTAGTCGATATGCAAGTGCCAGAACGACCCGTGCGGCCGAGGTATTGTTCCCCTGATAGTTTGCAAAGTATGACCAGATCGAAATTATTGACAGGTTACACAGTTACCCATGCATTCCACCACTCTCTCATGAATGTTTGGCACATACCATCCTTCATTTATTTCTGCCACTATACTTTCTTTAGTAATATGGGTGGGGAAGTGCAGCTGTTGTAATGCTGGCCTTATGAATGTTTGGGCCAATACAAGCTTCCTGTGCCATTCTTCCTTCAGAGTAAGTCAGTGGGTGAGAGTGAGCACCCATGATGTATCCATATGTCTTTTTCCTCTTTTGGGACCTCTCCTTGCAGCTCTATAATTTGGACGATGGGTATTGTGTTGAAACCATCCTCTCCTCTTTGTGACCCCTTCTCCTCTCTGCAGCCATAAGATTGTTTATTTCATTTGCCCAGGGTACCATGTTTTACTTCAATCAGATAAGTAGGCTGCTTCTTTTGCAGCTCTGTTGGCCATTTTGTTTCCTAATGATATTCTGTCTTGTTTACCTGTGTGGGCCGGACATTTTATTATCATCACTTCTACTGGTACTTTAAATGCCTCAATTAACTCTTTAAGCAGCTATGCATGCTGTACAGGGGATCCGCCACTTCTCCTGAAACCTCTCCTTTCCACCGTGCTAACCCTCAATGTATTGTTGATGTAACGTAAGCGGAATCGGAAAACATGTTAGCTGCATGCCCCTCCATCATGTTTAATGCACTGATGATTGCTACCATTTCTACTACCTGTGCTGAGTAGTGTTAGGGTAGTCACTGTTGGGATACTATCACATCTTCCCCATTTATGTTGCACACTAGCGCTACTCCAGTATGTCTTCTTCCTGCCTCTGTGTCTATACTCGACAACTCATCAATATAGACCATGTATGCACCTGCTATTTCTTCTTCCTTTACCTTTATGTTCTCTTCCATGGTTTCCATGTGCACTGCACAATCATGTAAGTAGTCCCCTTCCTCTGCAGGTTCTGCTAGGTATGTAGCTGGCTTAACCACACAGCACCTCACAACCTCAATGGCTGGGTTAGTCAGTATAACTTTGTAACCTGAAGCCCTGTGTGTTGTTAATGTGCTCACTGATTTTTTCAGGATGGCAAATAACGAGTGCCCCACATACAGTACTATGGGGTACCCCATTGTGATTGTTGCTGCCTTTTCTAAGGCAAACGCTGAAATCACAAGTGCTTGTTCGCAAGGGACGTTTCCCTGCATCACTGTAATATGCTAGTGGCTGGTGTCCCTGTGGCTTCTTTTGTGTCAGGACCGCTGCCATCACTGAGCCATCTGAATGTGAGAACAGATACAATTTGTCCCTGTAGTTTTGGTGGCCAGCACTGGCACGTGGGCCAGTGCGTATTTTAGCTCTGTGAAGCTCTCATTAATTTCTAATGTCCATTTTAGTCTTCTCTTTTTGTGCTTCTTTAAAGCCCTGCAATAGGGGGTTTGTGAAAGTGGAATATTTGAACACCCACTCCCTGCAGTAGTTGCATAGCCCCAGAAATTTGATGGAGTGAATTGCCTGCAACCTTTCTGATGTTATCCTGCACCCCTCGATGGATAATATCTGTCCAAGGTACACCACCTCTTCCTGGCAATATTGCAATTTTGCTTTGTCAACCTTGTATCACTTGCCTGCTAGCAATGTCAGAAGGCGCCATGAATCTGCCGCACACTCTTCCTCCATCTCACTGCATACCAACAAATTGTCAACATACTGGATCACTGTGCTTGGCATTTGTACATTTCTCAGGTCCATCTGGATCACTCTATTAAAGATGCTAGGTGACTCACCTTGGGGCAGCCGAGTGTGCTTGAATCTGGTTCCGCAACTTGTAAACACGGTCAAATATCTTGAATCTCGCTGCGATGGAATAGAAAATAATGCATTCTTCGAGTCAACGACTGTGAAGGACTTCGCCTTTGTCGGGATGTCGCATATGATCGAGGCAGGTTTCGGGGCCAAGGGATGCCTCAAATGCATCATTTAGAGGGCACGGTTCCTGGATGAATCACCATGATATGCCCTTTGATTTCTTTATCGGGTATATCACTGTGTTTCATGGCGATGTGGATGTCTGGATGATGCCCTGCTGCCATAGTGCGAGCAGAGAACAGTAAATTCCCTCATCTGCCTCTCTGGATAATGGGTATTGTTTTGCGTGGGACAATAGTGCCCCTTCCTTTAGTTTTATCTTCACCACCTTTCAGTACCCCTACATCATGGGGCCCCTTGGTCTATCATTTCTCTGAGACTTTTTATAGATCTTCTTCTGTGTGTTCCCTTTTTTCACTAAATGCATTAGTATTGGTACCAGTCTTTCCATTACTTGAACTGGACACGGTATCTGTACCTGAAACACCATTCCTCTGTCCTCTTCGTCATTAGAGAACAATTGTTCATCTGATATTCCTGTTATTGCCAGTGTAGAATCAATGCATAGCACTGTGCACCATTCCATGCTGTCACTATCTGTCCCACACAGGTTCACCATGTCTTTGCGTACCACTACCTCCTCTAGCTGTAAGACATCTTTCGTCCCCTTCATGTCATCCTTCTGGCACTGTGGTCTAAACAGAAACTCTGAGACCAATCGAAACACCTTCCTTGGTATCCCTGCGACCCATCCCAGTAAGATTTCGACTCCCTACTGGAATATGCTTGGGTACATGGGCTGTGCTCACAGGGTGCTCTGTGCATGGACTGCAAAGAGGAGTGCAACGACGTGTGTGTAATAGATCCCTGGTGCTGTGCACACTATCCCTTTCTCTGTGATTGAGTTTGTTGCGTTTAGCTTCCTGAGCAAATCTCTCCCTAGTATATTGATTGGAGTGTCTTTGGACTATGGAAATGGCACTGCGATATATTGCATCCCTATTGTTAGTGGTAAATCTCTTGTTACTGGAACCATGACCACAACCCCAGAAAAGCCCTGCGTATCCATCATCATTTTGATAATGGGAATTCCCCCTCCCTGAGGCAGGATTTGATCGCTCCTGTATATATAAGAAAAGAAAATTCTCTTGGTCCTATTTTCACTGCTATTTCGGGGTCTTCAGTTACTGCTAGGACTGGACACACCCAGGCTTTCTGTGGGCCCCCTATTGTTATGGGTTACTTGGTGGGGAAAGGAAATGGATTCCCCCCAACAGCGCCGACCCCAGTGTAGTGAGGCACTACGTTCTGACCTAGCACCACTCCAGTCCCTACCGCCACTGCTAGAGGTTGTGTCACAGTTGAAGCTGCTATCCTGCCTTCCGTTGTCCCTCCTTGTACCTGCGACCCACCCTGTTGTGTGGACATGTGTGCCTGTTGCGGCTTTACTGTCGCTATCCCCTGCTGTTGTTCCACTTGTATCGCTTGTGTCTGGGCTTGCTGCATAAAAGGGCAGGTGCGCACCAGGTGCCCCATGTTCTGGCATATATAACTTGGTCTGAAGACCTTGTAACCTGACCCTCTATATCCCCTCTTGTTTGTTGCTGGTACCCTCTTCCCATATGAAAGAATCCCCTGTGCGTGTAATTCCCTTGTGGTGGGGTTACACATTGTGTCATATATTGTGGCTGCATGTAGACCTCTTGCTGCGGCATGTTCCCCACTGAAACCCTCCCTGTGGTGCAGGCACCACTGCTGCAGAGTCATGCAAGAGAATTGTCCCTTCCATTGTGTACTTTGCCAGTTTCTTTTGCACCAGTTTTTTTTCTGCTTTGGCAGCATTTTCTGCTGCCTTTCTCTCACTTTCTTATTTTCGTTTGCAATAAAGCACTATCATTGCCTGTTGTCATAAAGCCCCAGAGGCAGCCTAGAAAGCAAACTGTTGCTAGCATTCCCTTAGGGGCTTATTTATCCAGCAGATGCCACCTGTGTCCCTCCTGCAGGCACAACAGATGGGGTAGGCTGGCATCTGCTGGACAAGGACACAAGAAAACCAGGTGGCAGCCACAGAACTATGAGCCCCAGCAGTCTCAGGGGCTACGCAGGAGAAAACAGGCACACAGAGTCTGTAAACATGCTGGGCAACGCCCAGGACAACTCCCGAATTTGCACGCATGCGCGAGCCCGTATCGCGCATGTGCAAATAGTGAACGCTTGTTCGCGCTCGACTTTCCTCACGGGCGGACGCATCTGAAAGAGCTCCGGTTAGGTGGAATCCTTCGCAGGGCCATCCCTCGCCAGAACCAGTTGCTTCAGGCCCCATGGCAATAAAGATAAGTCCTCTCCCTTTCCTTTCACAAACTGAGCACGCCAGCCATTACTAACCGCATACTATGGACAGCGGGGATAAGGCACGGGGCATGGGAGGGGACCCGGTCAAGAGGCTAGCACCAGAGCACAGAGTGCATGGGGAAACCCAGCTAACACCACAGGAATAGACTGAAATAACAGAACACATGCATCACTAAGCTGAAATATCACGGGAACGCATGCATCTCTAAGCTGAATATCATGCGAATGTGCATGTAGTTTATTGAGAAGCAACGTGACACGCAATAGCACGCGTACTAATTGTTTCTCCTTTGGCAGACACGACGGCTTACAGGCTCCGAGACGCCACAGGTGCCAGGGATAAATGTAAAACCACGGCTAAGTGCTAATTTACTTCTTTGACATTGAACTATTGAACGTTAAGTTGGGTCTGTTGTGCAATGGTAACAGAGTAGCTGGTGCATAAAACCAGCACAACAGTGTACTAAGGTCCAGCACTGCAGATCTTTATTGTTGTTGTCATTGCGAATACCGGCACTGCAGTAAAGTGCCTACGTTGAGATTCTGGAGCAGGTGTTGGTTCCTGAATCTGTGTCAGGTGACCAAGCACTGGTGCTCACGTTCAGTTGCAAACAACCACACCTTGGGGAAACAACTCAGTGCTGATTCAACTGAGTGGCAAGACCTCAGGTGTGGGGTATGAATATGTGTGCTGTATGAATGTGAGGGCGCAGGAGGAACCACGCCCTGTTGTACAATATCAGCAACAACAGAACAAGAGCCAAGGAGTATGTTTTCCCCAACTTCCCCTACCCATCTATAACCTCTCCCTAACCATCAATCCGGTGTTCCTTCAACCCCCGTACCCATCCAACCCGTGGACCCTAATCCTCTTTCCCCGTGGTGGTCGCGGTGCCCTGTGTGCATTAAGTTCCACGTGCCAAGACCGTCAGTGGGAGGTAGGAGTTTGTGCTGCTTCTGTGCTGGATCAAGGCTCTTCACGACACTTGTATTTCAGGCCAACCCTTAGCTTTGATACCCAATCTTCTCTAATTATGCTGATACTTCTGTCGGCAGTCCCTTTATCAACACGTGATAGAACAATGGTATGCATTCATCCCAGGACCTTTGCGTCTCTTGTGTCCTTAGGTTTGGCACCCGTTTTATACAATCTGCTGGGTCATTGTCATTTTTCATTTTATGAGCCATTACCGTCCCTAAATTGTAAATATCAGCATACATACTTCTCAGAACCTCCCAGACGTGTGCTTGACAGCTGTTAAATGGAGTTCTGTTATGGGCATTTGTGCTTATTTGCACCCCTTTGTACCCTACCTGGTTCCATATTTTGTCTGCCTGCTCTCCATTGATAGCTGCAAACAAACTTTTCATGTCCCCCATCGCTAATATCACTGCTTCTGTCTTTTTATCGAGTATCTGTATCCATTTACTGGCCCCTGCCACAAGGGAGGGCAGGCTGCATATTAAATTGTCCCTGTCCATCGTTTGCCATGGTACATAATGCACGTCCCCTCTCCCTTTCTGTAGTAAAGGCATTACTTGTGTCTTTGGACCCATTCCTCCTCCTCCTTTGGTGGCCTGGGTTAATCACATGCTCACCTTCCCTACCCTACTGTGGTGGGAGGTGGACCAGTTCCTGTCAATTCCATCACTGTCCTGTTGCCTTTGCTCTTTTCTCCCCCTTCTCCTTGTGTTGTCAGGTGTCCACTCGTTGCTGTCCCCATCACTCCATTCTTCCCCTAGCAATCCCTCATGGGCGGCCACATCATGCTCACACCCTTCTTTTGCTTATATTTTGTTCCGTCTTCCTCCTCGTTGTCAAATTAAATGTTATTCTCCTTCATGACCATTCCCCCTTATCTCCCTTATGTTTCCTCCATACCTCCTCTTCTGTCACCCTCTCTTCCTCACTGAATAATGCAACCACCTGCTGTCGCATATTATTTTCTATGCTCCCTAGGTATTTCCTTTCTCCCCTTGTGTGTATTTCCTCCCTTTGGGCAACTCTGTCCTTTGCCCCTGTTGTTTTTGCATGGCCCCCTCCCAGGATTTCTCACTGGGGGTTGGTGTACCCTGCTGCGGGTCATAATGACACATAGACGCCATAGGGAAGGGGTGGAGAGCTTGGTCCTCTCCCTCCCATAGTCTCCCTGTCCCCTTTTTTCACTTTTTCCCCTGTGGTTTCTTCGTATAATTTCCAGAGCCCCAATATGTTCTGTCTACTTTTCAACTTGGATCCCTTGTATTTTGTTAATAAGTACGCGAATGTATTTTCTATTATTTGCCTATCAAAAGGTCCCTCTCCCATTCGTGGAAACACTGACCTGCAGTCTCCTGCGCCCATTGAAAATTATACTTTAGTATTTTATCGCAATACTGGGGCAATTTTCGGCACATATGATCCAGGGGGAATCTAAATAGGCCATTATTCCCCTATCCCCTGTCCTTTTTTATCCAAACTTCCCTGTGTATTTTTACCACCTTTTCTCTTTTCTCCCCCCCCCCTTTTCTCCCATTACACTCGCACTCACTCCCTTTCTCACCTCGCTCACCATTCACTCCGGCCGTCTTCACAGGCCCATCAAAGCACTCCACTCGTCACACTGGCCCTCTCCACAGGTCTGACCACTAACTCAGTGTTAGTATTCAAAGGCCCTCTTGGCGGGCTCACCGTTCCCTATGTTAGAGCAAGTAAGCAGCATGCCTCCTCTGCACCTTCTGCACACGCCTGCCGCGATGATGCCAAGAGCACTATTTCACATGAGGTACCTCCTGGTGTCGACTCTTCCACCAGAGGTCCATTAAGACAACACTAGATACTACACAAGTGTCCCTCTCTATGCCCCCAAAACAACAAAACAGAGAAAAAACATCAACAACACAATTCTCACCCCAATGACGCAACTATACAACCACCGGTACTACGCGCAACTCCCATCTGACAGGGTTCACTACTCACTGCAGCTCTCCCGCTCTAATGTGGGTGTGCCCACACTTGCATCCACTCTCTATTGAGTGGTATGCACTCATTTCTAATACTATTACGGCCGATCGTCCTTCCTCCTTGAGGATGCATCCTAAACACCATAAAAATCTGGGTATGCAACCACCATGCAGCGTGTTCTTGCTTGTATGGTTATACTCGTGTCCTAGACAGCTTTGAGTCCCCTCGGCACTGAGCCTGCAGCACAAGCTCCCTTCTCCCACTGAGCTTGGGTGGCGTTCGGGACTGGGCATACCTTTGTGAACTCCGCGTCTGCAGGGCCTCTTGTGAGATGTGCGTTGGTCAGGTCTGCAGTTGCCGAACCACACCCCCGGGGAGGCTGACTTAGATATCCTCAGCTAACCGAGAGGACTGAGGATCTCGCTGTGGCCTCCAAAAACGTATCATGGGTCCTCTGATCCCAGCACATAAAAATCGTAATCAAAAAGGAGCACACACCAAGCAAGAAACAACGCTTTTTATTACAGCTGGGCGAGCTCCGATCAAGCAGAACGGTAGACTGGAACTGATTGACAAGAGCTGTCATCTGGGCATTCTACAAAATACAATGGTCAAGACACTTAGAAACATTTGCAACTCGGGATGCTCATATTTTCGATTTTCCCGAGAATCTCATTGGCTAGGCTACATCATATCCTTAGAGCTAAACTTATGTCAGTGAAACATGATTGGAGCAAACAGATCAACAGTAGCCCAACTCATTGCCTACACATGTGGTGCCACATCGCTTCTCTCCCTTCACAGGAACAGTTTGCAATTAGTAAAATAACATTTGTGCTGACCGCTGGGACATTATTATTCTGCCATTGGTCAGCACCATTGCAAAAGGAACACGAGAAACCCTGCTTCTGGTGGGAAGGGAGACATTCACATGCTACCTGCATGATAACCGCCTTCACAAACCTTGTAGTGGATACTCTGAAGGCTGCCCACCTCACAGGGACATTGAAACGTACCATTTGATTGCTCCTCGCTGGAACGCTACTCTGTTCAGCCTCCCATTCCCATAACCACCTGCTGAAAGGCAGTCGTAGCCATGTGAATGGTTCTCTGGCTCTGGTCCACTTTCCCTCTACCCCCGAGAGCCTGCAGAATTGGCCTGCCACCCTGTCATTGCACCACCCTGTGTTGTCTTAGCTGCTTTTATCTGCCCGTGATGCACAGCTTGAGCCTTGTCTCCCTTCTCCCTGACCAGGCTGAAATCGGTGCCAGTAATACAGGCAAATCCTCCCATGGAGTCCTCCCATTGAGTCATGGAAATGGGGATTTACTGCCCTTACCGGCATGTGTAATCTGCTGGTAATTCCGGCAGACCAAGTGCCAGTAACTGTATTACCGTTTGGTGGTATCCCTCCGGATTCACTGGCGGGATTCCACCAAACTCGTAATGACCCCAAAGCCTACTGAGGGCCTTTTTTACATGCACATTTGCTTGCTTGCTCTACACCTGGCAGACATAATAGAACAGAATGCTTGGATGAGGTCACATCCTACCTCCCCTGGGGTCCACCGCCACCAACCATTCCCCATGCAAGAGGCTGGTGGCAATCATTAGCCTGCACGGACTGCGGAACATCACATTTTACAATTTTATTTTGTAACACCTGAACATTATTTTTCAGGGTTGTTTATTTGGGCCTTTTCTAAGGAAAATAAGCCTGTTTTTGTCAGGCAGCAAGTCAAGGCCCTCTGCTCACAGCGGTGCCAGGGGACAGGTAGCTATCAGCAAGATTTTTAAAGTCAATCTCCCATCTACTTTATCTCAAATGTAGACATGCACCGACATATACGACAGACATACATATTTGGAACAGCAGAGGCTACACGAAAAGGTGTCAAAATGTCATCAACCTCATATTTAGAGAAATGGGACAAGGGTGGTCACTGGGGGGAATGGCAATCACTGAGGTCCCTTCAGAAATATGCTTGCAGCATGGCTCGTGCAAAGGTGCACACGCATGGGCCCCAAATTGGGGTCAACCAGGAACCAGCAAAAGCGCTCAATGCAGAATCTCAGGCTACAGGATGTTACCAAAGGACCCTTTGAAGATGGCATTAACACTGTCATCGAGGCTGGTGGTAGATATCCCTGCAGCCCAAACAATGGGGGTGATACTAGCGGACATTACTGTGGGTTAAAAAGGAGCCCTGCGGTGAAATGACAAAGATGTTTACTGGCCTGACAAGTGAAACTGATGGAAAGACATTTTGTTATTTCCCATTCCATGCTGTTTCCTAGGGCAGTGCTTCATTACTGAAAGACTGTCTTATTTCATGACATACGGTTTAACTAGGGAAGTATTGTTTGCAAAATAAAGGAAAGCAGTGGATGTAATTGTCATTTTCGAGTTCCGTCTTAATTGGGTGGGAGGGACATTTACGTTCATACTTTTGTGTCAACAGGCCACTGACACCCTATTTTCTCATTTGCATGATGGAGCGTGAAAGGGGAGGGCAAACAGGTGGCGTGCATGCTCGTACCCCACCCCTTTTGCACTCTGCCTTTCCAATGGAGTGTTTACAATGGATTCCTAGGGAGTCCGTCTGAATTTGCGCTCGGCTGAAAATCCATGGCGGCGCAAATGCTGGAGTATTTGAATGGCGGAGAGGAAGGAGGCGGAGGAAATGTAACTTACGTACCACGCCCTCCTCTCCGCCATACGAATAACTGAACATATGGAGTACCCTAAAGCCTTAGACAGGGCTTTTAGCCCAGTGGTGGCACTCTCAGTTTAAAGTTGTGTCCATGCCCGTCCCCATTTTTATAAAACACCCCTTTTCCTCGTTTTCAGCATTCATTTTAAACACCCCTTAATCCCCAAATCAAGGAGTCATTAAACAATTACAGCACCCTGATGTTTGAAAATGTCTTACCTGCACAAGACAACCAGACATCTCTGTGTATTGCCCTTCTTGTCTTCACATCACATAATTATTTCACAGAACCATCTTCTGAATAAAATATGCAATGTGCATGCATTACACTGTTTCAGGCTTATGTGATGCAGACATTTACTCAGTGGTCGAAGTGAGCGGGAACGGTCGGGAGCGGTGTTCCACTACTTGTATTTCTTACTGTAAACAGTTCCACTGATTTTGTCAATTTTAACCATTCAGGAACTGTTCTTTGTGAAGTTAAATCACACTTCTCTACTTTACCATTCAATAGCAGTTAGGCTAAACTGAAATCTGTTTCAGTGTGATTGGCGGACAACCAGCATGTTGCAACAATGAATAATGTGTCGCATGTTCCTATGGAGAATGCACAGAATGAGGGGCTTTGGTATGCTAATGGCACATTCCCAGGGAGCTGTGACTTGTCAGAGTCACACTTGTGTCTGCCCCAGCTCAATATTAAAAGATAAGACATCAAAGAAGCAGACTTGGGGAATGATCTGAGGCCTGTGAAGCCCAGCTATTTTTTCAAAAATAACTTTATCATCCATAGCCAATTCTTTCTGAGTAAATACAGTTCGTTACTTTGGCAATTTTATTCCTTTGTGTCAGTCTTCCCTTTAAATTCAGAACAACTAGATTTTAGAATATTAAGATTTTTCCATCAGAATATTAAGATTTTTCCATCAGAGGGGCTAATACAGTCCAGTAGTATTGAACCACCGCGATTGATAAAGGCACATGAGTTCCTCCTGTTAATATTTGCCACCAATCATCTGCCGATAGACTTCTAAATTTCTCTAGATAATGGCCAAAGTACTCCGTACAATTCAAAGTGAAGGATTGAGGGTGCGATATGATACTTTATTAGTGGTAGCCGGTTCACCTGTAAGCCCTCGAGCCACCTACACCGCTATGTTTGTTTCTCTCTCCTCTGCAACCAGTAACTTATGTACTTGTTCTTGTCGGTACCAGGTTCCCCTGTAACCTTACGAACCTCGGACTGGATATTTTGTCATTATTGTGCACCTAAGTAAGCTTCCTTGTAACAGCGCTGCAATGCCTAAAGGCTGCTTTGTGCGATTTATAAATGTAAAAAATATAAAAATAAAGGATGAACACACAGCAAAAAGATGGGCAAGAGTTTCTTTCATTTCTGTTTTTTTACAGAACCTTCATGCACAGTTACTTCTGTCTCCTTGTGATCGCACCGCTATGATTTCACTCGTTCTTCATAGATTAAAGCAGATCCTCAGAAAGGCTGTCCGAATTCTAGAGTCTGGGCATTTCCGCAGGTACGGTTGGATCACCCCTTGTTTTCTCGTTTCCATGGCTAATTGCGTATGTAATTTCAAATTTCTTACTTCATCCATAGTACGAATCCAGTCATATTACAAAATAAATGTTTTGCCATGTCTGGATTGATTAACAGATCTTCCGCCGAGCAGCCTATTTCTTTAAGGAGGCTAGTACATTGCTTCCCCCAAGTGCTCAAGTAGTTATCGGAATTGTTCCAGAGCTCCTTTCCGATCCCGTTTATCATATAGGGTGGGTTAGGGCTGTTGCATTTGCCGAAAGTAGTTATTGGAATTGGTCCAGAGCTCCTTTCCGATCCCGTTTATCATAAAGGGTGGGTTAGGGCTGTTGCATTTGCCGAAAGTAGTTATTGGAATTGGTCCAGAGCTCCTTTCCGATCCCGTTTATCATATAGGGTAGGTTAGGCTGTTGCATTTGCGGAAAGTAGTTATTGGAATTGGTCCAGAGCTCCTTTCTGATCCCGTTTATTATATAGGGTGGGTTAGGGCTCTTGCATTTGCGGAACAAGCTTAAAAGCTCCCAGTCAGCCGATGATTTTAAAGAGCGCAAATCCAGTTCTTCCCCCACCACCTGAATCGTGGTTGATTGCGGGAGCCCATGCACTTTCTTCCAAAAGGCCCCTTCCATACACACCCAAACATTAGCTGGTAAATCAGCAAAAGCCTCAGAACCATAGTTCAGTACCAGGACAGCTTTGGCCTTATAGAAATCTATAATTGGCTTCAAAGTAAATTTGCAATATTTTTTCTTCACTAGACTTGCCTGGGAAGCGAGCATATCTGCTTTTTGATGTTGTTGCACAAAGGAGCAGAGGGCCTCATTATAAGTGTTGCGGTAGGGCAACAACGGTGCTGGTATTGCTACCGGCGCTGTTGTTATCTCGCTCGAGTTTGCTCGCGGGTGCCGCTCTGGACGCGCAGAGCGGCACCTGCTAGCAGAACAGGATGGTTACAACGGTCTGGTTGTTAACTGGACCGGTGTTACCATCCTCCCCATTCCCATTGAGCCATATGGGAGCTCAAATGTGAATGGCGACGTACCGGGTCCGGGTCCCGCGAATGGGAATTACCAGGCCCACAAAAGTCGGAATGGCCCAGTAATTCCCATTTTTCGGGACTCAGACCCGAGTTTGGGGGTAGCAATGCCGGTAAAAATGGCATGGCTACCTCCAAACTCGTAATGAGGCCCAGAATCTTTTAGGCTTCTTGTGATCCCAATCCCCAGGTATTTAAAACAAGTACGCTGGTCTATTTCTAGCTGTTTCAGAAACCATCAGTATGGTTTTTTCCTAGCCTTACCGCCCTTACCCATCATCATGATCTTAGTTTTGCTGGTATTTATTGCCAAGTTATTTGCAACCGCATGTTCCTAAAGTGGATTTAATTGCATTTGGAGCCCTACTGCGGTGTAGTCAAGTAGAACCAAATCATCAGCATACAGAAGATGGGTTACTCTCATGGCTCCCAACGTGGGTGGAAAACTTCTGCCTGCTTTCATGAATTCTTCCAAATCAGCGATATAAAGTTGTAAAGTGCCGGTGCCAAGGCACATCACTGCTTGACTCGTCTATACGTTGGGATTTCTTTAGTTAGGTCGCCTTTCATCGATTGACGAATTCGTATAGATGTGTCTGTGTATAGACCATGTATTTGTTCCAGCAGGTCTGGCGGGCAATGTTTCTCCTCCAATTTGTCCCATAGAAGCTGCCTATCCAGGCTATCAAAGATCTTGGTAAAATCTACAAATGCCAAATGAAGTTTGATATTATTCTTGATGACTTTGTTCTTCATTAGATTTATAATGAAGGCGGGCGGCGTAGTTCCAAGGCCTTTGACAAATCCAGCTTGGAAACGATCATTCAGACCCTTTTCCTGTGTCCAAGTGGATAGCCTTTTTCGAAGCAGGGTAGCATATAATTTCCCTAACACATCTAACAGCGCCAAAGGTCGATAGTTAGTTGGATCCGAATGAATACCATGTTTGAAGATTGGTATTAAATTCGCTGTTTTCCAAGAACGAGGAATAGATTTGGTCATGAGAGAATGTTTTAGATCACCAGATTCAGAACCCAAGCCCATTCATCTGGATTTTTCCATAGTACGATGTTAGACCATCAGGCCCGGGAACTTGCGAAGAACTCAAACCTTTAATGAGGGTCACCAGATCATCGCGGTCATAAGTCAAAGTCCATGCGAGCGATGTTTTAGCCTGTTGCATATTCTTTCCACCAGGAGATGCATACAGAGAACCAAAGAATGTAAACCACACTGCTTCAGATACACAATTTGTCTGGAGAGATACTTGGTTTCACTTCAATGACTTTAGGAGGGACCAGGTTTCAGCGGAGGATTTGTTCTTCAGGTAACAGAGGATCAGCTCTGCGCCGCTCTGGAACAAGATATATCAATGACTGATATACCAAGATTTATAGTTTGTTTTCAGCTGTTTAATTTCCACATCCGTCAGACTGGATGGATATTTCTTTTGTAATTGTGGAAAGAGAGCTCTGAATTCTTTTCTTTTCTTTACCAGTGTGGCATCATAACAATGGTGATGTCGTTTTTCTGTGACTTGCTCTTTACGTTTTATCCAATATGTCAACAGGATAGAAGTGTAATCATCTAGGTTCCTAGCTTCCAGTGTGGTCTATCCATTCATGATATCTGTGAAGCTCAGGTATGGCTTTTACCATCACGGTACATCAGAGCCCTGGTTAGTGCCAACCTGCGTTTGCAAAAAAAAAACATCAAAAAACCTTTTTGCTAGGTTTTCAAGAAGGGACACCTTTGTGTTCACACTTCACAAAAGCAGCCCTTTCAGCATTTTTGGGGACGAGGATGCGTACAACAGAGCAGTTCAAGTGCCACAGCCGGGGCTTTTAGGCATATCATTTACGCTACTCCAGGAGCAAAATGAGCTCCAAAGTAGTGAAGATGTTCATCATATATAACTGCTGCGCGTTACGATTTCTGCAGAAAGAAGCAATACTAGAGACTCTTGATAGAGGAATGGGACCAGAAAGTACTGGATGAAAATATAGGAAAGTACTGATGTAATTGAATACACAGAGGCTCATTTTCGAGTCTTGTTGTAATTTGGTGGCGGGGACCTGCACCTTTACACTTTTGTGTAAACGGGTCTCCACCGCCCTATTTTCCTCATTTGGTTGGCAAAGTGAAAGGCGGAGGGCAAAAAGGCAGCATGTAGGCCGCCCCTTTTGCACTCCACCATGCAAATTGAGTAGGTAGTGTTTACAATGGATTCATATGGAGTCTGCCTGCAAATGCTGTACTGGCAGTAAAATCCATCCCAGCGCAAATGCCGGAGTATTTTGTATGGCAGAGAGGAAGAAGGCGGCGGAAATGTAACTTACATGCTGCCCCTCCTCTCCGCCATTACAATTAATACAAATATGGAGTACCGTTAATGACATGCACAAAAGCCACCCACAGGGCTTCATTTAGGGTACTCCAGGTGCAAAATGAGCTCCAAAGTGTTGAACAAGTCCATCAAATATAACTGCTGCAGGTTCCAATTTCTGCAGAAAGCCATACCTGAGACTGTTGCTAGAGGAATGAGACGAGGGTGGTCATTGTGGATAAGGCGAATCACAACATGTCATAAGAGGTTGATTCAGAAATATTCTTTCATCAATTTCTGTGCAAAGGTGCATTCCCACAGCTCATTAGTAGATGCTGCTGCGGATCCAGATAAAGCACTTCATGCACGAATGCTATCACACTGCTCACCACAGTAGTGACAACTGATCTTGAGCCCCCGGGGTTATCAGCATCACATAGTGTGGTGTACTTAAATACTGCTGGTAGCTTATGATCTTTTTGGAGCTCCCTAAACCATCGAAATTATAGTTTTTTTGCGTGTTTAAGACTGGTGAACACATGCGTTTGCCTGTGATACACAGGAATTGTTTCCAGAAGATTTTTTAAAACTTTTTTGAGCAACTTTTTGGAGCCTAATTCAGAGAATATTATTTTACTGTAAAAATCATCACTATTAAGTCATTGTTGAAACAATGGGCCTCATTACGACCTCGGCGGTAGCCATGCCGCTATTGGAATAAGGAATGAGGAATTACCGGGCCATTCCGAGTTCGGAAGGCCCGGTAATTCCTCCCTCCAAGGACCCGGTCCAGGTCCTTCCCCATTCCCATTTCAGCCCCCGTAGGTCTGAATGGGAATGGGAGAGGGAGCAAACAACGGCCATTACGAGTTGGCCCGTTGTTTGCTCCCTTTTCCTCTCGCGGGACCTGGTAAGCTCGCCTGGTTTGACCAGGCGTTACTTCCTGGGTCCCGCGAGGGGACCTCGTAATGAGGCGGTATGGGGTAAACGGCGCCGGCACCTTTTACGGCGCCGTTTACTGGCACCTTTTTACCGCGCCGCTTACCCCGTACCGCCAGGGTCGTAATGAGGCCCAATGTATCCTAATATTAAAAATGGGGAGGTCCTGTTACAAACACTTAAAAAATGGGGCAAAGAAATTGAATTGGAACAGTGAATGCAAATGGTTTTTGGTTGATAAACATTCGGAATGAATAGATTTTTTTATGGTTGAAGTTGCAAAAAAGATAAAAAGAAAAAAGGAAAACATATTTCTTTTGAAGTCTTTAAAATGAATGTGTTACATTTTTCTTGCTTCACCACAGGGCTAGAGAAACCGAATAATACGTCTCAATTTGGCTTTAGCGTGAAACACATGTCGACTCGTATATCATTTTACACAAATTCTTGAATTATCCAACTTGGTTTTAATTAATAGTAGGTAAGTACCCCTCACGGTTTTGTATTCTTTAGTGGACTACTGTAAAGTAGAGATAACAAGGTTTTCATTATGGCAATGTTTTGTCTAGCAATTAGCATAAAATGTAGTGGACTGTAGTATTGTTCTTTTTTTTTAAAATGATCGGGGAATTTTCACCAATATACATATATGGTATCCGGTCATTGCATCGACAACCAAAGCATCGACAGCCATACCATCTAAAAAAAAGCATCCAAAAAAAGCATCTAATACATTTTTTTTTAGACGGTAAAGGGTTTAGTTTAATAAAAATGGGTTTTAAAGGTTAAAAAAGGGGGGTTGGGGGACCCCCCATTTAAAAAGAAAATGCATTAGATGCTTTTTTTTTTAGATGGTATGGCGTTAGATGCTTTGGCTGTCGACATAATGGGGGTAATTCATAGAATTCAGCGCACAAGTGGCGCACGCGGCTGGCGCACAGTGTGCGCGTGCGAATCCCTGCGCCAGCCGCGTGCGCCAAAACCCATTTCCGCGCACAGCGTATTCATGGATTCCAGCCACCAAAACCAGCCGTGGCGCATAGTGGCGCAGCGACCTTGCAGCAGCGCCAGTTACGCCCCCAAGAACGCCTTCCGCGCAGGGAAAAGCCATCAAAATCCCCAATCCAGCGCAAAGGGCTGCGCTAACCCTGTACCAGCACGGCAAGCGGGCTACGTGTATTTCAGGGGTTCACGTGAAGTTTCTCACGCGATCGGGCCTGGGGGAGCGTGCTACGTGTATTTCAGGGGTTCGCGTGAACTTTTTCACGCGATCGGGCCTGGGGGAGCGGGCTACGTGTATTTCAGGGGTTCGCGTGAACTTATTCACGCGATCGGGCCTGGGGGAGCGGGCAACGTGTATTTCAGGGGTTCGCGTGAAGTTTCTCACGCGATCGGGCCTGGGGGAGCGGGCTACGTGTATTTCAGGGGTGCGCGTGAAGTTCCACACGCGAATAGCCTGGGCGCGTGTATTTCAGGGGTGCGGGGGAAGTTCCACACGCGAATAGCCTGGGCGCGTGTATTTCAGGGGTGCGCGGGAAGTTCCACACGCGAATAGCCTGGGCGCGTGTATTTCAGGGGTGCGCGGGAAGTTCCACACGCGAATAGCCTGGGCGCGTGTATTTCAGGGGTGCACGGGAAGTTCCACACGCGAATAGGCTGGGCGCGTGTATTTCAGGGGTGCGCGGGAAGTTCCACACGCGAATAGCCTGGGCGCGTGTATTTCAGGGGTGCGCGGGAAGTTCCACACGCGAATAGGCTGGGCGCGTGTATTTCAGGGGTGCGCGGGAAGTTCCACACGCGAATAGCCTGGGCGCGTGTATTTCAGGGGTGCGCGGGAAGTTCCACACGCGAATAGCCTGGGCGCGTGTATTTCAGGGGTGCGCGGGAAGTTCCACACGCGAATAGCCTGGGCGCGTGTATTTCAGGGGTGCGCGGGAAGTTCCACACACGAATAGGCTGGGCGCGTGTATTTCAGGGGTGCGCGGGAAGTTCCACACGCGAATAGGCTGGGCGCGTGTATTTCAGGGGTGCGCGGGAAGTTCCACACGCGAATAGCCTGGGCGCGTGTATTTCAGGGGTGCGCGAGAAATTCTACACGCGATTGGCCTGGGTACGTGTATTACAGGGGTGCGCGAGAAATCCTACACGCGATTGGGCCTGTGCGAGTGGGGCAGTGTATTACGTGGGTGTGCGGGAAGTTGAAGAGATGAATTGCCAGTGTGGGTCCTCCCAGGTCTCCCCTCTACCCCCTCCACGACCTCTGCAGGCAGCCCACACCACAGGGGACTACCCTGCACCCCTGGTCATGTCCCGCAGGCAGCCCATCCACCATGGGCATGCCCCCCAGCCAAGCCACATGTCCCCTTGCACCCCCACCCCCCAGCACCGTGGGGCACCTGCCAGCAGGCCCCCAACCATGTCCCACTCATGTCCCCTTGCACCCCCACCCCCCCAGCACTGTGGGGCACCTGCCAGCAGGCCCCCAACCATGTCCCCTTGCACCCCCACCCCCCAGCAGGCCCCCACTCATGTCCCCTTGCACCCCCACCCCCCAGCACTGTGGGGCACCTGCCAGCAGGCCCCCAACCATGTCCCACTCATGTCCCCTTGCACCCCCACCCCCCCAGCACTGTGGGGCACCTGCCAGCAGGCCCCCAACCATGTCCCCTTGCACCCCCACCCCCCAGCAGGCCCCCACTCATGTCCCCTTGCACCCCCACCCCCCAGCACTGTGGGGCACCTGCCAGCAGGCCCCCAACCATGTCCCCTTGCACCCCCACCCCCCAGCAGGCCCCCACTCATGTCCCCTTGCACCCCCACCCCCCAGCACTGTGGGGCACCTGCCAGCAGGCCCCCAACCATGTCCCACTCATGTCCCCTTGCACGCCCACCCCCCCAGCACTGTGGGGCACCTGCCAGCAGGCCCCCAACCATGTCCCACTCATGTCCCCTTGCACCGCCACCCCACCAGCACTGTGGGGCACCTGCCAGCAGGCCCCCAACCATGTCCCCTTGCACCCCCACCCCCCAGCAGGCCCCCACTCATGTCCCCTTGCACCCCCACCCCCCAGCACTGTGGGGCACCTGCCAGCAGGCCCCCAACCATGTCCCACTCATGTCCCCTTGCACGCCCACCCCCCCAGCACTGTGGGGCACCTGCCAGCAGGCCCCCAACCATGTCCCACTCATGTCCCCTTGCACCCCCACCCCACCAGCACTGTGGGGCACCTGCCAGCAGGCCCCCAACCATGTCCCCTTGCACCCCCACCCCCCAGCAGGCCCCCACTCATGTCCCCTTGCACCCCCACCCCCCAGCACTGTGGGGCACCTGCCAGCAGGCCCCCAACCATGTCCCACTCATGTCCCCTTGCACCCCCACCCCCCAGCAGGCCCCCACTCATGTCCCCTTGCACCCCCACCCCCCTGCAGGCCCCCACTCATGTCCCCCTGCCCCCAGGTCCTGACGAAACGCAATCATGGCAGTAATGGGCAGCATAGCCAGCACAAACACCCAGCCAAGGATTGCATCCACCCACATAGTAGATGCAATTACATGATACAACCCCAATGGCAAGTATGTAAATGAACACATGTCCGTCACACACACATACACAATGGGTGCAAGTGAATGTCAAAACCCATATCATGACATGCATGAAACCAATGAGAAAATACCACAAATGTAAGTAATAAATATATGTATTAAAGATGAAAATGAAGTAAAGAAATAAAACACACAACAATGGGGATGACAAAACAAATGGTCCATGTCCGAGAACTAATAGAAAAAATCAAAAAACAAAGGAATCGAAAAACTAATGTAGTCCAAAGAAAAATAATGGGGGGAAAAAATAAGGAAAAACCATTGCCTCATGGTGAACACAAATATAAATCCAACAAATGTTTTCCAAACATCAAACTATGTACAAGAATATCCCAGGGTCCATGAGCCCAACACCATAAGTGAAACCTACTACTACTAACTAATAAAAAAAATATATACAGAAAAGTGGCCATTGTCCGAGCGGTCCAAAAAAAACTTTTTAAAAAAAGCAATCTAACACTAACTAACTAAAGAACTATATACAATGGCAGCGGGCAAGTCCTGCGGCTCACTCTGTGATGTTGCCGGCCAGGGCATCATCGAACTCCATGTCGATGTCCCGGAGGCGGGACTCTGTCCTGGCCCCGAGGTCTCGCAGGGACAACCCCGTGTCCACCTCAAACTCCCTGCGAGCTTCCTCGAGGCACTCAGCCCGCCTCAACGCCCGACGCATGGAGAACTCCGCCCTGACCATGGTGAGCCGCTCCTCTTCCGCCCGCTGCCGCTCCGCACCTATCCGCTGGACCAACTGCTCCCACACGGAAGACACTGCCATCCCAGGGTTCTCCTGCCCTCCGGCCGATGCCTGCCCCTCTGATCTTGATGGCCCCGAGCCATGATGCCTCCCACGTCGAGCCTGCTGCTGCCTCCGACGCCACTGCCTCTGCCAGCACGACGGCATCCAGGCTGATGGAATCCACCGATGCCGTCGTGCACGTGCCCTGCCAGATGATGCCGGCACATCCTCCATCTGCAGGGGGACAGTTGCTGGTGTGTCCACCCCTGCTGGACCTTCGACTCCCGACTGTGGCAGGGATGGGATCCCCACCGAGCTGGCTGCATTGGTCAGGGCAGGTCCACAGGGGGCCCTGGTGGCATCTGGGCCGGAAGACGGCAAGGAAAACGACTGGCGTATGGTCTCCACAGAGGAGGAGAGGGCCGCCAGATTGGCCGACACATGCAGGAAACCCCCGAACATGGCCGATCCCAATTGGGCCACGTCGGCACGGTGCTCTTCGTGATGACGTGCGTGCTCCTCCTGGAAAGCACGCACGGCATCACGAATCACAGCCGATCGCATCGCGACCCCAATCAGGACCTTCTCCACACGGCCAGGGGTCCCCTCGTCCGCAGGTGGAGGGGAGTCAGATGACATGGACATCCCCTCTACCTGCGGACGGGCCTGGGACGGGGCATCCCTGCTGGTGCAAGGTGGTGCACCCACAGGTTCAGGGACAGCGACATGCACAGGCCCCTCCACGGTGACCTGTGCTGCCTCCTGCCCCTGCCCCTGGACTGCACCACTTGCACCAGCAGGGATGCCCCCACCAGGCCCCATGTGCGCCTCAGTGGCGGCCTCCTCCTCCTCTGTGGAAACCACCAACCTGGATGGCTCCTCGCCGTCTACCGCCGTAGCAGGCCCCTGTGGGGGCTCACCCACCCCTTCCGCTGCAGCCGTGGGGGCATCCCCGCCGCCTTGCTCCACAGCGCCGTCTCCGCCCTCTCCTTCACTAGCCGCTGCGTAGAGGGAGACATAGAACACAAGCATCAGGGTACTGTACAATGGTCCCCTAGACAGGAAGCAATAGCAGATGAGTGCCACTGTCAAAGTACACTTCCATCATGTCACACCACAACACATGTGTCAGTCCAGGCAAAACACACACAGTGACAGTCATGATGCGTGCCATGGACATTTCAATGCATGTCCAATGGACTCTCGAATCATACAATGTAATGGGACTCACATGCATCATGGGTCATGCCTATCACATGCACACACTTCACCTCAGTCACATCCATCTGGCCCCGTACACCCCAATCACAGTGCATACAAGGATGACTAGGCTGCATCAGTGAATCTGTACATTGTCACAGACATGTGTCATGCATCCATGGCACTCACAAGTCACAGACACGCAGGTCAGGCACACAGACATGGATACCACATATGTATCTGGCATCAGCACCCATCCCTCGCCCCCACCCATGTCCAGGAACAGAGACTGCCATGCTCTCATGTGTGCAATCTGCACAGGGCTCCCCATGTCGCATTCAAACACATGCAACAACCGTGCGGTTCACACATTACAGGTCGCACATGCATTCCCATGATGTCCCTGCACACATACATGCGTACATGGCCTATGTCACACATGCAGGCAAGTATCAGACAACCAGCACACTGCTACATGCCCTGTCTCACACAGCAATGCTTGGCCACTTACCGCTCAACTCCAGACGGGTCTCCCTCTCAAGGACCTGGGCGTGGAGCGCTGGGTGTGCGCGTTCCAGGACCCTCAACTGGATGGAACTCATGCGGCCCCGGCCCCCCTCCACGAGGCGCCGGGCCTTCCTGAGGGTCCTGGACCTCGTCTTCCCAGCGCTTCTTGACCTTCTGGATGGTGCGGGTTGCCACCCCCTCCGCGTTGATGGCAACCACACAGTCGGCCCAGATCCTGTCCCGTCCTTCCTTGTTGGCGCGGGACGATCCGAAGAGGGCATCATACTGCCCCAGGACTTGCTCCACCAGGACACCAACTTCGGTGGCAGTGAAGCTGGTGCCCCTCTGCCCCTCTGGCTGGGGGTTGCCACTGGTGCCAGATGTTGATGTGCCCGACATGGCAACCCCAGGGGCAGGAGTGGGTGGGCAACTCGGTCCTGGGGCTGGGCTGTGGAGCGATGTTATCCGAGTCGGGAGTCTTCTGTTCCAGCAGGGGTGGACACAGCAACTGGACCCCTGCAGATGGCTGATGTGCAGGCACCAAATGGCAGGGCACGGTGGCAGCAGGCAGGCAGGCAGGCAGCAGCAGATGGCACGTGGGAGGCTGCTCGGGGCACTGGGGGGGCAGTGATTCGGCCTTCTGGGCAGGAGCGTGGTCTTCCGTGTGTTTTCGCGTGGCCAGCTTGATACGGAGTGATTTGGCACGTGAAAATCCTGCACGTCAGCGTGAAAATCGAGGAAAGGCCCTTAGCGCGTAAGCGCGTCAGCACGCGTACGCGATTTCATTGGACCCAAGGCCCTTGCAGCGTAAGTGCGTCTGTGACGTTTTGCGCACGGGCGTTGCCCTGGCAGGGCTTGGTGATCCCGCGTGCATTTATGTTCTGTACGTGCTTTTCGTGCGGTGCGTGTGTTTTCCATCCGTTGGGGTTCACACGCTATTACTTCACAGCGGGTGTTGGCTACGCGTTCTTCTACACGCAAGGCAGACGGTGAGTGGTACCCCGCTCCCCCAGGCCCGATCGCGTGAGAAAGTTCACGCGAACCCCTGAAATACACGTAGCACGCTCCCCCAGGCCCGATCGCGTGAGAAAGTTCACGCGAACCCCTGAAATACACGTAGCACGCTCCCCCAGGCCCGATCGCGTGAGAAAGTTCACGCGAACCCCTGAAATACACGTAGCACGCTCCCCCAGGCCCGATCGCGTGTGTGACTTCCCGCGAACCCCCGGAATACACGTATCCCGCTCAATCGCGTGTGTAACTTCCCGCGCAACCCCGAAATACACGTGCCCCGCTCGCACAATTGCTGTATGTTGCCACTTTTGTAATGCGCAGGGACGCTACCGCCTGCCTTCGTGTGGCGGACGTGTATCGGCTTGTGCGTGTCTTTCGCTGTGCGTGGTTTTGCCCTATTCGATTCCATGAATACGTGTGGTTCGGGTGCGTGTGGGCGTTCCGTCTGCTTCCCTGCAGTACATCCCCAGTTACGCCCTTGTTTTCGCGAGTTGTTCCCCATTCCGCGCGTTACGCCCCGTGTTCCGCCCACTTTCTGGTGTATGCGCCGAGGTTGTGCGCTTTCACTGTGCGCATCGCGCACGTCTTTTGGGATGTTGCAGTGACGTGTGCGCCATGCACGGGTTTGGCGCACATCCCGTGGTAAACACGCGCAGGGACTTCCATGTATCGCACGCGTGCGCGTGCGCCTGTTTTTTTCCGCTTGCGCTTGCTTGCGCCTGCTTGCGCCTGCTTGCGCGAAGATTTTCGGCGCACGTTTGTTCCATGAATCGGCCCCAATGACTATAAACCACATATATTCTAATAGGATTTGGATACACATTAAAAACACATGCATTTACTAAAGTGAAGCACATTGTGACTACTACATTGTTTAGATAATCAGTGTGGAATGGAATACCAAAGGCTGTTAGTAAATGTCCCTCTGAAGCCAGGACAAACAACAAATCAGAACCGTCTGTAGACATTGGGGCGCATTAGGAGGTGGTATTACAGAAATGGTGTAGTAATATAAGTGTTTTCTAGAGGGTTCCTAGTAGTTTTTCACTGAAATAACAAACAAGTTGGCCAACATGGTAAGAAAGGTGGATATGGCTAAATTAGAACGATTTAACCTCACAGAATTTGTTGGGGGTTAATTTCCCTTCCAGGCGGTTTCTTGGGGCTGCACTGCATTTTTAAGGATTTGGTGTTTCTATGGCGGTCTCCTTTGCAGAACATAGGAATGTTTGCTGGATGTCACTGAAAGCAAAGCAGTGATGGAGAAGCCCATTGGTTGTTCCTTAAATGTAACTGTTGCTAGATTCCTGGGTCCGCCACTCTACATTCCATGAGCGTGTGCCGGCGTGCTGCGGGAGGAACTCTCTGTAACGGGGTCCTCACTCCTCAGTATATGTTCACTCCAACTAATATGTCAAGTCGTTACAGTATGCTGTTTTATGTTATGTTCATAGGTGATTTTTTAATATTGTGCCGGATCCCCACAACAGTGGTTTCTGAGCACCTAGCCTTGTCTGAGAGTGGATGTTTAGCACCTTTCCCCTGGGTCATCCAGACTATAGTCAGATAAAAGGCAAGGAAAGGGGGGACAAGTGGCACCGATAAAAGGAGGGAGAGATGAGCTAGGGGGAATATTAATGCCACAGATAAAAGGATGGGGAGATGAACTGGGGGGAATATTAGTGCCACAGATAAAAGGATGGAAAGATGAACTGGGGGGAATATTAGTGCCACAGATAAAAGGAGGGAGAGATGAACTGGGGGGAATTTTAGTGCCAAAGATAAAAGGAGGGAGAGATGTGCTGGGGGAATATTAGTTCCACAGATAAAAGGCGGGAGAGATGAAGGGGGGGGGGGTTATTAGTGCCACAGATAAAAGGAGGGAGAGATGAACTGGGGGAGATATTAGTGCCACAGATAAAAGGAGGGAGAGATGAGCTGGGGGGGAGTATTAGTGCCACAGATAAAAGGAGGGAGAGATGAGCTGGGGCGGGGATATTAGTGCCACAGATAAAAGGAGAGAGAGATGGACTGGAGGAACATCTTTCTATCGCATTGGGTGTATGTCAGACATTTTTTGGGGGTTATAGAATTTCTGTTGTAGAAGGCCCTTGCCTTAACGTTAGCCCTGGGGCATTAACTGACCCGGTCATGGCCCTGCCCGTCAAGGTTTATTGCTAGAATTAGTACCTGCGGTAGCTACTAATGCCAATAAGAAAGCTCTGAACATGGGTCTTATTCACTGGCAAAATGCCAACCTTCAGACCTTTTTGATGGCCGGTGAACTTGCCTTCCTCTCACCGCCTTCCGCAAGCTCGCCCCCTTCCATCCGCTCACCACCCCCTGTTGTCATTACAAAAATCGTTAACAGGAAAGATATCTTTAACCAACTTGTTCCTGCTGCACTTCATTTTGCGTTCATCTCTGCATGGAAAGAGAAAATACGTTGTTTTTCGTGCTGCTTTCTCTTTTTTCCCTTAGTGGCAGTAGTTCTTTGGGTGAGTTTGTCTTTACTAATGACATTAGCTGTCGATCACTGAGGGACTGAAGGAGGGACTGAAGGAGGGACCCTTGCTGATTGACAAAGGGGAATAGATGGGCAGATGAAAGCAGATGTCATTTCCTTGCAAATTGAAACAGCAATCATTGCCACATGGGACAGATGTCAATCAATCAATCTAGTGTTTTGTTTTTACAATCATAGAGGCTCATTACGAGTTTATCGGTGTGGTAAAAAAGTGGAGGTAATACTGTTTACCTCCATTTTTACTGCACTGTCAAACTACAAGTTTGCTGGTATTACCTCCGGCAGTATTACCGTATGGTAATACTGACGATTTTTGGAGGTAAAATGGAGGAGTTACCTCCAGCCTGGAGGCAACTCCTCCACTTTACCTCCAAAAATCGCCAGTATTACCATCCGATAATACTGCCAAAAAAAAAAACGATGGGAATTTACACTGGAAAATTGCCACTTATAATCAGGTGATATTATTGCTGGAGGTAATACCGCCATTGGTAATACCGCCTGACCAAGGGACAGTATCAGTAATTCTGTTTGCCGGATCCACCGCAATACCGGCAAAGTCGTTATGAAGCCCATTGTGTTCATAAAAACATGCACTGTATCTAAACAAGAAAAATAATAAATGATCAGGCAGCACACAAGATAGCCACAAGATGTTCCTAACACATAATAAAGAAGTGAAACATAAACATGCTTAGGTGTTATTTACTTGCAGATGTGAATAGCTGTCACCAATGACACATTGGAAACAGGTCACTCACTGCCTGTGAGATTTGAAGAGCCTGTCCTCACTGCCAGATGGAAATGGCTGGCATTCACTGCCAGGTGACAGTAGCTGTTAACCCCGGACAGGTGAAAACAGCTGTCGGTTACTGACAGTATGAAATCCCTGTCACTGTCAAATGGGTACCAGAGCTGACATTAACTCACAGTTGGCAATAGCTGTCAACAGTTAGAGGTAGGAATTGCTGCCACTTACTGGCATGCCAGGACTCGATTTGAACTCGACCCTAGCAGCGTGAGGTGGCCTCACACTGTGCCAAGCTCCTGAAAAGTATTGTTCTCTGGGTTAAACCTTAAAATAAAGAATAGTTGTCAGTTATTCCTAGCTGTCACGAGTAATAGCTGTTGCCCTCTGACAGAGACCGACAACCGTTTCCATGTATCTATGGGCCTCATTACACGTTGTGCGGTAAAATCCGAAAATTACCGGCATGGCGCCCTTAACGTGTCTGCCCTCGTAGGAGTGCGCTAATAGCGTACCATTACGAGTATGCGGACACGAGCTTTGCGCCATGCCGGTAATGCCCCTCCAGCCTTGCCGCTAATCTCCCCCAAAAGTCACTTACCGCCTTCCACGACAGTGCAGATAGCGACTCTGCCTTGATGCATCATGCAAATAGCGGCCACTGCTAATAGCGGTGACCGTTAAATACCGGAACCGGAAATAGCATCATCGCACAGGAACGGGAAAGAGCACGGCGGCCATCTTTAAAAACACAATCCATTGCCATCCTCTGCCCCCTGGACCTGTTCGTGTTACCTTGCTGCCTGAGACCCATTGCTACACAGCGACTCTGCCTTGACGCATCGTGCAAATAGCGGCCACTGCTAATAGCGGTGACCGTTAAATACCGGAACCGGAAATAGCATCATCGCACAGGAACGGGAAAGAGCACGGTGGCCATCTTTAAAAACACAATCCATTGCCATCCTCTGCCCCCTGGACCTGTTCGTGTTACCTTGCTGCCTGAGACCCATTGCTACACTGTCACCATGCCCAAGGCATTAAAAAAAACAACAGACCGCCAGCGAAAGGAGAAGTTCTCCACCGAGGAGTTGGTGATGCTGACTCAAACCTTAGCGGACAATGCAGAAGTGGTCTTCGCAAATGACATGCGGCGGGAGACCCTCCTAAAGAAGAAAGCAATCTGGGCTGAAGTGGCAACAAAAGTGAGTGCTGTAGGCACCAGCACGCGCACTGTACGCGAGTGCAGAAAACGATGGGACAACCTGAGACTCCGGGTCAGGATGATCCTGGCCGAGAACCACAAGACTGCCACCGCTGGAGGATCAGGGTCACCGATCAAGCTGAAGGAGTGGGAGGAAACATGTGCAAACCTCATCGGGGTAGAATGTTATGAGGGAGTCGGGAGGATGGAGCACGGCGTGCCGGACACTTCTGATGGAGGTAAGTGCACTGATGCAAGCATGCAATGTGAATGTACAAGTCCCCACAAATGGCAGCCCTGGATCACTGCATGGATGGCCCGGCATCCACGCATGCATCCCACCCTGCGCATGTCAGCGCCAGACCCCAACACACACACATGCATACATCAACAGAGCCAAGTGCCACACACAACACTGCATAGATGAGGCACTGAAATGACACCTCACCTGTTTCCTCCACAATGAAGTTCAAACGGCCCCAAATGAATTCATGATGTAGCCTGCATTGAGTACATGCGACCATAACCAATGACATCCCCCTTCTTGTCCCCGACAGGGTCGCATACAGACAGTGAGGGAGCACCCCAGGCACCCCCTGTGCAAAAGAAGAAAAGGCCAAAGCCCAGCGAGGACGCACCAACAACATCAGGTGGAAAAAGGCTAAGGCCCCTATTGCAGCGCCCAAAACAACTCCTGCGCGCCACTTCCAGTGCCACGCAAAACCCTACTGCCCCGCCTCTGGAGGTCCACTCCCCCCCCCCCAAATCACCGCCACCGAGGGTCCACCCTCAGCTGCTGCCAGTTCGGCAGGGGAGGCAGCAGCCATTGCCCCATTGTCCGACGTGGATGAGCCCACGGAAATCGATCTGCCTATGCACACCCCAAGCCCTGCTGTAACACCCGAGCAATCACCCCTACACACACCTTGCTCGCACGTCACCATTCACGAGTCTATGGAGGCCTTCAGTAGCCCCACAGAGGCGGCATCTGCACACCAGCCAGCATCAGGATGCGCAGCAGACACACCACCACACGCTGCCACTTCCCCTGACCTGGCCAGCGTCATCCAGCGCCGGCAGGCTCTCACAGACCTCGTAGGTCAACATGTGGAGGAGGTTGCCCGTCTCAGGGCTGACCTCGGGGAGACATCCAGGCACTCCAGGGAGGGAATGGAGTCGTGCACAGACAGGCTGTGTGGGGAGCTGATACGCGTCTGGGAGGTGCTAACACGCATCGCAGATGCTATGGAGCGCCAATTTCCACCAGGACAGTCTGCCACCTCTTCGACCACCAGTTCGCAGCAGACAAGCCCAATCAGACGCTCTACACGCACCACCAGGCGCACCTCCAGCCAGCCCCCAAATGCTGGCCCTGGCAATGAACAATAGGGCGTGAATGTCCATTGACCTCTGGCTGGGGGGAAGGATGTGATGGGACAGTTGTGGGGGTGGGGGGAAGGGTGTGATGGGACAGTTGTGGGGGGGGGAGGGTGGCGGGATGGTTGGGGCCTTGCACATTTTCCTGTTTCTGTTCATTAATACACTGTTGTTTGAGCAAAACACAGGCCTTGACTCCTTCATTGTGTATGATTAATTTATTGACGGCAAGGTCCATTGTGAAATAACAAACGGACACCAGTGCATCACCAGCCATATACAGGTGACAGTATGTCTACATGTCACTCAGAATATTTGGTTGATCAAATGCTGTCTCACAGCACGTCCCTCCTGGCCATCCCCTCTTGCATGATCTACATCCCCTTCACCTCCATCCTCATCCCCGTTATCATCCTCATCAGGTGCCTCCATTTCAACGTCAGGGGGCAGTGGCACATTCCGTCTCATACACATATTGTGCAGCATGACATATGCCGTGGTGATCTTTGCAACCTTCTCATGGCCATACAGGAGGGCGCCACCAGACCTGCTAATGCACCTAAACCGTGACTTCAGAAGTCCGAAAGTCTGCTCGATGACGAGGCGGGTACGGGTATGTGCACGATTGTATTCTTCTTCGTGCCTGTTCTGTGGGTTCCGTACAGGTGTGAGGAGCCACCTCTTCAGGGGATAGCCGGCATCACCTACATGTGGGAGGAATGGGTTCCTGTTACTTTTTGACACATGTGTGGCCTGTTCATGTCACATACTTTGGCCTATCATTTTGATTCATGTACACATTCAACTGCATCAATGAATATGGCCTGTGTGACTGCTTTGTGCAAAGGTGAGCACAAGCATGCAAGTAGACATGCCCCATGGATGCCTCCAACAGTGACTGCCATGTCCTGGGTGAGGCCAGGTCATTGGTGTCTCTGTGGGCAGGCACATTTGGTACCACACTGGTGGTGTACTGTCCTTCCGACATTGCTATTGCTATGCTGAGAGGCAACGCTTCAGTGGTGCCATGGGTTTGTGGTGCATTGCCATAGCTAGGGGGTATACCTTTGCATGCATCCAAGGGCACAATGCATTGTTGATGTTGTGCTGTAGGAATGCTGCATGACTATGTTGGCGGCATGGATGACATTTGTGTATTTCGTGGCGTGGAGTGTCGTGCAATGTGGATGAGGATTGATGTTTGATGTCACCAGATTTGGGTTGTCAGCTCTGCCGTGTGGCATATACTTGCATGTCCGTTCATCCCAAGTACGTTGCTGCCCTCACAGATGCCCATTGGCGTACATCTGTACGTGCATTTGGGCGACGGACTACAGGCTACACCCAGTTGGAGTATCTATCTATCCCCCCCAATGCACACCCAGTTGGAGTATCTATCCATCCCCCCCCAATGCACACCCAGTTGGAGTATCTATCTACCTCCCGCCCCCAATGCACACCCAGTTGGAGTATCTATCTACCCCCCCCTCCAATGCACACCCAGATGGAGTATCTATCTATCCCCCTCCCCAATCACACTTCCATGTGCTTAGCATGGAACACACCAAGTAGCCACGAACGTTGTCCCATTTGTCGCTCCATGTAGCAGGGATAGCTGAGTTCCGCAGGACCATGGAATCATGGGTAGATCCTGGAAATCGGGCACAGCAATGTGTGATTATCTTGTTTGCGTCACATACCATTTGGACATTGATGGAGTGGAATTGCTTCCTGTTTCGGTAGACTTCTTCATTGTGATGTGGGACGACCAATTCCACATGTGTACAGTCGATGGCCCCAATGCAACTTGGGATGCCTGCCAGTGAATAGAAGCCAACTTTGGTGTTTGCAATCTCCTGGGCAGTCCGTGGCATGGATATGTGTTCGGGTGCATGCTTCAGGAGGGCATTGAGTACCTGGTTCAGTATGCGTGAGAATACTGGTTGGGAGATGCCATGCATCTGCCCCACTGTATGCTTGTAGGTTCCTGTGGCCAGGAAGTGGAGCACTGTCACCACCTTGAGTAGACGGGGGATGGCAGTTCGGATATCTATGAGGCTCACAATGTTGTTGTGTATCATGTCCACGATGCTGGTGATGGTGTCCCGGTCCAGACGGTACAGGGTGTATATCTGCTCAGGTGTTAGGTTAAATGGACTGGCTCTGATATGGGGAATTGGTGGGTGCCTCTGTGGTATGATTAGGTGGCGTGGTGGTGCTTGCTGTGCCTGTCTGGCCCTCCTCCTCCTCCTGCCTCTCCTCTGTGCAGCCTGTTGTTGTAGCAGCAGTGCTGCAATCAGGTCCTCCAGGCCATGTAATGCTGCCAGTATTGGAACCATCTTGGTGTGGGAAGGGGTGTGGGAAGGGATGTGGTGTGCTTCTTTTGAGCAGCCACAGTCTCCATTGCCTCCACCTGTGCTGATTTTGGCCACCTGTGGCAGGTGTTGACACTGCTTAGTTCTTTTAACGGGTGGTTCGCGATGGCGGTATTGCCGCCATGCCGGTAAGGGGTTTTGGGGTATTTACCATGGCGCTATTGCCGTGTGCACTGGCCTTGTGATGGTGTGCTATTAGCGGCATGTCGTTATTTATGGGTTGGCAGGTCGCGCGCACGCTGACTGACCGCTATTAGTGGCATCGTAATTTGCGGTGCCGCTAATGGCGGTGAGCCGGGTCGTCATCCGCATGGGCATTTAACGTTACCGGTATTCCATTACCGGTAACGTTAAATACCTACCGCCATCCGTGTAATGAGGCCCTATGTATCACTAGTGACAGATGCTCTCTCTGCTGAGCAGCAGAGTTAATCCCATTAGTCAGTGAATCCTACTTAAAATACTACTGCAATGTGAATAATGGCTGTAATATGCAACTTTACCTATGCTCACTGTTCCCCATGTAACCTCGGAACTTTAGCTATGTCTGTAACCATGTTCCCATTGTCTTTGTTATATTCACCTATGCCAAGTAAACCTTCTTGTAACAGCGCCACGATGCCCGAGGGCAGCTGTGCGCTTTAAAAATGCAAATAAATAAATAAATACATGGCAGCTGCTCCTATTTTACCGCTAGCAGCGTGAGGAATCGGCCAAGAAGTTCTATATAAATTCCTGTTTCAAAAATAGATGAAATTTGTGTGATGAATCAACTTCTGGGGCAACAGTGGTCCAGGGATGAATATCAGTTTCTGAACCATCAATCAGCCGCACACCTCTAGCACACCAGAAGGGATCCGAACAGATTGGAAACATAAAAGCACATTTTGGTAACGTGGACGCAACGGCAGGCTTATCTCTGCAAGGTCGTGGATCGTTGGTTAGTTGCAACAAAGGAAAAATACAATTATTACCCAAGGATAAAAGGGACTGTCCAGTCAAGGTTGCACAAACATATCTGCTTTATTATTATTCAACAGAAAGTTCTAGTACACTACAAAATACAACCCAGAATGCAGAGGATAGACAGTTTCAATAATGAAAAGGGATGCACTCTGGATACTGAGGGTAGACGGTAAAGTAATTAATCCCAATAGTTCAAGGATAATTGATTTCAGCAGTAGCGCCCTTTGGAGAAGGAACAGGGGGACAGAACCACAATGTACCTTGTGCTTGTAGAAGTCCTTGGTGCTTGACAGGGTCGAGTTGGTTTCAGGGCGCTTTGTAGCTCATGCAACAAAGTTCAAGATGGGAGACAACTGCGGGTATCAGTTGACAGGCAGTTCGGTGAGCGAGGCTGGATGGGCAGCTGCAGGCTGGCCTACACAGCAGCTCAGGGTCAGGAATCGCTGTCTCAGTGCTGGTTGGCGGGTCTGGAGTACTGGCTGAGGTGTCTGAGATGACGTTAGCGACTATAGCATGACAGCAGTCAGTGGTGCAGTCGGTTACATCTTGAGGAGCTCGACTGGCTCGAAAATGTCCTTTAAAGCAGACGCTGGGTGATGCTTGTCGATGCACTCCTCCCAGCTTCTTCACTGGGCTTTTGTGTTCCTTTAAGGCAGGTGGCCCAAAGCTGAGGACAGTGTTGCAGGCACCGGTCTTGTCCTTGATTTGGTTCGGAGACTCTCTGGCACTTCCCAACTAGGTAGCATGCTTGTAGAGCCTAGCAGGGCACGCTGTGTGCTGGCGGGATACTGTTTCTGGAGCCGCTGGAGGGTCCTCTGGATTCAATATCTCCCTCGGGTCCCTGTGAGATGTTTAGGGGAGGGATCTTGCTTCGCTCTTTGGAAATCTTGGCCTTCCTTCACAGGCGGAAACAGTAAGGCAGACTGCACCTTCAGCCAGGCTCCAAATGAGTTCTTCTTGTTACTCCTTGCGAGGTCTTCAGATGATCTGCCCAACAGAGAGGCTCAGCTCTCTTTTAAAGTAAAATGGGCCACAGTGATTGCTATAGGCCAAGCCTACCTTAATGAACCAATCCTGGGTTCCCACCAAAAATCTCCTGTATGCATGAGGTCATAACAAGAGTGCTTTGCAACAAAAAAGGTAAAGGGGTGAAAACATGCAATACTAAGACCCACCCATCTTCCTGTCTGTTATGGATCAAAGGGTCTCTCTGGTTAATTGAGCTCTCTGTGGTTTCTGATTAAAGTGGCCGGTCTCCCTTGAAGCTGCAACGAGACCAGACCTTCGGTAACCGCCAAACCACTTACTCGTACCTTCTGAATGGGGTCCCCCTGCGGGGATGACTACTGTAAACAGCTGTCCCAGACATGACAGGTCACTAACCTTGATACTGAGAGGCACATGCTGGCTTCAGGTTGACACAGTGCATATCAAAGGTGGTTGGGGTTGTCCTGTCTTTCGTTAGTCCTGCGACCAGGCCCCACATGGGCCTGTTTGAATTTACTCGGATTAGTATGGAAAGCTGCCATCACCAGCTAAAAAATGACAGGGCGGATCCATGTAGCCTTTGTTAGTTAATTAGGCTGGCCATGGCAGGAGGAAGGGTTTGCTCACCCCCTTTTTAGATGCCTTGGTGTACTCTTGTCAGTCATATTCCATCTAAATATGACAGTGGTGACGGCACCTGTAGGCTGTGTCCACCCAGAGTACACGGGTCTATGTGTATGTCGTGCGGTGAGCATAGGAAAATGTGTGCGGATAAGCCCCACACGTTTTCCAGAGGTTGATCTACCACCAGTCTAGCTGTGTTTTGGATTGTAATCTGTAGGTCACCTGTGTCTCAAACTTAGCAGTGTTTACTACAACATCCACTGAACCTGTTGGGCGTCGGCCCCTCTCCCACCGTGTGGGACTCTCGGATCTAGCTGTGTTTAGCATTGTACTCATTGGTTCACTTGTGTCTCAAACCTAACTGTATTTAGCACTGCACCCATTTGATCTCGGGCATAGGCCTCTCCGCCACTATACGCGACGCCCAAATCTAGAAGTGCCCTATTTCAAATTGCATTGTTGATTGCAGGCCTCTCTCCCACTATACAGGACGCTCATATGTGACCGCCCTATTCACATCTAGAGAGCGTCACTGTGGAGTGAGGCAGAGATCATTGGCTGATTATTGTGGAGTGATACTGTGAAGAGGGACGCACGCCTCATTAGATGTCACAGTCATTATTAGTTACGCCCATTAGGACAACTCTGTAGTTACTAGCTATCCTTCGTTAACCCCACATAGTTGGCTCACCGCAGTGAACCTTGTCTAGAGAGACTGATATTAAGGACAGCCAATGTTAACCCAACGATATAATCCTAACAAACCCATCCTACCTTATGCAAAACAGAGACTGAACAAGTCGTCAATACCAGCTGAACTCCTACAGACAGTACTCAAACTTGTAGCAGACAATTCCGTACACCCAGTACTACACCACAAGACAGCCGGACCAAAGCAAAACAAACTAAATAAAGACCAAAACAACTCTCAACCTCAAAATGCAACGCAAACGACCTGTACCGAGGAAAGAAAAAGAACACAAAGAACAAACACACCAGAACAGCAACAAAGACTCGCAACTGCAGAACACACTCCCACAGACAGGAACGGAAACCTAACCAACGCTAAGAGAAGAGACAAATCCCTCTACTTAACTCCATACCTCGCAAACAACCAGTCACCAGAATGAACCAACCCAATGAAAAAATCAGCAACAGCAGACAACCAAACACAACCACACAGAAGAAGAACGGACAACGCTAGAAATAACAAAAACATAATCGACGCAATAACACCTTACATCACCAAATCAAGACTAACTTCCAATCGACACCCACAATCATTGGAAGAAGAACCTGATGGAAACAAAAACCCAAGACCGAATCTAGAAGAACTTTCTGATGATACAGACACACCTGTACCAACACCTCAACTAGAGATCTACCTGACAGGAAACCCCAACACCGATCAGAAGACGACCCCAACAATAAAGCCCAATCCAAACCACGTCTCTAAACTCCACTGCAATCTAATAAATGCAAGATCCATGTCAAAACACTTAACAGAGATCTTTGACCTTTTCTATGACAAGGGCATTGACATCTTATTCATCACAGAAACATGGCTGGACGACAACTACAAAATCACACTCTAAAGCTGCCTCCCAACCAACTTCAAATGCCTTCATATAAACAGAAAAAATAAAAAAGGAGGAGGCCTCGCGATAGTATTCAAAGGAAACCTGCAAAATAAAAATAGACGAACCTCTGAACATTATCAACTGCAAAACCATGGTAATACACCTATCAGCGAACCCAAAAACCAACATCACATTCATCCTGGTGTACACAGCACCGTCATATGATGCAACCTTCCTCAATAACTTCATAGAAGCCATCACCTACATAGCCATCAAGCACGGACACCGAATTATCCTGGGGGACTTCAACATCTGGTTCGAAACAAGTGATGCCAACTCCAAAAACTCACTGATTGGACAACTTACAACCATGAAACTATGACAGCTGGTCAAAGGGGCAACACACTCAGCAGGACACACCCTCAAGGCAATCTTCGCCAAGGAAAACTTATCACCACGGCACCACCGATACAAATACTGTGAAGCAACCATCTCATCATCCCATTCGTCATCAGACTACCAACTCTACTTTGCATCCAGGCTCCCAAACTCACAACCACCTCAAAAAGAAACTGGAAAACCATCAAAGCAAGCAACCTGTTCAAACAACTGGAGACAACCAACCCCTCAATTACAGAACTAGAACTGGCTGTCCTACACAGGAAAGTGCAGCTATTACACAAATGGATTGCTGATACAATTGAAAAGATCGCCCCGGAAAAACCATTCACCCCATCAAAAAAAATGGCAATGGCAAAATGGTTCACCCCACTACTAAGCACCATGAAAAAGCACAACAAGAAGATGGAGCTGTAATGGAGGAAAGAATACAACCCAGACAAAAAATACTGTTCCAGAAACAAATCCGAGCATACAAGAAGGAAATATAAAAGGCGAAGAGAAGGCATTTTGATGACAGAATCACCAATGCGACAAACACACAAAAAGAAAGTTCAACATCATTAAAGAAATGAGAAACCCTCCAGGCTGTGACAACACCCCAACCCCCTCAGAGAAACTTTGCAACGACCTGGCAGACCACTTCAAGAATAAAATCAATGACATCTGACAAACCATACAAAACAGACCAACCAACCAACCATAACATTCAACCAACCTAACACAGAACCACAACATAAACTCCAAAACCTTCCTGAAATAGCAGCAGAGGCTTTCGTCTTGCTGGTGAAACACAGCAAGAAAGCAGGGTCACCCATGGATCCCTGCCTATCAGACATCTACAAATCAATCCTCGCACAAGGAACACCATCAGAATACTACAGAAACCTCCTATATCTCTCACTAGCAAAAGGAACCGTACCAAGAACCTTCTAATCAGCATATATCAAACCACTTTTAAAAAACACAAGTGGTGACATAGAAGACCTCTCCAACTCCAGGCTGATCCCAAACATTCCCTACACAGCAAAACTCCTGGAAACCTACGTATACAAATTAACCCAACAACACGTAGAAAAACACCATCTGCTAGACCAAGCTCAAGCCAGTTCAGAACTAAGAGGAAAAGAAACAGCACTACTATCCATCTGGGATTACCTAAAAACAAACACGGACTCCGACAGAACCTCAGCCCTGATTCAGCTCGACCTCTCCGCAGCCTTCGACACAGCCATGACATCCTAACCAAAAGACTAGAAGACATAGGCAGAACGGACATGGCACTACTCTGGATTAAATAATTTCTAGCAGACAGAACAGAAACTGTATCGATAAAGCCCTTCAAATACACCCCACGAGTTAACGACTGTGGAGTACCACGAGGGTCCTCACTATCATCACTGGACTTCAACATCTACCAAACTCCAGTAATCAGAATCTTCAAAAAATACAAAATTACATGCTACAACTACGCAGATGACACTCAAATCATCTACAAAATCAAAGACACTCAAGCCGATCACTCAACCTTAATCGAGTGTCTAAAAGAAGTCTTTAACTGGATGAATGCCAACAACTTGAAAATCAACCCAGGAAAGACAGAAATCACGATTATATCCAAAAACCAAGAGAACAGCACCTATATTCCATGGCCAATGGAAATGGGAACCGCACCAATGCCATCTAAGGTAGTAAAAAATCTGGGAGTCCTGATGGACAACACCCTAACCTTAGAACCACAAATAAATGCAATAACAAGAAATGCTTCGTCCTCCTTCACAAGGCAAGAAGAATCTTACCTTTCCTCTCCTTCACCCACCACAAAACGATCGTCGCCCTCATCATGTCAAGAATCGACTATGCAAACAGCCTCTATCTCGGGATACCAGAATACCTCCTGAAGAAACTACAATGGACCCAAAACACAGCAGCAAGACTGCTCATCAAACTATCCAGAAGAGACCACATCACTCCATCCCTAAAAACACTGCATTGGCTGCCAGTCAACCATTGCATCACCTTCAGAACAATGTGCATAACACACAGGGCAATCAGGGGACAAGGAGCTGAATGCCTACAAAAGAAATTAACAATCTACAAGCCAACGAGACTCCTCAGCTCAAGCAACAAAATCCGCCTGGAACAAAAACCATACCTTAAGAAAAAACTTGGGGGCTCCTCCTTCGACCACTTAGCTGCAAAAACCTGGAACAACATCCCGAAAGAAATAAGAAACACCAAAGGCCACCTACAATTCAGAAAATTACTAAAAACCTGGCTCTTCAACATCACAGATTCAAACTGAAAATGCTAAACTACTGAACGGGAAACACAAAAAAAAGGATGATAGATCTAGGACGACACTGACAACATCTAGAACCGAATAAGAAACCCTTACTACAACAAGAGAGACAACGCTAAATCGGATGGGACACAAGCGACACCCATAAGGACTGAAATCAGCATCCCTAGCCAACCTCCAACGAACAACCTCACCCGCTCCATAATTGCTACTAGAGATCATACGTTATAGAGTTGTGTGAACGTTAGCACTTGCCACACTCGAAGTAAGTTCTGGATACTGGCAGGGGCATTGACTGAAGGGAATTGTGAATAAATGCAGATGCCGCCCCTGGACACAATTGCAGGCTTTGGCATTTGGCACGTTCCAAAGGGGCTGGGAGCGGTAGCATGCATGAGCAACTGAATAAGATGATGAAGAGCAGCCGCCAAATATGGAGGGAGTAACCCTGACTGACCGATGCCGCGCACCGACTACATTGGGAACGGTCTCTGGTCCAGATTTGAAGGGTCGCACAAATGCCTGCCTGCCCCGCATACAAACAGGTGCCACGTAGGCGGCCGGTGTCCAACTTGGGCAAGGTTATGAATGTGAGTGGATGCCAGGTGGGAAAGGGACTGCGAGTGTCGGATAGCCCCAGATCCGGACAGACACACAGAGATGCTCTCACACCCCGCCATAAGAGAATATGGACATTTGGCGCCTCGCTTCCAGAGAGCGAGGCCAATTAACCAACCCACTAACAATTTCCCCCCTCTGCATACACCTCTCAAACTCTAAACAAACACACCCACAAGCCTACAACACAATAATCTGCACAAACTTCACTACACTGCAACAACAAGACAAACCACACATAGACCCGCACAACAGTACACGACGGCTACCGACAGTAAAACACCCCAATCCCAGCCAACAGACTTCTGGGCTGAGGCCGCCAACAGCACATCACTGCTCTATTGCACTTTTCCAGCTTGTTCCCACTAACTCACCTCCCACCCCTCCCTTTTTTCAGAGCCGCCAGAGCGCCAGGGGACCACTCCCGTTGGTGATAGTGCACGGTACAAATATCCTTTAACATTAACATTAACATTAACATCATTCCATTTTATTTAAAATTTCAAAACAGCCGAGGCGAGCGCACACCCACTAGCGTATGGTCGAATTCCTCACACATTGATTTTAATAGAGACGCTGACCAGATATTTAATATAGTTGAAGGAAATTAGAAAGTCTACGGTGTACAGCTTTCAAAAGAAGCTCAATTAGAAGTGATCCATGGAAAACCACTGCCAATCAACTTCTAAAAAGTAAGGCAAACATTTTTTCCAGATGTTATGAAATGTAATAAGCAATACTACGGTGCTATACGCACTGTTGTATGCTATGGGGAATCCCTTGTAAGGTATTCCTGCTCTTTGTAGTGAGGGTGTGCACTTGCCAGTGCCATGCTGCTCCAACAACCCATCCAACCACAACTCAAACACTTGAGTTAGGATACAAGGGGGCCTATTCCAAGTGGTAAGTGTTTGCACCGTATTAAGAAAAGGTTCTCCTATGACAATGCCTATCACTCAGTGGGGCGCATTATAAGTTTGGCGGTATCTTGCTGATAAATCTGCCGAGATACCACCAAACTGTATTACTGTTACTACCACTTGGTCTGGCGGTATTATCACTGCATAACATGGCGGTAGGCGGTTTAAGTCCCCATTTATTTTGAGTCCATAGGCCTCAATGAGGGATTTTGCAGAATTACTGTGGCAGTAATTCCGTCTGTGGTAATTCCGCCAAAGTTTGGTGGAAAGTCGGCAGATTTACCTCCAGTTCATAACTGGTGGTGAATGCTCCAACTTTCCACCCAACTTATAGTTGGGCGGTGCAGTAATGCAGCGGTATATGGTAATACTACCCCATTTTACCCCAACTGCCCAACTTGTTTTGAGCCCCTGAAGGTGAGGCTAACTCCTGATATGACCCATTGATATACTTAAGCGAACAATCAGATCTCCCTCTGACTCATTTTACCCAAAGTAATCAACCCCAAGTGGCATAGTTCAAGCGAATAATGCTAACAACTATAAAAAACCAGGGACACAAGGCAGCAGGAATCATGTCATATGATGGATACTTGGTGTTCAAAGTACATGGAAGTAATCAGGTTTGGAGGCGGGGCTGGGCCGAGCGTGAAATATTTCAACTCCAAGGCGCCTGGATTCTAAGGTTCCCTGAAAGCAGAGCTTCCAGGGAAAAGGGCCCAAAGTCTCTCATTACATGGTTGATATTTTCACTAGGAATTTAAGATGAACACATGTAGGCTAAAAAAAAAAGAGTTTCCTCTGTGCTGTCCAATAGATGCTTGCCTAGACTTCGCGGAAGGGGCCTGGAAGTCATAGGTTAGGTCCCCCAAGCTACACACTTCCTGTGATTTAATTTCTTGCAGATTTTTTTCTTCAATCAAGTGACAAGTTCGGAAGGGAACGTGACAGGCGCCCTGAAACCCTTGGTCTTTTATTTTATTATTATTGCTGGGTTCATTTTGTACATTTTGCGTTCGGTGGGAAAGCTTCAATGTTCACACTTTCCCCCTCTCTTTAGATACAGACATGTATTTCTCTCTCTCCCACTCGCACCTCTCTCTCTCCCTCTCTATCTCTCTCTCCCTCACATTCACATATATTCAATTTATTTCATGTTCTGTATTTATTGAGCGGGAAAGTAGTTTGGGGAAGGCATGGTGCGGGGTGCATCGGTAGGTTACAGGCATACATTAAATAGTCAGACCCATCCTTACAACACTCTGTCCCTGGCTCCTTCCTTACTCTCTTTCATTAAAATACTCTCTTTTATTTTTCTCTTTATCTCTGTGACACTCACCTGTTCTTTCTCTGCTCGCACTGTTTACTTCTTTCTCATCTTCCATCTGTCTCTTTGTCTCTCTCTCTCTCTCTCTTGCTCTCTCTCTCTCCAAATCACCCCGACCTCCTCGTACAGCTATATTTTTCTGCAGACCACACAGATCATGCCGTCTCCCCAATCACTACCCCCCTTTCATAAAAATGGTTTTGTAAACAGGCAGCTTCGACTCGTAAACAGGATAAAACGTGTCCGTGTTTTTGTGAAATGTTTGAGAAATGCCAAACTCCATGTCAGGATTTTCCATTTCATATGTTACTGTCTTCTTCAGGGCCGGACACTGACGTCAGACCTTGCTCTGGGGCTGCTTGATTAAAGAGGAGAACAGGGGGGAACTCGAATTGGCGGAAAGAATAGGCGAAGGCTCATAGGCACGCCAGCAGGGCAGCTGAAAGAAAAGACCACACACATTTTCAAAATGCATATTTTGGAAATGAAAGGTATAGAAATACAAAGTGTATTTACATTTTTGAGATATTGTTTTCAAATGCTGGTTCAAAATACCTGCAATAGTTCAGGCCATTGAGACTTCAGCTATGCAGACTTACCAAGAAGATGCCTTGAAAACCTGGGAGGCTTCAGAGCTCAGTGGTCCGTAGATTGCAGGCACGATTGTGTGTGTGTGTGTGTATTTTTGTATTTATCCATATACATGTGGGATACGTGTGGAAATAACAGTGCAGAACTGTGTGAGGTCAGTCAATATGGTGAGAGTGCATTCTGTGTGGAGGGTTCTAGAAAAGGCCGTTGTGATGTCGGCTTGATCACGGGTTGGATCACATGATGTGGGAGGGAGCCGGATGGCACAGGAAGAAGCGGTGTGGGGGAAAGGGCAGGCTATTAGGTTGGGGAAAGAGGCGAAATAAAGATTTGTTATAATCAGCATGGTGTCTGCTCCTTCTTATATAAGTGGCGCCACGTGGGAGGCTGAAGCGGTGAGGTACCGCACCGTGATACTGGCAACAAAGAGTAGAAGGACATCCCGGCTTATACGATGAATGCTGAGGGTGGCGTGTAAAATTGTCAACGTGTCGGCACTTGGCCGACGCAGCATGCGCTTCTGGAATTCACCAGAAGCTGCACAAGAGTGCGCAGTGAGACCCGAAGTGAGAAGGAAACTGACCGACATCAGTCAAGGTAGAACAAAGGCTTGCAGCAGCAATTAAACCCGTGCGCACAAGGAGCGCCACATGCATCACGTTTGAATAGGCCAAGGGCATTATCCTCTCTGCCACCGGCCTCTTTTTCTATGCCCACTGTTGAACAGTTATAGCCCAAGCTGGGAAAAGAGGTAGGACCATCCAGGCACATCCTCAGGCTGGAATCCATGACCTGTGCGACCCTGATGCGCTGAAGAGTGCTGAAGGTGCTAGGCCCAAAAAGACTTTGTTCTCAGCAGCAGCGATTAAGGCTGCCACGGAATATCAGGGCTGAGGTCTGGTGACCTGCGCAAGGTGTTTCAGCTGACGCAAGATGTCTGAACAAGGCCAACTAGCAATGCGTACCACGCCACCACCCACAACAGAAGGGGACCTGCCATTGAGGCTAAAGGACTGCCTGGCCATGCAATTGCCAGGCCATTTTGGCATCATGGAGACCAGCACCCTGGGACCCAGAAAAGGTGGGTCAGAGATTTTGATGTGTACATACAAGCCATAGGCCCATTGAATGACGAAAAGAAGCACAGCCTATTATCGCTGGCCATAGGGCCCAACCTGAGAGATATATTGTGGATGAACTCCCGGCTGACACTTCAAACTCGTACACAGGCCTCAGAGAGGAATTTACTGAATACTTCCCCACTCACACCAATGTGGATTATAAGTGACATGTAATCCACACGACCAAACAAAATAAAGGGGAGTCTATGGACGCTTTTGTAATGCGACTGCATGTGAGAATGAAGACTGCAATTTCAACAATTACTCAGATGAAGAGACCCTGAGATCTCAATTCATCGTGGGATGTGAGTTCACTGAATTCCGGAAACGCCTCCTCCAGAAGCAACAGTCTCTTGACGAGATCCTGAAGCTAGCCAGATCTGACACCTCTCTGGAACTGCAGGTGGAGGCGATGGGCAACATCAAAGTATCGACCCAAGCACCAAAAACCATCCCCAAGTTGTCCATATTATCAACGTAGCAACAGAACTTTGAACCTTTTTGCTACAGATGCGGCTATGAGTTTCCACATGAAGGCGTGTGCCCCGCCCTGAGTCAGCAGTGCACAGCATGCAGAGGAGGGAACCTCTTCAAAGCAGTATGCTGCATGTCCCGCAGACAGGCAAGAGGAGAAGGCACACAACAGGGAATATCCAGATCAAAAGACAGGTCAACAAAGTCTCATGTGGGGGCGTCAACACCATATGAACCCCCACACAGACGTCACAAGGACCGAATGGAAGAGAGTCGGCTACCTGACATACCAATGCTTGAATTGCGCACTCGTCGCTCGTCCTGGTCGGCACACCAGTGAACACCCAAACAATATGTGATGTGCCTGATCGAACATTCTGCCTCAGATAGCGGATCGAGCTATTCTTCTGCTGAAGATTCCAGGCGGAAACAGGGATCAAGAGAGCCTGCACAAGAAGAACCACAAAGGAAAGGCTACCTATACGCCCTAGGAAATGCGCCGGCAATGCAACATAGCCGCATTCTGCTACTTAAGATACAAAGACTGTCAGAAGAATTTCTAATCGACACAGGGGCTACCATAAATGTTGTCAGCGAAGAAATATATGGTAAGATCCAAAGTGCCCCGAGACTCAAACCTCAAATAGATTTATATCCATATGGATCCAGAACACCCCTGCTATGAAAGGGATATTTCATGGCGGAATGCAAATACAAGGGGCAGGCCAAGACACTGCCCATACATATACTCGAAGCTGCCACTGAAAGTGGATGTATCCTGAGTTTTAGGACTGCTATGAACATGGGCCTGATCCACATATTATATCCCCTCATGGCACACAAATACATCGATGTGACAGACAAAATGGAACAATTACTTCGCAAGTTGTTCAAAGGGATAGGCAAACTGCAGAACAAGCAAATACATCTCCATATAAACCAATAAGTGTACCCGATAGCCCAACACTACCGGGGCATATTGATAAACATCCAGAGGCAGGTGGAGGAGAAACTACATGACTTGCTTGAGCAAGACATCAACGAGCCGGTGACTGGACCCACCCCTTGGGGCACGCCCATACTTCTGGTTCCCAAGAAAGGCTCTGATAACATGAGAATATGTGTTGACATGCGTAAAGCCTAACGAGACTATCATTAGAGAGAGACATCAAACCCCAAGAATCACAGACATGATCAATGTATTGAATGGAGCGCAAGTTTTCTCAAAACTGGACCGTAACAAAGGATACCACCAGTTACAGATGAGTGAAGAGTCCAGATATATCACGACATTCATTACACATTTAGGACTGTTCAGGTATAAGCGATTAAGCTTCGGGGTAGCCTCGGCCACCGAGAATTTTCAGGCCAAGATTTACAACATCATTAAACACATCCCCAATTGTCTGAACTATAGTGACGACGTACTGGTATTCGGAAAGGACCAGGACCAGCATGACAACACCCCGGCCAGAGTATGCATGGCATCGGAGGCAGCCAACCTCACTCTGAACAAGGAGAAGTGTGAATTTCAAAAAGAAACTCTGCAGGCCTTCTGTCATATATTCTCGGGGCAAGGAATGATGCCAGACCCGGAAAAGGTGGCTGCCCTCACCAAAGCTGAACCGCCCACCAACGTATCCAATCTACGCTCATTCCTGGGGCTCACCAGCTACTGCGTGGGATATATACAGAACTTTGCATCTGTAAGTGAGCCCCTCCGTGCACTCACCAAGAAACAGGTGCCTTTCATGTGGACCGAGGCCTGCCAGGAAGCATTTGAAACCATCCTGGCTGCGCATTCCATCAGCAGATAACATGACCTATTTCAACCCGCCGCTGGAAACTGAGCTCACAGTGGACACCAGTTCCATAGGACGGGAAGCCATCCGGGCTCAAGTGGACCCCGAATCAACAGACAGAAAGCACATATGGAACAGGCGTACTCACAGGCCGAAAAAGAGGGACTGGTCGTAGTATGGGCCTGTGATCACTTTCACCTCTTTCTATGTGGAAAACCATTTAGCATTGTGACTGACCATCAAGCCCTCCTGTTCATATTTGGAAACCCCCAAGCAAAAATTCCCCCCTCGAATAGCCATATGGGGCCTCCGGCTACAAAACTATCAATTTCGCATTGTAGACAGTCCTGGCAAAGAAGAGAACCCGGACGATTATTTATCCTATCCTGTCATCCATTTCCATCAGCAGAGACAGAGCCCACAATGGCGGACCAGTATATCCACTATGTGGCCCAAGCGGCCACCCCAGAAGGGGTACATGTCAACCAGATTGTTCAGGAGTCGGAAGATGACTTAGCCATCCAGATCATCTTAAGATGCCTATGGTCTGGCAGATGGAAACAAGCAAAACAATTGGGAAGAAGCCCCTGTCCGGACACACAAAGAGACATTGAAGCATTACTCCTAGTAAGGGAAGAAATAACGTGGGCTGAAGAAGGGCTACTCCTGAAAGGAACCAAACTAGTGATACCTCAGAATGTAAGGAGAAAGGTATTGGAACTCGTACATGAGGGGCACTGGGGCATAGTCCCCACAAAGAGGCTCCCGTGCCAAAAGATCTGGTTTCCCCACCTGGATAGCCAAGTTTAAGCGCTGCTTAAAGATTGCCCACTTGCACTGTCATCAATCCACACACACGACCTGAGGGTCAGAGCTGCCCGGGCACACATGGGATGTAGTGGCCATTGACTTGTTTGGGCCCATTGTGGAGGGTAAGCACATATTTGTGGAAATGGATGAATATTCGCGCTATCCGGACATACAGCTAGTGGCCTCCACAGCGGCCTATCACACCATCCCGGCCCTAGACAGGATGTTCACAGCGTATGGAGTGCCACAAATCATCAAATCTGATAATGGTCCCCCATTCATGGGACATGACTTCAAGACGTTTGCTGAATATACGGGATTTAGACATAGAAGAATTACCCTGTTGTGGCCTCAAGCCAATGGAACAGTAGAACGATTCCTGAGCAACGTGAAAATGACTGTCCAGATTGCCCACTTGATGGGGGAACCAGAAGAGAAACTGCTATACCAACTTTTGAGAGACTACTGAAATACTCCACATGGCACCACGGGGAGGACTCTATCAGAAATCATGTTTGGATGAAATGTCAGAACTTGACTACCTCACATCACCTTGGCAGGGGAAAGGTACCTTGTGGACCAGGAAGTGAGATGCACGTAACAAGGATGACATGAAGGAACATGCCGACACCAGACAAAGAGCGAGGGAAGCAGACCTCCAGGAAGGAGATACCATATTCGTAAGACACCTTGCATGCACAAACACGGCAGCATTCAGTAGCACTCTGCTGACTGTCACCAGAGTCAAAGGCTCGCTAATAACGGCGGGGAACAGACAGTGGCAAGTAACGAGGAATTCGTCACATTTCAGGGAGTTCACAGAGATGCAGGATGGGGGAACACGGAGAAGTCATGTTGGAATACGGGGCATAGAAGAACCATATGGATAAGAATCTGCTGGAGAGATATGAAACCCTCCAGAACACTCTTGCCCCAACAGGGTTACAGAGGACGCCCCAAGACGGCCACAACGAGCCAAGAAGAAACCCAAGAGACTGATCGAAGAAATGGAGTGAGGCTAACTTCATGTTTAAAATGGGGGGAGGATGTGATGTCATCCTGATCACGCTTTGGATCACATGATGTGGGAGAGAGCCAGAAGGCACAGGGAGCAGGGTGGGCGGAGGGAGAGGGGATTAGGTTAGAGAAAGAGGAGAAATAAAGATGTGTTATAATCAGCCTGACGTCCACGCATTCTTATATAAGTGGCGCCGTGTGGGAGGCTGGAGCGGTAAGTACCGCAACGTGATAGCGGTTGAGAGGGAATCAGGGTATTGGAGAGTGGAGCTGTTGTCTGGGTGCTTTTGTACATTGATACTTTCACATGAGAAGTACAATAAAGATCTAAATGCCTTACAGCTGTCCTCTGTCTTTACAACATTGATGACAAGTTTTTGTAGCATCAATGCCCAGACAAAGGAGAGTTGTCCAACATAAAGACAAAATGGAATAAGTGTAGGATGTTAAGAAAGGGTGCTGAAAATCCCTGCGTATCGCCCCCCCATGTCACGTGCATTGAAGTTTCGGAAGAGAGATCGCACAGAGGCAAGACTCATCAGAAGAAAGGGCTCAGCGATGCTCACGGCTGTGGACCGCAGACAGCGAGGTAGGACCCACGAGGAAACAGTTCCATGGCAACCTAGTAAACAACAGTTATCGAGCCGTGCTAGTGTAACGGCAGGGCCCAGCGACTCTAATAGACGTGCACCGCAGACAGCGAAGATGGACACAGTTGCATGGCAACCTAATAAACAGCAAAGTGATTAAGGTCCTGATTCACAGAGCGTTTTCCTATGGGATTAAACCATTATAAACACTACTGTGAATCAGGCCCTAAGTTGGGAGGCTGTGACAACAAGGGTTCTCAGCACACAAAATAAAAGGAAAGGGGGAAGTGTTCACAAAATCAATAGTCAAGGAGGAAAGAAGCAGATTTGCAGTCAACATAAAGGTGTTGCTTTTAATCTATTTTCTAGAACACAAGGGTCAGCGTACATATGACACCTTATCTGACATACGTGAGGGTGTGCATGATGTGGAGGTCATGAATGAACTGCATGTGGCTCTATTGAAGCTGGATCTCTATTTTAATACTAAAACAAGTACCATATTAGAGCCATATAATTTTCGTGCACTAGAGAGTGATGAGACAGTAGAGGAGTATTTCACAGCTCTTAGGCACTTGGCGATTACGTGCAATTTCTGAAATACTCTTAATGAACACATAAGGGATCAATTAATGATTAATTGCAGCAACAATCACATCCAGGAAAAACTATGGTTGAAAGAGAACCTGCCTCTCTGAAGTGTTGGAAATAGCAAAGCGGGTCGAGCATTTGATGGCATGTGTAGCAAAGTGGAGAGTCAAGCCCCTACCCAACAGATTTTAAAAGTGGACACAGAGGAAAGAATGACGAGGAAGACTAGAGGACTAGGAGCTAGAGCGGAAAACCTGGATCGGTGTGGTGGACAGAGAGCAGCCCAGGTCTGCCCATTTGAAATGATTATGTTTTTGCAGCAGAAGCAGAAATCACTTGGCAGGTGCTATTGTATGTCTGGGGAGAAAAGTGCTGTGCCCTACATGTAAAATAATTGGACAATTTAGAAAATGACGGTAACCATTTTCAGGGAGGATCCAGAAATCGACAAAAGGGCTCATTACAGGTTGGGCGGTGCAGGTAAAATGCAGAGGTATTACCGTATACCGCCACAATACAGCACCGTCCAACTATAACTTTGGTGGAAAGTTGGAGGATTCACCGCTAGCTATAAGCTGTAGGTAAATCCGCCAGCTTTCTGCTAAATTCCACCAAAAAATCCCCTATGGAGCTCTAAGGGCTCCAATTAATGGAAACGAACACCACCTACCGCCACTTGCAATCCTGCAGTAATGCCGCTGGACCAAGAGGCAGTGACAGTAATACAGTTTGGTGGTATCTTGGTGGATGTACCACCAAGATACCACCAAACTTGTAATGAGCCTCAAACTGTGCAGTTTGTTGATGGCACAAGGTACACATCCTAAGAGGAGGATGAAGACACCAAACCAGAGGCTGTTACAGTGATAATAATAATAATAATAATAATAATAATAATAATAATAATAATAATAATAATAATAATAATAATAATAATAATAATATAATGTGGCAGGTTGTGGATATGAAGATGATTGTAACAGCTCCATGACCAATGCCATGGTTAATGGGAAGACATTGAACATGACGGCTCATTCAGGGGCAACAGTGACATTGCTAAGGGGAAGGGTGTTTGAAGATGTCTTGGGGAGGACAGGAGGATGCAACATGGATAAGATAGAGTTGTTTGGATATTTTCAGTGCTATTGAGTTTGAAGGAAGGAGAACTTCAGGGCAGGTGTGCGTGACAAGAAAAGGAGCATCTCTGTTGGTCTGGAGAGAACCCAAGAATGTGCATATCAGGTTGGATCCCAAGATGGTGGAGAAGGCGCTACATGCCGGTGGGAATGATGCAGAGAGATTCACTGAGAGTTAGGGTGCTGAGGGTTCAGGCTCCAAGGCTATGGTTGTTGGTGTCCTGCAATGAAAGGGAGGTGTGTGGTATATGTGTAGAAATAACAGAAAGTAGAAATGTGTGAAGTCAATATCTTGTGAGCACATTCAGTGTGGAAGGTTCTAGAAAAGGCAGTTGAGAGAGAACCAGGTTATTGGAGAGCAGAGCTTTTGTGGGGGCTCTTTTGTACATTTATACTTTCAAATGCAAAGTACAATAATGATCTAAACGACTTGCCACGGTGGTCATGTGATCTTTACAACAATAAATCATACCAGTAACTCAAAAGACATACATAGAAATGAAAATCAGTCAGAAAAGAAATACATGAAATCTCGTAGCACTGAAAGTACGCCGGTATTTTATCACATATTAGTACTCTGGTGGAAGATGCCAGCCAATCAGGAGCCATAGAACGCAGGCTGCAATCTTCATATAAGCCTGCGCTCCTGCCAGACAGCTGGCACCTTCGCCCGTATGACACCTCCTCACTTTTGTTACCCGTTTACATTATCGGCACACACCCGGGACCCTCTACTGTCACCCGCTGAGCTTTCATTTACTGTCTGGGAGTCACAGCTCCATCCCACAGACTTTCTACTCACTTCGGCCGCAGCCATGCTGCATCATCCACAGCGACATCCCCAGTCATCATTAAAATGGAAGAAGGACTCTCTGCAGAGTTCTGCTTTTAATTTCATTGACCTCTTCTATTAATATTGAAAAGAACACACACTATCAGCATCCTGACAAGAGCTGGGTGGTAATAGAATTAAGCTGCAAGTTCTGTCTGGGGAGGGCTTGGGCAGCAACGGCTCTGGGTCCTCAAGGCACTTGGGCCTACATAGGCTCAGGCCTACAAAGGCTCAGGCTGGTGCACCAAGCCTGCACCAGATTTGGAGGCTTAATTGTACATATGAATCTTAAATTACGGGTTAAAATCAGAGTATAAAATGAATTCATCAACATAACCAAAGCCTTTTCAAAACATATTGTACAGAAGATAGCAATCATGAGGACTTTTCTTTGGGAAAATCCAATCACAGATTTGTCTTTGTAGTGTTTTAATTATTGGTTGTCAGCACTGGGTTCATACTAATATCCTGATTGCTTAAGGATAGAGAGCCCTTGATAAGCGAATAGATATGTGGGATTGGTTGGAAAATTTTGCCCACCTCAGTGCATTGAAAAGTTATGAATTTGTGAAATTCAGGTTGTACACATATATGAGACCGCAAGATTACCTTAACTTATGCCCTTGCAAAAGACTGCGACGCTTTGTACTCCTATTAAGACTGGACCAACTCCCGACCCTATGGGTCACGGGCCGGAGAGATCAATTGCTGTCGACACTAAGGATTTGCAGATTGTGTAAAATCAATAATGTTCTTGAGACAGCAAGACATGTCCTGACTCAATGTAGTAGTATGACAAGCATAATACATCACCATATGGGAAAGTATACGCATGACTCTGCAGCAACCTCTAAGGCATTATTTTGGCATCACTGCCTAAATTCCGAAAATATCCATATTCTAACTGCTTTATACAACATCTGGTTGGTCATAGAGGGAAAATTGGGCATTAGGATTTGAATAGGTGGCATTATCTACACTCAGGAGTAGTGTTGGGATACACCTTTACTAGAACCCTTTTTTGGGCTATGCGTTACTCTGTAATTGTGAATCCTGTAATTGTGAATTCTAACCCCTAACTGTTTTTTCCAAATATTGTCAGTATTTCGTATCCTGGTGAGTTCTGATGTGATATCCACAGGGCTTGATTTAGGATGATTTAGGTTGTTTTAGGTCTTAGAATGTATGATTGTGTCTAGGCTAGATTTATTTATCTATTGTTATTAGCATTGCCATTTTATTTAATTGTGTAATCTTAATCTCGTTATTGTATTTCTTTTGCCATATATGTGTAAAGTTTATTAACTAAACTGTAACACATTAAATAAATAAATAAATAAGGATAGAAAGTGCAGGTTCTACAGATTTGCTGCATCCGGAGCAGGACAATCGGATCCTATTTAAAGAAGACTGTAACCAAATACTTAAAGTTCCAGTTACTGAAAAGTCCTGGATCCTTTAAATTGTAAATTACACCAAAGAAGTTAACTTAATAAGGCAGCGCGCATCAGAATTAACAAATAGAGCACAACTAGATACTCTCCTGATGAGCCCTTTGACAATAAAAGGCTGAAACACGTGTAGAGAGTTCTGAATGACAGTTCTGAATAAAGATTTAGAATGTACAAATCAAAAGAGTGGAATTAAGTTTAATTGGCTCTCACCATGCAAGTGCTTTAACCTACTTTTTGATGGCGTGGCGCAACTGGGATTATACACACATCTGGAACCTACCTTTTCAAAACATATAAAAAGAGAAATACATACCCAATTCCTCACCCCTCTATAGAAAAGCCTCATTATTTAATCTAATAAACCATTGGGGCATTTCAGCCATTTGCTACTTAACCATTTCTCCCTTAATGCCTTTGAAGCCACAGACTTTGAATATATGTGGCTTGGCATTTCAGTACCTCTTTGAATACACAATCCCACGCCAGGAACGTTTCTAGCTTAACAGCAGTAAAACATCAACCTACATTTATTGTTTAAAAATCATAATCTTATAGTTAGAAAGTTCACACACATACCACTCTGTCAAACTAAGTGCAATTCCTTCAAAGGCTTCAGTATTACAAACTTTTATCAATTTAGAATTCCTAAATTCCACATCAAAGCCGAGACTGGATAGGTAGCATTTAACAGTGACGCTGTTAAAGCATTAATAATTTATTATATTTTATAGGGGCTTTATTTGGTTCTAGAATAAAGAAAAACCCTTTGCCTTAATTTGTGCCTTAAAATCATGGTCCAATGTCAAAATAAGCAAAAACAAAACAAGATTTCATAAGCAGTGCAATCAGCCATCCTTAGAGAAATCACTGTTTTTCAATTGAAACAATTTCTTTACAGCAGGACCAAACTTCCTGTTTTAAATCCTCCCAGAGTATCTGTTTTAGGGTACCTCCAGTTGTGTCCATGAAGATTTAATAATTGAATACTGTCCTCTCAATTCTCTTGTCCAGTCGGATTAACCCTGTCACAAGATACCTGCACTCTACTCTAGAAGCTTTCCTTAAACGGAACACCTTCTTTAAAAGAGCACTCGCCAGACACTTTGCATCAAATAACATATTCATTCCATACATTAAATAGGGACTATTTTGACTCATATAGCTTCCATGTTTTACTGGTAACATGTTTGTCAAAGTTTCAAATATTGTTAACTGTAATCCTGGGCTTTTTTCCAACACGTTCATGTGTGTTATCCAATTTCATTTGTGCTCTAAGTAAATAAAGAGATCTGTATACTCATTAACACTGTTTAACTTGTCATGACCCATTACTCCATTGCACCATCTTTTTTTAACCTGTTAATTGAAGAATAGAGATTATTTTTAGAATTTACCTTTAAACGTAAGGATATAAAATATCGTTGAGCCGTGTTTAAGAAGAACTGGTGGCCCTTAAGAGTTTGGTCAAAAATGAACAAACTCTTAAACTCAGCATATGACAGATTAGAATATTTTATGTAAATCAACCTTTGGGGTTATCGTTTAGATTTATCCTGAAATGTAAGACCCAGGCCCATCACATATAAACAAGATCAGGGTTTACATTGCATCCTTATTTCTAATCTATTCGATAGTCCACCATTCTGTTAGCCGCAGACCTAAGTCCAGGCATTAGTATGACCTTCCATGGTATTGGGTTATAAAAGCCAAGGCATAGCCTCCATCCCCAAATTACACCATGAAATAGCCCTATCAACCTGATCAAATGCATAAGAAAGGTATTCAAAAGAAGCATCTAGTGCTATTATTTCAGCCGATTTAACTTCAGAGCTGTCCAGCAATGCAAAAATTGATTTATAACTGTAAAAGTAATTAAAAAGAGGAACTAAAACGCTAGGCCAATGTAAAGGGTTGCGTTTAAGAGTGCCCATTGACAATTGGAAACTTTCATTCTAATAATCAAGCCACTTAGTACTTTTTGTTCTATCCTGTCATGATCATCAGCCACTTTAGAATTGACTATGAATATCTTGTCGTAAGAAGTCAAGTTAATGCTTCCATTTATTTATGGACTCTTCCTGACATCTTAGTTTGCGAGATGTGTCTAAGCCATTATTCGTGAGCCTCCAGAGGTTTTTTCAATTACCTTCAACCACAGCAGGGATAAAAAAATCTTCATACATTCTTTTCTCCAGATTAACTTTGTTTTATATTGTTGGCATACTCCTTTTTTTCTTAAACCACCATCAGTTCAAATTATGTATATATATACTGTCTTTTCACTCTATGTACGCATTGTTGAATAAGCAACACATAACAAAATACAATGGGCCTCATTACGACCCTGGCGGAGTGGGTTTACGCCAGCGTTATTCGCGGCGGACCCGTCCGCCCTACTACGAGTTCCCGTAGCGCCATGGAGCGTTTTCCGCCTGGTTTTTCCGGGCGGAGAAATCCATGGCGCTACGGGACCTTGTTGTTAATTACGCCACCGTATTTTACGGTGGCGCAATTAACGCCTTCCCCACTCCCAATATACCCTATGGGGCAAAAATGGGAATGGGGAAGGGTAAAATGGGGAATGGGGATTTACCGCCCCGCCAAGGTCGGAATGGGGCGGTAAATCCGCCAACCCCCATGGCGCTATCGGCAGCTTTCCGCCGTGCTCCATGGTGCATATTGCGCCACGATTTCCGCCAGGGTCGTAATGAGGGCCAATGTCATTAGTTTCAGTATTTCAGTTGAGCAAGTCATTATAATCAAAGTTCACAAAATCCATAATATTCAAGGTTATACTCGACCACCATATTCTGGAGTTATTCTTTAAGACCCAATTTTCAGTGTGTGTGTGTGTTTGCACGCACTCGAGAGAGTGGCAGAGAGAGATAGCAGGTGAGAGAAGGACTTATTTGCAGTCCTGCTACTTTCAGAGAGAAGCTGTATGTAAGGCAATCTCGAGGAAGGATGTCATCATTCTATTACTTTTTTGAAGGGCATTTCAAGTTCGAAAATTGTACAGAGGCAAGATGGCTCTGGTACAAGACCCTGTTTAACCCCAGAGTGATGTGAAGATCCTTAAGTTGAGAAAAGAATTTGGAAGCCAGGTTACTCTTTGGAAAGGCCAGGTGAGCTCTTCATAGACAGAGGTAGACATAAGGAGTTTGACTGTGCAGGGCGGGGTGAGGTTTAGCTCATTGTCGTGCATGCAGCACACATGCCAGCCATGTTTTAGTGTAGGCTTATGCATGTCAAATAATTAAAATAAAGGTATTCCCAAATGATTTAGAGATTCTAGACAAATGAATTCATCCCAGCTCTTTAAACATTGGAATGGTGGCCCATTTACCAAATGCTCGAATTCAAAACCCTATACCCTGCTCACAAAGTTCCTGGTTAACTATTTCAACACTTGAAAAGAAATATACCCACAATGAAGACCAGATCAACCCCTACAAACAAGATCAGTCCAACAACTACCAATTAGATGCAGTGGATTCCAATGGTGCTCATATAGGATCCCGTCTTGCTTTGGAACAAAACGCCACCATAATTGAGAAGACTTCCTGGAATTCAGAAAAGGGATCCATCCCATGTCTTCAGTGGAACTCTTCAAAAAGTGTCTCACATGCCACGTGCCAGCAGTGGAAGGATCCACCCAAATTCACTCCACCCTCCTAGCCAAACTACCGCCTGACCCAACTCCACTGCATTTTACCCACAGACTACTCAATGTCATTTCCAAACATGTAAATACTGGACACAGGCATCACAATATGCTCCCGTCCCTGCCCCTGGTTATGTTCCTGTTCTTACTCATTCAACTCCCAGTATGTGCTGTTCAATCCAACAATGCTGGTAGCTAAAGGCTTGCCACTGGATCTATGTTCCATCATGATATCTATTATCTCATTAATGCCCTTGTGTACGGCTTTCAATAGGAAGCCATTAGTACATAAATATGTTTCTAAATGCTTTATGGGCCCACTACAAAAACATTCTAATTGAAGATTAAAGTCAGATGTCAATGGTGAAACCTCAAATTAGGACTATATGGCATTTTTTGGCCTCCCCAGGTCTCCAGTATATAGGGCGGCGGGAGGATGATGTCATTAGAGGGATCATGGCAGAGCTCCAGGTATTTGTATTTCACACCAGGTGGTGTATGTGTCCCTCATGCTTCGCATATCCACCCCCCTACACTGCTCGTCCATGGGACAGCAAAGAAGGGTGGGGAAGGGACCATGAGAGACCCAAGGGCAGCATAACATTGTGGTCGGTCACCTATCACCATCAGAGGTAATTTCACCTTGCCGTTCCGAGTGCTATCATAGAGAGCCTGAGATTCATGCTCATATCAGATATCACTCAGAACCCTCGGTGGAATAAATTAGCATTATTTATATTAGTTACTCATCTACGATACTGGGTTTTTCATTCCCAGAAAGTCGAGCTGCCTGGGAATCTGGGACTGTGCTTAATGTCCTTTCTTAATCGTTCCCCTTCCCACACCTGTGCTCTTCCTGATGCCCTACCACATATTCATTGAAGCAAACAATGCTGAGTGTGGTGTGCTTTAAAAATCACATGAATACATGGTCCTTAAAACACTGCCCTCACCTATAGGAGCCAGGCTGAACACAAGATCTAACCCAGAGGACATGATTGTGTGGACTATGCCAGCCTACCGTAATGTGCATGTTTTCCCTGCCTGTGCTGCCATATGTGTGCCTATTTGTATGGCTGAACATCTTGGGCATCATTACGACCCGTGCGGAATGGGTTAACGGTTTCTGCTAATGGATGCAGACCCGTTAACACCATTCCGCACGATTATGAGGTCGCCTCGCGGGACCCGGTAAGGACGCCTGGTATAACCAGACGTTGTTACCGGGTCTCGCAAGAGGAAGAGGGAGCTAACAACGGGCCGGTCGTAATCGGCCCGTTGTTAGCTCCCTCTCCCATTCCCATTGAGCCCTATGGGGGCTCAAATGGGAATAGGAAATGTCCGGGTCCGGGTTCCCAGAGGGAGGAATTACCGGGCCCTCCGAACTCGGAATGGCCCGGTAATTCCCCATTCAGGGAACCCGGTAAAGGAGCCCGGTTTGGCGGCAGCTACCGCCAAACTCGTAATGAGGCCCCTTGTCTCTGAACTTGGGAATTTTTGTTACTGTGCACTCAGTGCAAATCATAGATTGGCATGAGAAAAACTGTAGGGTATCAACCCACATATTTTCTAGGGTCGTGTCTGTTTCATGTTCCATGATGGTCCTGGGTCTTGATTGTTCATTTTCACCAGGTGTATTTGGATCTGTGAAAATCACATGTTCTGTATTGTCTTTGGGAATACTGGGTGTCTGTCAAAGGGACAGCGTTTGGGAATACTGGGAGGGTGGCAAAGGGACAGTGTTTGGGAATACTGGGAGTCTGTCAAAGGGACATTGTTTGGGAATACTGGGAGGTTGGTAAGGGAACAGTGTTTGGGAATACTGGGAGTTTGTGAAAGGGACAGTATTTGGGAACAATGGGAAGTTGGCAAAGGGACAGTGTTTGGGAATACTGGGAGGTTGGCAAAGGGACAGTGTTTGGGAATACTGGCAGGTTGGCAAGGGGACAGTGTTTGAGAATACTGGAAGATTGGCAAGGAGACAGTGTTTGGGAATGCTGGCAAAGGGACAGTAGAATTTTACTTGTGTTGGATCCATGGCAGGTCTTCGAAGAGGTTGCTGACTGTTGCCAATTCCATTACTATCATGACCCTGAACCAAAAGAGACATTGGCCTGTTTTGATGCTAGTGTTGACTGCAGTCACAGTCTGCGAGTGGCTGAGAGGGGCTGTGGGTTGTACGAGAGGTTCATGGTTATACGGATTACAAGGATTTTAGACATTTCTTCTTCATCTCATGGAGCTAGGGATAAGAATCTGATATCAGGGATAGCTGCTGGCCATGAGATGGGCTGACATTAGAGGAGTGTTACATCTCATGGCTTACATAAATGTTGATCTTTTGCTCTCAGAGTTGATTTCTATACCTGGGACTAGGTAGAGTTTTACTGCAAGTTGTTCTCCATGCTCTAGTGCAAAAGGGAATTAGCTCTGAGAAGCCACACTCATCATGGAATAGCACTATGTAAATGTTCAAGTTTTCTAACCCATGAGCAATGTTTGTGGATAGCTAAGAAATGTATTATAAAGGTTTGAAAAGGCAAAAACGGTCCTTATGAGTATATATTATAGGCGGTGGTCATCACCCTATAGTTAAACTGAGTAGCATAGGAAATCAAACAAATGAATTGCCTATAATTTGTGACTCGGACGACATATTTGGCTGAAAATGTGCAAAACAAAGGTCTGTGAAAGTTACCTCCAGGCTGAAAAGTTTGGGAAAGATTTGTTAAATAATAAAAGTTAATAAGAAAACAAAACAGCACTTTCGGGCCTAGTCCCTATTAATTTTCCCAAAGACAAAAAAGCAAACTTTTTGGGCAAACGTACAGCGAAAACTGCTGGACGGATTTGGACCAGGCCTGAAACAAAATGACTCGTGATCCTTTTGTGATTTGGGGTTATTCTGACTAGTAGTTTTTCAAATATTTGATGGACAAGGGGGTGTCCCTCCTTCTCCCTGAAAACATGGAGAACTGGTGCCTTGCAGCAGAGACGCCTTAAGAAATGAAAAAGCTGCCATTTTTTTTTCCGATGCGAGAGATAGCTGCGTCTATACCAGCGAATATCGGAAAACAAAAAAATGGCATTTGGAGGTAGAAAAACTGTGAAATGGCATCGGCCAGAGGTGGGGGGCTTTAGGTGGGTAGGGCACCATGTGGAATATATGAGTTGGAGGTGGACTAGGGACCGAGTTTGCAGCACATTTTCCCATAGTCACGCTTATTCAGTCCAATAATCATGGCTACCAGAGAAAACGAAATCAGGCAATGAAAGGGTATCCGTTAATATTATCCCCACATATATGTTCGCCATACATATGGTCCGCGGCAAAAGGCTGTGGCCACTTTTATGTGGTGAGCATATATATGGGGTCAAGGGGAGCAAGGGTTACAGGGGTGTCCCCCGCATGTTCAATGTGATAATGTCCCTGCAAACCACAGCCATTTATTGGTGACAATTTTGTCAGAGGACATTTTTGCAGGGACATTATCACATAAAACCAATGAAAGTGCGTCACACGAAGCAACACTTGTTTGAGGGGTATGAGAGAGGGCTAGGGAGGCAAGTGGCGCAGAGGGACACTTGGTGAGAGAGTGGGGGTCCAGGACAACATTTTTTGTCTTCACTATTTTTCCTGATAATTGAAGTTATTCGGAACTAGCGATAATCGCGGCTATATGTGGTATATTCCTATTATAGCTGAAGGTATAGGAAAAACGTTTTTAAAAACAAGGATATTTATACAACTACAGTGAGGTCGGGGGTGACAAATGGTGGCTTGGTAGTGATTTAAATGGCTGAAGGCCTGGTAGTGTTGTAAAATGTACAGTTTTGGAGTTAAAAAATAGAAAGTGGGCCGAAGGCCATGGCTAGTGGCCAGGGAGCGATTTAAAAAATACAGTGGGTGCAGCCGGCCATGGCCAGAGCCCATGATGGCGGGGGCGGCAGTTAGTGTTTTAAAAAATACAGTTGGCACGGCCAAAGGCCATGGCCACTGGTCATGGCTGAAGGAAATGGTTTTTGGTTCGATACTGTTTTAAAATAAACGTTGGGCACAGCCTAAGGCCATGGCTAGTGGCCTGTTACTAATTTAAAATATACAGTGGCGCCGACAAAATACAGTGGACATGGTCGAAGGCATGGTCGAAGACCAAAGTCCATAGCCAGTGGTATCGAAAAAAAAGATGGTATAACAAAACCTTTGAAAACCCTTGAAATTAAAGGAAAAAAATGTAGTTAAAGTGCAGTTAAGGTGACTAAACATAACGCAACAAAACCATTGAAATTCAGTGCATTGGAAAACTCAGGACCAGCTTAACTTGGCATGTTCCAAAATGCAAAGGCCAATAACACATATATATCATAAGGGAAGAGATTCACAATGGCAAACAAAATGGCATTATGGGGGATATGGCAGTATGGGCGAGATCAACGGCAACGCGCCGAGTTTCCAAATGCACTGAAATAATAATTATATATATATGTATATATATATATATATATATATATATATATATATATATATATATATATTTTTATATTTATTATAGGGAAGCAGTCTCCACCCTATAGTTAAGGTGAGTGGGACTCTCATAGGAACATCGAAAAAATGAATTGCTGATAACGGTTGACTCGTGGATTTGGATGAAATTTTGAAGTCAATTATGGCCGCCCCCTCGCCCCCCAGACTGCAAAGTTCGGTACAGATTTGTCAAAAAATTCAAAAGTTATTAAGAAAAAACAAACAAACAAACAAACACAAAAGAAATGCAGCCTACTTTCCATTTATTTTCTTTTTTATTTATTTGACATCTGTATGGCGCCTATACACAAGTGTTTCAAGGCACCACAAGACAAATTGGGAAGAGGAACATGGGAAGATGAACAAAAGCAGTTATATTGGCCTTGTGGCAATCCTACCGTGAACGTGCAAGAATTAAGAGGTAGGTGCAGGGGCAAGGGTTAGAGCGAGAAGTGCAGGAGGGGGGTGCTCAAGGGAGGGCGGAGGAGGGTATGTGCAAGGGGGCCAGAAGGCAAGTGCTGGCAGAGTCACGAAGGCAAGTGAAAGGGGAAAAAGGAAATGGAGGGTTAATGAGGAGGACAGGATGGACCAGGTTAGGGCTAATTCAGGGAAGGGTGCCGAAGGCAGTGCTGGCAAGGATGCTGAGGGGACTGGAGGGGGGTGGTCTGGCCCCTGTATAACTCTGTTTCCAGGACCCAGTTCCAGCGGCAGAGGGAAGGTTAGCACAGGAGGGGGATAGGGAAGGAAGAGGAGAAAAGGAAAGTCTTGAGAAGTTTCCGGGAACTTAAGAAGATATGGTTCAAGTCTGAGGGGGACATAGAGGCCATTGCAGAGGGCAGAACCTGCAGAGGAAAGGGATTTACCTCCCACTCTCTATTTGGAAAAACGATTGACCTGAAGAGAGTTTTTTTTACATTTGTATTGTCCATTTGTAAGGCGCTTATACAGCAAGTAAATAGTGTTTCAAAGCGCTCACAGGGCAACAGGGAGGGAATATGGGATTGAAAAACAATTAAAACACTGAAGGATAAAGACTGATCTACTAGGCCTTGTGAGCATTCAGAACAGGCAAGGGCAGACAGAGGAGAGGGGGAGAGGGAGTGGGGTAAGTTCTAGGAGCGCCGGTGCTCGTGAGTCAGTAGCAGATGTAAGTGCCCAGTGGAGGAAGTGCCAGGGAGAGGTCAGCTGCCAATAAATAGGTAAGTGCAGGCTTACAGTGGCATAGGGCAGTGGGTGCCAAGGCAAGTGCTGGGAGCGGATGGAGGCTGAAGGTGATTGGATGTGGGAGGCCAGAGCCCAGAAGGAAACATAAGGGACACAGTCACCAATCTCAGCAACTGTGGGATTAGCAGAGGAGGGAGGAAGGTAAGGAGCAGGTGAAAAGGAAAGTCTTAAGGAGCTTCTGGAATTTGAAGAGATTCAGCTCAAGACAAAGAGGAAGGGGGAGGCTGTTTCATAAGAGGGAGCCAGCTGAGGACAGAGATCGGCCACCAGCCCTCTGTTTAGCAAAGCGCTTGGCACACAGAGAGTTGGTACCGGAGCAACGTAAAGATCTAGAAAGAGAGTATTTATAAGAGAAAGTTGTCAATAGTGTGGCCCCTGGCCCCAGATAGACTTATGGTTGATGTAGAGGGATTTGAAATTGATCCTTGCAGCAACCGGGAGTCAGTGGATAATTTTTAGGGCTGGTGAGATGCTGTCCCTGAGCTTGAGGTCAAGGATAAGTCTTGCTGCCCTCTTCTCGGTTTGCTGGAGGGGTCGTAGAGAGGAAGAGGGTAGGTTCAGGGAAAGGCTATTGCAGTAGTCTAACCTAGAGAGAACCAGAGCTCTGGAGACATTGAGCTTCTGAGGGAAAGGAAGAAAAGGGAGAATTCCTTTGAGAAGAAAGAGTTGAAAGTGGGACTTCTTGGCAAGGTCCTGAATGTGAGGGAGGAAGGAAAGAAAGAGAGGAGATGAAGATCACTCCAAGGTTTCTGGCTTCGGATGAAGGAGATGGAGGAGAGCCCATAAAGGATTGCCAGAGTGAGGGGAAGAAAGAGGGAGCAGGAGTCCCATTAGGAAGGGTCTCCGTTTTGCTGTCATTAAGGCAGAGATTGTTGGAAGTGTACCAGGACTGGATGGCAGATAGGCAGTCCAGAAGGATGGAAGAAGTAAGGAGAGGGTCCGAAGAGTTGTCTGTCACCTGCGTAACTCTGGAAGTTAGGGGAGAAGGTGGAAATGAGGTGTGCCAGTGGAGCAAGGTAAGTGTTAAAGAGCCAGGGAGAGAGGTTGGAGCCCTGGGGGACACCACAGGTGGAGAAAGAGGTAGGGGAGTAGAAAATGCCCATAATAACCTGGGACAGACAGTCACTGAGGAAGAATTTCAGCCAGTCCAGGGTATCATGGAGCCATTCTATGAGGATGACTGTGTCAAAAGCAGAGGAGAGGTCAGTAGAATGAGGACAGCTGGAGAGTTGGAATCCAGAAATGCAAGCAGTTCCTCACAGGTGTTCAGAAGAGCAGTTTCCGTGCCTCTGGATGCTCAGAATCCAGATTGATGGTTGTGAAGGCAACCAATAAATTCAGGGTGTGAGGTAAGTTGGGGGAAGGCCAGCTTCTCCAGGAGTTTCCCGAGAAAGGGGGTGATAGATATAGGGCGATAGTTGGCTGCACAGGTGGGGTCTGCTGAAGGTTTTTCAGGACGGGTGTACAAGGGAGTCCTAGAGTGAGGAGGGGAAAGATCCAGTGGCAAAAAAGTGGTTGCAGAAATCAGCAAGTTCAGAGCCTGAGAGCCGATATTGTCTTTAATGGTTCTGGAAGAACAGGGGGGGAAACCTGTCTGGAGGAGAACATCATGAAGCGGACAACTCTGGTGACCGGATCAGGTGTGATAGTGGAGAAGGAGGAGAGAAAGGAAGAAAGAGGGTGGCAGGACATAGGCAAGAGGGTAGAGGAGGGGGTGAGGAGGACGCAAGGGTGCTCAGGCTGTCCTGAATTTTTGTAGTAAAGTGTGTGGTCAATGAATTGCAGAGGGCTTGGGAGGGGAGGGGTGAGGAGGAGACTACAGAAGGGATGGCTAGTTCCGTGCAGATTTTAAAGAGTTCAGCCATGTTGTTGGATGCACCAGAGACACGCGCCTGGGTGCGGGCCCTTTTCTTGCTGCAGATGGAAAGTCTGTATTGTCTTTGGAGCAGGCGACAGGCCAGTTTGTCAGAGGGTGAGCCAGAGGTCTCCCACTTAGATTCCGCAGCTCTGCACTTGCGTTTCAGGGCTGCAAGTTCAAAGTCGTACCAGGTGTCACACTTAGAGGCAGCTTTCAAGCAGATCCTCTTGATTGGGGAAAGAATGTCCAGAGTGTTAGTAATGGCCAGATGGAGGTTGCTGAGAGCAGAGTCACAGGCAGAGTCTGCGGTGGGGAAAGAAGGAGGGATTAAGGTGGATGAGAAGGCATCAGCTGACACTCGTTTTATTGGACGGTTGTTTGTGAACATGGTTGGCAGGGCTGGAGGAGTTGTGGTCAGAGGGCCGAGAGGACCAGGTGAGAGGTCTGACCAGGAGGGAGGGGTGATCAGTGGGGAGGAGAGGGAAAGATCAGAGTGGATGAGGGCATCAAGAGTGTGTCCAGCCAAGTGGGTTGGACCAGAAGGGAGAATGGAGAGTGAGAGCTAGGTGCAAAGGTTACGGAAGAGAGTGGATGCTGTGATAGAGGAGTACAGCTGGATGTTGGGATAACCCATGAGAAGGAGTTTAGAGGTGGTTGTGAGGGGAGAGGAGCACAAACTGCCCCATACAGAGAGGGGCCAGGTGGCCTGTAGATAATTGCAATGGTCAGAGAGGGGGAGGGCAAGATGATGAGCTTGCAAACCAGACTCTCAAAGGAAGAGTAAGTTTGGGTGTGTATGAGGGAGGAAGGGAACCACTCAGGGAAAGGTCAGGGCAACTTCACCGCCTGCACGGTTAGGGCGAGGCTTGGAGATGATCGTGTAGCCATGAGGGAGAAGGGAGTCAAAAGCAGTGACTGAGCTGCCATTGAACAACGTTTCGGCGAGAGCTAGGATGTCATGGTCAAGGTCTACAAGAAGGAGGCAGATGTCGGCAGAGTGTTTGATGGCTGAGCAAGCGTTGAGTGTTGCTGGATGAAGAAGGTCTCCACTTTTGAAAGGTTTCTGAGAAGGGGTACAGGGGAACGGAGAGAGTGGAAGAGAGAGAAGCAGATGTCGGAAGGAAGTTAATGAGGGATGGCAGGCACCAGTCAAAGAGAAGGAGGTTGGGTTGAGGACCAAGATAATGCAAGTGTGATAGACATTGATGATACACCTGGGTGATGCAAAGCCTGCCAAGAGGACTTCTCATTTGGTGCCACCGTTAATGGGAGAGGATGTGAAAGGGGAGAGAGGAGAGATGAGATGAGGAGTCCATAGATCTGGGGAGGGGACAGAGAAGAGGGTATAGGTGAATACCTGTCTGGAAGTTGCAGTGACATAGGTGTCTGCGACAGGTAGGCCAGGCTTAGTGGTCAAGATGTTTTTTTAATGTTTCTTTCTTCCAGACTTTGTGAGAGAGGGCAGGTAGGTGATAGTGCAGCAGTTAGAGAAGATAGGCGAGATATTGAGTGCCATAGGAGCGGCAGAGGATAGGTAAAGGAAAGAGGAGTAGCTGTACAGCACAGTCCTAGCCCAAACTCACCAGGCAGCATAGTAGTTACAATATGGAAACAAAGGACACAAAATGCAATGCAAAATGCGGTGCAAAGATGTTAAAAAACACACACCTAAATTCGAATTTCAAAAAGGGACACAAGATGCATTGCAAAATGGGGTGCAAAGATGTTTAAAAACACACACCTAAATTCGAATTTCAAAAAGGGACACAAGATGCATTGCAAAATGGGGTGCAAAGATGTTTAAAAACACACCTAAATTCGAATTTCAAAAAGGGACACACAATGCAATGAAAGGTTATCAGGTTATAATGTCCCCATACATAATGTTGCTGGGAAAAGCCATTGGTGACATTATATATGGTGACATTATGTATGGGGACGGTTTGTGGGGATGTCACCTGCTCCCATTGTTAAAGAAATTGTGGGTTGCTGGGGTGTCCCCTGCATGTTCAATGTAATAATGTCTGTAAAAAACAGCAACTTTTTTGTCTGGGGACATTTTTGCAGGACATTATTACATGGAACCAATGAAAGAAGTAGTAGATTAGGTGGGGCAAGAAAGGCACAGTTTTGGTTCAGAAGGTGTTAGTGGAGGGGGCAGTGGAAAAGTTCAGCTATCACTCACTGGTAGATCTGCCTGGAGCATAAAGGTGCAGGGGCCCAAATTCTTGGCGTAGCAGGCTGCAAATCAGGAGGCTGCTTAGTAGTTTGAAGAGGGAAAAAAGGTGGGGGCCCACCGTGCCTGCACCAGGCACGGACAGGGACCTCAAGAGGGGGCCGGCATTCACCTGCTGGCTTCGTGGATTGGACAAGATGTCCGGTGCTGCAGCCAACCAGGAGCGTGTGGCCTCTGACTCACCAAGCACTCCAGTGCTGGTGAATGAAGCCACCATCTTGGAAGATGGTATTTACACTAAAATGAATCCGAATGTGGATGGAGCATAGTGTTTCTGGTGCTCAAATGAAACAGATTTCTTCAGATTTTGGCAAATGCAATAATTAACCAGTGCTTTGATTTCATGTACAAGCGCAACCCAATCTGTGACAAGCCTGAAAAGTGCTTATCTGGCTTGATGAGGCTGCCTGGTTGCGAGCAGCTCTGTTGACTTGTGGGGAGGGCGAAGAGAGAGGCTTTCTGGCAGACTAAACAGCTGTAGAGTTAAGGAGCCTGCCTCCTTTGATGTCAATGATGGGGAGAAATGGAGCCAGGGGACTGAAGAACTCTGGCCAGGAGGTATTTAGGGAGGGAACACTGGATGTAGAGAGGTCCCAGGCCCCAGACAGCCTTGTTGATGATGCAAAGAGGGTTACCAGTCATTTGGTCGAAAAAAAGGTCGACAGGACAAATGGTCGACACCATTTGGTCGAAAGCCAAATGGTCGAATTTTGTTTTTTTAGTATTTTCACTTTTTTTTTTTTTTTTTTTTTGGGGGGGTCCCCCCCAACCCCCTTTTTTTTCTAAAAAAACCTTTTTTTCCCTAAACGAAAACCTAAAAAATATGTATATGTGTATATATATATATAAAAAATTCGACCATTTGGCTTTCGACCAAATGGTGTCGACCATTTGTCCTGTCGACCTTTTTCTTTCGACCAAATGACTGGACACCTGCAAAGAGTCTAGAATGTGATCCATGCGGTCACCGGGAGCAAATGTAGAGATTCTCACAGTCCTATTCCGGATTAGTTGAAGAGGGCGAATGGAGGAAAGAGCCAGATTGAGGAAGAGGCTGTTGCAATAGTCCAGCAGTTCGAGACAACCAGGGCCCTGCAGATATTGAGCTTCTGGGGGAAGGTGAGGAAAGGAAGAATGACCCTGAGGAGGTGGAGCTGGAAGTCAGACTTCTTGGCGAGGTCTGTTATGTGTGGAGAGAAAGAGAGAGAGGAGTCAAATGTGACTCCAAGGTGTTTTGCCTCACACATGGGTGAAGGTAGGGGGCCCAACGAGGCTGGTCAGAGAGTGGGGGGGAATAAGGAGCAGACTTCCCAATGAGAAGGATCTCTGTCCTACTGGCATTAAGTCAGAGATCATCAGCAGAGCACCATGCCTGAATAGCAGTCAGGGAGTCAGGTATGAGAGAGGAGGAGGAGGAGATAGAGGATGGCAGCTTGAAGGAGAGTTGGATGGCATCTTCGTAACACTGAAAATTAGGTGAGAAGGTGGAGATCAAGTGTGCCAGAGGGGCCAAGTAGATATTGAAGAACAATGGCAATAATAGGATATAGAGCCCTGAGGAACGCCACAGGTAGAGAATGTGGTGGAGGAGAGTCATCCATGCCAGTGCACCATAGACAAAAAAGGTCAGCCAGACCACTCACCCCAAACCACTGGACGGATTTGGACCAGGTCTGAAACTTGGCCAATAAGCGTTGCCTGGAGCCCATTTTGTGGTTTGGGGTTAATCCGTGCAGTAGTTTTTAAAATATTTGACAGAGAACGGTGTGCCCCCTTCTCCAAAATAGATAGCTATATCGCGAGTAAATTGCCAAAACCGGGTGTTTTTAGAAATGAAATAGCCACCATCTTTGTTTTTGCCTGATGCGAGAGATAGCTGCGGATATAGCCAAGGGTATCGGAAAATGAAACAGAGGAAAAAAGCAATTTCCAGGTAAAAAAACATGCAAATGCCATCAGTCTAGAGATGGGGTGTTAAGAGGACACCAAGTGAAATGTGGGAGATGGAGGGGGTCTAGAGATGGAGGTTGCAACATAAAGCTTTCCTGCAGCCTTGGCTATGGACAAAATAGACATAAATAGCTGACATTTGAAAGCAAAATCCGCCACAGAAACAATGTGTGTTGTGGGGGGAATGGGAGACCAGCCCTTTCCTCACTTTGAAGCTAGGCACAGTCGGTCCCGGTTACTGCAAGGATGGGCCACAGTCCCGGATGCAGCGTGTTTTCTTAGTTTTAAATATCTCATAACACACTAAGAAAACACAGGGCATCCACATTAAAAAAAAATGTATCGTGCTGATGTCAGTCCTTGAAGGTTTTGCACTCAGAGACCATTTTTTGGCCTTATGCTGAATTGCATTCTGGTGTTTGTAGTCTCCCAGTCAAGATGGGCGGAATAATGCCACAGTTGTACACTTTTTGGCTAACAGTTCTATAAGGATTTATATATTTGAGTGATACTATGGTATGTGTAATTTTCAAGTTATACTTATAAAACAGAGTAATGATGAAAGCCAGACATGTGGGTGTGAAGGGGGAAAGGATGAGAGGGCAAGGAAGTCATGAGTATTTGCCCACGATGTGGGAAGAGAGTTTACAACCCTGTACACTGGTGCAGTAATTTGCCCCTGATTGCGGCTGCTTTTCAGGGCACAAGTAAAGGACACCTGGGTGGACAGCATAACTTATTTTCAGAGGGCAGAACCAACCCCTTGGATTTTTTTGAGTTTGGTAAGTTTTCTCAAGTATTTGGCTACCAGGATTTTACTCAGATTGTCATGTTCCCAGTGCAGATGCTTATCCACAACACCACAAGCATTTGTTTCATATTGGGATTTTGTTTTGCAGAGAATATTTCACAACAGATCTGAGCAATTTGAGAATTTACCAGTGCTTAGTGAGAAAGATGCACAAGAAATAAATGAGTATGTGAAGCGCATAAGAATGCTTGATAGACACTTTGAAAAAATGATTAGCATAATTTTGGAATGCTGTCACTTTGGCAAAAGAGTCCAAGGAGAAGGGGAGTCAGTAGAATACCTTATAACAGCTTTAAGCGTACTTGCAGCCACCTGTGAATTTGGGACTAGTTTAAAAGAACAATTGACAGACCAATTGATGCTTGAAACTAGAGATGAGAAAGTAAGAGAAGCCTAATCGGCCAAAAAAGATCGATCTTTGGAAAAAGTGCTGAAAGTAGCCAAGGAAGTTTAAAACACGAGCAAGTGTTTTAAAGAACTAGAAAGGAAGGATCAATCAGGAGAAAAGTGAGTGTCAAAAGAAGTATTGATGGTGCAGTCATAAAGGAATGAAAAAAAAGGAAACATACTGAAAAAAGTAGGAAAGGGAGACAAGGAAGAGAGGAGGAGGTGCTTCCTTTGTGATAGCCCATTTGATTTATCAAGCAGTGAAAATTGCCCTGCCAATAGAGTAATATGTTTGTCATGTTCCAACAGCATTTACCAGAGTCGACGGATTGTATTGATGAATTATATGAGGACCTAGAATAGTCTACATTCAGCATCAGCGATACGGAAAAAAGAAACTGAACAAATTAACAATACTGAAGACAATGATGCAGACACAGAGAAAACGATATCTCAGATTCAAATTGAAGACATAGGGGCTCATTATACCTTTTTCGGTATCCCATCAATAATTTCAGCGGGATAACGGCAAACGCTATTACCGTTCCTGGCGCCTGATATCCCAGAATTACTGAGATATTAGAGCTGGCGGGAAGGGTGATAAAACCCCATTACAAGAAGTCCCATAAGACTCCTTGGAGGGGATTGCCAGTATTACCATGTTTTTTGCTGTGATTGGATGGCACTGATTGGATGGCTTTGGAATATTATGAAATGGCAGGATCACATTGCTAAAGGGATAATGTATGTGTCACCTAAAGGGAATGCTCCTTTGCTCCACTAGTCACATCTCTAAAGACTAAGCATAAAATTAGATCCCAATGCTGAACATCAGTGTTTGCATGTGCTGCAGATAGTAAAGTACAAGAAACAATAAAAACATGTATGGAACATCAAGCCTTCATGAAGTAACTAGGATGTTTGAAAGTTTCAATCAAACAAATGCCATAACGGTGGTCCAGAGTCAGAAATGCACTCATTGCTCTGAGGGATGAAGTTAAGAAGGAGATGTTGTTGATGGAGAGACTAGTAGAGTAGAATCAGCAAAATGGGTATAACCTTTAGTAATAGAGAAGAAATTGAATAGCAAGCTGAGATTGTGCATGGATTTGAAAGAACTGAATACATGAATTGTACCTGACAAGCATGCCCTGCCAACATCTCAGAGATGCTAAGCATGATAGGTAATGTAGAAATATTTTCTACCTTGCATATCATCAGGAAAAATTACACGAGTCATCACGAAATGTAATAGCGTTTATAACTCAAGAAGGTTTATTCCAGTAAATAAGGATGCTGTTTAGGTTAGTGTCAGCAGCTGCTGAATTTCAGAGAATCATGCTGTGATGAACTGACTTCTGCCCTGCAGGAGTACAAGGATGATTAGAGCTAAAAATGCCCACTTAGCTCTTACACTTCTACAAACCAAGAGCCAACACAATCATACAGGTAAAGGTAAAACAGGCACAGTCAAGAGATATACCTACTTCACTTTTTGTGATAACGTGGGCCAAGGGAAGGATGTACTCTTAAGAGAAGTGTGAATGTGGTTCTGTAGCAACCCAAACAGTGAAGTATAACAGTCCAAAATAAAGGAATGTCCAATCAAGTTTCTATCAAAATATGTACTTTAATTAGACGCACCATGTACAATACTAAGAGTCCTTAGTTGCACTTTCACCTTTCAACATACAAAGAAATGTTGTTGTCTTGAAAAATTGCTTGAATTTTGTATTTTTTTTGATGATCACTAAAATAAACATAAAATCTCTTGAATTTCCTCCTTTCAACAGAAAAAATATGTTAAATTCAGATATGGTGTATTGCATTTCTCATTCGTTCTTTTGTTTCAAATTCAGTTCCTTTCAAAAAGATAGAGAGTAAGTAAGCAAAATATGGGTCTTATTCAATTTGCCCCTCACCCTGACATGTGTTTCCCCGCCAATAATTTTAGCGATTCTTCAGGGGGTACAGTTGTGACCAAAAGAAACAATTTTTGTAATTCAATTAGATCTGGTTTTCTCCTTTCTTGGTTTGATCATTTACTTTTTCCTTACATTTGTCTTTTAAAAGGTGAACTTTGATCAATTGAGTGCCTGTGTGAGAAGAGATCGGTTGGGTTTGTTGCTCCAATTTTGTAATTTTGGCAAAGATTTTTAATGATTCTTGCAGTTACCCCATTCCGTGCCACAGAACCAGCGGGGGCGCCGCACCCAGCACCGAGAGTGCGAAGGTGATGAGGAGCACTGCAGTTCGTGCACCTCATTGCCTCCGTGCTCTCGGTGCTGGGCGCGGCGGCGTGAAGGGCATTCTATCTTTTTGAAAAGAACTGAATTTGAAACAAAAGAACGAATGAGTAATGCAATACACCATATTTGAATTAATTGAATTTATTTTTTCTGTTGAATGGAGGAAATTCAACAGATTATATATTTATTTTAGTGAAATCATCAATAAAAATACAAAATTCAAGCAATTTTTAAAGACAATAACATTTCTTTGTATGTTGAAAGGTGAAAGCGCAACTAAGGACTCTTACAAAACATCAAGCTATTTCAAAACCCTGCCCAGTCTCAGGGCACAGTCACAGTTAGCAGCGCACCTAACTTCTCTGTTACATTCTTGAACATATCAAAAACCAAAGGAGTGTGCCAGTGCTGTCAAGAAGGCTGGCAGTTTCTAAATTATCACGTACAAAACTAACTAGAAAACACTGTAAAGACCCACCATTGTAGAAGAAACATAAAATAAGCACAGATGGAATGGATGCAGCACTCTGGGTGATGAGATAGGGGGGAAAGGCAAGCAAACGCCACAATGTTCTTGGAAAAGATTGTGTACTTGTGACCAAAAGGGTTCAAAGTGACCTAACCATTCTCTAGGGCCCAGGAATGGACCAAGGGGGCAGTTAGCAGTCAATAGTACCTTCTCTGCAGTTCTTGGTGGTTCAGCAGTGTCAAACCAGGCTTCTTGGCACTGAGCAAAGATCAGGAGAAAGCAAAAGGTGGCAACAGAAGGTCCTGCTGGCTCAGATGTGCTGAAGCAGTTAAATTGTGGAAAACACTACCATCCAGCTTTCCTTGCTCCCTGGATGCTGGGAGTCCCAATCCAAGGGCTCAGGGACAAGATTAACCCATTTCCTGTGCTCTCAAACATGCGGGAGGCTGGCACACAACTGCCGGGGTCCTCCAACACAGTGAGGTCCTGGGTGCTATTGTGGCTGGCAGAAAGGTGGTCTTGCTCCAGCAGCAGGTCACTTCTTAGGCTGCTGTGAGTCCCACTCCAGGGACTCAGGGACAAGATGCGTCCTTGCTCTAAGACTCCCAAACACAGGGGAGGCTGGCACACAACTGCAGGACTCTTCCAACACGGTGAGGTCTGGGTACCGCTGTGGCTGGCAGACAGGCAGGCCCTGTTCTGGCAGCAGATCAACTCCAGTGGTCACTGGGGATGGTTAGGGGACAGGGCGGGCCTCTGCCTTGGAACACCTGCCTCCACCTCACAACTGGAGGACTTTAGAGAGAATAGCTCTCTCAGCAGGGTCCAAAATAATCTTCAGCATGATTCAAGATAATTCCAGATGATTCAAAGAAGTGGTGGGACCCCCTTCTTTTACAGGCAAAAGTCCCCAGGTGATTGGACTAAAGCTACCGTACTTTAGTGGTCCAATGTCTGCTCTTGAAATGAGCGGACTTTGCCCTTATGATGTCACACCCAAAGTGCTTTGCTCCAGAGGGTGTAACAGAAACAGGCAAGAGAAACAGACACCTCTCTGGCTATCCTAGAACCACCACGCTGTTTTTCAATAGGAACAAAGGCCTTTAGAAATGGAGCACCCTGGTGTGAGGCTACTGTCTATGAATGGGGATGCTCCTTTGATGCCTGAGCCCAGGGCAGTTGTCTTCTGTCTGCCTGTCCCTGGTGGAGGGTGTTGCCAGCCCTCACAAAGAGATCAAAGAAGAGCCATGGTGATAAAAGTTCCTATCCTGTCAGGCTGAACCCATCTGGCCAGCATACACATCACCTTCCACAGCTGAGCGTGGCTCACAGGAGCTGACACATTTGTGATATCAGATTGGATGTGGCTATAATAATTAGGAGAATACCATCCACCATACCCTAACTCAGGTATGGCATATATTTAAAGATTATTCTGTCACCAGGAGGTAGATCAATAATTATAGGGTTTTGGAACAGGGGTTCATATCTTAAATGCTGTCCCTGTGCTGCAGAGACTTGGCTATCAAATGGGCATCTGTGACCTCTGAACCTGGTCTGTGCCACTGGTAGGGCAGGTGCTGCAAATCAGGCTACTGACGCAGCAGGACACAGGTACACACTATGCTTTTGGCATGGAGCTTATGAAAGGGGAATCGAATCAACAGATTTCCCTTTCAGAGATGCAATTACTTGCATCATTTTATTAATGTAATGCAAATCAAAAAAGCCAAGGCTTCCACAGCCTTTCAAGATGGCAATTCATCACACATGTATCAATTGTTTCATGATGAAAAAGGTATTGGCCCTCATTACGAGGTATGCCGGTAGCCATGCCGCTATTCGTGTCTGTGTCCTCTATCACTATGTTTTTTTCGGCACTACACGTTATTTTACTCAAATTTGATTTGCTATGTTGTTTATTCTCTCTCTTTCTCCGTACACCTTCTGGATTGTTTTGTATTTATCTGTAACTGAGTAGATAGCTGCACACTGAGAGTTTCAGCTCTGCCTCCCGCATTCATCGTGTTTGTCTACGGTCTATCTGTTTTAGCTTCTATGCGCTAGTTACTGCTTTCGGTGTATAGCTCAAAGTAAGTTCCCACATGTGCCAGTTAGTGCTGCAGGCTATCCTGCACGTAAATTTTTTGCCATTTTCTAAGAGATATTTAGAATTACGAGTCAGTGTCCATTTTTTGACAGTCAGTTTAACAGATAGGTGTCCCATATTGTAGCAGCACAGGCCCCTGCATTCGCAGATGCACTGTCTTCCACGACAGCCCACAACATCCTCACCCTCTACCCTGTATCAGCGCAGCTCCCTGGAAAACACGGAAAGGTGCCGGCAGGCTGCCACAGCTCAAATTCGAAGCCAATGTTTAATGTTTTTGCAAAGTTCATAACAAATGTAAAACAATGATAAAGTCAAGCTCTGAACTACAGAGAGCAGGCAGCGTGTAATTCTATTTTAAAGGGTCTTTCTTGCAAACAACTGGTCTATTGTGTACATGTCATTGCTGTCTGTTTGTCATGTTCTGATTAAAACTGCTTCTGTTTCTACTAATGTTAAGTTTTGTATCACTTGTTTCATTAGATGTTTTGGTTCTCAATTTGTCAGGTTAGGTTTAATGGTTTGGGTTAATGTTCATTTTGCATATTACACTGGTTAAAGAGGAGGATTAGAACCTCATTGCATTTTCTTGTGATTTAGGCATGGGGCCACCGTGTGATGTCACAGATGATTTCTGGTTTTTGAGCTATTGAGAGATGCTGCTGTCTCCAGGTTGAGTGAGTTTCAGAGTCGCTGCTGCCACATAGACACAGTTTGTGACTAAGGGAGAGTCCCAGTGTGTTGTCACATGGCCCCCAGGAATGGATGCAGGTTCCGATGCATTTGCCCCTAGGTGTCTATTAACAGTGCTTTCTCAGAGGAACATCCCTGGTAGATTGTTGTGCATTCCTGTGGGCTACCATTTCTATGATTGCAGCTGACAGGGCTGTCTTGTGTTTTTCTCTGCCGCCAGGTTATTAGGCTGTGGCTTGTCTTTGCCACACAATCAGAGGATCTCTGTGGTATGCCATTACCACACATATCCTTGGCTTATTCCAGGCATATTTAATTGCTGCCTGCATGCCTATCATGTTAATGGAATTGCCTTATTCCCTTGAGTTACTTGGCATTGTGCTAATTACATTTTTCTTGGGTTAATGAAATGACTTTGTGTTTATTTTATTGATTATTGTGGGCACTGTCAAGATTATTTGTTTTGCTACTATTCACTAACGCCCTGTCCATGCTACAGACAACTTAGTGCTACAGAAATACCTACATGCCTTCCTTCCAGGCACAGGGAAAGCCTTGATTGGCAAGAAATGTTTTCCTGCATAAGTACATTTTTGTGATTGTCCCCCCTTCATTGCTTTACCTACTACAACACTCGGAGCCTTGCGGTCTATATCTGTGTTCCAATTTCTGCTAAAAAGGCGATGCGGATGGACCTAGGCCATAAGTGCCAAATGTTATTGGTGACACAACCCTGGCGCAGTTCCTTTTGTAAATAATCTTGTGTTTTACTTTATCTCTATATATTCAGCAACGTCTATCAATCCTTGCTTGCTCCTTTCTCCCCTTGTGTACCACCTTTCTGGTTTGTCTTTAAGCTGTCACCACTGGTAAATACCAATTGCCGGGAGGTTGTTCCCACCACCCCTCTTGATCTGCAGTATGTGTGGGCCTACCTCTTTTTGTGTCTAACCGCTCTTTAGATTTCTAGACTTAGTCATGGACTCTGAGCTTTCCACAGCAACACTTACACCTGCAGTAGAGCCTTCTTCATGTTTTCAACATATGGGGCATTCACCTGTAAATATTTAAAAGAGTGCAACCACTAGACCAGTCTGGTCTATATCACAAATGGGAGGAGGGTGAAGTGTTTGATTTTACACTGGTGCCAGGCGCTCTATGCTGTGAGTAGCTGAATTTCCAAACGTGGATGTCTCAAAGGAAATTGTCAATGCTTTTGGGATATCTGGCACCACTATTCCACACCTGGTGTCAAATGAATTGACTATTTCTATTGGTCCCATCACTGAACATCATGCCTTTCTGTTAAGCCTGTGCTTCCCTGCAAATCTGTTAGCTATTGATCTGCTATGCAAGATTTATTTGTTCTACTGCTGGTAGTTATCTAGAGGTTCCACAATATAGGCAAGCTAAATGTTTGTTTCTACTCCAACAGCCCACTCAGCCTGAGCCTCCTACAGAGCCTTGTGCACTCCTCACAACAGCACAAGCAACTCTGGTACAGCACCTTATTGACTCAGTGGCCCTCTGGGTGGCACATGCCAATGAGGAAGGACACAGTCTCTCTGCTTAACCTGCTCACATCACTCTCAGTCCAGAGATGCCTCTCCCACATGTGCCTGAGTACAGAACATCACCTCAAGCAGAGCAAGGTATCAAACCTGTCATCTCTTCCCTCATTGATCAGGGCGTCCTCTACTACACCACTAGCCCTTGCAATACTCTGGTGCGCCCCATTGAGAAGAAGGGAACATGCAAATTCTGTTTTGCTCATGTTTTACGAGCATTTAATAAGGAGGTAATATCTTCACATCTGGTGGTCCCGTATCCCGTGACAATTCTCTCCTGTATCCCACCTAATGCCCAATTTTGCACTTGCATTGATCTTGCCTCTGACTTCTTCTCTGTACCCATCCACCAGGACTATCAGTATCTCTTTGCATTCACTTACAAGGGACGTCAGCTCAACTACAGGTCCCTTCCAATGAGCTTTATTCACTCCCCATCTCTCTTCTCCCAGATTCTGAAGGAAGACCTCCAGGATGTCTCCATCCTGGGGGGCTCCACTATGATCCAATACATGGATGACCTACTGTTAGCATCACCTTCCTTTCAGGTCTCCCTCACTGACTCCGAAGTGCTCCTCACTGTCCTGGCAGCAGAAGATCACAAAGTAAACACAGCAAAACTACAGCTCTGCCTACCTACAGACCGCTAGCTAAGACACAACATTTCCCATGGTGCTAGGCGCCTTGCACCCTCTCGAGTGTCCAGCTTCTTACAATGTCACATGCCGCCACTAAAAGGCAATTGCACTCCTTTTTAGGAATGAGTAAAGTTATTTCGCCCCTGGATCCTTGATTATGCCTGCACGGTTGCACCTCTGCAAATTATTTTACATGACTTCGAGCCTGACGAACTCACATGGTCTCATGACGCATCCACAGCCTTTGCGAAGATGAAGACTGCCCTCTCTATTGCTCCTGCCCTCGCCCTTCCTGACTACTCTAAATTATTCACCCTGTTCTTTGATGAGAAACAGGGGTATGTACTCACACAGAAGCACGGGGCCCTACAACACCCTGTATCCTATTTTGGCTCACAGTTAGACCTTGTAGCCTCTGCCTTCCCCAAATGTCTCAGAGTGGTAGTTGCCACTACCCTTCTCCTTACAAAAGCTGACAACATCGCCCTAGCACACCACATAAATGTAGCAGTGCCACACTCTATATTAGCACTCCTCCTCAGGGTTAAAACACAACACCTATTTGCTGCACGTCTCACCAAATATGGAAAACTGCTCCTCTCTGCCACCAGCATCACTCTCTTCAGATGCGCCCCACTCAACCCTGCCTCCCTCCTGCCTACACCTGATGACGGGCACCCGCATGACTGCCTTGCAGCCTTTGACATTATATCATCACCAAGAACAGACATCAAAGATATCCCCCTCCCCAATGCAGACCTCATTCTCTTTTTTGATGGGTCTTGTCTTAGAGATCCAACAGGTAGTGTACAGGCAGGTTTTTTTGCAACTCCTTTGAAGTATTAGAAGCTTGTCAGCTCCCATCAGTATGTTCAGCACAAGTTGCTGAACTCATTGCCCTAACACAGGCTTGCACAATCGACACACAATGCACAGACACTATATACCCTAACTCACATTACACTTTTGGTATATCACACAACTACAGGACACTCTGGAAACAGAGGTTATCTAACTGCACAAGGTACTCCCATTCTCAATGTACCCTATGTTGAAGCCCTGCTTAATGTGATTCTGCTACCTACCGAGTTGGCTATTGTGAAGTGAAAAGCCCACACCCGACTTTCTGACAGCACCTCGCAGGGTATCGTGCTGACTGATGACCATGCAAAAAAAATGCAGCCCTCCATTGCCCTCAGGCTCCTGATTATGTGCTGCTGTTTCTTCTATCATATGAGGGCCCCCTAGCATCTCTTTCTGTCCTGGCTGACCTCCAAAATGCGGCTCTCCAGGTCGAGAAACAGGTCTGGGAAAAGCATGAATGTTTATGTTGCTCCTAACGCCTATGGCGTGATAACACAGGCCGGTTGGTGGCCCCACTAGCTCTCTTACCATATCTCGCACGTGTTGTTCACTCCATGTCCCATTCAAGCAAGGGAAAGATGACCTCTGACGTCTAGAGATATTGATTTTCCCCCAAGTTTTCCTCTCTCTGTCCAACCTGTCTCATGTTTAACCCTGGAAAGCCTGTGAAAACCATGACAGGGGTACATGAAGTCCCTTTATGAATATCCAAAGAGATTTAATTTGTTTACTGAAGTGTGCCTCCTTTGAGTACGTCGTAGTGATAATTGATACATTTTCTGGATGGACTGAGGCCTAGCCCTGTAAATATGTTGATTCTATTACAGTGGTCAATTAACTGCTAAGAGTTCATCCCACGTTTTGGACTTCCAGTCTCCATAAACTCTGACAGGGGCACCCATTTCACTGGACAGATAGTATAGAACATTTGTGGTGCCTTGGGGATCCTCCAGCACCTTCATTGTAATTTTCACCCACAATCAGCAGTCGAACGCTGAATCTTTGATGTGAAGCTCCGCCCATGTCTGCCAGGAAACCGGCTTAAAATGGCCTGATGCCCTCTCTCTTGCCCTCATGTAAACAGAGTACATGCACTCTCCCACCACAAGATGCTCATGGGGAGGCCCATGCAAATGCTAGTTACTCCACCACCTTCCCCTGAACTTTGTGAATGATGATCTTGTGTCATATTGCAAAAGACTAATGCTCGTTGTCAGTTCTCACTTGTCGGGAGATTGGCCATTCCTAAAAGTGTATCAGCGAAAATCATCCCTGCATCCTTGTTTGAAAGGTCCTTTCCAGATCCTGCTGACAAACCACACAGCAGTTCACAGTAGACGAAATGACTCCTGGGTCCGCGTCAGCCATTGTGTTAAAGCAGCACCTCCACTCTACGACCAAAAACAGCAAGAGGTCCAGGACAAAGACAACCCGTCGTCTGCCAGCACAAAAGACACAGCAAAGCTGCAATCTGCAGGGGTACAGGAGAAAGAGACCCCTCTTCAGCTGCCCACTGGGGTCCCAGCAGCTACAACATCTGTGATTCTGCATCCAGCACTCCTGAATGACTGAGTTCCGCCACTTGCCCAAGGTACAATTTGTGGCATTTGTTTGTTTGTTTTATTATTTATAATGCGCAACATACCCTCGGGTAACAGGGTGCAGCAGTTACAGGTATATGCAAAGCTTAGTTACAACAGAGTGGGGATTTACATACAGGTCTTACATACATATTTACATACAGGAATTAAATACAAGGTATATACAGATAGGACCTATTTGCAGGTGGCTGGTGCAGAAGCAAGAGTGCAGATGATAAATACAACTTACTTACAACAGCAGTATATGCAGGTGTAGGTGATAGTGGGGTGTAAGTGAGCAAGTATACAGCTAGGTGCAAGATAGTAGTGGCTCCTGGCAGTGAATCCTAACTACTTACTGTATTTACTGAACATTCGCTTTCAGCCAGAAGATGGAATTAGTTCTGAAGTTTTGGTAGGGTAGGTCAGATCTCAGTGTGGGAGGTAGGGAGTTCAACAGTTTAGCTGCTTTCACCGGGAAGCTTTTGCCACCGATTGTAGACCGATTGTAGACCGATTGAACTTAGGAATAGAGAGGCAATCTTTATAAGCAGTTCTAGAAGGTCTCAAGGAGATCTGTCTGTGGAATCTGTCGACCAAGTAGGTGGGTGCAGCATCGTTGAGGGATTTGTGGGTAAGTGACAGAGTTTTGAGGAGGATTTTATCATTAGTTGGAAGCCAGTTATTCTGTCGGCTAATCTCGGAAATGTAGTCTCTTCTGGACATGCCCAATGCCACTCTAAGAGCATTATTTTGCAGAGTTTGGATATTTCTAATAGTGGCTTTGGTTGACCCCAGATAGAGAGCATTGCAGTAGTCCAGGCGAGACAAGATGAGGGCTCTGGCTAGGGTAGTGCAACTAGTGTCAGAAAGAAAAGGCTTTGCTGTGCGGATAAGTTTACATGTGTAGGCCGTGTATGACGCTAGTGAGTTAACTTGTTTGACAACTGTGAGGTTTGAGTCAAGATAAAAACCTAGAGTTTTTACCTCATGTCCTACTTTGATAGTGTTGCCATCAATTGTAAAAGAGGAGTAATCAGGTCCTAGTTATTTTAGGCTGGATGTGGTGCCCAGGATGATGAGTTCAGTTTTATCATCATTCAGGCATAGACCATGTTTGACCATCCATTCCTGGATGATGATGTACACTCTATTCACCAAGGCCAAATCTATTTCGTAATCCCCAGAAAGCGGGAGGAGGATCTGGGTATCATCTGCATAATTGGTGTAGGTGATACCGAGATGATCCAGATCATCGAAAAGAGGCTTGGTAAAAATGTTGTACAATGTAGGCGAGACGCAAGAGCCCTGGGGCACGCCGCAAGTAATTGGTATGGGGTTGGCAGCTGCTGTGGGAGAGAAAACCCTCATGGTTCTACCATTTAGGAAGGATCTAATCCAGGTAATTGTATTGTCAGAAAAGTGTGGCGCTGTGTTAAGGTGGTTGCAGAGAATAGTATGATCAACCAAGTCAAATGCGGCCGACAGGTCTAGGAGGAGGAGTAGGGCAGCTTTTCCGTTGTCTCTAAGCTCGTCAACTTGGGTCTTAAGGTCGATAAGAGCTGTCTCCGTTCCGTGCTGCGGACGGAATCCTGATTGTCTGGCTCCTAGTAGATGGTGCACTTCCAAGTGTTTTTGGATTTGTGCACAGACAACCTTATCCAGGATTTTCAGAAGAAAAGGTACTGTCGTAATTGGCCTGTAATTGGTTGGTGTAGATGGGGCGAGCGTGGGCTTTTTTAGGAGTGGGAGTACCCAGGATTGTTTAAGGTTGGTAGGGATAGTTCCAGTGGCAAAGGACGCGTTGATAAGCTTTGTAATGAAAGGAGAGAGGTCTCGGGCTGCAGCCTTGATAAGCTGTGCAGGGCAGAGATCGCCCTGGAAATTAGACGGTTTCAGGGACAGGATAATACTTTCCACTTCGACAATAGAAACTTTGGTGGAGTTGAATCGGGTGGATTCGTTGGCAGTACTGCTCTCAATTGTTTTAGATTGGGTAGAGTCGTTTAAGGAGGCTCTTTTGCTAGAAATTTTATTTTGTAAGGTGGCTATTTTGTTGGCTAGTGCATTTTGGATCGCTGAGCACCATTTTTTATCTTTAATTTATGTGTCAGGGGGTGCTATGGGGAGTCTCTAATTCTTTGAGAATGGATAACAGTTCCTTCATATTAGATTTGGCTTGGGGTATACGTGTATTGAAGGATATACGTTTTGCTAGACATATTTCTTTTTAATAGAGGGATGAGACTTTAGAGAGTTTGAGTTTGTTAGCTGCTGAAGGTAGTTTTTTCCAGGCAGCCTCGCACCTTCTTTTTTGTTCTCTTGAGTTTTTTAAGAATGGGGTGAACCATTTATTCAGGTGAGTTTTAGGTTTACTTGGTCTGAGTTTGAGGGTGGCCATCGAGTCCAAGGAGGTGGTCCTAATATTATTATATTCTGTGACCAAGAACTCGGGATCCAAGTTATCTGGGAGAGTGTTGAGGGTAGGGAGTAAAGCCAGGATAAGCTTATCCACAGTAATGCTCTTTTTTATTTCTGGTTAGCGTAGGTGGAGCCCTGGTGGCTGGTGGCGGTGGGGGTCTGTTGGTAGAGAGCATGAAAGACGCAAGGTGGTGGTCGGTCCAAGCTAGAGGTGAGATACAGAGTGTATTAGCTTGACAGTTGTAGTCTGCCACCCAATCAAGTATTCTGCCTTTATTGTGGGTGGGTGCGTTAGTTCTTTGGGTAAAGCCTAATTCTAAGAGGGCATTGAATGTAGTAAGGGCGAGCTGGTCTAATGGGTCATTAAAACCCATGTTAAGGTCCCCAAGTACAAGTACTTGAGTAGAGCTTTTAAGGTTACTGGACAAAATGGTGTTAATGCCGTCCTCGAAAGTTTCGGGAGGGCCCGCGGAGCGGTAGATCAGGTGGATATTGAGGGTCTGAGCATTGGTGAGAGGGACTTTAACAGATAGTAATTCACATGAGAGGACATCAATAGGAGTGCTTGATCTCATAGGGAGGCTGCATTTGTGGATGATGGCGATACCACCTCCTCTAGATTTTAATCTGTCTTGTCTCAATATGGAGTAGTCGTCTGGGACTGCATATTGAGCATAGGGCCTGCTGCAAGGTGCAGCCAGGTCTCGGTGATGGCGAGGAAATCAAAGTCCTCTCTTATGATCAGGTCAGCAATTTCTGTAGCATGTGCTACTAGATATATTGCATTAATTAGGGCTCCCTTGATCTGAGAATGAAGGATGGTAGTCGTTGTTGAATGGCTAACTTGTGACGATTTAGGTTTGCTTTTCTTAGCTGATATATTTGTTGGCATAGGGTCAGATTTCGGAGCTAGGTTTGAGTTTATATTTGTGTGGCAGGGCCGGGTTGACATAGTCCTTAGTCCTATTGTAGTAGGGATAGAACTGATGGGGGGCTCATAGATTTTGGCTAATCTAGCTCTAAGACGTAGGTTCCTTTCTGTAGTTGGGCAGGGATTGCTTGGTAGAGGGGATTTAGGGTCATTCATGTCTGAGAATAGTCTAGTAGCTGTAGTGTTATGTAGGTTAGAGGTAAGTTCCAGGGTGGGTAAGTGTGGTAACAAGGAGTGGAACATAGTGTTTTGTAGGATGGCTATGATGTAGACAGTCTGGCTAGAGGCTAGCGGGAGCATGCTAACATGTGGTAGCGAAGCACTTTCTAGGAGTTAATGATGTTCGGTGGCTATAGGATGTGATAGCAATGTTTGGGGTCAGATCACCATGTGAGGCTAGGACTGAAAGTCGGTCAAAGGCTAAATGATACAAATGATGGCAGTGGTAGGCAGCAGTCAATAAGGGGACCTAGCCATACTTCTTCAAGTAACTTAGCAGAATTGGCAGAAAGTCAATAGGGCAAGAGGTAGGCAATCAATCAGTACATATATAAGCAATCAGTACGGGTTACAGGCCACCTCAGATGAGGTTAGGGTAAGTGAACAAAAGGTAGGGGAGCAGTCAGTGGGGGACAGAACAAGTTAGGAGAGGCAAACCTAGATAGGCACTAGACTTGTTCCAAACAGGTTCACACGCGGTCAATCAAACACATCAATCCGGGCACAGGTCATTACAGAACCAGATAAGGCAGGCAAACAAACATAGAAAGGCATTGGCCTCGATCAGACCAGTTTCCAGCAAGGGTAAGGCAGGCAAGCCGTATGGGCACATGCAGTTACAGGCTAGTTATGGTGAGTAAACATAAGGAGGTGCTGGCCTCATGCTAGCACAAGCAAGCAAGCAAAGAAATGGGAAAACAATCAAAACGGTGCAATCCGCCACAAATCGAGCTTATGAGGGTGGTATCGGGGGCACTCGCACAGGGCGTGTGGCCATCATCTCACCTGACATGAGCAGGTGAACCATCGCTCTCAAAAGATGTTGCTAACCTTGTCTCCTGCGGGTGGCCCATTGCTCTCAAAGGTTTTTGTCACCAAGCAGCCACAATAATGCTGTACACCTGGAGTGTAGGTGCATACGTCCTCCAGCCAAAGGGGGTTTTGGAGGCCAGCTGGGTATGCCCAGCACTGCTGCTGATTTCTTCCAGCTCTATGCATCTGTTGTCGTCAACCTGGCAGGGATCCTGAACTTTTGCAGCATCGTCTCTCCTGTCTACCGGGTCCTGGAACGACTGACACTCTTTCGAACCTTTGGGCAGATGCCCCAATCTCTGTAGGGTTGGACTGATAAAGCTAGGAATGTGACTTCTATTGCATTAGTAAATGTGAAGTATTTGCACCATGTTGCTGTTCCTCATCATGGCATTTTCTCTGCCTCACCCTGCATCCACCATCCTACACCCAGACACCAACACCTTCCTCAACTTCTCTTGTGGCTAGGCTGACCTAATGAATGCCTCTGATTGCTATATATGCTCCCAAACGCCTATGTGCGCCAGTGGGGGGGGGGATTCCTTTCATCCCTGTCCCCTTCAATCTTATTGACTGGTGTTATGACCTCCTGATCAATGACTCTTCTTGTCCCAGTATGGCCCATGTGCTCCCTCCCCCCTCCCCTTGCAGCCTTTCCGCATCCCTCTTCCTCCCGCCTCCCAGCCAGCCCACCCCCTGTCCTGATTGGTTGTCCTCCTGGCCATAGGAGACCATCCTGGGCAGCCCTCTGCCCGGCAGCCCCTGCGGCTAAGGGCCCCTAGGCAAAGGGTGGCTCCCACTTGGCGGCTCCAGCCAGTGTCTGCAGGTGTCAGCAGGGGAAGGAAGTGGCCAGCCATCCCCTGTAGCTAGATAGGAAGGTAGGAGTGGCCTATGTAAGGCACAGACCCTCCTCCACCCTGCATTCCTCTCCTTATAGTTAACTCTCAAACTTAGGTGTGTTTTTCTCCTGTTTGGAAATTGCATTGTGTAAGCATTTAAATTGCATTGTGAAACCTAGACCTTTTCCACACTATTCAGGACTGTCAAACTTAGGTGTATTTTTCTCCTGTTTGAAAATTGCATTGTGTAAGTATTTAAATTGCGTTGTGAAACCTAGGCCTTTTCCCCACTATTCAGGACTCTCAAACCTAGGTGCTTCTCTATCAAAGAAGTTTAAAAAGGACATTGTGGTCACCAACCCAGGCCTCCCTATCGATGACACCTATACCAGTGCCTCTTCCAGGCAAACTTTCATCGACATCCTCATTGTTGTTCCCTCACCAGACATATGGACCCTTCATATGGTCTCTGTGCTCTCTCCTTTCTCTTCTTCTCCCATTAATGGTGGCACCCGGTGGGCGGCCCTCTTGGCCTCCTTCCACTCCTCTAAGGTCATCATTAATGTTTATGTGAATGGCACCGTCTTAGTCCAAGGCCCTCAGGCCAACCTTCTCTTTGATAGACGCTTCTCGCGTCTCTTCAATTTCCTTTCTTCTCCAGCTGTCCCCTCTCCCGCCTCCATGGCTTACTCGCCTGCTCAATCTCCTTGGCTATCTTACCCTCTCCTCCTTCCTTTTCTGCCCCCACTCAGGCTTCCTTTACACCTCCACAGGGCGTACCTCTAATTTGTACCCCTCCCTGGAAGTCTTTCAAGGACGGCAACCTTCTCCATATTGCCACTCTAAACTCTCGCTCTGCTGTCAAACCCTCCTCTGACATCTGCCGCCTTCTGCAGGAACTTGACCTCGATGTCCTCGGTTTCACCAAGACATGGTTCACGGCCACCTCTGTCATGAGCTTTGACACTCACCTCCTTGACGGCTACAAGATCCTCTCCGCTCCCAGGTCCAACCGTTCCGGAGGGGGTGTAGCCCTGATCTTCCCTGAGTGGATTCCTGCCTCTGTCATTCCTACGCAGGCCTTCTCATCTTTCGAATGCCTCATCTGCAGGCTCTCTCTCTCTCCTAGCCATTCCCTTATTGTGGCTACCATCTATCGGCCACCTGGTCAGATCTCCTACTTCCTCTCCGAGTGGGCGGACCTCTCCTCTTCCCTCCTGGTCTCGGCTACTCAACTCCTCCTTCTTAGAGACTTCAACATCCACCTGGATGCTTCCTGGCCTTCCTCTTGACTCTTTTGCGACCTCTGCGACTCTCTCTCACTCACTATTCTCCCTTCTGGACTGACTCACTCTGCAGGGCACACTCTGGATGTTCTGATCTCTTCAGACCTTCCCCCTTCTATCCCTCTCACCACTCCCCTTGCCTGGAGTGATCACTTTCTCCTTTCCTCCCATTTCACCCTCTCTACCCCCCAGGCCAAGCCAACTCAAGCACTGCCACCCACCTTCTCGGTCATCCGACCCATGAAGCATGTGTCAGTTGAGGCATTTGCCACAACTTTCTCAACCCCCCCCTCGCCCCTTTGGCTGACTCACACCCTGACACAGCCCTTTCCATGCTCCACTCTGCTATATCTGATACTCTCGATATTCTTGCCCCTGTCATGAGGATCTGCCTGAAGCCCAAAGCCAAGTGCAACTCCTGGTACGACTCAGACTTCGTCACCCTTAAACGTGAGTGCAGGGTGGCTGAGAGGAAATGGCGTGCTTCTGGTACATCCTCTAACAAACTGGCCTGCCGCCTGCTACAAAGGTAATACCGGCTCTCTGTCCGCACCAAGAAGAGAGCTCACATCCAAGCCCACGTCTCTGCGACATCCAACCACTCTGCTGAACACTTTAAAATCTGAAAATCTGCAAGGAACTGGCCACTCCTGCCACAGTCTCTACCTCTCCTTTCTCTTCCAAGGCCCTCTGCATGGCTCTGGCTTCTCATTTCATCTCTAAAACTCAGGACATCCTGTCCTCTCTCTCCTCCTCTCCCCCTCCTCCCTCCACTCCCTGTTCTTCCTCTGGCCCTTCTTCGGCCACCTTTTCCTCCCTCCTTCTCTGCCTTTCCCCCGTTCTCCACTGACGAGGTTTCCAGACAAGTCTGATCTATGACGGTCTCATCAAAACAGGTTCACCCCTACTCCTCCAAAACCATCAAGGACCACATCGACTCCCTGGCTCCTGCCCTGGCCGACTTCTGCAACCACTCCTTTGCCACTGGAGTCGTCCCTTCGCCCCTGAAGCATTCCCTTGTGCACCCTCTTCTTAAGAAACCCTCTGCTGACCCGTCTTGCCTGGCCAACTATCGGCCAATCTCCATCACTCCCTTCCTTGGCAAACTCCTGGAAAAGCTAGCCATCTCCCAGCTTAATCTTCACAATGAATCTGTTGGTTGCCTCCATGACCATCAGTCTGGCTTCAGAGCTGCCAGAAGCACGTAAACTGCTCTCCTGAACATCCGTGAAGACCTGCTCTCCAACCTTGACTCCAACACCCCCTGTGTCCTCATCTTACTTGATCTCTCTTCTGACTTTGATACGGTCAACCATGCATCCTGCTCAATCGTCTCCATGATAACCTGGGGATCACTGGGCAGGCCCTGGCGTGGCTGACATCTTTCCTCTCTGATCGACCCTCCCACTTTCAACTTGGGTCATTCCTCTCCTCTATCTCTATCTCTACCTGTGGTGTTCCCCAGGGATCTAACCTCTCTCCCTGGCTGTTTAACCAATACCTGGCACTTCTTGCCCACCTGTGCACCAGGGCCCCAACCGGCCCATAAAGCTGGGGGTTGCCAATAGCACTTTAAGATGAGGCAGCAGCACCCGTGAGATGGATAGGGATGCAGATTAGTACTCTAGCATTGAATCAATAATGACAACTCAATGGTTTGGCAAAGGGAGTCCGTTTTTAAAACAAGTACAAAAAATGGGGAATTCAATGAACATCAGCAACCGCTCGATCTTCCTTCTCGCTTAAACTCCAACGAAGTTCACAATGAACACATCATTTATACAATAAACTCATCATCACTGACATGTAACGCTTAAAATGTTGCATGCAATTCTATTGGTTATAGGAAGGTAACTTTACTATAGGTACTATATCTGTATATGATAGCGGAGTGAAAGGATTGGATAACCAGTGTCAGGTGGGGCATCTAAGCCCTTCCTTCAGAATGGCTATTGTGGACATCACTAAAAGTACGATGTCCCATTGGATCTATAAACTATAGGATCCTAGATAACTTGGTCCATTATGATTGGGTTGGCACCAACCCCCACTCCACTGGGTTAGCAGCGCACAGAACGGTCAGCCAGGTGCAGGGTGCTCGCCCGCTCTCCCAGCCTCCCCCCAACCATTACCACCATCAATCACCGCCCCAGTGGCCATGTGCCAATTATTTCTTGTTGGTTGGCCTCGAGACTGCATCTCTGTCTGGGAGAGTTCAGATATCTGTGCATGGCACATGGCCGCGCGCAGGTGTGCAGGCCCCAAATCTTCTTGCTTCGCACGTCATGTGTTTCAGACACCGTGATATCGTCTCATTCTCCATGCAATTTGTGTAATTGATTTAGCTTTCTGCCCACCACCTGCCTTCTGCTGCTTATCTTGATCTCTTTGAACAGGATACTCTGCTCTTTGCTTCATTAATTGTATCTACTGCTCGTCTATGTCAGCCGATATGACCATGGCTCCTTGGTACGGGTTGCATGCATCTGAGTTTCATTTCTGTCCTTAGCTTTCGATTCACATGTCGAGGGGCTCCTCTCCTGCGGCCTTTATTAACATTTGGTTGATTCTGCTCTTGTGCAGAGTGGAAGTATACTTATATAAAATGCTCCTTTTTGAGGTAGATATGTATAGGTGGCACTTGCCGCAATCTATTTTACTACTAAGCATAGCAAGCCGCACGATTTTCTCAGCTTTCTTGTGGTTCCAGGCATATGTACAGTTGGAAACTGCTTGCATGTCTTCATCGCGCTTATGGCATAAGCTTCTTACACTTGACATCACTCATTTCACTTTAAACTCAGGATGTCGCTTATCCATGGTATTTCATCTCTTTTCGTCAATTGCAGGTCGTAATATTTTCTATATGTGAGTCAGTCTGGGTTCTTGTGACATTACCATTCGTCTTCCTTTAGGACTTTCTTGGCATCTTCAGGCATTGTGTTTTGGCAATCCTCAGTTTGTCTCACTTGTCGATATGGGTACCTTACTGTCCAAGTTTTCTTATGTGCAGATACTTCAATAGGTGCTGTCAGTCTGATAGGTACCGGGCAGAGCCCCACTGATTTATTTGCTCATCATACATCACATATTTCGGCGTGAAAGTTCCTGGTACTTCAAAATGGGTGATTTGAGTGCGGGCCGTGCTTGGGACCTCCTTTACACTCCCCCCTCTGGGCGATTCATGTGCCACTTTTTCCTTGGTGCCCACCTTTTCTGCATCCTCTGTATTCACTTCCCCTTCATCTTCTGGGTTCACACATGAAGGTCTGAAGAAATGTCTCTTTGGGCTCCATATCTTTATGACTCCCTTCAAGCTTCCTGCTGTTCTCACATGTTCATCTTTGTTCCATGTCATAAGTTGACATTGTCAGTTTGGGCTGCAGTAGATCCATCTTCCCACATCATACTGTGTTTCCTTGGATATTGAATCTTTGTTCCTTCTGGTGCATGAATGCTAGCTTTCACAAAGTCTCTTATTTCTTCATCAGTCAGGTACTTGGGCTTCCATCCTGGCGCGACATCAATGATGATATTCATCCCTATGGCTTTTTTCGCAGTTTTCTGGCACTGAGAGACTATTATCTTGATAACACAGAATCCGAGCAATATCATCACTCGCAGGGCTCCTAGGAATTTGAATGCGTCTTCCATCCATTGTGGAACCCATGAAAATAGTGATCCAAACCAACTGTCATCGTCCACTTCGTCGGTTTCATCAATCATTTGATTATGTAGTTTTGTCAGCATACCTATGGCCTCTGTAAGCATTCCATTTTCTTCGTCATGAGATGGTATGAATGTGCGACATGATTCTCCGATTTTTGCACAAACACCTCCATCCATGGCTGTGATCATGTCAAGGACATATCTGTTCTGGTGAGTCATTAGTTGGATTGCCCTTAGTTCTTCCTTAATTGCATTGAATCCCTTTATGGTTGTGTTGATGGTTTGTAGTAACTCCCATCTCGTTATCTGCAAACATTTAGTGTTTGCTCCAACTTGGGCTAATGGCATGAAGATTGTCGTGAACAGTGATGAGGTCAGGCTGAACAGTCGGTGTTCATACAGGATTGCATGAAAAGCTTCTTCTGATTTGACAGAAAAGTAATTCTCCCGCTTTATTCTATTCATCAGTTCCACAGATCTCCTTTTCCTCAGTTGAACATCGGCTTTCGAGAAGCTGTCAATATTCAGATCACTTTTTGGAATTACTAATGCTGGAACATGGACATTCACTATTGTGCATGTACCTCCCCAGTTTCTTGGCAGTCTGATATATGCTCTGGATCCACATGCCCAATAATGATCCATGATCACTGTGGTACCATGTGCCATTCCTGTGGCATCGAAGATTCGTCCACAGTTCTGATTTTCTCCCATTTTCCTTGTACCATTGTTTCTGGCATTCTCTAACATCACTATCTGTAGGGGTCCTCCTCTGTCTTTGACCCATGTAAGCAGTCTGGCCAGTCTTGGGAATAATGGTTTGCATATTCTCTGTGCAGTTTCAATGGTTTCCTTATAGTGTCCAATGATCATCCATGCTCTGCAGATCACTACTCCTTTCTCCCATCCGTCTGGTGAAAGCACTGTTCCCCAGATTTGCATTTGACCTCTGTTCTTCCATTTTCTGGCTTCTTCTCGGGTTCTTCCTTGGACGTTCAGCTTTTCATTTGCCTCTCTTCTGATCTCCGCTACTTTAACTCCAGGCTTCTCATATCTGATCACAATGTGTTTTGTCCTTCCATTGTTCCTTGTCTTGATGTCCTGGACATAATTGTCTTCATTTGGATCAGTTGCTTCAGTTGCCCATTTCCTTGATGCATCACTTCCCATGAACTGGCCTCTGGTCGTGCACATTGCTACATGTGACAGTGTGCTGTCTGGACATCAATTTCTACAGCTAAAAAGATCTTTGACTTCCCCATGCTGTAAGGTAGGAGTGCACAAACAAAGCATTCCTCCTCTGAATTCCATCTTCCAACTTCTTTCATATGCTGGTACCAGATGTTATTTCCCAAGTGTGCAGTGCTGTCCAAGTGATCGTTGAGTTCATTGTCATCTCCTTGTATTCTCAAGGTTTTCATGTAGTTTGCTATCATCACATCCTTAATCGCATCCATGTAGCTTCTTCTCACTGGAGGATTCTCAGGTATCTCAATCCATGGTTCAGGCCTCTTCATCTGTACTAATGGAGCAGGCGAAAGTCTGGCAATTCTTTCCTTTTCCTCTTGAATCCTTTTTCTTCTGGTTAGAAATGTCCATATCCACTCTGCTATTAGTCCAGTATATGGCTGTATTGTCGAACTTGTACTTGTCTCCTTCATTGGATCATGTGTGCTTGTCAATGCTGTCTCTGTTGGTTTATTCTCCAACTCCTTTTGTCTCTTTAAAACTTCAGCTTTTCCCATTTGTCTTCTTCCTTCACTTGTAGGGTAGCTTCTCATTGTCGGTTGCCCAACCTTCTCCCCTTCTTTGGTCTGTGGTTCTGTGGTTATTGACAATAGACCTGGTGTGTGTGCACTCATCGCTTGCATGCGTGTGGTTGTCAGTAACCCTCTTTCATTCTTACTCTGCCGACCCTGTCTCCGGCTTTTCAACTTGCATGTGTGTCATTGCTAATCACATCCACTTCAAGTTCACTCACTCCTGTGTCGGACCTCCTAGGAACTAGGATCACTATAAAGGGTTTCAGTGCTTTTGTGGGTGTCATGCGTACATTATTAGGTGGGTTCACTGAAATCGGAACACTTTGTACACCCATGAAAAAAAGCAGTTTGAATTGCCAGTGATAATAAAACAATGATGAATTTAATGCATAAATACATTATGCCCCTATAGGTTAGGCGGTATTACTTAGTTCTGGAGCAATAAGTACATATCTCCTCCTGGGGGGTGACGATGCTGCTGGTTTGATTTCCCATCTCTATCATCGAAAGAAAAGACTAACGTTAATATATTATATGCAACGATATCTCTGGATTCTGATGTCTCAAACAATTGTCCTCCTTTGCCTGGACAATGGATTGTCTATTGTCTCTGGATACAGTTCTCTTTTCTGTATTTGAAAAGATGTCAATTAATGCAATAAGTTCGGCAAGTTCTTTTTCACTGTACATGTTCAAAAATACATAACTTTCCAATCTATTCCTTTTATCTGTTTCACTCCGGACGACATGTTGTCCCTGATATTATAAAAAAAGAGTGAAGTCTCTGGCACTACTTTCCTGATCTGTCCCTCGGCAGAAAGCTTCACAGTCTCCTCTGGAAATTCTGATGGTGATTAGAAAGTTCAACTTGCATTACAATACCATGCAGGAACATGCTCATTGGTGTGAAGTTTGCTGGGTCTCTGATGAAAGTGAGGACGTCGACAACGGCGAGCCTCCCACAAGTTCTGGAAAGTCCTCAATTAGGCGAAAGAAGACATTGCTCGTCAATCTACTATCTTCTGGTGACAGGGACATTTGTCTTGTCCTTGCTGCTTCTGGAACAGCTCGGTACTCACTGTGAGTGGCTTCTGTGATCTCGATGGGTGTGAAGAGCAACCTGAATAATGTTTCCGTTCAGGATTATACTCAAGCGTTCTTTGTTTGCTGGATCTCGAAGAAATGTTAGGATGTCAGTATGTCTCCCAACAAGATCTGGGCAGTCTTCAATTAAACGAAAGAATAGCACGCTGACAAGTCTATTCGCTTTTTCTTATTCTCGGGACATTTGTTTTTTCCTCTGTCTATTCTGGAAGCAGGAAGAACTGCTTGGCGATCACGTTGAGCAGCCTCATTATTGTTTTTTCGTTTTCAGGGTCTTGAAGAAATTCAGTGATGCTAGTGAGCCTTCCCACCAGTGATGGTTATGAACTCAAGACTAGGTCAAAGTAGTTCAGAAAGTCTTTTGTGATGTCGCTGCTGTGGGACATCATAAGTGATTCCAAACAATGCTCCTGTTTAGAACAATTCTGGATACTGTATTTTCTTCCAATTTGTGTGTCCGCGATCAAAATTTGGCATATTCTTTCCTTATCAAGGCTTCAGCGTGCCTCAGTCCAAAGTTTGAAGTTAGTAACCTATGTTGTGGCTTATGTATCTTCACCCTGCAACTAGGATACACAGAGTGTCCATATTTGTATGTCCTTATCCCCTTTTTCGCTCAGAGGAACTGTCCAATTTTAAGCCACAACTTTGCACAAAAGTTCTTTATCTTTGTTTTGCTGGTCATGCGTCCTTCTTCCTTGTTGTGTATCTCGTCTGCACGTGCTGTGGTTCTTCCCCGTTGTCTGTAGTCTCGATTCATTGGAGTGAGGGCAGGAGGCCTTCTCCAATGTATGGCATGATGTCACCCAGGAAGATCCAAGCTCTTCTTCCTTGTAGCTTGACTGCAAATGGAGTGACGTCTTCCACTGTGAAGGGTCTGTTGAACCTTGACTCGTCTCACTTCTTTCTCATGCGATTCTTCACCAGGACCATGTCTCCAGGGAAAATTGATGGTACACATAAACTCTGAACTGAGTTGGTAGCAATATCTCCTTCTGTGTTCTGTGCTGCCCTACACCCTTTTCGTCGTTGCTGCAGCTGTCCTGAAATTACAGTAAGACAAGATGTCATGCAATTCAAGTAATTTTTCATTTCAGACCCTAAGATTTCTCCTGTTGGCTGGGCATCATATCTAGCTCTGTGTCAGGGTCTCAACAGAGTATGGATCCTTCTTCCTGTTGCTATCTCGTGCGGCGTAAGATGATGGTCAGAACCAGGCTAGTGTCTGAGTGCATACAGTGCCAATGGAAGGCAGTGTAACCATCCATTCTTTAGAGTAAGCTTCAACTTGGCTATCCTTTCCTTTAACAAGCCATTGAGCTTCTCACATATCCCATTACCTTGCGGGTGTTACGCTGATGAGAACTTGTGCTTTATACCAAGCAGCAAGCTAATCTGTTCGAAGACTGCATTAACAAAGTGAGGCCCATTATCTGACCTCGTGACCTCACATACTCCCCACCTGGGAAATACTTCTCTCACCAGAAATTTGGCTGCACAGGTAGAGTCTGGGTTTGTACATGGAACTGCTTCTATCCATCTAGAGAATGGACACACCACAACAACTAGATACCTGTACCCGTTACACACTTGAATCATAGTGACATAATCGACATGCAAGTGCTGAAAAGGTCCATTTGGCCTTCGGATGACTCCTCTAATTACTTTTAGTGTATGCCAAGCTGTGAACTGTTGGCAGATCATACAGTTCATCATAAAAAATGCAACGTGTTCTGCTAGGTGCAGTACAAACCAGTCTTCAGTGATCGTTGCTGCTAGATTCTCTTTTGACATGTGTGCTGGATAATGCAATTGTTCCAATGCTAATTTTAACGGGGCTATAGGCATTACTGGTTTACCAGTGCTGTCTTGTCGCCACAAGCTTTCAGAGGGGTTTAAAGAACACCCTCACCGCTTCCAGAGGTTGTTTTCCTCCCGTGGTGCTTCCCCTTAGAGTTCCATTAACTGGGTTTGCCCCATGCTACTATAACTCTCAGGTTCACTTTGTGCAATAATACTTTTTTCATTTACATCAGTTATTTCCACACCCATTATGGTTTCGCCCTTGGATGCCATACGCTTGGCCTCTGTGTCTGCCGCTTGATTCCCTTGTGAGATAAAATTTCACCACAGCTATGCCCACTGGGAGCTGTAGTGCCTTAATGAGCCTATCCAATAGGGCTGCGTGCTGCACTGGCATGCTGTTTGCTCGGAGGTAGCCCCTCCTTTTCCAGCGCGCTAAGCCTGCGTGCACTGTTGATGTCACATAGGCAGAGTCACTGTACACCGTCACTTCCTGATCTGCCTGACTCTCAATGGCGAGTATCAAGGCCAATAATTCTGCAGCCTGTGCTGAATAATGAGATGGTAATCATGCACTAATAAGTACCCGTAACGCTCTGTTTGCCATGTGTTTTACCACAGCAGTGCCTGTGTAGCTCTGCCCATCATTTTGATCGATTCCTGAAGAACCATCAACAAAGACAATTTCTCCTTCTGTCAATGCGTTTTCTTTCACCCTGGGAATTTCATCATAGAATTCCTCATAACTTGCACAGTCATGGATTGGCTCTCCTTCAGTGACTGGCTCTGCTATAAACATAGCTGGGTTCACTATTTTGCATCAAACTATCTTAATCGATGGATTCAATATGATCACTTCATAAGCAGAAGCTCTCTGAGATGTCAATGTGCCCTTTGGTTTCTTTAGAATGGCAAATAGTGCATGTTCGACGAACAACGTCATTGAACATCCCATCACAATGGTTGTAGCTTTCTCCATGGTGAATGCTGCGGCAGCCAAACTCTGTTCTCAAGGGAAGTGGCCTCTCATCACTGGGTCCAAATTCCCACTGCAATATGCCAGGGGCTTGTACCCTAAGGTGGTTCTCTGTGTGAGTACTGCTGTCATAAAGCTGCCATTCGTGTGTGAGAACAGGTAGAATTGCTCTGCATATTTAGGAATCCCTAAAACTGGTGCTGTGCAAATGGCTTTCTTGAGTTCAGTAAACACTTCTTCCATGGTCTCAGACCATTAAATTCTTTCTTTCGTCACCTGTGCCTTCTTTAGGGCCTGTAACAAGGGCTTGGTATATGAGCAGTAGTCAAAGACCCATGCCCTGACGTAATTGCAAAGACCTAGAAAACTCTGCATCTAGTTTATCGTATGTGGCTTGGCTGTGTTCAGTATGGCTTCAGCCCTTTCAGGGGTAATCCGTTTCCCCTCATGCGAGATCAGCTGGCCTATATACAGCACTTCTTGCTGACAAAATTGTAACTTTTCTTTGTCAACTTTATATCCTTTCTCAGCCAATATAGTCAATAGTTGAATAGAATTGTGTCGGCATCTTTCCTCTGTCGTGCTGTAAATTAAAATGTCATCCACATATTGCAAGACAAAACTCTCTAATGCAATTAACTGCCATGGGTTTTCCCCCCCAGTGCCAAGGCCTGTTTTGGTGATTTCGGTATTTCGCCATTCAAAACCTTCTAACATTATCTCTGTCATTAACGCCTTAAGTGCCAAGGACGAGCTATCTCGTCCTTGGCACTGGGGAGGAAATCCCAAGGATGAGATACCTCACCCTTGGCACTTAAGGTGTTAAGTCCATTTGCAGGACTCTGTTGAAGATTGAAGGAGACTCACAGTATCCCTGGGGTAGCCATTTGCTCTTCAGACGCATCTGTCTAAATGTAAATGACGTCAAATCTCGTGAGTCTTTGTGTAATGGGATTGAAAAAAACACTTTTTTCAAGTCAACCACCGTGAAATATTTTGCCTCAACAGGTATATTGCATAGGATTGTGGCCGGGTCAGGGACTAGAGAGAACTCGGCCTCAACAATGTCATTTATCGGGCATAAATCTTGAATTAGTCTCCAAGACCCTCCCTTTGATTTCTTGATAGGGTACACCGCGGTATTGTATGACGACTCTGACGTCACTAAAATGCCCTGCTCCATCATAGCAGAAATTGTCTTGAAAATCCCCGTCATCTGCTTCCCTGGACATGGGATACTGTCGTGCTCTTGGCAAAATTGCTCCTGGCTTCAGTTTAATCCTTACTTCTCTGACTCTTTCAATAAACCTACGTCATAGGGGCCTGTGCCCCATACTGAGACATGCAACTGGGCCATGTCGTCATCAAAATATTCAGGACGTTTTTCCGCCAGCATCATTCTCTGGGTACTTCTCTTTTGATCATCCTCACCCAAAAAATTAGATTTACCTCAACTGTTGTTTCCTCAGCATCTGTTTGTTCGTCAAACAGATCGTCATCAGTGACGTCAGTCATTCTATACCCTTCTTCAATGGCGATTACTCTGCACCATTGTCTGCCTTTGTCATCATAACCATCGATCAGTGCCATTTTCCCTCATACTATGGCTGTGTGTAATGCTAAGGGAAACGCTTGTCCCTTTTCCTCGTGCAGGGGTATTCGTGGCCTAAATAGAAATTCATCTGGGGTTCTCATGGTTTTGTCTGCGAGGCCTGGCAGTCCTTCCATTAGTATGCGTATCCCATACGCAAATATTTCTGGTTCCAATGGAACAGCCCTCATAGCTGATTTTCCTGCATATGCTCTAATCATTTCGCATACGTTTAAATAATGCATTCCTGGAGTCGAACATACTATGCCCTTCTCTGTGAACGAGATTGTCATGTTTAACTTTGTCATTAGGTCTCGTCCCAATATATTTACTGGCGTTTGCTTTGAATATGACAATGGCACATTCATGTCACATTCTCCTATAGAGACTGGAAGTTCTTTTGTAAAAGGAACACAACTTGTTGCTCCTGTGAAGCGCTGAGTATTAATAGCATTGCCGGACAAGGAATACTTGCCTTCACGTATACACGAACGTGTTGCACCCATGTCAACTAAGAAGAAATAACCCTTATCCCCTGTAAGGACATCTACCCTTGGTTCCTCATGAAGGTCTGGTGTCACTGATAGGATGGAACACATCATGTTTCCCAGTGAGCTGTCCTAATCCATATATAACTTTGTCCGATGCTGCATGAATGGACTTCCTCCATCACCAGTGTTAGCTCTCATTCAAGAGTTCGATGCCTGTCCTGCACTTGTTGTCTGCGAGAGTTACATCGGCAAATTTTGAGACTTTCCTTGTGGATAACTTACCAAGTTCTGAGGTTGTAAGCTTTGCTGTGCTCCTGGTGCTTGCTGTTGCAACGCGTGATCCTGTGAAACTCTGTTTCCACCCTGCTGTAAAAACACAGGTGGATTCACCATTCCTATACTTGTCCCCTGGTTGCTTTGCACCATACGTTGACTTCTGCATGTGCGTGCTAGATGCCCTGACACCCACACGTACAACATATTGGCGGTGGTCTGATTATTAGCCCATTTTACATATTCTGGTTACCATTTTGCATGTTTTGAAAACCTCCCTGATTACCCTGTAACCCTCCCTGATTACTCTGCCATCCTCTTCCCCGAAAGCCTCTCCCCCTGTGGTGAAACCCATTACTGCCCTGATTAACTTGCTGTTGATTATTGACTTGGTGTATGTTCGGTCCGTCTGTGCTAGTTATCTATGCCTCTTCAATGGCATATTTTGACAATTTCTTCTGCACTAATTTTGCCTCTTCAGCTTTTTTTGCGATTCTTTTCTTGCAGTAGCCTGCAATAGTGAGCTATGGTCAAATGTATTTCAGACCACGGTTTGGTCTCGAGTCCTACCAATTTTCTGAGCTGCTTCTGTACCTGATCTGGCAGCCCTTGGCATGATATATGGTAAAACACGGGTATAGATTTCCCCCAAGATTCCCGCGTTTCCAACACCAATGCATCTTGGAAATTCTGAATGTAAAGCAGAGGTTCTTCCGATTCCTTCATTTTACGTGTCATTATATCTCCCATGTCAGAAGTATCTGGGTATAGTGATTGTAATGCTTTCCATACCCCAGCTCTGTAATTATTAAATGGAGCTCCATTGTGTGCAGTGTTAACTGTGGTCGCACCAGGGTAGCCTGCACATGTCCACATATCGTCAGCTCGATCACCAAGTATGGCGATTAAAAGACCCTTAATATCTCCAATAGCTAGCATGTTCCTCCCATCATTTTTTCCAGCTCATGTATCCCTTTCCCAGCTCCCGATGTTAACATTGGAAGCTTATTTTCTCGATACATGTGTGGCCATGGAATATACTGTGGCCTTGTTCCTCTTTTTTCAAGCAACAGGAATTGTAATGCATGGCACTCCTTTTCCTCTATCATCATTTTTCTATCCACTGCAGGTGTGATAGTCCTGCATCGCCGTCTACCTGGCAATGTCCTTAGTCGGTTCACACAGGGTGGTGGAGACACCCCCCTCTGACCGTAAGATACTCCTTTGTGTCGGTTTGATTGTGTGGCTGATTCTGATGCCTTAAGTGCATACTCGCTAGAATCTGACCATCTTATCCCTTTTCCTCGTGAGGAGCATTTTTCGTGTATCCTCTCTTCTTCCTTTTCTTCATGTTCCTCTCTTTCTGCCTCTGACATCGTCTGTGCCCAACTCATGCAACTCCTCTCATCACCCTCATTCCGATTTAGTGTCAACCTATCTAGGGACAGCTCTCTATTTGTACTACTTCTGGAGGCGTCCTCAGTGTCATACAACTGAGTGCTCTCAAGACGCTCGTCCTCTCCTCTCCCTTGGGGTACTTGTTCTTGCCCCATTTCATCATATATTCTATCGATCGTCTCTCCGATGCTTCGGGTGTCGAAGTCATCCTTGATATTTGCCCTAGACATGCCTGGTACTGAATCGTACTCTGGAAATAATTCTTCTATGTCCTCCCAGTTTACCACTGGATCAGGTTTTTCAACCTCTCTTTCAAGATATTCAAGATCTCGTGCTCTCTGTCTTCGCTTGCGTTCTATGTTGTCATCGAACTCTCTGTGCTTATGCGCTTCCTCCCTGACTCTATCTTCTTCCCGTTTCTTTGCATCTCTCTGTTCATTTTCCCTTAGTATTTCCTCATCCCTTCATCTTTTTATTCTCCTTTCCCTGATCTTTTGTTCTTCTTCTTCTATCTTACGTAATTCCTGTCTACTCTGTTCATCTGCTACTCTCTGCTTGTGACTGCTTTTCCTTTCTTGCTCCTCGCGATACAACTATTCTCGTCTCTGCCTGTCTCTTCTTGTGATCCTTTTGTCTCTCTATCCTTTTTCTTTTTCCTTCTCATTTCTTTGACAATCGTCTAGCTCTCCCGTTTGTCTCAGTTCTTCAATGCCTTTACCATAGAGTTTCAACAGAATCTGATCTCCCATCCATTCGTTCTGTGTGAGTGCTATCTCATCAGTTCTATCCTAATCTCCTTTCCATCTTTTGCCCTCTCTCTTGGTATCTAGAGATGTACTTGCTTGCACCTGGTCTCCTTTCCCCTTTTCGCGTCTCTCCTTGTCTCTCAGGACTTTGGAGGTGATGTCTCTATCTCTATCCTTATCTGGGTTTTCGTCACTACGTTGCGTAGGTGACTCATAGGCTGGGTTGCTATATCCCGTGGCTGCATTAAGTTCCCTTAGCGGGTATAATCCTTCGTCCTTACTGACTTCACCTTTTGTTTCAGGTGGGGCAGGTGACGCGGAAGGTGTCTCACCCCCTCTGTGCATATGTTAAGTATCCAATCTAAGGCCGGCTCTTCCTCCTTATCCTCTTGGTTCATCTTCCAAAGCTCTAAACTCGCTTGGCATTTGTCTAATTTTTTGCCAGTGTACGTAGTGTGCAAATATGTCGTCATGTGTTGCAGGACCGTTTTAGATAGTGACCCGCCCTGGGGACACGGCATAAACATTGTGTTAGCAGTTCCCTTAACCCATTCTGCAATGTACTTTGTCAGCTTAAGTGCCTGTTTTGGCAACTATTTGCACAAGTGTATTAACGGTGTAACATCTTCCATACTTAAAAAATGTATCTCTCTTCTTCCTCACACTACACTTAGTCACGTTTTACGTTATTTAAACAATATCAACAATATGAGCGAGCACCAATCGTCGCAAGCTCCAATTCCGTTTTTTCCACAACATTTATTTTTTCCTTCTCAAACAATAATCATTGATACATAATATACAGTGTCTTGGCTACACAGTCGCATAATTTTCGTGCTCATTCCTCAAAAAATTACATCAGAGAGAAGAGAAAAGAAACAGAAAAAACGTAAGACAAACGTGATAGACTAGACAGACTAGAGAGACTCCAGCCGGCTACACAGATCTATGCCCCTATAAGTTACCCTGACATGGAGTGTAAGCCCATCCCTTTCAAAAGCGTCTTTAACCGCTTTGGTCTCCTATTTCATCCTATTTAATTCAGGACTTTGGATGCAGGCTTCTTCTAGCTGCTATATTAAGCATAGGTATTTGGGTGTATCCTCTCTCTGCTCAGGTATCCTCCTGGTATACTCCTCTATGCTCGGGTATCTTCCCGGTATCCTCCTCTATGCTCGGGTATCCTCCCGGTATCCCCTATGTGTTACTCGGTCACCCTCGAGTCGTTATTTCCTTCCCCTTATATATATATACATTCTACTCTATCTCTACCTTTATTTTTTGTCCTGCCTCCCACCGTTACCTTCCCTTACTTGTTCTAAGGCATGCAACTTTTTGCCAAAGCGTTCAGTCTTATTCACTCACCGTTCGCATGTTTTCCTCTCTAGATCTTCGGGATAACCGCCCTTCGATAACCGCCTCTCCTGCTGTTCACTCGATCGGCTGCTCGTAGAAATGGGAAGGGGTTCGTGGGTGAAACACAGGTTCCTTCAGACCTCACCCTGCAGGTTTTGTAATTTTAATCTAGCCACTATCTACAGGGAGCTTCTCGGTCTACTTAGCCGGATGGCAAAGGACTTGTGATATTGCAGAGGACCTAGAGTTACTTTATGTTGACAGCCAATGGGTGTCTTTGTCTCATCGATAATCGATAAACCATCCTCTTTCTGCTACCAAGTGTGCACCAGGACCCCAACCGGCACCATAAAGCTGGGGGTTGCCCAATAGCTCTTCAAGATGGGGCAGCAGCACCCGTGAGATGGATGGGGATGCAGATTAATACTCTAGCACCAAATCAATAATGACAACTCAATGGTTTGGCAAAGGGAGCCCGTTTAATGACAAGTACAAAAAACAGGGAGTTTAAGCAAGAAGGAAGATCGAGCGGTTGCTGATGATCATTGAACTCCCCGTTTTTTGTACTTGACATTAAATGGACTCCCTTTGCCAAACCATTGAGTTGTCATTATTGATTCGATGCTAGAGTACTAATCTGCATCCCCATCCATCTCAAGTGTGCTGCTGCCTCATCTTATATGGCTATTGGGCAACCCCTAGCTTTATGGGCCGGTTGGGGTCCTGGTGCACACACCGCATTGCTGCGCTCTGCCCCAACTTCCAGTGTTATGCAAATGACACTCAGCTCATTTTCAGGCTACCTTCAGCCACCTCTTCTCCCTCTCTCATCTCTGACTTCCCGCCATCCAGGAGTGGTGTGCTGCCAATGATCTCTGCCTTAATGCCAATAAGACTGAGATTCTCCTCATCGGTACACCCACTCCCTCCTTTCCTGTCACTCTCTGGCCGGCCTCTTTTGGCCCTCTACTTGCTCCCACCTGCGAGGCTAAAAACCTCGGGTCATCTTCGACTCCACACTCTTCTTCTCTCCTCACATCTCTGATGTTTCTAAGAAGTCACACTACCAGCTGCACCTCCTCAGAGGTATTCTTCCTTTCCTCTCCTTCCCCCAGAAGCTCACTGTCTCCAGAGCTATGGTACTCTCTAGGCTGGACTATTGCAACAGCCTCTTTCTAAATCTGCCTGCCACTACTCCCCGCCCTCTGCAACTCATCCAGAACTGGACTGCAAGACTTGTCCTTGGCCTCAAGCCCAGGGATGGTATCTCTCCAGGACTGAAATCTCTGCACTGGCTGCCAGTGGCTGCGAGGATTGAGTTCAAAACCCTCTGCATTGTCCACAAGGTCTTCTGGGGCCTGGGGCCTCAAAACCTTCAACTCTCTCTTCCTAAATATCTTCCTTCTTGAGCTCTTCACTCATCTGCCTCCAGCTCCCTCAGGGTCAGTCGCTTCTCCATGCAACAAGTTGGTGGTAGATCTCTCGGTTCGGCTGGGGCCTCCCTCTGGAACAGCCTGAGGAGAACCATCTCCGGTTCCAGAAGCAGCTCAAAACCTTTCTCTTTGCTTCTGCTTTCTCTCCTCATTTCTCCTGCTGAATCCCTGGCTGAAACAGCAGTGGTTACCAGGCCACCATCTGATCCCGGGACCAGGTCCCCTCCATTGCCAGTCACACACCTGCACTGCCTTCCTGGCAACTCCTGCACTTGTGACTGTCTCTGTATCCCTACAGCCCCACTACCAGCACTTGACACCGGATGTCTGCACTTACCCTTGCACTTGCCACCAGCTGGCCATACTTTATCTATTGTTATTATTCTTTTATCCCATGTACTGCACTTTCCGCCTTCCCTCATTGCATGCACTTGTGCAATCTGAATGACACCTGGCCTAGTAGGATCGCTGTCTGCCTTCCCTCTGTTCCCCCTCCTTTGCCTCATCGCGCCTTGAAACACTTGTGTATAGGCTCGTTATGAATGCCATATCATACCATATCATATCAAATCCCTTTCCCCAGGGATTCTTCTACCCCAGCTATGCCAATACTTTACCACACAAGATACCGACCGCTTTTGTTCTACATGCGCTGATCACTTTCACTGCGATAGGCACGCTGCCCTCAATGGGTATTTCACCAGCAACCTATGTCCTTAACAGAAGTGCCACTGCTGCCACCTATAAGGACACAGCTGCAGGGACGTCATTTGGGGGTCGCCAGAGGTCGCAAGTGCGACCTCTGAGGTCTCCCTTGCGACCTCTGTGGTCTCCCTTGCGACCTGTAAAAAATAAAAAAAAATAAAGTATTTTGGTTTTTTTTTGCAATGCAAGCTCCTGGGCTGTGGCCAGCACCACGTGGCTCTTTAATTCTGGAGTGGCTAGCTTTCTTGTTCAGGCCCCTTAAAAAAAGAAGAAAAATAAGAACAGGAGGGCCACAAGTCTAACACTTTCACCACTGAACCTAAATAAACAATAGGAATGCCAAAAAATGCCAATTTCTGGAATTATATACAATAATTGCTAGACTCATTGAAGGTTTATTTCAGGCACACTTCAGGGGATGAGTCACTGATTTAGACTTTTCTTAAACACCTCAACTCAGCCTTTCATCCTTCTGAGGTCGATAAATGGGTACCATATTGGGTGATATTGGGTGTATATTTCTTCTATGTAAAGCACTTAAGCGTAAGTGCTATATAATAACACATCATTATCATTTGGTCATGGACGTCTGCTTGCATTCACAGTAATTTGGTAATATGGATCAATGCACACTGATCCTAATGATACATATGGCGATCCATTCTTGTATGAAATGTACATCACATTATAGTGATATCGTAACTATATTTTTCGTAGTGTACAATGCTACTTGATGGCACTTCCTGTTTTGTCAACGGGTGAAAGGTCGTGTTCCATTGCTTCCCGCGATATCACATCGGGGTGGGGTCAAATGACATCACTTCCTGTGATGTCATCAGGAGGTCAAGGGTTCTGTGATGTCACCTCCGCTACCCCAGGCATTTTGGTGAAATGATGTTGCTGCACAGCTGTCAGTAAAATAGGACAATTTCATAGTGATAGTGCCAACAGAGGGTTATATTTCCTTTGTGGGGCTAGGCCTACCAATGGCTACCAGCTAACTGGACTGGTCAGTGCACAATTGGGTTCATTCGCCCAGCAATCCACCATCTGTCCCTATTTCCTGAAGCTCACTACACACCCGGATGGTCCAAGCGAGACGCCTGGACATCCTGATCCCGAGCATTGGCACTTGCACCAAAAGGGCTGATCTGCATGCCTTTTCACTCTTCCTCGAACAGGTAGCCAATAACACTGTCAAAGGAATACAGATTCTTAAAAGCAAACAAGTTGCACTCAGAACTATGGTCCTCCAGAATAGAATGGCACTCTAGTATTTACTAGCTGCCCAACGGGGTTCCTGTAAAATTATAGGACAGGAATGCTGCATTTGGGTACCCGATCACTCCTCCCAGGTTGAGGACGTTATAAATCACCTCCAAGGGGTGGGTACTACCTTACACAGTATAAACAAAGGTTATGCCGGCTCACTGTAAACTTGGATTCAAAACATTTTTGGTTCACTGGGCTCTTCCATTCCACATGGTATTTTGATTATGCTTGTTACAATTGCTGCCTTTGCAATGAAAGCTTTTCTTATTTGCTGCCTTCTTTCATGCTGTGCTAAACAGGTGTCTCGCTTGCCCACCGAGGCCAGACTGCTGCTACTTGAAATAGAGACATCTCAAATGACGGAGAACGGAGGAAATTATAACTGTGTTAGGACAAATGTCCGACACCGAATTGTATGTGTTTTTGGATTAGAACCGTAGAATCAGATGATCTATATCTCTGAAGCAGCATCCTTTCTGTGACAGTCCCTGCACGTTTCCTCCCTATCCCTATGTCTACAGTGTGTCTGGGAGCATCTTTGATTGACGCTATACCACAAACTTGCTCCCTGTGGTCTACGCCCTGTTGCAGGGATGACCAAACAAGGGTTGATGTGGCAGGATTATAATGCTATGCTATGTTCTGCAATACTGTTTGAATGTATGCAATGCTATGTTATGCAATGTTATGCTATGTTATGCAACGCAATGGTATGCTATTCTGTGGTTTGCTACATCAAGCTCTCCCATACAGCTAGGCCTCAGACCCTCCATGTCATCTCCCTCTACATGCAGCACCCCGGTCATGCCCAAAACCCCTCCTGTGGCAGATGACACATCAGACCTTCTCTTCTGCGTATTCTCTACAAGTGTAGCATTAACACCATATATGGGAGATAACAGAAGGCTTTCTACGAATGCTGCTTACCCATAATACAACATGATGAACCTGCAAGGCTGCATCACAAGTTCAGAAGTGAGATGTCAGCAGTTCTTGCCAAATGTCTGCATTATCGTGCCAAGTAACACCCCACATTTTGAAAGTGCTATAATATATTAGTGTTTGCCTATGATATGCTATATAACCGGCATACTACGGGTGGGCACTAGAGAGCTTCATGTGCCAACTGCCTGAACACTTGTCCTGCTGTGTTCCCTACTGATCAGCTGATCACTCTGTATGTATTTTCTATCTAATACAAGAAGCTTGGTTTACCGCCAGTCTCTGTCTGATCTTCTTATTTGCTGCAAACTGGGGCCAGCCGAGGGGGAGAGCCCTTGGGAAGGGGCCTTATCTTGTTCACCACACTATCAATAATCAAACCTTGCACCGGACATAGAGCAATGACTTTTAGTTAGACACAGCACAAACAACAAGGCCCGGCCCAATGCTGGTCATCGGGCTCACTGAGTACCACTCATACCTAGGATATAATTGTACCTCTGCTAGTACAGAACTGGATTCAATTACACACAAAGAAGGAGCCACCAACAAACAATAGCAGACTCAGCAAGACACAGGGATGACTATAGACACTGATGCTGGACCAGGCTCTTGAGCACCAGCCATAATTTCTAGTATGTAGTCATAAAACGGAAAACATTGAAGTGGATGCAGCTGCGCTCCAATGGGCAATTGCAGACCCAACGAGACAAAGGGATGTCCAAAGCCTAATAGCGATGTACCCAAAGGGAGATAATGTCACCTCAACAGTCACTGGAAGGTCATCGGGATCAGGGTCTCCCCCCATTCCACACAGACACTCAAACACACTGTTATTCTAACTCTATCCTCTACACCAACAAACAATAAAATGCAGCTATACCCCTCAATTAATTTGGCCTAGCTGCACACATACATATACACGTCCGTGAACACCTCAACAGTCTTTAGAACGCAGCTATACCCCATGACAAATCTGCCTAGCTGCACACATAATTCCATTCACAAACTCCACTCCCGCCAGAATGCAGCTACCCATTTGGCCTTGCAGTACACATTCTACTGATCTCACACAACCACTGCACCACGCCTAGCACTAGAATTCAGCTACACACCACTTAATTCATCCTGGCTGCACACATATCAAGTACACCCAAGCCCTACTTACTACACCACTCTCTCCACTGACCTGGACTAGGATTACGGTCCCTGAGGGCGTTCAACCCACAGTGCTTTGAAATCATACCAATAGTAAAAGGTGCTATACAAATGCCCAATAACATAACACAACAATATATTTTACACCCTGCAGTATATTTTTCATTCCATTTTCTCCCTCTGGTCCCACTGCACATTATAAACTGGATGTTTGTATGTTTGTGTAAATTGGGGACTCTGGATGTTATTGTGCATCTTGCAGTATGTTGTACATTCTGTTTTGTGGCTCCAACCCTATTCCAATTGTACAGTTATATAAATAAATCATTTTGAATGAAAGGTGAATATCTGGAGTTTAGCTGGTTCATTTTTCTATGTTTTGTCGGTGTATAATTTCAGAGCAAGAGCTATGCGTTTGGCAACAATCTCGAAAATCTAAGTAGGCAAATTTAACATGTGTGGTTGAAAGCATGATCTCTGAGTATTTGTTAAAATCATAATGTAGAAATATTTTTTAGCATAAAACATTACTGACACTTTGCAAGTATGGCATGTATTATTGAATCTGTCCAGATCAGTAATATGGCAAATGTGGGTAACTTTCATGCATGAGAACAAAAATCTATGAAAACTTATTTTCATTTTCCTATATAAAGTGTCATGTAACTTTAACAACTTAGTTATGATGACTCTGTCATCTAAAAAGTACTTTATTCGATGGGAAAGTGAAATGTTCAGAGCACCAACACGTTTCACTGACACTCAGGCTTTGTCAGAGTTACATAGTAAAAACACAACAAACTAATCTACCAAAACAGTTCACCATTTCCATTACTTGACAAAAGTCAAATGTTGGATTTAACATGAAGGAGGCCATTTTAAGAACGTGCAATGTCTACAACATCCGATTCCTCGATATAAAAATGAACTGTTCCTTAATGCAATATATGCTAGCCGATACATATTTGTATTCAGAACTATATTTATTTAAAGCACATATACCAATGTACAAATTCAGCATATGAAAATATCTACATAATATATCTGAATAAAAAATGTGCATATTGACCGATTTCTGAAACGGATAAAACAAAAGCACTCTTAGATAAGCTTATTTGTGTACATATTTTATATTAATGTTAAAGTGCATATATAATCACATACATAAATGCAAATGCTAAATGAAGGTTCAATGTCATGAAATACAGTAATGAAGTCCAAATGCATCTAAATATAGGATAGCCTTGTCAGCAGCTTTAGCATTCTCCCTCTTTCAAGATATAAGGTGCTATTGCATTGTAAAGTGCAAGTGCTCAATGAAAACAATGAATGGACTTAAGCTATTTTCTTTTCCCAGGGCCTGTTAGTAAAGTTCCAGTGTGTCTAAATATATAAGTGCAAATGCTTAATATAAATAAATGTATTATTATATTAAAGTCCAAATACATCTGTGAACAACACAGATATCACCAATTTAATTCAACCACATGCTCTAGTGTGATAAATAACTGCATCCTCTGGCCACCTCTTTATCCACAATAGTCATATAACAAGTCATACAATGAAAACAAAAATAATCATACACATCTGAAAGGACTTATAAGCATGTGACAGAATGCAAAGAGACATACACATTTTACAAAGTTACATATGAAGTTATTCCTTGGATCAAAAAATATGTTAAAAAAACAACGCATATCCAGAATGACATCTAAATAAAACATCTAAAAAGAAACAAGAGGGGCACAAGACTATTATTCTTCCTCAAACACATATAGTGCTTCATCAGTGTTGTGTTCTCTGGGGGGGTTTGTATCATTATTAAAGAGAGGGGAAATTCCCATTATGGATTTCTGCGAAATCTTTATCCAGAGGATACGAGAAACGTTCTTCTTAATGGCTCTGGGGTATTGCGTGACACACATTTTTACTTTGTGAATAGCATTGCCTACGTACCATTTATTACTGTCACAGTACTATACATACACTACCTATAGACTCTCAAATGTTATGTGTTGGCATATTGTAACCCTCAAGCTAGTCCCTGGATTGATATAGTCCTCAATGTTGATAATGTACTGACATGCTTTACACTTATGACATATCACAAATCCCCTCTGTGTGTCTGCTAACCACTCAATTCCTTCAGGTTTTTCTTTTCTTTCGCAAAGATGATTTTCTAAATGTCATAGAGACCTGGTTATCAACCAAATGTCTCAAAACTCGAACTTGTGCCAAAAGTCACCAGAGTTTATTCAAGATCTTATCACTTCCATTGGCCTGGTTATTAAAAGTAGTAATACATTTAATGGATTCACAAGTTTTTTCTTTAGAATATTTTACATGTTTTAAACAAAATGTAATCAGGACATCTTTTTTAAATATGCACACTTTATTGTATGCTGTATTGATAGCATGTTTAGGATACTGTATTTCTGCAACCCTTTTTGCTGTAGTCTATGAGTACCTTTAACATTCTGCATCCACTGAACAATTCCTTTGTGTATGGATGATTTCCCCCAAATAAATTATCCACTTCAAGGTCTTAGGATAGGAGCTCTCAGCATGTAAAGCAGAGTTGGTACATGTTTCTTTCCTGAAGACTTTACCCTGTATGCAATTGTCTCAAATACTGATTCATACATATAACTGTAAAATTTCAGTATATCGTATCGTAATTGGTTATTTATAATGCGCCTAATACCCAAAGGTTTCTAAGCTCAAGTTCAGCGCATTGCCCCTCAGCTATCCTCCCGAGACGAGTATAACTATATTGTTCAGCTAAACCCAATTTCCTATCAAGATCTTCATATATTCTTGGTATTCCAAATTAAAAAAAGATCATTGATATATATGCTCAACCAAATAATATTGTCCGCATTGGAAATGATGTTCAGTGAAATGCAGAATATCTTCCTCCCATTCCTTACATTTTTCACTGCCTGCCAAATATCACTTTGCCCAATGCAGACAGATTGCTCCAGGTTGCATCAATTACTGCCTCCATATAGTTGGCAATAACCAGAACTCCATATCTTACTCCAATCTAATGTATGCTTAATCATAGTCACTTGTCCCATACACCTGTGTACAAGGTTCAAATGTAATAGCTCACTATTGTACTTTTTTGGGGAGCTAATAGGCTTTTTACCAGAAAAGTCTCGCTCAACCCACTATAGTGCTCAATATATCTGGAGCATATTAAGAACAGCTAGCGGTTAGTCGATATAGACATACATTATTGAAGAAACGGGGCAACTGCCAAAAGACTTAAAGCAGTTTATCATAGCTCCATCAAACCTTGATCGGAATCAAAGAATCCATTTGCTTGTTTGTACTTGAGGTCACCAGGTTCCATCGTGGTTAAATCAAACTACGAGGTAGTCAGAGATTATGAAATTTGTCTACCACCAAAGAGGTACAGATTTAGCTTAATTTATTTTGTTGGCCTTGCAATCCATACAACTTGTTTGTTTTTATATTAATTGTCAGGCCCTTCTTTTGACAGGTCTCATGAAAGCTGTAAAGTTGTTTTTACAGGCCTGCCAGATTTTTTAAAGTTAATGCTGCATTGTTGGAGAACAGCAAAATCCCCAAGCTGTCACCGTTGAGAGATGGCGGTTAATGTTGCCATCTGTTCCGACATATGAGGATCTAGAATTGGAAATATTGAAAGAGTTGAATTATGCTACAAATACATGTTCTTTCAAATGATTAATCTGAAAACTAGAAAGGGCTTCCAGTTAATGACTCCACTTTGTTACGACTGGATAATATGTATACATGAAACACACAAAAACATAGGGAAATTAAACTGATAAGGAAATTAGTGGCATCTAGTGTCAAATAAAAGTGCTTGGACTAAATTTAGATATCATATCTCTACTAGAAACTAGATTTTAATTATACGAACACATAAATAAAATGCCACTATGATCATTAAGGGTACAATTCATACATAAATACATAAATAGATACATATAAACATACTCTAGATACAAATACACATATACAACTACATTAAAACAATATTTTTAAAAGTGCTCATAATTCATCCATCTTATCAATAGACACTTCAATAACAACCGTGTACCGTCTTAAGTCACTACTTCAATGATCAGCGATTTACCCACTTTATTAACAATAGGTAAACTGGTAACAGAGACTGAGCATGAAAAAAGCAAAACTTTGCATGGTTGGAATACAGAAAACCAGGACAGAAAAAGAGCAGACACTATGATATTTGTTGATAGCCTGAAATGTAGGTCCAAATTTAATTCTGCGATTTCAAACTGTGCCATTTTAGAAGTGTTTGGGGACCTGGTTACAGAGGACTTAAAAAGATTGGAGAAAAAAAGACAATGATATTAAAGAATTTAATATCATCAAGAAACAATGTTAAGGCATACAAATCTTATAATTCTTTTGTTATTAATGCAAGAAAGGCATGGTATCGACAGTAAGACAGACACAAGTGACCACAGTTCAAGGGTGTCTATTGAACTTCAACAAAGGTGTGATAAACGCCTATCTAATCCTAAATCTACAGACAGGAGCAAGCTATGACCATCAAATAATAATAATGCAGTCCTAGTGGAGTCTTGTCAAAATAAAAGGGCCTACACTAAAAACAAAAACTATTGCCAATCCTTACTGCTAATTACAAATAGTGTGGGGTAGTGTTTATGAAAAGGAAAAAAGTGTTCACAAAATTATATGTCAGGATGTTCTGGCCATTGGCCTCCCTTCCCCATGTTTTCAGCCGGGACAAGGCATTTCCCTCGAGCAAAGTACACACTCTGACTTCTTCGGCCGGAGGATACAGTTCTGTTACCAGCACCAGGGCCTTCTGTGCCCAAGTCTCTTTATTTAACAAAGTCTCTTAATTCAGAGGGCCTGATGTATCAAAACAAAACACAAAGTTCCTTTCCTCTTATAAGTACTCAATTCAGGTGATAAACCCTGGATCCCCCTCAGCCAGGTTCAGACCCCATTTATATCATGATCGTTACTGTAGATCCCCGTCTTCTGTGCTCAGATCCCCCTTTTTAGAATGTTCAGAGAATATTCTTTCTTGGGTGACTCCCGGTTCACCCCGGAACCCCTTCAGCCGGGCTCAGATCCTTCCTCTTACACAATTAATCTCCCTCAGCCGGGCGCAGACCAATTTCAAACTATTGAAAGACTTTTGAATGTGCACGTGGTTTAGCTTGACCCGTTGCAGGACCACTTCTATCTCGAAATTAACTTCTCACAATTGCCAACCAGTTGGATACCTAACAGAGACCTTCGAATGATGACCCACGTGGTGCCAGACCACTCTGTCTACAGTATCTTTCAAGGCCTCCAAAGTTCAATCACTCCTCTGGGTATTCAAACATAATTAGTCTCCCTCAGCCGGGCTCAGACCAATTTCCATTCAACTCAAACTTTCTTTAACAAAAGGTTCTCAGCTGATCTCCCTTGGCCGGGTTCGGACCAAATTCATTTACAAGGTTTAAAAGTCTTTGGACATCATGTCCCAAAATGCACTTTTCATCAACTTTCACCTTCCTTTTTAGGTTTGGGCCACTTGTCTGCTTTACTTGGTTCCTTCCCTCACACAGTCCGCTTCCCACCTGCTTGCCCGTGTCTCTCTCAATCCCTCTTTTGATCAGATACACCAGGCACCATTGTGAGGTCAGAGGCTCTGTCCCTTCAGCGTGCGGATGAGGTCAGAGTCTGCCCCTCTACATCCTTGGGGTTGGCACTGGCCCCAAGGGAACAAGCAATTGTCTGGACCTCAACAGCAAGGTCCTGGCTGCCTGAGTTCAAAATATAGGAGGCACGGCTTCTGTGACACCCTGCAGCCCTTCCTTCTCACTGGGCCAGCGTTGCAGCACGCTGTCCCCCTCTGGATTCACCTGACAGCCTCTTGGTTTCTCAGATCCAGACAATATTCCCAACTTGCTTTTGGTGTTTGGGATTTGAAGAGGCATCCTCTGCCGGTCTCAGCCTTGCAGCCTCCCTCTTGCTCTCCCAACTGCAGCTGACCATTCCTCACCAGCCGCTGCCCTTTATACACCTGGGTGATATTAATGGGTAGCAGGTGTGTGATTAAGGTTGGCTCTGCCTGACCCTCCCTGACTTCATCGTTAGAGTGTTGTAGTGTGTCTTCTGTGTCTTAGTGGGTTTTTCATTGGTAATCTTCACCTCTCCAGATCGCCTCCTCTTCTTCCCAGTATTATGAGAAAATGGGGGGGGGGGGCAGATGTTGTGTGTTGGAAAATACCACAAAAAGACAGACGGGTTGTGTGGTTGTGGATAATGGGTGAGGGGGGATACCGTGTCTCGCCTAGGGTATTCCCATGAGAATGACCCACGAATTTCCCTACCCGGGTGATCCTCCTGCACTGGTAGACCCCCAGGGTCTGGATACAAAGGTGACGGCCGTGCCCTGGCCACCCGAACAGAGGATTTTTGAGGTACAACTGGGAGAATATCCCTAGGTTTTATCACACTAAGTCCTCGGATAAAGGAGGCAACATAGTCATCAAGGATACTAAAGACTATATAGAGAAGGCTCTGGGACAAGTGAGAAATATAAAGTGTTTTAAAAAGCTTGAATGTTGTCCTTATTTGGAATATTAAATTGAATATTATGGTGAATTACAACATCGGTTTGAATTGGGTCTTATTGAGAGCAAAGAAAAATTGTACTTGATAAAAGATCACCATTTCACACCATTATCTATTTTCTCCCTAAAGTCCATAAAAAGCTCCAAAAGCCACCAGAGAGATCAATTGTGGCCTCTAATAACACTTTATTACAAAACTATTATTGAAAAATGTGATTTTCATTGATGTGTTGCTCTTTTTTCAAGACCCTACCATCATATGTGGGAGGCCACCAATTAATATTTAAAGTAAAATTGGGGTGATTCTGTAGTATGATACTACCTTTTGGTCTCTATAGATGTTCTCACTCTATCCGTGCACTATTTATAACCAGAGAATTTCAGCAATTAAATGCATTCTTTCTAAGAAATATGTTAGCTAGAGAGAACAACCCCAAATGTTATATGATTTATAAATTATTATTAATGTGTTCCTGTGGACAATATTATCATCAATTGTGTGGAATGGGTACGGTCTATCAGGTAACAAATCTATGAACTCCCCAAAAAAGTATACTAGTGGGCAATTACATTTGAACCTAGTACACAGGGGTATGGGACAAGCAACCTGCCTGCATTGTGCAGGTTATATTAGCCAGGCAGTGAAAAATGTAAGCTTTCAGGTTATTCGGGACATCCCATCCGTAGAGAATATACAAGCCAAAAGGTCAAAACTGACTTCATGTACTGAGTCTCTGATGATCAAAATTCCTGGGCAGTGGCATTGGCCACGAGTAACTTGATTTGATTAGTGGTGTTAGTTTTAAGGGGTACTCGGATGAAATGGAGACCTTTTTTTGTAAAAGTCCTGTACATTAAATCACATCTAGGTTGCCTCCATTTGTCCATTTTCAGGCTTGTATTGAGAGGCCATAATAATGATAAATGTCCCTACTTCATTTAATGAATAGAGGGTTAATCACAATTCCCCTTTCACTGTCCTTTGTATGCTAAGGCGAGGAGAAATTGGTTAAAAATGTGCTATTTACTGTTACTCTTTTATCAGTGATTGATATTGTGATCAGCTTATTTTTAGATGTTTGCACCTTTTGTAATTGTAACTTTTATGGCATTATGCAGAGTAAAGCCTATGGTAGGTACAAATAGCATTTGCACTCTATCAGCTTAATTGACATAAACCCGTATTAGTATTTGAGAATGAAGAGAGTGGCCTCTTGACTGCTTAGATCAATTAATGTACCCATTATATTGTGCCAGTGAATTCAAATATATATACCTCCATTATGAAAGCACTGTCTTTGACTATCACAATGCGAGTTAACATGTATTGCCTTCTTGGTGATTACATTTTAATCTATTTATGTACTTAAATCTATGACAAATTCTGGCTTATGGGATTGTTGAATCACATATTTCTTTTATATCACAAGGAAGTATGTTCATCTCACGGTTTGTGTATATAAATAACTTTTTATATTCGACTTTTCATATGTATTGAATGATATTTAAGTATGTCTTGATGTGTATACTTTTATGGCAAATCTGCCCAAATAAAGTTATTGATTGATTGAATTATAATCTGTGAGCTGTTGCAGATATTCTATGTATATGTCTTAGTAGTATTGGAAAGTACATGCATTGCATAAAATAACTTAATATACTTTGCTTTTAAATGATTTTATTATTATTGTTATGTAGATGTGTTCCATTTTGATTGGTTTTATGTGCCTCCACCTGTAAAATCGTGTTTCTGATATAAGAAAGGTGAAGTCTATAAACACAGTGAATACCAATGTTAATGTTTAATAATTGGTTAAAGCTTGTAAAAGACAAAATAAAACGAGCATTAAAATTAAAATAACATAATATAAAACCAACATTGCTGAAATCTTAACTCATCCTTTTATTTGGATTGAGGTCAATGTGTGAATGTGCTGATGTCTTAAAATTATGTTGTATTTTGTCGATATATGGCTGTTGAATTTTTCCTTGCTTGTTTGTTATTAGAATGTGAATGTGACTTGTAGTTTGGTGATGTAAGAGGATTCAATTCAACACTACAGCTAAGTCAACGCCTAGTCTATAATACTGAATGAAAACCCTTATTGATATATCTTTATGTCCAGTTCATGCGTTCTGGATGACTACCCCTATATAACACCCCTCTCTTGGAATCCCCCTGACCCCACTGAGCCGAGAAGTAGTTCTGTTTTGCAAGTTAAAAGGTTTATTTGATAATTTAAACAATAGATATATAGATCCCACTTTATAATAAATTAATAATTGAATATCACACTTAATCTGATATGATAAAGATTAACAACGGAGAATCTGGCACTAGCACACTTCTCTATAATCAATAAGGAGTTGACATGAAATGGATAAGGTAGCACACAGGTGAATAGGAACAAAAGAAGAAGGTGGTACAGAATGCTTTATGTAAGCTCAGGTGGATGCAATATTCAATGAATGCAGTACAGAAAATACTCAATATGACTTCAACCAAACAATGTAATCACTTTTCTCTGGCTATTCACTCCCCCCCTCTTTATGCAATGCAAGGAAATGGAAGGAAAACACACAGTTCTCAGAAATGCAATCAAATGTGATTCAGTTCACCCCAGCAGGCTTAGACTACAGAAGTTTGAAAACACAGGCAAAATGCTTTGATATGTGCTGGCAATTCAGTGAAAAGTATGCTAAAATGCTTTTGATTCCCTCTAGAGGTTCAGGGTGAGTGAAATCAAGTTAATATTAGTCCAGGCTCACTTTAGCAAGGATCTAGGGTGTAACTAGCAGGTTAAACGAATTTCTGGCAAATGGAAGGCAAGCAAACTGCTGTTTCACACGTTGAGAAATTTGCAAATCGCGGCAAAATTCGCGGATGCGCCGAGCGCTATTACAGAGGAACCGCAAGGACTATCACGATCGTTTTGGGGTTCTAGGAAAGCCTAGGATCTCAGCTTCCAAATGAAAGTTACTGCAAGTCTCTAGCACAAACGGTCACGGAGATATGAGCGATTAAATAAAGGTCGTTTTTCAGATTTGAAATTTTAAAGTTCAAAAAGACAAGTGCAGCTTGCAACTAGAAAATGACAGGTGACAGCTTTACAAATGACAGGTGACAGTTAAGAGACAGTTCTACTTAGATTAAACTAGATTGAATTATATTATTTTAACTAGGAGATTGGATCTGCGCAGTTTTCTAGGTACTCACACTATATTCTTGAGTGAAATGGGCCTCGCCATGGATCTGGTCAGGTTTTCCCGGGTTCCGCTCACAGCGCCTGGCCTCTGGAACTGCTCACAGCATCGGGGTCAGCACTCTGGATACAATGGCCTGGTCTCTGCTAGGCACCGGTTCTCTGGGTCGGGTCCTGCCTTCTCTTTGGATATTTCTGTCACCGGGTTCTTGCAAAAGTTCTTGGCAAAATTCAGACGGCTCGCCCGGCTGTCTGAAGAGTTCAGTTGCAAAAATATTTTGAGGCCTGCTGACAAATACTCTTGCTGGCAGTGGCCTTTCTGGTTAAGGTTCTGAAGTCTCTGTTTATCTTGGAGTCTAAGTGTTGGCTCTTTGAAATTTGATGGAGGTAAGTATGGATTTTTCCGGCAGAGCTTCCAGCTGCAAATGGATTTGAAGGTCTCTACCTAAGTTTCAGTGGTCCATTTATATGTTCTGCAAGTGGGTGTGTGTGTTGGTCATAACTAAACTTGCCCCTCTCCCTTGTCATTGGTCAAATTTCCATTCCTCACTTGATTGGGGAAGGAACTGTGAGTCAGAGTGATGTCATTTTATGGCTTGCAGATAGGACACTCCCCTGTCAGATTGCACATATTCTATATTTGATAACAAAAGACATATTTCACAGTTACACAGTTGCTTGAAATTACATATACATGGTGTGGCTGAATTTAGCCATGTCTCTGTCCAAATCTGCTGTTTCTAAGAGCTTGCATTCAGAAATGGCACATAATTGACTTTTTAACTGATTTTTCAATTTCTGACATTGACCCAACTTTACATACATGTGCGCAGGGAGTATGGACATTAACTGATGAAGTTTCAGATTTTTAACATGCATACATTTAGAGTAATATCCACTTTTCCGCTAACACCCCCCTGAACATACCACCGGTTCTAAAAACCTCTTAAACTGTGGGCAGAAAAATCACAAGAATTATGGTATCATTTATAAAATTTTCACATGTCCGCACCATGAGTTATTCATCTTTTTCTAAACAATATTCTGGCTACAAAGGGGTGTGGTTTCCCAGGTCACATGGTGGAAATACTGGTTTATCCAGTTCTGCCAAGCCAGCTTGCTCTCACAGGCAGTGCCCCTCCCAGCTTCTGCCAAGAGGAAGCTACATTTTACGACCGCTGTAATAAAACCTTTGCCTGAGTCAAGACAGGCTTTGTTCAGAGCTCCTGTAGAGCACAGGTAATTCAATTATCAGATAGATGGCATATCCTTAGTGTGGCCAGCAAAAGGCAGATAGGCCTGGGAACACAGTTGTGACTCAAGTTTCACTCCTGATGGGGGTAGCTGTCAAGCAAAATCAAGTTCCTTAAGCCAGACTTTCAGCTAACTGTCATGTTTTTTGTTGCTTTTTAAATTAACTTGCAATTTTACACATGCAGCTAGAATGCTGATTCTAAGTGCAAAACTATGACATTTCAACAGTTACAAAGGCATGTGACACCAAACATAGATCACTCATTTAATCTAAACATTTTCGATTTTAGTGTCTTTAAATCCAGTGCAACTTAAACTGCTGACTCCATAGCAGTTTTGTTATAAGCATTGTTTTGGGCTCTTCATTTCCCAGATTTTGTAAGCACACAAAACCTCATTCTGCCAAATGTCTGCTGGTGTTCAGTGAATATTTTGCACATGATGCAATGTTTGAAAATAGGCATTTTGAGCCTGCCTTCAGAGAAACACAGGGTGGTTTTAAAACGCCGGCTTTTGGATAGTGGTGAGTACTGGTACTGCACCCATTTTTGGGATTTAAGAAATGAATTCCCCACAATTCTAGGTTGCATTTGGCAATCAGCATTGCCATTCCCAATGGTTTCAGACTACTGTGCGGGTAGTCCAATGGTGGTTTTAAAGCGCTTTGAAGCTAACCGGCGCTACTGTTTTTCCTTTGGCAACCCATTTCCCTCATGGCAACCCGGCCTTTCATTCTCGCACTGGTGGGTGACAAGTGAGGCAACCATTTTGGTGTGCGCACAAACTGCGCAGCTTTCCTGGATTTCGGCGCACATGTGGGTTTTCCGCCATCTTGAATTTTCTAAGCCCACAGCACCAAATGTTGTCGCATGATAGCTTAAACGTGGGTCAGGACACCCAACAAGCCCCCCCACGCGACTGCACTTTGAATTTGAGTCGATGGGGAGTGCCCAAGGGTTTTGACCCACGCACCGGTCTGTCCGCATAATCTTCTTCCTACTCTGTAGATGGCACAGTTCAGCATCTTCTTCTCCATCCGGTACTGATCGATCGGTCCTCCTCGCCGGTCCTGATGGGAATATTGGGCGGTCCACTGGGCCCATTGGATCTTCGTTCCCGGTCTCCGGATCGTCCTCCTTGGCCCGTCTTCAGGTTTTCTTTCTCCTAGGACGACAAAGAAAGAGCGGCAATACCTACTCATAGACGTTTTTCCACCACTGTTGAGATAGTGGGGCAGCATATGCATTTCATCATAACGAAACATTACATTCTTTTTTGAAAAAAGAAAAACAGTATAACTAAGAGACAGTTTCATGCAAATCACAATATTTTAGAGACTAGATGTGATATGTTTTATGATAGGAACAGAATTAGTCTGAGACAGTACCCGCTAGGATTCCAGAGGATTCCTCCAGTTGTTGCAGAGCGTGCCTGGGATGGCAACACTTCAACTGGTTTATGTGTACCCACTTGTCTTCCCCCGCTGCCAAAGGACCTTTGGGGATGTGGATTTTGTAGGCCACAGGGGAGATCTTGTCGATGATCTCCAAGGGTCCTTTCCATGTAGGCAAAAATGTGCGCTGCTTGGCCTGGTTCCTTTGGAAGTTGTATAGATAGACCCGGTCTCCCACCTGATATTCCTTCCTGGAAGTTTTCAGGTCATAATGGGTCTTCATGCTATCAGCTGATCTTTCTAGATTCCGCTGAGCATAAGCAAAAGCATGTTGGAGGTGTTTCCTTAAATTCTCTACATACTCATGAGTAGTGGAGGCATTTATCAGTGTCTGCTCTTGGGTCCTGTAGAGCAAATGCTGAGGAAGCACCATCTTGCGCCCAGTCATCAACTCAAATGGTGACATTTTGGTTGCAGATGAAGGGGTAGATCTGATGGCCATTAGGACCAGAGGTAATCGGATATCCCAACTTGGCCCAGAATCTGCCACAAACTTCTTTAATATGCTCACAATTGTCCGGTTATATCTCTCTACTGCCCCAGAAGAAGCTGGTCTATAAGCAATATGCAGCTTTCTCTTGACCCCCAATATCTCCCACATCTTTGTCATTACTTCACTGGTGAAGTGGCTACCTCTGTCTGACTCAATCCTTTGAGGTAGACCAAAACGGGAAAAGATGTGGTTAATCATCAAGGCAGCTGCAGTTTCTGCCTTGCAATTTGGGGCTGGGAGACATTCCACCCACTTGGTAAACAAGCATGTCACAGTCAACATGTACTTATTCCCCCTAGCCGAGCGAATCACAGGGCCTACAAAGTCGATTTGTAAATCTGACCATGGCAGTGTCATCCCCCTCTTTTGGAGAGGCGCACGGTGCGTGAGGGATGATGGCTGAAATTGTGCACACACCAGACACCCCTTCAAGTATTGGTCGAGGTCCTGCCCCATGTGTGGCCAGTATGCAACCTCTCTTAAGATTTCCAATGTTGTGTGAAACCCCCTATGACCGGCGGTGGCCGCATCATGGGCGTGACTTAACATCAGGCTTCGGAATGAGGTAGGAACCACCCACTGATCGTGGCCAGCTTTGGATTTCCTTACCAGCAACCCGTCTTGGATTCTGAACATTTTTGGACATTTCATCAACACTCTTAGGTCCTCTTTCCCAGTGTAATCGGTATCCGTCAGGGGAAAGTTCTCAGGGTCCTCAAGGTGCTGGTAAAATTTACCAATTATTGGATCCCCCTTCTGAGCGGTAATCAAATCAGCATCAGGGGTCTCCTTACTCCATTGTACAATTGAAAGGTCGTTATGAGCATTTGTCTGGGACCTAGTGATAGCTGTGACCTGGATTTCCCCCAACAGGGACTCAATCTCAATTAGATCCCCTTGGATGGCCCCCGTTTTGGCCAACTGATCAGCTAAGTAATTTCCAGTTTTGTCTGGTCCCTCTACTTTGGAATGACCCTTGATCTTTTTCCAATAGATGGTCATCCTATTCGATGTGACCAGATCATCAATGTTTTGGATCAACTTCCCATGTTTCAAGGGTTTGTTGTTAGCACATAACATGCCTCTGGTTTTCCAATTAACCAGGTGCTCCACGAACCCGTTCCGTACATAATCCGAATCTGTGATTATGACCAGTTCGTGGAGTTGATGCTGGACAGCAGTGAGGATGGCCTGATGCACAGCCATCAATTCTGCCACCTGACTACTTCGGGGACCAATTTTGTATCCAGCGGAGGGTTCTGGGGACTCATTCACCCATGCATTCCCTACGCCAGCCACCAGTTCTTTCTCCCCGTTGTTGTCAACATGGTAAGAGCATCCATCCACATAGACAGTGGGCATTCCCTCACACTTGTCCTCTTCAAAGACTTTGTGTGGGGAATTAAGGTATGCCTCCGTGTTGACCTTGATTTTTAGACTTTCGTCCTCGAGACAGTTTTCTCTGGCACAATCATGCAAGTCAGCCAGACCTTGCGCGAGTGGACTCTTCTTGTTTTGGCCATATCTGACCTCCACAGGAAAGCCTTGCATTGACAGAATCCAGGAAGTAATTCGGGAATTACTCACATTTCCGGCCCGGATTCTGTCACTTTGGAGATACTGCAGAGGCTGGTGTGGAGTCTCCACTATGATGTGTTCCCCCTGGATAAACGGGCGGTAATTCTTCAATGCCCACACCGTTGCCAGGAGTGCCTTCTCACAATCGTTGAATTTCTCCTCCACAGAGGATAAAGTTTTGCTCGCATATGAGATTACTTTATTGACCTTGTCATGCTTTTGGTATAATACTGCCGTCAAGCACGTATTAGAGAACCCCGTCTCCAGGAAGAACTCCTTGTTTCTGACAGGGTAAGCTAGGCAAGGCGCTTGTGAGAGGCTTCTCTTGAGTTGTTTTACTGCCTCGGCTTGTTCTGGACCCCATTCCCACTTGACCCCCCCCCCTTCAGGAGATGAATCAGGGGTCTGGTGATCTCTGCGTAGCCCTCAATGAACTTCCTGCTGTAATTAGTCAGTCCAAGGAGGCTCCTTAGTTCTCGCAGAGTTGTGGGGTCTTTCAGTTTCTGAAGTGCTTCCACTTTCTTTTCCTGGGGACAGAGACCCTGAGGAGTAATCTCATGCCCCAAGAAATTAACACGGGTTCTACACCACTGTGCTTTCTGAAAGGAAAGTTTTGCTCCGGCGGCCCTCAACTGTGTCAGAACATAACGGATCTCCGCTATGTGTTCCTCCACAGATGAACTTTTGATGAGGACATCATCTACATAAGCCAGGTTACCCCTCGCACCCAGGTCGGGCATGGCCTTATGTAGGAAAATGTTGAATTCATTGCCGGAGTTGAGGTATCCGAAGGGAGTCCGGGTCCATGTGTACTGCTGGCCCCCAAAGGTAAAAGCCAGTTTGTATTGGTCCTCCCTGCTGACAGGCACGGTCCAGTATCCATTGGTCAGGTCTATTGCTGTGAATACCTGTGACCCCTGGATCTGGGCCAGCCCTTGGTCAATGTAGGGAAGAGGCCATCGGGAAGTATGGACCCATTTGTTGAGCTCCCTAAGGTCGGCGCAGAGTCTCCACTGGCCGTTTGGCTTCAATATTCCCAGCACCGGATTATTGAAGGTGCTGTGGACTGGACGGATTATTCCCCGGGACTCAAGGTTCTTAATTATTTCAGTAAGGGACTCCATTGATGCGAGAGGCAAGCGATATTGCTTCACAAACACTGGAGTCATGCCAGGGTCCGTGGTGATTGTTGTTGTGTGGATGTCAGTGCGACCACAGTCATATGAGTCTACCGCAAAGAGATCTTGGAAATCCAAGAAAACTTGTTTCAACTTTTGCTTTTGTTCCAGAGTCACACAGGCATCAGCTAGGTTGACTCTCTCTTCCACCATCTGCCTGAAGCCTGGAAAGACTTCTGGTTTGGCTATTTCAGCGGCCTCTTCCAGCTGGGTGGAGAAGTCCCTGGTCAGAGTGCTGATTTGGACTGGAGGCTTCAGGTGGGAAAGGCAGCCCTCATGGACCTGGAAAATCACCTCATCCCTCCTGAAGTCACAAGTCACATCTTCCTTACCATAGGGGCAGGAAGTGTACACCAGGAAGTTCCCCCCATGCCGGGTAAAGATCCTGTCTGGTGTTGTATTGTCATCACTGTCACTGTCAAAACAGTCCTTGGGGATTGGTCCTAACAGTTCATTTACTAAGTCGATGGAAAAATGTCGGTCATCAACCGCCATTCCAATAATGGTGCCTGCGGCTAGAGTAATACTCTTTAAGTCGCTGTTATCCACCTCTATTGGAATGGTGTCATGTTCTATGTTGACTAATGGAGTTGGCTTTACCCCCAACCCTTGCTGTTGGAGAGAAGCATTTAGATGTATTTAAGCATCAGGGTTTTGCAAATATTGTCCTCTTTTAGCTTTCACTTCCAGAGAGAATTGTCGGGTCCTTTCTGGGATGGTGACTTCCTCTTTAATCTGAATTTCAACTGCATAAGGTAGCAATTGAGCTGACCTAAATGCTTTTTCTGGATCATCAAAGCCCATGGGATTATCCGCTAATCGGGACCAAGCTTTAAAGTTTATTAGGTCCAAACTAATGGCAAAGCGATTGAGAGTGTCACTGCCTAAGTAAAAGGCGGCAGGGACGTCTCGCACGACCCAACAATTGTGGACTATGCTCTTGTTGCCAATGGAGATTTTGAGCATACACCTGCTTGGCAGGAGATGTTTGGAATTAGGTGCTTCCAGGTCCATTTCCCATTTGTCTATCAGTTTGAAGGTGGGAATGGCTGGATCTTTTGGGAGTTGGCGAAACATGGCTTCGCTGATGAAGCTCTTACCGTTGCTCACACACACTCGAGCGAGAACAGAGTCCTTCCCATCATTTAACTGAACAGGGATGAACAACTGCTCTCCAATTTGCTGAATATCAGCCAGGCTCTGAGCTGATTTCACATCTTCCTGGACTATAGAAGTGGTAGTTTCTGATTGTGGATTAGTATAGAATTTCAGAGTGTTTCCTTCCAGTGTGGAATACCACCTTAAACTGGAAGGAAGGTTGATTTTCAGAAATAGAGAGGACCCCCCATCACCAGTCTGTTGTCCTACTGCTATTACTGTCACGTCTGGAATCTGGTTGTTCTGGAAGTGAAATTCTACTTGGTCAGATTTTTGTTCAACCATGTGGCAGGTGCCGTTTAAACTAACATGGTTGACACTGTTTTAATTTTATTGGTCGGCTAGTCTGGGTCCAGAGGACCTTGTTTACGCAATCTATTAGGGGTGACAACCTTCTCAGGAGGTCATTCCCTAGTAAACAAGGGGTGCCCTCTGGGGTCACAACTATGACCGGGTGTTTCAACTTGTGTCGCCCAATTTTAATGTCCAAGTCTGCCGTCCCCTCGACGGGAATTTCCTTCCCGTCAAAGTTCTGCAGTTGTCCAGGAAGAGAGGTGAGAGGAATTTGGTAATTCTCTCCCCTTCCTGCATTCAGTTCGTCAAAGGCCCTTCTGGACAGAAGGGTAGCTTGAGATCCCGTGTCCACCAGTGCCAAAATTGTACCCTGCCCCTGTACTTGTACCGGGGCATAGTATCTTCCCTCCTTCTCCTCAAGGGGGCACAGATAATGTACATTTTTGGACAACTGGTGGGCTAATTTTCTGGTTTTGGACATCGCGAGAGAAGAATTTTGGGCAGAATTCTGTGGAGAGCCTTGGGAATCTGAAAGAAAAAGTTGGCAACTGGAGATCAGAGCCATTGTGGGTTCCCCTGGTTCCGGTTCTGGGCCGCCCCCCCCTTTTTGGAGGCAGTCACCAGGATGGGTTTGAACCAGGGGGTTTTCTTGCTGTTGGTTCTGGGATGAGATGGTGGGCGGCGGTAGCTCAGTATCCACATCTCCCCAGTCTGGATTTGCATCCCTAGGGACCCATTTTTCTTTGGGAGGAGTTCCCCCCTCTCTGAAGGAGAAGATCCTTTTCCCAGGATCCTCTGAGGATCCCTCTCCCTCAAATTGGAAGATCTGTACCTCCTCCTCAAACTGAGTCTGTTTGGGTCTTTTGTTTCTCCTACCCCCCCTCTGCTCCTTAGGAGGCAGACTTTCAGGGGCAAGAGATTTTGTTTCCGGTTCCTGGGTTTCCAGGGGCTGTTTACAAGTGAGGAAGGAAGCTTCCTCCAAGGCTTTACACCCCCCTTCCCTTTGTGCCTCCTCCCTGGGAACCGGTGAGTTATCGGGGTGCTGCCCCCGTCATTGTTCTGGAGCACCAGGTCCAGAGTTGGGTGCGTTCTGCGCCGGCACGCCCATCTGAGGGTTCTGCTGAGCCCTCAGTATGTGACCCAGATCCCGCGCCATGTTTTGAACCTGGCGCTCTAACTGGGAAACCCGCTCAGGCTGATACGGGGCCCTGTTTTCTCCCCTGGGCTGATCCCGGGAAGGGTAGCTGTCCCTCCTTTGGTAATACCCCGGGTTGGGAAGATTTGGGTACCCCTCCACCCTTGGCCTCCCCTCTCCCGGATTCAGTGGTCTGGGCTCAGGGAATTGGGGAAAGAAGGATGGATGGTTTTGGGGCTGAAAGTCGGGTGGATACCTGGGGAAAAAGTTCTGCCCAGGGTTTGGTAAATTTCTGCCCTCCTGTGGGAAGTTTGGAGGGAAGTTCCCTGGGTTCGGTGCTCGGTTGGATCCCCCCCCTTGGGCTGGGGGAGTCCACACATAACCCAGGATTGGACTGTTACCTTTGTAGCGAGGACTTACATAGTCAGGAGAGCGAGGGACCCCATTGGGGCTGCCTCCCTGGCTCCCTGTCTGTGACTGGCCCGAGGACCTTCTGGGCCTAGCATTATTAGGTGAAGGTAGGTTTTTAGGCCCCCCCATCTCCAAATCCAAAACGGGGGTGACCTTTACCTCTGCCACCTTGGCAGCAGCAGGGGTGCTGTTGGCTTTGGGGTTTTTCTGGGCATTACTTTTGCTATCTACCGGTTTCTGCACCTCATAGATCCGGGTAGCCTGTTCAATGACCCAGTCTAAAGATCTTTTCTCGTGAAAATCCCTCACGAGCTGGGTCATGATATATTTGGGCAAGGCATGGATAAACGTATTAATAAATTCTCTGCTATCCGTGCGCACCCTTCTTGTGGTCTGTGCAAAAGCACGCTTTAACTCCTGCACAAATTCTTGTGGGGCCTGATCCTCCCCACATTGCAAATTGTAGGCTGCCTTGCGAGCCTCTTGAGGATTTCTGTGAACAGAAAAATGTTTCAAGATGGCCGCCTTATAGGTGGACCATCTCAAATGATTTTGGTCCTCCAGCCCCGCAAAGAAACTGGAGTATTCCGGGGAGAAGGTCCACTTTACATATTGAATACAGCTTTGGCTGTCCTTCAAATGGAAAGTCTCCATCATTTGTTCAAACAACTCTAAGTGCTCCCAAACAGAATACTTAGCGTTCTTATGGTAAGGCGTGATGACGCTCCTGATCGCCTTAATCTGCTTTAAGGGGTCCTTAAGCAAGGCCCTTTTTGCCTTATTGGCCTTTTTGGTTCGGGTAACCCTTGTCCATTCGTCGTCGGACTCAGAGGCACTGCTCCCTGAGGTTCCTGTCTGATCTTCCAGGTTTTCCCGGATTCTGCGAGCCTGGGAATGGCTGGCAGAATGTGGGGACCTGGTCTCCTGTGTCCTGCGCAGTTCAGAGGAGTCTTCAGATTCCTCCTTGCTGGCAGGATTTGCTGGGTACCCCCCCCCCACTGACCTAACTGGGCAGAGGTTTTCAGGATGCCCTTAATGGGCCTATTCTCCCGGGGTTCCCCACTGAATTGCACCATGCTTGGGTGCCCATGCCCAGATGCCCGCCCATCCATTCCTGGGAGGTACTGGCCTATGAGCCCCATGCTTCTGGCTGGATAGTGATCTGCCATCCCTGTGGCCCGGTGCTCATGTGCGCCAGGGGACATGGGGGTGGCAGAGTCCAGGGACTGAGAGGTATGAGGGCCTCTGGTACTAGGGCTCCTGAGGTTATGCTCCAGAGTTTCCATTTCCCAGCGAACCTCATCTCTATCTGCCCCTGCTCCCTGTTGCAATGCAAGAGCCTGCATTTGTGCCTTCAGTTCCTCAGTTAAGGCCTTACTAGACTCTATCAGTCTCTCCTGCATCGCTACCTGTTGTCGGAGCCTATCATTGTGTTGACAGAGGGCCTCATTTTCCCTCTGTGCTTCCTGGTTGTTCCTGGAGAACTGGGCCAGTCTTTGCTGCAGGAGGTTTACCTCCTGAGCTGTGTCCCTATTGGCCTGCTCCTTTCTTGCTAGAGCATCTTCCACCCTTCTGGTGTGCTCTACCAAGTTCTGGTTTTCTTTTTGGAGATCACCCAGCCCCTGGAGGGCCAGGTGATTTTCTTCAATTTCCTTTTTTAAGTGGCAGACTTCCTGGCCTAAAGTGTCTCTTTCCTGACTAAGAGCCTGCATCTGTGCTGCCTGGTCGTCCCTTTGCCGTTGAAAGGCACCAGCTTTTTGGCGCTCCTCATCAAACTCTGCCTGGGTATCCAGGTCTTTCAAAATTAGTTTGTTGCTCTCCTCTTTCTCTCTGTCTAGTTGGATTTGCAGGGTGGCTACCTGCTCTGTGCATGCCCTGTTGAAATTGATCTGTTGCTCCAGCTTTTTCTGGCTCTGCAGTAGGGAGTTCAAACTGTCTTGGTGCTCCTTCTGCAAGGCCAGAAATCTGGTATCCTGGTCTGTCTTTTCCTGTTGCAGTATATCCATGTCTTCTTTTATTTTAATGATATACTGCCTGGTCTCATTTTCTGCCTCCTGGCTTCTGTGCAGCCTTTGCTCAGAAGAGTCCAGATCAGATTGGGCCTTCTCTAACGCCATCTGTTGCCTTTTTGCCAGATCATGGCCTTCAGCACATTTATTCTGTATGGCTCCCATGTATAGGTACAGGTATGCCGCTATCCTAACAATCTTGTCGTGTTCCTCTTTGGCCTTAGGAGCCATATATAGTTCACTCAGGGCCACATGTAATGGACCCTGATCTCTCCATAAGTCTGACCCTGTTTCAGTGACCTGTCGCGTGATGGCCTGCAACCAGGCATCCTGGCCCTGCTCAGCCCATTCACCTCTCACAAATAGTTTATGTAAGAAGTGCTCTCTGGCTATTTTCATATCTACCAAGGTCGTCATTCTAGAGATTGGTCTCTGTCCTGACTTACAGAAGTTAGTATTTTATTTTTGCAGAACAGAACTTTTCTTGGAGTGTCCCTTTTGAGGAATGCTTCACAGCGTAATGCAGCGTGGTGATCCGACCGGATGTATGTATCCCGTCAGTTAGCACACTGTATTAAGCTGCACAAATGGTAAATCTAACCCAACGTCTCGGCTCGAGCCCCCAATTTGTAAGAGGATTCAATTCAACACTACAGCTAAGTCAACGCCTAGTCTATAATACTGAATGAAAACCCTTATTGATATATCTTTATGTCCAGTTCATGCGTTCTGGATGACTACCCCTATATAACACCCCTCTCTTGGAATCCCCCTGACCCCACTGAGCCGAGAAGTAGTTCTGTTTTGCAAGTTAAAAGGTTTATTTGATAATTTAAACAATAGATATATAGATCCCACTTTATAATAAATTAATAATTGAATATCACACTTAATCTGATATGATAAAGATTAACAACGGAGAATCTGGCACTAGCACACTTCTCTATAATCAATAAGGAGTTGACATGAAATGGATAAGGTAGCACACAGGTGAATAGGAACAAAATAAGAAGGTGGTACAGAATGCTTTATGTAAGCTCAGGTGGATGCAATATTCAATGAATGCAGTACAGAAAATACTCAATATGACTTCAACCAAACAATGTAATCACTTTTCTCTGGCTATTCACTCCCCCCCTCTTTATGCAATGCAAGGAAATGGAAGGAAAACACACAGTTCTCAGAAATGCAATCAAATGTGATTCAGTTCACCCCAGCAGGCTTAGACTACAGAAGTTTGAAAACACAGGCAAAATGCTTTGATATGTGCTGGCAATTCAGTGAAAAGTATGCTAAAATGCTTTTGATTCCCTCTAGAGGTTCAGGGTGAGTGAAATCAAGTTAATATTAGTCCAGGCTCACTTTAGCAAGGATCTAGGGTGTAACTAGCAGGTTAAACGAATTTCTGGCAAATGGAAGGCAAGCAAACTGCTGTTTCACACGTTGAGAAATTTGCAAATCGCGGCAAAATTCGCGGATGCGCCGAGCGCTATCACAGAGGAACCGCAAGGACTATCACGATCGTTTTGGGGTCCTAGGAAAGCCTAGGATCTCAGCTTCCAAATGAAAGTTACTGCAAGTCTCTAGCACAAACGGTCACGGAGATATGAGCGATTAAATAAAGGTCGTTTTTCAGATTTGAAATTTTAAAGTTCAAAAAGACAAGTGCAGCTTGCAACTAGAAAATGACAGGTGACAGTTTTACAAATGACAGGTGACAGTTAAGAGACAGTTCTACTTAGATTAAACTAGATTGAATTATATTATTTTAACTAGGAGATTGGATCTGCGCAGTTTTCTAGGTACTCACACTATATTCTTGAGTGAAATGGGCCTCGCCATGGATCTGGTCAGGTTTTCCCGGGTTCCGCTCACAGCGCCTGGCCTCTGGAACTGCTCACAGCATCGGGGTCAGCACTCTGGATACAATGGCCTGGTCTCTGCTAGGCACCGGTTCTCTGGGTCGGGTCCTGCCTTCTCTTTGGATATTTCTGTCACCGGGTTCTTGCAAAAGTTCTTGGCAAAATTCAGACGGCTCGCCCGGCTGTCTGAAGAGTTCAGTTGCAAAAATATTTTGAGGCCTGCTGACAAATACTCTTGCTGGCAGTGGCCTTTCTGGTTAAGGTTCTGAAGTCTCTGTTTATCTTGGAGTCTAAGTGTTGGCTCTTTGAAATTTGATGGAGGTAAGTATGGATTTTTCCGGCAGAGCTTCCAGCTGCAAATGGATTTGAAGGTCTCTAACTAAGTTTCAGTGGTCCATTTATATGTTCTGCAAGTGGGTGTGTGTGTTGGTCATAACTAAACTTGCCCCTCTCCCTTGTCATTGGTCAAATTTCCATTCCTCACTTGATTGGGGAAGGAACTGTGAGTCAGAGTGATGTCATTTTATGGCTTGCAGATAGGACACTCCCCTGTCAGATTGCACATATTCTATATTTGATAACAAAAGACATATTTCACAGTTACACAGTTGCTTGAAATTACATATACATGGTGTGGCTGAATTTAGCCATGTCTCTGTCCAAATCTGCTGTTTCTAAGAGCTTGCATTCAGAAATGGCACATAATTGACTTTTTAACTGATTTTTCAATTTCTGACATTGACCCAACTTTACATACATGTGCGCAGGGAGTATGGACATTAACTGATGAAGTTTCAGATTTTTAACATGCATACATTTAGAGTAATATCCACTTTTCCGCTAACACCCCCCTGAACATACCACCGGTTCTAAAAACCTCTTAAACTGTGGGCAGAAAAATCACAAGAATTATGGTATCATTTATAAAATTTTCACATGTCCGCACCATGAGTTATTCATCTTTTTCTAAACAATATTCTGGCTACAAAGGGGTGTGGTTTCCCAGGTCACATGGTGGAAATACTGGTTTATCCAGTTCTGCCAAGCCAGCTTGCTCTCACAGGCAGTGCCCCTCCCAGCTTCTGCCAAGAGGAAGCTACATTTTACGACCGCTGTAATAAAACCTTTGCCTGAGTCAAGACAGGCTTTGTTCAGAGCTCCTGTAGAGCACAGGTAATTCAATTATCACATAGATGGCATATCCTTAGTGTGGCCAGCAAAAGGCAGATAGGCCTGGGAACACAGTTGTGACTCAAGTTTCACTCCTGATGGGGGTAGCTGTCAAGCAAAATCAAGTTCCTTAAGCCAGACTTTCAGCTAACTGTCATGTTTTTTGTTGCTTTTTAAATTAACTTGCAATTTTACACATGCAGCTAGAATGCTGATTCTAAGTGCAAAACTATGACATTTCAACAGTTACAAAGGCATGTGACACCAAACATAGGTCACTCATTTAATCTAAACATTTTCGATTTTAGTGTCTTTAAATCCAGTGCAACTTAAACTGCTGACTCCATAGCAGTTTTGTTATAAGCATTGTTTTGGGCTCTTCATTTCCCAGATTTTGTAAGCACACAAAACCTCATTCTGCCAAATGTCTGCTGGTGTTCAGTGAATATTTTGCACATGATGCAATGTTTGAAAATAGGCATTTTGAGCCTGCCTTCAGAGAAACACAGGGTGGTTTTAAAACGCCGGCTTTTGGATAGTGGTGAGTACTGGTACTGCACCCATTTTTGGGATTTAAGAAATGAATTCCCCACAATTCTAGGTTGCATTTGGCAATCAGCATTGCCATTCCCAATGGTTTCAGACTACTGTGCGGGTAGTCCAATGGTGGTTTTAAAGCGCTTTGAAGCTAACCGGCGCTACTGTTTTTCCTTTGGCAACCCATTTCCCTCATGGCAACCCGGCCTTTCATTCTCGCACTGGTGGGTGACAAGTGAGGCAACCATTTTGGTGTGCGCACAAACTGCGCAGCTTTCCTGGATTTCGGCGCACATGTGGGTTTTCCGCCATCTTGAATTTTCTAAGCCCACAGCACCAAATGTTGTGGCATGATAGCTTAAACGTGGGTCAGGACACCCAACAGTGATAAAAGTGGTAAGAAGATGGTACACTATTGCTGCAAGCTACTGATTTTAGAAATTGTGGGTGAATGTGGATGAATGCATTGAGGTAAGGTGTATGTTTTGAGGTCATTCAATATTTAGTTACATGGTAATGTGTGTTTTAGGATGAAGTTAGTGGTTGCTGTGTATGTTCTTTGCAGGCATTGCAAACATGCACCTATATGGGTCTATATATTTGTTACAGGGTTGCATTGTTGTTATGTTCTTAGGTTGTTGACATGTGCTGCAACTTGTGGATTGTTGGCAACTCTTGGATCTACTGGCTCTAGTGCCTTCTCATGAGAAAAGAAGTCAGAGTGAAAGTCTGGGCTGCAACATTCTCTGTCATTGACATTGAGGGGCTAAATAGGCTGATATAAGGGCCTAATTGAGGTCTTCCAACCCAGAATGAGATGGTGTCCATGATGTGTCCATCCTTCATGCCAGTGGCAAGGATCTTGGTTATACCAAGGGCATGAACCCCTCTACAGCAATCACGGGCTGACTTGCAGTTTTTACTGGTACGTTTTCCTTCATGCCATGTTATTTTTTCATGCATCGCTGTGTGTAAATCGTGGGTCAGAGTCACAGTAGCACATTGCAAGATAGACAAAGCTCACTGTGTACAAACGCATGCGTGCCTTTATGCCGGATCATGTAAGGTCACACATCTGCAACTTCAATATCTGCAGCAATGACTCTCGTGCTTGCCAAGGAAATAGGGTTTATTTAACTGACCGTGGCAGCCTTAGTTTTTGGTTGTATACGAATTGTACGAATGACAATTGTTCAAATAACAATTGACCTTCTGCAGAATTGACCGAATTTAAACAGTCAATTAGGACATATATGCGGGGGGAAACACCCTAGCCCCCACCCAATCCAACCCCCACCCCAACCCCCCACCCAATCCCCTTATATTATTATTACTCCAACGCAACCCATTTTATATATAAAAATGACCATACGGTCAATTGTGCAGAAGGTCAATTCGGACCCTGCTATTCGAACAATTGTATCATTCGAACAATTGTAAATTACCAATTCGGGTAATACATATTTTTTACCACAACATATTGGACATTTTGAATGTTGTGTTGCAATAAACCCTTCTTTTTTGGATGTTGTTTGTCACATGTTTAGTGACTTGCCCTATAGAATATACTGGCAAAACATCATCTTTAAGATTATTTCCTCATTTCTTTAATAATAGGTGGTGGTTGATTGTTGCACTTAGAGTGGTAGCATGTGTGTTGGGTGCAGAAGATGAGTGTGCATGTTTCATTGTCCCATACTTGTCCTTGTTCCTTCATGTGCTTCATAACATTCATTTAATTGTGTGCTCTATGTTGAGAGTGCTGTTTGTGGGTGGGTTCGGTATTGGCCGGTACAAAGCTAAATAAATGCTTCCTTCTGATGTGCCATATGTGTATGTTTATTTGTGTTGAGTGGAATCAACCTACTGTCCCCTATCCCTCAACACCTATCGTGCATGTTTACAAATATCAATACATTTTGTGAAAAGTGAACATCTTGAATTTGCCTGATGTGATTTTCACAATGTTTGCAGCATGCACTATGTCAGGGTAGGAGAGAGGCGTGTAACAATAATATGGAAAATTAAATGGGACAATTTTAAGATGCCTTCAGCAAAATAGTGCATTTTTCAGCTTCTATGGATAGTGCCATGCAATGAACAGGCTTCACTCAGCAATCATTTTAAGTATAACCATGTTGATAAACCTTTACAGGGTTTGGCAGAGGTGCTTGGATCTGTCCAGATCAGTGACCTGTCAAGTTCTGTGAACTTCCAAGGATGGAAACAAAAGATACAGAGGAAAGCATTGTATTATTTTCCTTTGTTAAGTCTGATGTGACCTTAACTATAGAGTTGTGGCCAGGACTCTGGAATATATAAATATACATTTAAAAAGAGTGAATGTTACTACCTGTAAAAAGGTGATGTCTACAAATATTTTCAAGGAACTTGGGGTTGGTCACCCTGAGTTACCTGGGGGCAACCAGACGTGGACTCCCTGCTCATTGTGCTTAAAGAGACACAGCTTCACCTCACTGATGAGGCCCAACAAGGTTGAAACACGTTTCTGGGGTTGCTGTTGGTACTCTTGTTCAGAGAGGAAATGCCATAGCATTTCGGTGCTGGACTGCCCATGTGGGGGGGGGACAAAGACTGATATGCAAATGGATATTTCCCATCTTAAGGTACAGTGAGCAAAAAGCGTGTGCTGCAAACTCTCATCTCAGAACAGGTTATCATGCCATGTTCTTCCTGGAGAGGAGCGCCTGCTACCTTTTTTGAAATATTTTCAAGGAACCTGGGGTTGGTCACCCTGAGTTACCTGGGGGCAACCAGACGTGGACTCCTTGCTCATTGTGCTTAGAGAGACACAGCTTCACCTCACTGATGAGGCCCAACAAGGCTGAAACACGTGTATGGGGTTGCTGTTGGTACTCTTGTTCAGAGAGGAATTGCCATAGCATTTCGGTGCTAGACTGCCCATGTGGGGGGGACAAAGACTGATATGCAAATGGATATTTCCCATCTGTGAAAGGTACAGTGAGCAACAAGTGTGTGCTTCAAACTCTCATCTCAGAACAGGTTATCATGCCATGTTCTTCCTGGAGAGGAGCGCCTGCTACCTTTTTTGAAATTTCTTATGTCTTGGGGCGTTCTCTTGAGCCTCTGCCAATGTCCAATATTGGGCTGATTGCTTTCTTGTTGTGATTGTATACAAAGGGAGTCACCCAGTACCCCTTGTTTCTCCTCTTGGCTTGGCTGAATGAGCCCTCCAGGTTTCCTTTCACTTATAACTTGCAACGTTGCACTTGTCTTGATAAGGCTCTCTAGACCCCTCTGGTCCTCTGACTTTCTTAGCTCTTGGGGTTGTTTCTTGAGAGACGCCACCAGCTAGTATGAGGTTTCTCCCATCTTAGCCTCAGTGATATTGCGCTTCTTGATGCCGGCCTCTTGGTGTCTCTCTTTTACATCTTGTTGGTCTGTCCACGCCACTGGTAGCTGCGTAGTGCAGAGCATCTCTGCCCCTCCAGGACTTTGTGTCATCAGAGGATAGCCTCTGCGAAGGATTTCTCACTCTCCATTCATGATTGGTCATTTCTTTATTCTCGCCACCGTACTTCTAGAGGGCGTGTTGCTTCTCATCATCTGTTGTGTTTCTGGGGAGTTCAGCATTACCTTGAGCCAAAGATACGGAAGCAATGTCAGTATGTTTTGAGTTGCAATCGATGGATATAACATCAGTCTCTTCTACTCCGATATACGTAAACAAGGTATTTCTTATAAGTAGTTCCTGATAGGAATGGGAGTCTTCGTCCCCTCGAGGGGAGTCACCAGTAGGGAGAGTTTTGCTTAGTGGGCTATCCTCCCTAGCCTCAAAGGGGGTGGCTCCCCTCTGGGAAGAAGGTAAGAATACCCTGGATTAATCACACTCCCCTAACCCCATTCCTATGGGAGAGATTCCCTATCTAATAAATTAAAACAAAGCTGCTTGTAAACTATCTGCCTGACCCTACCACTATTAAAGAAAAAAACCTTCACATAAGTGTTCCACTTGGTGTTGGCTGGTGCATGGCCCCCTCCCAACCAATCTCTGGAAATTGCCCCTCTTGGTTTCCTATGATTTTCGGTTGCTTTCACAGTTCAAATGAACCGCAAAAGGTCTCATGCTATCAAAAATAGAAAAGTTCCCCTTGTTTCTCCCCAGACCTGTCTTCCTGTTACAGTCTTGATAAACCATAAAGTTCCTCAGGATTTCCTCATAGCAAAAAGGGCAAAATTTGGTGCCCTTACACACGAGTCTGGGCAAACTTTACAACTTTCTTCCCTGAGTGTAGCAAATGGTTTGAAATAGATTTAAATTGTTCAAAGCCTCCCTTTGGCTCACCCCTTCAGGTCTGTTCCATTCCCTGGATGGGATAACCTTTGGCAGTCCCACATGGACCTGCGGATTCAAATTCAGGTAACCAATTCTGGTTCTCTAACCACCGTCTGTGGCTTTGGACATCCGGCCAATCCAGGCGTTTGTTTCTCTGCCGTGTGTCTTCTTCAGGACGATTATTATTTTCCCATGAAGCCTTTTCAGGACTTTTCATCGTCTTCACTTTCTTCCCTTATAGGGCATAGGTTTCTTGTCCACCCCCTTTTAGACATTCATTTTTCTCCCTGTTTCTAGTAATCCCATTTTATGGTTGAGATTCTTGTGCTCCTTTGTTGGAGTTCATTTTCTCTTCTTCGTTAGGCCCTCGTGGTCCATGAGCTATTTGAAGCACTTTGTTACTCAGAGTCTCTCGCGTAGTGTCGCAGAGCTCAACTGCCCTCCGCCCTCTCCTTATTGTATACAACGTACCAGCTGTATACAACGTACCAGCTGTTCTGTGGTCTTATTCTCCAGAGGAGGGGATTGCTCCATCTGTAGCAGAACTTTCTTGCCCGAGACGCTGGTTACTTGCATCCTGTTGTGGCTGCCTTCTTTCCGGCACACCGGTAGATTGCGTTCGTCACGGTTTGGTATCTCACAAGGAGAGACCGTTGAAGCTGTAGTGCTCAGATAAGCCTGGGCTTGACAGCGTTGTGCGGGCTCTCCACCCACCACAAATCTGTTGGGGTTCTGCCTCCAGGCTTCTTCTGCTCCGCACTGTAGCGGTGATGTCCGCTCTGTGCGGCTTCTTTTTTGCTGTATTTACATCAGCTCCTCTCTCTCCAGGTAAGAGCTTTTTCCCTTATATGTCTGTCTCTAAACCGAGGGACACCGTCCCATTGGTCCTGGAGCTTCTTCTATTAAGAGGGGTCAGCAGCAAAACCAAGCATGTGTGACCCCATTACATTAGTACTAAAATCTGCTCATGTATGTAGAAAATATGTGGGACATACGGACTAAGTGAGATGATAGAATGTTCTTCAACTGGTAGTGCTCGTCCCCGAAGGGGGAGTCACTCCCAGTGGGAACCTCTAGGGAGCGTTTTGCATAGTGGCCTCAACTCCCTAGTCTCACAGAGGGTAGTTTCTCTTGGGGGGGTATCAGGTAATATTATCCCCACCAATACTATTGCCATATATATGGTCGTGGTGTAAGGCCATGGGCGATATTATTACTGGGGATAATTTATGGGGTTTTTGGGACTGGGGGTTGCAGGGGTGTCTCCCGTTCCATGAAAACAATTATGGGTGTTGCAGGGGTGTCCCCCGGAGGTTCCATGGCTTAATATCGCCGCAAGAATATGCCGATATTTTTGCAGCCATATTAACACATGGAACCCTTGGGGGGAAGGGACGAATTCCCTGGATTAATCACAGTCGGGATACTTTTACTTTGGGAGAATATTTTTCATTTCGTTTCACCGAACCTTCTGATTATCTTTGCAATTTCGTGGTACATTTAATATTTCTCTCTCTATTTTTCATTTCATTTTGTCCCTCCGACCCGACTGGATGTAGAAATATATTGATCATTATTTTTCTCCACAAGTAAATCTCTCAAGTTTGGCTGATGCAATTTTCTATTTATCTCGGTTTGCGCAAGTTCAAGGTAATGCCTAGGTATCATGAAAGTCCAATGGAACAACACGAAGATATGCAACCCGGAAGTGAGATTTCTTGAGGCTCGACGGAAACTGCAATTGAAAAGGCATGTTTTCGGTCATAAAATACATTGATGGAACTTTGCCAAATTCGGCCTGGGCTTGGATCAGGCTGTATCAATAGAATGCCCAATTCTGTGAACTTTCATGGACGAGAACAAAAGTTACAGAGGTACATTTTTTTCCATTTTCCTATCTACTGTCATGTGACCTTACCTTTTGATTCCTGATTGCAAGATTATTGAATTACTTATGTATGAATTTCAGGCACATTTTATTTACTTATGTCACGGCTGTATAAAACGGATACCTTTTTCAATGTCACAGTGATGTTTTGGGAAAACATGTGAAATAGTCACCAGATCATGGCACGTGCAAGAGGGAAGTGGGATTGCAACTGATCTATAGTATGTCTGCTCTGTAGGCATAGGTGCTAAATGCTTCTGTAAACCCTTTTAGCCTGATTCATGGAAGTGTTTTATAATGGCGCAATCCCATAGGAAAACGTTCCATGAATTTCTTGTGTTCCATAGTTGGGGTCCCTGGACCTTAGAGCTCTACTGCATCTCTGGGCCTTGTGTTCTCTGCTTGACAGCTCATGGGAGATATTTTGACCTTAGGTTTCTGCATTTAGTATGTTACATGGCTCAACCGCTGAGGCTTGGTTAATCTGAAGAGACTGATAGCAACAAATCAATGAGCGCTGAACTGCGCGGTGCAGCCGCGCTCTCGACCCCGCAGGACGCGCAGTTAGACTCAAGAACACCTCTGCTCCGGTCTGTCGTATTTACAGAAAGCCACCTTCCATCTTAATTGAAAATGAAGCCTTCAAAGGGAAGCTGGGGTGTTAAGTGTCATGGTGAGGGAGGAAAAGTATGAGGGGTGTGTGCAAGAAGCACTCTCTGCAAAATTAAGGGGGTCTCGAGGGGTGAGTGCATCGGCTCACAGTCTGCTTGCTGAACCGAAAGCAATATGGCCTGGGAGAGCAAGGGCCGGAGCACCGCTGGGAATATAGGAAAGTAAATGGGAAGCAGGATTGAAAAGCGGTGCCTAGTAAGGAAAGAAGGGGGTTAGGAAAGGTTGCAGTGTCGCTCTGAGCAGTGGGGGGGGGCACGGGGAGCGGAGGGAGCGAGCAGAGGATGCAGCACAAAGAGAAGATGCCCAGGCAGAATTATTTTATTTATTTATTTTTCCATTTTTTTTTAATTTGTTTTTGGTTCAATTACATGAAAGTAAAAACCTTTACAAAATATAAAGAGCTTTAAAAACATAAAATTTACAGTTTGCATTCACATTTCAGAAAAAAAAAAGGTTCATCTAATTACAATACAAAGATAAAAAGAAGTCTTGTCCAATTAAGAACGCGGAACTAATTAAAATTAAGCATTTCTTTTTCTATATGCTTGCAGAGACTAACCAGCTCGAAGATGAGCGGTTTATGAAGGCCCTGCATCATACGAGCCCAAAGAAATTCTAAGCACTCCTCAAAATCAATATTCACAAATTTCATTAAACGATTTGTTCTGATTATTTTAAAATGAGGGCATTCAAGAATCAAATGCTTCATAGTTTCCATTGGCTCATTGCAGGATGGAAAACGAAATTGAGTTAATTTGCTCTCCTCTTCCTGTTTCCAATTTGCAGTTCTTTCCCTAGTATGGAATAAGTTCATCCTATAACGTATATAAGTATTCCTAGTATGATTACAAGGGAATAAAACAATATGATCATATCTTGGTGAACGTCGCTTGACAAAATTCCCGTATTGCTTGTACAGTTTGTAAATCGAAATTTTTTCTACAGTCATCCTCCAATCATTTTCAAAGAGCCTCTTTTTTGCATAAGCAGGACGCTGGCATACCTCGTCAATAGATATGTTTAAAGAATTCAATAATTGGTGCATTTTACAATGGTATTACAGAAGGGAAGCCGAGGAGGATGAATCCAACATATCCTTCAGATCTTCATATAATGAGTTCTTTGGGGGAAGATTGATTTTTGCATAGTTGGATAATTGACGCCATTTCCAGCGTCCAGATAATGCGACTAGACCCAATTCGTGACGAATTATAGCATTTGGTACAGACATAGGTAGGCGCATTACAGTTTTAATAATGGATCCCTGTGTGGAATGTAGGAATGCACTCAGGTCACAAAGACACATATCCAGGGAATACAAGATGACACTTTCTATTTTCAAGGTCAGGAAGTCAATCAGAGGTATTAACGAGAATTTACAATATTTAGCATATATAATCTTAAGTTGTGATATAAGAGGTCTGGTCTTATTTCTGATAGTCTCTACCCATGCCTTGATCGAGTTTTGAGACGACAACTTGTATCCAAGATAAGTTGCACTGATGATGTGTGGTATTTGAGTCTCCATAATGTACCATTTGCAACATTTGGTATTAGTTGTATTACCAAAAGTCATAATAGCCGTTTTTGCTGGACTAGGCGTCAAGTTATGCGCCATTGCAAACTCCTCAAAAAGAAGAAGCTTCGTTTGTAGTCCAGCCGGAGTGGGGTCAAAGATAATAATATCATCAGCAAAAGCAACCCATTGTAGGCGAAGAGTCCCAATTTTAACAGAAAATAGGTTCTTCAATTTCCATACTACATCAAGGTCTGAAAGGTATAAGTTAAAGAATGTTGCCGCAAGGTTGCATCCTTTTTTCAGACCGAGAAATGTAGGAATTGGTTGAGTTGTTCTGCCATCATCTGCAATTTAAATTTTATACGAGGTGTTCGTATGCAGTTTAATGAACCAATAGATCAGTACCCATTTATAAAGCGCGCTAAATCCAGGGGCACCAAGACGCTGTTACAGTACCAGTTACACACAAGGCATATCAAACAAGGAGTCCATGCGCTTAGGCCGTCCCAAGCAAAGTTATGCTAACAGCCAAGTTTTCAAGGCTCTCCGGAAAGCCCAGTCCGATTGGTCGGCTCTCCAGGCGGGCCAAAGCGAGCTCCATTGATTTGCTGGAACAGTGGGAAAGCGTGAACCTCCCGCTTTTGTCCGTTTGAATTACGGCTGGACGAGCCAGCAGTGGAGTAACTTTGCTGAAAACGTTAGGGGGACATGACATCTGAAGATAAGGTGCCCCAGCCAAATGAATGGGGACAAAATCGTGTGCCATGAAAGTTGGGGGGGGACAAACACCCCTGCCTCCCCTAAAATTACGGCCAAGCGAGCCGGTGAGCATAGGCTCGCCAGGTCGTATAGAAGATTGGGCAAGTGTAGAGAGAGAGTTGTGGAATAGGAGACCCACTTGGAAGATGGGAAACCGAAACTTGGCATCTTTGACATTTCCACGCTCCACACTTTACTGCAGAGTATTATGTGGGCGTCGGCCCCCTATAGCCACCTGTCTTTCTCCCTAGCAACTCCTTCCCTTAACCATCAAGTGCCCCTATTTTACCCTTTACCCTTCCACCCCCCAAATATATAGCTTTTACCTGTGGTGAAATGTCCTGCGGTAACGGTAACATGTATTGAAATGGCGGTGGGACTGAAGGGACGCCAGTCTGCAAAGTCTAAGGTTTCACTATGGAAGGGAGTGCAGATGGAAGGGTGCACCCCGGATTGTAGATGTCTGCGACATTGGGGTATAAGGGATGGTCTAGGATCGTGAACCAAATAACTGTCAGCGGGCATGGACGCATCTTACCCCAGGCAACTCACCCTCTGCATGCAACAGGTATTCTCCCAGGGATCAAACACACCTCCTACCTTGTGCGGAGCAAACCAGCAAACTCTGTATTCGATTGGAGCAAAGAGTGGTCGAAGTGTATGAAAAGAAGTAGTGGAACTATGTTCCCTGCTGGCCTGCACCCACTCCCCACAAACCCCATCACCACGTCCCCTCCCACACACAATACACACACCCAAACACTTGCACCTGCTGTTTAAGGGAGCGTTTAGTGCAGTACACTGAAACTGCAAGTTTCAACCACTTCCTACACTTTTATTTTAAAACGAAACCATTCCGGAACGGTTTCTTTTTAAAATAAAAGTAGAGGAGCTGTAAAAGGTAATTTAAAAAAGACCGCTCCCGCTCACTTCGACCTATTGACTATGCATAATAATACGCCCCGTTTCCACCATTTTATTGCACCCGGATACGAACACTGAAAATTGGACACTACACACCACGGGCCTAGTCTGGGCATAAACACAGACGGGCTGTAAACAGTGAAACACATGTGTCAGATGTTAGGCACACGCATGCCAGCGGGTTGTACATGTTCAGGTGTTTCTGTTATGTGCTTGGTGCAGTCAGAGCCTTACTGCACACACTGGGCTGTTCGTAGCATGTTATTAGTGCAGACTGTAAACACTGCCCTGTTTCTATCCTGTGCTTAATGTAGTCAGACACACAGACAGTTGCACTTAGTGTAGCTTGGTCCAAAGACAGACAGAGGATACCGGGCCGATTGTACCACATGCATAGTGTAGCCTCATACGCATACTACAAACACAATACTACTATCATATTGGCACGTGCTTAGTCTGGGGATATACCCAGTCTGTACACACTGGACTATTTGTAACATGTGCTTCAACAGACAGAATGCCAGACTCTGAAGACTGCACTGTTTGCTTCATGTGCTATGTACAGCCAGACACAGACAGGACCTGCTTGTATGATGTGATTGGTGAAGACTACGAGCAGTGAACTGTTTGTAGTATCTTCTCACTCTAGTCGGGCACGCAGACTGTAATCAGTGGATTATTAGAAGCGTGTGCTCAAGCGGGGCAAGTTATAAGTAAATATTGGTCTGTGCGCACCATGTCCTGATTGTGAGCACACTTAACACACGGTACGCTTTGTAACAAGCTTAGTGTGTGCAGCTCCTGTGAACATAGAGATATCAGTACGATCATTTTATTTATTTATTTAATGAGTATATTAGTTCAAAAGTACTATTTCACATACACATACAACATACATAAAATACAAAAAAACACAAACTTATACAAAAAAGTATTCCTCATACAAAGTCGTATATACATTTAAAAGTTAAAAAATAGAAGGAAACATGAACATAAAATGTACCACTGGTAAATTTAACATTGCATAGCAACCTAATATACTAATCAACATAAAACATACACAAAATAAATATAAACACAAACGTGTACACAAAATAATTCCTCATATAGAGTTGTATATACAGTGATAAGTTAAAAAAGACAAAGAAACATAAAATGTACCACTGACAAATTTAACATCGTACAGCAACCTAACATCCTAATCAACATAAAACATACATAAAATACATAAAAACACAAACTTATACACAAAATAATTCCTCATACAGTGTTTGTATGCATTTAAAAGTTACACAATGCAAGGAAACATGAACATAACATGTACCACTGACATATTTAACATGGCACAGCAACCCAACATACTAATCAACATAAAACATACATAAAATACATAAAAACACACACTTGTTCACAAAATAATTCCTTATACAGAGTCGAATATCCATTTAAAAGTAAAAAAAATATAAGGAAACATAAACACAAAATGTACCACTAACAAATTTAACATTGCACAGCAACCCAACATACTAAACAAACCAGCTGGCCCTGCCCCAATTTTTCCTCAACAATTTTCCACACATTCCGTAGTGCGATCATCAATGCAGTGTTGCCCGAATTTACACAGTAAATCCCAAAACTTTCTTCACTCAAATTGGACAGTAAAAAGACAAAGCGACCCAGACATTTCTCATAGACCTTGATTAGTAGACAGCCAGTCATTACGTGTCGAGCCGTTTCTCATTCATCCCGCCTTAGGCCAATACTTCAATAATGCTTGTCGTAGGGCAAGTCCAGTTGCGGGCCAATTAAAGACAATACTGCCAGCCGATCAAGCCTAAACAGTAAATAAAAACGTCTTACCCAGTCACCAGGGCATTTAATTAGATACTGTTGAGGGGTCATACATTTGTAGTTCAGCTGGTAGTGTTTTTGGTACTTCTTCTGTCTCTCGAGGTGTTTGAAATATTTCGATCCAATCCCATGCTTTCACTTTGCTAGGAACTCTTCCTTCCGTTTCCAATAACCTAAAGTTAGGTCAGGTGTCTCATCAGTATTTTTGAGAAAAAAAAACAAGGACAATTTTACCCAAACATATATGCTGTTTTTACCTGGTGGGTTTTTCATCTCCTGACCCAACAGTGCTAACAACGGGCATTGGGGAAATGCCATTAGTAGCAACAGACCTCTACTCCTGACCTCAATCCAAAAAGCCCCAGTTCTAATGCTATACGCTCAATGGCCACCAAGCATGGAAGGCCCAATAAAGTTCGCCAGAATCTTCCCTCGAGCCTCTTGACCCATTTAAAATCCTTAGTCACCATGGCTTCCAAGCCATATGATACTGCTGGGAAGAAGCTTTGCTGGTAGAGCTTCAATATTCCAGCATAACTATACCCAGCAGTATTCGATGCAAATGTCTTAATAAGTTGAATCTGCACCATGGCTTTCTGTTTCTTTCCCTCCCTCATTGTCTCAGAATTTCCCCCATCCATGTGGAGTCCCAAACATTTATAAGTAGGCACTTTCTCTATGACTCCACCAGATAGTCTTAAAATTAGAACAGTACCACCCCTGCCATGCCTAATGAACTGGGTCTTATCATAGTTGATGATCAACCCATTCTTTTCGAGATAGGATACCAACGCATTGGCTGCCCTACGCAAACCAACAAAAGTGTGGTCAAATATTAGAATGTCATCTGCGTAGGACAGCCAATCAACACGAGTACTCCCAATCCTCGAGAGGTGTCACTGTACTGCTGACAGAGCATTCGGAAGATCAGACAGATGAGGATTGAAAAGCAGCGGGGCCAGCACACAGCCCTGTTTCGCTCCACATCCCGTCGGGATAGGCCGCGTGCTGGTCCCACCACCATCCAACAGGACTGACACCCAGGTTTGCTCGTATAACGGTGTAATAGACGACAGGAGACACCCCGGGATGCCAAGAGAGCCCAGAGTCTGCCTCTGTCCACCATATCGAAGGCCGCTCGTAAATCTACAAAAAGCACATTCAATGGAGGCATATCCAGGAAAGACACTCTTCTAACCAGCATGTCATATAATAGAAGATTATGGGTCGTTGACGACACAAGTCCAAAGCCAGTTTGGAAGGGGCTTAAGATGTTATGTTCCCTCGCCCAGCCTTGCAATTCTTTCAATAATGGAGATGCAAATATCTTTCCAGCAATGCCTAACATTGATAGTAGACGGTAATTGGCTGGATTAGAACGGTCATATTTTTTGTAGATTAGGATCAATTTGGAGCGGCACCAGGATTTAGGAATCTGCCCCAGTGTGCCTACCCTATCAAGCAATGATTTCAAAGGGGCAGCCCACTGTACTGGATCTTCTTTCAGAGCAATGTTGGAAAGACGATTATGACCCGGGGCTCATGATCTTTTTAGTCTATTGATATAGTCGGTACAATGTGCTTAGTTTAGGCTGGTAGTGAAACTGCAAAGCAGCGCTATAAATAACAAGTGTTCAGTCTGGGCAGGCAACCATCTGTTAACAAGGCAGTATTTGGATGATGGACTGAGTACAGATGGGGAGACATGCACGAAGGACTGATGCATCTGTGAACTTCTTGTTATGTGAAGTTTTACCTTTCATGACATCATTTTATCTGATTGTGACGGCCTTTGCTTTGGGTACCTTCTTTATTAGATTACGATTAGACCAGCTGTAGGAGTGAGTACTCCTTCTATCCAAATAAATGCAGAGAACAGATTGATTTTTCAGTAATGGTGGAAAGGCACCGGTCAAAAATATAACATATTTCAATAGAGGTGGAAATGCCACTATCATGCACCAAAAATGTTGATGAATAAACATTATACTGTCTCAGTTTGTGTATGTATGCATGTATGTATGTATGTATGTTTGAATCAAGTTACGCAATGATAGTTTGCATTAAGCAAAGTTTACATATAATTGTAAAAACATGCATTGCATCATGACCCGTTTACATTAGGCCCAGTTACCAAATTATAGTATTCTGATTTAGTAGATCATTGCCTATTTCCATTATGCCCAGTTGCGTCTCGTGGATCATTTCCAATATACTCAGAGGTATGTGATTGGTAATTTGCAGTGTCTCCACTTAGCACCTCACTGGCAGTTTGCATTATATTCAGTTAACTCATCCATTCCTGTCTTTGACTTCCCTCTCCCAGTAGGTTTTCTCTTTCTCTTCCGGCTCCACAAAAAGACGAGTCAGATGCTCTCCATTGAGGTCCACAGTTTGGTGTGGGATGAACATCTGCACCCTGTAGTGGAAACCTCAATGTGGTCTCCTCCCCTCAGGCAGTAACTGCTACTGGTTTTCATGCTGAGCGGGCTGGTTTCAGCTTCCAGGCCCATGCTGCAAGGCAATAGCATGCATGTCTGGCTGGTGGAGTGCTGATAGATGGCCCTCGGAACCTCTTTTTTGGCACATGAGCCTTACTTTTTGTGCCACAGGAACAATGACCTAATTTCTGCTGGTTTTCATACTCGAGCAGAGATCGGATTTGTGCTAGCTGTGGTGCCATTGCAATAACCAGATATGCTTGGTCTTCCTACTGATACAATGTCAGCTGTTGCACAGGGGGAAACAGCGGCGCAATTACCACATCAATGCTTGTGTTAGCGTTGGTGTAAACAAAAGCAACAATTTGATGAATGTGCTGACCTTGACACGTATGCAATTAGGCAATTCCTATTTTTGTGCCAGGACTAGGATCAGCTCATATTGAGTCACTGTACTTGCATTTCTAATTGTAGATCCAGCTCAATAACCAAACATAGCAATAACAACATTTGTATCAGAGATATTAATATCATTGAAAGTGTGGTGACTACTCCAGCCCTAAAACACGTGCAAACATGCCATTATAGCACTCTAAAATGAAAGAGCAAATATGATCATTGTGCTGCTGCCATATCAAGCAATGGATGGCTGCCATAAAAGTAGTTCCAAGTGCAAACTTTTAACATTCTCAGTATCAGAGACATCATTTGGGGGGGGCTATGGATCACAACTGCGACCGGTGCCCAAAACCGTGCGACCCCTGGAACTGCATTTGTGACCCCTGGCTATGGGGGAGGGCTCGGATTTCAAAAATAGATCATTTTCTTTTTAATTCACTCTGACTACAAAAAGAAGTTATTGCGTGCATTCTGGTGCATGGGAGTCAGAGGCATGCCTGCAGAGGAAGAGCAACGGATTCGAGGAAGATAAGTGTAAAGGTGTGTGTGTGTGTGTGTGTGTGTGTGTGTGTATATATATATATATATATATATATATCATGTGATGTACGTGTGTGGATATGCATTGTGATGTGTGTGAATGAGTGCATGATATATGGGCGGGTGGGTGTGTGAGTGAATGTTGAAAATGGGTGCATGTGTAAATGAGCAAGTGAATGTGTCTGCTTGTGTTAAATGGCTGGATTACTTACCAGTAATCTTGATTACTCCTAGTCCCCCTCTTCCTCGTACCATTACTTGCCTATGAAGCACCTTGAATAAGTACTGAGACGAGGGAGAGGGATGTGGAGGTATTGCTGGGCCGAGGAGCTGATTTTGGGGGTTGTAGGAGAATGGGAGAGAGAGGGGATGTGGGAAAGGACGGGCCAGGAGATGTGTGCGCTCATACATAATGGTCATCAATGATAAAGCAGGCATGATATGTATTAGTGGCCAGACTGGCATTTTGCAACAGCCAGCCTGGTAATTTCTTACTGTGGCATGACATTTGTTCTGGACATATATAATGAAGTAAGCATGATACTTTTTATTACCTGTCTATACTGGCATTTGTGTGCAGACAGTATAGCCATTTCTTGCTGTGTCATGGCATATATTCTGGGAATATATAATGAAGTAAGCATCATAAGTGTTATTGCGTGGCCAGGCTAGCATTTTGGTGCAGTTAGTCTATCCATTTCTTACTGTGGCTTCACATTTTGTACTAGGCATCTCTGAAAAACAATCATGATAAGTTTAGTTCCCTGGCTAAACTTGCCTTTGGATGCAGGCAGTCTAGCCTTTCCTTACTGTGGCACAGCATTTTTACTGTGCCTCATCAAGGCTATAGCAAACATGGTAAGTGTTATTACGTGTCTGACCTAAATTGTGCAGCCAGTTTTGACATGTTTTCTTATTGTGGCATTGCATTTTTAAAAGCAAAGCGTTGAGATAGCTCACTGGGTTGATGGCTCGCTACTGCAATGTACGTGTGCTCTGCAGGTTCGAATCCCAGCTACGCCAACTCAGCCTTTCATTCTTTTGAGGTTGATAAAAGAGTACCAACTTCAGTTGGGATGATAATTGTATGTAAATGTGTGCTATGTATAGTGCTTTGGCGAAAGCGCTATGTAAATGAATGATATCATGCATTAATGCTCCTGTGCAATGTTTGTGACTTGCATCTATTGAATTTTTGGATACTGTAATATTGCAGCAACTGCATATGTAGGGGCTCTACTGATCATATAATGACAATACCTGACCTGCAGCTATAATTGGCATAATTAACTTATTACATTATTTATTTAATGTGATTTAGTTTACATAAGAAACTTTACACATACTATAAACTATAAACTACCGGAAATATATCATAATATCCATAAAATACAAAATAATCCTAATAAAACCATCGGAATATGGCATAATATGGAAGTAACTGGCCATGTAATGCTGAAGTGGCATATCTATGGTAGTGCCTCAGCCTATGTTGATTCAATTGGGTCTAACTCTATCATATCATGACCCCATCAATGGCATATGAAGGCAGCACCTTTCTTAAAATGTGGTTGGTATCTAAAATATTCTACAAAACCCAAGGTGGGAACCTCAACAATCACTGGCACCTTGAGGTGAGAACATACAATTAAACATAGGGTGGTGCCAGGAGAAGGAGACTATCTGAAGAAGAAAGGGAGAAAGCTAGAAAAATCAAATCATTATTTCATTTCATTTTGATTTGACTGTGTAAAAAATCATTAAACATTTTAATCGGTTATGTTATAAAAGCATCCTATATATCACGCATCCATACATTCATTCAATCTAAATAAAGTCCTAAAACATTAAATTATTTTAAGATATTGAAGGGGAATATACAATTCTTTTCCAATTCATTTCACCTATACAATTAATAATAGTTCATTCCAGACAAGGTATCGACTATTGGTGCCCATAAGTGCAGATCTTCTTTAAAGTGCGGGCTTCCCAGTTGGTAAATAGTTTCGACTTGGCAAAATATATAAGTCTTCATCAGGATGGGATGAACATTAATAATTTCTGCAAACCCTGCTTGGGTTTGCCTGGTAACTTGTACTCCAATGGCCTGGTAACTTGTACTCCTGTGGCCTCTGGTGAACATCAGTATAGCTCACTCTTCACATACAGGCTAATCTTCGAGAATGCTAATTCACCTGTGCGAGAAAATTCATACATATCAGTGCGTCTCTCACGCGTTCTCATTTTGGTAAGTTAAGCCGTGGAACCGTTCATAATGAGCACCACCCTATATTTCATCTAGAATATTCTCGCCTACTTGAATACCTATTTGGTATTTTAAAATGTTCACATGTATGTACTTTATGTTACGTCCTCAAGCCACATCTGGTGACGCCATTATTGTTAAAGAGGAACTGATACCATCAGGCTCAAAGGTCATGTGACATCACTTCCTGTGATGTCATCAGGTATTTGATGTCACTTCTGCTACCCAAGGCATGTTGGTGAATCAACGTCCCTGCTAAGTATGTTCAGTGTTTGCACAATTACAGTACATTGCAAGTTTGATAACCCAATATGAGCGTTGTGTGACAACTTCAATATACTAGTTTCACAACTACAGTATATTCTCTGTTTGCACTATCTCAGTGTAGTCCTAGTTTCACACTCTCAGGTGTACAATTCAAGTATATTCCCAGTTTTAGCACCTGAATATATTGCGAGACAGTGCAGCTCAGTATGCATACAGGCAGTATGGATGTTTTTAGGACTGAAAATAAGAGAACTAGTTATGGCCTGCAGAGTCTATACTGGCTTGATAGTAAGAATAGTGTGGCCCTCATGACCTTTTGCTTGTTTCACTGAGCTATTTGGAAGACTGGTCCCTCCAATATCACCACCAAGATGATCTGGGGCAAACCGCTGAGAAACCACGGATAATCGGACACTGGCCTCCTCAGGGTGGAAAAATACAAGCAACTCTGAAAAGGAGGACCCACATCGGTGTGGTCAGACCAAGAATGTGGGGCAATTTGCCAATTACCTTGAGACCACAGTAGGATAACCGCTGGTCCAAGATATACTACAAAGGTTTCCCCTTTGGTGAAGGCCTTACCTGACGTAATCTAGATCCCCTTTGGCTCTCTTGATTGAAGGGTATAACCCCTCACTCCACTCTAGTCACCAGCATGTTCCTTGGTCCTTAACTTTGGGAATGACACCCCTGGGATGCTTCTGCTCCCATCGCCTGGGGGTATCTAGGGCACTGAAGCCTGCTGTGAGTTTGTGAACATGCCCATTCACTCCCCCATTTTTTTTAAAACATATTTTTATTGTTTTCTGATGCAAAAATAAACATGAACACAATTATTTCTTCCAACTTCCCTCCTCCCCTCCCCGGAAGAGTGGGTCCTCATCAGTTTTCAGTTCTGGAACATTTACGTACTGAACATGTCTGATATTTTAATGTTATGTGGACACCATTGGTCCATGTAGTCTGATTTCAAATATTCTAGGACTTGTCCCCATTCCTTCATGAACGTGTTGTTTTGGTCCTGGAGATGGTGCGTAATCTTTTCCATGGTCATTTGGGACCACACCTTTTGCAGCCAGGTGAATACCAGCGGCGGGTCTCGTTTCTTCCAACTTTCGGCTATCGTTGCCCAGGCTGCAATGACTAAACCCATGAAGCTCCTCCATTGTGCTTTGTGGAATCTCTTGGCCTGTGGGTCTTTAAATCCGCACAACCACACTCTTTCCCCCATTTGGTCTGCCTCTGGGAACATTTTCTGGATTTCCAGTCGCACTTCCTTCCAGAAGCCCTGTACGCCCTGGCAGTCCCACCAGATATGCCTCCAAGTTCCTGCGTCCGGGCACCCCCTCCAGCAGCGATCCGACGTTGCCGGGTACATTGATTTGAGCCTCTCTGGGGTGTAGTGCCATTGTGTGGTTATTTTCAACCACATTTTTCTGGTTTGGACTGCCCTGGTGAGTTTTGGGATGCCCGCCCAGAGTTCTTCCCATTGCTGCCTGGTTATTTCTTCCCCCAGCGTGGCTTCCCATCTCCTCATGTATGCCCATTTTATTTCCTCTCCTTGTGTGTTAATGTGGGTATATAGGGTTGACACCAGTTTTTTGTCTCCTGGGTTGGAAATTATGTACTGTTCAAATGGTGTAAGGTCCCTTGAGGCCGCCTGGAAGATCTCTGGTGTACTTAGCCAGTGTTTTAATTGCTCATATCTATAGCGGCCGGTCTCTGTTAGTTTCCACATGTTTTTGCATTCCTCGAACGATCGTATTTCATTATCCTGGATCATTTCGCCTATTTTCCTGCATCCAGCTGTTTCCCATTTCTCAAAGACGCCGAATTCCTGTCCCGGGGGGAACTGAGGGTTTCGGCAGATTGCCGTGAAGGGGGCCAGTGGGGTGGTCATGATTCCCTTCCTGGTTTGGTCGTCCCATGCGTTGAGGGTGGCTTTCATGACCTCACTAACTCTGAGGTTCTGGTGTCTGTGTTGTTTTTGTTTCCATAGTAGGTCCTCCAGGGGGGTCCTGGCCACTGCCCTGTCTTGTGTTGCCCAGATCGTCTGTTGGTCCCCCCCCCAACCATTCCTTGAGGATCCAGAGTTGGGCTGCCTGATAATATTTTTTGAAGTGGGGGAGGGACATACCGCCTGCCTTGGTAGGTGCCGTGAGAATGGCTCTGGAGATCCTTGGTGGTTTCCTATTCCACACGTATTGGGATATGGCTTTGGAGAGTGCTTTGAAGAAGGAGTTAGGGACTGTCACTGGGAGGGCATGGAAATGGTATAGCACCCTGGGGAGTATATTCATTTTTACTGCTTGGATTCTGCCCCACCACAAAATCCTAAGCGGGGACCATCTTTCTAGATCCTGTCTGACTTTAGCCAGGAGATGTGTGTAGTTGTTCTTATAAATCATGTCTACTCTGTGTGTTAGCGTCACCCTAGGTATTTGATACCCTCTTCCACTATTTTTAGACTTAGCATGCCTGCAACTGTTTCTGTTGTCTCCTTGTCTCCGGCAAGGAGCATAATCTCTGATTTATTCTTGTTAATCTTCAGGCCTGAGATCACCCCAAATTCCTCCAATATTTCTATGGATCTTGTCAGGGAGTTCACAGGGTCTTCCAGGGCCAATAGCATGTCGTCTGCATATGCATTAACTTTATGTTGCCTGCCCGCCATCTCGATCCCTCTTACCCCCACCGTTTCCCTTATCTTGATTAGGAGAGGTTCCAAAAATATGGCATATAGCAGAGGTGATAGGGGGCATCCCTGTTTCGTACCCCTCGTGATCTCCACCCTCCTAGTGACCTCTCCGTTTATTGCTATTCTTATCGATGGGGAGTTGTAGTTGGCCTTAACCATATTTATAAACTGCTCTCCGAACCCCGTATGCTTCAACGTTTTAAGGAGGAAGGACCATTCAACCCGGTCAAAGGCCTTCTCGGCATCTAGTGAAAGTAGGATTGCTGGTGTGTGGGTGATGCCTATTTTTTCTATAAGGTGGATGACTCTTCTTAGATTGTCGTGTGTTTGCCTACCTGGGATGAAGCCTGATTGATCTGTGTTTATTAGGGTCGGGAGGAGTGGTGATAGTCTGGCAGCCAATACTCTAGTGTAGATTTTGGCGTCTAGGTTTATTAAGGCTATCGGGCGGTATGAGGCCGGGAGAGTGGGATCTTTACCTTTTTTGTGGAACACAAGGACTTTTGCCTCATTCATGGAGAAAGTGACATTCCCACTGTCCTTGAATGTTTTTAGCAGCCTCGTCAGGAATGGAACTAAAGTGTCCGCATATTTTTTGTAAAATTGGGCCGTGAAGCCATCCGGGCCTGGTGCCTTTGACATGGGGAGGCCCGCTATTGCCCTGTGGACCTCTTCCTCTGTAATCCTTGATTCTAAAGCCTGTTTGTCTTCTTCTGGTATTGTCTGAATGGGAATAGATTGCAGGAACTTGTCTTGTTTCTTTTCGTCCGGGTGTTCCGTTGCATATAGATCTTGGTAGAACGCCTTAAAGGCCCCCCCTATGTCCTTTGAGTCTGTATGAGGTATGCCTTGCGCATCCTTGATGTTCAAGATCGTCATTGCTTTCTGTTTTTCTCTAATTTGTCTTGCTAGATATTTGTCCGCTTTGTTGGCCTTGATGTAGTGTCGCTGTTTTAAATATAGTAGGGAACTCTCTGCTTTTTTGTTGCGGAGCATCTCTAGTTGACCATGCACGTGTTTCATTGCTTTCTTGAGAGTTCTAGTGGGATGGAGTATTAGCTCCTCTTGTATGTCTGTTAGTTTCTTTTCGAGCGTTCTTTCCCATTCTTGATGTTGTTTGTCTTTGGCTGCCTTTTGTGCTACGACATGTCCACGGGTTACTACCTTAAAGGCTTCCCATACTGTCCCCAGTGGAACTTCTCCATTGTCGTTTAGGTCAAAGTATTCCCTGATTTTGTCCCTTAGATCCTCTCCCTGCACCTGGTCCGTTAGAATGTCGGACGGCATTCTCCATCTCCAGAGACCTCTTCCCCGTCCGGGGGCCTGTACATTGAGCCATAGCGGGGCGTGATCTGACAACGCTATCGCTCCTTTTTCGATATCCTGGATCCTACCCATCAGTCCCACCGACACCCAGAAATAGTCAATCCTCGACATCGTGTTCTACACGTGCGAGTAGTAGGTGAATCCTGCATCTTGTCCCCTTATTTCCCTCCATGCGTCTCGTAGTGCCATCTGTTCCATCCTTTGCTTTAATCGTTTGGAAGGGGTCCCATGTGGCTGCGTTCCCCCCGCACTCCTATCTATGTGAGGTTGCCAGGCCAAGTTCAAGTCTGCTCCCAGGATTATCTCTCCCTTCGCAAATTCCTCCAGTTTCCCCAGAGTATCCTGGAGAAATCCATCCTGCCCAGTGTTCGGCGAGTATATTGCCGCTAGGGTGAGTCTATAGCCTTCTAAGGAGATATTAACAAATGCAAACCTCCCTTCCCTGTCTACTCGAGTGTCTATGAGGTTTGCCGTTAGACCCCCTTTTGCAGCAATCAGTACTCCTGCTCTTTTTTCCCCAGCATTCGCCTGCGCCCAGATCGTATATCCTCTGAGGTGTACTTTCTTTTTGTCCTGTGCCTTAATGTGTGTCTCCTGGAGGAGCAAAATGTCCGCCTTTTCCCTTCTCAGCAGGGCCTCCATTTTTTTCCTCTTCACCGGTGAGTTCAGCCCCCTTATATTTTGTGAAGAAATTCTGAGCTTCCCCATCTCTTCTACTCTGCTTGTACAATAATCATTCCCGTATACTGTGATCCCTTCCCTCTTCCGGATTGTCCCCCACCCTGCTTCCCCCCCAACTTCCCAACTCCCCCCCAACTATTAACATGAATTCAACTTTGATCCCGAGGAGGGCCTAGGCACCTAAGGTTGCTAGGGCGTTGCGCCTATCGCTCCCTGCCCTCTCATAGCTCGGGATTAACTGTGCGGGAGTCCTAAACCCCGCTTCATCCTCTACCTAGGGTACTTTCCTCCCATTCCCCCGACCGGGCCTCTTCTACTTGGTAATCCGAGGTTTTCTAGTTAATCTTCTTCCGCCCTCTCCCTTCAAGTGGGGACGAGCCAGTGGCCCTGTTGATCATCTCTAGTGGTCTCCTGCTGGTTTCCCTGTTTTCCCCCAGCCATTTGGTTTCTTCTTTTGTCTCACTACCTCCCATCCTCTCAACCTTTTGTTGGTCTCCCTTTTCGTCCTGCTATCCCCTGTGTCCGTATCTTCCATCTGCTTGTCCATTATATTGAGCCCCTCCTCGCAAGTAGTCACCCTTCTCTGCTTGCCCTCCCACTCGAATACTAGGCCGAATGGGAACGTCCATTTGTATCTGATTTCTTTCGCCACCAATTCCTTCACCAATGGGGCCATTTCCCTTCTTTTTAGGAGTGTTGCTGAGGCGAGATCTTGGTACAACTGTATTTCCACTCCATTCATCCTAATGTGGTCAAGGTGCCTCGCTTTCCTTAGGATCAGTTCCTTTTGTGTGTAAGAAGCGAGTGCTGCTAATACGTCCCTGGGTCTCTCCCCTGGGGCGCCAGTTCTTCTCGGACCCACCCTGTGGACTCTGTCTATCCCAATGTTCTCTGATTCTTGTTCTTCGATTATATCTCTGAACACCTCTTGTATCGCTGTTTTAAGGTCTTTGTCCATCACCGATTCGGGCACATTCTTTATACGGGTGTTGGATCTGCGGGAATGGTTCTCCAGATCTTCACACTGGATTTCCAGGTTATGGGTTAGCCGGATCAAGTGTTCTTGTGTTTCGCTGTTCTGTTTCGTTTCCTCTTCTATATTTTGTACGATTCTCTCTACTGTGTCTGTCCTTTCCTCCCGATTGGCCACATCTATTTTCAAGTCCTGTACCGCCTGCTTCATCTCGTTTTTCATGGAGGCGAATTGGTGCTGGACTGTGGACATAAACTTGTCCTGGAGCTCCTCAAACCAGGCCTTCATATCTTCCTTTATCGGGGGGAGAGAGCTCTGGTTTGGGAGATACGTGTCGGAAGGGAGTTCTGCCTGGGCTTCTGAGGACCACATTTGTAGCAGACTTGTGTCCTGTTTGTGCGATTGCGATGTGGGGTGAGAGGGGGCCCCTTTCCCCTTTGCTCGTGACATCCTCCTTGATTGTAAGGGGGGGAGTGACTGGTGGTGGTGTGGTCCCCCACAGGGCTGCCAGAGTTTTCTTATCGGGGGGGTTGTTGCCACCTCCCCTACGTCCTCCTTGAGTGCGGGAGTGCCCTGAGTTATATTGGGGTCTTATTCCCCCTCTAGTGTCGTTATGGGGCGGGGCACTCCTCCGCGCCCGGCCGGCGTCTTGTGTATGTGCCCCCGCCTGATCGTGGCCTTATGTGCCGGGGATAGTGTAAGGAGGGGGGGCGCTTGTGCGGGCGCGCTCACCTCTCGATCTCCTCTCTTATGCCAGCAATGCCCGCTGTGCCGTGTCCGTGAGTGCCCGGATGGTACCTCCTCCTCCTCTCGTTCTTCGCCGCCGGAGTGTCGATCCCTGTGTGCCTGTGTGCCTCGCTGCTGCCGATCCGGCTGCTCGTGCTCTTCTCCCCCCGTCTGTGCCGTGCCGCCCATCGCACCCGGCGGTGATGCGGGGATTCTTCTTGGTGCCGGGCCGGGTCCCGTTCCTCTTTTCTGTGTCGGGATAGTAGGCGGCCCTCTCCCCGGGACTCTGTTCTTTCACGGGTCCGCCGCTGCGCGGCCTCCTCCGCTAGGCCGCTGAGGACACCCTTGGTGGGGGAGGGGTGGTTGCTTCTTTCAGCGGCGGGATCGCCGGGGGCTGTGTTGCCGGGGCTGTCTCCGATCGCCACCGTTTCCACTGTCTCTTGGGTGTTGCGGCTCTGATTCCAGTGCGGGAACCGTCGGAAAAGCTCGTTTGAAGTACTTTTTTGTTTAGGCCCTGCGGGAGCGCGATCTAGACGCGACCTCCACTGCCGGCGGCCATCTTGGATCTCCACTCCCCCATTTTTAAATGGATGACCAGATGATCTGTCGTTACCTTAAACAGCAGGAAACCCCTTTCCTTTCAAGTGCTCCCCCCCCAATGGGGAGTCACCTGCGTACTCTATTCAAGAAGAATGGAACTGAATTTCATCCACCAGAACTATGTGTACATTTCATCAGGCATTTAACAACCTCAAGTAGTTTGGGCCTGCAGGGCAGTTATCGTCCTGGCTACATCGATTGTACTGTTCTATATAATCATTCTCTTTCATCTTTACCTCATTTTACTGTTATTGTACATTTGCGGTTTACAAAACTCCTACGAAATAATAATACATTTCCAGTTTAACAAATCCAGTGTGCTCCCAGTTTATAGAATCTGAGTACAGTCTAAATTTGCTAATCTTAGCATACTGCTAGTTTGACAATCCCAGTATGTTACCAATTTGCTGAATTTCATTATATTCTGATGTTGTTAATCCCTGTATAAATCGAGGTTTTACAATCCTAGCATTTTCTAATGTGGACAATCCCAGAATATTCCCAGTCTGGCAACTTCATTCAGTATATTCTCAGTTTGCGCGTTGAAAGTATACTCCTAGTTTTACAATTTCTGTATGTTTCCACTTTGTCAAATCCTGGTATTTGTCAAGTTTGGCAATCCCAAAAGTTTCTCATTTTTCACAATATTTTATTTTATTGTTTGCAGCACAGGCCTAGTTTGAGAACAGTGGAGCACTGTACAGGGGGTGGGTAGCCAGCGTTTGTACTGGCATCTCTTCCCAGTAGCGCAGTACTGCGAGATGTGGCCTGTGCATTGGACTGTGTATCCATTGGGATTAGTCCTCAGTCACATGTTGTTAAACAAGCTATGTTTTGAGAGATTTGCAACATTTGAGAATTGTGGGGGCATTGCGAGCGGATACCAGGATCGAGTTGCAGAGGGTGGGTGCTTGACATGAGAAGGATTACTTGCGGGTCCGTTTTTTGCAGATGGGTTCTGATTTGAGAAGGTTGGTCGATTTGCTGTGCGAGGAGCATGTTCCACATGATATGTGGAGCTTAGCTGCTAGGTGCGCTGGTGTGCCATGCGTGACTGCTTTGTAGATGATACATGCAGTCTTGAACAGTATTCTGGCCTGGAGAGGAAGTCCATGTAATTGGCCTAGGACAGGATGATTCGGTCAAATTTCTGCACACCCATAATAAAACAGGATGCAGCGTGGTGGACTGCTTTTGTGAGTGGCTTGGAGCCCCGTCAGGAGGGCATTTCCCCCACTGATGTGCAAGACCACAAGTGCCTGCACTACTATCTTGAAGTCCTGTGGTGGTAGTAAGGGTTTGATGTTATGAAGGGTTGAGATTTGTAGCCTGGACTTTTGGCCCTTCTTAGCTATGGGTTTCTGGAAGGACAGGCTGCTGTCAGTGGTGAGGCCTAAGGATGTTGGTGAATCTGAGAGTTGCAGATCAAATCCTTCAAGGAGCATATCATTGAGCCATTGTTGGACAAGTTGTTGTTTAGCAGATGGGATGATGAGGATGAATTCAGTCTCAGATCGGTTAGGATTGAGGTGGGGAGTCGACATTCAGAACTGGATGATGGCTAGGTAATCACAGACACGATTTATGTCCTGTTGGCTTTTGACTCTCATGTGCAACAGTGTATTGTCTGTGTATTGGTGGATGGCTATTTCAGGATCTTTGAGGAGTGTGCCAAGAGGCTTCACGTAGAGGTTAAAAAGGGTCTGTGAGAGGATGGAGCTTTGGTAGACTCTGCAGGAGACTGGGAGTCATTCAGAATACAACATGTTCATCTGGATAGCTAGGTGACTGTCCAAGAGGTAGGAGGTAAACAAATTCCGGACAGTGCCAGAGAATCCCATCATGTCAGCGAGGAGGGAGAGGAGGATCCAGTGGTCAAGGAGGACAAGGAGGAATGAGTCGCCCTTATCCATGATTTGGCGGCATCATCCACCACCTGGATGGTGGATGTCTCCATGATAGACTTGGGGCAGAACCCCAACTGAAAGTCATTTAGGAGGTGTACTTGTTGATTCTGGTGTGTCGTTGTTAGCAACTACTTTTTCCAAGATGTTGCCAATAAACAGGATGTTTGTAATGGGCCAGTAGTTCACCAGGTCGTCTGGGTGTAAAGTCGACTATTTCTAAAGAGGTCATATGAGACTTGTCTTGAGGATGTCTAAGAATTACCCTTTTGTGAGGGATGCATTAATGATGCTGGCGAGTGCGTTGCACTCTGTGCCTATCGATTGTTTATTGTTGGAGGCCGGGATAATATTGTCAGAGTAGTCAGTATTGGGGGTGAAGCTGTAGTAGGTTGATTTGATGATCTGTCCCATTTTTTTCCTATTATTTTCAATACAAAAAGTTGTTGATTCCATTGCAAATTTCCGGTGTTGCTGGCACCTTTGGGTTGGGTGAGGGTTTGCTTCTCTTTGTTGGCCTCTTGGCTTTATGTGAAGCTTTCGCACTCTCAAGGCATCTTGTGCTTAGCCTCTTGGCTTTGCCATTATTTTTCACACTCCTCTTGTCAGTCTTTGGCCTTGCCGTACTGTATCTATTCATAAAAGTTCTCTTTGAGCTGGTTTTATGTATTCTTCACCTTTCTGTTGCACGCTTTCACAATGGTGCTCTTTTCCGTGGGTTGCTTTCAAAAAGGGCACCATTCTCACCCCATGTTTTTGACATTCTCCTATCCCGAGGCTAGTGAATGCAACATGCCAACTGGCCAGGAAGGGTAGGGGCAGAGTGGCAATTAGTCACAGGATAGATTGGGCATGCTCCATCATCTCCTCTCCCAGAACAAGCTCGTTGGAATTACTCTCCTGACGGTTTGCTTTATTTCACATGGGGATGAATAGGGCATCAAGAGTTTTGTACAAGAGGAGGTCACAAACCTCTGCATCGTGAGTGACTGCTGATAAGGCGTCGACCAGCAATAGGAGACATGTTCTTGTGGTCCCTGGGATTTGTATGGAGGAAAGGGCGATATTGATGAGGTTCGCTAGGCTAGCTTGCTGGGGTTGCCCAGGGCGCTAGACCATTCGAACCCTATAAAGGGTGGGGATATGCTGTGGTGGTGTTTTTTGGTCGTTAATAGTTTTAGTAGCATACTTTGTAGGTACAATGCAGGATAGAGGGTCTGGCCCCTGTCCCAAACAGGCCCAAAAAGGTGCAAACAGGTGAGGTCCTTCTCTTCGTCTTTCTCTTGCTGAGGATGCCTAAGGAGGACTGGTAAATTAGGAGGTAGGCGGAGCAATCTCATCTGTGCTTTCTGTCTGTCTGTAGTCCTTTAGTACTTGCCTGGAAGGCATGAAAACTGGTGGTGGGTCGAACAGCTGATTGGAAGGACCTGATCACATGACCAGACGTCCCTGCAATGCAGTCTGCCTGGGGCTGTCCTGGAGTCCTTAAGCAGCTGCCTGGATGGTGTGAAAATTGGTGGTGGGCAGAGCAGCTGAGTGGGAGGACCTGGTCACATGACCAGGCCCTGCCGCTCAGTGTACACAATTCTATTACAATTCTAGTAGTTCTAATACTAGTACAGTCAAATTTTTCATAATTCCAGAATACCCATGTTTACTTTTGCATGGTTTTGTGCTTTAGCACAATCTGATATTATCTAAGGTTTGCTGAAACTCGCAGCTTGATTATTACAGAAAATTGAGTTTGAAAAACCAGTACACTATATTGGCAGTTTGCACAACCCTAGTATATACACCAAGTTAGCCAGATTCAATTTTGTAATTCACAATGTACTCCAGGTTTGAATATCCAAGCACATTCCCAGTTTGACTAACCCCACAAAGCTCCCAATATCACAAGCTCGGAATACTCCCAATTTCACAGTACATTCCCAGTTTCAGATTTGTCGCTACTAACCTTACACAAATGTTAGGCTAGCCTGATGATATGCACATGGATATGTCTCCTATTTGAACGTTATAGTGAGCTAAAACATCCCATTGAACAGATTATTTGAACCATGTTAATTCTTAGTAGAGGGGTTCCCACGTTTCTGTAAATTCACTACTAACCTTGTTTGATAATTTCGGTACACTGTTAGCCTCAAAATCCTAGTAAACTCCCAATTTGATCCATTCCAGCATCTTCTTAGATGCTCACTCCCAGTAAATTACCATTTTTAATGACCCAAACATGCCCCCTTTTTGACAATAGCATTATTATCCCAGTTTGACAACTCAAATATATCCCAGTTTGCACTATCCTAGTATGTTCCTATTTGTACATTTTGAGTGTATTTTCAGTTTGCTGAAGGCCTTTGAATCCCAGAATTTTCACAGTTTCCCGGTACTCACAGTGGAGGTAAATTCCAGTATTCCTGTGTTTTAAATAGAGTATGTTGAACTTGTATTCAATCATATATTACTGAGAGAGTCCTAAGATCATAGTTTCCTTTCAGGTAAAAGGGGAATCCCAAGCACCCTCTCTGGGATTTCCCTCTGTATATATTAGATGTCGAACCACATTGTGATCTCTTTGGAGGGTAATGGTGTTGAGATATTGCTCTGTCTTCCTGAGGCAAACACCTCAATATTGTCACTATAGATCCCATGCTAAGGGTTTGTCACCTGTCTCATAATCCAGACTCTGCACTAAACAATATAGAGACGGGTTAATCACTCATGAAACAGCAACCAAACTTTAGATTAACATTACTGTCAGCATTGGGAGATAAAAGTTAAATGGCCTGTTCTCATGCTGGAATACAGTATGGGTGTTGTGAAGGCAACATGAAGCAAGAGACAGACAACAGAATCAAAGTTCAAAACAAAATGGTTTATTAAATCAAATGCCAGGATGGTAGAAGGCTTACCTTTCCTTATGCTAAAGTGGGATTTCCCTGCCTGAACGAAACTAAGGAAAGTCTGAGTCAAAGAGTTCATCTTAAAAGTCTGTCTGTGTCCAAAGCCTATGCTTGCCCTCACAACTAAAGCTAAGCAACGTGTAGGGATGTCAATAATCAAACAAATGGTGATCAACACAGAGTTCTGAGCTTCTTCCTGCTCTCATCTTCCTTCTCAACTCCCCTTCCCCAAGGACAAGAAAGTTCCCGAAAATTTGCAAGTTTATCTTTCTCAAGTTCAAGGCGGTTCCGCAAATGCTCGAATTTGACTTGTCCAAGATCCAAGCAACACAGTTCTAAAGGAAAAGGGGTCTTGAGGTTCCGTCCATTCCCCAAGACTTCAATGGAGCAACTAATATTTGTTTCAGGCTTTCAAAGTTCATCACAACTCCAGGTCAACTTGACCCTCCTTCTGGTTTGCATCACCAGCTCACTTACAGTGCTCTTTCTTGTTATAGTTCACAATGTCTTTGGCTTTCACACTGCAGGGCTCTCTGGTCTAGGCGCAGTTGTGAGACCACATGGTTCACCCATCACAGGTTGCACAACCAGGAACCCTAAGCTCTTCATCCCACACAGGTTCTTCTGTATTTGCCCCTGTGTTCAAATTCACCTTCACTATGCTTCTCTTTGTTGGCCTCTTGGCTTTATATGAAGGTTTCGCACTCTCATGGCATCTCATGCTTAGCCTCTTGGATTTTCCATTATTTTTCACACTCCTCTTGTCAGTCTTTGGCCTTGCCGTACTGTATCTATTCGTAAAGGTTCTCTTTGGTTTGACAAACTTTGTTTCTCAACTGGTTTTATGTATTCTTCACCTTTCTGTCGCACACTTTCACACTGGTGTTCTTTTCCGTGGGTTGTTTTCAGAAAGGGCACTATCCCCTTTAGCGTTCATCTACTATTAGTTTTGTCCATGACATTTCATTCAATTCAATATTCAACATACATAGTTTCGCTTTGTTTCAAGATTTTGTTTAGTTCCATATTAAATGTGCATATTTGAACTCTTCTTCGAGTTTTCATTCAGTTTGGCCCTCAGGCATAGAGGTGCTTAAACAAGACAGACAGACACACAACAAGAATAGAAACATCAGTTCAATACAAGCCTTAACTTGGCAACCAGGAAATAACCATTAACATTATTGTGTAAACTCAAAAACAGAGGCAAATTAGTCTGGCCGATAGGTTACGACCTATCACAATACAGTCTGTGTCATTCCCAGTGCACCAGTCTTTAATTTGCACTCTTTTCAAAAATGTAAGATCTTGAGCTCTAACGCAGCCATGACCAACTTTATATTGCAACCAAAAAAGAGCCTTATTTCTCAGTACCTCTCTGGATTCCACACAAGCTGGTTTATTTACATTGGTAATGACAATGTTTCTTTGATCCATCACCAAACTTCTCAAGATCGGATCAGTTAGCACTGGCATACAGGCCTTCTTTACACAGATACCCTTTCCCAATGGCAAAGTAACCGGATCATGTAGGTTTGACTGAACCTAAAGGTTTATGGGAGGCTAACAAGGAACTTCCTGGCAAAGCCCTAGCTATTAGTCCCACAGAGTGACAGGATTTCAAGCCACTAGCTATTGGCTAATGTATGGTAGTCTCCTGGAGAACAGATGATGAGGTGATATTTTCAACAGAGCCAGTTTGACACGCTACATCTATCATAGTGCTGGTTTCCTGAGCATCCACTAGAACACCTTGAGAAGCTTTACCTGCCTTATCGGAAGGAAAATGTGCAGTAATCTCATCAACGGAGTGAACCCAAGCAGTGAAATCAGAACAGGAATTGCACTGATTGAGATCCTGTATAATCTTTTCTTTAATATATTGCCAACCTACAGGCCCCTTCAGGCCTTTGTTAGGGCTCTTATTTGAGCCCTTATTTTCACTGTTGGACAAAGCAACAGTATCTACAATAGCACTTTCCATGCTTAGCAGCAGGGATTGCAGTACAGTGTTCACAGCTTGAGAGATTCTCTCAGTGCCTCCGGCTTGACTATCAGCCTGAACTTCCACTGATGAACCCCCCACAGTCTTCCGGTCAACATCTTTCTCCTTTTCAAGGCCTACATTTATCATTGATGAAGCCCCAATGTCCCATGTCTCCTTGTTGATTTAATCCCTTAAATGCAGGCGTCGTCTCCTGTGAGCACTGCTCGCTAGAACCTCTGAAATTCTACTACTACAAGAGGCAGTATGTATCGGAGAAAGCACAGATGCAACAGGTTTAGTAACAGGGGACAATTCAGCCACTAAGGATGGACTTTAGTTAAAACCCATGTCACTAACTTAAGATCTAGTCTGAATGGCCATACTTTAAAGGGAGACACTGGAAGAGAGACTGTGAGAAAAAAGGGCAGTTCTGCTAGCAGCTTTTAAATGTTAGCACAGTAAAATGCTGGTGCTCAGCAATTATAAAAAAACAGCGCAGTATCATGATTCCCGCCTCCAACAGCCAAAATGATGTAGAACCCATGTTGGTGGCTTTGGCCTCGCATAGCCCCTAGGAGCGCCCCCGGCTTTCAGTGACACCCTTTTCCACTCACCGGTACTCAGCGTTTCTCCTGCGGCTGCTACGGGCTTCTTTTCAGCTTCACAGCTGAGCGGGCCAGACTCCATGATCTCTGCTCGCTCTCTGGGTACCTCCCGCTTCTGTTCCGCTTCATAGGCAAGCAGACTGATTTCTGTGAGTCCTGCTCATGGTCAGGGTGCTTCAGAGCACATGCCGGCAGCTCTGCAACCCGACTCCACGGACAGGGACAGCGTCCCGTCTCTCTTGTTCCTTGCTTGCAGCCTCAGCTGCTGTCTCTGGGCAACAGAGGCTCCCACACCTGTGGCAGAATAATGGCTCGACTCGCCTTGGGCTCCACAGGTTGTCTGGGGCATCGGCTGGTGTCCTGGCTTCCTCTCAGGTCCCACCATGGCTGTTTCCTCACGACCTGGATTCTCTGCTGCGCTCTCCCACACAGGGCTCCCTGCTGCCCCTCGCTGTGCTGTTTCACTGGTCACCCTTTATACACCTGCAACCACTTGACAGGCTGCAGGTGTGGCTTCCCAATTGGGCTTGCCTGATCATAGTTAAAGGGACATGCCTGACTTTCAAAACACTCTGCAGGCATGTTCCTCGTCCCAGTACCAAAATGGTGAACTGAAGTTTTAGTGTTCATTACTCTTAGTCGCCTCTTCCTGGTCCCAGTTTCAGAGGTCAAGTATGGGGAAATGAGAATGAGGAGAGCTGTTTTAGAGTAGCCCATGAAGGCTGGGGGAGGGTTAGGTTGGTCGTCAATAGGAAAAGGGGTATACCATGTTTCCCTGCGGGCATCTCAGTCTAAATCCCCACCCAGATTACCCTTCTCCACCCCCAGGGTCAGGATCCAAGAGCGATGGCCTTTCCCTGGCCACCCGAGCAGAGGTACCAGGAGGAATAGGAGTGAGGATACCCTCAGGTTTCTCACAGTGTGTACGCATTGTTCTGGAACACTCTTGAAGGTATTTCTTCCTGTGAAAGTGATATTGATCTCCTATATACTGGATCTGACCAACGACCCTAGATCTAGGATTACTACAAAAGATGATCTCAGAATGTCAATGTATTTTGCTTCATTTTTTAAATAAATATTTTCCCAAAAGACACATTCTTAACTAGCTACACAGAACATGCGTTGGGTCATTTTAAGTCATGTTCCAGACAAGTAGAGCATCATCCTGATTCTTTCAGAGACAAGGTAACCTTGTAAGCTGTTGTCTAATAAATTCTGAAAACGACTTTCTGTTTCTTAAATCCATCACAGGTCGATATCGCAAACCGCTAAAATTGAGAGAGATGAATATGAGATTTTCTCTGTTTCTGTTTTAAGTTATTTATAAGTTGCTATATTGATAGGAGATAAGATGTGTTGAATTTAAGATACAATAGTGTCGCTGTTTCCATAAAGGCAAAAAATGTGCTATTTGTCATTAGCGTAATTTAAAGAAATTACACTTTTATTCAGCAGTAAATCATAAATGTTAAACAAAAGCGGTCAAAGGCCGTGAACCCTGAGGAACCCCATTGGTGATGTATTCCTCATTTTAGACCTCTGATTAGACAGAAATGAAGACAGGCATGTGGTTGTCTTCTGAGATGCTTATACAATGTCTGCCATACACTGCAACAAAGATGACAAAGATGACAAACAAGAGTATTGAAGACTGGAAATAGGTCAATTCACATAAGTTAACCAGCGTCCTCGTCATCAATAGCTCATAACAGGGTAACTCTAACATCAAGCACGGCAAAGCCCATCCCCTGTGTGGGAGAAAGCTAGATTGCAATTCATCCAAAATATGATTATTTCCATGAAAGACTAGAGCTTGGATGCAGCTTATCTTGTCCAATACTGTTAGTAGAAAAGGAACATTTGTAATGGACATCTAGTTGGAGAGGAGGTTAGGGTCTAAGGAGAGTTGTAAAAGAAAAGAAGTAACCCATACCTTTTTCAGATATTTGGGGATCTTGGAATCAGTAAGAGATGCTTTAACAAATGGGGTACCTTTTGGGGCTAGAGTGGGTAGGTTTTCTATTACCGCAAAAAATATTCAACGTTCATCTGGATAACAGGTTGGTTTTCAGATCCTACAACCTTAATTATATCACCCGCGGATACCATATGCAATTTGAATTCAATAGAGGACTGGGGATTAGAAGAGTATGGATCCTACATGGGACCACCTATGTAGGGACTGAGAGCCACAGGGGTGATTTGGCGGTCTATACCATTTCTATCGAAAAATCCAAAAGAGTAGAGATACTTTAATTTAATTACACCAGAAACTCAAGGACTGAATAGAAGATTTCAAGGCGTACGTTTTATCTGGAGAGTGCACAGTTGTAATCACTTCTTTAGTACAATGTTTAGCTCAGTATGTTAGTCTGGAATAATAGAATATTTTAGTATTCAAAATTATTTATTTATAAGAGCTCCATATCTGTTTAAGTACCTGACTGTAGTCTGGGTTAGGATTCTTACACCATTTTCGTTATGCTTTTCTCATTTCACTTGTAATGACCTTGTGCCAACTGTTTGTCTTTTGTCTGGAATTAATATTTTGTGTAATCATTGATGCCATTTAATCAGTTAGTTCAGCATAGCTCCCAATTTTCCGAGTTCCATCCAGGTCTCTTCTAGACAGGCCTGTTTTTTTTGCTTTTTTGCACTCATGCTGGGACTTGTAGACCCACCAAGAGAATGGGAAATACGAAACTGCATGTTCCAGCATGCAATTGGAAGCAAAAACCAGAACCAGCTCTAGAACACCTGCATGGAACTCGGAATGTTGGCAGCAATGGTTCAGTCATTTGAGTATTATTGGTTTCCGTAATGTTATCCACATTGAATGGGTTTTGTAGAAGGATGGAAATAGCTTCAAATGAGATTTCAGATGAGACCATTTTAATTGTTTTCTGTAATGGACTATAGGTTCTTCCCACATTTTACGCAGAATAATTTGAGTGCCACATTCTCTCACTAATTCACTTGGATATTGCCAAAAGGAACTGGATTACAATTCCATGAAATGGCCTTATCTAGTGTCCGCCCTCTAAAACAACATCCTTGCCCCCTGCAAGCCATACAAAATGCAACAGCCAGACTCATCCTCCACCTACCCGAACAAACAATCGCACATCAGCCCGCTCTTGCCCAGCTCCCCATGCCTCAGCGAATTGCCTTCAAAGGACTCTGCATTGCATCCAAAGCCATCCATCTGAAATCTCCATCTTACCTTTGTGACACACTCAAACCCATCACCCACACAAACATCAGACAAGCCAGTCAACACCCTCTACACATTACACTCTGCAAACTCACATGCACACACAAACAAGCATTTACCCACTGCGCACCAACGGCATGGAACACCCTATCTCTTCACATACGCACTGCATCCTCCATCAACACTTTCAGAAACAGTCTCAAAACATACCTGTTTCCCCAAACATAACCCTGCCCTCCTCAACTGCTTTCACTTGTCGATCATAATCTTCATATCCATCCTTAAAAACATTTTGTAACTTCTTTTTTAACTCAAACGTTTTCAAACTTTCAACCATGTAAGGTGCTTCGAGACCCTCTGGGTAGGGCCAGCGCTAAACAAAAATTCAAATAAAATGAATAACAAAATAAAATGAGTTTTACTTTTATGGGACATGTTTTTTTTTTTAATTTGTATAGCGCACTAACAGCCTGAAGGCATCGAGGCGCTGAATGTGAAGGTCCAATTCATATAGGACAGGGACAAAATGATTTGCTATTCTGTCTGATGGATCATGAAAACCTATGTTTAAATCACCCATAATCAGTCTTATTAGATTTTTAAAAACTGACTGCAAATGGAGTATCATGACCCAGGAAGCAAAAAAATAAAATAAAAAACACTACTAGAAGGCAAAGAGAACATGCATTTTCCAAGGGTGCCTTGAAGGGTAGGTCAGAAGGAGGAGACAGACCAGGGTTTACCATTTAAAAAGAGGTTTAGTAGAAATTATATGAAAAATTGCTAACTTTCCCAATTCTAAGGGTTTCCCTACCTAACAAAACTAAACTAGGTTGCTCGTCGTCTGGTCTAAAGTCCAAAGTAAAAGTCTGTCTTCCGTTCAAACTAAACTTCTCTGTCCCTATCACTTATACTAACTAAAGACCTGGAGAATTACCCCCTTATCCTGGGACTGCCTTTCAGCCATTTAAATTCTATAATGGTTCTTCAAATTGTTTGTTGCTATGTCTTGCAAAGGTTTATTCCGTTCTCTTAGGGGACTTTTCCAGATCCTTTTCTTTATTTCTCCTTGGATTCTCAAGTTCCACTCTGACCTTTATTTCCTTTTCTTCTGTTCTTTTCAAGGATGTATGACATTTTGTATTTGACCAACACCGGTTTCTCCCAGTGGTGTTCTTTCTCTCTTATAGCTTTTTAAACTCTCTTGTACTCTTATATTCTCGCTGGGATTTGTGTTATGTTCTCAGTAACAAGGTCCATTACTTTATTATCCTTTCCTTCACTGGGACGAGTAGGCTGAGTTGTTATGTGTTCACCACTCTTTTCAGGTTGTAAGCATTTAATGGGATGAGTATGTTGTCTCCCTGAATACTCTTCACTCTTCTCAGGCTTTATCCACTCAGTGGGACGAGAATGCAGTGTTCTACAATACTCTTCACTCCCCTCCTTCAATTACCATTTCACTGCAATGAGTAGGCTGTCTCAAATCGTTATATTTGTATCTCGTTCCAAGACGAATATGATGCAGCCCCTCGTTATGTGTGCTTCATTCCCTGGACGTCCCGCTCTCTTAGTTACCTGTGGTGTAATAGAGCTGCGTGACCAGGTCGGCACTCACCTTCTTAGTTTCTCTGCGAATGGTCAGGGTGGCTATTGTGCTTGTTCCTTCTCTTTCCTTTGACACGCTTCTGTGTCTTCTCTGGCGGATTTGACATCGGAAGGGAGTTTAACTTGTTCTCCTTTCCCGCCACCACTTTTCTGTTGCAATTCGCTCTGAGGACTTCTTTCAGGCAGGTAGGCTTTGCGACAGCCTGGGCACTTCCGAGCCATGGCTTCCCTGCAGCCTTTCCTGAGTGTCTGTCTTGTATCTGTTCTCGAGCTTGCAGACTTCCTCTGGTCTGCGACTTACGCTGTGCGACTCTGGCCCTCTCTTCCTCCTGCTGTTTGCTTGTGTGATATGTAGCTTTTACTCTGGGTTCCCACCGTCTCCTGAAAATCTGATTCAAATCTCCCGGGGGTCTCTCTCTCAGTGTCTGGCTCTGCCATGTTTTATGTTGAGTCTGTGGAGCTTTTTCAGTTTCTCATCATAGTCTGTTTTCTGTGTCATTGACATAATCATTATATCTTCTTTAAGTTTCTTCATACGAGTACCAATCAGGGTCTTATTTTTCATCATCCTTGGGGTTTTACTCATCTCAGTATTTGGCAAGTACTTACCTTCTGTAAAGACTTTACAATCACAGATGTAGGAGGATTCCGGCTCTTTTTCAACTGACATAGATTGATAAGACTTTTGTGTGAGATGAAAAGGGAGTTCCTCATCGGAATGGGAGTCCTTGTCCCCAAGGGGGGAGTCTCTGCCTGTGAGGTCCCACTTGTTGCCACCCCTGGGGCTAATGTTGCATGGCGGGCTCACCTCCCTAGCCTCACAAGCAAAGGGGGAAAACTGACGGAATCCCCCGGTTTGTCACACTTGGCAAACAATATTTCAGTGGCCTTAAATGTAATAGCTACACCTACTCCCTTTCTTATAGCTCTATTCGAATTTAAAATAGCCTAGTCCTCCAGGAGGGCTAATGCCATTGAAGGGCCTGAGCATTCTTTATCACCAGGAATCTAGTTTCAGGGCACTTGGTAAAATCTGTTACTGTTCCCCTTCCAGAGTATTAATATCCACATGGAGGGCCCCTTCATTGGCTACTTAAAATAGACCTTGCCTTTGCATATCCAGAGAAAGCCATTGTAGTAATTTAAAATTGACCTTTCCTTCTTTAGCAAGACCACGGAGAGGCAGACACTGCAATGTGTAGTGTCTGGCTCACGGCTGGCTCTTGCTGCCTGAGCCCTTGGCTCTAGAATGGAACCACTAGGGGAAGTTGGCAGTTGGGGTCTGCAGGAAGAGCTGCCTGAGCTCGTTGTGCTGAGTCTTTCAATAATAAAAGACTTACTGCAGTTACTTCATTTTGGCGACGAGGATCATCGAATCCTACAACGTCCTCCTCACAGCATATGATTGAGGCCGGGGGGCACCTGCTTTCAACAAAGGGGGACTCCTCGGATAAAGAGTGATTCCCTGAATTGTTCACTGAAGAGGCTGGGTGCCTATGTGGACTCACTCACAAGATTGTATTGAAGTCGGAGTTGAAACTTGTGAATCACAAACTAAGGCGCATCCCCATGTCAATTATGGGTGAAGTTGAGTCTGAATTGGAGAGATTGCCCGACAAGGGCATAATCATGAGGGTTGAGGCCGCTGAATGGGTCAGCCCTATAATGGTGGGGCGCAAGAAGAACAGGAAAATAAGGATGTGTATTGATCTCAGAGAGATAAATACGAACATTATAGTGGACAAGTAATCCCTGCCCATGATACAGGCATGCTGAACAGCATCAGAGATGCAGCGATGTTTAAAAGTTTTGATCTGTCATCAGCATACCACCAGATACCACTCACAGAAGCTTGCCAATTGCTGACCACGTTTATCACACCTTTTGGCCTCCTTTGCTTTCGCCACATGCTGTTTGGGTTAGCCTTGGCTGCTGTGGTTTTCCAACGTGTGATGAAAAGGATTCTTAAAGGGGTAAAGGGTACACTAGTGTACCAAGATGATATTCTGGTTTAGGGCAAAACTATGCTAGAACATGACAAGAGGCTGCATGAAGTTTTGAGAAGGTTGAGGGACAAGGGTTTGACAATTGAGTGGAGTAAGTGTCGATTCAGGGTGAATTAAGTGGTATATCTAGGGAATGTGGTGAGTGGCAAGGGTTATTGTCCCAAGGAGGACACCATGAGAGCTGTTAGGGAAGCACCGATACCCAAGAGTAAGGATGAAGTGAGGGCATTTCTGAGTCTCGCAGAGTTTTATAAGTTTATTAGGGACTTTGCTGTATTGTCTGAGCCTATTTGCAGGTTGCTGAGAAAGGGGGTAGAGTTTGTGTGGGATGCAAGGTGTCAGCAGGCCTTGGAATCGATCAAGGTCGGAATCTGCAATGCCAGGAAACTTTAAAGCTTCAAATTGGAGGAGGAGTGCATCATTACTGTGGACGCAAGTGTCAATTGTGGACGCAAGTGTCAATTGGGTGCTGTGCTCTCACTCAGGGTTGGGAAGGAGGAAATAACTATATGCCATGCATCCAGGGCCATTACGGAGTGTGAGTGCAGGTTCTTGGTTATCGAAAGGGGTTGTTGGCATGTGTGTGGGCTATAGAACATTTCAGGAGGTATGTTTGGGGTCAGCGGTTCGTTGTGAGGACAGAGCATAAGCCCCTAGTGGAAGTGCTCACTGTAAGGGGGCTGATTAGGGCTACTCCCAGGATTGCCCGCATGTGTTTAAGGGTGCAGGAATATGATTTTAGAGTGGAGTACATGCCAGGGGTACTCAATCATGTTGCTGACTTTCTGTCAAGGGTGCCCGTTGAGGACATTTATATCGAGGAGCATGCTGAGGAAGAGCAGGAAATGGTGGCCTTTCTGGAGGAGGTGTTTGTGGATGAATATGCCATTGTCAAGAAAGATGATTGGACGAAAGGCGTGGCAGAGGATGGTACCCTCAGTAAGGTAGTGGGGTGGACAATGTCAGGATGGCTGTCCAAGAGTGAGCTTGCAGATTAATTCAGGGCTCTCTGGGAGGTTAGGGACCAGTTCACGCTGTAGGATGATCTACTTTTGAGGGGAGGAGGTTTAGTGGTGCCGGTGTGCTTCAGGAAGAAGTTTGTTAACAAATCTCATGAGGGGCACTCAGGTGATACGTGCACGAAAAGGAAGTTGAGACAGAGATACTGGTGGCCCTCAATGGATATGATGGTGGAGAGAAGAGCCAGAGAATGTATGGAGTGTCGGAATTGTGACAAGGTGTTGAACGCACACAGGAAGGAGTTGTCGCCAGTGGCGTTGCCTTTGAGCGCCTCGTCGCGGGTAGCGATTGAAATCTTAGGGCCGTATGAGATGTTGGGGAAAGAGAGTAGGTTTTTGATTGTGTTGATTGGCCATTTCTCGAGGCAGCCAGAAATACAGTGGGTCAGGAATGTTACGACTGTTGAAATGATCAGGTTTTTGGAGCAGATTTTCAGGAGTGAGGGTTACCCTCCAGAGGTGATAAGTGATAATGGCATGCAATTCAGGAGCAATGAGATGGCTTTCTACGCAGAAAAGAAGAGACTCAGGTGGAGGTTCACTTCTGTTTATAGACAACACTAATGTCCTTGTTGAGCGATTTAACAGGGTATTAGTGGGGGTAGTAGAGCAGGCAGTGAGATATGGTGGTGCTGCTGTGGATGCAGTCAAGAAGCTGTTGTGGAATGTGCCGGTGTCTCCCAATGCAGTCACTGTTCACTGTTGTATCGCCTTTTAGAGTCATGAGTGGCAGGAGGACACAAGTCTAAATCCTGCATGGGTGAATAGTGTGGCTGGTGGTGACAAAGGAAATGAAGAGGTAATAGATATTCTCAGCAGAAGGGCCAACATGGTACAAGAGAAGTATAAAAGAAATGATGATGCCAGGTTAGGGAAAAGGACCAGGGCTTGTGTTGAGGTGGGAGTATGATCATGGGTGAGAGTCAGGCGTGGTGTGCATTTGACCAAAGGAAAATCGAAATGTTCTGAGCCCAGGAAAGTCATTGAACTCTTGGGCTATGCAATAAGGGTGGAAGATGGTTCCATTTGGAACTTGGACAGGGTGGTTGCTGTAGGTAGAGGCAGCTAGTGTCGAAAGGTCAACCTATCCTGAGCTGAGGGATGTTTATGGTGAGTTTAATAGCAGTTTGGCACCAAGTGAAGTTGATGGAGGAAACACAGCGCAGGGTGTTGGAGCGAGGGGTGCATTGGAAGGTGATGCCGGTGGCATAGGCCCGGAGAGGGCTACTGCGGGTATAGGTGGTGGTGCCAAGGGGAGGAAGAGGACTGCTCCAGTGTGGATGAAAGATTACATTGGGCAGACTGATTTTTTTATTTTGAGGCAGTTTGGTATAACCTTGCATATGTTGCTCTTGTTACTCTGTATATTTTTGCTTGTTTTCATTGTTACTCCATTGTTGTTACTACTTGATTTCATTTTGTTCCGATCCTTGTTTTTTTGCCCAGTTCTCCCCTTTTCCCCTGTGGTCCCTTTTTTCCCCCCTTTGTCCTTTACCCTTCTGCCCTAGAAGTTTTTCTGGTTGTTGTGAAAGGGGAGGGAGGTGTATTGGCTGGCTCTCGGCTGGCTCTTGCTGTCTGAGCCCTCGGTTCTAGAATGGAACCCCTAGGAGCAGTTGGCGGTTCGGGTCTGCAGGAAGAGCAGCCTAAGCTCGTTGTGCAGGGTCTTTCAATAATAAAAAGACTTAGCTTTCTTTGCTGGTATTGGGCACGGTTACTTCACAGTGGCTACTTGAAAAGTTCTTTCCTTAGCCAAACCCAAGAGGGTCACTGCAGTACTTACTCTGCTGGTAAAATAGCTCAGCAGTTTGAGTGTTCACTCCTGTGATCCGTGTGTGATCTCCAGACCCCAGGTTCAAATCCCAACAAAGCCAACTCAGCCTTTTATCCTCTGAGTTCAATAATTGAGTACCAACCTGGTTGGGTGATAATTGTATGTAAATGTTCTATGTGCAGTGCTTTGGCAAAAGCATTATATAACCAACACATTGTTATCATTACATGAAATGTATCTTAACATACAGAGCAAACCTACAGCGAGTCTCTGCTGTGGCTGCTTAAAAGTATTCTTTCTTTACCAGGCACATAGGCCTCATTGCGAGTTTGGCGGTAATTCAGCAGTTAATCCACCAAATGACTGCCGAACTCGTTTGCCGTTACAACCACTTGCTCCGGTGGGTTTACTACAGGATTACAAGTGGTGGTAGGGCAGTGTAATTCCCCATTTCTGGAGTCCACATAAATCCATGGGGGTTTTGACATATTTACTGCATGTGGAATTCCAAATGTGGAAATCTGATGATTTTTTGTAGGAAAAGTGGTTGATTTACCTTCAAACTCGAAATTCAGTGGTGCAGTAAAATGGCTGTAATTCCGTTACTGACATAAAATGTGGCATAATGGAATTATTGCCAACTTTTTACCACACCATCAAATTCACAATGAGGCCCTAGAATAGCTCAGTTTTGAAAAATTCTAAATTGCTGGGAGGGATCTGCTTACGTTTGCACTTCTGTGCAAACAGGTGCCCTCCAGTCAAATTGTTGTCATTTGCACTGCTGAATGCAAATGAGAAGGGTAAAAAGGCGGTAGAAGCCTCCTTACACTTCTCTAGTTGCACTCCACAGTGCAAATACAGTAAACGCCGCCTGTCATGGCAGGCAGGGTTTACAATGATTTCCCAGGAAACCCGCCTGGTTTTTGATGGTGAAAATAGCAGGCTTTTCCATTGGAAATGATTGGTTTCACGCCAGAATGAATCTCTCATGCTGGTGGTGATACCAAATTGATTTTAAAGGTTGAGGGCAAATGGGAGGTGGAAACGTAACTCATGTTTTGCCTCAGACCTCTGTCTTCAAAAATACTGAAAATCCTCCATAGTGTGAATGGAAGCGTTAAGACAGGCATAACGCCATTATGCCTGACTTTAGAACCTCTATTTATGCTACTGGGCTTGGAAAATGAGTTCCAAAGGAGCTCATGTTCCAATGAGCCCCAACATAATTCGAAAGCATAAAAGCCTTGCATACTAAGTTAACGCCTTCCATTGGCACCACGGATCATTTTCAGTCATTTGTATAGCGAGAAGAGGGGGCAAAACACAACTTACGTTTCCGCCGCCTCCCTTCCTCTCTGACGTGCAAATGCTACAGCTCTTCTGTTTTTTATGGTTGTGCTAAATGATGCTTTCTTTTTTGGCTGTGCCGAATGATCCGAAGGATTGTTCAAGAATTTTGGGAGTTGGCACTGTTTGATATGATTGGTTATTTATAACAGCTTAATACCCAGAGGTTTCTAAGCTCGGACCGGATCGAACCTGTGTTGTTCAGTGTTGTCTTGCTTCCAAGGTGAGCACGCTCCCACTGAGCTAACCTCACGTGCCATCCACATGATGATTGCAACATCGCAAAACCTTATTTGTTTTGTCCCCCAGAACCTTGTTCAGAGTGCGTTTTACTCTTACACAACAGCAGTGATGAAACATAATGAAACATTGTAATGGAGTCCCTTTTTCATCTTCGATAGTGACATCTCGCACCAGGTACTTTTTGTCCAAATGTGACCTTTTCTCACTTTTTCTGAATATGTAGAGGAGTGCTGCTGCTATATATATATCTTTGAAGGCGATTATACCCGGTCTGTATTGTCCATGATGTCTTTTGTAGCCCTTCGCAATGGGTTTCTTTACATTGCAGCATTGCCATGTGAGGTATTTTTTCGAATTTGGAGTCCTATTAATAGAGACTGCAGAGTGACAATCCTTTCTGCAGGAGATACCATGCGTCTTGAGCAGGTACCCACTATACAATTTAGCTTGGTGTGTCAAGCAACAAACAGATCAAGCACAATTACTGAATCTGATCTGTTTCAGAAAATCACCTTGATTATGTTTAATGGAGCTTGTGTCTTGCTTTCTTTTCTTCTCTGCTGTTTTCTTTTAGAATGTTAAATTGCATTGCTAAATTGGTTGGATTCACCTTTTGAAGTCTACACGAGAGCCCAAAATCACGTCATCATTTATTTTTTCAGGCCCTGGCGAATGTCCAGTGTGATCTAGTTATGCTAAGGGACAGAAACTTGTAGAACTAGGTAGGACACTAATGGCAGCAGTTGTACATGTGTTTTTAGTTATTTTAGATTGTGGTAGTATAAAACCAAATGTTTTTGGTGTGTTTTTTGGGCTTATAATAATAATTTAGAATGTATATAGCGTGCTACGCATCCTCTGAGCGCTGCTTATTCTTACCCACGGTGTGTGGTGCTCATTTATCGACCTGAGTTTTGCCCTGCTGGGATTCGAACCTATATCAGTAGGCTCTGCACAGATGCCAAAGTGAGTTCTCTACTCGCTGTGCTATCGGACCGGCTTCGTCTTGTGTAAATATCACGTTGTGTTTACTGTGTTGTTCTAGCCATTGGATTTTTAATGGGCTCTTGCCAGGTGGAAATGATTTTTGAATAAAGTTATTTATATATGTTTTACATTACATACTACACACTGTACAGTCCTTTTTTCAGGCCCCTGTGTGTTTCAGACCTGGGTAGAAAGAGGACACAGATAATGGCTCTTTAAATAGTTTTGCCCTTTTCTTTAATATACATGTACATTTGTCCTACCCTGACAGTAGAAATGGAGGCTATCCGGTTTTGTTCCCGGTATCCCTGGCATATATACCAGTGTATATCAACCCGGCATTTTCACCAGCATGCATTTTTATGCCGGTGCACATGCTGGGGATCCCTATGGGGTAAAGCAGGCAGACCCCATAGAGATCCATTGTACATGCTGCCTGCCATGCAATGTACACGTGTGTGGCACTTTTTGCCCTGAAATGTGCACTCCACCGTACAAATGATAAACGTTTGGGGGACCTGGCTACACCTGAGTGCACACGTACCAGGTCCCTGCCAACAAGTTATAAAAGAGAGCAACACGAGCTCCATAGTGTTTACTTGAAATGCACTGTTCCAGTCTGAGCTTATCCACGGTCTTGTATTACAGTGTATTTAATCAGGGCAATCCGTCCATGGAGAGGAACACAAAAGTGTGATTTTCCTGCAGCGGGCGCTCAATTCATTGAGCTATAGAATCTAGGCGAACGTGAGCCATTATGTAAGTACCTCTGCTTGTCTTTTCGGCCCTTGTGAGGGTTGGGGGAGGGGATGCACCATTGCTGCCAGTTATGCCGGACCTGAGTGTTTTGACATATCATTTTCCCAAGCCGGGGAGTCGAAATCCCTCCTTTCCGGAGCCCGGCGTGGCTGTTTTGGAGTTGGAAACACTCTCCAGGCCTCTGGGGACTCTCTATCTGTCTCGGCTGGAGACCTCGGTGCATAAGCTCTCTAATAAGATCCAGGTGCTGACAAGTGGCCTTCATTAACATGGATAACACAGAGTGAGATGGCTGATAAGGAAAGGCTAGCTGCCACAGTATACCCGTGCGGCCTGCTCATTTCCCCCCCCTGCTCGTAATCCAATAGACAGGGGCGGCCTATGTTTATGTTCCTAGAAAACTAAACTAAAAAATAAACAGTACAGGTATCCGAGGGCTTGAGCCCAAATCATCTGTGGGGAGCAAATCGTGGTGCACTCGAGGGACCACCTGGCCGACACCCACAGATGTGGTTATTTTTTTTAAACTACTAGACAGCCTGTCTCCCCTGTACAGAGAAGAGGAAGTGTGTGCCCAAGGCCCAGCCCCCGTCTCCAACCCCAGCTCACTACAGGCCTCCAGGCTCTGCTGTGAAGCACACCCAACTCCATCTGTAATGGAGGCTGTGCGACCACAGTGTGTTCACATTTCGTTTGTTTCAGCTATGAAGTTACTTAGAAAATAGCATTAACACCATGAAAACTGTACCCAATGCATAGCTCTCAACTCACACGCTTTGGGAGTGTCACCAGCCGTGTAAACAGCCGACTCACCCGCCAAGCCTCCTGCACGCCCATTCATTTAAATGGGTCTCTCACCCACCAAAAATAAAATCGGGTGTTTTCACCCGCCTTTGAGACACAAATGGTTGAGAGCTATGCCGATGGGAAGTCTGGCTCAACCTACAAAGGCTGGATGCAGACTGCACTGTGTGCATTGAAGGGGGAGCTGCTCTCTACGTTACAGGCAGGGGACCTTCCAGCACGGCTAGGCCCTAGTTTGCACCCCACCCCACGCACCGAGTTTAGGGAGATCTCGCAAAAGGCTCATCCCTCTGAATGCTATTTAAGGGTTCTGGTAGAGTCCGTGGACCATTGTCGTCACACATGGAGCTGGCCGTGGCATTGAAGAGGAACTGACATGTCAGAAACTCTTCCACATTTTGAGTAGGCCAGTCCACCAAAGCACCTTTTCACCCATGGGTGGTGGGGGGACCGGGGGAGGGGGCTAGTCTATCTGTCGAGGTGCCATAACGTTTTCTAGGAAAGGGCCAATTGCACCCTTTTCATAGACGTCAAAATAACCCATTTCTTTCAGAGATGATATTCCGGTCTTGTGTTCATCTTTATTCTAGGACATGTAGCAGGTGGATGTGTAATTTGTAATTCCAAGATTACAACTCCCAGAAGAATCCAATGGAGAAAAAAACGGAAAAACGGACGGCCTGGGGTAGCAGCATGTCCCGAAAAGCATAGCTAATGTTGACACGTATGCAATATGCCTTTTGGTAGCGGCACCCCAACCCAAAGATTATGCGTCTTTATGACAAATTCCGCCCTGGCCTCAGGATGAAAGGGGTTGCTAGGATCGGGTAAGGTCAGTTGAGGCAGGGGCTTCGGTGATTGGTTCGGGCAGCAGACGCAGAGCATGGGAGGTGGCCATTATGGCGCGCGCCTCTGCGGTGATTGGTTCGGGCAGCAGACGCAGGGCATAGGAGGGCGGCCATTATGGCGCGCGCCTCTGCGGTGATTGGGTCGGGCAGCAGACGCGGAGCATGGGAGGGCGGCCATTATGGCGCGCTGCTCTGCGGTGATTGGGTCGGGCAGCAGACGCAGAGCATGGGAGGGCGGCCATTATGGCGCGCGCCTCTGCTGTGCTGCCATGTGTTCCAGAGCGCAGGCTGGAAAGCAGCCAGCACCAGTGGCAGCTCTGTGGTGCACGGGCGAACTGCAGCAGGCCTGCCCCCATGAGGGTAACAACCTGACCGCCAGCCAGCTGTCCTCCCACTTGTCAGACTGCCAAGAGCCTCAGAATCACAGGCTAGGGCCAAGCTTTGCCCAGCCATCGTCATCTGTACACAATACCCTAATGGAATATTTATCCTGGTGGAAAATGTATGGCAACACAATATCACACATGCATATTTATTTAGACACAATATTCCAATTCCATTATGTATTTATTGTAATGTTCTAATTGCCTATTTATACCAGCAGGACACCCATATGGCAAAAGCATCTTAATGAACAATTCCAGCACACGGTTATCTTAGTTAAAGGCTTCACTGCCACATTTATCGTGGTTCGATCATTCAGATCGTGTTTTTATCTCGACAGCTTATTCTGATGTCCGGCCCGATGCCTACATGGAAAGCACACAGGAATAAGCAGCACGTCGGCACGAAGCACACATTGTACATTCGAGGATTTAGCGAGCAATACTGTATCACCCTAATCCATTTAGACTATTATCAGAAGCATTCAGAAATCATTGCAGAAGCCGGGAGCCCCACGTATGCAGCGAAATAAATACAGCAATGTTTATGTATTGACTGTATGGGCCCAATGAAGGCATGTACAATATCCGGGTGGAGCGCCGCCGGAGCCAATCAGTGTTTCAGGGAACAGGCAATACCAGGGGTCACACGATCAGTTACATTGCCATCTGTAACCAGTGTCCTATTTGTGTCCTAATTGTTTGTAGGATGCATTTTGATTCTGCAAAATGTATTGAACCCACACACATCTTGCCCCATTTGTGCCTAATCTCCAAACTATGACCAGTTTTACTGTGGTTCTTAAAAATAAAAACACCACTGGTACCAGTCATACAGTATTGGAAGTTGGATTCACGTATGTCTGTTTTTATTAAAATTCAACAAAGCCAAAGGCGCTAAAAACAAAAATCACTGCACACTTTTAACAAACGGCATTTTCCCATTTTTTTTTAATTGAGCTGTTTTCAAAGACATACAAAAAGGGGAACAAAGTGTGCCTTTCCCAGCAAAACTCCAAATCCTCTTCAAGCTACCATTCTGGGGCGAGATTACAGAAACTTTGCACCGGTGCAAGTGCAAAGTGGCACGGCAGTGGCACTATGTTATGTGATTCATAACATAGTGGGAGGATAGCTCAGGGGTAACGTGCTCCCCTTGGAAACAAGATGACACAGAGCACCACATGTTCGATCCCCAGGTCCGCACTTAGAAACCTCTGGGTGTTAAGCGCGTTATAAATAACCCATCATAACATTCATACCGAGCACCCCTGTCATTTTCCTGGTCTCCAGGTGCTGTGGCGGATCTGAAAATAAGGAGGGCTTGGTTAGTGGGACAGAGAAGGAACACGCCAGAGAGTGTTGATGTGCTGTTGGTAGCTTCTGTTCAGAAAAACCAGTCAGTGTGTGCTAGGTTTGATTTTAGTTGATTAGAGTTAGGTGGTGTTTGTTGTATGAGTGTGTGTGGGAGGATTTGTGTGTAATTGGATTCGTTTTCTGTAGTGTGTGGTGTTTAGTTGGGTTTTGCGGAGTGTGTGCATTTTGTGGTGGTTGTAGGTTTCTGCTGTGGTAGACGTATGTGTGTGTTTTGTTTGGTGTTTCACAGTGATTGTGCAGGATATTTGAACGTTTTTTGTAGGGTTACCAGTGCCAAAAGCATTGGGGCCATATAAGAAAACATTTTCACCATGACAAGTGCAACTTTACATGGTTTTAGCACTGGGGCAAAACTATTATTTCAATGCATTTCTGCACCAACTCGTTTTGCAAACTTTGCCCCGGTGCAAAAAATGCATTGGAAGTACATGTTTTTGCATTAGGGAAATGTTTGCCCTGGTGCTAATACCATGCACAATGGCACATGACATGGTGCAAAGGTTTTCTAACATAGCCCCAATGTTTGTGGCACTAGGGAATACTAATACTGTGCAATGTGATGGCGATGAGAGAGATAGCAAAGTACACCAGGTGGTTTGTTCATGTCCTGTCCCCCCACCCCCTTAATACCAATATACAATTGGGCACCAGAACCAAGTTAAAAAGGGCACACTCTCCAATGCAAATACATGCAGCGTGGAGTGCAATGAATGCATTACCAGTATGCAAAACCTACCTTTGAAAGCAAATCATCAGGCAGGATGTTATTTTGCAAAGGCTTTGGCATGTATACTTGCCTGCCCCAAGGAGAGAATTTACTTTATTCCTAAAGCAATTATTGGCTTCCCTCGAACCCTTCCTCACCGGAATGTAGGCAATAACTCTGAAAAGCTATACAAATCCTGTATTGGATGATACTTTGCTGAGTGGGAGGGCTTTGCTGGGAGGTGACGGGGTGAGAGGCAGGAGGAGGAGCAGTGTGATGTTGGATTTTGTGAGGCAGACGGGGCGGTGGGAGGAGTTGTGAGTTTATGTGTGCTAGGTATCAATTGGTGGGTCTGGTGCAGATCATCCTTTAGGATGGGGAAGCACCTGCGTGGGTCCGCCCACGCCTCCGATAATTGAGAAGAAGAAGGAATCCAGAGACATTTACATTTATTACAACGCTTTTTGGGGCTGATTGAGGCAGCTAAGTGGAGAGACATGGTCTCCATGCAGAAGGAACTTCAGGCCATGAAGAAAAGAGTTGTTCACTTCCAGATCAGAGCACATCCACAGCATGGTGGTTCCAGAGTCCCCCAAGTCACGGTACTCGAGTCGCTCCAATATCCAGATTGCAAACGAGGACTTCATCTTAAATTGAGGGATAATTGAAATCAAGACAATGGCTATGAATCCCTAAAATATCTAATGGTGAACAATTTCTGCAATACATACAGGAAGAGGAAGCTCCTGTCACAATATTCTAGATTGTGATTCGATTTCTACAGGAGTTATTTAGTGGGCCCCTGAGTAGCTTGGGAGTTCTGCAACAATATCATACGCAATACTAGAGAGTCCATTTTACCCTTCAAGGCAGCTGTAAAAAGTGAATTACTCAACTCATTTATACGAAAAAAAGGGGGAAAGAATATATGTCATTGAACAGGAAATCCATTTTCCATACACGTTTTTCAAATGCAATGATTCTTTTAGATACAGGATGAAACAATATAAAGAAATGCTTCAAAATATGTGATCGAGAGTAACTAGTGTCCATGAAGGAACTGTAAAATGGACACAAGCACAAAAAGGCAACTAATGAATTGATAATACAAAATAAATAATGAGATGAAGTAGGACTTACAGAGTGCACATACATTTATATACAGACAGAAAGGAAAAACACATTCAAACAAGATTAAGATATTAATATACATTAAAAAAAATCTGAAGGGCTTATTTATAAACTCCAGAAGTGAACACTATGTAAACTATGTTTTCTTATTCCTTAAAGGGGTTTATGTGTTGGCATTGTTCTGCAAAGGCGAACATTGAGTCCTGCATAGATAGTTTCGAACCAAATGTTTTATATGAACATTTAATAACCCATATATGATTGAAGAGACCCTCAAAATTTGGGTCGCATGGATACTGTGCAGGTAGCTAACATACTCATATCTTCACTTGGCAAGTCGGGGATCATCCAAAGCAGGTGAATACGAAAAACATTAACAATATAGTGCAATATGGACAAGAAAAAGCCTGATGAAAAAATGCAACGGGCTCCTAACTATATTGGAAAATAGTAGTGTAGAAACGATTAGAAAAAAAGGAACAAATAATAACAGTACCTAAATAAGACATGTCACAGTGTAATGTCAGTACTGGAATGTACAAGTAACCAATATGGCTCCATACTATATTGGCAATAAAAATGGTGAGCGTGGGTATGTAAATATAAAAGGGACAGGTAGGAAAATAAAATCCAAAATTTAATTTAGCTAGAAATGAAAGAGAACACAGCCCTGTAGATTAGTACTGTGTTATGTGGTTTTCCCACATAAATCAAGTGGTGGGCTAACGGCGAACTAAGAATTCTAATGGAAATGCAAACACTGGAGCCACATTAGACAGTACTAGGTGAAAAGTCCTTTTTTCTTTTTTCTGTGCAGGCACGGAGCGGTCTTTCTAAATCGAACTGCCATGCCCCTGCCAGACACAAGTGTGTGCAGCGGCTGACAGGCTCTGTGAGCCCCAGCGGACTCGTGGCTGGAGTGAGAGGTATGTGTGTGTGTGCGTGTGTGTATGTGTCTGTGTGCGTGTGTCTGGGGAGGATGCGTGTTTAGATGCGTGGAGGGGTGGTGGGTGGGGATATGGAGGGTTCTGAAAGAATGAGTGGGAGATGGTGAAGGTGGGAAAGGAGGGGGGCAGTATGGAATATTTTCGCATTTTAAAACAACACAAAAATGACCAATGCAAATAGGTCTTTTGTGTGTTCAGGCTTTAAAATGTGGGAATGTGACATCGAACCCATTAGACACATATGTCAGTCGAATGAAAAACAGAGGTTAAGATGAGGACATACACCTAAACTCTTTGGCTCATCAAGTTCCACTTAAATGCCTTAAAGCCATTTTGGATAATTACAGGACGCCATTGCAGTTGATCTTACAGAGAAAATACACCTGTCTGCACCATATCTATCTATTGTTGCTCTTTTTAGGTGAGGGCTTTTTTACCAAATTACAAAGGTCCTTTTCAGTGTGGACTGCCCTCAAGATAACATGATATCAAAGGTCCTCCTACCACTGACTGGAGACCTGTGTTCAAGGACATGTTTATTGGTAGTTTGGGTACTTTGTTAAATGTATTGCAACTCACAAGGGCATTTGTTACTGTAAACAAGGAAACAAGGACTAGGACTTTACTCTTGCCGCTGGTCTTCATCCTCAGTGGCCACTCATATTGGACAATTTTGAAACTTGTCAATCTTCTGGTATATTTAGACCCAGTGCTAGTGCACCATGGGAAGTGGTCCCCCACAGCGTCATGTACCACAAGGTGTCTATTTGGGGATCATGATGTCTCTTGTGTCATTTAGAGTGCACCAATTCATCTTTAATGACTTTGCTCCTGTTCAAAGAGGAAAGGGGTGATTTAACTGCCCTAAATCAATGTTTCATTCAGCTCAATAATAGAAGTCCTCCTGAAAGAAAGAACAAATCATTTTTCTCAATCTCAACATACAACACAGGGATGGTAAAGTATTAAAGTAACCTGTACAAGAAGCACTGATCGCCATACCCTTCTTCATTACAAAAGCTTTCACCCTAGAGTTGTTCAGGGCAATTTGCCCTTTTTCCAGCATTCATGTAACCATCGTAATTAAAGTTCATTACAGGATTTTCACAGTCATGCTTCTAATCATGACAAGTGTCTTATGGGCCGAGGGCATCCCAGAAATACCACGTAACTCAGCATTAATCCTACATTACTTTAGTGCCACAACGTTTGCCTTTGGCTACCCCTAGTTGTTTGTGTATATACAAATGTAATATACACTTTGGTAGAAGAGGTAAAAAGGCAATGTGAGCAAAGTGGGTGGCCACTTAATATCAGAGTGAAAGGAAAGGCTAATTCCACGAGGAATGACATGGAGCTGTGGGCGATAGACTACCAGGGTGAGAGAAAAAAATGGGAGCGGGTAGCTACTGAATCAACAGAAGATGATTAGGGTAAGACCGGTAGGAAGGATCCAGACAAATTGATTAATTGAACTGCAACTAGATTCTGACTGATTGGCTTTATTCATTTAATGACATATCAAATCACTTATCCGTCAAGTGATTATTTGAAAGGTTCTTTTTTCAAATTCTTTGTAAAGCAAAGTAAATCGACCCTGGGAAAACAACCAGAGTGTAACTTTTCTAAAATGATGGACCCCAAGATCCTCTGTGTAATTTTACATCATTCCTTATTCATTTATATCTTGGTCCAATGTTCTGGTGCAATGTTAATCCTGCTGCATTATTCTAATACCAGGTTTGCCTTGGTACTATTTTATGATGCAATGTTTATATTATAGGATACTTTTTCAAACACAATAATCTTTTTATCTCAGTATAATATTTTTCTTGACAAATTATTCTGTTGTCCTATTGAGATCAGACGAATTTACTGATGAGTGGCAGAAATATCTTGAAATATTATTCTAGTGATGGAGAGGGATAGTCCTGCGTCTGCTGAGAAGGCAGCACCTCACCACTCAAACCCTTGGCTGACCCTTGAGTCTGTTTTCCAGCACAGTACTGGTGGGTGGACCCACAGTACTAATAACGCCTGCAACCGCGGAGTGGCCGCGGAGTGATGGAGAGTGACAGTCCTGCGTCTGCTGAGAAGGCTGCACCTCACCACTCAAACCCTTGGCCGACCCTTGAGTCTGTTTTCCAGCACAGTACTGGTGGGTGGACCCACAGTACTAATATCGCCTGCAACCGCAGAGCGGCCACGGAGTGACGGAGAGTGACAGTCCTGTGTCTGCTGAGAAGGCTGCACCTCACCACTCAAACCCTTGGCCGACCATTGAGTCTGTTTTCCAACACAGCATTGGTGGGTGGACCCACAGTACTAATACCGCCTGCAACCGCGGAGCGGCCGCGGAGTGACAGAGAGTGACAGTCCTGCAGTCCTGGCAGGCAGGGCGAGCAGGGCAAAAATGCACTCTACTTCTACTGAACAGCCCCAAGATGAGAAAGAAGGTCCCCGACTGTGCAGTGCTCGCCCACGTGCATTAATGGAAAAAAATCTGCCCGAGGAAAGAACTATATTGAAGAACAGCATTCATCTTAATTCCAAGCAGAAGGGTAACATCTTCTGCCAAAAATCAGACTTCACTGTAGCTTACTTAGACTGCAACATAACTCTGCCACTAACCTGTGAAACTCAACCGCTGGGGCGGGGAGAGCTCCTGGAGGATTCGGCAGCTTTGGAGGTGTTGGAGGCGCGTTTGGGCAACGTCCGCCCGGCCGCGTCTGGCTGGAGTCCTCAGCCCTTCTGTTCTCCTCCATCGATCCCCGAAGGGGGGCCGCCGTATGGAGTGACGGGAGGGGCTCAGTTGGGCGTGGAGCCGAGTGCGGGCCTGGTCTGCCGCAGTGAGGCGGATATCGAGTGTAATAGGGGCGAGGCCTGGAGATTGGGAGGGGGAACATCTGGCCTTCAGTGACCCTGGGAAAAGCGGGGTCCAGTTGTCCAGGAGTCGGAGCCAGCAGACGCGGTGGGTGAGGCACAGAGAGCCGGTGTGCCGCTGGCTCAGATCCCAGAGACTCGCCCGGAAAAAAATGTGGCCACGCCCCGGCCCATTCATTAACTATTAAGGCTCTGGTGCACACAGAGCCAAGGACAGAAGCAGAGCCTGATGAGCAGCAAAGACCTAATTCTGCTCAAAAGTTTTTTGCAGCCGATGCAAACTTGAAGGAGCTCTTCATCGAAAAAGACAAATTGAATTAAAAAAAAGAAACTCTGACCCAACAAGGGCAGAGGATCATAGCAAAAATAGACTCCCAAACCCCATTAAAGGTCCCAAAAAGAAAACCTCTGAGCTTGAAACCCAAAACAAAAATTCAAGCAGTAACAGAAAACAAAAGAGCAGAATCTATAATTGGAAAAAAAGAGCAAGAGAGCACCTGAAGGGCCCACCAAATTAAGGGACTTTTTCAACCTCAGACCCTGCATAAAAATACACAGCAGAGAGGAATTTACGGACATCGAAATCCTTGAGGCATCAAATGAATGTCTGCCGGTGTCAAAACAATGACAAATGGATGGTTACTCCTTAGACACCCTTGTTCCTTTTAAAGACAGGAGAAACATCACCCAGACTCCCATGCAACCGGAGCCCCCCAGTGACAGTTTGTCAAGTACCCCTGGCCTGGCGCCCACAAGCATAATGTCTAATGGGTCTCCCTCACCACTGTACAGAGGATCGGGGTTTCACTGACGGGCCCATAGATCAGTGCGCACCCTCTAGTACTTGTAAGACAAGATAGCTGCACCATATGAAGACTGGCGGTGCAGGATTCACTTACTCCAACACGACTCAATAATGAGGACTCAGTAGTTTGGCAAAGGGAAGTCGGTTTAATGACAAGTACATCAGAGAAACAAATGCAAATCAGCTGCATTGCGATCACCTGTCTCGCTCCGACTTCCTCGAACTTCAGTTGAACAGCAATTCTTATAGGCAATATTCGTCATCATTGATGTCTAATTCTACAAAACGCGACATGCAATATTAATTGGTTAGGAAAGGTAACTTAAGTATAGGTGCTATATCTGTATATGATAATAGAGCATGCGGATTGGATAATTCTTATCGGGTGGGCGTCTACGCCCTTCCCACTACATCACACGTGATTGACGTCACTACAAGTACAACGTCCTATTGGTTCTACTATCTACAGGACTTCAGATAACTCGGTCCATTGTGATTGGGCAGGTTATACCCCTAGACATAAATCCCCATTTTAATTAGCAGCATGCAGCATGGATATCCATGTTCCTGGTGTCCCAAGTTTCACTCTGCCTCCCTTCCATTAATCAGTATCTTAGGGCTATGTGTCAATTAGTTGGCTGGGTATGGCCTCAAAACTGTAGCCTCTTATCAGGAAAGGTTATGGCATCCTCGGGTCCTGGATGACATCAGGTGGTGGTACCTCTTTGTGCCTGGCTGGTCACGTGTCTGTTCACCATTAATCTGCTTCAGTTTCCAGCTTTTCGTGTATTTCATTCTGTTTCGGCCTCACCTCCTGCATGGGCCCCCCTTATCTTGACCTTCATGGGGCAGGCTGGTATGCTCTGGAGTTTGAGTCTTGTTAGCTGACGCTCTCCTCCCTTTCTCTGGTTGACCTCGATTTCCCCAGCATGAGCCGCTCTTTGTTGAGTTTCGATTCCGCTCCTTCTCTTGACTCTGGCAGGGTTCTGAAACTGGGCCTGTCAGGCCCCTGGCAACCTGGGTACATTTCTGCTTTTACAAAATGGAGTCGCACTTGTATAATGTGCCTTATTGAGGTAGATATATGGTTGGCGCTTGCCGCTCTAATCTTCTACTAAGCAATGCAAGCAGTATCGATGTCTTTAGCTTCTTGAATTCCAAGCCTATTTACACACGTTTAACTGGTTGGTTGCTTCCATTTTGTCTCGTAGCAACGTTTCCTCACGTTTTAACATCGTCTCTTTCCTGCGTCCATTACATATATTTTCACAACTGCTCGCACTGGCATGCTATCTTCGATAGCCATTTTTGTTCATTCGCGAGTCTGTTCAGGCTCTTATGTCATTTCCACTGGCCTTCCATTAAGGCTCTTTGGGTCTCTTCATGGACCGTCTGTAGGTACTCTTCATTTCGTCTCAGCGACTGGTACAGCTGTCTGATGGGGTACCGTGCTGCCCAGGGTTGTCTGGTTATGGACGCTTCAACAGGCATGGATCTTCTGATGTATACTGGGCAGAGTCCCAGTGCAGCTCTTTGTTGGTTCATTTGCTCCTCATACATCACATACCTTGGCGAGTATGCTCCTGGTACCTCGGAATGAGGGTATGGCGTGCAGGCCATGTCTGGGACCCCCTCTACACTCCCCTCTCTGGTCGGTTCATCGACCACTTCTGCAACCTCTTTTGCATTTATTTCTTTTGATTCTTCGGTGTCGTGTTCATTGTCTTCAGAGTTTGTACATGATGGTGTGAATGTGTGAGCCTTTGGAGTCCATATTTTTTATCACTCCTTTCAAACTCCCTGCTGTTTTCACATGTTCGTCTTTGTTCCATGTCATTAGTTGGCATTGTCCATTTGGGCTGCAGCAGATCCATTTTCCTTCATACCTTCTTCGTTTCTTAGGATATGTGAACTTTGTTCCTTCTGGCGCAAATTTGCTGGCCTTCACATAGTCTCTTATCTCTTCATCAGTCAGGTCTCTGGGCTTCCACCCTTGCTCAACATTAACCATTATTTTCATCCCTATGTCTTTCTTCGCAGTTTTCTGGCACTGTGCGATGATTATCTTGATAACACAGTCTCCTAGCAGTACCATTACTAATAGGGCTCCCAGAAACTTGAATATAACTGCCATCCATTGTGGGACCCATGAGAATAGGTCTCCAAACCAGCTGTTGTAGTCCACTTCATCACTTTCATTGATCATCTGGTTTTTCAGGTTTGTCAACATACTTATGGCCTCTGTTAGGGTTCTGTTTTCTTCATCGTGTGATGGTGCAAATGTGCAACATGATTCTCCGATTTTTGCACAAATACCTCCATCCATTGCTGTGATCATGTCAAGCACATATCTGTTGTGGAGGGTCATCAGTCTGATTGCTCTCAGCTCTTCTTTGATCGCGTTGAATCCTTTTATGGTGGTATTGCTGGTCTGCAATAACTCCCATCTGGTTATCTGCAACCATTTAGCATTCACTCAAATTTGGATGTGTGGCAAGAGCATCGTGGTGAACACTGTTGAGGTGAGGCTGAACAGTCTGTGTTCGTATGGGATTGCTTGGAATGCCTCTTCTGATTTGGTAGAAAAGTAATTCTGGACATCAGTTCCACAGACCTCCTTGTCCTTAGATGAGCATCTGCTTTCGGGAAACTGTCCAACTTCAGGTCATTCTTAGGAATCACTAGTGCGGGAACGTGGACGTTTACTACCGTGCATATACCTCCCCAGTTTTTCGGCAGTCTTATGTATGCCTTGGATCCACATGCCCAGTAATGGTCCATTATGACTGCGGTTCCTTGTGTCATTCCTGGGCCTTCAAAGATTCGTCTGCAGTTTACATTCTCTCCCATCTTCCTCTTCCTCATGCCATTACTTCTGAAGCATAGTTTTGGGCTTTCCAGTGGTACTATCTGCAGGGGTCCTCCTCTGTCTTCGACCCATGTTAGCAGCTTTACCAGTTTTGGCCATAGAGGTTTGCATAACCCCTGCGAATTCTCTACAGCTTCTTTGTAGGCTCCAAGGATCATTCAAGCTCGGCAGATTACTACTCCTTCTTCCCATCCATCTGGGGAAACCACTGTTCCCCAAATCTGCATTTGGCCTCTGTTTTTCCATATTTGAGCCTCTTCTGCAGTTTTCCTTCGAATGTTCTATCTTGGGTTTATTTCCCATCTTATCCCTGATCCTTTGACGCCAGGGTTCTTGTACCTGATCACATGATTCCTTGTGTGCGTGCTGTTTCTTGTTTTAATATCCTGGACGTAGCCATCTTCGTCCGGGTTATCTTTTTCATTGCCCCATATCAGCGAAGCGTCTCTTCCCATAAATTGTCCTCTGGTGTTGCACATTGCTACGTGTGACATACAGTGTGCTGTAGGGACATCAATTTCTACAGCTACAAAGATCTTAGATTTTCCCATGCTGTATGGTTGAAGCGCACAGACGAAGCATTTTCCTTCTGACTGCCTTCGTCCTATTTCCTTCATGTGCTGGTACCATATGTTGTTTATGAGATGGGCTGTGCTGTCCACGTAATCGTTAAGTTCATTGTTATCTTCGTATGGGCTTCTGTTTATTCTTAGTGTTTGTCTGTAGTTTGCTATGACTATGTCCTTAAAAGCGTCTGTGCTGCTTTTCCACTCTGGGCGTCTTGGTGGAGCATGGTCCTTTGGCTGCATCGCTGTGGTAGGAAAAGGTTTTCCGTTTCTCTTCCTCTCCTCTTGTAATTTTTCATCGAGGTTCTCTGGCCGCCATTGGCTCAACAACTCCTCAATGTGTGGCTGTGTCGTAGATCTGGTCCTTGATAGCAGTGTTCGAGCTGGCCTGCTTGTCGTTATAGTCTCTGCAGTTCTATTTTTTAGCTCCTCGTGCAGTTTCTTTGCTCTGACTATAAATGGGAACAAATAATCTATCAGCATTTGTGTTTTGTGTTTTCTCTGTGAGTTCGTTTGTGGCTACTTCTGTTCTTTCGAGGGATTTTGCTATGCCCCCTCTCTTGGGTTTTTCACTTGGCTTCTCTTGGTCACTTACCCTATTTTCTGGAACTGATTGTTTGGCAGCCTGTCTCCCCTTCACTGCAGCCTTCGTTGGAGGCGCTGCAGCCATTGACACTTGCCCTTGTATGTGTTCATCCTGTGTGTGGGTGCATGTAGTGGTCAGTGCTGCGTTTTCATTCATTCCGGGCTGACCCAGTCTCCAGCTTTTCTCTTCATTCGTTACCTCAGATGTGTCTAAATCACTGCTAATTTCATTTAAGTTTACCATCAGGTTTCCTTGGGACTGGAATGACTATATAGGGTCTGGGTGCTTTCGTAGGCCCCAGACGTTCATCATCTGGTTGGTGCACTGAGATTGGGACACTTCGTAAATAAAGAAAGCAGTTCTTATTGTTAATGACAGAAAAACAATAATAATAACTATGCATATACACATAATCATTCAGAACGGTAATTTGCAACATTTTCTTCCAGGGAAGTGGGGGAGCCCTTCTGTTGGGGGTAAAACCAAGTTACTGTTCTGTGCCCCCATTTCGAATGAGTTCATAGTCAGTTATTTATTCATTCTCTTGCTCTGGTCTCATAGTTCAAGAGTTCATTACTATTAAAGTGATGAGTGCTTTCCAAATGTCCCCCCTCTTGTGGGTGATGACGGTAGTCTCTGGGTATGCAGTACAGTTCCTGTGCTAGATTATGGAAAAGGGTTAAGCTAGCAACTTTGGTACATCACATTCATTATGCATATCTATAATAGGTAAGATCCCGGTGCACCCCTCGAATTTGCTTTGGTCTTGAGAACATGCTCGAACTTGCTTAATGCGAAGGAATGAGAAGATGGAGCTGCTAAAAATCACACAAAAATAAAATGTTGTAAAAATGAAAATAAAAATAAAAACAAAAGCGAACATGAAAAAACTAAAATAAAGCAAAAATAAAAATACAAATAAGAATACAGAAAAGTAGAGGATTAGTACAAAAATCAGACAGTGTAGTTCTTGTCTTTGCTCTCCTTGATCTGTCCTGCGGCTGAAAATTGAAGAACTGTGTCTCTGTCCCTTGTTTGTTCCACGGCGGAAAGTCTCACTGGAATCTCCTAAGGTATTCTCGCTGGAAATTGGATAGCTCCACCTGGAGCATTATGCCGTGGAGGAGTGTGCCCATGTGTGGGGCGTTGGCCGGATCTCTAAGAAAGGAGACAATGTCAACATCTGCAGGCCTCCCCACCATTTCCGAATAGTCCGTGACTAGTCTAAGCAGGACATTGTGAGCCAGCCGGGTTGTCCTCGAGAGATAGGGACATTTGTCCTGTTTGGCTGGGTCCTGGTCATTAGCTTTTCTTTTGATTAGCACAGTCTCTGCACCTTCCTGTTGTGTGGACTACCACAAGGTGATTTAGTTTAGTCCACAGCTGATTCAGCTTAGCTAGATTTCTTGGGTCTCTGATGAAAGTACGTGTGTCAGTTGTTCTCCCGACAAGTCATGGGCATTTCTCGATTACTTGAAAAAACACGTTAAATGTGAGTTCATCAATGTCTACTGGCGGTGGAAGCATTTGCATCCTCCTCGCTGTGCTCGGGTAGCTCGGCGAAGTCTTCCGTGATGACAGTCAGCAGTCGTCTGATTACTTTTTTGTTAGCTGGATCTTGAATAAAGTCTGTGACACTGGCTTCTCTCCCTATGAGTGCCGGATAAGATAACACCACGAGTTGAAAATAGGTGAGTACATCCCACTTGAGACTTCTGCTGGAATGTACCATAAATTCTGTGAACAAAGTCTCGATACTGGTTGCTTCAGGATACCGTGTTACACTCTCAGAGAATATTTTGTTTGCAGTCTATCAGAGTCTTGATTCTTTGTACTACTTGGGCATGATGTGCTTTCAAAAGTTTGTTTTATCAATGTTGTTGTGGCTTTGGATGCGCTTCTCTTTACCCTGCAATTGGGATGCACAGAGTGTTCGTTTTATGACCTTTACTATCCTTCACTGGTTTAAGAAATGTCTTGTTTATAAGCCACCATTTAAACCAGTGTTCCTTTTGCCTTTATTTTGCTGCTCATGCGTCCTTATTCCTCGCCATAGATCTTGTCTGTATGTGCTGAGATTCTTCCCCGTTGTCTATGGGTTCTTTGCAGTTGGATGCAGCAGGAGGGCTCTCCCCTATATAAGGTTTAATGTCATTTATGAAGATCCATGCCCTTCTGCCCTGGAGCTTGACGGCGGAAGGGGTGCAGTCCTCTATGAAAGGCCATTGAATCATGGCTCATCCCACCTCTTCCTGGTAAAGTTCTTCACAAGCACGTTGTCACCAGGGAAGATGAGGGCTGCATGTAGGCCTTGTGCGGGGTCAGCTTCAGGACTTCCTGATGTGTTTTGTGCTGCACTGTCCCCTTTCCGCCGTTGCTGCAGCTGGCCTGAAATGACAGAGGCGCTGGATGTCATACAGTTAAGGTACTCCTGTATCTCTGCTCCCAGAACCTCTCTAGTTGGCTGGCCATCACATCTAGCTCTATCTCGGGGGGTTAGAGGGGTCCTCATTCTTCTGCCTGTAACTATCTCGTGCGGCGTAAGATGATGGTCGGAGCCGGGTTGGTTCCGAAATGCATATAATGCCTGTGGTAGACAGTGCAGCCATCCCTTTCTTAATGTGAGCTTCAATTTGGCTATCCTCTCTTTTAACAGGCCGTTGAGCCGTTCACATATCCCATTTCCCTCCGGGTGATACGCCGATGAGAACTTGTGCTTTATACCAAGTAATAAGCTGATTGTTCGAAAATTGCATTAACAAAGTGAGCCCCGTTGTCTGATCTCATTACTTCGCACACCCCCCATCTAGGGAACACTTCCCACACTAGAAATCTGGCAGCACAAGTAGCGCCTGGGTGTGTACAGAGACCTGATTCTATACATCTAGAGAATGGACACACCACCACAATGAAATACCTGTACCCGTTGCATACTTGAATCATGTCGACATAGTCGATATGCAAGTGTTGGAATGGGCCATTTGGCCGGGGGATAACTCCTCTCATTACTTTTAATGTGTGCCCAGCGGTGAATTGCTGGCAGATTATGCAGTTCACTATGAAGAATGCAACGTGCTCTGCTAAATTCGGTGTAAACCAGTCTTCTGCGAGCGTTGCAGCGATATTTTCCTTAGTCATGTGTATAATGTAGGGTAGTTGTTCTAATGCTACTTTTAGCAGGGAGACAGGCATTACTGGTTTACCAGTGCTGTCTTGCCTCCACAACCCGTCAGAGGGGTTTAAGGAACACCCTCGATGCTTCCACAAATTTTTCTCCTCCTGAGGTGCCTCCCCTTGGAGTTCCATTAGCTGAGTCTGCCCCATGTTACTATAGGCTTCAGGTGCGGCTTGTGCTTCTAATCATCCTCTCATGGGTACGTACCACCTCCATGTCCATGATTGTTTCATTTTTTGACGCCCTGCGCTTGGCTTCCGTGTCCGCTTCATGGTTTCCACGTGACACAAAATCTGTTCCCTTGGTGTGGGCAGCGCATTTCACGACCACTATGCCCACTGGGAGCTGTAGTGCTTTTATCAACCGATCCAATAAGGCTCTGTGTTGCACTGGCGTTCTGTCCGCTCGGAGGTAGCCCCTCCTTTTCCAGCATGCTAAGCCGGCGTGCACGGTAGATGTCACATAGGCAGAGTCACTGTACACCATTACTTCCTGGTCTGCATGATTCTCAATGGCGAGTATCAGCAACACTAGTTCTGCAGCTTGAGCTGAATAGTGAGACGGTATTCGCGCACTGACGAGTACCTGAAACTCCCCATTCGCCAGGTGTTTCACTACGGCCACGCCCATGTACCTTTGTCCGTCTTCTTTGTCGATTCTTGATGAACCGTCAATGAACACGATTTCACCAACCGCCAGGGCGTTTTCCTTTACCCTGTGGATTTCATCATAGAATTCTTCATAATTCTGACAGTCGTGTATAGGTTCTCCTTCTGTGACTGGCTCAGCTATGAATGTAGCAGGGTTTACAGTTTTACATCAAACTATTTTGATCGATGGGATGGAGATAATCACCTCATAGGCAGATGCTCTCTGTGATGTCAGCGTGCCCTTTGGCTTCTCTAGTATGGCGAATAATGAGTGCTCGACGTACAATGTCATGGAGCACCCTATCACAATAGATAACACCTTTTCAATGGCGAATGCGGCAGCAGCTAGATTTTGTTCGCATGGGAAGTGGCCCTTCATGACCGGGTCCAGACTCCCGCTGTAGTATGCTAGGGGCTTGTACCCCAGCGAGGTTCGCTGTGCGAGCACTGCTGTCATAAAATTGCCATCAGAGTGTGAGAACAGGTAGAATTCCTCTGTATAATTAGGAATCCCAAGAACTGGGGCCTTACAAATTTCCCCCTTAAGTTCTGCAAACCCTTTTTCCATTGCCTCAGTCCATTCGATTTTTTCCATTGTCGCCTGGGCTTTTCTTTGGGGCCTGAAGCAAGGGCTTGGTATACGAGCTGAAGTCGAAGAGCCATGCTCTAACATAGTTGCACAGGCCTAAGAAGCTTTGCATTTGTTTTATCGTGAGTGGTTTAGCCGTGTTCATGATAGCTTCAGCCCTTTCTGGGGTTACCTTTTTCCCTTCGTGAGAGATTAGCTGGCCTATGTATAGCACCTCCCGCTGAGAGCATTGTAACTTTTCCTTATCAACTTTATACCCTTTCTCAGCCAGGATTGTCAGTAGCTGGACAGAGTCACGCCTGCATTGTTCCTCAGTGATGCTGCAGATCAGAATGTCATCCACATACTGTAAAACAACACTGTCTACTGCAATATTGTTTAGGTCCATCTGCAGGACTCTGTTGAAAATGGATGGAGACTCACAGTACCCCTGTGGCAACCTCGTGCTTTTCAGGTGCATTTGTCTGAAAGTAAATGACGTCAGATCTTGAGAGTCATGGTGCAACGGGATTGAGAAAAACGCATTTTTCAAGTCAATCACTGTGAAATATTTTGTCTCATTTCGTATGTTGCACAGAACTTTGGAGGGATTAGGGACTAGAGGGAATTCGGCTTCAACTATATTGTTTAATGCTTGTAAATCTTGGATTAAACGCCAAGACCCTCCCTTTGATTTCTTGACAGGGTAAATCACCATGTTGCAAGGTGATTCAAACATCACTAGAATGCCCTGCTCCATCATGGCGGAAATTGTCTTCGCAATTCCTTCATCTGCCTCCCTGGTTATAGGATAATAGGATATTGTTGTGCTCTTGGTAAAATTGCTCCTGGTTTCAGTTTAATTTTCACTTCACCTGCCTCCTTCAGAAGGCCTACGTCATAGGGCCCTGAAGTCCATACCGCGGCAGGGATTTGGGCCATGTCGTCATCAAAGTATTCTGGACGTATCCATGCCAACATCATTCTCTGTGGCACCTCCCGTTTGATCATTTTGACCCAAATGTGAGACTTACTTCCACCCTCGTCTCTTCCAGGTCAGGGTGTTCTTCGAACAGATCGTCATTGGTGATGTCAGTCACTCGATACCCTTCTTTGATGGCGATAATCACACACCATTGTCTGCCTTCGTCATCATATCCTTCGACCAATACTACTTTTCCTCACACTGCGGCATATTGTATCATTAAGGGAAATACTTGGCCTCCTCTTCGTGCATGGGTATTCTGGGTCTGAATAGAAACTCATCAGGTGTCCTCATAGTTCTATCAGCGAGGCCTGGTAATCCTGCCATGAGCACCCGCACCCCATATGCGAAGACTTCTGGCTCTAACGGTATAGCTCTCATGGCTATGCGCCCTGAGTATGCTCTGATCATTTTGCACACGTTTGAATAATGCATTCCTGGAGTGGAGCACACTATACCGTTCTCGGTAAACGAGATTGTCATATTCAACTTAGACATTAAGTCCCGACCCAGGATGTTTATTGGGGTCTGACATGAGTATAATAAAGGTACATTCATTTCGAGCTCTCCCACAGAGACTGGGAGTGTATCTGTAAAGGGACTCTACTGTGAGCTCCCGTGGAACTCTGAGTATCTATGGCCTCGCCAGACAAGGAAAACTTGCCATCTCGTATGCACGAGTGCTTTGCACCCGTGTCAACTAAGAAGGAATATTCTTTACCCCCTATGACGACATTCACCTTAGGTTCCCTATTAGGGTCTGGTGTCACTGATAGGATAGAACACATCAGAGTCTCCTGTGAGCTGTCCTATTTCATATATAAGTTCGGCCCACTGTATACTTGTTGATTTCCCCCAGCCCCAGGGTTGACGCCCCCTCCGGTGCTAGTGCCCTGTGACATTTGCTGTGGTGTCTGCTGGGATTGTCCCTGCGGTACATTCCCCATGTGCGGGGGTTGAACCACTTGCGTGCACCTTGCGGCAAGCCTGATGCCTGCTGCTGCACTGTGTGATTTTGTGCACTGCCTTGCTGCAGGACGGCAGGCTGATTCACCATGCCTGCCCCCATCCCCTGGCTATTTTGCCACATGCCTTGGCTTCTGCACACGTGCACCACATGTCCTGTCATCCCACACAGCCAACACAATGGCGGTTGTCGGGCCATCTGTCCATCTGTCATAGCTGGACTGGCCATCTACGCGTTCTGGAAGCCACTTTGATTATTCTGAAAGCCTCCCTGATTACCTCGAAACCCACCCTGATTACTCTGCCATCCTCTTCCTCCAACACCCCTTCCCCTCGGGTAAAATCCTGCGCTACCTTGGTTATTCTGTTCTGGGTTAGTCATCTGCTGTGCATGTGGTTCAGCTGGGCTTGTCAGCATGGCTCCCTCTGGAGCATACTTTGAGAGTTTCTTTTGCACCAGCTTTGCCTCCTCCCCCTTACGGGTTGCTTCTTTTTTCTGATTCTTTTCTTGCAGAAATCTACAGTAATGTGCAATTGTCAACTGTATTTCAGCCCATGGTTTAGCCTCTATTCCTACTAATTTCTTGAGCTAATATATGGTAGAATACAGTGATAGATTTCGTCCAAGACTCATGCGTTTGAGCACCCACGCATGTTGAAAATTCTGTATATAAGTCAACAGATCCTCTGACTCTTTCATTTTCGAGTCATTATAGCCCCCATATCAGACGTGTCTGGATATAGCGTTCGCAGCACTTTCCATACTGCTGCTCTACAGTTATTAAATGGCGCTCCGTCATGGGAGGTGTTGGTCAGGGTTACCCTGGGGTAGCCTGCCCATTTCCATAAATCATCTGCTCTCTCGCCAAGTATGGCAATTAGGAGACCCTTAATGTCCCCTATAGCTAAGGTAACACCCCCCGTCATTTTCTCTAACTCATGTATCCACTTCCCGGCTCCCGATGTCAGCATTGAAAGCTTATTTTTTAAGTTCTCTCGGCCCATGTGTGGCCATGGAATATATTGTGGTCTTGCTCCCCCCTTTTCTAGTAGCGGGAATTAGAATACGCAGTCTTCCTTTTCTTTCCCCATAGCTCTCCCGTCTGTCACTGGGGTGGCATTTCTGCCTTGCTGTCTCCCTGGCAATGCCCTTAATCTATCTGAATAGGCAGGTGCTGATGCTCCCGTCTGACCGTGGGGTGTTCCGGCATGTCGGCCGGACTGCACGGCAGACTTCGGTGTCCTACATGTGGACCCGCTAGCGTCTGACCATCGTACCCCTCGGTCCCCTGGGAACCGTTTTTCGCACTGTCTCCCTTCCTCTTGTGCCATATCCTCCATTTCCCCACCAGAGTCAGACTCTGAATACTCTCAGTTCACACAACTCCTTGCATCTTCTTCGTTCTGCCCAATCTCCAGCCTGTCTAGGGACAGTCCCCTGCTCCCACTACTTCGGGTGACATCCTCATATAGCTGAGTGCTCTCCAAGCGCTCATCTTCCCTTCCCCCATCCCTCATCGGGTATATGTTCTAGCCTCATCTCATCGTATATCTATTCCCTTGCGCTTCCTCGCTTCTTCTCTAGCTTTGTCTACTTCCCTCATTTTTTCGTTTCTATGTTTCTTTGCCCTTCTAATTTCCTCCTCTTCTTGTTTCTTCACTCTCTTCTCACGTACCCTTTGCTCTTCTTCCATTCTTCCATCCTTTGCTTAGTCTGTCTGTACCGGTCATAGGCTACCTCTTCTCTGCGATTAAGCTGTTTCTCTTGCTCTTCGCTATATAGTTGTTCTCGCCTTAGCCTATCTTTCTTTCTTGTCCTTTCATCCCTTGCTTCCATCTCTTTCTCTCTCTCTCTCTCCTTTGCGTCTCATCAGACCTCTCTCTTGGCCTCATATCATCACTTCCTTTTCCATCCAACTTCAGTAATATCTGACCTCCCATCCTTTTGCCTTTCGCGAATGCTATCTCATCAACTCTACCTTCATTTCCCTTACGTTTATGTCCCTCTTTCTCCTTATCTGGAGGTGCACAAATCCGTGCCCAATCTTTTCCTTCATCTTCGCATCTCTCTTTGTCCCTTGAGACCATGGAGGCGATATTGTTTTCCTGTTCCTTTCCCTCATTATCGTCACTACTGTACGTAGGCGACTCATATGCGGGGTTGCTATACCCCGTGGCTGCCTTAAGTTCTTTTAGTGGGTAAAGCCCCTCTGTTTTACTCCCTTCAATGACTGGCTCAGGCGGGGCTGATGGCGCGGTAGGCGTCTCACCCCCCTCCGTACATACATTTAGTATCCAGTCTGTGGGTGGTTCTTCCACCTTCGTTTCTTCAAACATCTTCCACAATTCTAGAACAGCAAGACGTTTCTCTAGCTTCTTGCCTGTATATGTGGCGTGTAGGAAGGTTGTAAAACAGCCTTTCAAAGGGACCCATTCTGTGGCCGAGGCATGAAAATTTTGTGGGCGGTACCCTTAACCCACTCTGTGCTATACTTCTTGAGTTTTGGTGCATGCTTGGGTAGCTGCTTGCACAAATGTGCAAGTGGAGTAACTTCCTCCATTCTTGATTTCGTCACCAACAATGTTTATGCAGTTTTTTATCCTTCCAATAGTATGAGCAAGCACCAAATACGCAAGCTCCGATCCAATCTTTTCCCGCCAAAATTTTATAATATCAATTTGCTCAGAAAACTATCAATTCGTTGGCGATTCCCTCTTAGTTACAGAATCGCTTAAAGCCAAATTACATTTCACACAATGAAAAATGCAATTATTTTACATTTGACGTACAAAAAAACACATATGACAGACACTTGACAGACTAGATGGACACCAGCTGGTCATACATATACCTGCCTTCTAATTAATACCCCGTCATGGAGTTTAAACAAACTCCTTTGATGCGTCTTTAAACGTCACCGTAGTCTATTTGTCCCTTATTATATGGGCTATGAGTTCACGTTTCTTCTGACCACTGTATTAAAGCATAGGAACAAGGCGAATCCTTACGTTTTTATCTCAGGTGCCACCCTGGTAATCCTTCGTTTTTATTTCAGGTGTCCCTCTGGTAATCCTTCGTTTTTATCTCAGGTGTCCCCCTGGTACCCCTTGTTTTTCTCTCGGGTGTCCACCCGGTATCCCTTGTTTTTCTCTCGGGTGTCCCCCCGGTATCCACTCATTATCTCTTATGCTCCACTCATTACCTCCTATATATATATATATATATATATATATATATATATATATATATATACAGTCTTCTCTACCTCTAACTATTTTAATTTTTTCTCCGCCACCCACCGTTACCTTTCCCTTACTTTACTTGCTCTAATGCCTACAAGACATTTGCCAAAGTAGCAAGTTTGTTGTTTCATTCACCGATCGCATCTTTTCCTCTCTGGAGCTTCGGGATCACCGCCCCTTCCTCTTCCAGCCTTTTAAGGGTTTTCATCCGATTGGCTGCCTGTGGGAATGAGAAGGGTTATGCTTGGAAGGCAGGTCCCTTAAGACCCAATGCAGTTTTTGAAGTTTTACTCTATCATTGTCCACGGGAAGCTTCTCAGTCTACTCAGCCGGAATGGCGAAAGGTCTCGTGATATTGCCGAAGGCCCGGAGTTACTTCGTGCCATCGGTCTAAGGTTTCTTAGTATTATATAATCAATAATTAATGGCCGAAACCATCCTCTCCTACCAAGTGTATGGAGGAGCGGGGTTTCACTGACGGCCCCATAGATCAGTGCGCACCCTCTAGTACTTGTAAGACAAGATAGCTGCACCATGTGAGGACTGGGGGTGCAGGATTCACTTACTCTAACACGACTCAATATTGAGGACTCATTAGTTTGGCAAAGGGAAGTCCGTTTAATGACAAGTACATCAAACAGAGAAACACATGGAAATCAGCTGCATTGCGATCACCTGTCTCGCTCCGACTTCCTTGAACTTCAGTTTAACAGCAATTCTTATAGGCAATATTCTTCATCATTGACGTCTAATTCTACAAAACTCGACATGCAATTTTAATTGGTTAGGAAAGGTAACTTAAGTATAGGTGCTATATCTGTATATTATAATAGAGCATGCGGATTGGATAACTCTTATCGGGTGGGCGTCTATGCCCTTCCCACTACATCACACGTGGTTGACGTCACTACAAGTACAACGTCCTATTGGTTGAGCGGACGCTCAAGCACAACAGACAATGCGTGTCTGCGTTTGAACTTTTTCTTTTCTCATTAAAATTCAGCTTTAAAGACTTCAAAAATGTGATGATTTACTTGCTACTTTTTGTAAAAATCTAAGTGATTAATATACAAATTAAAAAATACAAAATAAATAAAAAATATTCTAGTTACATCAATATTTTGACGCAAAAGTTTGATGACATAAATGTCTTGAAATAATATAACCTTGGGATATTTATCTTGCAAAACTATTCTGACAAGAGCTTATATCAACATAATATCCAAATGTAATTTTATATCATAATACAATTCAGATGTCATATTTACCTTTTTGCAATATAAATGTTTTATTGTTCAGAAGGCACACACCCTCACAGTATTACTTTTCAAAACAAAAGCAAAGAAAACAATTCCTGAGCCTCATTAATTAAAACAGAATAAAAAGCATACCTTAATGCAAGTATATAATGCAAGAATGGGTTGCCATTCAAAAAAAGCACAATGGAATAAAAAAAAGTATGAGTAAATCAAAGCAAAGGTTGTAAATTCTGAACCACAAATCATACTTTACTGCCACTATTTATGACTTTGGTTAATTCTAAGTGTCTGTGTAAAAAACATATAAAACATATACTTTTGAATCCATAAGCCCCTTATGATGAGGTAACACTCTACAGGGTGGATGGGGATGGAGAATTACTCAAATATCAATAATAATAACAATCATCTAAAACAGGGAGTACAATGAACATCAACGATGTCCAGCAGTAAGATCTCAAAAGATTTAATAAAAAACACACTTACATGCTAACAATTTGTCATTACTGACATCATGCTACGTGGCAAGCTAAGCAAACCTATGTAAAACTGTGATTGGGTAACAGAAAACATCTAGGTATACTTTCTATGAGGGTTGGTGTTGTGATTGGCTCTCTACTGTCAGGTGGACAACTCTGCACACCCCTAGTGCAAGTCATTGTGAGCGTCATCAAATACACAGCGTCTTATTGGGTCTCTAAACAATAGGGCTGTTTGGTACGTGGCCCTTTATAATTGGTTGGCAGGCTTGTACCCTTCTGGAATATTCCACTCGTTAGCAGCATGCAAGCTGGTACCCTAGGTGCCGCAGGGTTGGACTTGACCATGCCTCCCTGCCAATTAGCCCACTATCCATCATCACTCAAGCTGTCTGCCATGGGAATAGTCGTTTGAACTTGGCCTTGCAAGTATCACTGTCCTGGGAATAAAAGGGGGTTTGAGCATGTCTTTATCTTCTGGTCTCGTGTAGCTTGCCCAAAGTCTATTTTCATCTGACCATGTGACTGGAGACCACGTTCTGAGCTTTTTCATAGTATTTAATGGTATTAAATTAATAAAACTTGGCACTCATTGTCCTTCTGCCGCACCTTAACAGAAGCTTAGCTCTCGCCTTCTCGTTCATTTTATCTTTCCATGATAGTTAACTAGTTTCTTCGCTGCCACATCCCTTGACACTGAGCGAGGCAGGCCTCCTTGATTCTTCCATCTCCAGCCAGGCTCCTTCTGCTGCACCACACTTTTCAGCCCTTCTATTCATATTCACGGTGTCCAGTTTGCTCAAATACAATATGGAACTTCCAGATTCCTAGGCAAAAATATATACCTTGGTGCAATCTAGTCACTACGTAGCCAGCCTTATGATTACTTTGTTTACTTGCGTTACTGCATCTGTAAAAATTATAAAATGGTTTTCATTTTCTTCCTTGCTCTTCACACGTGCGATCTTCATTCCGCATATGGAAGTTTACTCGATTCTCACTTTGTCATCAGATTCTATATGGTCTATTCATCTTCTCTCTTGTCATCTCTTCTGAGGTGTCTTACTTTTCTTCATTTGACATCACCGGTCTCTTCTTTCATCCATCTTCAATGCTCTTCAGGGATCTTTCCCAAGAGGCTGTCAGGTTTTCATGGATACATAAAGAATGGTTTTCTCAATGGATGCCTTGCTTCAAAGGCTGCTTGTGTTATGGGCATCATTACAGGCATCATGCTTGTCACTATTTCCGGTTCCCAACATATAGGCAATTTAGGGGGCAGGACTTCTGGTAGAGGCTTTTGGCTCCTCCTCTACGCTCCCCCCTCTGGTTGTTTCATAAACCACTCTCTCACCAGACTTCGCACCTAGACATCCTTTCTTGTAGAAGTGCTTCTTTGGAGTCCATATCTTCATCACACCTTTCAAGGATCCTGCTGATTTTTACATGTTCATCAACACTCCAGGTCATAAGACTGCATTGTCCACTCGGGCTGCAGTAGATCCATATTCACAAATACTTCTTTTGGTCTCTTGGATACAGGACCTCGTTCCCTCAGGTGCATGGATGCTTGATTTTATACAGTGTCTGATTTCTTCATAAATCTGCTCTTTGGGTTCCACTCCAGATTCAACATCAATCATGATCTTCATTGCTACTGCTTTCTTTGCTGTCTTCTTGCACTCTGTGATTGTTGGCTTGATCACACAGAATCCAAACATGATCATCAGCAGCAATGCGCCAAGGAACTTGAAGATATTTGCCATCCACTGTGGTACTCATAAGAAGATTGATGTAAACCAGCTGTCGTCTGCATTATCTTCTACTTCATCTTCCATCTTGGTATGCAAAGTTGTGAACAACATTATAGCCTCTGTCAGAGTCCCATTCTCTTCATCATGAGCAGGTGTAAATGTGCAACATGATTCTCCGATTTTGGCACAAACACCTCCATCCATGGCTATAATCATGTCCAGGAGATATCTATTCTGGAGTGTCATCAGTCTTATTGCTCTCAGTTCTTCTTCGATAACATTGAATCCCTTTATGGTAGTGTTGATTGTCTGCCGTAGCTCCCATCTGATTCCTGCTCCTTTCATTCCAGGCTCTTTATATCCTATCACATGATCTCTGTTGTGTGGTCTTGCTCTTGTCCTCAAATCTTGAACATAATCATCTTCTTCTGGTGATGAGCATTCTGTCACCCATACCAAGGATGCTGTTCGACCCTGGAATTGACCTCTCGTATGGCAAAGTGCAAGGTGCATTAGGCAATGAGCTGTCTGGATGTCTATTTTTATAGCTATGAATATCTTAGAATTCCCCAATGCATAGGGTAGGAGATCACAAACATAGCAGCTCTCCTCAGAGGTTCGTTTTCCCACATCTTATTCCCCCAAGTGTGCTGTACTCTCTAGATAATTATTTAATTCATACACATCCTCTCTTGCACTTCTCTTGGGTCTCTTTCTTTCCAAAAGAATACATGCGAAATGCCCATGCAATATATCATACATCATCCTTCCTACATGGGGAATCATAGGGACCCTTGTCAGGGAGATAGGTGACGTTTCACGTGTCATTGGTGTAGGGATAATCACTTATGGTCTTGGCTTTCATGTAACAGATATGTCTGTAAGGGTCACTGGTGAGGGAATGATCAGGGGGCCTGCTGTTTTCTTTGTATCAATAAAGTAAACAGTGGGCCTCATTACTAGTTCTGCAGTAGCCTTGCCGGTAAAACCGGCAGGCTGCCACCGAACTTGCGAATTTTACCGCCGCCCGGGAATGGGCAATTACCGGGTCATTACCTCCCTGCCGGACCCAGTAATTGCCCATTCCCGGGTGCCAGTAAAATATGCTCCCCATTCCCATTTGAGCCCAAGAGGGTTCAAACGGGAACGGGGAGGCCGGATGCACCGGCACCATTCAGAATGGTGCCGGTGCATCCAACATGCTCTGCTCACGAGTGCCGGTCATATCGCCAGGTCAGACCTGGCAGGTGAAAAGGCACCCGCGAGCAGAACTCATAGTTTGCCGGTATGGTAACAATGGTACCAGCAAGCTTACTGTTACCGTTGTTACTGTACCGGCAAACTTGTAATGAAGACCAGTGTGTACCAAAAGAATCAAGAAAACAATGATGTATGCTGTACATGATTATATATTATACACCAATACATTAGTCCCCATCAGCGGAGACTTCTCATACGTCGCTAAGCTCGCTCATTTCCCAGCATTGTTTCACTTGCAGGATTCCACATTATGCCAGGGTACTATTTTTTAAGGAAGGAAAACACCTTTTTAATCAGGCAAACTCGTTAGATGCTCAGGTAGTTGCAAAATCTGTTCAATAATTGCTGAGAGCAATCTCATTATAACTGGACCATTTTTAGGATCTTGCAAGAAATCATGAATGTTAGTACTTCTCACCACAAGTGCACGATATGCCCGAAGAATAAAAATAAAAACACCAAGCAAGAGCCAGTGAATGTCGACATCAGATAGGACCATTTGGGTGTCCAAAGAGAAATTCAGTGCGAAATGAGCCAGGAAAATGCTCCCTCTTTCAATTTTTAACCAAGTGTTGTCGTTTAGCCTTAATCACAATGCATCCACAGCTTTCTAATGTACATTTTTCTGGATCAAAAATGGTTGCTTTCCACACTCCTGCTATAATATCTATAGAGTGTCCCATGGGAGCCATAGTCCAAATGCACACTTGCATTTGTTCAATTGGCAGTTTCAACATCCTCCTTCTTTGTCATCGATCGAGTCTGCACGTGCTGAACTACTTCGTGTTCACTTGCTTCCAAATCAGGTGGGGTTGTTCTGGTCTCACCAGCATACGGTTTGACGTCACCCAGGTGAATCCATGCTTGTCATTCTTGGACCTTTACTGCGGAGGGAGTGATATCTTCCACAATGTAGGGCCCACTGAAACGGGGCTCGTGCCACTTCCTAGTAAATTTATATACTAGCACAGCGTCTCCCTCAAAAAATCTTGCCACTGGTAAAAGTTCCTTTGATCCGGTTGCTGAATGGTCTTCATCTGTGTCCTGAGACTGACACCCCTTGTGCTTCAATTGATCTGAAATGACAGAGATACTAGCGGGCATACATGCCAAATAAGCAAGTAACTCATTTCCTAACATTTTTGCTGTCTTCTGGGCATCACTCCTAATCCTCGATGGAGGAGTCAGAGGCGTTCTCATTCGCCTCCCCGTTACTAGTTCATGGGTGTGAGGTGGAGGTCAGACACAGGCTGATTACCTAATGCATATAATGCTAAGGGTAGGCAATAGAGCCATCCGTTCTTAAGCAATTCACTCTTTGAGAAGACCGCTGAGTGTCCCACATCTCCCGTTCACTTGCGGATGATACACAGAAGAAAACGTGCATTTTATGTTCAATAGCAAGCTAATAAGAAGCTAATCTGTTCAAATAATTCATGAACAAAATGTGGTCAGATCTCAGCACTGCACATACTCCCCATCTTGGGAATACTTCTCATACTAAAAACTTTGCTGCGCAAATGGTGTCAGGGTGGGTACATGGACCTGCTTCGATCCATCTCGAAAAGGGACACACCACCACTATCATATAACTTTATCCACTACATACTTGCAGCATATCAACATAATCGATATGTAAATGCTGAAAAGGACCATTCGTTCTAGGAATCATTCCTTTAATTGTTTGCAATGTGTGCCCAGTAGTAAACTTTTGACCTACAATGCAATCTACTACATAAAACACAATGGGCCTGATCACGACTTTGGCGGTAACGTCGGCGGTATTACCGCCTGCGGTATTAGCCCTACCGGGCGGTAATGTAATTCCCCATTCCCCATTGAGCCCATTCGGGAATGCCCCATTCCCCATTGGGATCAATGGGGAAAATTCTCGCTCTTACCGCCGGGGGATTTCCCGCCGACGGTAATAGCGCACATTTTCGGTGGATTTCCCCCAGCCAAGAGCTGGGGTGAAATCCGCCGAAGTCCTGATTTGGCGGACCCTTAAATCCGGCGGTAATAGCACGACCGCCGGATTTAAAGGTTACCGCCAAAGTCATGATGAGGCCCAATGTGTTCTAACAAATTTGGCACAAACCAATCCTCAGCAATAGTTGCTCCAAGGCTTGCCCTAGTTACATCCGCAGGGTAGTGCAGCTGTTCAAGCGCTACCTTTAATAATGCTGCTGGCATTACTGGCTTCCCATTGCTATCTTGCCACCATAATGCTTCGGAAGGGATATGGAGCACCCCCTATATTTCCACAACTCTTGCTCTTCCTGCGGTGCACTGACTTGAATTTCCATTAACTGTGTTTTCAGCAAGTCATTAAAATCTCCTTGCATTATCACAGCCATAACTTTTCATTTCTTGTATAAGGAGTATCAAAACTTGAGATATCTGAAGAAGTTGCAACTCTTTTGGCTTCTTCATCCGTGGCTTCATTTCCGCATGAAAAAAAATCAGTTCTCTTAGTATGTGCTGTGCATTTAACTACTGCAATGGCTGCTGGGAGCTGTAGCGCCTTAATATGCCTGTCCAATAATGCTGCTGCTGCACAGGAGTGCCGTCAACTCAGAGGTAGCCCCTCCTTTTCCAACGTGCTAGCCCTGCGTGCACAGTTCACGTCACATAGGCAGAGTCACCGTACACCGTCACTTCCTCCCCTTTGTGTTTCTGGAGCGCGATAATAAGCGCCACCAATTATGCTGCTTGTGCCGATAAATGCTCGCCACAATTTCAAATTCCCTATCTTTTCTAAGTCTCACTACAGCTGACCCAGTCAATCTTTCTCCATTACTTTGATACATTTTCGACGACCCGTCAATGAAGAGGATCTCCCCTCCTGACAGCGCATTTTCTTTTACACACGATATGTCGTCATATGACTCTTCATAACTAGTGGAGTTATACACATGGTGACCCTCTGCCACGGGTTCAGCTACAAATGTGGCAGGGTTCACTATTCTGCACCTGACTATCTAAATCACAGAATTAGATAGAAAAACTTCATATGCAGATGCTCTGTGGGATGTCAACGTACCCTTAGGTTTTTCCAAAATGGCAAACAAAGCATGCTCAACAAATAATATCATGGAACATCCCATCACTATAATAATTTAGCCTTCATATAGCGCTACGAACCCTCAGGTATCTGAGTGCGGCTTATTACTCACATTGTGTGGTGCTCATTTATTGACCTTGGAAGGATGAAAGGCTGAGTTTGGCCCTGACGGGATTCAAACCTGCATCAGCAGGCTCTCACAGATGTCAGCGAGCGCTCTACTCAATGCTACTATGCTAATAGACTTCTCAATGGTGAACACGGCTGCTGCCACCGATTGTTCACAAGGAAAATTTCCTCTCATAATTGGATCTAAAATCCGACTGTAGTATTCCAGAGGTTTGTACCCCAGTGTAGTCCTCTGTGTAAGCACTGCTGTTATAACTGTCCCATTCGTGTGTGAAAACAGTTAGAACTCCTCAGAATTATTGGGAATACCTAAAACTGGAGCTGGGAAAATTAATAATAATAATAATTTAATTTGCTTTTTTTAATTCTTCAAACCCCTCCTCCATTTCCTCAGTCCATTTATTTTATCCTTGTTTACCTGTGCCTTTTTTTAGAGCCTGCGAAAGTGGTTTTGTGTATGAACTATAATTAAATATCCATTCTCTAACATAGTTACATAGTCCCAGGAATTGCTCCATTTGCTTTATCATCTGCGGTTTTACTTTTTTCATAATTGCCCCAGCCCTTTCAGGTGTGACCTTTTTCCTTCATGTGAAATCAACTGGCCTATGTACAACACCTCTTCTTGACAATACTGTAGCTTCTCTTTGTCTACTTTATATCCTTTCTCTGCTAGGATAATCATTAACTGAATTGAGTCTTCTCTGCACTCGTCTTCTGTCATGCTACAAACCAAAATGACATCTACGTACTGCAGCACACTGCTTTTTAAATCCATATTTCATAGCTCCATCGTATGGACCCTATTAAAAATTGATGTAGACTCACAGTACCCTTAAGGTAAATGTGTGCTTTTCAGCTTTGTCTGATGTAACATAAATGATGTCAGATCTTGAGAGTCCTTATGCAACGGGATTGAGAAGAATGCATTTTTCACGTCAATCACTATGAAATATGCCTCAATATGGATACTACATAGTATCGCCGCAGGATTTGGAACTACAGGAAACTCTACCTGTACAATCTGGTTAATTGGCCTCATGTCCTGAATTAACTGCCATGACCCCCCCTTCGATATTTTCACAGGGTACACCGCGGTATTGCACAGTGACTCTGATGTCACCAAGATACCCTGATACATTAGTGCAGAAATAGTTTTAAAAATACCCTCATCCCCCTCTCGAGACATTGGATACTGTCTTGCTTGAGGTAAAATCACTCCTGGCTTTAGCTTAATCTTAACTTGGCCTACCCGCTTCAATAGATCTACGTCATAGGGGCCTGTAGTCCAAAACGAGGCTGGTACATTTTCTAAGTCCTCGTCAAATTATGCTGGACGCTGTCGTACTATCACCATTTGCTGTGGGACCTCTCTTTTCTCTATTTTGATCCAATAGGTGATTTTCATTTCAAATATCACTTCATCGTCTGCTGGATCATCTTTAAACATATCCTCATCTGTGACATCAGTCAGTTTATACCCTTCCCAATGGCAATCACTGTTCTCCATGCCCTGCCCTCATCAAATCATGGCCAATTCCACTCGTACTATGGCTGCAACTAGTTCTAGAGGAATCGTCAGTCCCCCCTCTTTGTCCATGGGTATCTGTGGCTAGGATAAAAACTCATTAGGGATTCTCATAGTATTTCCTACTAAGCCGGGGAACCATGTTAACAGAATGCGTATCCCATAAAGGAAGACTTCAGGTTCTGTTGGCATTCCCCGCAGGGCCATGTGCCCTGTAAATGCCATGATACATTCACCCACATTTAAATAATATATCCCTGGAGTGGCACACAATACCATCATCAGTGAAAGAAATTGTCATATTAAGCTTCGTCATTAAATCTCCTCCCAGAATATTAACTGGTGTCTGCCGTGAATACAATAATGGAACAGACATGTCACATTCTCCTATTGTGACTGGTAATTCATCAGTAAAAGGAACTCTGCTTGTAGCTCCAGAGAACCCTTGAGCATGCATGACATTTCCCGACAACGGAAATTTTCCCTCTTGTATACATGAGCGAGTTGCCCCAGTGTCTACTAAAAAAGAAAAAGATTTGCCTCCTATGGTGACATCAACCCTTGGTTCCTCTTGAGAGTCTGGTATTACCAATAGTACTGAACACATCAAGTCGCTCTGTGAGCTGTCCTATTATGTATATATGCTCATCCCTGTACCTGTGAAAGGACTTGCTCCTACTACAGAAACACCCCCTATTCTAGGAGTTAATAACTGCCCTGTGTTTGCATTCGGCATTATCTGCATGGGTGCATGCTGTGACTGTCCTGGCGGTGGATTCAGTGGTACTTGCTGTGGCTGTTGTGTCTGTTGCATTTGTGGCACTTGCTGCATTTGCGGCGCTTGTGCTTGATACACTGTCTGATCTTGGGCAGACCCATTCGTAGCTTATGGGCGATATGCAAAAGGATAAGTTGTCCACCCTCTTGAAAATTGGCCTTTCTGTACATGCCCTTGGCTTCCACACATGCAGGCAACATGCCCTGCCATGCCACACGTCCAACATATAGGAGGTTCTCTTCTAACTTGCCCTCCTTGATTAAACCCTCCTTGCATGTTCTGATTATCATTCTGCATATTCTGAAAGCCACCTTGATTATTTTGAAAATGACCTCTCCCTCTAAAGCCCATTCCTCTGCCTCTTGGCATGAACCCATTTCCTCCTTGGTCCATCTGGCGTTGATTATTTGCCTGTGATGTACCCATTGCTTGTTGCTGAATTCCCAGCCCTTCTCCACTTGTCAATACCGCACCTTCTATGGCGTATTTGGACAATTTCTTCTGAACAAGTTTGGCTTCCTCAAGCTTCCTAGCCTCTTCTTTCTTTTTATTTTTCTCTTGCAGGAGTCAACTGTGATGCACTATGGTCAACTGTATCTCTGCCCAAGGCCTTGCTTCCATTGCCACTCATTTCTTGAGCTGTCTCTATGCTTGCTCCGGTAGTCCCTGACATAAAATGTGGTAAAATACTGCCATTGCTTTCTTCCATGGCTCGCGAGTTTCCAAAGTCCACTGTTCCTGAATATTTTGAATTTAAGCAAGCGGATCTTCGCCTTCTTGCATCTTATGGGCCATGATTATATCCATATCTGACGTGTCAGGATACTGTACCCTAAGAGGTCTCCACACGTCTGCTCTACAGTTATTAAATGGTGCTCCATTATGAGCTGTATTCCGCACCGTGGCACTCGCGTAACCTGCTCGTGTCCAAATGTCATCAGCCTTCTCCCAATAATGGCTGCTAGGAGACCCTCACTATAGCTAGGGTGATTCCTTCTGTCATTTTTTCTAGTTCATGAATCAATTTTCCCACATCCGCTGTTAAATTAGGGAGTTTACATCTTAAATGATCCTTATCCATCTGTGGCCATGGAATATAATGTGGCCTAGCTCCTCCCTTCTCCAATAACAGGAATTGCGTTAATCCAAATTCGCATTCAGCTCCCATTGTCTGCCTATCCATAGCAGGGACAACGGTTCTGCATCACCTTCTACCTGGTAATGACCTCAACTTGCTCACATATGGTTGCTTTTCTCCTTTCTATATATGATCGTCCTTTAGGGTGCTCGGGATATGCTATGGGATTTGGCATCCTATCCTTAGGTTGTTCCAGATCAGATCATCTTACTTCCTTATCTGACAGCATGCATCCTTCAGGGCCACATGTACTTTCTCCCTTCTCCGCACGGAAGGTCTCTCTCTCTTTGTCTGACATGTCTAGTCCCCAACTAGTATGGCTGTCACCTTTCTCATCTCTATTCAAAGTCAGCCTGTCCAAAGACAAGGCTCTATGCTCAAGACTAAATGGGCTTCCTTCTTTGCTTCGTGACCGGGCAACTATAGGTCAGTCTTCTTTTCCCCTGCTTCACCTTTTGCCCTTATCTCTTGATAAGCTCTATCGATCCTGTCTCCAATACTTCCCATCCCAAAATTCTCATCTAGATTTACCCGAGATGGTCCTGACATTACTGCTTGCTATGGGAGAATCTCCTCTATGTTACCCCATGATATTACTGGACTTGGTTCCTTCACCTCTTTCTCAGTGCGATCAATATCAGATGCCCTCTGTCTCCTTTTTCACTCCATTTCTTCATCTACTTCCCTTTGTTTCATCATTTCCCATCTAACCCATTCCTCTTCCTGCCTTTTCTGTTCCCTTCATTCGTATGCTCTGCACACTTCCTCTTCTTTTCGTCTTTGCATTCTTTTATCCAATAATCTCTCAGCTTCTTCCTCTTCTCTCTTCTTTTCTAGCTTGTCTTGTTCTTTGTGTGGTCTCTGCCTGTTGTCACACTTTCTTTGCTTTTCCGCCCTTTAGTCCTTTCTTTGTTGTTCTTCCTGCTACATCTGCTCTCATCTTTGTTTATTCTTTCTCTTGTTCTCTTCTTACTTCAGTCTCCTATCTCGTTCCCTGTCTTTTTTATCTTGCTCGTCTTGGTTTTCCCTCTGCCTAACCTCCTCAAGGCTTTTCTCATCAAGCTTTAATAATATCTGTCTACCCATCCATAAATTCTATACGAGCGTAATCTCGTCAGCTTCATACTTTTCTCCTTTCCATCTTTTAATCTCCCGCTCTATATCTAGAGATATGTTTGGTTGTTATTTTTTCTCTTCATTGCCCTGCAAGACCTTAAAGATCTCTTCTTTTCTTTTAGTCTCTTCTTGACTATCGTCACAACCCTAAGTGGGCAGTTCATATATCGGGTTGCTATAATCAGTCGCCACTTTTAGTTTCTTTAACGGATACATTCCTGTATCTTCTGTACAATTGCCATTTACTTCCGGCAGAGTAAGGGGAGCAGAAGGCTCAAGATCTTCCTCCCTGCTCTGGTTAAGCATCCATTCCTCAGGGGGCGGAACTTCCCGCTCCTCCTGGTACATTTTCCAAAGCTCTAAAATAGCTAATGTTTTCTCTAATTTCTTTCCTGTGTATGCTGCATGCAAGTATGTGGTCATGTGTTGCAATACTGCTTCTGCCAGTGATCCCCCTTGTGGCCACAACATGAACATTTTATCTGCTGTGTCCTTTACCCATTCTGCACTGTACTGTTTGATCTTGGGCATATGTTTCAGTAGTGTTTTTCACATGTGCATCAGTGGTGTAACTTCTCCCATTATGACAAGTCTCAATTGACTGTCTATACCAGTGATTTTGCACAAAATCACTTTTTCAGAAAAATAACAAATATGAGTGTACACCAACAGCCGCCGCTCAAATCCTCTACCTCTCAATAATCTCAATCTGCCCTACTGTCGGTACCGACAATGACCTAGGATAAGTAATGACCTTTTTTCTCTACGTAACACAGCCTACCTTTGTTGCTCTTTAACACTTTTTAAATGCAAGAAATATAAAAACAAACAAACAAACTAGTCAACTCTTTACATGCACACCATGGTATGTACTCCTCTTCTCTCAGCCCCTAAAATACTGTGATAGGCGTTTGAATCGTCTCCTCTCTCTGTGCACAGCCTAGTTTACCCACTTGGGTTTTGAGACAACTCCTATAATTCCTTGATTTTAGGACTCTGGGCTTTTCATGGATTGCTCCTCGTCAGAACACTTTTTCCCCTTGACGCTCCTCGTCTTATGTCAACCAACCCTGCGTTACTTATTTATGTGGTAACACAACCCTGTTTTCACAGTTTTTGCCAGTTCCCTCAATCTACTCACCATTCACCTTTTGGCTCCGGAATCTAGGGATCGCCCCCTCCTCCAATCGGCCACCGACAACTTCGGTCCGCTCAGAGCCTGTGAAAGCCAGGAGGCATTTTGTGAAAGAGGGCCCATCCAACCTGTATCTTCTTTACTTGCAAGTTGACTATATTCTCCACAGGAAACCTTGCGTTCCTCCAGTTGGATGGCAGAGGGTGTCACATGTTCCAACTACCCCAAAGACCTACTTATCAATAGGCCTTTCTAACCATCCTCTGCTACCACGTGAACCTGTAGGGCCTTTAAGACAAGGTAAGACTCTACAGGGTGGATGGTATCAGGTAATATTATCCCCATATATATGGTCACCGTAAATAATATCACCGGGAAAAAGTCACGGCAATATTATATGGGTGACCATATATATGGGGACAGGGGCAAAACAAAAAAAAAAAATAAATAAAAAAAAATTAAAAAAAAAAAGTTTGGGGGTTGCGGGGGTGTCCCCCGCATGTTCCATGCAATAATGTCGGCCATTTTTCAGCGATATTTTTGCATGGCGAGATTTTTGTGGTGACATTATTCCATGGAACTGGGTGGATGGGGATGGAGAATTATTCAAAGACAATTATCTAAAACAGGAGTCCAATGGACATCATTGATGTCCAACAGTAAGATCTCAATTGATTTCATAAAAAACACACTTATATACAACAAATTTGTCATTACACACATCATGCTACGTGGCAAAATAAGAAAACCTATGTAAAACTGTGATTGGGTAACGGAAACATATAGGTATACTTTCTATGACGGTTGGTGTTGTGAATGGATCTCTGCTGTCAGGTGGACAACTCAGCCCACCCCTAGTGCAAGTCATTGTGAGCGTCATCAAATACACAACGTCTTATTGGGTCTCTAAACTATAGGGCTCTTTGGTACATGGCCCTTTATAATTGGATGGCACGCTTGTACCCTTCTGGAATATTCCACGCATTAGCAGCTTGCAAGCTGGTACCCTAGGTGCCTGAGGGTTGGACTTGACCATGCCTCCCCTGCCAATTAGCCCACTATCCATCATCACTCAAGCTGTCTGCCACGAGAATAGTCGTTTGAACTTGGCCTGGCCAGTATCACCGCTTCTGGGAATAAAAGGGAATGTGAGCATGTCTTTATCGTCTGGTCTCAGTGTAGCTTGCCCAAAGTCTATTTTCATCTGACCATGTGACTGTAGACCATGTTCTGAGCTTTTTCGTAGTTTTTAATGGTATTAAATTAATAAAACTCAGCACTCATTGTCCTTCCACCACACCTTAACAGGAGCTTGGCTCTCGCCTTCTCGTTCATTGTATTTTTCCATGATAATTAACTAGTTTCCTTGCTGCCTCATCCCTTGACACTGAGCTAAGCAGGCCTCCTTGATTCTTCTTCCATCTCCAGCCAGGCTCATTCTGCTGGGCCACACTTTTCAGCCGTTCTATTCATGGGGTCCAATTTGCTCAAATACAATGTGGAACTTCCAGATTCCTGTACAAATTTATACTTTGGCACATCGACGCAATCTATTCACTACGTAGCCAGCCTTATGATCACTTTGTCTACTTGCGTTACTGCATCTGTACAATTATAGAATAGTTTTCATTTTCTTCCGTGCTCTTCACACATGCAATCTTCATTCCGCATATGGAAGTTTACTCGATTCTCACTTTGTCATCAGATTCTATATGGTCAATTCATCTTCTCTCTTGAAGTCTCTTCTGAGGTATGTCACTTTTCTTCAAGTGACATCACCAGTCTCTTCTTTCATGCGTCTTCACATGCTCTTCAGGGATCTTTCCCAAGAGGCTGTCAACTTTCAGTGGATACATAAATAATGGTTTTCTCAATGGATACCTTGCTTCCAAGGCTGCTTGTGTGATGGACATCATTACAGGTGTCGTGCTAGTCACTATTTCTTGTTCCCAACATATAGGCAATTTAGGGGCGGGACTTCTGGTAGAGGCTTTTGGCTCCCCTTCTACACTACATCAGAGGTGACAAGCAATGTGAGAAGAGTGCATATCCTAATAAGATTAGAATGAAGGAAAAGGTTTGGCTGATTGGCGTTAGTCTGTTAACGCATGTTCAATCACGTATCAATCAAGTGTTTATTTGGAAAGTTCAGCTTTCAAAACCTTTGGGAGTGAAAGTAACCTGGCCTTGGGAAAACCACCAGAGTTTAACTTTTCAATGTTTTCTGGCTGTGATGGTCTGTGCTTTGGAATACTGGAGACTTTTAAATGGAGTACAATCTGCAGCCAATTCACTGCTGTATAATACCCAGGAATTTGGAATATTATTCTGGAGCCACAGGGATGAGAGAAGGGATTTTACTCCTGGTCTGATGTGGTCTGTTCTTTTGATGCTGATGGCTCATCTAGCCACTGGATGTAGTACTCTCAGGAGTCTATTCATTGTTTTAGGAGGCCGGAGTAAACCAGGTTGCAGTAATTCTAAGGTGGCATCACTACAGATCTTTTGAGTTTGATGAAATGCATTGTATTTTTTTTTGTTGGCATTCACTATTTATTGCTCTCATTAAACACATAACCATATCAGCGTTACATGGATTCAGCTGAAATGTTGAGATGATATATTAGACTTCGAAACAAAACAAATGGCAATGCACATCTCAAAATAAGCGCAAACAAAATTCCAAGGCACTCAAACTTTAGGGGCATCATATACGTACATCAGAGATACTGTTCAACGCAGTTAGGTCTTAAGCTAATCAGTCCCTAAATCATAATGATGCGTAGGCTCGGAAATCGCGAGGTGTATGATGCACCCCTGGATAATCATGTAGTTGAACAAACTGAATGAAGGAGTTCAAATCTTTTTTTTTTAAACTTTTCTTTATTGGCAAGGAACAGTAACTGGCACATTACACATTACACCACAACCCATGTTACATAATTTGGAGCGTGGATAACAATGCAGAGTCTAAGCAATAAACCATTTACATTCGCAAGAGCACATCAAGTCCAACAAGGCTGCTCATAGTTCAGCTTACATAACTGCCTGCTCTGGTGATGGGGGAGAAGATAGAAGCTCTATGTCCGCTCTGCTGTTCAGATAGCTACAGAACTCTGTCCACACGTTTTTGGGGCGAGCATTCAAAGGCAGCGTGTTGATGTAGTCCTCCTCACACATCTGTGTCCAGGTAAGAGCCTTTAACCACATTTCTAGTGAAGGGGGGGATCGCTGCTTCCAGCACTGCAGAATGCATCTCTTAGCCACTATCGCCCCCACATTCAAGAATTTAGCAACACGCCTTGCCCCAGTCCCCTCCCACAGCCTGAACAATACAGCAAGGGGGTCAGGGTGGACCCGGAAATCCACCATCTCTGAGAGGGCCTCAAGCACAGCCTTCCAAAATGGAGCCAGTGCCCCACAGGACCAGGCCATATGGGCGTGATCCGCATCGCTGGATCTGCATCTCTGACAGGGATGGGGCTGATCACGTGCGAATTTCCCAACCACGTGGGGAGTATAATACAGGCGATTAAGTAGCTTATATTGCACACATCTATATCTAGAATTGAGGGAGACCTTGCGTGTATGTATACACATTTTTGCCCACATATCTTCAGTAATGTCCAACCCCAGCTTGTGGCTCCAAGTGTCCCGGATCTTGTGGGATGGTTCTACAACTCGTGCCATCAGTATTTTATACAGGGCGGACACTATGCCCCTACCCCCTGCGGAATTAGCAATGTAGCAGATCTCGGGGTATCAGGGGGTTCATCCGGTTCATCCGGGTATGAAGGCCACATGTCTTGGACTGCCGCTCTGAGTCTAAAGTATTGTAGTAACTCCAGTGATGATTTGGAGTGCCCTGACCTCCATGTCTGCGGGGTGATGAATTTCCCCTCGGGGAACAAGTCGGAGAGTGAACAATATCCCAGGTCCAGCCAGTGCCGCATAAGGAGTTTATCCTGTGTGGGGGCGAGGCCCAGGAATGACCACAGGGGTAACCATTTATAGTACGGAGGGGTTTCAGAGTGGGATTGCTGAATCTGTTTCCATGCCCTGATTGTGGTGGCCACTGGGTCAGCCGGGGCATCCGAATGATACGAGTGGAAGAGGATTAGGGACATAACATTCACCTCCCCGGTCACGAGGATCTCGAGTTTAACATGCGGGGGAGGGTCTTGGTGTTTATACCACTGTGTTGCATGCTGAGCTTGTGCGGCTATCCAGTATTGGGTCAAATCAGGTGCGTTGAAGCCCCCCCTCTCATACGGTAATGTCATATGCTGCCCCTTCCTGCACACGGCACCAGAATGCCACAGGAAACGGGCGCACCCCGCATGCAGGTCCGTGAAATATTGCTTCCCGGGCCAGAGTGGGACGTTAGCAAATATGTATAGAAGCTTTGGGACTATAATCATTTTGATCAGCGATAGTCTCCCTGATAGGGAGAGGGGGAGGTTACACCACCTCTTCATTCTGGCCTCAGCATATTGCGTGGCAGCCCCGTAGTTGTCAGCCAATAAAGAGGATTTCGACAGGGATACCTGGACCCCCAGGTATTTGATGCCCCCAGGGGCCCACTTGAGCGGGAATTCACATGTCCGTTGGGGAGTTGCAGGTGTGAGGGCGAAGATTTCTGATTTGGTGTAATTTATGGTGAATCCCGAGAATGTACCAATTTTGGTTATTTCGCGGATGATTGGGTCCAGATGGACCGAGGGGTTCCTGATGTACAGAAGTACATCGTCCGCATAAAGTGATATAATTTCAGGTGTGCCACGCCGGCGTATCCCCTTGCGAGTATCTTTGTCCCTCACACTATCTGCCATGGGCTCGATAGCCATCGCGAACAGCAGGGGAGAGAATGGGCACCCCTGGCGTGTCCCTCTGTGGAGGGTGAAGAAAACTGACAGATGAGAGTTAACCAGGACTTTGGCCACGGGGTTAGTATAAAGCATTTTAATGTAGGAAAGCATGCACAGGCCGATCCCCATCTTCCCAAGCACCGCCCACAGGTATTGCCATGAAACCATATCAAACGCCTTTTGGGCATCTAGTGTCACGGCAACCGCGTTAGCCTTGGGGTAAATTCTAAAGATGACATTGAACAGTCGCCGGATATTTAAGGCAGTGGAGTGGGCGGGGACAAAGCCACGGGTGGATCAAATATGTCATGATGGGAAGGAACCTATTTACTATAATCTTGGCAAATATTTTGTTGTCGGTATTCATGAGGGACAGAGGTCTGTAGGAGTCGCACTCATCAAGAGGCTTACCCAGTTTAGGGAGCACGGTATTGATGGCCTCCCGCAGGGACTGGGGGAGAGTAGCGAGGCGCAGCGATTCATCCCACACCTTGTGTATGCGTGGGGCCAGTAGGGCGACATGCTCATGATAAATTTTGGCAGTTAGGCCATCCGGGCCAGGAGCCTTTCCCTTAGGGAGGACCGAGATAGCTGCAGCGATCTCGTCAAGAGTGAAGGGTGTGTCCAATTGCTCCTTAGTGGCGTGGGATATAAGGGACATGGGGATGCGGTCAAGGAGCATATCCAGATCCTGCGGGCTATGTTCGCTCTGCGGAGCATAGAGGGCAGCATAGAATTCTGCAAAGGTCTCAAGAATGGGTCGGTCGGACCAATGCCGCACTCCGTTCTTATCAGTGATGCTATCAATCCGGGTTCTGCCCCCCTCAATCCGGGCCAGTCTGGCCAGGGTTCGACCAGGTCTTTCCCCTTCGCCATACTTCCGAGCCACAATGGGTCGGGCGTAGTATCTTATCTCCCTGAGGGCGTGGGCCTCAAAGGTTTCTAGTTCTGTTCGTATCTGCGCTAGCTTGGGAGGGGAAGGGACGGAAGCGTACTCGCACTCCAGTTCCCTGAGTTTGGTCTCGGAGCGTCGTAAGGAGTTCCTAATGTCTTTCAGGACCCCAGCTTGCCTGGAGATGCACATCCCTCTGATAAAAACCTTGAATGCCTCCCATCGGTTGTGTCGTGGCGTTTGTTGTTATCAAAAAACGAAGTGATATCTGCAAGGATATCGGCCTTGAAGACTATATCGTGTAGTGCCTCTGACTTAAAGCGCCAATTGGAGTGACGGGGGAGGGCAGGCTGCAGAGTTATGTCCAGCATCACCAGAGAGTGGTCAGAAAGCGCACACAGCAGCATCTGCATGCCGAGAATTTTCCCCATGAGCCCAGCCGACAGAAGGAAGAGATCAATTCTGGAATGACTGTAAACTCTCTAGCGCATGGGTGAAGCGCTCTCCAGGCGTCAACTAGACCAGCAGGGACCATGTGGGCATGGAGCCGACGAGCGGCTCTGGACATCATCCTGGGTGCAGCGCCTGATCTGTCCAACTCGAAGTCTAATATGAGATTCATGTCCCCCCCCAGATGATCGGGACCCCAACATATCTCTGGAGCAGGGCGTTGATGTCATCGAAAAAGTCAGGAGCATCTATGATCGGGGCATATGTGTTAACCAGGAGGCACTCTGTGTTAGCAAGCAGACAATGGAGGATCACACACCTACCCTCTCGATCTATGTGACTAGTGCGTAGGGAGAATTCCACTGATTTATGAATTAAGGTGAGGACACCCCTGGACTGAGAGGAGTATGCCGTGTAATATTTGTTGGGGCCCCATGCCGGAGCAAGAGAGGACGAGAGGTGTGCAAGGGCGTGGGTTTCTTGCAGTAGGAGTATTTTAACCCCATGCCTCTGAGCGTATGCAGTTATCCTGCGGGCCATTCTACAGTTTTCAGGGGGCATCCCAGCATCTTGTGGCCTTGTTTGTTGAACATGTGTTGGTTATCAATGAAATGGCACGCCGCCTCGCACCCCAAGCCACTAATTCCTTGCCATTTTTGTTATAACATCCCACAACTGTACCCCCCCTCCCTCACTGTCCCCCCAACTCAGCAGTGCTCAGAGACCCACCCAGAGACCTAATGCAAGCGTGCCAAACCCAACAGGGCACCGCCCGCCACGGCGCCCAACTGGGGCGCACCCAGTGATCATAACAAGCCAAACTGGACATTGCAGCTGCAGCGGGGGTCGCTGCTGCCGTGAACCCAACTTAAATGAGTGATTGGTGCAATACACCGTAAATCGTACAGCGGTATCAAATAATACAGTTTCTGGGAGGCATTACAACAAGTTACAACTAGCAAAGGATATACAGGATACAGAATCCAGAAGTTCAACAAGGGAGATGCAAATGTCGGGCGTGCTGGTGGTACACAAGGAGGCCCACATACAAGGGTCAGGACAGGTCAGGACGGGTTTCCTCACCCATCATCTAATGGCTCGTCCACCGGGCCAGGAAGCGGAATATGAGATTCAATGAATTTTACCACCTCCTCTGGAACCGTGAAAAAATATAGCTTATTGCGATGGGTGAGCTTCAGCCGTGCCGGGAACAACATGGCGTATTCCACTTTCCTCTCTCTATTCAGCTTTTTCACACCGTTGAACTGCCTGCGCTCCATTTGCACATTAATGGAGAAGTCGGGAAAGATTCGGATAGTCTGAGACTCCAGTTTCAGCTCCCCCCTCTCCCAGGCCAAGTGTAGTATGTGATCTCTATCCCTGAAGCTAAGGACCATGGCAATAATCAGCCTGGGGAAATCGCCCGGCTTGGGGCGGGGAGCCAGCGCCCGATGGGCGCGTTCGATCGTGAAGAACGGGGAGAGTTGAGGATTGCCCGAGAGGTCTCTTAGTAGGTTTTCAACAGCTAGTTCCATCTTGCCTTTAAGGGCAGTCTACGGGACCCCCATAATGCGGATATTGCTCCTGCGGGATCTGGACTCTAAGTCGTCGCACTTCGCCTTGACTTGTTTCATATCACGCACCAGGTCTGAGACAGTGTTTTGGAGAGTGAGCACCTCATCCTCATTGGCCCCAATTCTGGTCTCGGCCTCCACCAGCCTAGCGCCATGCTAATCCAATTTGGCTCGCATAGAGGCCACACTGGTGTTAATGTCATCCAATTATTCGTGGAATGACGCGAAGTTCTTTGCCAGAGTTTCGATTAGTGTTGTGAGGTCTGGCTGAGGGGGGCATGAAGGTGCATCTGGATCATCCTGAGGCGAGGCAGCCCCCCCCTGCTCCTCCCTAGAAAGTGTTTTAGCATACTTGTCCATTGCCCCCGCCTTGTTGGCCCCACATGCTTTGTTTGACATGTTTTGGGGGCACACTGAGGCCCCGCAGGGAAGTCTTTGCAGGATGTTAGCACAAGAGCTTCAGGCCCCTGGGGAGCAACAGGATCAGGTAGGGAAGGGGGGTCACAACCTCACATCCAGCAGTAAACCAAACGCAATGTAGGGGTAGGGATGAGCTGTATACTAGGCAGCAGCGTTCCAGGGCACTGACAGCTCCGTGCAGGGACGGACAGCGCACCAACCAGTCCAATGCAGCAGCGTAATCTGGCAGGGGTGTTGTCGAGCGAAGCGCGCCACAGGGCCAGGAGGGCCGCAAGTCACCAGTGCCAGCAGTGATGGCAAGCACAATCAGAGGGCGCCTGGCGGGCGCCGGGCAACGGCAGCTGGATGCTCAGTTTGGGGAAGCTGCCGAGGTGCCCCAGGCAGTAGATCAATAGGGAGAGGGCAGCAATGGATCCCACAGGAACAGAGCAGCGCCACCACGGACCTCCAGGGGGCTGCACAGTCACGTTAGGGTTAAGGGCTCGTAGGCCAGAGACAGGTTGGTATATGTGGGGCCCCTGGTGCCCAAATAATTGGGTTGTATACTGATTATGGGCCCCCGGCTCCTCACCTGCAAATGTCGGCGTTCAGCTCACAGCCGCCGCCGTAGGAGGCGACCAGGAGGGGAGAATTCAGGCGGGTCGCAGCGCGGCCCGAGGCGGCAGACAGCACAGCACCGCGGCCCCCACACGGGAGGGGCAGCCGGACTGCCAGGCACAGATGGGGAAGCCGCTCCGCCTCCGGGGCAGCAGGACCACACCAGCCGCCACCGCGGGGCTGGGCAACCCGGCAGGGGAGCCGTCAGTTGGATCCGGCTCGATGTCTTCGTTGCGGGGGGCCACTCCGGCAGCCCCTGCGGCGTGATGGGAGCAATCTCGCGGTCGCAGGAGTGATGTCACCGCTGGAGAGGAGGGCTGCGCGGGCCAGCGGCAGGCACAGGTCCAGGTACACCCTGCCGCGGGGAGAGCGGGGCAGGGGAAGAACGCGGCGCCCAAGAGGCACACGAAGGTCCGATCATGCAGCGGGCCAGGCAGAGAGGAAAACAGGCCCGCCCCTCCAAGCGGCGGCACACAACGCAGCTGGGCGGAGGAGCCAGGCAGTCGACCAGCGGGAGAAGGCAGACCGGAACCCCAGCAGGACACAGGGGGCCGGGCCCGCAGCTGTAGCACGCAGCCCAGCAGGCCTCAGTCATCGGGTGCCCGGCACAGGGGAAGAGAGGGCCCCAAGCAGCCCCGGAGCTCCGATTTTCACCTCGACACAGTTTGATGTGTTGGTCCGATAACAAGCAGCACAATGCACACGGTCTCAGCTCTGGGTGATGCAGGGAACCGCTGATTCAGGCGGATATACAGCCGTCGGGTCACGGAGCAAAAGAGCTAAGCAGCCATCTTGCAGGCTGCTCAACAGCGCCCCCAAGGAGTTCAAATCTTAACATATTTCCGCATCTCACCCTGAAGGGAGGCCCCAATTGTACTCATTGTGGCCCCAAACCAAATTCTAGCCCACCATTCACAAATATCTGGAGAATCATTCACTTTCCAATTACAAGCTACTGTGATCCAAGCTGCCACTAAGAAATGTGCTAATAATTTCAAAGATTTCATATTCAGCTTATATTGGCGCCCAGCGTCCTCATTACCAAGTAGAATCGGTAGATTAATTCCAGATATTGGCCCTCATTATGGGTCCGGCGGTAACCGTGCCAGTAAAACCGGCAGGTAGCCGCCAGACCCGTAATGATTTACCGGTGCCTGACTTGTCGGAAACACTGGGGCATGACAACCCCGGCGGTCCGGTAAATCAGGCACCGGTAAAATGTTGATCCCTATTCCCATAGAGTCCGCTAGGACTTCCGTGAAAGTCTGCGGGTAGGTGCCGTTCCGCTTGCCAGGTCTGACCCTGGTGGCGGCGGTACAGCACCCTCCCACAGACTCGTAGTTTGACGGTCCGGATACAACGGTGCCGGAAACTTAGTGCCACCGTTGTTTGCGGACTGGCAACCTTGTAATGAGCACCATTTCTTTCATCTGGAAGAGCAACCTTTTCCAATATGTTTGAATTAGAACGCATGACCACCATATATGGAAGAGTGTACCTTCAGCCTGACTACACCTCCAACAAAACAGAGGGAACTGTCAGGTTAATCTTGTGGAGCCTCTCTGGGGTCAGATACCACCAAACAATATTTTATAGATATTTTCTTTCAGTTGAACATAATTCAATGTCTTTGCCGCCCTAGTCCAAATGTTACACCAGGACAACTCATCTATAGGAAATCCCACCTCCTCTTCCCCTTTAGTCATGTATGTATGTGGAGGTCTTAATCGACTGGCATTGAAGACCTTATATAATGATGAAATCTTCCTAGTAGAGGGATCCCCTAAAAATAGGTCTTCTAGTTTTGTTGTGTCTCTATTTGCATTTCGAGTTACCCTGGTGTTGCTAACCCAATGCCTAAGCTGTATGTATCCAAGCCTATCAGTTTCACTTAATCGAAACACCTGTTTGCAGTCATCAAGAGATAACGGACTTCCCTGTTCAACCAGCTGGCCCAAGCTTATTAAATCCCCATCAAACGGTTATATCGTCTGGGAAATAACACTGGAGGAAATTCCGGATTCTTCCAAATACGCATAAGTGGCAACGGGAACATCGTACCTGCATATTTCTTAGTTAACCTATCCCTATATATCATGGTTATCCTAGTCACTAGAAGACTTCCATTATGACTTTGCCATTCTCCCCGAGAACAGTAACTCTACTCATATAGGGGAACCCCTAATCTAGACTGCTCTATCAATGCCCATTGCTTGCCTCCATGGCCAGCTATTTTACTCTCTAGAAGTGGGATCAGTTGTGCTACATAAGAATAGCTCTCAAAGTCTTGTACGCCTAGGCCTCCATTCTCTCTAGTGGCTACCATTGTGTGGCAAAAAACTCTAGGAAACTTCTTGGCCGAGATAAACTTGAAAACATAAGCCTTTAGATGCTGTATAATCTTTTTGGGGATTAAGATTGGCAGAGCCTGCAGTACATACAGCCATCACAGCAAAAGGGTCATTTTCACAAACCATGAAATATCAGCTTTCCCCCAACATGCCAAATCACCCTTGAGATGCTTACATAACCCAGGGATATTATGCTGATACAACAAATCCTGTTTTGAGTAACGTGGACCCCCAAATACTTCAAAGAGTCAGGGACCCACTGAAAACTAAAGTTCATCTGCAGCAACAAAAATTGACAACTCTGGGTCATTCTGACACATAAAGAATATATGATTTTGTAAAGCTTATTTTAAACCCAGATACCATGCAAAATGATTCCAAAGGGATACTATAAGTGGTAGCATGGTTTCAGAATCTTGCATAAACAATAAAAGATCATCCGCATACAATGCTATTTTATGATGGAGATGAGCTATCATGACTCCATGAATAAGCTTGTGTGATCTATCTCTTTGTGCTAACGGCTCTATTGACAACACAAATAGTAATATAGATAGTGGGCATCCCTGGCGAGTTCCCCTTGTCAAGATAAGTGGGTTAGAAAGAGTCCCATTAAGTTTAAGTTTAAGGGTAGACAACATTAGCTAATACACTTTTTATGAAAATGGCTCTAAACCCTAACCCCTGCAGCACTTCTCTGAGAAAGAGCAGTTGATCCTGTCAAACATCTTCGCAGCATCAACAGATAATAACGTAAGAGATTGTCCTGTCATGCCCAATCAATGATATCAACGTCCTGCTCATATTATCTTGAGCTTGCCTCCCAGGGATAAATCCGACCTGATCCATATATATAAGGCAAGGGAGGACATTTCCCAATTGATTGGCCAAAACCTTAGAATAATTCTGAGCATCACAGATAAGAACTGCAATCGGTCTATATGATTCACATTTCGTCATGTCCTTACCTTGTTTTCCCAGGAGTGACAACATGGATTTACCCATCGTGGGGGTGACAGCTCCTGAGGTCAAATGCTGTTAAATAATGTGACCAAATGTGGGTTCAACAATTCAGCAAACCACTTACAGAACAGGGCAGAGAATCCATCAGGACCTGGCGTCTTATTGTTAGAAAGCAATCTTATAACATGGGAACCTCTTATGCCCTGATAGGGATTTCTAATTGTTCTCTGTCAAATTCAGACATTTTCAGGAGATGTGCTTGAAGAACAAACGCTTGTTGGTTTATTAGATAAAGTTGTTCCATCTGAAATAGTGTAGAATAACAGGTAAGAATATCCATGTTGGAGGTTTCAGTATCATGAGTCTGACCCTCTTTGTTTTAAAGTACACCTATCACATTTCTAGCGTGTTGTCTTTTACATTTATATTCCATAGCCTGGAGGCTTTATTAGAAGTGCTAAAATAAAATTGTTTAGTTTTCAGTAATGTATGGGAAATGTCCGAAGTCAATGTTGCTTTCAACTCAGCCCTGGCTATTTGTAATTGCCTAAATAATCTCTGCGATCCCCCCACCTTATATTGCAATTCCAACTAATGCACTCTCCTTTCTATTTCCAATCTCTGGCCCATTAATATCCTCTTCCGTGTCAAATCTAGGCTAACTGGTACCCCACGTAGCATTGTCTTAAAGTCCTCCCAAATCATTTCAACCCAAGGTATTGTTCAAAGCATTCTTTTGAAAGTTCAATGAAATCCTCTCAGAGATCGAGGAGCAATACATTTCATCTGCCAAGAGCGAGTCATTTATCTTCCAAACCACTAAACTCCTCGAGTGGCCATTGTGAACCTCTATCTGTAGTATTAATGATATCAAAATCTTCAATAGCTTGTCGCAGGTATAATGGACCCTCTAATTCAGTGGTATGCCCAGATCTATCTAGATCGATATTCAACACCAAATTGAGATCTCCCCCTGTGATCACCTCACCCTTCTGGAATTGGGCTAATCGTGGGAAGAGCCTAGCGTAAAAATTGTCCTGGTGATGATTAGGGCCATGAATAGAAAACAGAGAGAGGTCTGACTCCCCCAAACGTAAATGGAGCCCCGTAAACCTCTCCTGATTATCCTTAACCTCTGCTATCTTTTTAAAATATACTGTTGTATCAATCAGGATTGCCACTCCTGCTATCTTAACCTGAGATGATGCAAAGAATTGATGTGGTACATATGTATGTGACACTATGCATATTCTTGATATACTCGAAAAAATACCACCTATATCTGATGTATTGTTGGTTACACTCGATGGTAAGGCATTATATACATCCATTGATCACCAGAGAGCAATTGACAGTATTAATTACATTTTTCGCCAGCAATCAGCATCATATCATCTGCACATTGAAATGGTTAAAGATTTACTTTTCTGTGTCTTACAAAATAATGTTTTTTTGTTTAATAACACATATTATAAACAACTAATTGGTATTGCCATGGGGGCGAGCTTTGCTCCCTCCGTGGCTAATATATTCATGCATCAATTCGAGCAACAATATGTGTTTACCAATACTAACTTTCTTCAATCAATATACCTATGGAAAAGGTATATTGATGATGTTATTATGTTGTGGACTGGGACAGAGGAATCCTTAAGTCAATTTGTTACCTTCCTCAATGACAACAATTGGGGACTGCAATTCACATACCAATCTAGTGCATGGTCAATTGATTTTCTCGATCTGAATATCTCTGTGTCCAACATTGGTTTCAAACTAAAACATATCGGAAACCGACTTCAGTTAATGCTGTGTTACATTCGTCTAGCTCTCACAAAAATTCTGTGACTAATAACATCCCGAAAGGAGAATATATTAGAGCGAAAAGGAATTGTTCTCTTGATGCTGATTTTGTGGTGGAAAAAGATTTCATCCATGGGCAATTTAAACCACAGGGATATAACCCTTCTTTACTTACTAAGGTTGAACGTGAAATGTCCAGTATGAAGAGAGCGGATCTGCTTAAACCCAAGATCAGATCAGGCCTTGCTAATGAGCGACACGATAAAATCAGAATAATTACCCGCTACAACAGGGATAGTAATAGCATCTATGCTATTCTTAAACGTCACTGGCATTTACTACATTTAGATCATGATTTGGCAAAATGGCTCGAACCCAACCCTGCAATCACCTTCAGTAGAGCACCCACATTGAAAAACATTTTATGCCCATCTTTCATGTCTCAAACACCTTGTGGCGGGACATGGATTGCACAGGGGAGGGTCAAAGGCTTTCACAAATGTGGGATCTGTAATATGTGCCTGCATACTTTGGAGACCGAATTGGTTGATTTTGGTATAACTGGAAAACATGTAATTAATTCATTCATTAACTGTAACACTAAATTTGTTGTGTACTGCATCATCTGTATCTGTGGACTGATTTACATTGGTAGCACCATCAGGCCTCTTAAGATTCGTATTTGCGAACATTTTTCTACATTATCAAAACAGGAGTCCAAATACTCTTTGTCGCTGCATTGGCAGACCTGTCATCAATTAGATAATGTTAAGGATATCCGGTTTACAGGACTAGCCCAGGTATGCCCATCTAAGAGAGGAGGCAATATGGAACTAAAGCTCAGGCAGCTAGAAGCTCGGCTTATATGCAAACATAGACTGGTTACCAGGGGTTTAAACTCAGACCATGAGTTTCACTTATTTTTATGAATTAGTCTGCGGAATACAGGAATGGGGTTTTCTATTGACCCACGCAGATGGTTTAGACTCACATAATTATATTCATTATAGTCAGAACACAATGAATTGTCCTAAAATGGAGCAACTAATGAGTAACAATTAGTAATATAGGTTTATACTCTTGGCAATGTGCAATGTACTACTAACCTACAGTTGTAGTTTGTAATGTCATTTAAACCCACTCACTTTGGAATGTGTTTTGTCAGTGGCATGCCGGAATTGTGTAGTGCTATTCCCCTGTATTGTGGTTGAGATACGATTCAAATATGTATTCGGTTGTAAGTGGATAGACAATCATGGCCATGTCTGGTTTACATTATACATACTACCTAATTTTAACTTACAAACTAATGATCTAGGTACGAATGTGTCAATGGAGGCATTGCTCTCCACAATATCCGCGGTGGTTGGAGGCTTTACTTGCTAACTTATTATTGACTATAGAATGCACATGCTAATTCCTATTATAGTGCTCCATACATTTGGCATTTGTGTAATTTTTAAGTGGACCATAATGCTATGTGCATTGACACGGCTAATTTCCTGACTCATGTTCAGGTATTCAACAATGTATATGGACGTTACTATTGTGTGAGGTTGATTTCCTCACACAAGATGGCGGCCTCATAATGACCGCAGAGTCCATTGCAGCTCGCGGTATTGTGTTGAATTATAATCACTGACAATGCGCTCACGTGCCCTCCATAGATCCATTTGAATGCCAGAAGGCAAGTAAGCAAGACGTTCTGGACACTTTCATACGGTCCCTGCCACGCGTAACGAGCGGCAATTTGATCAATTGAGACCTCCGTCTAATTCCAGCCTGTATGTTATTTTTCCCCTTTCACTTTCCAATTGGACTTGACGGAACCCTTCGCGGAACCCTGACTGTAATTGTCAACTTCTATGTTCTTCCAATTACGGCGGCAATGTGGACATATTGAAGCACTTACTATTGTACAATTGCAAACTCAGCCTTAAATTAAGGTAAAATAATTATTACTTTCCGGTTTTAAATATATGGTAATTCTTCTCTATAACTAGCATAATCAGATTAGTCACACAACCATTTTGTCTTATTCATAATCTAGATTTCAGATTATGAACCATATATTGGTTACTTCATCTAATTGGTAAGTTCATTTGAACAATATGTATTTGATAGTGAGATTGGCAACTTAACTTTCGGTCTATGTTAAATCACTATTTATTTTGTCTGTGATCATCTATTGTGCAGATTCTCAGATTGGACAGCAATTTTGGTAAAAATACCTTTTCATTGTGCTCCGTAAATATAATTTCATGAATTTCTGAATTGTTACAGATCTGTCCACGGTTGTCTATCCACCTTTTTGACTAACAGTTGTTGTTGTTTTTTGTCATTTTGTCTTCATTTTCCTGATTCTGGGATTGCTTTGATGCTACTACTGGAATGGTAACTGTTTAATTTACATTTTTACAACAATTGGTTGATATTATTTATTATGCTACCTTGCATTGTTATGGATTTTACCTAATGCTATTACATATGATGTATGACCTTGGTGTTTGATCTAATGCATATATGTGGCACAACCTCTAATGATCCCTGGGGTTGGACTACATACTGTGAATTACAATGCATATATTAATGTATCCTACAAACAAAACTGATTATATTGCCACCGCCTCAGAGGAAGAGCTACGCTCGAAACACGTGTCCGGCTGTCTAGAATACAAATTAAAACACAGTACAACTGTACGTCTTGGATTTCTTTGATGTGGCGCAGTTCAACTGTTTACACTGTTCCATCTACATATTAGTCGAGGCTAATCCGTCTGAAGAAGGTGAGTAACCTGAAGTAACGCAGTGTTGGCCCCTGATTCAGTTAACTTAGCATGCACACTTTTCCGTTTCATGTGGGAGTTTAGGCCCAGTACATTTAGGGAAACTAGTTTAAGGGTAACCACTTCATTTCCATTTGGACTGCTGAACAAATACAGACGACAATTTCCACCCTTTGCCCCCTTCACCAAAACATAGAGGCATTTCAACTCCCCCAACATGCATTATACCTTCCTCCCATCCCGTGCCCACTCTGCCTTTGAATCCCCTTGGAGTGTTGTCCCTCCCAGATACCTTCCTTTTTTAATCAGACGTCTTCTTCACAAAATATCCCTAAATCGCATTATTCCCATCACTAGGGATGCTACATTTCAGCCATCAACATAAAACAATAAGGCACCTGTGCCCTTAAATCATACATTTCCATCATCAATGTATCATGCCTTGGGACTGTTAAACATTTTGAAAAAAAACTTTATGGGGAAACATTAGGTGTAATACCTAAGTGTGGGTGCATGCTCCTGATGTAACTGCAACTTTTAACTCATGAAATAATATTTAACATCTTAGCATACCAAAACTAGACCAAGTATCGTAATTCTCGCCCTATGGTCCCCCAGTTGTGCCCAGTATACCGCTACCAGCAGGAAGAAACCTACCTCCAACCACAAATCACATCTCAGGTTGCTGCCCCGGAATCGAAGCTTCGCTCACAGCTATCCATAGATGGTCCAACGATCTCTGTGCCTTGCCTTTCGAGAGTTTGCTGTGGTCCAATTAGCCTGTGAATTAGCGGAATTATCCACGTCTAGCATCTGGATCTCTCCCTGTGGAATCTTGAGCAGGTCCATCACCGCCCAAAAGGTGGGAAATTGACGTTGGGCACCTTCGTAAGTAATAATTATCTTAAATGGATATCACCATCTGTAAGGAATCACCTTGAGATTAAGCCATTGAATGAGTGGTTAGATTCATTTGCATTTTTGAATTGTGCTCATAGCCAAATCCTGGAAGAGGATGATGGTGTTGCCTCTGAAAGAGATTCCATTTTGTGTTAGTGCCTTTTGAAAGATCAACTCCTTGGATTTGAAAACGTGTACCCTAGTTAGTACATTGGGGAGAATATTTTGCCATTGTTGAAAGTTCGAGAATACCCTATGTGTGCGGTCTAGGGTGAGGTCTACTCCAATAGGATCCCCCAGAACTTAAAGGACCTGGTCTTGCACATAATCCTCCAAGTCGCATTAGTAATCTCCCTAGGAACTCCTTTAAGCCGGATGTTGTTACTGCTTGATCTGTTTTAAGTTCTAGACTGGAATAATAATACTCCTGCTCACAAAAGGCGTTTTCAAGATCACTCAGCCACTATTCAGCATATTGTACAGTTTGGGCTAGTTCCTTAAACGAGCATTTTAACTCTCGTAGTGTGGTGGCTATATCTTTCGGTATAGACTGCACTAGATGGGCAATATCTCCTTTAGTTGCTGATTGTTACTCAGCTTCTTTCTCAGGCGTAGGAGAAGGCAGAAATCCTGATCCCCCAGCAAGAGTACTTTTGCCTGATTGAAGCATATCTTTTATTGAAGAAGTGGCTTTCTTTCTTGATTGATTTGATTTCATGATGGAAGCTCTGGGCTGTGAATTCACTGAGGAATATCTTGTTAACAACGCATCAGGTACAATGAATAGCTCACTCGGCAAAGTTGTGCCCAGGATGGAGGGTGAATCTATGCAGGTCTCCACTCAATATGCAGCTGTCCGGATTGGGCGCCTAAGGAACACCAGAGTTATCCCTATTCACCTCCTTTGTAACTTCACTGTGGTATCTTAGGGGCTAATGGGCTGTCAACGTTATTCAGACCCCATTCCACTGCCCCAAGCCAGAGCCACTTGATAGCTGCATTGACCCTCTAGCAGCACTGAGAATCCACAAAGCCTGATAGCAGTCAATGTTTTGAAGAGAACGGAGCCAAGCCGCCGCGTCCAGTATTTTCATCAGCTCACAATCAGCTCTCTGTCTAAGCAAATTACTGTCCACACGTTGATTCACAACCACAGTGCCCCTGATGATGTTCTGCCCCTCAATTTAATCCATTCGGGAGCAGAGGGAGGAGGTAGGAGAGCCTGCTACATATGACAAATCCACTAGGGCAAGTTTTGTTTTTAACGCTGAACTTCCTTTAGCCCTGATCACTCCACAGGAGAGCCTACAGATAGGTTCTCACACTCCCCTACAATACTCACACTCCACTCCCTCACCTCTAATGCAATGAAGAACGGAAGGCCGCCATCTTAGGCTTCACTTTTAAATCTGGTATACTACAGATCGCTTAAAAAACTTGAGTGCAAGATGCCTCGCTCCTTCATTGCAATAATATAGCGGGGAGGGGCTAAAAAGGGCACTGCTGCACACCAGGGTGTCAGATGCCTCACAGCCACCTGGCGGAGCTCAGACGAATAATTTCTCCATCAAGCTCTCGCCAGACCATGCCCCTGCATTGTATGCTTAAGGTGATATTGCTATGGATCTGGCCACATCAATGCAATGGCTTGTATGTAGGAGAGGTGAGATCTTCCATAGCACTAAAGGCTGAAAATGGACGCCCTTCACCATAGTGTTGATGGGAGACTTAAAGGGTATCTTCTGTGTCAAAATGACTCCTACTTTTTTGTGTTTCTGGAAAGGGGCAGTGGCATTGCCCAGTGCCATAGGACATTAGATTGGTGGGAGAGGGCATTGTTGGCTGCATGTCCCAGAATGAGAATTAGGAGGTGGACGCTCTCCCTCATACGGTGGGAGATAAGATCCAGGAATGTTATGATGTTTCTCTGATCTCCCCTGTCCTTTTGTAGTCACAGATTCATGTTCATGTCCTCGATTTGTTAACTCAGTTGGTAAACGTTTGGATTAGTTGGACCAGGGGGCGCATGTCTATGATGAAGAAAAGTGGGGTATGCAAAGTCATGGAGCACTCTCAAGGAGAGGGTTTTGGAAGATAAGATTTGTTTACAATGTTTCACCAGGAAGGATTTACTCCACTCAAACAAAGCTCCAGATATACCTATTCATTATGTTAGATTTTTTAGGAAGGCAGTGATCAGAATGTGGAATTCCTAATGTACTTCTTCCAGGGTCAGTAGAAGTTTGTTCTTTTATGCTTGATAGTGGGGATTCAATTGCTCGCAAGAGCCTAAAACCTGATTGTAAGTCATTAAATAATTAATATTTTCCCACTTGATCTTAGAGTTGGCCCACTACTTCTTTTTCCGATAATTTGCTTAAGAAGGATGTTAAAGCAGTCTTATTAGGATCAGCTGAGGATCTTTTAAAGAGGCGAATAATAACCAATTGTTTTATGTTTGCAGGGACTCTCCCAGCGTAAAAGGATACACTGATCATGTATGTGAGGCCTGGATTAAAAAGGTTTTTGAGACAAGAAAGCTGAAGGACATGGTTCTGCAGGTACATTGGATGTTATGATTGTCAAAAAAGATGAGGGTGTGCTTTGTTGTTGGTGGTATTGGGATTGGGTAAGGCAAGTGCATTGGGTTGTTTGCTACGTCTTTGCTATGTTGCACACATAAAAGGCAAATAGGCCTTTGCACTGCCGATTGGAAGTATTGGGATGTTCTTAGGAATTCTGAATTGCTGAATTCTCCAAAGATTTTTGTGATTTTTCTTGAAATGTTGGAAGATTTGTTAATACAGTTCGCGAAATATGTCCTCATGTCTCTCTTGATAGATTGAAATGATCCTGTTTGGTGGATTTTGCAAGCACTTCTTTCTGATTCAAGGTCTGTCCGTCTAGTCTGCGGTTAACCCTTTTTTGGTTGGGCAGATCCAGATAATACCACTTCTTAGTCTTTGTGTTGCTTTGTTCAATCCATTTCAGTTTCACTTGGATGGTCATCTCTATCATTTTGGTGATGTTGAGGTAAAATTACTTTGGTAAGTCATGAGGATTTGTGCTAGTGGGAAGGCTTCAGTCTATAATGTGATATGATAGGTTATTTATAACGCGCTTAATACCCAGATGTTTTTAAGCGCAGACCTGGGGATCGAACCTGTGGTAGTCGGTGTTATCTTGCTTCCAAGACGAGCATGTTGCCACTGAGCTATCCTCCCGAGACAGAGGTGCTCTGAACGAGTTGAAGAGTGATGACAAAACACTTGGGTTATGGTTGACATGGATGAAGTTTGTAGTTATTATTTTCAACTACTAAATCAAGGGTATGGTGGCCATGTGGCCAGTCACAAGTTGGTGGAAGACCGGTGCAGTCATATTGAAGCAATAGAACCTGAGGTGGGGGCATTACCAGTCGGGTAATGCCTCCGGGGCTCGAGTTATAAGCCAGAGCGTAGCGTAGCTCGGGCTTATAACTGGAGCCTCGGGGGCATTAACCGACCGTAATGCAGCCTCACCTCGGGTTCTATTGCTATTAGTGCTCCTGAAGTGGTTCCAGGGGTACTAATAGCAACATAACCCTCAGCACAGTTTCATTCTATGTTGGTATCTACGTTTGTTTCATTCTATTTCGAGTAGTGACGGTTGGCAGCCATGTTTGATGTACTAGAGACCACTGATCTGCATGAAATGCTAATCAGTGGTCTTGGAAAAAAATAATAATGAAATAAAAACGAACATGGGCACTTACTGTATAGGCCCTTGAGACAGAACTGGTGGCTTGTAAATAAAATGGAGTACAGGGCCTCAGAAAAAAGCACTTTGCACCGACAATGGAATGCTGTTGGTGTACGCGAGATGCAGAATGCGGGAGAGATGGAGCAATGCCTTACTCTTTCAGGTAAGGACCGGGCGAGGGCCAATCATTTTGCAGCTTTAGAAATGATTGTCCCTCGCCGGGTACTAGTATTTATAAACTCTCAGGCTTGTGTGATAGAGTCACATTTAAAAGTCAGGTTGGTGAGGACCAGGAGTCTCTGGGGGTCTGCGGAAGCACCCTGCTATGTGAAGCAACCCCTGGCAGTTGATTATGGTGTACCCACAGAACCTTTCACCACTTCCCAACCTAACGTGCAGGTAACAAGCCAGATAACCAGAATGAAAGGAAGGCAGCCTTGATCCTGTTGTGGACTAACGCTCAGCTGGGTTACCATTGGTTGGTGGGTGAGCATATCTTCAGTTTGACAAGCACCAGGCCTGAGTGGCTGAGGGAAACACATTCCTTGGGGCAAAAATTTCAAGTATTCCCCAAGGCAAGAGTTAATCATACGTTGTTTCTAGTAGGCGTGTGCAGTGTCTACATCCCAGGAGCTTAGTAGGCAAAAAAGCAAACAGAGAATAAGTCCAGAAAGCATGCTGGGAAAAACAGAACAAAACCTGGAACTATGAGTGCACTGAAAACAACCTGTAGGGGGGTATACCGCTGGAACTGTGTTATTATGTAGATTAGGGAACTGGACCTGGACTCAGACACTAGGTTAAAATAGAATCTTTCATCTGTTTTGTTATTTTTTCACACTAGTACTGTTACCCAAAGCATTCCTTCTCGAGTTTACTTTGACCTCTAGGCCCTGCTATGTTCTCGTCTAGCCCTCTCCTGTTATAGTAATGAAGATGTTGGACTTCACTTCTTGGTTCTTGAGTGTTTTTTTGCTCTGACACCATGATACTTGTCTACTTCGGTGCCTCACTCTATGGTTCTATTTTGTAGATTATTTGTATATCTAGGATACCTTAGGTCATCCAACATTGTGACAGAGATATTACCAAAATGTGTAGAAAGACTTTGCGACCTGTCAGATCCTTCCTGGAGGAGCGGGAGACACCAAGACTGCAGAGGCTGAGACTCTTGGACACTGGCAGAGGCGTCCCTGGTAACTCCACCATGCTCTAAGCAGAGAAGAAGGCAGAGGGCAGGACAACCAGCCGACTAGGAGGACTGGTGCGCATGGAGACCAGGAAGCGCACTGTCCAGTGGTAGAGGAAGGCGGTGAGGACATCGTGGTTCGTGGTGAGACCACGAGAAACCCAAGTGGGTAAAAGAAGCCCACAGACAACCAGAGTTCACCGGTAAAAAGCCCAGTGAGATCTGAGTAGCCGGGGCAGTGCGTGGGGCCAAGAGGTTGCAAGGAACGGGTCTGCCACCCACAACAGAAAACAAACTGCCTCCAAAGCCATATTCATAGTCAAAGTACCTGGCAAGATAATAAACCATATCTGCGACATAGAGAAAAGAAGATCTTACGAGTCTGGGACCCGCACCCTTCTGTGAAAAGTAACCCAAATCATCTTCACCATCACAGTATCTGGTAGGATAGTGAACTAGGTAGGTTTTGAGAGAAAGCCCAGAGGTTGAGAGCGTACCCCGTGGTCCTTGGGAACATTGTACAAAAGCTTGTGAATATTGTGCCGATGGCCAAGAGAAGGGATTCATTCTCTTGGCATTGTGATAAGCCCAAGACAGGCCAGGGTAAGGGAGTCACTTCCCCTGGTGTTTGTGACCATTGTGTGAAAAGCCAAGGGAAGGAAGTCATTTTCTTGGCATTGTGAGAAGCCTGGGGAAGACCAAGAGAAGGGAGGCACTCTCTTCATAACAAGGCTTTGAGTCGGAACATTGCTTTATTTTTTAATTGTGACTTTTTTTCAATCCGGAACTTGAAACGAACTGCAACCTGGGAAAAGGAATCTTAGGATAAAGTCCTTTTAGACTACTGGCATGCTAGGCCACTCCACGGAAGAAGGGAACCATTCTTCTGCATTAAGAAGACTCACCAACCTTTTAGTTTAATTAGAAGTGTAAGTGAAGGAAACAGGTTTTGACACGGGACAGACTTTTGATTTCAGACATTACTATGCGTCCTTAGTATTGTGAGGCGTCAGAAATGTGAACTTGGTAAAGGTTTTTCATAAAATGCATTTTATTAACTCAAAAGGGTTTGACAAACGCCTCACAATCCCTATCCTAAAGAGGGTTACCCTGCCTATCAAAATAAACTTAAGGAAAACACTCTAATAAAATAGAACCTGCCCCTCACACTTATACATACCTGCAACTCAGAAAGGTAATACATGGCAATTCAAATAGAACAGAAATAGCAGTTATGTTCAACATAAACCTAATAGCTGTATATCCTTGTAACCTGGGTTGAATCTCCTTCCCCAGATTCAAAGCAGGATTTTCAATCAAAAGTTAAAATCGGAAGGTTCCTGTTTGTAACCAAGTTCTGATTGTAAAGTTCTTCTTTCTCCAAAAGTCTTTCACTTGAACTTTAACCAACAGTTCAACTAAACGACAAGTCTTTATCCCTCCACTTATAGCAAAGAGTTCAACATAACTTCTTCTTCTTAGAAAACAAACACTCTCACAATTAATTTGTAGCAACAACTATGTTTTGTCAGTATGATTTCACAATTGTTAACACTTTCGTGGTCTTGCCACTTCTTCTTCTTCACTTCACAACCTCAACCACCACAGAGTACTTCGATGATTTCTACCTGGTCCACTAACCTGCCAGGACTACCACTACAAAGTCCCTATCCTGGTATACTTGACTGCCAGGACAAACAGCTCATAACACTAGTACAAGTACTTCTGTGGTAAAGTCTTTTCACTTTCAACAACATCAAAATGTGTTACTTCTTCTAGGAAGATATGATACACATTGGTGCTGTTTTTTCCACTCTTCTGATTGTCACCTGCAATGCAGGTTATGCTCCTCTCCTCTGAATGTTTTCTATCAGGAGGGCATCTTTCCTGCCACTCTTGTTTTCCCACTTTTACATCAAACAAATGCTGGCAATGTCTCTCTCTCACACTTGCTCTTCTTTGGCTTAGACTATGCTTGTTGAAGTCCTTTTCAACAATTGCCTCTTCCTCACTCTGGCAATAAGAGTGAGGAAGGCTATAATTAGCTTGTTTCAGTATTGCCTTGAATGATGGTTATTGTTACATTGTTTCAGTATTGCCCTCCCTTGGCTTTGGCAATAACGTTGACCTTTATAGTTACAATTATAACCTTTTCTTTCTTGTCTGTTCAACAGTGATGAACTACCTGGTTGTCTGCATATGTGTCTGCTCGCTCTGCTTTCACAGTACCTTCTGCTTTCTCTGCCTCCTTCTGCATGACAAACTGTTTCGGTTCATTGGCCATGAACCGCGCCTGTCCGTAAAGGAGCGTTCCTTGCTCCTGAAACATTCTGGTGCTCGGCTGCCACCTGAGCACAGCTTACAATAAGGAGATCCTCTCGCTCCTGCGGGAAAGTTTTTCACGACGACGCTTCCTTCAGCACCACCTTTGCATTCAAGGCCCTTAAATTTAGAAACCGTCTTGGGACCGTCGTCCTCTCTATAGATAGCGGCGGCTCCAGCGGCTCCGTTTCCCTTCTGCTTCTGCTGCCACTGCAACGTGGAGCCTCTGCAACCACTCCACCTCCTACTTCTCATGGCCTGCACCTGAGGGGGTCTTATATATTTAAAAGTCCCACTCAGGTGTGGGTCATTAGAACCACCAGACTGCACCTTGCAGTTTAGTGCCTCCAATTCCCTTTTCCTCATCCCAGTACTTTGGGCATTGCAGGACTTTAAGTCCCCAATGCTCAGATGACTTCTTTTGTTCTAAATATTGTCTTCAACTTTACTCACTTCACTCATTACACCGTCAATAAGAGTTTGAAAAGGGCTCACTGGTTGGTTCGGATTTAAAGGAGAGTTAGCTTCATTATAATTTAGGATATTAGTGTTTTGATGTCCACATCTTTCATTCTCCTGTTGATTAAAGAGTTTTCTTTACCATAAATGTGGTCAAATATATGAAGGGAAGTCTTACTCTTGATAAATTATTGATTCAGATTTAAGAGAGAATCAGATTCATAAGAAGTCAGAGTATTAATGTTCAGTTTCCTATGTTGATTATGACAGTTTTCATGGATAGCTTTGGGAAGAGAAACCTCTCTCTGACAACAAGCCCTTACATATTCTGATATTACGGAAATCTCTCCCTCTAAGGAATCCACATACTGCATCTCTCCCAATGGAGTCCTATTCCCTTGGGGCCCTTCTCCTCCCAGGTGATCCTCTCGGCTAATACCAGCCCCAGGGTCAGAATCAGGTAGCTGCTGCCTTCACCTTGCCACCAGGGAGAAAAGACATTTTGTAGGGTTTTGGTGAGGACTCTGCAGGATTCTTCACAGTATGGAGTTGATTCAGGGTAAACCCCTCTTAGTTTTAGGGTCAGGTATGGGTTTCCTTCATTTTCTACCAAAATAAGTCTTTAGCAACAATCATGCCACCTGTGTGTCAGTCTCCTCCTTCCACACTGTTAGGATGGATTTCTAAACTGTGACCTGGTGGGCAGAAGGTTAGCCGGCCACCCTAGTTTAGTGGAACCGGGGAACCTTCTGGACAGACCACACCAATCTAGGGTAGCTTGACAGGCAGTCAAGACTAAGTCTCAGGAGGGGTGAGAGTGATTGGAAGCCCACAATGAGCACCCACAGTAAAACTCCACAGAATACTCTTGCACAAGTGTATATCAAAAATACATTTATTATAGGCCTTTATAACTAAACACAAATAAACCACAGTAATAATAAACCAGTTACCACACACGTTTTTCACTATGTAACATGTGTACAAAATGCGTTTAGCCTAACGTGGATAAGGGGGAGAACACAACGACAAACTGCAACAGAAGAGGTGAGTAAAACACAATTATCAAATTAGGCAGTTCTTCAAAGTCGATCCTTAGCTTATGCAGTCCAGCCCTATGAAGTGGGGAGCCTTGTGCTCAAAAGTACAGCAGTGCGTTAACAAAGCGGGTCCTCTTCAAGGAACTGTATCAGCTCAGGAAGAGGGTTGAGGTGATGAAGAATAAAGTCGTAATATTTGAGGATGGTCTACCCTTGCAGGTAGAGCAACCTTCGGAGTTCGGGAATAGCTGGGGAGCGCAGGCTAGCCCAGCTAAGGTGAGTATCTTTTCAGGGATTCTTGTTCGTAAAAACAAGTGGATGTGCCAGGGGGGCACCGGTAAGTGATGCAAGTACTCACCGACCCTCAACACAGTCCAGGCCAAACTTTACCAGTCTAGTCCACGTCGCTTGTAGGTTTAACCCCTGCAGTTGCACATCGCTCCGGCACTCAGTGGCTACGGGACGGGACGATCATCTGTGGGGGGACAGTAGAAGAAAGGAAGACTGTTTCAATCCAGCACGTCTCAGGGCACATGGGGCAGGTCTGCAGGGACCTACAGCATGGAATACTCTCATAAATCGAGGTCCAGAGGAGCTAGGACAGTGGGGGAGGGCCCAGGACCACAAGTAATCGATTCCCAAAGTCTTGAGTCTCAACTCGGTACATCGGCACTCCGATGCGATACCCCAGGTTTGAGCTGGTCAGTTCGCTGGATGGCCCAGGAACACTTCTGAAGAGGCTCTTTGCGAGGGTAAGCAGGAGGCGCAGAGAGCATTTGGTCACACAAAGGGTTGAAGTGCCCTTGCAGGTCTTCTTGGTTCGATACAAAAGCAGGGGTCTGACAGGACAACAGCAGGGTCAGTGTGCCAAACCTTCCAGCACATCTCCGGTGGTTCCACAGGTCTACACATTCATTTCAGGATACTTGGCTCCTTCTGTAGTTTGGTGTGAACTTCAGTTGATCAACTTGTAATGGATGCAGAGCCCCTTCTCGTATACAAGGTTCGATTCACGCTCAAATCTGGGATAGCCAATTGAAGATCTGCTCTCTTGCAGGCACGCCAGGCATGGGCCAATTGTGGCCCGCAGTGCTTCCAGTCATTCAGGCCTACCAGACATACTGACACCAGTAGTGTGGATTGGGACCGGACGGTCCCAACCCTCTTCCTGGGCACTAGCACACGTGACATGCAGGAGCACGCGAAACATGCAATTTTCATGGGAGGCTGCATGCCACATAAGGAATACCTCGGTCTCTCAACCTGGGGGAAGGCAAAGGGACAAAATGGCCAAAGGACAGAAAAAAAGACTTTGTGGCACAGCCATTTTCGGCACAGGGCACAGTTTTGAGCCAAACGCGGTAAACACCATAAGGTCCATCAAAAAGAAGTAAAAATACTCTAAAAGTAAACTGCTGCCACCAGTTCGTCCTATGCACACTTGTACAATCACCAGAACATCCTTAGAGGGTGACTGGGGCCATAAAACCTGAGGACCCCCCTATGCACGGTACTGTAAGGTACTTGGCACATAGATAAAAAGTTGCCAACAAATGGCAACATATTAAAAAACGAAGGGAAATATGGTTTCCCAGAACTGACAGCCTCGAGGACATGCCAGTTTCCCCATAACAAAGGAGCAAAAAGCCCAGAGGAGTGCAGCTGAATGCTATGCTCCACTGGAAAAAGTCAGGTTAGGTAAGCCAAACAAAAGAAACATTTTTGGGGGGTCTACAAATGGAGGGAAAATTGCACCTGAAGGAAATCTTTCCTAATGCACACCCTACAATATGCATTTGGTCGAATCAATCAAATGTAGCTGACTAAAATTCAGGCTATCAATAGTCTATCAAACACATGCATACCATCAAGCATATTCTATATTTGCCAATGATTATTTATCAGACAAACCTTGATGGTTGAAGTTTCTTTGTTGCACAAAATCCATTGAAATTCAAGAGGGGTCCCATAGACGACCCGGGTAATTATAGACCGATTGCCCTTTTGGACGTCATGGGTAAGGTGTTTGCATCTCTGGCCCTGGACGTTCTTCAAAAATGGATTACGGACTCGGACCATGCGGACCCTTTTCAAAACGGCTTCGTAAAAAACTCTGAAACATCAACCAACATCTTTTTAGTAAGCTCTCTGAAAGCCAGTGTATTGCAGGGAGGACCTCCCATTTACATGGCTTTTATTGACCTGGTCCAAGCCTTCGACCAGGTCAACAGACAACGATTATGGGCCAAATTGGAAAGCTTAGACTGTCCAAGCGACATCTTGGAACCCATAAAAGCCTTACATCACGGAACGTCAATACGGGTGCGACTAAGCGCCGAAGGCAGATTGTCAAGGGAAGTACTTACATCAAAGGGCGTAAAGCAGGGATGCCCGCTAGCACCAGCCCTGTATAACGCATATATAGCGGACTACAAGAAATCGTCGGAACTGATTAGAAGTTTCCCCCATCCTTAGGAGGCTCAAAAATCGAGAGACTACTCTATGCAGATGATATCATCCTCATGGATTTAACTCCGATAGGCCTGCAGCGCCAATTAGACAATTTAACACACTATATGGCAGAAAACAACCTAAGACTGAATAAAGAAAAAACAAAAATTTTAATACTGGGAACAGCAGCTACAAGACGGAAAAAATTCACTTGGTATGGAGAGGGGAAGAAGCTGGAAACTGTCGAGGCATTTAAATACCTGGGCATTATGATCAGCAACGATAAGGAAGAACAAGCCATGCAGGAGGCCCTTTGGATAAAACTGAAGAAGCTTACGGCACAGGCCAAAGCAGTGGACAGGAAGCACGGAAGATTTTCCATCATTCCCGTTATAAGATTTTACAAAGCTAAAGTCGTTCCTGTCCTGATTTATGGCATGGATGCAATGCCACTGATCCCGGACTCAATCTGGCCCAAACTTGAAGGTTTCTTCTGGCGGGGTGTCCTTAACCTGGCCACCTCGACACCGATAACATTGATAAGAAGAGAATTGTGTCTATCCTCTCTCCGGGCCTTAAAGATGAGATCGACCATCATGCTATATCGCAAAGTCTTTGATTCCCCAAAAAATAGAGTTTTGGACCTTATTAGGAGAGAAACTCACTACGGGAACAACACAATGTTGACCAAATGGGCCCAATACAACCTCTCCATTCTTCAAGAACTGAACCTCAATCTGGAAATATTAATACAAAACCCCAACCAGGTATCAAAGAAACTTCGTGAAGCTGACTGGATAAACACCCTGGAAGTCGCAAACAACTATTCGACGACAGCCAACTTACCCAGCACGCCGATGAAACTCGACGGGGTACGTGGATATCTACACAAGTTCCCAGACAAACGGCTAAGCAGAACTTTTTTAAGGTTCAGGCTAAACCAATTGAAAACTAACGAAGTCCTAGCGACCCGAAATCAATCCAGTTCAAACAACTGTCGGTTTTGTGAAGCATTGGACATCGTGGAGACTACTAAACATCTGATCCTCGAATGCCCGGGCCTAACAGAGAACAGACACCGATTCTTGGCTGATCCTTTGAAGAATTATCGTACCCTCGATTTAGAAAATCTATGGGCCTTATTGGCTAGTGGTAACAACAGAAGATGCACCATCGGTCTCTCTCTTTTTTGGAAAAATTGAACTTGTGAAATTGGCCTTTCTGTTAAAAGACCCCACTTGGAACTAAAAAAAAAAAAAAAAAAATGAACAATTCAATAATCCATCATTGGTCGGATTCCCTTCCTTTTTTGTAAAAATTGTAATACAATTAAATCAAATAAAATAAAAAAAAAAAAAAAAAAATCCATTGAAATACTAATATGGGCACCTTTTCTGGTTCCAGGTGCTAGGGAGCTCAGATTCAGCCAAACGTCATGATTGATCTTCAAAGGATTTGTGTTAGGTAGGTGGATGGCTTACAGAGGAACTACCACTTTTGTTCTGCTGAGTAGACAAGCTTCTCTGTTGGATTTTATTTTCTGATCTCTGGTATGTGCCAAAAACCCTTTCCTTGGAACATCTGTCTGAAGTTGGGGTGCTCTCAATGGGTCGCTGGGCTGTTTGGAATCCATTTGCACCTCATTGGGACAGACTTATTATGGGTTCACAAGTGAGGGCTGAGCTTGAGGATGCATCCAGGTGGCTGTTTGAATGCCGTAGAAGAATAAAACAATTTTCAGAAGCAAAAAACATACTTATGCAATCATTTGCATACCTTCAATGCATTGCCCACTGGCTCTGAACTGGAGTTGAACTTCTCCAAAGACAGTTATTGGGGGCTGGGGGGGCTTGCTGTGGCATGTGTGGCTTGTTAGCTGAAAAGGCCCACTACGCTCTCAAATTGCAGGTAGTTGGGCACTGTGATGAGGAACAGAACGGTGGGGTTAGTGGGGAACTGTGACCAGGAAGAGTCAGGGACTGTGATGAAGAAGAGTGAGGTGGAGTTAGTGGGGGTCTGTTGTGACTAGGAGGAATGAGGAGAAGTTAGTGGGGGACTGTGATGAGGAATAGTGAGGTGGGTTAGTTGGGGACTGTGATGAAGAAGAGTGGTGTGGAGTCAGTAGGGACTGTGATGAGGAAGATTAAGGTGGGGTAGTTGGGTACTGTTGCAAAGAAGAGTGAGGTGGAGTTAGTGGGGACTGTGATGAGGGAGAGTGAGGTGGCGTAGTTGGGGACTGTGACAAGGAAGAGTGAAGTGCAGTTAGTGGGGAACTGCGCCAAGGAAGAGTGAGGTGGAGTTAGGGGGGAACTGTGCTGAAGAAGATTGAAATGGAGTTAATGGGAGACTGTAATTAGGAAGAGTGAGTTAGGGTAGTTGGGGACTGTGACGAGAAAGAGTGAGGTGGAGCTAGTGGGGGACAATTACAAGAAAGAGTGAGGTGGACTTAGTGGGGAACTGTAATGAGGAAGAGTAATGTGGGGTAGTTGGGGACTGTGTTGTGGAAGAGTGAGGTGAAGTTAATGGGGGACTGTGACATGGAATAGTGAGGTGGAAATAGTGGGGGGCTGTGATGAAAAAGAGTGAGATGAGTTAGTGGGGCAGTGCGATGAGGTAGAGTAAGGGTGAGGTGGGGTAGCTGGGGGCTGTGATGAAGACGTGTGGGGTGAAGTTAGTGGGGGACTGTGATGAGGAAGAGTGAGTTGGGGTAGTTGGGGACGGTGACAAGGAAGAGTGAGGTGCGATTAATGGGGGACTGTGTCAGGAGATAGTAAGGGGGAGTTAGTAGATAACTGCGATGAAGAAGAATGAGGTGGGGCTAGTGGGTGACCGTAATGAGGAAGAGTGAGGTGGAGTTAATGGGGGACTGTGGCAAGGAAGAGGGAGGTGGAGTTAGTGGGGGACTGTGAATAAGAAGAGTGAAGTGGATTTAGTCGGGACTGTGATGAGGAAGAGGGGTTTGGGGATATCTTGGTAAGATTACTATTCAAAACTGGGATGAGGAAGAGGGATGTAGGAGTTCAGATAGGAATCCTACCTACATACTGTGACGAAGCAAAAGAAGGTATGAGGATACCAGGCATGAATCGAGAACTTCACTGTTAAGTCACTTGAAAAGCTTTTCCAATCACAACAAAGGATATTGTTAACAAGTTTTTTAAACCCATTTAACACACACAAGACCATTGGCCTGTGCAACATTGTACACCACCCCATGATCAGAGAGCGTCTGAATTGGCTAAAGCGGGTCCTGGGACCCTGCTCTGTTCACAACGCTTAGTGTACCTTTTCAGGGTAATGGGAAGGCCTATGTTTCCTCATTGTTCTACTGGTATGATCACCTAGCCTGAGAGAGTGCCTTCAGGTTGCACATTTTGGTGGGAAACGCATGCATCAATCTTCTCTGCTTTGCTGGGAACTGCTTCTCTTCTCACCATGAGCAAATAGCCATTGTTTGGCTCTGCTGGATCACATGTGCAAAGACCACAAGACAAAGCCCTTCTGTCTGCCATTCTGAGGATTTTATTCTGAATTCTTGCAGGTGGCTCGCTGCCTCTGGAATCAGTTCTTGGCTGTGAACACTGTCTCTGTGCTTCGTGCTACAGAGCCTGTATCTCTCCCTACATGTGTTTGAGGCCTGTGGTCTCATGTGTATTCACTACAGTCATTCTATGGTTTCCCTATGTATTCTAATATCTTCTTAGAGGTTAGTCACGATAGAGCCCTATAGGTTTCTTATATATTCCCATAGCTCCTTATGATTAGTTGCAATAAAGCGGCTGCAAGCTTGGTCCACATATTTTTGGCTTTCTTGCCTTTCTGCATATAGCTAAAGAAAAATAAAAGCATTTGGCAGTATGTAAATGTATCTATCCTCTATATACAAAAGCTATAAGCATGTTCTTCATGTATACTTGTGTGTGTCTGCGTATCTTCATGCAGGAATGCAAATTTGCTTCATGACTAACGCTGCTATGTCGACTTGTCACTAGTGATGTTATCATAGCTATACTTCACCGTCAGTCAACTTGGTCCATTGATGGGACACCTGTCTCTTTGTAAGCCGTTAATTTGATATGGTTAGGAAGGTCGTCTGAGGGCATATCTCTTTGCATATGTAGCATACATTGGTGCAGTTGGTGCTGAATAACGAGTTACATCTTTAATTCTTCATTCTGCTGGTTCACATTTGCATAGAAGACATGAGGGCTATTCCAGGGACCCTGTCTTCCGCCCCCCTGTGGTCGACCTGTTGACCACTTCTCCAAACTTATTTGCCTTCTACTTCGGGAGCCAAATCTTTGTCACTCACCCTAGATGTCCATAAATGGTCATCCAAACTCCATGTCACATAACAACAATCTCCTTCAGGGTTGCACCAAACCCATGTTCCCCATTAGTCTCTGGTGTCGTAGGGGTCCATGAACACTAACCCAGCTGGGAACAGAGCTGTTATCTGGGCTCTCACGGCATCCTGAGCAACTATTATCTTGTCATCTTCGTAACTCGTATCTACCACTACTTTCAACCCTACAGTCTTTTTTTTTCGGCATTGTGTGATGCATATTATGATGACACAGTGTCAGTAATACCAGTACTAATGCTGCAACTAATACCTTCAGTCTATTGGCCATCCATGTTAGTATCCTGAGAAGATGTATGACAGCCAGCCTTCATCTTTTCCTGCAGCATTCGTCTGTGCTTCCATTTTGGTATGCATCTCTGATAATCTGGTAACTGCTTCAGTGAGTGTCCCGCTGTCTTTGTCATTTGCTGGAAGGAAAGTACAGCAAGAAGAACCGACCTTGACACAAACTCCACCTTCCATTGCTGTCAACAGATCCACAACATATCTATTCTGGAGCGTATTCAACCTTACAGCTCAAAGCTCTTCCTTGATTGCATTGAACCCCTTGATGGATGAAATTATGGTCTGCATCAGCTCTAACCTCATGACCTGCAGCCATTTTGTGTTTGTGCTGATCTGCACTGCACGAACAATGGATGCAAAAATTATTTCCGTTCTGCTAAACAGTCTATGCTCGGGTGGTATCACATCCAGAGAATCCTCCATTTTCGATGATGCAAAGTTACCTCTTTTCAATCTTGTTAGCTTTATAGATCTCTTCTTTCTTCTGTTAGAGTCCATTTTAGGAAATCCATTCACCTTAATGTCCTTTTGTGGTACTACCAGTACTGGTGTGTTGATGTGCACCAGTGAGCACACTCCTCCCCAGTTAGGTGGTAACTTCTGATATGCTTTTGTTCCGTAGAACCAATAGTGATCGATTTATACTGCCATTCCAACTTTCATGCCTGGAACCTTTATTGTGTGCTTGCATTCCTTGTTTTCTCCAGCTTTCACTGGACTGTCGTTCTGCAAACATAATGCTGCCTCTTTTATTGGTACTTTGGGCATGGGCCCAGCCTAGTTGTCTACCCATGTTAGTAACTTCATGCTTGCTTCCCATTCTTTCAAGCATTTGTCATTTTCTTCTTGTACTATATGAACTGGAACTGCTAGGGGTGTATGTACCTTGCTCCCCACCAACCCTTCTTTCCATCCATCAGCTGTGTATACTTGAACATACAGCAGCATCTGTGGTCTCTCCCAGCATCATGTCCGCCTCCTGTTTCTGCTGGTCCCCTCTTGGGGTAACTCTTTTAATGTTATGGTTCTTGGTTCTCCCTTTTGTGGACCTTCAGTTATGTATTCTGTAAGGAAGGAGGGGGTTGGTTGAGCCCCCCGTACATTGTACGCAAAAAAGGGACCACTTGCTCTTGCACTAGTGGGGGGATGCCCTCCTTGCCCTTCTGCGGCCATAGGGGACAAAGCCCTGGCATAAGCAGAGGTGGGCTATTGCAAGACACACTCAGACTCCATTTTGTGTACCCTCGACTCCATCTTTGACTAGGCTGTATTCTGGTGTTGCAAAGTCTCCTCTCCTCTCAGTAGCTCTGCGCAAAGTGAGCACTGACAGCCCCCACCTTTTTCCTCCTGTGCCTTTGCCTCCCAAGTCCCTTTCTCACGGATGCCTTGAGGCAAGATGTTACAAGCAAACAATGTATTCATTTCATTCTTCCTCTGAGATCATTGTCCTGTGTGTGACCGAGCTGAACCATGACTTACAGTTCATCCATCTCAACAAACCTGCTCCTGCACCTCGCACTCCCACCATTGGAAAATGACTGCCTGTTTAACCCTGTGCCCCTCCGAAGTTATTCTTTTAATGCAACAGAAGTGTGACCCTGCCTTGCTAACCACCCCAATAAACCCAGACCCCTGTCAGAGTATATTCTGTCCTAAACTAACATGTGTCACTCCACCCCCTCCCGCTCCGATGTGCCAGACCAGACAGCTATCAATCCCAGCGCCCACAAGTTACCTGGGCGGCAGGACCTCCACACCCTTCACCCCACCAGCGACCTAAGTGAGACAATGCAAACACACGCATACAATGTATAGGCCTCTAACAAATACTTTAAAGGTGTAGTGATGATCATTATTTACTGTATATCTAGGTTGCTCCTTGCCCTTCGAATCTTCCCCTTGTGGTGCACATTGATAGGTACATAAGACATTGTGCTCTCGCTGCTGGGATTTCAGTTGCCACACACATTCTGGAGCCACTCATGGCATAGGGGATAAGGGAGCAGACAGTGTTTTTTTGGTTACTTTGGTCATGTGCTTGTACCACATGTTATTAGAGCCCCGGGCTGCGCTGGTCACATGAAGGCAACCAATCACTCAGAAGGGCATTCAGCAGTCAGGCAGCCAATCAGGCATACAGTGCATTCAGGCCATTCTCCTCCCTTTCAGACACTCACAACAAGGAATGTGTATTTGGACAAGTACCCAGCCATTCAGCACTACACACTGAATTCATACCAGTTTTGGGCAGGACTGTCTCAGTCTTTGTGTCACATACTAGAAACTAGACACCCATAACAAGAAGTGCATATGGGTCATCCACTCCATTCACACATGCCCCACCCCAAGGGTGTACCCACAACATACAGTCACTGGGAAGGCTCCAGCCAGTCTGGCCTGGAATTCCCCCACATTACCATATATGGAACTTCCACCCAGCAGCCAGTCATGGGGAAGGGACAGAGTCAGGGCTTCCCAGGACTTTGGGAAAAACAAGTTAACAGGCAATAGAAAACAAGAGGCCACAGGGGCCATCTTGTTTCCTATCAGGAATCAACTGATTCCAATGGCAGGGCCTGGGTATCCCCAAAATGGAGGATACTCAGAGAACCTTTCAAATTCAGCATGAAGCTGCAACCAGCCCATACCCTGTTCTGTGGGCCGCACACAGGTGCCCAAAAACATACACTAGGGATACAGGGTTGTACCCTCACCCATAGGTGCCATAAGGGTATCCTAAGGGTCTGTACACCAAACCAAAAAGAGGAAGAGCTACACATGGACTCCTGGTCAGAAAACAATACAGAACATACATGAAAAAGGATGACAGAACAAGGACAGGGAGGCTCTGTCCCTCCAATGCATTTCCAGCATCACAGTCTGCGTCCCCTGGGCAGAGCTGTGGTGGCTTGAGGTGATTCTCACTGATCTCTGTACTGTTATCTTCTTCTCTCTTCTTGGACCTCTCCTGTCGTGCCTGCAATTGGTGGGAAATAAAAGACGCACTTGCCATCAAGGCAGCAGTGAAATTGTACATTTCTTTCTCTAATACATTAGACACAGACTCTGCATCAGTAAATGCCCTAGTGGGAGGATCCAGGGGGAGTTGCATGTGCCATCCAGTTACCACCTCATGAGGGGTTAAGTGGTGGTTGGATCCTGATTTATTGCGCAATGTGAACAAAGCTAATTGCAAACAATGGAGCCAACATTTGTTCAAGGTTGCTTTTGTCTTTGCGATCGTCTCCTTAAGCAGTCTGTTGAGGCACATGCACAATCCCTTCGCTTGCGGGTGATACGCACAGGAGATTTTGTGTTGAATCCCTAATAGGGTTGCAATATGTTGAAACATCTCATTGGCGAAGTGAGGGCCCTTGTCAGACCGCAGGACTCACACACCCCATCGTGGAAAATCTCTCCAACCATGAATTTTGCTGCTCTAAGGGCATCATGATGGGAACAAGGACCATCTTCGATCCATTGGGAAAATGGGCAAACAACCACTATCATGTAGCTGTAGCCCAGGCATACTTGGAGCATGTCAACATAGTTGACATGAAGGTGTTGGAATGGACCCAGTGGGCGAGGTATGGCTCCTCTCACTACTGTGTCAGTGCAGTATGTAATAAAGACAAAGCTTCACTAGTTTTCCTGTGCTTTCCTGTCACCACAGGGCACCTGAGGGGGATATAGAACAACTCCTGTTCATCCATAAACCCTTTTCTTCCCTTGGTGCATTCCCTTGCAGCTCCATTATTTGTGTCTCTGGTAACACGTTGTATCCTTCTTTTGGTGCCATAGTCCATGCATAATTGTGCGTTCGAGGTGGGGTATCCCTGCCTAGGATATCTTCAAAATATGCTGTGCGTTTCGCTTCTGCTGCATTGTTGCCCCTGGAGAAGGAATCCTCCCCCCTCGTGTGGGCCTGGCACTTCGCAAACGCTATGCCTTTTGGGAACTGGAACACCTCTATGAGTCTACCAAATAAGAGCACGTGTTGCACCGGCATGCCATCAGCACGTTTGAAACCCCTCCTCAACCAGCGTGACAGCCCAGAGTGGACCGTAGATGTCACATAGGCTAAATCCGGTTATACTGTCACTTCCTGGTTTGTACTCCACTCCAATGCCAATATGAGAGCCTCTAACTCTGCATCCTGTGCTGAGAAATGTAACGTAACCGTGCGCTTACTACTACTTCACTGGTTCCATCTGCTTTTAGCCTTACTATCGCCACCCCAGTATGTCTTTCTCCCGTGGTCTGGTCTATCGTTGATGAACCGTCAACGTAAAGTACCTCTCCCTCTCAAGTGGCTCATCTCTCGGACTGTCAACACAACTTTCTATGTTTGTAGTGCAATCATGTACATTGTCTCCTTCCTCTATGGGTTCAGTGACAAATGTAACCGGGTTCACAGTTCTGCATCTCACTACTTTTATAGCAGGATTTGATAATAACACCACATACCTTGAAGCCCTTTGGGTGGTCAATGTGCTCTTTGGTCATTCGAGTATCACAAAGAGAGCGTGCTCCACAGAGTAGTGCTGCATCCCATGGTAATACTTGCTGACATGTCTACTGCAAATGCAGAAGCAGACAGTGCCTTTTCGCAAGAGTAGTGCCCTCTCATTACTGGATCTAATTTCCTGCTATAGTAAGCTAATGGTTTGTGACCCATCATTGTTTTCTGTGTGAGCACTGTGTTCATTACCACTCCATTGGAGTGCAAAAACAAATTAAATGTGTGTTGAGCTCTGGGATCCCTAACACTGGAGCTGAGCACATGGCTGTCTTTAGCTGCTCAGATGCACCAGTCAATTCTTCTGTCCATTGTAGTGTGCCCACCCCTCATAGTGCTTCTTTCAGTGCACTTAACAAAGGCCTTGTGTATGTGCTTTAATCAAATACCCACACCCTGCAATAGTTGCAGAGGCCTAAAAACAGCTGCATTTGTCTCACTGTCATCGGCTTTGGTGTCTTGCGGATTGCCTCTGCCCTTTCTGGTTCCGTTTTTTGTCCTTCTTGTGATATCAACTGTCAAATGTACAGCACCCACTGTAATTTGGCTTTGTCTACTTTTTATCCCTTTTCTGCTAGTACGATCAACATGTGCTCGGAGTCATTTCTACACCGTATTTCTGATTTGCTGCAGATCAAAATGTCGGCCATGTACTGTATAACGGCGCCTGCCAATTGTACATTGGTTAAGTCCATTTGAATATGGAAGGGGACTCCCAGTACCCTTGTGGGAGCTGAGTATGTTTCCACTTGTCATTTCTGTATAGAAAATAAGTTAGGTCCTGTGAATTTGGGTGAAGTGGTATGGAGAAAAAAAGGGTTCTTTAAGTATATGACCATGAAATGGGTAGCCTCCGTAGGAATTCTGCACAAAATTGTCGCAGGATTTGGAACTAACAGAAATTCTGCATCCACAATCTGGTTCAAAGGGCGCAAATCATGTATAAAATGACACAATCCCCCTATTGCCTTTTTCAGAGGGTACACTGCGGTATTGCACTGCGATTCTGATGGTTCCAGAATGACTTGTTTACTAATGCTGCACTTGTCTCATAAATGCCCTTATCTGCTTCTCTCGTCAGGGGATATTGCCTTGCCCTCGGTAAAATGGCTCCTGGTTTGAGCTTTATCTTCACTGGCCCTATCCCTTTCAAGAGCCCCACGTCATAGGGACTCGTAGGCAACACTGGGTACCTTTGCCAAATATTCCTCGAGAAATGGGGGCAGTGCTTGCAGCATCATCGCCATTCTCTGCGGTACTTCCTTGTAGTGTATTCTCTCCCAATATATGATGCTAATGTCAAACACTATTTTGTGATCTGAACAATTGTCCTGGAACAACTCCTCGTTGGTCACGGCAGTCATCCTGTAACCCTCCTCCACTGCAATCACTTTCCTTCAAGCTCGTCCTGTGTCATTTGTCCCATGCAATGTTATTCTGTTTTCTCCCACTATCACTGCCTCGAGTTCTAGTGAGATCACTTTCCCCTCTAGCTCATCTAATGATAGTTCTGGTCTGACTATGTACTAGTTGGGAAGATGCCATAGTTTTCCCTGAATCCCCGGGAGCCATGTTATTATTACTTCCACTCCATATTGAAATAGCTCTAAATCTGCTGGCACCCCCCTCTCTACCGTGGGCCCGCAATAGGCCTGAATAATCTCCCTTACGTTCAGGAAGTGAATCCCAGGTGTGGAACACACTATCCCTTGGTCTGTAAATCAAATGGTCATGTTAGGTTTGCCCATGATGTCGCTTTCCATTATGTTCACTGGTGTCTGTCGGGAATACAAGAGTGGTAAAGCTAAGTCGTGCTCCCCTATAGAAAGTGTAAGTTTGTCTGTAAAAGGAACCAAATCCATCGCCACAGAGAATCCCCACACATTGATGGCATTGCCTGAAATTGGGTGCCTTCCCTCCCTGATACAGGATCTAGTCACCCCTCCGTCCACGAGAAAGGAAAAAGTCTTCTCACCTATCGTCACCCCTATACGTGGTTCCTCTGCCGGGATGGGTGCAATCGATAGGATAGAACACATCAGGTCTGTCTGTGGGCTATAATGACATCCCATTCCCTGTGAATGTGCCCCCCACTACAGTCACCCCCCAAAGTCCGAATGGGAGCAGATTCAATGTCCCGTCATTCTGCTGTGCCGCTTGTTGTGACTGCATGTTACTCTGCATCTGCTGTGCAGGTGGTGCCATTGGGCATGGCTGTGTGGGCCCTTGCACCTGGGGCGCCTGTGCCATAGGCTGGTATGCTTGCATGTGCACATCCTGAGTCTGTACTTACTGCTGTGTTTAGTCTTGAGCATAATAGTCAGTCTGCTCTCCCTGATATGTGGGCTGGTATTGCATTCCGAACTGTGATTGCTTAGCAGCCACTCCTAATATGTCTGCCTACCTGTGCACACTTTCCCAGGGCATACAGTGCACAGGAAAGCCAACCACAAGATGTCTGCTTTCCAATGCGCCCTGTTCCCAGAGCTCATGGGACGCGAGCCATCCGTGAGGTCATCGAGCACCTGCGCGCATGATGTTGTGTCGCTTAGCAACGGTAGCATGAAGATAAACAAATATGTAGAACTCGCTGCACACGCGAGGTTCTCCCTACACATATTCACCATACTGCAGCAGGTATAGCAACAGGTAAGATGACTTCACTTTGAAATGGATAGCTATCCAAGAAACATTAGATCTATATAGTACGTAAGAAGGAGTCCAACACTTTGGCAACTTCTTCTTCCAATTACAGGTAGAGATGAATCTACAAAGATAGTCACTGCAATGACTACACACTCCTAGGTAACTGAAGCATCAGTTACCTATTGATAATTGTCTCAATACATGCACTTATTCTTTTTAAAACATGTTTCATACAACTAGGGATGTTGCCTTTGTGTTGCATTTTGTTTGGTTACAGATACTTTAAGGCTTTGTACACAGCCAGGTAAATAGATATTGGGCCTCATTAGGACCCAGGCGGTAAGGGGTTTACGGCGGCGTAAACAGCGCCGACCCTTACCGCCTGATTCCGAGGTCCCTTAGCGCCATGGCGGATTTAACACCTGCTTTTAGCAGGTGTTAAAATCCATGGCGCTAAGGGACCATGTTGTTAATTACGCCACCGTAATTTACGGTGGCCTAATTAACGCCTTCTCCACTCCCATTATGCCCTATGGGGCAAAAATGGGAATGGGGAAGGGTAAATGGGGATTGGGGACTTACCGCCCCGCCGACCTCGGAATGGGGCGGTAAGTCCGCCAACCACCATGGCGTAAACGTAGTTTACGCCATGGTGGTAAAGGTACGACCCAGGCGGTAACTTACCGCCTGGGTCGTAATGAGGCCCATTGCATTTTAATCTCTTTTTTTATTTTTAAAAACTGCAATATAACAACAATAGATTCTGTCCATTATAATCATGTATTTGTAGATATGCTGACTTTTTAATATTTTTTTATTTCTCTAAACCACCTTAATGGTATGAACAACATATCTGAGTTATGTATTCACTCTTTAATACTTCGCACCGTTGATGTATTACTATGCATGTAGTGTCCAGCCCTGAGGGCGGAGCAAGCTCTGGAATGCATTGGATAATGAGATTGGGACACACAACCGTGGATGTACACTGCCTCTCTATGCATTAAAGCTTTATGAAACTTAATGGGAACAATCAGTAAACGACTGTAACCTGATCAGGGAGCACAGCGTCAGCGTATTATGAACTAGGCATTCCTTCCTAGTTCTTTTTCTTTTCTGGTATTGCATCCACCCATTTTGTTGCATCCCCCTCTGCTCCTACACACTCGAGAGATGTGCCCTATCTGTCCACACACCCACCACTGAAGGGGTCCTCTCATAGGTCCCTAATAGCCCCCTGAAAATCCCTCTTGGCCCTGCTGCATCTGATGTCCGTACAATCTTCCCCTAAGTGCTCCTCCTCTCCATTTGAACCCGTGGTGCATGTCGCCCCGCCCCATGAAACCTCCTTCCGCTGGTGGCTGTCTGTACTGAGCATGCAGCGCACCTACTCCTTCTGCGCTTGTTAACACCACCCCTCCTATGATATATTTTAAAAAATATCTTCTGCACTAACTTTGCCTCTTTCTGCTTTCTTTCCTCATTCTTCTTTCTCGCGTTCTCTTGCATTAGTCTACAAAAGTGCACTATAGTGAGTTGGATTTCGGACCAAGGTTTGTCCTCCATCCCCACTAACTTCTTGAGCTGTATTTGCATCTGCTCAAGTAACTCCTGACATAATATATGCTAGAACAATCCCACTGCTTTATCCCATGGTTTGCACATCTCAAGTCTCCATTTCTCTAGAATAGCCTGAATATATTGAAGGGGGTCTTATTCTTCCTCCATTTTGCATGCTATAATCGTACTAATGTATGATGTGTCTGTGTATTGTATCCTTAGAGCGTGCCACAAAGCTGCTCAGCAATTGTTGAATGGCGAACCATTGTGTGGTTACTCCTGGGTAACTAGCCCTTTTCCACACATCATCTCCAACCTCCCCAAGAACGGCTGAATGTAAACTCTTCATGTAATCCACCGCTAATGCCGTCCCTGCTGTCAACCTTTCTATCTCATATATATATATATACTACCCAACTCCTGCAGTCAACGATGGTAACTTAAACCTCAAATGATTCTTGTTGATCTGTTCCCATGGTATATATTGAGATCGCCCCTTCCCTTCTCTAATAGTGGGCACTCTGTCAGTCCTACCCCTCCACTTTGTCTCCCTGTGTCTTTGGTGGTGGTAAATGCCCCCGTCATATCTCCCTTCCTTCGTCCTGGAATATCTCTGAGTTTTTGCATGTACGGGGTAAAGCTGTCTGTGCTGCGCGATATATACCTAGAATGCTGCAGTCTTTCCCCTCTGTCCTCACTTAGTCCGTCCATGCTTTTATTGTTTCCCCATATTGTGTCTCTGTCTGGGCTCTTCCATCGGGAACTGTGGAAGGGTCTCTTTTCCCCCTCGTCCTCACTCCCAAATAAGTCATTATCGGATCCTGTGTCCCCAATGGTGCTGTCGAAATTCTCCTGGAAGCTAAGCCTTCTCAATACTGTGCTTTCCTCATGCTTCTCTTCTAAGTGACTAGTGCTTTTGCACTCCCCCCTCACAGAAGAAGCTATCTCATATCTATCCATCTGCGGGGTAGCCCTGCTGCATTGCGCACCTCAGTCTCGCTCTCCTTTCCCTTGCAGCTCTCTCTCTCCTCGTCGTCACTAAAACACACTAAACCCATCTTTACTTACAGCGTGCCTTTCCTCTACTCTGCAACGTTGCTCTCTAAGGAGCTGGGCTACCTCAACTTCCTCTTGTCCTTCTTTATTTGCACTTGCGTTTCCCTCTCTTCTTCTGTTCTTCTCTGGCCATGTCCTCAAGTACTCTCTGTCTCCGTACTTCCCGCTTCTCTCGCGCTCTCGCCTCTGCCTTCTGATTCTCCCTATGCACTCTTTCATTCTCTTCCTTCTCCTCTCCCGTCTCTCTTTTATTTCCATTACCGCTGCCCATTCTCTCGCTTCATCTATGTCCTCACAGCCCACAGCTTCTTCCCATATAGTTTAAGCAATATCTGTCCACCCACCCACTCGTTCAGAACTATGAGCTCCTGTCCCTCCATGCTTCCCCCTTTCCCTGTGTAATTTTCTTTCAATCATGCCTGAATGCCACTGCGCTTTCGCCACCTGCAGTTTGAACTCCCCTAGTTGCTTGTTCGGTCACATCTTGCCCCTACATTTTGCTGTATGCTGGAGATGCAAATATGGGATTGGTATAACCTGCTGCTGCTCTTAATTCCCTCACTGGATATAATCCCTGGGCGCTCGTTTCTCTGCTTTCATTTTCACAGTCAGGAGGAGGAGAGGAGGAAGGGCCGAGGGTTTTTCGCCTCCGGCCTCTTGTTAGTTCACCATCCACTGATGCTGCGCTGAGTCCCCCTCATCATCCTGAAACATTTATTTTCTATAACTCAAATATAGCCATTCGTTTGCTCAACTTCTTCCCTCTGTAAGCCTCTTATACATACGCATGTAATGGTTGCTGCACACATTTGGAGAAGCTCCCCTCTTTCGGCTAGGGCTTCGGTAGTTTTCCCTCTGTACCTCGTGTCCATTCCGTGCTATATTTACAAATCTTGTCCTTATAGCGGGGGAGGGACTTACACATATTTTATTGGGGTGTATCCCCCACACCTTTACTCAAATACATTACCACAATACTTACTTGACCCAAAGTTGTGGTTTTCAAAACTTCTACCTTTACCGAATACACTCCCTTTATTTTATCTTAACACCAAATGTCAAAATAGCTCTCAAAGCCTCAACAATCACTAGCTTCTCTGGCTCTCAACCAATACCCCGGGAGTTCTCTGTGCACCGCCCCTCTGCAATTCATTGCCTCGAAGGCGCAACCAACAGTTCTGCGCATGCGCCTTCCATACCGCCCCAAAGCACAACAACTTTTTCAAACCCTGATCATCATTCACAACCACCCAAAAAATTCAGCACCCCTTGTCCACTTCAATTCCTATACAATAACCTGGTTGGTGACGTCACCTCTACAACACAGGACAAAAAGAAAAATCACTGATACCTGCCCCTTCAATGGGTTTACCAAAACATTTCCCAACCGTGCTAAAACCCCACAAAAGACAAACATCATATACACACCAGTCTTCCTACTTGCTAACAGGGGAAACCAATGCTCCACGAGTTCAATCTGTACCTATAGCGTTGCCTTGTAGATAAAACACCCCTGTGAGACTTAACCAGAAAAACACCATCGGTTATACAAGTTAGCTTCACTTGCTAAGCCCTATACACAGGGATAGCATTATCCATGACTCGAGCTACAACACCCAACCCATAGGAAATCCAGTATTTACATAACTTCTGTCATCCATACCCTTGAGCCAATCGTCTAGGCCAGCTGCTAAAACTGATCAAACCAAGATCGAATGTTCCCTAACCACAAACAAATAACATCCACCCCACTTCTTATCACCCCCAAATCACCCAACACCACCCAGCAACTAACATCTGCCCATCCCTTCCCCTGTTTGACGTATGGCTGAGTCGATACTTACACTCTGTGATCAGCTGATGTCGCTCAGCCACTGACTCTCCCCCAACCTGCCGCCTTCTGGTCTACTGGGCGTCCCACGGAAAGCGGGCAGGAATTTCTCCAAGGCGGCACCTGAGGACCTCTTCACTGTGTGCACCTCCTGTGTCTTTCTCTGTCTCTGTGTGTTACCTAATAGCCCTCCAGTGGTTGCGACGGGACGAGAAGGGTTTGTGTCGATGAATCGTAGCTAACCATCCTCTGCTACCACTATGTAATAGGCCAGAGGACTCAGGGGCTCACATTAATGATATCACAAGTCAGCAGAGTATCCAAGGCCCATCAAAACCTCCCCTGGCAATAACGGAAGACTCAGCCATGGGGCAAAGTTTACTGTCTCCATTCGCCAATAAACAGGAATTATACAGGAAATCACAAATCTCCAGCAATCACAGCTCTTGAGCTGCTGTCACCTGGTTTTGTACGCTGGTGATGTCACAAACATCAACTCCACCCTAAAAAACCTAAGGGGTATCCCAATTGGTTAGCTCATGTCTATTACCTAAAGAGCCAGTATACATCTGATTCCTCATTGGTCTAGTATGTCAGGTGGCTTCACCTGAGACTTCCACAAAAACTATCAATTACATTGTTGTGGGGTCGCACGAAGACCATTGGCCTGTGAAACATTCTACACCACCCCATCATCAGAGTGTCTGGATTGACCAAAGCAGGTCCTCCCAGGCCTGGTTCCTTGTTCTGCTCACAGCACTCAGCGTACCTTTTCAAGGTAATGGGAAGTCCTATGTTTCCCCATTGTTGCCACTTGTCTGATCACCTAGACTGAGAGAGTTCCTTCCTAGACTGAGAGAGTTCCTTCCTAGACTGAGAGAGTTCCTTCAGGTTGCCAGTTTTGGTGTGCAAGGCATGTATCAGTCTTCTCTGCTTCACTGGGAACTGCTTCTCTTCTCACCACGAGCAAATATCCATTGTTCGGCTCTGCTGGGTCAACTGTGTGAAGACCGCAAGATGTTGCCCTTCTGTCTGCAATTATGAGGATTTTATTCTGAAGTCTTGCAGGTGGCTCACTGCCTCGGGAATCAGGAATTTTCTACCCGCCCTTGTCCATGGCTATGCACACTGTCTCTGTGCTTCGTGCTGTAGAGTCTGTATCTCTCCATCCATGTATTTTAAGCCTGTGGTCTCATGTGTATTGACTACAGTCATTCTATGATTTCCCTATGTGCTCTAATATCTTTTTAGAGGTTAGTCGCAATATAGCCCTATAGGTTCCTTATATGTTCCCGTAGCTCCTTATGATTAGTTGCAATAAAGCAGCTGCAAGCCTGGTCCACGTATGTTTGGCTTTCTTTTGTTTCTGCATTTGGCTAAAGAAAAAGAAAACCTTTTGGTAGTTTGTAAAGGTATCTGTTCTCTATCTACAGAAGGTATAAGCATTTGCTTCATGTATACTTGTATGTGTTTCTGCATATCTTCATGCAGGAATGCAAATTTACTTCATGACTAAGGCTGCTATGTTGTGTTGTCACTGGTAACGTCATCACGGTTGCACTTCGCCGTCAGTCAACTTGGTCCATTGATGGGACACCTGTCTCCTCTAAGTCATCAATTGGATATGGCTTGAAAGGTCATCTGAGGGAATATCTCTTTGCATATGTAGCATATATTGGTGCAGTTGGTGCTGGACCGAACAGCGAGTTACATCTTTCATTCTTCATTCTGTGGGTTGACATTCGCATAGGTGACACAAGGGTTATTCCATTGACCCCCTCTTCACAGGTATACTGCAGCTACCAATTCATTTTTACAATGCCACAGCCAAGGTTCAATTAGACCCACCCTAAAGGTGTAAGAGTTGCAAGTTAGGTTGAATAGGCCGACCGGAGTATGGGGACGAATTGTGGGGAAATGTTATTTCTTCCTAAAACCACCCCGACCCGAAAGTTAAACTTGGAAACAAAATCTCAAAAGCATTGATTGATTAATAACATTGAAGCCACTAATGTGTTGTATTTGTCTTTGGGGGCCCTCCTCGCTCACAAAGTACAGATTAGCTTTACAAGACATTCTAGGCCTGAGCATGAGGTCACTCTATGCTAGATACCATACTCCAATGCAAAACAACAGATGATCCGTCTCAAGTTTGATAGTGGCCAAATGTATCCATAGAGCTTGGCTGTTGAAGAAAAGTTATTTAGACATTGCCCCGGGAGCTGATTGTCACGTAGGCTCTTCACTTCTGTTTGATGCCATCATGTTGCAAGGACCTTCCATTGAACAGTGAAATCTATTCTTAAAATAGTGTGGAATGTATTGTCTTGGTTTTATATTTGTATTTCTCTCTTCCAAGTTTATATTTAGACAATGGCTTTATAATAATGTATAAAATGTGTTTTTATGTATACCTAAATCATTTTATATAGAATAAAAGGCATTTCAAAGGAAAAAGGATTTCCTTGGAGCGATTTGTGCCTGACTTATTTCTTATTTGGTGCAAATCCGTCCAACGGTTTGGGCTGTGTGTGGGAGCAAAAAGTTGACATTTTCTAGAAAAGTGAAAAAACACTCCCCTTTTTTGACCCTCTTCAAGTTAAGGGTGGCAACGGCCCTAACGCTTGCTTGTAAATTCTCATGCTGATCTGCCCTATGGCTAAAAAGTTATTAACCATAGAATGTCCGCATCTACTGTGCATGATAGGTTTCACCTTGACTATAGGGAGACACTAGAAAGGCTAGCTTTTGAAAAGATCTGGTGCCACAGAAAAAAGACCAGAACACTTGCAATGCATTGTCTGATGTATCCATCTGCAGATCATGGAGGAGACTGGTACCTGCTTATGGTGGAACACATTCCAATAGCACCTTTCAGGGCACTTATACCATGCTTGAGGAAAACAATCTCTTTGGGGGTATATGCACGGGTTTCACCCCTTCCAGGTACAAATGCCCACTTTGCTGCTACGCCTTAGGCATATGGGCACAGGGTGCTGCACATAGCCATCTGTGGCATCACCACCCACTTACATTGGGAACACAACTGTCCACTAATGTAACATCCCCCTTCCTGTCCCATACACAAATGTGAAAAATAAAGGCGTGAAAACACTTTCTTCACTTTATCACGATTCCAAGCAACCACAAAAATTGTACTCGACAGCTGCAACTTTGAAAATACACTTTACCTAAGATTGCCTGTATTCCGTATATGCAGAAACCAACAACTTCAGAAGACATCGACCGGTTATTGGTCCATCTTGACCCAAGAGTCCTCGCCTACCCAGCACTCTATTTACTCTACTTGCTCCCTGACTCCGAGTTTGACAGCTTCCAGGCACTTTGTATCACCCACTGGGCCTTGCACAGAGTTCAACAGGCTGAAATGGTCTGATATCTCCTGAGTAGTTTAGCAAGCTTTGGCCAGAGGGGTTTGCATCTCTCCTCCACACGCTCTAAGGTCGGTCTGCGATGTTCTGTTACTGCCACTACTCTGCATTCAACTATGCCTTCTTCCCATCCATTTGGTGGAAGTACTGTTCCCCCAATTTGCATCTGTCCTCCCCCTTTCCATCTATGGATTTCTTCTTCAGTCTTTCCTTGGCAATTAAGCTTTTTGTTTATCTCCCATCTGATTCCTGCTCCCTTCATTCCAGGCTGTTCGCATCTGATCACATGATCTCTGGTGTGTACTGTAGTACCACCATTTCTGAGGGCGTCTTTTTGGGCGGGGTGGACCTTGTTCTCGGTGCAAACTGGGAACAATTAAAACCCTCTGTCAAAATGCTTCTGTAGCATGGATGCTCACCTTACCTTCAGGAAAGCCTTGCAAAGCTGTGTTGTCCTTTTCATCTGTATTAGCAGCTAACAGACAAAGCTGGATGTGGTCTAGAAATCCCCTGTCCTGTGGCAATGCTAAGAATAAGAGGTTTTGGTAAATTTCCTTCCAAGGCCTCATTGTAATTTTGCATTTGTTTTCCGGAGAACAATGCATTCAGTGATTGCCTTTAGAGCACGTGGTACTCAGCCTTTGATTCAGCTATGGATACAGTATGAATACATTAATGGATGCATATTGCATATGTTTATTTATGCATTTAAAAAAAAAATCCACCCCTATTTTGAGGGTAGAAAAAGATTATATTCAGCGAGGCTCCTTACTGCTACTGTACATTTTTATAAATGTACAAAAAGGTCGATTCCAACCCTTCCTTCGTTACATGGCGAAGTTGGTGAGAATGTGGGCCTCGAAGAGACCTACTTTTTCATAACCCTTTGAATGTCCCCATGCACACCTTTATCTTTCGCTGTAGTTAGGGGAAAGGCCTATGCTTCCATTCAGTCCAGAACATGAAAACCTTTTTAACATTCTGGAGAAGCTTTTCCATTTTAGAGTTAAAAATGAGGTTGTTGACCTCAATACGGTGGTAATTACTGCAGGTGGTATTTGTGTGCAATACTTTATGCCATAATACCTCAGACTCATACTCATGGGAACAATACAAACAGGCAGTATTTCCAAATAATACATGTTTTTCACCATTTCCGTAATGCTCATAATGAGGGTCTCGGTAGAACTAACCTTTTACCTACCACTACCACTCTCACCCTACAACCTGTGCTGTAGGTCCACTGGACCAGGGTCTTTCTAGGTACTCAGACAGCCATCACTGACATGACACTAAATGCCCATGAATGTACATAACTAACTGTACTTTGGATATACATAACCAGGGACAGTATTAAAAAAACGTTCCCCCATCTGTGTCTACTAACACGGTAGCCCCCCCACCCCCGCTACCCATGCAGGGCACAGTATGGTGAAGTGCAATCCCATTGGCGTCATGGACCATCCTGCACGACAGGGTCCCAGTGATGGCCATTAAGTCCACTATGAGACTGTCGACTCACAGGATGAAGAATGAAAAGGTGTAACTCGTTCTTTGGCCTGTCACTGACTGCACCAATGTATCACAGATATGACAAGCGATATTCTCTCAGACAGCAATTTAAACCATATCCAGTTGATGGTTTTGAGGAGAAGCAGGTCTCATCAATGGACCAGATCGACTGACAATAAAGCCAGGTATCGATGATGTCATTAGGGACATCACGACATGTTAGCCGTGGAGCAAATATGCATCCATTCATGAAGCTACACAAACATGCACTAGTTTGTTGCTTGTAGACATAAAAAACATGCTTACAACTCTTGTAGGTTGAGGACGGATACATTTACATAATGCTAAGAACCTTTCCTTTCTTTCGCCAAAGCGAAACAGCAAGATGCAGAATATACATGGACCAAGCTTGCATATGCTTTATTACAACTAACCATAAGAAGCCATGAAGACACAAAGGGAACCTATAGGGCGAATGAAGTGAATCAAGTTGGAAAAGACAGGCCTCAGATACATGGAAGGGGAGACATGATCCCTGCAGCACGAGGTGCAGAGCTGGTGTTCACAGAGCTGGTGTTCACAGCCAAGGACAGGGGCGGGTGGAAAAGTCCTGGTTCCCGATGTAGCCAGCCACCTGCAAGAATTCAGGATAAAATCCTCATAATTGCTTTGTTTTGCATCCCTCTCACACGTGACCCAGCAGTAAAGGAAAATGCTCATTTACTCGTGGTGGGAAAAGAAGCTGTTCCCAGCGAGGTGGAGTGGAATGATACAAGTGTTGCCCACCTAAACTGCAACCTGCAGGCACTCTCTCAGGTTTAGGTGATCAGACAGTGGTAACAATATGGAACACACAGCCCTAAATGTGCTTTCCCATCAACCATCACCTTGAAAAGGTGCACTCAGCTCTGTGACCAGACAGGGTCCCAGGCATGGGAGGACCTGCTCTAGCTAACCCAGAAGCTCCATTTGTGAAGTGGTATGAAATGTTGCACGGGCCAATAGTCTTACTGTGACCCTGCAACAGTGTAGTTTGTAACATTTAGGGATAGTCTCAGGCAGAGCCACCTGATATAGGGAGCCAATAAATATTCTATTGTATAGATTTTGTATTTATAGTTAGCCCAAACTGACCTATGAGGACACCCCGTATAGGGTTTTTGGGGTGGACCTGATTTTGTGACATTGTATGTGCATAAAAGCGTGTGACACAGGCTCAGAAGCTGAAAATACTGGAGAGTTGTCTTTCCCTGTGTGATCTCTGTCTGTTTTGGATAATAAAGACAGTATATTTGCCCCATGGCTGAGTCGTCTATTCTTGCGGTGGGGAGTCTTTGATGGGCCCAAGTTTCTCTGGCCAGTATCTGGACAAATGCTGTGTGGTCCCATCTGCAAGTCCTTAACATTCTTTTATTATTATCATTACTTGTATTATTATTATTATTATGGTGTCTATTGATCACGGACCCGGCTTCGAGAAGCAACGTAGCGCTTTACAGAGGTGTACAGCAGTACAGGTGCATAACGGAGCCCGTTCATGAGGTAAGGACAGAACCTATATACAGCAGGGGGTAGGATACAGAGAGGCGCAGAGGAGGGGTACATCTGTACAGGGGGGAGGAGAAGGGTGTATGGTGTCGAGCGAGTCAGGTGGCTTCTTTCTATGCCATATCTCATTGCTACGCACTGACAACCATACAACTATACTATAGTCTATTTGAATCTGGAACCGTGCACTCAATACTAGAAGAATGGAGCACGCTACAGGGCCATGGCAGCAGCTAATATGCCCCGTACCAAGTTCCCAAAACATGAATTATAACCTGTGCTCACATCTGGTGTGTGTCGGATTCTAGCTGGCTTAGTAAGGCCCTGCTTATGAGTGACATCCATTAATGGGGGTGGAAGGATAGCTCAGAGGCAACGCATTTGTCTTTAGAAGCAAAACAACGCGGTGCAACACAGGTTCACAGCCTGATGCCACGCTTAGAAACCATTTGCCGGTATTAAGCGCGTTATAAATGAACAATAAAAAAAATATATATGGGGATTTTTGGTGCTGATGTGCTTGCCTTGACCTACTTTCGTTTTTTTTTTGTTTTGTTGCTTTCTCAACTCATTTCTTTGTTGCTTGTGAAAATGTTCATCGGTTAAGAATCGCTGGACGGACTCAGACAATGACATCTGATGTATTTCTCTCCTCAAACTTAAGAGTGGCCACTATGAGAATAGCCTTGTTATGAATGATTGACCCAAATAACCCAAATATAATCTGGCCTGGGCCTCAGCACATGATTGTGACCAGAGTTCAATAAGGTCCAGTGCATACAGACCACTGATCTTCAACAATCTCTCTTGGTCTGCCTTCTTTCGAGAACTGTGCTTTGTAAAACCCCCTACCTTGCTCTCAAGAAAATGTCTGCAGAGACATCAAGCACTGACGTGGCCGCTAAGGATTCTGGGAAGTGTAGTTCCATGATACAGTTTATCAGCTACAAATCGCACAAGTTCAAAACTAGCATTTGACAGCTGCTCAGTTCTGGGACAGCCGTAGCTAAAGTGTTCCATCATTCCAGTCCCCTACTCAGTCAAGCTATCCACTGTAGGACAAGTCGCTGGAGATCCCTACATGACCCTCATCCTTCACCCTCATAATGTTTCTTTGAGGATTCCCATTCCTTGCTGGCATGCAAAACTGCCACCATTTCTAACGAAGGCCAACACTGGCATTCATTGTGGTTGTGACAGTTCTATTTCTCCCTCTGTTAACTGCCTAAAAGCAGTACTATCCTAAGTGATATACGAAAATTGGCATACATTAAAAATACAATTAAAAAATATGGACACATTTTAGAATAGCTTTGCACTCTAATGGTGTTTTACTTTATATTTGGAACTCATAAAGTTGATTTCCAGGATGGCCTTCACAGCCAAAGGCTACTATTGGCATGTGCTCAATGAGGTGTGGAATTACACGTGAGTGCAGGTTTCAATGCAGGGTTAGTCATGCTCACAGAAGTAATCGTGAACATGGCATTTTTGATAAAGGTACATTTGATCGGCCTAGAAAGGGAGACATTGAGCTTAGTAATACTTCCAAAATATACACATTTAAACTTGGTGAGAAGTAATCCTGATTTGGTACTCTTTCGCGTAAACGGTACCTTTTAATTGAATATGGAAAATAAGCTGAAGGCCATGTTTTATTACAGTAGTTCATAAAACATTGCCCTCAAATGGTGACACAAGAAGGAGAGAGGGCAGTCTTCAAGGCTTTCATATTTTCTTTTACTACTTTTATGAGCTGAAAATAACCGTGTTTTGCCCAATTATGAATAGTCGCCTATCAAGAGTTGAAAAGATTTGGATGTGTTGTTATGTATTTAGCTGTCCTATATCTTGCAGACAGACAATGGTGCCTGTCATCTGAGTTTGTAAACAAGAGAAAAAGTGACATCGGCAACTGCATTTGTGTAAAGTCCTACAATAGTCGAAGCGGGCAATCCCTTGTTTCCCTTTAAAGTATTCTCCTGTCCAAGAAGACAGCACACATTCGAGCTTGCGTCTCTTCGGCCAGTTTCAACACAGCCAAACTCTTTAAAATCTGCAAGGAACGGGCCAATCCTGTTGCAGTCTCTATCTCTCCTGTTCCCTCCCAGGCCCTCTGTATGGCTCTGGCCTCTCACTTCTCTGCTAAAACTCTGGACATCCTGTGCTCTATCGCCTCTTTCTCTCTCTCTTCCTCTCTCAGCCCCCCTTTGGCCATCTTTCCCTCTCCTCCTCCTTTCTCCTCTTTTTCTCTGACAACAGCTGATAAGGTTTCTAGACAAGTTCGATCTATGAAAGTGTCGTTCAAATGGGTGCTCCCCTGCTCCTCCAGAACCATCAAGGACCATATCGACACCCTCTCTCCAGCCTTGGCTGATTTCTGTAATCACTCTTTCGCCACTGGAACTTTCCCCTCTCCTCTTAAGCACTCCCTGGTGCACCTCTCCCTCTACCTGTGGCGTTTCCCAGGGATCTATCCTCTCACCCTGGTTTTTCAACCTCTACTTGACTATTTGGCCCACCCGCTCTCTACCTTCTCCTCTAACTTTCAGTGTTATGCAGCCTCCTCTCCTCTCTCTTCCTGACTGTCTATCTGCGATTCAGGATTGGTGCACCTCCAACGATCTGTGCCTTAATGCAGTAAGACAGAGATCCTTCTCATTGGGGCCCCTGCCCCTGCTTTCTCTCCGTCACTCTGGCCGCCTGCCTTGAGCCCTCTTCCTTCGCCTTCCTGCGAAGCAAAAAACCTTTGTGTCATCTTTGCGCCACTTTCTCTTTCTCTCCTCACATCTCGGATGTCGCCAAGAAGTCCCACTATCAGCTGAACTTCCTCAAAGGGACTCTTCCCTTTCTCACTTTCCCCCAGAAGCTCACTGTCTCCAGAGCCCTGGTTCTCCCGAGGCTGGACTACTGTAACAGCCTCTTTCTCAATCTGCATTCCTCTACTCTCCGCCCTCTGCAACTAATCCAGAACAGGGCTGCAAGACTTAGCCTTGGCCTCAAACCCAGGGACCGTGTCTTTCCAGCCCTGAAAATCTCTCCACTGGCTCCTGGTTGCTGCAAGGATCAAGTTTAAGACCCTTTGCATTGTCAACAAGGCTTTCTGGCGCCAGGGACCACACTACATCCAAAGCTCTCTTCCAAAATACCTTCCTTCTCGAACCCTACACTCACCTATCTCCACCTCTCTAAGGGTTAGATGCTTCTCCAGGCAGAGAGTGCTGGGTAGATCTCTCTCCTCTGAAGGTGCCTCCCTCTGGAATGGCCTCACTGCACCTCTCAAACTTCTGCCAGACCACAGGAAGTTCCGGAAGCAGCTCAAAACATTCCTCTTCTCCTCTGCTTTCTCTCTCCCCTCCCCTGCTGACCTACCTGTCTGCTGTACTGACTGGTTGCTCGGCTACCCTCAGAGTCTCAGTGGGTACCAGGCTCTTTCTTGATCAGTCACCCTTGCACTGCCTCCGGGCCTACCATACACTTAGGGGCTGTAACTGTAACCTTATTGGCCCTTGTTCTCCTTGCACTATCCAGAGCCGCACTGCCTTGGCTGCACTTACTCAAAGCATTGCTGCCCTGTTTTCCCCTCCCCTTGCCCTTGCACTTCCCCCTCCCTTTCCCCTTGCACTTGTCGTTCTCACACTATCTGAATGATACAAGGTCTAGGAAGATTGTTTGCCTTGTCCCCCTCTGTCTTCCCTTTCTCTTTTTGTCCCCCTTCCTTGTTCCATTTCAGACATCTTGGAGTATTTCTGAATTCGATTCTTGACAGGCACCCAAAGTATGCCCTGGAAACTTCAAACTGTTCTACCCCTTTAAATATAATACTAATCCTGTCCCCCAGGTGCTAAAAAAAAGATTCTTCTGCCATACCAGCCATCCTGTTTTTGGCCTCTCAACTTGACAAGACATGTCCAGGCAAGGCCGGGAGCCTTGAATTACAATTTCAGCTTTGCCTGCTCCCAGCAGGTCTGGCATTGTCATGCTTTTCAACACACCCCCATGCTAGAGCCTAACCTTCATACCAAAGACAGTCTAGATGCCCACTTTGAGCTGTGGCAGGTTTTTACAGCAGGGAATAGTGCTGTACCTGGAGGAAGTCTCTGGAGAATGTTGGATCTCTGTGCTTGGTGCAAGGGAAACCACAACCAGTGAGCACCTAGCAGTTTACTAATGAACAACAATACTCCTGTGGGTCTACTTCTAAAACATCTGGGAACCAATGCTTATTAGCCCATGTTTGATTCACTTTATATGTTATCAGTATCTTTCCTTCACAGTTTTATCAGTATACCAATAAGTCTTTATGCTTGCAGTATAGTGGCCCTTATCAGGAGGTTGGAGGTAACAATGCCGCTTTTAGTGGCATGGTTGCCTCCTTACCGCAATCCGGGCCCGGGTTCCTCGAATGAGGAATTACCGGGCCATCACAACCTTGGCGGACCCGGTAATTCCCCATCCGAGGAACCCGGACCCGGTCCTTCCCCATTCCCATTCGAGCCCCCATAGGGCTCATTGGGAATGGGGATGGAGCTAACAACGGGCCCGTTAATGACGGGCCCGTTGTTGGCTCCCTGGTGTCCTCGCGGGTCCCGGTATGGACACCTGGTTTTTTCAAGCGCCCATTGCAGGTCCCGCGAGGAGACCTCGTGGTAGAGCGGAATGGGTTTACCGGCACCTTTACCGGTGCCGGTAAACCCATTCCGCCAACCTTCTGATGAGGGCCAGTGTCTTTTATACTCATTAATTGCAGCACATTAAGAATGCGCTCACTCTTTTTGTTTAGGATTTATATATATTTATTCTCTTGTAGAGATAATATGGGAGCATTCAAAAATATTATGGTCGAATAACATGCAGTTTATAATATTAGCAGTAATGTAGTTGAATATAGTGCCAACTTCGTACCGATCTCCTGTTCACTTCTAGAATGTTGAAGCCACCTACAGCCAATCAGCAATGTCTGTTATCTATCCGAAATTGTGGCGGTGTAAAACTTAAAATGATATTCCCAGTTGTGCTGCTTGGATTGGTGAGCCAGGGTACAGAAGAGGTTATAACAACCCTTATAAACCCCATTAAATCGAAAGGGCTAAAGACATTCTGTGAACATTCCAGGACTTCCAGTGGAACTTACCTAACAATCTACAAGCAATCTAAGCAATAGATAAAAAAAAATACAGATAAAGCATTGTAAACCCTCCTGCAAGGGATCCTCTCTTCCATCCTCTGTAATTAGTTGGAACTCTTATCGTGGCCAAAGAAATATGAGCGGCAGCACATGTCTTAATGAGCGTTGCCGAACCAGAGTATCACAATAAACTCAATGTTTCACCAGCCCAGAGACAGTTGAAAGGCTAACTGACAAAACACCATCATTTGGTCTATTAATGGTGTGAACATATGTTGGAAAATTGGTAAAAATTACATACGTCTGCTCCCAAAATATTGAAACAATTAATAACACATAATTTGTAAAAATAGCATAAGCAGATTTGCACGGTCATGGTGTAGACAAAAGCGGTTTGCATCTTCTCATCCAAACAGTTCAGCCTTATGATTCGATTTTGCCTCCAGAATTTGGAGAAATTGACAAAGTGCCAATCTTTAGGCCTACAGGTAAATCTGCTGTACTATGGCAAATGCATTGAATTAGCTACTTCCTTCCTCTTACCTAGGGAGTCCAGCCTGGTGCTTCAGTTAGGCTTGGCTCTGCAACCTCTGGCTCTCCAGATCTTTTGGACTGCAACTCATATGATCCCTTACATTTTACTATGGCAGCTCGGGACAATGGAGTTGTACCCCAAAATCTTTTGGGAGCCAAAGGTTGCAGACCACTGAGCTCAGCCATACAGCTCTGTGGTTCAGCTTCTGCCTGACAGCTCTGCCCCTTGTAGTCAGGGGTCCACTACCTAGTGCATAATAAAAACCATGTGCTCAAAAATGGAGCACAAACCGGGCAAGAAGCAACGCTGTTTTACAGCTGGATGAGCATGAATGAAACAGAACAGTGGATTCGCTCTGATCGAGAGGCTGACATCTGAATGGACTATGAACAGCAGTTTCATAACAAGAAGTAAAATAGTCAGAAGTCTGGTAAACACTTGCAAGTTGGAGGATTAGCTTTTTCTGTCCTTCCCAGGGATTTGATTGGTTTGCAATCTCCTCCTCCTCAATAGTTAGATTAATTAGTGAAAGCTTCATTAGAGTGAACAGTTCAGTATTTTCCCATCACCTCACCTTCCCATGTGGTACCACATTTTATTCACAACCCACCCTGGAACATCTTGTTATTAACCTCTTAAGTGCCAAGGACGAGTATGCTCGGTTAATGAAGCAACATTTGTTTTGACTGCCAGAACTTTAATATACTGCCATTGATCAGCACCATTCAGAACGTGACACGAGAATATTCTACTAACTCACTTTCTCAAAGACCCATATAACTGGTTTATATCAAATTATACTAAAGCCTTAGTAAGCAGTGAATTTCTTTCAAAATAAGAAAATATCTTTGCACTGTTTTGATTCTGTGCATTCTCTATTTTAACAATACAATGTAAAAAGCAGATTATACTTGATTAGCATGCAGATGCATTTTCATATTAGCATTCAACATAGAACAGTGTTTTCACATTAGGAACAAAAATATAAATGGAATGCTTTTAAGTCAGCTTGTGCTCAGCGAAGTCTGTATAATAAAATGTGTTTTAAACCTAACAGATCTTAGCACTATACCTAAGCATTCCATGTGATTATGCAGCCGACTTGTGTTTGCTTCAATCACCGTCAAATGCAATTAAACTTTTGGAACTTGCAATTGAAAAGACAAAAATTAGCACGACCGTTGATCCCTCATCTACAGAAACTTGAGACTGTGGCTCACACTACCGCCTAACTGTCCGCACTGCAAATGAGATTCATTTCGTCTGAAACCAGTCCTTGTAAAAATCTGTTTCTTGATTATATACAAGTAATAATAAAAAAAAAAAAAAAAAAAAAAGGTTCCATATTTGTTTTTGTTGCATATGCAAGTGAAATCTATCAAACAAAATAAATATGAATTCACATAGGGCCATGCTTAATATCTTGCCTTGTCTCATAAACTGTTCAACAGAGATTTATGAATCCAGTATGGAACAGCAAGGATTGTGGTTAATGTATTTCCTGATTTTCCACAACATGTAGGCTGGAAAGAGAATGCATAGCCTGATCATCATTTTAAGCCCAGACCCCAAGGCGCTTGTCACCACAAAGCACTTAATGTTTCTCAGATGCGGTTTGTTAAGAAAATGCTGTTCATGTTTTCTAGAGAAAGAGCTCTGGTGAGTGTTTCTCTGCCATGTTCCTGTTCTGCATATTCAACTTTTTGCTTCTCTGGAGATAAGACAATGGAGATGAGACAATGCATAGCCATGAGGTTTGTATTTTTGTATTTGTATTTATTTTAATTTATATAGCGCTTTAATCCAAAGCGCTTTACAAGAGGAGCAAGTGAATGCAGCAAGCCTACATGAAAATGAATGTAAACCAGAAAACAGTACAACGGCCAATTTACATTTGGGATGAGGTTAAGTACTAATATAGGGACAGAAGGTAGGAGGAGAGGGTGGAGGTGGGTTAAGTAGTAAGAGAGGAAACAATGGGTGCTAGGGGGGAGAGTGGAAGAGATAGGATTTTAGAGAAGTGCGAAATAAGGGGTAGGAGGTGATGGAGCGAACGGGAAGAGGAAGGCGGTTCCAGTGGAAAAGAGCAAGAAGTTGGAAGGAGCGGAAACGGGAGGAGGCACAGGGGGAGGAGGAGTAGAGAGAAGGAAGAGATCAGCAGAACGGAGAGAACTAGAAGGAGTATAGAAAGTGAGAAGGGAGGATAGGTAAAGAGGGGCAAGACCATAGAGGGCTTTGAAGACTAGGCAGAGGAAGTTAAATTTGAGCTGGGAGTGAAATGGAGGCCAGCCTAGTGAGTTAAGAGAAGAGGAGATGGAGTCGTGAGGTGAGAGAAGGCAGAGGGAGTGAATGGCAGAGTGGTAGACAGATTTCAGGGGGGAGAGATGAGAGAAGGGGAGTCCAAAGAGAAGAGTAGAGCAGTAGCGAAGTCTGGAGAAGAGGAGGGAGGAGATGAGGAGTTTGGTAGCTTGGAAGGTTAGGAAAGGATGAATTTTGCGGATGTTGTAGGGTGAAAATGGCAATATCTGGCAGTGAGGGAAATGTGATGAGAAAGAGAGAGGTGGGTGTCAATGTGGAGCTCAAGGTTGCGGGCATGGGGAGAGAAGGGGAGTTGGGAAGGAGGAAAAAGAATGAAAGAAGGACGGGAGGGAGGAGGAAGAGTGTTGGTAGGGAAGAAAAGGAGTTCAGTTTTATCTGCATTAAGAGTAAGGAAGTGAGAGGACATCCAAGATTTAATAGCATAGAGGCAAGAAGAAAGTTTATGGTGGATGTCAGGAGAGAAGGAGGAGAGAGAGAGAGTAAGAGCTGGGTATCATCAGCATAGAAATTATGTGAGACATCAAAGGAGGAGATTATAGGAGAAAGGAGGGAAGTATACAGCGAAAAGAGAAAGGGGCCAAGGACAGAACCTTAGGGAATGCCCTGGTTGAGTGGAGAGATTGGGGAGGTGGAGCCACCGCAGGAGACTGAGAAGGTGCAGTTAGAGAGATAGGAGGAGAACTAATTTAGAACTGAGTCTTTAAGGCCAAAAGAAGAGAGAGTGGTAAGGAGTAGAGGATGGTCGACAGTGTCAAAGGCAGCAGAAAGGTCCAGTTGGACCAGAATAGAGGAATGCTTAAAGTAGCGGGCAGAGAGGAGAGAGTTGAGAACAGAGGTCAGAGCAGTTTCAGTAAAGTGAAGAGGGCGGAAACCAGATTGGGTAGGGGGGAGGAGAGAATGTTTAGAGATGAAGGTAGAGAGTTGAGAGCAGACAATGCGTTCTAGGAGTTTAGAAAGGAAAGGTAGTAGAGAGATGGGACTATAGTTAGAAGCGAGATGGGGATTAGCAGTAGGTTTTTTGAGAATGGGGATGATATTGGTGAAGTGCGTTGTGACGGGGATGCGAATGTTGAACTTTTCACTACTGGCGTTCAGTCACTTGCGAGTAGGGTTTATCATCGAATTGTATCGAATTATAAGGAGAATACTGAATTACTTAATGAATAAAGCAGAAGAGTGGGTTGTGAAATCACTTCTGACCTGTGGCTTGTGATGTGTGCGAATGTGAAGCTTTGTTCGATAAGTTTGACTGAACGTTCGAGACAAATTAAAATTCTCAATAGAGTTTTTTGGAGCCCGGAAAGGCTTAAAAATAGAGGTTTGTCTGATTCTGATGTTTGTTGGTGTTGCTGGAGTGAGAAAGGCAGTTTGGAACATTTGCTGTGGGACTGTGTGAGGGTTCGTGGTTTTTGGCATGAGGTTTGTATTATTTGTCTCGGGGTTCTGAACCAAAATGTTGACTTGGATTTTAAGACTATGGTGCTAGGCTGCGATGATTTACTTGACGACCTTTCACTATCGGAAAAGAAATTTTTGTTCAGAGGTGCTTCTATTTGCAAAAAAATGATTTTGAGGAGCTGGAAATTGTGTGTCTCACCAATATTGGAGGATTGGATTACAGAAATGAACTGCTTAGCGAATATTGAGAAATTTATATACAGAAAAATGGGGAAATTGAGTTTATATACGAAGGTCTGGGGAGCTTTTTTGAGTAGGTACTAGTTCATCGTTAAATTCTTTCTTTTTCTATTCCTACATGTTTATATCCTTTATGCTGTGTTATGATACTTTGTGATTTATTGTTCAGTCCTGTTCTAAGTACTAAAATTAAAATAAAGAATTTAAAAAAAAGAGAGAGAATGGGGATGATAGTTGCATGCTTAAAAGGAGTGGGGAAGGTGGAAGTGGAAAGAAAGGTGTTGAAAAGGGAGGTGATATAGTGAATGAAGAGAGGGTAGATTTTGGGGATGAGGGAGGTAGGTATGGGGCCAGAGGGAGAGGCAGTGTGGTGGGTTTTAGAAAGGAGGAAGGTAACTACGGATTGAGTGAGAGGGGTGAATGAGGACTTGGAAGAGAGGGGAGGAGGGGGAGGAGAATAAAAACGGGAGGAGAGGTTAGTATGTTGGAGATTGAGGACTTTGTTGGAAAAGAAGGTGGCAAGATCAGAAGCAGTGAGAGGGGAGGCAATGGAATGATCTGGGGTAGGTGGAGAGAGAAGTCGAGTTAAGGTTTGGAAGATACAGCAAGGGTGAGAGGACTGAGAGTGGAGAAGGTCGGAGAAGTAAGTGCGCTTAGCAGAGTTAAGACAAGAGTCATAGAGGGAGTGATAGTAGAAGTAAGCAGATTGGTTGGGGGTGGTTGGGTGTTCGAGCCAGGAACGTTCAAGGCACCTAAGAAGGCGGTGCATGGGGGAAAGATGAACTGATAGCTAGGGTTGAGCAGGTCGGCGAGAAGGGCGGAATGAGGATAGAGGGTAAAGTTGATCAAGAGTAGAGGAGAGGGAGAAAGTTAAGGTGGAAGAGGCTTCCATGGCTGAAAGAGAAGAGAAGTGGGAGAGTGAGTGAGGGAAGAGAAGCAGGAATAAAGGAAGAGAGAAGGGTTGAAGTTGCGTAGATCACGCATGAAGAAGGGGGTGGAAGAAGAAGGGGTGGGAGGGGAGGGAGAGCGGTGGTGAGGGAGAAGGAGAGCAAGGAGTGGTCAGAAAGATAGTTTGGTAGAGAAAAGATTGGAGATGCAGAGAAGGAAGAGGTAAAGATGAGGTCAATGGTAGAGCCTGATTGGTGAGTGGGATGGGAGAGGAGAGAGAAGATGGAAGTCAAGGATAGATAGGAGGAAGGGTTAGTAAAGAGATGGAGATTGAAATCGCCAAGAACGATTAGTGGGGTGGTGCTGGGTGCAATGAGTTTGAGACAATGGTCAAAGTCCTCATAGAATGAGCCAAGTGGGCCAGGAGGGCGATAAATGATGAGGAAAGAGATAGCATGGGGAGAATTAAAGATTTTATACATTAATTCAAAGGAAGGTAGAGAGGGAAGAGAAGTAGGAGAGGGAGAGAAGGCCTAAGCCGCCTCCCTGGCCAGAGGGGCGAGGGACGTGTGCGAAAGAAGAAGAGGACGAGGTGAGGGAAACAGGAACAGAGGTGTTATGGGGAGGAATCCAAGTTTCAGTAATACAGAGAAATTGGAGATTGAGGCGCAAGAATAGGTCAAGAACAGCAGTGGTTTTGTTACAGATTGACCGGGTGTTCCAGAGGGCAGCTTCAAAGGTATCAGGAGAATTGGAGATATGTGGGTAGATAAGATTGCGGTGCCGGGATTGTAAGGTTTGTAAGTGCCCATTGAGGCTGTGGTGAACTGTTTAGTCACTGGTGAGAGAAGCTTGATTTCCCTTTCGCAAAGACTCCTTCTTCATGAGGATTCCAGAACCTTTAAAGGCATTGCCAGCACTAGTGTTGCCTCTTGGTGATGGCAGCCATGATGTTGTATGTAGAGAAGGAGCTGGGATAGAAAAAAAAAGTTCTTTATGAAACTGTGCGACCTCCAGGGAGTTGTTCCTCTGCTTGGTACAGCCGTACAAGCCGACCCACTGCTCTTTGATTTGATTGGGCATACAGCTGTGTCTCCAGATGATGTTCCTCCCCTATAATCGACAGACTGTAAGGATGCCACTCGGGAATAATGCTTTCTCAAGATGTAACACAGCGCTTTGACATCTAATTCTGTATTAACAGATTTCCAGGTTCCATTATCTGCCCTAGATGAAGGTTGAGACTATTCCTTTCCCATGGATGTCATCCAAAAGAAGATGTAATGGATATGTGCCATGGCCGTCGACAACATCCTGGTTACACATGTCAGCATGTGGACAGCAGTAATGGGATGGTGGAATATTTAGGTTACAAGTTGGAAGGCATACGACAGAAACATGCTAATGCACAGGCCTTCCAAAGACCTTTTCTGGGCCAATACTTATTTGGTGATCAAATTGACATAGCCATGGAATGGCCAAGAAGGGTTGTCAATAGGCCTTTTACTTCCAGGCTAAAGCAAAGTCTTCCTCTTCACACTCACAGAGTGTTTCTTGTTTTATTTTCACACATCTCCTCCACCAAGCACATGGAATAAATAATCTCTCAAGGCTCCTCAAGCATCTCCTTCAGCAAACCCTCGTCTGCTCTGCCCTTGCAAGGTTTCCTGATTATGTGTGGGCATGTCAGGGCCATGTGGTGGAGATTTATGTTTCCTGTTTCCTTCATACTTTGCAGTTTGATAGGCCCTCGGGGTGGTTCTTCCGTATTGCTGTTGCCTATTGGTTATTAGGGCTCCTTAGGTCCTCTTTTTGAGTAATTAACTGAAGTTCTGATCCAACTTTTTCAAAGTATATGCTGTTTATTTGCTCTGCCACTCTGAGGTCAAATACAACTCACAGCAGGCAATGGATGCCATTCCTCAAACACTCACACTCAGTGGTGCATTTGGCGTTAGTGTTTCATTAGTTCATTCAATGCCCCATCTTCTTCCCCACCTGGAGATGCCAGCCATAATCTATAATAAATTGGATGAACGTTCTGCCCAGTCTTCCATGCGGTATGTGCCAACTTCATAAAAAAACATAACTTAAGGGTCTAGATGGGCACAATGCTTGTGTCACAGATGGCACGGAAAAACACAGAGTCTTTGGGACAGATCATGGGTTTTTATTAAAAATGCTGTGAGTCGTAAGGCTGTCCTTCTCTCCCTCGTTCCCCATTGAATTTCCTCCCTGACCGAGCCGTCCGTAAACCCTGGTTAGTGATCTTACACAGTAACACCTACTGTCTAATTCCTGGCTTCTGCCATTGATGGGTCCCTGCATGCAGGCTATCTAAACTCCCTCAATGACTTGCAAGCTTTCCTTCCACTTAGAATGGCAGTAATGGTGCAGAGGGTATTACTGCATGCAGTAATACCACAACACAATTCCCAATGAATTCCTATGAACTTCATAATAAATGGGGATTAACCAAAACCCATACAGGCAAAACGTTACCATTTCCGCCGGCAGTTATGATAAGGCAGTTTGATGGTTTTAGCAAGTAGCAAATTCCCCAAAACTCGTAATGAGGCGGCATGCGTTCTAATGGTGGGGCTAGAGAATAAGATGCCAGGGGCCTCATTACTAATCTGGCGGTCCGGAAATAAGAGTGCTGGTAGCAACGTACCGTCACCCTTTCCGGACGGCCATACTACGAGAATGCCTGCAGGGGCCGGTGCTCCAGGCAGGTCTGATCTGTCAGGAGCACGGGCCCTGCAGGCGTGGTTTTCACAGAAGCACTGGCACCGTTAGCAACAGTGGTGGTGCTTCCGGACTTGTAATATCCTGGTGGCACTGCGATATCAGGCGGCAGAAACTGTGTTTACCGCCAACCTCGTAACGAGGACCATATGTTTCTGCTTTCTTTTAAAAATGCCCCAGTGCTTCATTTGAGAAATATCGAATTTACTACACACTGCCCTCTTAACTGGGTGACTCTTTTGGCACAGACAATGTAGCTCGTGCGAGTGTGTGAAGCACAGCAAATTGTAATCCCAAGCCCTCCTGTCATCGAAGAATATACCTTCTCCTAATTTATGACCCATTATGGTCCATCAAGGAAAGTATTTTAAATGATTAAAGTTAAATGGCAGGAATGCAAATTTCAATAGCAGTCTATTGGGTAGAACTTCAAGTAAGGTTATAGTGCTGACATTTGGAATGTTTAGAGCTCTGTATTCATTTGGGCTGTGTACAGGCAGAGAGGACTGTGAATGCAGTTTTCGCTGTACAGGAAGGAGGGCTGCGCACACAAAAATGTGTGCAAGTAGTGGGGGGAGGGTGATTGTAATGCGAGGCACACACGGTGTCGAGGAGGTTGTCTTAAATGCTTTGATCCCTCGTGAAAGAATGTAAAATTGGACTTTCTTGGCCACTGGAACTAGATCCAAGAAAACCCAATGTTTATTTTCAGCAAATTACAATAAGTGACCACAGGTATGAAGCAGCACGTGAAACAGAACAGCGCCACCACAACTGATTTTCATTCCCATTTAAAGACGTGTGCAGTCAATGCGAGCAAGTCCCGTTCAACCTAACTATGCCGTAGAAAATCACGCATGCGCTTTATGCAGCCACCTTGATTCTTCCTTGGTACTTGAGGACCATCCCCTACTCTGATTGGGACTGGGGAAGCATTCAACATTTTAACACAAGAGATTGTCCCAACCGGAAGGTTATTTGAATCTGGAAGTGAATCGATATTATATGTACGGTGTGATATTATGTGGCGTATTCTCAATTTGACGCCCATCTAACATGACCCTGTAAAGAAGCGGTGTCACACTCATATGTACGTATTTGTGAACGTTTTTCATTTTTCACCAAATCTCAAATTTCATTATGCATTTGATTAGGTATACATTTTACTTGTATTCATCCAACATAAAACAAGGAGGAATGTAAAAATGTGAAAATGTCGATGTGTACTAAATGTCGTATAACCTGCAGAGGTTACTTACAATTTACCTTCAAAGTCATACTAGTAAATTAAACAATAATACACAGACATAATGTTTAGAGAGCTAACTAAAATTAGCACAAACAGGAGGATCAACCCAAACCTCAACCAATTTAATTAACTGTCGGGCTGCCTCTCTGTCTAGCTAGGTGGGTGATAAAACTAGAGACTCTTGCCCAAAAGGTAATTGGTGGGCTCAGGGGTCTACGTAAGACTTGATTTCTAAATATTAGAATCGAGAAGCCTATAATGGTGTGTCTCTGCTGACCACGTAAGGCTTAGAGCGTTTCGGCGGTAGTAGCCAGATAGATCCGCCTTCCTCAGGACCAAGATAGAGTTATTGGGGCGAGCCCATCTGTAAGTGCTGGTTATACACGTGAATACCACGTTGTCTCACAGCGACCGCTATTTTAAGAACAAGACATTTGCACCCATTCGTACTGCATTAAACAGTACCATATCCAGCACACACAAAAGGAATACTAAATAGCAGTTCTATTTTGTCAAAACGCATAAGCAGTCAGAATGTGTGCCTGGCAATAGGCAGACCGCCTTTCCCAAAACTCTCTCTGTAACACAACATTTACTTTCTCCATTCAAATGTTACCTTTGTTCCGCGGGAGAACCCAAGTGCACATACAAGCCTGCTGCAAGTCTGAAACATGCAGCCTGGGACTGGGATAGTAACACACCTCCTTTGATGGCTTCCGGATCAAAAGGTAATATTGTTGCAATTTGCATGTCACCGTAGAATAATAATGAATTGCAGGGGGTGAGGCCAGTAGCGTTGCACAGTACTGACCAAACCGATATCCTGGTTCTCACCCTTAGGGACCTCGTTGGCATCTTATGGAAAGATATTGGGCCTCATTGCAAGTCTGGCGGTCTGGAAATAAGGGTGCTAACGTACCGGCAACCTTTCCGGATCGCCAGACTACGATATTGCCTGCAGGGGCCGGACCTTCCACCAGGTCTGACCTTCTGGGAGTACCGGCCCCTGCAGGCATTGTTTTCCCGGGAAGCACCGTCACCGGTAGCAATGGTGCCAGTGCGTCTGTGTCCCCATCCCCATGGAGTCCTTTGGGACGCCATGGGAATGGGGACTTACAGTTTCTGCCGCCTGACATCCCGGCCCGTCACCACCTGTAATATCCCGGTGGCATTGGGGTATCAGGCGTAATGAGTCCCATTAAGGTGCAGACTTAAAAACTACCAAACCACACTGAAAATCTTGGCACCACGGAAGGAATTCTTTTCCATAGCATACAGTTATTATATTGTTTACATTTCTTCACTTTTATGGATTTTGTTTGAATAGGAAATAACACACTCTCAGGGCCACACTACAAGGTTGGCGGTGCAGGGAAAAAAGTGGCAGTAATTCTATTACTACCACTTTTCCTGCACCGCCAAATTACTAGTTTTTCGGAATTACTACCAGCGGAAATACCGAGTGGTAATCCCACCCATATTTGGAGGAAAAGTGGAGATTTACCTCCAGAATTAAGTTGGAGGTAAATCCTCCACATTACCTCTGTAAATTGGTGGAGTTACCACTGGGTAATTCCGCTGGTTGTTATTCTGTCAAAAATAAATGGGACTAACACCACTTTACCACCACTTGTATTCCTGTGGTAAAACCACAGGGACCAGTAGCAGTAACAGTAATTCTGTTTGGCAGTATTCTGGTGGATTTACTGCCGGAATACCACCAGACATGCAATGAGGCCCACGCCTGCAAAATTAGGCATGTGCCCCTGAATTTCTTCCCACATGCACTTCACGGGTCGTATTCTATTACCTGCACAAAAGGCTAGAACTTGTGCAGACTTTATTTAAATGCCATTTCTGATGTGTCAGGGAGGTGTCATGATGGTCAACAGACTCCCTGTGTTGTGTGGCAGGCACACATTTCATATTTTTCACTCTGTTTAGTTTGCAGACAAAAATGTGCTAGGGCCCAAATATGTCCTAGCATGCCTGTGGCACATTGGGGCAGGTGGCTCTGCGCCACTGTTCCCACCGCCCACAGAAGCCCCCCACAGTATCATCATGTTTGGAGTTAAAGCTGCAAGTCACACCGGTGCGTTGTTGATGCAATATGGCCGACATGCGATTTACAAATAATAATCAGCAACAAATATCACATGTTAGTTATGTTTTGAAATGAGACACATGATTAAATGCTTCTTTAAACACATTGGGCGTCATTACGAGGAGGGCGGTAAGGGGTTAACGGCACCGGTAAAGGTGCCGGAGCCGCTAACCCCTTACCGCCCCATTACGAGGTTTGCTCGCGGGACCCGCCAAGGACGCCTGGTTTTACCAGGCGTCCTTGGCGGGTCCCGCGAGCAGACCAGGATGCTAACAAAGGGCCCGGCATTAACGGGTCCTTTGTTAGCATCATCCCAATTCCCATTGAGCCATATGAGGGCTCGAATGGCAATGGGGATGTACAGGGTCTGGGTTCCTGGAATGGGGAAATACGGGCACTCCAAGGTCGGAATGGCACGGTATTACCCCATTCCAGGAACCCGGACCCGGTGCCCAGAATGGAGTTAGCCATGCCACAAAAAGCGGCATGGCTACCTCCATACTCGCAATGAGGCCGGTTAACATCTTGCAATGATTCTTTAGGTGGCAAAAGGAACATATTGACTGCCTAGCCACAGACAACAGCAAACATGCGTTCCTCCTAGGGTAAATTGATGTACAAATGCAGGCACAATGTTGTACTCTTCTGTCAATCACTGCAGCAAGATCTTGTGTAGATCGGCACTCAGGACAGGCGCTCCTCCTAAGCAATGTCCTTTCCCCTTGTATGGCTCTGAAGTTGGTACTGCTGGCTTTCCCTTTCCCAGCCCACCCTGCTGTGGCATTGCTCTGGTTATTACAGTAGTGAAGCTGCATCAGTATTATACAGGCTGACTGAGCAGTGTGCAGGCATTGTCAATTTCCACCTCATTGCTATTCCTGATAATGAATACCTAGCACTGCCGCTCCAGTGCTGCTCATCATGTTCATGAGTTACAATGAGCCAGCTCCGGATGCAGAGACATGTGACCCGGGCAAACTGCTGTTGCTTGTTTTGTGACTGCTACTGATTGACAGTTAAAGTCATAAAGTTGCTAATACAGCAAATCGTAACTAATCCGATCCCTGGAAAATACCTCCACAAACTAAGCACTGCTTTCTCTTTTCTGCTCTGACCCAACCAACCTTATAGCATATGCCTTCATGACTTTTCCCGCCTTTTAAATGGGAACAGTAACATTACACGTAAGCCATGCAACCTACAGGCAACCCTGGATTTTCATTTTGCATACTATCACCAGAGGCGGATCTAACGGTCGCTAGGCAAACAAAAGGCGACCGGGCCCCCCCCCGCCCCGGGCCCCCCCGGCCCTTCCACACAACAGGGCCCGCCCCTTCCACCGAACAGGGCCCGCCCCTTGCCCGCCCCTTCCACACAACAGGGCCCCGCCCCTTCCACACAACAGGGCCCTTTCATTTTAACACTCCGGGTTCATTCCAATCCTGGGCCAGGACTGGCCCAGGAGACGTGTCTACGTCACAGTGACGCAGTGTTATGTGCCGGCGGTGTGATCCCACGAGGAAAAAGAAGTAATCTCCATTGCCCGGGCCCAGCTGAGAAGAGAAGGTGCTGCTCGAGTCGAGGCTGTCGAGTGGTGTTTGCTGTTTGCTGTCTCCTGCCTACTGAAACAACGGGTAAGTTTAGCTATTGTGGGGATTTGTGTCTCCATGCTCCCGTGACTGTCTCCATGGACCATGCTCCCCTCCTGCCCCAGCCCCCCGTGAGTGTCTCCATGCCCCCCTCCCTCCCCAGGGCCCCCGTTTGTGTCTCCATGCCCCCCTCCCTCCCCAAGGCCCCCGTTTGTGTCTCCATGCCCCCTCCCTCCCCAAGGCCCCCGTTTGTGTCTCCATGCCCCCCTCCCTCCCCAAGGTCCCCGTTTGTGTCTCCATGCCCCGCTGCCTCCCCAAGGCCCCCGTTTGTGTCTCCATGCCCCCCTGCCTCTCCAAGGCCCCCGTTTGTGTCTCCATGCCCCCCTGCCTCCCCAAGGCCCCCGTTTGTGTCTCCATGCCCCCCTGCCTCCCCAAGGCCCCCGTTTGTGTCTCCATGCCCCCCTGCCTCCCCAAGGCCCCCGTTTGTGTCTCCATGCCCCCCTGCCTCCCCAAGGCCCCCGTTTGTGTCTCCATGCCCCCCTGCCTCCCCAAGGCCCCCGTTTGTGTCTCCATGCCCCCCTGCCTCCCCAAGGCCCCCGTTTGTGTCTCCATGCCCCCCTGCCTCTCCAAGGCCCCCGTTTGTGTCTCCATGCCCCCCTGCCTCTCCAAGGCCCCCGTTTGTGTCTCCATGCCCCCCTGCCTCTCCCCAAGGCCCCCGTTTGTGTCTCCATGCCCCCCTGCCTCCCCAAGGCCCCCGTTTGTGTCTCCATGCCCCCCTGCCTCCCCAAGGCCCCCGTTTGTGTCTCCATGCCCCCCTGCCTCTCCAAGGCCCCCGTTTGTGTCTCCATGCCCCCCTGCCTCTCCAAGGCCCCCGTTTGTGTCTCCATGCCCCCCTGCCTCTCCCCAAGGCCCCCGTTTGTGTCTCCATGCCCCCCTGCCTCCCCAAGGCCCCCGTTTGTGTCTCCATGCCCCCCTGCCTCCCCAAGGCCCCCGTTTGTGTCTCCATGCCCCCCTGCCTCTCCAAGGCCCCCGTTTGTGTCTCCATGCCCCCCTGCCTCTCCAAGGCCCCCGTTTGTGTCTCCATGCCCCCCTGCCTCTCCCCAAGGCCCCCGTTTGTGTCTCCATGCCCCCCTGCCTCCCCAAGGCCCCCGTTTGTGTCTCCATGCCCCCCTGCCTCTCCAAGGCCCCCGTTTGTGTCTCCATGCCCCCCTGCCTCTCCAAGGCCCCCGTTTGTGGAGCGTAACTGACCCAATATCCTCAAAGCACTGTTACTTGAGACTTCAGCCTTTCATCCTTCTGAGGTTGATAAATCAGTGGCAACTTTGGTTGGGCGATTATTGTATGTGAATATGTCTATATATAATGGTTGACAAAATAACCAATAATGATCATTAACTAGAGTTTAGTGTGTCGAGAGTAGATGATTTTATTTTATAACAAAAGTTGCCGGACAGCGGGCCCCTCAATAAAACAAACCTGCATGCTGTAGGAATTATCCTGTGATGTCACCTCCTGTGATGTCAGTCTTCAGCCCGGAGCTACTGGGCAACCTGGTCTTATTCCAGACCTACTATTTTGAAGTTCAGAAACATGTCAAAACTGGGAGTGCATGCCCCACGAGTACAGTGCTAAATTATCTGCAGTTTATAATCTCCTCTTCTCTGGAAGATGTCTTACCAGAGATGTCCATGCTGTGCAGGATATTTTTAACCCTGCCAATAGGCATTGCAAGTGCAGAGAGGAGCATGAGTACTTTAAGGCGTGTGAAAAACTACATGCGCTCTACCATGACACAGAAGCGTCTAAGTGACTTGGCGCTTCTGGCAATTGAACAAGCTACTGTGTATAATTTAGATTTATCAAAACTGATAGAAGCATTTGCAAAGGCAAAGGCACGAAGAGGCAGTGTATTCCTATAAAATTTGGGGACCTTTGGTTGGCGCTGGCAATTTATTTACTTCTAGCATTGCACTTTATTTTTTTATGTATGCGTAGGGCATCATTTTATGAAGCTTAGCTGGCAATTGTGTTTTAACTTCCCTTATTGCACAAGAATGTCTATCAAGGAACTGTTTTTTTTTGGTTGCACAATACTGAATTTATTGTACTGCGAAATGTGTACTTATTAAAGACATATTTCCACAAGGTTCTGTATTTTTGTGAAAAATGTCCAGAGTTGTAATTACAAACATTGGATCCAGCTAGACTTCTTAGAGCCATTTTTCTAGGAAATTGGGCGCTCTTTAAAAGCTTTAAGTAATTCTCTTTCGCCATTAGCCTTGAAGCATGTTCATTTCCAACATTAGCTTTAGGCTTCATCCGCCAATATTACCATTGATAGCAAAGCCTGCTTAGGAGGCCCATCTGTTTCCAGTTAGTCAGACCCCTAGGCAACTGTAATAAAGACAACTTCATAAAAAATAGCTTTTGTCCCTAAAGTTTGCCATTGTGCACTTGTTACCTCAATTAACTCCGCCCACCCTAAGCTCCGCCTCCATGACCCGCCCACCTAGGGCCCTCTGTCAGGTGCTGCCCACGGGGCCCTTTGCCTTAAATCTGCCACTGACTATCACACTGATTATTTTTGGGGAGCAGATGGCACATTCACCCCATTACAGTCTCCTCTCCTCAATTGAAGGCTAGAGAAGCTTTGTTATGGCCCAGACCATGACGTGGACTTGTATATCAAAGTCTGATTGGTAATATCAGAGTTCGTATTAACATCTATGTCGTCATGTAGCTCTATGCCTTGAACCTGTAGTGGCACATAGATGCAAGGATTTAACTCACTGTTGTTTGCTGTTCAACGAATACAAATGCGTACAAAAAATAGTGGCCCAGTCCAACATGCAAATGTCATAGTGGATACACACAACAAAACGAAAAACTGTAACTATTCTAAGCAAGTAACATAATGTATAAAAGTTTTAAAAGTAAGGGTATTTCAATATGAAGCTGCTTAGCAACCACAATGCTTATCTGTGACGTCTTTGGTGTTTCAGATTAGGACAAAGTGTCACGAGAAGGGCGATGCCACATTTGTTTGAGCTGCAGAATATGGAAAAGATTGATATAAAGGGTCAAATACAGACTGAGGGATTGTGAGGCTTTTGGCGGCCCTGCTAGTGTCCAGGGCACGTCTTAGATCTTCATGTGGGCAAAAGGGAACTCATTTTCTCCTGGCCCGGCCTTTTAGGCAATGCCGGGCTCATGTTGAAGGTGTGGTTCCCCACACCACTCACAGTGCCCCTTCCACATCCTTGGGCATAGTGATTACCTGGCATTAAGAGCAAGCCCCAAGCGCACAAGAGTTTACCGAACCTCCCCAGACTCCACCAACATCTGCTCCTCCTTTCCCTCTTCTCCACGCTGCCTGCTCCTACACCCCACATTGATGGAATACCAAGTGACCACATGGTTCCTTGTCTTAAAATCGTGGCAAAAATGGCCGTGAATACAAAATATTGTGGCAAAAATGCTGTGCTTTTTTGCGCCAAAATCATGTAAAGGATGCGGGAGACAACCCCACAACCCCCAGAACCATTATACAATTTAAGGAGAGCGGGGGACACGCCCGCAACCCCTGCTACCCTTAAAAGGTATAATGGGATACACCTTTACCGGGTCAAACCACAGCATTCTTGCCGCAATTTTTTTTGCCGGCAACATTTTTGCCACAATGTTATTACCTGATACCGATCACGGACCATGCCAATAACATCTACTAGCATTTGCCCATCTACCCTGCCAGCCAAAATTGGCCCGCGAAAATAATCTGGGCCTTCGGGCACTTTACCCCTCTCGCTTAGCGCCTGTAGGGTGCTGGGGGTGATTTGCAGACCATATACACGTTTGAGGGGGTGAAGGGAGCTTGAAGGGAGAGAGGATTTGGAGAAAGGACTAAGAGATCAGATTAGAGCAATGAGGATCACTAGAGCGTAGTCTGATGTGTTCCTGTGCAATACACGAGCCGAAGAACCTTGAGCTTCGTACGATTTAAAGAGCGTTCAGAGAGGTCTGATATGAATTGCAATGCTAATCCACAGTTCTAGCATGTGACTGCCAATTGAGGTGCTGAATTCCACATACAGATAAAGTGGTTTCACCACACAGAGGAGTTTTCAATGGAGTCTAGGAAATGTCCTTTGATTGGGCTTAGGTTCCAATCCTGTGCAGAAAATACATGAAAGAGATGCAGAGAAGCAATTGCAAGCAAGCACCCATGCATGAAATACCCGAAAGTGTGCCCATGTGAGGGACTGGTCTGCTCACTGTGATGAGATCCACTGTCTGGTTTTTGAAAACACTAAAATGATGTCTCGGGGAGCCTGGTGCAACCCTGAGCCAGTGGATGTAGGGTGCAGGGTGACAGTGACGGGGAGGATCCTCTAGCCCCCCAACCGTGGTCCACATCACAGGGCAGAGGACAACCCCTGTGCCATACCACAGGCCAATCATGGAGGCGTAGACTCTCCCTATTTCACCAGCCATTTCTGGCAGCACAGCCCTATAAGCGTGTGCTATGCCATCTCTCTGGGTGAGACCTTGCAGGGTAATAATAAAGCATCCCACCGCCAACTGAGGGGGATTGAAGCTCTCTCTGAGCAGACCTAAAACTCTGACATAGAAAAAGCCTCCTTTCCCTTTAAGGGAAAGAGCTTCCCTTCACCCAACGATGGTAGCGTGTGTTTAGACACAGTTGCAGTCTCAAATCGCACAAAGAAGTCCTTATATAGAGTTTGTGGAACTCGCGATGAACTTCACAGCTTTGTGGGTGATAGGTTACCAATCCTTGACTTCCTAAACGTAGATAATGTGTTGCAGGAAACAAAGTTGCACAAGCAGTGTTCCCAAGTAAGAGATTCTCACACCATTTTTCTATTTCTATTTCAGACGCAGTGTGGAAACAGAAGCGAAGTACATACCAAGAGTGTTTACAGCCCCAACTTCACACCATGGAAACAGCTCAGCACAGGCGGATTCAGAGAGGGCCAGGAGACGAACAATAATATCCAAGACGTCAAAGGCCAGTTAGAGCCTTGGTCCAGACCAGAGAGCCCAACGCAGCCCCGGGTTTACTCTGAGCATAGGACTAAGCCAAATCTTGCCACAATAAGAAGTCACAGGTGCAGATGGTCAGTGAATGATCCACTGGGACTAGATGAGGAAACACAGTGTAAAATAACCAATTCTATTCACAGGTTCCTCAGTGTGGGTTGAAGGAGACTTGCGTTTGTAAATGGATGGAGACTGGAGCACAATGGAAAGAAGCAGAGGGTGGAGTGATGGAGGATAGTGCTGAGGTGGGTGGCAGCAGTAGCGAGCGGGAAGAGATGGTCATGACTAAGCGGGTGAAGGAAGAAGGAGGTGACGGCAGAGGGCAAGTGTGGGCAGGAGGAAGTTGTGAGAGCTAAAGAAGTTAAGGAGTATTCAACGAGAGAGACAGACAGACACAGAAGAGGAGGAGGTGAGAGCGAAGTGGAGGACTGAAGGGGTGGTAATATCAGAAGAAAGGAGTGGAAGACAAGATGTGGGGGGAATCAGGGTGCAGGAGGAGGTGGTGAAACCTGGTGGTGGGGGGGATAACATAAGAGGCTGGAAGTGGCATAGAGAATCAGCAGGTGAGAGTGATAGGGGGCGGAGGTGGAGGAAAGAACACTACGAGGCAGAGGTGAGGGTGATGGTGGTAAAGAGGAGGCTGAACGTCTGACATAAGATACCTCAGAGGAGAGAAAGCCCATAGGTGGCAGAGGTATACGAGTATGAAAAGCAGGCAGAGACATCAGAGCAGAACAGGCAATAGCACTCAGAGAGGGGAAATAAGAAACAAGAACCTCGGGTGGTGATGAAAGGGCAGTAGGGGAGAGCAAGAACCATCTGTTAGATAGCCAGAGTAGGAAGGTTACGGAAGTCCCTATCAGCTCTAGGCCGGACTAGATGGTAGGAGGGGGAATGCCTTGGGGTAATGGAAACAATTGAGAGATCAGCGAAGAGGGGAGAAAGAAAAAAGGAGGATACACAGGCAAGGCCATGCCCCCCAAGAATCCCTCTCTAATGCTCCCTGTCGGCTATATTCACTGACCCACCTACTTACAAGATTGTACGCCTGAGTGAGTTTTGTGGTATGCGACCCTGGGAAGGGAAACAAACAGAGAAAGAGGGTATGCGTCACCCTAAAACCTTCAACACAAGAAGGGAAAAATCAGCCCCTTGCGAACTGTACAAACTAGGTCAATTAAGCCGGATGCTGGGAAAGTCCAGCAAACAGAGAAAGAGGCATTGTAGACGGAGAGGGACCCTGAGGGGGAAAAAAAACAATTCCATCTAGATAAAACTATCCTTACCTTTATTTTGTTTGGGAAGATCTGCTTATTTAAGTTGGTCCTGCTTGCAACATGTCTCCTAATAAAAGAAAGTGGACTACAACATTTGGTCTTAGCATCCTTCTTGGTCCCAGGTGGAACCATGTGACATCCCATTTGCAGGCATTCTAGATCCCCAGGGCTCTGTGCTGAAGCTGATCTCTTCAACTACAGACATTCTTTCTGTCCATTCTTTGTGCTGGGTTAAGACAGAAAGACGCGACTGGGATTGATTTAAGCTCTGGGGTCTGAAGACTGCCTTTGACACATTGTGGACCTACCATTCATCCAATCTACACTATGCCTAGCAATAGTACTCTGGAGACTCTCCTCATCCGATACAAGGAAGACATTCACTGCTGAGCTCACCTCAAGATAGTTCCAGCCTCTCTGCTGGAGTTCAGATATGAAGGTTCATCAGATACTCTTACTGTTTGGTACATACAGGATTGAGAGTACTTAATTACGGGGTAACAGGGAGCTGAAGCATGTTTTGTAAGGGTATTTTCGCAGAACTACTCAAGGTAAAATTTCTGGCCCCATCCTGTAAGCTGAAAGAACTGGAGAAAATCTCTGTCAACGGGCTGAGGAAAGAATTGGCCTCTACTGAACTACTCCTGGATTGTGATGCCTTGTTTAAGCAAGGGGCCACAATAATGGATAAGACCAACAGCTCACAACAAAGTCTCTAAAGCTTGGTTTACTACGCACTTATCAGAATTGAAAAGGAATAGAGAGGATTAGAGAGAAGATGGCGTAAATTTAGGACGCCACAAAATGCAAAAAGGGTTAAAATAGCCTTAACAGAATACTAAATTGCCATTTTTAGGGCAAAGTCAGATTTATTTGCTGGAAAGATTGAAGCGGTGGCTAAGCAGCCACATTAATTGTTTCGGGTTATCTCAAACTTCTTTTGCCTAAATAAGACTTCCCGTGGGAAGGAATCATCAGCTGAAAAGGATCATGTTTTCAATAATTCCTTCCTGGATAAGGTCAAGGGAATTCAAGAGAATATCTCACTGGAAAGGAATTTAAAGGGAAGAGATTCTGCCAGCCACCCAGACACAGAAACCTTGATGGAGGGAGGAAGGAAGGAATATCACCCCATTCTACTTTAAGACAGTGTCAGATGAAACTATCTGTGCCTTATTAATAAAACTTAAAACCCACGAATGACATACCTTTAGTCCTCCCTGTGTGCAAAATGCTTAGCAGCAGACATAGACTGTTTTATGACTACATTTGTAAATGAATCTTCAGTCAGGGGATGGTGCCTGAGGAATTGAAACTGATGGTTGGGAATCTCTTCCGTGGTATGCCAGAGGTCTGGGGGTCTGCCTGACACTCAAAGGCCCAACAGCCTTCCCCAGATTAAATGGATGACTCAGCCAATGGCAAGTAACACTGTGGTTTATTGCAAATAAAACAAACAGGGATCAATACAAGAAAATGGGAATTCTCTGGTACATCTCAGCTCTCCATGGCGTGCGGTATAGTTTTGTACAAGGATGTCGTCCTCACATGGGCCCTTCCCATGGGTATCAAGAGCGCTATTACCTATAGGAGAACCCTATAGAGGTTATTCTACTGGTCCTTGCATGTCAGGCAGCTAGCCTGTCCCTTCCCCAAGAAACTATCTATTACGTTATTGCAGAGTAATGGGCTTACCATTGGTTCGTACCCCTTGCCATCCACCCCTGACTTTCTAAGCTGTGATTGGTTAGAGTGGATCTCCCCAGGCCTGGGACTCAATTAGGTTCTCAGCCCTCTGTGCACCTCTTCAAGGTGATCTGAATGAGTAGGTGTCTGCCTTGTAACTTGTGTGTACCACCTTGGCCTATGAGGATGTGCTCCTCACGTTACAACACATGTTGCCATCTGCGTCTGACTTGCTGGGATCGGCTCTGCTTTCCCACAACGGATGACTGTCCATTGTCTCGTTTGACTGTACCACATGCTTCAAGACCACATAATTGAGCTCTTTAGCTTGCATTTATGAGGATTTATTCTGTTTCTCTGCAGCTGGTCCCCTTGTCATCTGGGGACTGGAATGTATCGGCGTATATCTGACCTTGGCTGTGAGCCTGTTTCATGCTCTGTGCTTCCTGAATCAGCTCTTCTCGTGGCTGTTGTGCCTTCTCTAATTTTCCTTTAGATGTATGATATAAAATCTACATGTTCATGTTATTCTAAGTACTCTACACGTTTGTCACACATGGTCTTATCAGGTTCCATATATATATACACCTGCAGTCCTATAGGGTTGTTCGCATTATGCATCAGGAAGCTTGCTCCGGATCTCTTGTTGCCTGGCATTTCTGCGTTACTGCATTTGGGTAGTGCGAAAACTAAAAAAAAAACATTGACAGTATGTATATGTATCTGTCCTGTAGCTATAAAAGTGGGTAAGTATGTCCTTCCTGTATGCATATGTGTGTTTGTGTAATTGGGTGCAGGACTGTGAATGTGCTTCATGTCTAACGCTGCTACGTCATGGTGTCACTAATGTCAGCATGGTGTCTCCTTGGTGCTTAGTCGAGACTTTTCATAAGGGTTTTTGTGTCCATGATATCTGTTTCTTCTCCTATACCAGTGAAGATGTGTACAGGATTCGGTCTGTATGGCTGCTGAGAGAATAACTTTCTGTGTACTTGTCAATCATTGGTGCACTTGGGATTCATCCGAAATAAGATGGGTGGCGGGCGCGTTTCTGGCTCTTCGTCTTGACATGAATCTGGGGCTGATGATGGGCATTATCGGGACCCTCTCTTCAAAACTTTCTATAATATCTCCAGTCTTGAAAAAGCCAAATCTGGTCCCCGATAATCTTCAGAATTATCAACTAGTAGTAAGTCTTTTTTGGCCTGGAAAAATATTAGAAAAAGTGACCACAATGTAGCTCCCGGAATATGTTGAAAATGAAGGCCTTTTGGATCCACTTCAATTGGGGTTGGGACAAAGTCTTGAACTGAAACGGCATTGGTCGCAGTTTGGAATGAATTATTGTGAGTGGGAGACCAAGGTGAACTGTCCCCAATAGTAATGTTGGACCTCCCCGCGGCCTTTGATACGGTGGACTACAACATTCTCATGGAACGATTAAAGACCATACAGAAGTTTGACAGATGGAACATTTCGGGAGGGATTATCCAAAACTACTGATTACTTTTTTAACTAAATGTGGGGTCGGTGGGATCATATCCGAATTTGTGGGAACGTTTCAAATGTGTAGTCAGGGGAGATTGCATATCTAAGGAGGTGGGGATACTCAAATGAATTAGACAACAACTAGCTGAGACCGAAACGCGGATTAAGCTCCTACAAGCAGACACTACAAGGGGGGGGACACCCGCACACGCAGAGATCAAGCAACAACTGCAATTATTCAATGAGCTAGCTCAGAGAGAAGTGAAGTATCTATGGGGCAAGGCAGTGGTGCGACAATATGGGCAGGGTGCTAGCGAGAACAGCAAAATTAGAAACGCAGTCGGGCCGGGTATTATCTATTAAAAATGCACAGGGGGAAGTGAAGTACGTAGATGTAGACATTGTCCGAGAGTTCGAAACCTTTTACAGCGAGCTGTATTCACACACATTCAAATAACACAGGAGGAAATGGGTGAATACTTGGACAGGTTGGCGCTATACTGTTGCATGACGGAAGAGAGGGAATGGCTCGGCCATCCACTGGCTCTGGAAGAGGTTCTATCAGTGATTAAATCATTACCATCTGGGAAAGCCATGGACCCAGACGGCTACACAGCCGAAATTTACAAATGCTTTTCTACCAAGATAGCCCTGCATCTATTAAAAGTATACCGGCAAAGTCTGGAAGACGGCCAATTACCGGAATCGCTGCCAGAAGCAGTGGTAGTCGTTCTCCTGAAACCAGACAAAGCAGCAGAAGAGTGCTCCTCCTATCAACCCATTTCCCTCATAAAAATGGACAATACAATCCTGGGCAAGATATTGGCATCCAGGCTAGCCCCCCTAATGCACAGATGTGTCAAGGCGGATAAATCAGGGTTTATTCCGGGACGATCCACCTCTTATGGGTTACGCAGAATGTTCAGCTTGATGTCAGCTGTCCAACAAGACGAATCCATAGTGGCAACGCTACTAGATGCCACAAAAGCCTTTAATTCTGTAGAGTGGCCCTTTCTGTTCACTGTGCTATGCAGACTAGGTCTGGGGGAAGATTTTATCAAACTGGTCCAACTACTCTACACCTAACCCAGTGCGAAGGTGCGGGTGAATGGTCTATTGCCTCCAGCTATACCCTTGGAGAGAGGCACACGACAGGGATGTCCACTATCTCCACTACTATTCGCACTGGCAATTGAACCACTAGCGGAGGGAGTCAGGGAGCGACATATTCATAAAAGGATAAAATTATGCAAGCATAAAGTGGTAATTTCTCTATACGCTGACAATTGGTGCTTTACATTAAGTTTGTTATCAGGGAGGAAACCCGATATACCACTGTTCAACACAAGGTTGGCAGTGTCTACTCTGTCTAAATTCGGGTGGATATATGTCAAAGTATAAACTAGAGACAGAGCTAAAGATACAGGTACTGCCCGTCAGAATCTGGAAGGAAAGGGGGACCAATCACATATAAAAATGAACAAACCATTTTTAATAACAATTCAGTATAGTTAAAGTGCCCAAAATGTACATTGTTTTTCTGAATTTGTATTATTTAGCATCAATTGCCTAAAACGCATTCCTATGTTTTCTGTGAAGTATTGTGTTTCTTTTGTTGTGGACTAAATGATTTAATCAAGTTTTTAACTATACTGAATTGTTATTAAAAATGGTTTGTTAATTTTTATATGTGATTGGCCCCACTTTCCTTCCAGATTCTGGCGGGCAGTACCTGTATCTTTAGCTCTGTCTCTAGTTTATACTTTGGCTTTACATTTAGGACACGGAACACAACTTGGATCCTGTGATGTTAGAAGTGGTGACCTTTGGTGAATACTCTGGGCTGAAGATAAACCCTATGAAATCAGTATTATTTCCACTTACAGAGGGCACTAAACGTTTTTATGATAAGTATGGGTCTCAGTGGCATAAAACCCACACCAGGTATCTGGGAATACATATAGCCCGCTCGGTGGAAGATTTGTATAATCAGAATTATCACAGAGTGCTGGAGCAAACCAAAGTGTCAGTGAATAAGTGGAAAGAACTGCCACCCAACCTACCTGGGAGGATATTGCTGGTTAAAATGGTTTTACTTCCGGGCTTCCTGTATGTGTTCCTAAACATACCGATTTCGCTCCCCAGAGAATACTTCCGTGAGGTGCTCTCTGGTATACTGCCATTCATATGGGCTGGGAAGCAGTCTTGGTGTCTTGGGAGAAACTAGTGATTCCTTTAAAGGGGGGGGGCTGGCATTACCCGATTTCGAAACATATTATGTGGCAGCACAAGCGGGATTCCTACTGCACTGGTTTGAGGGTCAATCAGATAGGAGGCACATGGAGGTGGAAAGAGCCCAAGCAGCCCTGTTCCTCTTAAGGGCAAATATACTGACATCAACTAAGAGGACCCAGAGAACGCCGAATATGGTAGATCGGACCTGCCAGTTCTGGACCCGCCTAGAACACCAGGCCAAGGGTGATGTTATCTACTCTCCGACCCTCCAGGTCATATATGTACCCGGAGTACCTCTGTCCTGTGAGAAGGGATACGTAAGTCTTATAAAACGCCTGAATATTTCCTGCTTTAGAGACCTATTTCCGGGAGGGCGGTTCTTGACGACAGACGAGATAAAAGCTAAGGGGGAATTTACGCCACTAGATCTGTTTTAGTATTTCCGACTAAGGGATTCCCTGAAACAGATTTTCCATGCCTTCTCTGGAGGATCCGAACCATCTCCGATACTGTCTAACATGCTCTCTAGAAACAGAGACCATATGGTAGCCTCAACCCTGTACAACAAGCACGTGAACACCAAAGGCAGGCCGGAAGACTCGTCCTGGGCAAAATGGGAACAATCTTTGGGAGAAGCAATGACATATGAGACATGGATGGGCCTTCTGTTGGAGGGAAACGAGGAATTTAGCCCTCAATGCAAGATTCAAGCTGATACACTTTAAATATCTTCATCAGTGTTACTACACCCCGGTGGTGCTACATAAATTCTTCCCGGATGTTACCGAAGACTATCCTCAATGTGCTGCCTCTCCTGCAGACTTTCTACATATGGCATGGGGATGCTCAAGAGTGAGACAGTTCTGGATGCAAGTTCTCGAGACACTGAGTGAGATACTGGGGGTAAATGTGGAACATACACCATTGATAGCACCACTAGGGCACACAAGGAACATCCCAAGACACACGAGGAAGCTAGAAAGCCTACTATTACTCCTGGCCAAGAGACAGGTAGCACTAGCGTGGGGCAGCACTCAAGCACCAAGTATAGTGCAATGGCATGCAGAGATTCTATACTGCAGCGAAATGGAAACGGAATACGTACGACTCACGCACCAGCAGGCAAAATCCAAAGACATCTTGGGTCCATACACGCAGTTCCTTATTAAGCAGGCCCAAACAACCATGGACAAAAACAGAGACCATCCCAGGAACTGCCATGTACCAGACTGGATTGTGGCACAAACACTCAGACCAAAAACAAACACATGTTTAATGCCTAAAGATATATCACTAAGTTAGGGGGAAGAAAGGGAATGTTTTGAACCACTGCTATATGAATCAATGTTGCACTGTTTGTCTTCTGTTCATACCATCATAGTGTTATGTCGACGGCATGTTCTTAATGCAAAATGTTAATAAAAAAGGGTTTTTAAAAAGAAAAAGACCATAGGGAATGCCTTGGCAAGCACCCTTAAGTGGTTTGCTTCTCTTCTATCAGGGCAACAGCAATGGATGAAATTGGGGGGCTTCCTCTTGAACTCTCTTCCACAATGGTGTGGAGTCCCATAGGGGTCCTCTCTATCACTGTTGCTGTTCGACCTGTGTCTACGTCCCCTGATGGACATTATGAGAAGCCACAAGCTCAGTTTTCAGTCATAGGCAGATGACACTCAGGTGTTCCTCAGGTTAGATGAAATAGATGAATCACTTACATGAATCAGTAAGTGTTTGGAAGAGGTAGGAGGTTGGATGGCCACCAACAGGTTGCAACTTAACCCAAATAAGACGCATGTGATCCTGTTCGACCCAAAACATTTCAAAGGCGAGAATAGAGGCCTACCACCACCGTCTTTTCTGGGATCAGAATTGAAATACGCATCTAAGGTAAAGAACTTGGGGTGCATATGGCAATGTTAGTGGGGCTGTGAAGGCCAGGTCACAGATAAGGTACAGACTGTTTTTTATGACCTACGGCTTCTCCGGCTGGCTCTTCTCTACGTTCCCCAAAAAGGCCATGCCACTGTGGTAGGAGCCCTAGTAAACTCCAAGTTGGATTATTGTATTAGTTTGCTACGGGGGCTCCTGCCAAACAAATCCATTGATTACAAAAAGCTCTGAATGGTGCGGTTAGATTCGTTTTTGGGGTAACAAAATCTACTCCAATTTCCAGCCAGCGTAGGTCCATTCACTGGCTGACAGTGGAGGACTGTGTTAAATTCAAAATTGGATGCCTGATGTTCAAATGTCTGAATAATTTAACCCGCAGATACCGAGTGGGCAAACTAAAGAGGTACCATCTGACACGGTCCTTAAGATCAGAGGACAAGTATCTGGTGTCTGTTCCCCATACACAAGTGTTGCTAGAGGAGACTGTAGATTCTCCGTATTTGGTCCAATACTCTGGAATAGTCTCCCATTGAAACTGACAACATTGGATTCTCTATATCGAAAAAAGCTAAAAGCGTACTTGTTTAAACAAGGCCTATAATATAGTTTAAATATGAGAGTCATTTCTGTGATTTACATTCATGTCAGAGTCTGCCTTTGAATAATTCCACCTGCGCCTTGATACGGTCTGGTTCGTCTTGTTGCACGTTACAAATACCTCAATTAATCAATCAATCACTGTGCTTACCAATATTTCCCTTCCAATTTGTGTGAGAGCGATGTGGTCTATGAAGTGTGTTGGAAAGATCTATTGTCCGGTCACATGGAATGTTGCCAAAATACTCAAGGACTGAAAGGGACATTATGAGAAGTCTGTAGTAAAGTGCTGGATTGTACCATAGGTCATTATCTAGTGCTGTTCGGTTCATCGATGGTCTCTGTTTTGATGCTAACAGAGGAAGAGATGTAGTTATGTGCTGGATTGAACATTAGGTCATCTTAATAGTGGTATATGGAACGTTTGGTATTGAACGTTGTGCACGGGCTCAGTGCGTGTGTTCTGTCAGTGTCAGCTGGTGGAAGCTGGCTTGGTATGTTGACGTACAAGTGTCTGTGCAATCTACACTTGGACTTGTATGTGTAGAACTGGACACAATAAAAACACTTAACAATGTACCTGTGGTCTCCAGCTTGGTGCATATTTTCAAAGTTTGTTGAGGCAAAGACTTGGTGCTGCTTGGATTAAATAAAGCATTTGTAGGCACTCTCTGCACCAGTGTGCTTACTTTAAGTTGAGATGAGCATCGTGCAGGGGTTGCCCACTTATCCATAGCCCCAATGTTCCCTGGGCATGGTCACCCCACATTGACTGATGGCTTGAATAGCGCACCGATGCCTACACTTAAGTACGTCTGTGACCGGACTGCCCTGAATATCTGCTGTACCAGGAATGAGTGCAGCATGCCAAACAATTTAAAACTTCTGTTACCGTGGCATCTTTCTGCGCACATTGCACCAATTCGCAACAACTTGAGCGTGAGTAATGGCGTCACTGCACAGAGCGCAGCAGCCATATTGAAAGGAGTCTAAACTGCTCCCAAGTTCTTTCATGCTGCTATGCTCCTTCACCCACATTATCACAATTATGGAGACGATGCTGGACCTAAGAGGTGATGACTCATCTTAACAAACACTGCGTAGTTTCAATCAAAGGATGGATGGACTCCAACTCCTCAGAGATCAACCCTACCAAAAGGCAAATCTTGCCGGTAAACGAAAAACCTAATGCGTGGTCAACCCGAGGCTTGCCAACCACTTTTGGTAAATGCTGAACCCTAAATGGGTCATCAAGAATTTGGTTATTTACCTCGACCATTAACTCACCCCAAAGAATCATATCTCTGCAGTCACTGAAGCCTGTTATATGTTACTAAGAACTATTAGACACATTCTTAAGTTTCTCGCTTTCCCCCATCAGGTAAATATCATAGATTCTTTCATCTCTTCCCATTTGGATTCCGAAAATGGCTGCTACCTTCGGCTGCCTAAACATGCCATCATTGTACTTCAAAGCGTCCAAAACTCTGCTGCAAGATTAATAATTGTTGTATTCTATTGGTTGTTACAGCTTTTTATATTGACACCTTACTGTAGCTATGGGATGGAAGGTGGAACGTTGAGTGCCTAGAATGCGTGGTGGATTGGTCAGGGTTCTGTAGAAGGCAGTTGGAGGATGGCTGGCGAGTGGATAGCACATATGGTGGGGCCTGTTATTATTATTCATTTATCTTAATAAAGACACTTTGAAAGACACAGCCTACTTGACGGATTTGACTACTTCAGATGGAGACGAGGATGGGATTGGAAAATGCGTTGGGTCCATAGAGATTCCTGTGCCAGTGAAGTCAGACTCCACAGTGCTGCCATTGGTACGTTTCTTATCAGTTTTGGGTTCCTGCTGGCAGTCCCCAGTAAGCGCAGGTTGGCGTGGAACTGTGCACTGCCTGGGAAGAAGTATGCAAGCTAAATATAGCGCATCGCCTTGCCAGCATTTTATAAATTGCACATGCGTGTGTTTTGAAGGATAGAACTTTCAATTTCGCTAGCTAAAGCCGATGCACGTTTGAGGAAAGGACCATCCAACATGAAATTACATGCGGCCATCTTCGCTCCAGGCACATCCCAGGGCCTCCTGATGGAAGGAGCTTACACGGCAGCACACCTCTGGATACAATTGAAGTGATATCATTTATGACTATTAACCCACATGCTGCCAGCAAGGGAATCATTGCATGTACCAATAAGCACCTGCTTGCACCATTAAGAGTATCCCTTGGCAACGTTAGAAGCACTTAGCTACAGTTTGAGATTGTGGATTTGAGAATTGAGGGCTTGTATTTTGAGCCACAATTTTATTACTGCTGTGCCTGTCATCCTGGCAAGTGGCAATTGTGCAACAATGCAGGGGGTACGATTCACCCAACACAACCATTTCTGACGATGGCCGGAGATCCCCATATTGCGTGGAAGGAGTGGAAGGAGTATTTGGGGAATTATATGGATGCTATTAATAATGACAGTTTCACAGCAAATAAGAGGACACATTTACTTTTACACGGCCTGGGCCCTGAAGGGCACAGGATCTATAGAGAATTGCCACCTTGAAGAGCGAGTGAAGGTGAAGGAGAAGGCGTGTATGAGCATGAACTAGTATTGAGAGCCTTTGATGAATACTACCAGCCAAGGACCAACGTAGCTGTCAAGAGATACTATTTCTACACGAGGAAACAAGACAGCACTGAAACAGTGGACAAGTATGTGAACCCTCTTAAGAAACTAGCGGAATTGTGTAACTTTGGCAGAAGGGTAACGCAAGAAGAATTAGTTTGAGTCCAGATAATTATCCACACAAACAGCAACATTGTTAAAGAGAGACTATGGGCCTCATTACACGGACGGCGGTAAGGGTTAACGGTCACCGTTAATGGTACCGGTGACCGTTAACCCTTACCACCTTACTACGAGGTCCCTTTGCGGGTTGGAGACTTTAATGCCTGCTTTTTGCCAAACCAATCGGCAAAGGGACCAGGGAGCTAATTACGGTACCGCAATTTGCGGTGCCGTAATTAGCACCTTCCCCATTCCCATTATGCCCTATGGGGCAAAAATGGGAATGGGGAAGGGCAATGGGGGAAGGGGGAATTACCGCCCCACCAACCTTGGAATAGGACGGTAATTCCCCTTTCCTCCAAGGCGGTGCCGGTATTTTACCAGTATGGACCATGGTGCTAATAGCACCTTGGTCCACCGCCGTCCGTGTAATGAGGCCCTATGTATGTGTAGAGATCCGTCTCATGATGAAGCTATGGCGATTGCTAAGAAAGTCAAGCACCCGTTGACGTGCAGTAAAGCTATAAAGGAGCAAGAAAAGGACTTGGCGACCAAAGTAACTAAGGTAAATGCTGTGAAACCTAAGGAGAATTTTAAAGAGACAACGACGATCCAAAGTAAAGACTGGAAAGGCAAGGAAGCTATGAAATTCATGGCAGAGAGCAGTGGAGACGAAATTGAAAGGAAGAGCTTTCTGGGGAATTGTTTCTGATGTGGGACGAAGGGACACTGTGCCAATTCTCAATTTTGTCCTGCATTGAACAAGAAGTGTTCAAATTGTGGCATGAAGGGCCATTTCAGTATTGTATGCGGATACAAGAGAGTCAATAAAAAGGTTGGATGTATACAATTGGAAGATGATGGAGAGGGGAGGAACAAGGAGTGGAAGTTGTTACTATGGTGAGAAATGGTAATAAGAAGACAGCCCCTAAGAGTATGTTTTCAATTGATGGCATTGTTTCTGAACTAACTGTAGTTGGCTCTAAATAATGGGTTAAATTGGAAGGATAATCTCTGCGATTTGATATGGATCTTAAGAATGACGCCACACAGTACTACAGGAGTGTCACCGTTCAGGTTGATGAGAGGTTGTGAACCTAATAGTAAGCTATGTCCAGTTTGGTTAAATGAGATGTTGGGTATACCAGTGGTAGATAAGAATGTTGTGGCTGATAAGATGTTGCAAGGTCAGAAGAGGTTTAAGGAATATCACGACAAGAAGCACAAGGGTAGTATTGTGTGGAAACGTGAAAAATTCCAGGTTGGTGATGTGGTTAAAGTTACGAAAAGGAAGAATCGGTAGGAAAGGAGTTTCTAAATTTTCCAATCCTATGAAAGCAATTGAATGTTTTGAAAAAGCTGTCAGAGTAGAAGGGTCTGCAGTTTGGAATCACAACAAGGTGTTTAAATTGTTGGGTGACAGGGCGAGAAAGAATAATGAAATGGTGGTGGGGCAATGGGATCATTGGGACTATGCTCCTGTATCAAGTGGCACGAGTGATAATGTAAGGTTGAACGCTGATTCTGTGAGTACGGAAATTAAGAGAAACCACAGAGTGCGTAGGTTACCTAACAGGTTTCAAGAGTTCATGATTTATAGATAATGGTTTCATATGGTTCTGTGTTTTCCTAGCCCTGTGTATTATAACCTGTGACCTTGAATATACCATATGTATCTTATCTCATATAGATGTATGTTTTTTCCTTTCCGGGTACATTAGAGACTGTTATATGAACTGTTCTTAAGAGTTGCTGTTAGGTGTGCAAAATACTGTATTGTTATGACATTATGTTTTCTCCTTAGGTATAAACTGTAATGACTATATAAATGGTGTAATCGTTTTTTTTTGTTTTGTTTTTCTTTTAGCTTTGCTGTATTTTTGGGAAGGGGATGTATTGTAGTCTATTGGTTATTAAAGCTTTTTATATTGACACCTTACTGTAGCTATGGGATGGAAGGTGGAATGTTGAGTGCCTAGAATGTGTGGTGGATTGGTAAGGATTCTGTAGAAGGCAGTTAGAGGATGGCTGCAAGTGGTGAGCAGATATGGTGGGGGCCTGTTATTATTATTCATTTATCTTAATAAAAACACTTTGGGAGACACAACCTACTTTTCGGAGGTGACTACTTCAGTAATGAAAATCAGGAAATTTGACTGCGTCAGCCCAGCCTACGATCCTTGCGCTGGCTGCTGATAGAGAAGTGGATTATTTCGCAAAGTGCATTGTTCACAAATCCCCCCACTGCTCCACAACTACTGCCCTAGCCTCTAATTTATTTATTTTTTTTGGTTTAATTGTGTTACAATTTTTACAAAATTAGCTGGTTTAAAAAGGAAAAAGGAGAATCCAATTTCCAGTGTGGTTCGTAAGTCTTTCCCAGTTTGAAACAGTCTTTATCAGGGCGTTCAGTTATTTCAATTTATAAGTTCAAGGTCTTCAGGAATAGAGACAATCCAATGACACATCGCTGGTTGTTACCACTGGCCAACATGGTCCATAGGTTTCCCAGGTCTAAGGTGCAGTAGTTCCTAAGCGGGTGGGCCAAGAAGCGTTGCCTAATCTCAACAAGGCCAGTGCATTCTAAAACCAGATTTGTAGTAGTTTCTATCACATCTGGTATGTTACAATATCGACAGTTATTTGTGGTGGATTGTTTGCGTATTGCAAGAATTTAGTTAGTTTTAGTTGATTAAGTCGAAACCTTAGGAAGGTTCGGCTTAAGCACTTATCAGGACATTGACGAAGGTAACCACGCACCCTGTTGAGTTTCATAGGTGTACTTGGCAGGTTTGCTGTTAGTGAATAGTTGTTGGCGACTTCTAGAGTGTTCATCCAGTCCGCTTCCAAAAGTTTCTTTGTCACCTGGTTTGGATTCTGGAACAGTATTTCCCTGGTGGTATCCAGGTCTTGCAGGACAGAAAGGTTGGATTGCTCCCATCTGTTGAGCATTCTGTTGTTACCATACTCAATTTCTGTCCGAATGAGATCCAGAGCTTTGTTTCTCGGAGCGTTGATGACTTTACGATACAGCATAAGACTAGCTCTCATCTTTAAGGCCAGGAGTGAAGTTAGGCAAAGTTCTCTTCTTAATAGGGCTATCGGTGTAGAATTGGCCAAGCCAAATACTCCTCGCCAAAAGAACCCCTCATATTTTGCCCAGACAGAATTAGGCATCGAAGGCATTGCATCCGTGCCATAAATCAAGGCAGGGACAACTTTATATTTGTAAAATCTAATAATAGGGATGGTGGAAAACCTTCTGTATTTTCTGTCCACTGCTTTGGCTTGAGCCGTAAGGTTTTTCAGTTTTGACCAGAGGAAATCTTGCATAGTCGATTCTTCTTTGTCATTGCTGATCATGATGCCCAGGTACTTGTAGGCGTTTACTGTTTCAAGGTTCCTCTCCTCACATCTCCACAGGAATTTTGATTTTCTATTGGCTGCCATTCCTAGTATTAGTATTTTCGTCTTGTCTTTGTTCAGTTTCATGTTATTTTCTGCCAAATACCAGACTAAATGGTCTAGTTGGCGTTGCAAGCCTATAGGCGTTAAGTCCATCAGAATAATGTCGTCTGCATAAAGTAGTCGCTCTATCTTAGAGCCTCCAAGCGAAGGTGGAAAGCATCTGACGAGGTCTGTTGATCTCCCATAATCTGTGATGTAAGCATTGTAAAGAGCGGGTGCAAGGGGGCAGCCCTGCTTTACGCCTCTTGAAGTCTGTATTTCATTAGACAGTCTCCCTTCCGCACTAAGGCACACACGTATGGTGGTGTCACAATGCGAGGCTTTTATAGGCTCCAGGATCGTTCGCGGACAGCCTGCTTCTTCAAGTTTTCCCCAAAGCCTCTGCCGATTGACCTGGTCGAAAGCCTGGACCAGGTCGATAAAAGCTATGTAGATGGTGGGGCCCCCCTGCACTACTTTAGCTTTCAGGGAACTCAAAAGGAGAATATTGGTTGTTGTCCCTGAATTTTTCACAAAGCCATTCTGGAAAGGTTCTGCTTGATCTGTTGCTTGAATCCAAGTTTGGAAGGCATCCAGTGCCATAGAAGCGAACACCTTGCCCATAACATCCAAGAGGGCAATAGGTTGATAATGACTCGGATCGTCGGCCGAGCCTCTCTTGAAAATTGGCACGATGATGCCTTTTTTCCAGGAAGGGGGGATTTCTTGGAGATAGTTGCAGTTGCCGAAGATCTTACTCATTATGGAAGCCCACAATTCAGGATGTTTCTTGAGCTCCACATTGCAGATGCCGCCTGGCCCAGGGGCCCTTGAATTATTCAGTTTGTTGATTTTAGATAGAATCGATACTTCGTCGGTAGGGATAGTCCATGGTTCTTGGTCGTGCCCTGATGTTTTATCAGCTAAAGCTTGCGGAAAGTTCGTGTATGTTGTTGGCGCAAACAAATTTGAGAAATGGGCTATCCATTTAGCCTCTCCGGCGTTGTTCTGGATGTCCCCGGACGTTTTGTTGAGGGTTCCCTTAATCAGATTCCAAAATTCTCTTGAATTATTTCCATGAGTAGCGGACAACATTTGCTCTGCGTCGTTCTGTACAGCTTGTGCCTGTAATGTCTCAGCCAGCTCTTATAGTCTCGAACAGCGGATGTCCATAAATTGAGAGTGTTTGCTGATGGTGATTTAAGATAGATTTTCTTTAGACGTCGATGTAGCTTTCTTTTTTCCACAAAATCACGGTTGCATGAGTGTGGATGACCGGCTGCAGGTTTGCAAAACTGTGTGACTGGAATCGTGAGCCTTGTCAGTAATGGAGTGTAGTCCAGATCGCTTCTGGTTGTTTGTCCATAAGTCGAGTCTTTGTGGTGGAAACGGGGGTATTGGGAGGCTATTTCTCGCAAACCTTTATCCGAAATCCTTACTCGGTTCCCCGTAGTCGATGCCTCCAAAAGGATTGGGTGAAAGTGAGATTTTGGTCTGGCCTTCAAACCTTCTATGACAAGGAGGTTGTGGTCACTGGACGTCGTCCGCTCGACCCTGAAGCTGTGAATCAGTGGGAGCAGGTCCTTAGAGACAAATATGTGGTCGATCACAGCTTGTTGAAGTCCTCTTTCCCATGTGGGGATCGCAAGGTTTGCAATCGGTCGAAGCCAATGAAGGTTGTGCATATCCCTAGAGGTCATTAGTTGGTCTAACAGTTTCCCTCTTTGCCTAGCCAGGCGGACTTGATCTTGTTGGTCGGATTCACGTCCAGTGCCTTTCCAGGTTGCTTTAAAGTCGCCATTTATATTGGTGGTGTGGTGTTGAGTGATCTCATCAGCTTTGTCTAACACGGTTAGAAGGACAGTTTCGAACTCTACTTGAGATGTGGTTTCTGGATTCCAGTAGATGTTTATAACAGGATCTTCCCCTTTTTTTGGCTAAGTGATACATTCGGCAAGTTCGTACACTTTAAGAGCGTCGCCTGGAGCCAGATGGGTGAGGTCAAAACTTCAATCACTTCTACTCCAGATCCTGATCGAAGCACATTTATGAGCCCGGCCGAGGGACGGCCTGCGACCCCTTTATTAGCTGTAGTGAAGATGATTTCGTATCCATCTAGTTGGGGTTTTGAAGTCAACCATGTTTCCTGCAAACATAGGATGTCAAAGTGGCCTAGGTTGACGTCGCTGACTTTGGTTAAATGTTCAAAACCTCGCTGGTTCCAGCATCCTAATTTTAAACAATTACTAGAGGTGATTTTAAGTCCATTTTCGTCATTACATCCGGCTAATGGGTGGACTCTTTCTTCAGCGGGTAGTTGCTAAACTTTTCGATTAGGGTTTGCATCGGACTTGTGACATGTCCAAGGCCGTCCCTGCGCCCCCTCCTTCCCTCTCGGATGTTTCTGAGGTGACAGTTTTTGAAGTTGAAGGGGAGATCGGTAGTGTCGAGCATCGAGTCGGGCGAACATAGACGGCTTATGCGATCGTTTAATCAGGGGAGCGGAATCCAGTTCTGAGTTGATTGGTGCATCCCGTCTCGCTTTAGGCTGCTCATGATGGTGGTTACGCAAGTGAGCCGTCCTGCTAGTGTAATGAGTGCGAGGAGCGTCAGGCTTTGTCGGTGCGTTTAGAGAGTCTAGGATCTGCATCTAGTTGTTTCTGTAGGTTGGTTTCAGCATTTGAACGATGGATTTCTGTTACTTCATAGCCCAACAGCGACAAACTGTCTGTTTCTTTCAGTAGTTGAAGTTTAATGATCTTTGAGTTAAGGTGGATGTATGAATAGTCACTTCTACAAGATGTACTCGGTTCCACCATCCATAAGTTGCTGTTCCGTATGCATCGAAGCGTGGGTATTTGGGCCAGAATTTTCAAGATGTTAGTTCTATTCAATGGCTCGCCTCCAACCTTAGAGCCCATTCTTTTCAATCTTATGATGCTGTCACTAACAATTTGCTTTGGGTGGGCTTTTTGATCCATTTTGCTCTCTTATCTTATTGTGCTTTTAATGCTTATCGCTGCACGATGGTTCTGTAAGCGAGGGGACAGTCTTTCTCTCACTCCTCTTCGCTCTTCAAGTTTAAAATTTTCTTGGTCACTTTTTGGCTCGATATGGCGAGGATGTCGATCAACAGACCGAGATCTATGACTTCTCCTTAGATTGTCCTGTAACTTGTTTGTTGACTGACCACTTTCTTTAATTTCTATCCGGGTGCTGAGGTTGTTTGTAGGTCCGGGGGAAATTTTAGGTCATTTTTTAGAGGACGCTGGTTGGCTTGGAGACTGGTCATGTAATTGTACTTTGATATGGGGTTCCTGTTTGAATGATGGAGTAAAAACCTCGTCGATTTTTCGCTTTGTTGTTTTTCTTGTTATAATATCGGAACCCGTCTCGTCAATAGTAATGGAACTCCAATCGAGTTGGTCTTCTTCCGTCTGTTCCAAATTGACGGTTCTATCTTGTTCCTGTGAATTTATTATAATCGGTTGGTGGTTCAGCAGGACAGGATGATTTACTTCGGACTTGGATGTCATGTCTCGTGTTCTTTCCTCCTGTTTAGTTTGTTTTTTTGTTCTTGACGTACATTGGAGTGTTACTGTCTTTTCTTTTTTTTTGTTTTGTTTCGTGCCGAAGTGGTCCTGCAAATTATGTTGGTTAAAAATACCGTAAGGGAAGACCATGGGGTTTGTGCCCTCTTTATTGACCTTTTCTTTCTGCTTACTTTCCGGTTTTAGATAAGAAGGGATTGGGCACTGACGTTTCAATTCTTACAGTAAGTGGATTTGGGCTGGCTTTGAGTTTAGGCTCTTTGTCATCTTCTATGATTGCAATTATGGCGTCGAGTGGTTCCACCAAGGAGTCCGGTGCCGGGGTGTCGATGGTTTGAGGATGACTATCAGCTGCGTTACATTGATCCAAGTGAACGTAGGATGTTGTGTCTACAGTAGTTTGAGTCTGTTTAGTAGATCGATTTCCGTTTTCTTCTCCTCGGTCGTGGGAGAATTGGGGGATTCTAGAGAGAGCCAGTTTAAGCGATTGGTCAATTCTAGATGACAAGTTGCCCTCAGTACTAACAATGTGGCCTTCCAAGTAGTTCAGCTTTGATTGCATCAGAGCGATTATTGACGTCTGGTCACGTAGGGTGTTGTTAATGCTTTCGTATAGCTTACTGAATGGAGCTAGGGCTATCGTCACCGTGGACATGATAGACATCAGATCCGCCTTTTTATGCAAAGATGTCGGTTGCGTTGGAGGCTGGTGAATTTCACTCAGTCTTCGTGAGTGAATTGCAGTATGAGGAGGGTTCGTAGAATAGATTTTACCGTTGTTTATTGCCGGGCCTGAACTTTCCTGCCAATCCAACAGAGAGTTTAGAGTCGTTTGGGCCTGTAATGGTAAGCTGGGGGGTCCAGGCAAACTTGGTCTCTGGACCTCGATTATAAAGGTTCTTCTTAGGTTAATACCACAACCGCTCTGATTAAAGCTGATTTCTGAAGAATTGTGGCGGTAAAACGTCTAGTTTCCGTAATCGTCGGGACTGCAGCCACACCTGATGACTCTTTGGGCAACTGCTTGTCTGTTACAGTTGTTGGTGGTGACTTACTTGCGCAGTGCCATCTTACGAGAGGAACACCTTCCGTCGATGGAAAGGAAAGTTGGGGTAGCGTGGCCCTCGATGTTGTGATCCCTCCCGATGATTTTGAGGGGGTAGTTGAGGATGACTGAAGTGGTCGTTGGGATTCAGCCGCCCGAGCTGTTGAAGGAGAACACCACCCAAGTTGCCAGGTATACTGTGAACTGGCGTGTGTCCTTCATCGTGTGTGGTACATTTCTTTTTGGGAGATCCAGACTCCAGAAGGGCAGCACCGGGGCTACTCCACCACACTTAGGAATGCCTTACTGTCATTCTTTCCCTACCCTGCTCCCCACTGAGGTGGGGGAGTGTCTGCTCTCAGCACCTTGCAACTACTAGGACCAGAATTCCCACCACTGATGGGGATGAAATAATCATCAACACCTGGGACTGCCTTCCGGAAGAGAGCATGAGGCTCGAAAGTGCTTGAAGGAAAACACCACCTGAGTTGCCAGGTATACTAAGAACTAGCGTGCGCCCTTCATCTTGTGTGGTACATAAATATTGTGTGTATATATATATATATATATATATATATATATATATATATATATATATATATATATATATATATATATATGTATACATATATATATATGTATATATATATATATATATATATATATATATATATATATATATATATATATATATATATATGCATATCTATATAATCACTGAAAATACTTTATTAAAGGGATGTTATGGTTAAGTTGCACCAATAGAAACCTGTAAAATCTGATGAAAAAACATTGTTAAAGGGACATTATGGTTACAAGTAAAACCAAAAAAACCTCAGAAATTCACCAATTATGGTAAGCTAAGCAACCATAACTCGTGCCACCACCGTGCACTGCTAAGACTAACACCCAGGACATCAAAGATAACTTCACAAAAGCATAATTTTTAACACTTATATACACTTTTTGACACTTTTTCCACTGTTTTTGCATCTGTCTATGTCCGTGAATGTCTGACGTCAGCCCGGACCTTCCAGACAGTGCCACGTGACCACGCGCTGACGCGCAGCATTATGACGTGTCTGTAAACGCGTACGCACTTTGTGATCGGGTCAGTGCTTCGCCGACAGTTCGGAAATACATTTTCTACGGATCTAGGAACTTTCAAGCTCAGAATTTACCCTTGCACAGCTTCTACACCTATTCTTAATCATTATCTATTAACTATCTAGTACAAAGCATATACTTGGAAGAATATTAGCAAAACTGGGCAACAGGGTCCTTGCTTGTACAGCTTTTTCTGTGCTTTGTTTTGCCTTCCATCTCTTGGCTGTTAGCGTGATGTCATGGATTAAACAAAAGAAGTTGATTTAATCTCAAATATTAAATGCATTCCTTTTGAATAATGCACAGACTTACTGGAAGATTCCCCTGTCCTCGCCACTTATGTACACACTTTGCAAATCTTCTGATTGCAATCTCTCGGTTGACCCATGTGGGGAAGGCATGGAGTCAACAAATCAAATTAGCGAGGAGTGTTACTTCGTTCACTGCCTCTCAACACAACTTTACTCTAAACCATGACGGTATGTACATACTGATCTGCTTTAATTGTGTATATATTGGGCGTCTGTTAAATCTATCAGAATATAGCAGCTCTTCCAGAGGAGAGTAGCTAAACCAAGAGTCTTCAATTCTATTCTTTGACAACCATTTCCTCTCCATGTTTTCTAGATATCCATAAAAGATACACTTGAAGACAGTGGGCTTCATTACGGGTGTGCCGGTCTGGTAAAAAATGCCAGGAAATATGCAGATAATAACAGCTCTGGAATTGTTACCGGTCCGGCACACTCCGAGTTTGCCGGTATGGACAATGAACTACCGAGAGGCCTGACCTGCCAGGAGTTCAGGCCACGACCAGTAAAGAATTGCTGCAAGCACCGACTATGCTATTACCAGTGCCGGTGACTGGGGCAAACCCATTCCATGGAGTCCTATGGGTATTTTTCATACCTAATGATCGGGATAAGGTATCCACTTATATAATAATTTGCTGCAATTCAGATGCATCTTTACATTTTCGAATAAGATGTGTTGGACGCAAGGTGCATCTTTTTCAATCAGGATTCCTTCCAGTAATGTCAGTCGGTGACCACCATTCGCGTAACGGCAGTTAATTACGGTTGATATACCAAGTCTATAGTACAAGGGCCTTGAGAACGACCTTTTTGGTCTTAACCCGTGTCGGCTGACCGTACCAGGAATAAATTGAAATTTTTAGATCCTATATCTGGAATACCTCATCTCAATACAATTTTAAGTCTAATTGTGAACTTATAGGGAGGCAGTGCGCGAGTCACCATTATGCAACCCAATCTTTCACTATTACCATTTCAAGGCCCTGGTTTGGGTTAGCTTTGTGGAAGGGTGAACGCTGCGTGCCAATCATTCAATTACCAAAGGGTGGTCAATAAGCGCACAGGTATAATTTCGAACCCATTCCCAACAGTCTTGGGATTTGGTTACATCTCACCTTGCGTTGCATCAGTCAAATATCTTATGATATGGTCTTTTTACTTAATTATCACTGTACATGTTTACACTTACGCCGTTTATAAATAAGTGAAGTTCTATAAAAAACGTATGGTACCACATAATACAAAAGCGCAAGGTATACTGTAACACGTGGCTAGCTTAGAGTGCTGTGAGGCCACCAAGTGTGTACCATCAACAAGTCATTAAAGAAATACATGTGAAAAACTAGGACCATCGCGTAGGTGAAATGGCTTATATAAGAATGTGGGCACTTCTTCCTAACCAGGGGTGGACTAGCCTATAGGGAACTCTGGGGATTTCCCGGTTGGCCTCTGCACCCTGGGCCTCTTTTGTGTGGTTTTTCCACATTTTCTCATAGGAAAGGGGTTGGGTTTTATCAAAATGTGTCATATGGGGCCACCTTGAAAATTATTTCCAGGGCCTCTTTTGGCCCCCAGTAATTATTTGTATTATGTTAGTTCCCAGTGCACCCCTGTCCCTAACATAAGAGCGCCCGTGGAAGGCTTGTGTGGCTGCAGCACGGTCACTCGCTCGCTTGTCACTCATTGCCTGTCAGCCTCGCCGCCCCTAGCAGCCACGAGCCTGCGCACTGCGTCCACTGTCAATAACGCTTAGCAGCAGCACTTCCCCGTCCGCACTCGCGGAGCGGCGCGCTAAGTCGGCCAGTGCCTGATTGCAGCAAGGCTGAACTGCTACTGCACTTCCCCCTGGGAAGGCGGCGCACAGCTGCCTCGTAAAGCGCACTGCGGGCCCGCGCGCCCAATGTGCTAACAAAGAGAGACAAGGAGACAAGAACATCACACCAGAAGGCGTAAACACGCAGCCCCCTTTTTAATGGCCCTTGCATGCCGCAAATAAAAAAAAGCACCTGCCAAGGCGCCCACTGCACACAACCTTCACGTCCCATTCAGCTCTCCCAGGGCAGAGTAGCAGGCGTTGTGGTGGAACAGCTGGGCCAGATGTCTTACTCCCCTATAACAATTCCTGGCTCGCGCTCCAGGGCACATGAGAAACGTACAGTACATGTGTGCACATTATTTTTTTTTTTTCCCACAAGCACAATCCAGTTGTGATTCAGAGGGAAGATGCGGTCAGTAGTTATTTGCCCTTCTGCATGCGGGCATTTGTCGGCCATTTTATAAAAGTCACCTACGCAGCTCTCCATGTCGCTGATTGGCTATGTTGGGGACTGTGGGTGGAGGAGAATGCAAGTGAAGTCCCCCACATTCCATTGAATTGCACGACCCTCAGTTCATAATGTTACATCCGTGTGTGTCAACGCCCAGATCTGAGGTTTTAAATGTCGCAAGCAAGGTGAACTACTATACAGGTAAACACATACGCCACACGTCCACACACGCCCGCCATTTGCTACTACATGTCCATGTAAACCATCTATACAAAAGCCACTTTGTTGACGAAATTGCAAGTAGCACCGGTGCCACCCACACCGTGGCAACCATCCAGCAGCTAATTACAAAAAACTGGGTCACGTGTCCCTTATGACCTGGAGCCATCTGGCAACCCTAATTAGAACACACATCGCCATGGCTAGGAGGAGAATTTAAGATGCGCGCTTCACATGAAAGTAATACACCAGGGAAGGACTTATTTTCACAGAATAAGACGCTGACACGGAGAACCCGCAAGTGGCTAATTTGGGGCGACCGACAGAAAATGGGAAGCACATTTCGGTGCAGAACCAAAATTAAAGCATGGTAATACGTTCTGGCTTGCTTGTTGCGGCATTTTAAATTCCAGTGCTGGGTTGACACGTATATACAAGTCGCGACCTGTACGTTTTGGGGCAAACCAGAACTTACCAAATACCTCCCTCTACGTTTCGTCACCTTAAGACATACAACTTGGCACCTCTGAAAGGCCCGTTTGGTTGGTACAAAACGAGTCACACATCGGACAGTTCCCTTACCTATCGATATCTCTACCTCAGCCATAACATATTGTATAAGCACCTGTTGGGAAATTTCGTAGTTTCTTACCCTCGTGCAAATCGCTGTCGACAATTCTCAAATGCGAGGTCGTTGCACCCTCTCGGTTTCGATGAGTGTACGCAGTGGCGTGGGCAGGCATCCTGCGGGTTCCACAGCTCAGTTAGTGGCATCGTGGGCAGAGCATCCTATTGCGTTTAGTTACCAAAATTGCGGTCCCCTTGAAGGGATTCTTTTAAGTGTGTACTATAAAAAATACTCCACTCATGCATCTTTTAAGGAACTGCTTTCTTGCTACATATATGATGCAAATTCACCATTTGAATAGTGCACAGTTCATAGGTCACTTTGCTTCTTACCTCACTCTTGGAAACTTCACCTACTGGCCACGGTTCGCTCAAAGAAATGTATGGTGTATGACAATGTTGGTGGGCGAGGGGCTGCGCTTAAGCCAGATGAGACAAGAAAAACAACTCACAGATGTGTTACAAACCGCTGTCCTAGGGTTACACAAAGAAAGTGCCTTGAAACAAAATGGGCCTCATTCCGAGATTGGAGGTAGTCATGGCGCTACTTGCGCCATGACTGCCTCCAATAACCGTACCCGCACCGGTCTCATTCAATGGGGACTTACAGGTGTAGTCCGACCTTTGCAGGACCAGTAAGTCCCCATTGAAAAAACCATTCCCCATTCCCATTTGAGCCCCCATAGGGCTCAATGGGAATGGGGATGGAGCTAATAACGGTACCGCAGTTTGCGGTACCGTTATTGGCTCTGATTTCCCTTAACAGGTCCCGTCCATAACGCCTGGTCAGACCAGGCATTAAAGGAGGGACCCGCTAAGGGACCTCGTAGTAGGGCGGTAAGGGACTACCGGCACTGGTCTCCTTACCGGTGCCCGTTATCCCTTACCGCCCCACTCGGAATGAGGCCCAATGTCTTGCTGTATAAGCGCCTTCCAAATTTACAACAAATAAATAAGTATATAAAGGCCAATTAATTCTACTCAGTGCACAATATCCTTGTGTGGATGGAAGGGCTGAGTAGGAGAGGCAGTATTTGGAATCTGGGTTCCAATCATGGCTTCCCCACATTGCAAAAGTGTGTGATCCTGGGACAATTCCCGATCCCTCAAAAATTGCTGGCGCTCAGAGTTCTCCCACCTCAACCCCACACGAGGTCCTCTCTTTGGAATGTTTCGGAACTCTCTTTAAAATCATGGACCTGCCTCAGCATATGTAACGGGTGGCAAGAACAATATGCGGGTTAGATAGCTATAATAAGAAAGAGGTCGAGTCCATGCCTTAGACACACATGGCCAGTTCCAGCACGCACATGCAATCACCTAGAACGGAAGTGGAAACTGCACGGCTGGAATCTCCACCACTGCCATGTATTTCCATTTCCCTCAATCTGAGTACTGAACACCGTTTGAAAACCCACCCCACACAACATGGTGGCTTTCGACCTGAACCCGCAATGACGTAGCCATGTGGTCGTCCTGCACCTTCAAGAGAACGTCGCAAAGACCTTGGTTTTATTTGTAAAGGGGGGCCATTGAAGATGACTTGCACAGAAGTCCACTTTGAATTTTCCCATCGGTGCATAATATGGGCGAGGCCTGCTTGGTAGCACTTCCTGCTTTCATACACTTCCGGCGCGCTTTCCTTTCCCCTTGGGAAATCCCACCCGAGTGGTGGGGTGGGCACGGAAATGGACTGGCCCATTTTAAAGATGAGGATCTCTGCTGAGTCTTCACTTTGGGCATAGCGGGCCTGCCAATAGCCACTTGTGTAAACTTTATATTTTCAGGGTGTCAACTCAATTTCCACATGTGAGTGGGCGAGGCCCTGTTGGAAGGAGCACAGCACACGGGCCATTGGGTGCAATCCGAAATGTGCAAGGGGGACCTACTGAGGACACCTGGTCGGAAATGGGCTCCAAGCCACCCACCAGGAGGGAGACTGCAATCAAAAAGTCACGTGTGAACGTGTGGTATAGTTACAAGACGTGGGCCACAAAGAAACACATTTTAAAAAAAATCTACTTCTCACGAAGTCTGTTAAGCCTTAGAGGGCATTTGCAGGAAAGTGGGACAGTAGAGGAATTGCACAGGTCCTTCAAAAGGCAGGGGAGTGGTCTGATTGGCCTTTAAATGACGTCACGTAGGGACTAATTCACAGAAGCCTTTTATAATGGCAAAACCCCATTGGAAAACACTCTGTCAATAAGGGCCTTAGTGTCTACATAATGTATGACAAGCAGGTGTCAAGGAGGGCCATATTGAGATAGGCTCTAAAGAAGTCAGTAGAAAGGGAACTGGGCCACCAGTTTAATTCAGACAGATAGTCAAAACTTCGGCCCAATGTTGTTATGTTTGTACATCTACAACAGATTTTGGACTGCAGATGGTTCAGGATTGTAGAAATGTTAAGTGTACAGATAATTACGGGTATGGCAGCCCAGGAAAAAAGTGGTGGTACCGGAATTACCACCACTTTTCCTGTTCCGCCATACGAGTCTGGCCCTGGAGTGGCCGATTTACCTCCAGCATGATTACCGCTGCGATAATTCTGCCGTAATCCCCCATGGAGTCCTATGGACTCCAAATTAGTGGGGACTAACACTGCCGCCACCACTTGTAATCTGGTGGTAAATCCGCTGGACCAAGTGGCAGTAACGGTAATTCCGTTTGGCAGTATTCCAGCTGATATACCAACAAAGTACCAGCCACCTCGTAATGAGGCATGTTTTGGGCTTATTGGAAAAAAGATCCATTCACTGAACTCTAGTCCTGCAGTGGGAAAAACATTGGTTGCCTCTTTTGATGGGGGACTGGAGACACATTTTCACAGGCTGTCTATAGCTGTCCCCCTAGTGTTCCCAGTGTATAGGATAATGTGGGCTGGTGCTCAAGGGTTGCACAGCATTCTGTTTTTCGAAGGACATTAAAGATCTCAAAGTGACCAAATTAATTTAGTTTGTTAATGGAGGACACCAAGAGTTCAGAGTCAGAAAAAGTTTATTTCGGTAAGCAGAGCAAAACATAAAAACAATAACAATATCCAAAAATAATCAACAAACAACAATATCCAAAGAATCTTTATAAAAAGATTGAAATTAATGCCAGCTGGCTTAAAACCCCTTAAAAGCATCACCATGCGCAGATTGAAGTTGGTTATAATTCGTTATTTAGCAAGTTGAGCGAGGCTCAATGCATCATTAAACAATATTTCGAGACGGGGTCTAAGATGCGGCTGGAACGTTCAGACACACGGCCGGGAAGCGTTAGTAACCAAGGCAACTTTAAAAAGGGAGTAGGCGCTGGTGTAGTGCTATAAAAGAGCTTGAGCCTACTTGGTTGAGTAGGAAGGTAGAGTCCACAAAATTCATTGTTTTTCATTCATTTTTTATTATTTGTTGACTTTCGTCTTTTTCTTGGTAAGTTGCTAAACTGTCCTCTGTACAGTTAATTGTCAAGATATATTGACATTGATTAACATGTGGTGCTGATACATGTTTTGACCATAAAGGTCTTTATCAAGGCTACCGTAGTTTAAAAAGTACATAAATGATGTCAAATCTTGCAAATCTTTGTGCAATGGGATTGAGAAAAATGCATTTTTCCGGTCAATCACTGTGAAATACCGTGCCTCAACTAGGGGTGTCACGGTATTAGTTTTATGGCGGTACGATAACCTTCTTGCCAAATGACGGTATATCATGGTTATCGCAGTGTAACAGGTGGAGTTAACTAATCTTAACAAATATTTTCTTAAAAGGTCATAAATTGTCGGATTTATCATCACAAACAAAACCAGGCACCCAGGGCCAGAATTGGGATTTTTGTAACATACTTTCCACTGAAATATCACCCCTTGCTTCCACCAGACACAAAAACACGTGTTGAGAGGAGGAGGGGTCATTTAGGCTTTTAGCTCCCCCACTGGCCACTGAAGATGAACATGTTGCCATCTTGATAATCTGAATGTCACAGATCAATGGAGGCCGACGGTAGTATGTGCTTGTGCGCATACACACACACACACACACACACACACTCTCTCTCTTTACGTTACAGCCTTTAGTTTACGTGCGGGCCAAAAGGTGTTCAGTAATCACGGACATTTTACCCTTTGGTATGGCAGCAGGGAATACCCGCAGAGATGAGTGAATTTCGTGGTGTGACTTATTATATGTAAATTCAATGATAGAAGCAGCAAAATCCCCCATTGTCATATGTTTAGAAAACATTAATCATTATAAATATATAAACTGCAAAGCCACCAACCCAAAGTAAATCCTTTTCCTTCTTGGCACTGTATTTATTCTTCCTATTGCTAACATAATGATTTTGTGTCAGGCACGTGTGGTTATGGAATGGCATTAAAAACTGCTCCAACTGAAACTACTTGTACCAAAAAAAACAACTTATTTTTAACATTGCCTTTTTGCATTTGAAGTTCTTTAACTTACCATTGAGTCAATGCTTTTTTGTTAACTTATGAATACGCAGGCAGGATTTTCCAGCTGTAGCAAGGTAGCATTTTGAAACTTGTCTTTGTACATATTTAGCTGATCCTCCAGGAATCTAAGGCGGCTGCAGAATTTGTCTTTCATGGCGCTCAATCGTTGATCGCCTTGAATGAAAGAGTGACTGGTCGAAGTGTCATAATGCACGTTTTGAGCATTGAGCTTGCTGCTCAGTCACAGGTCATCGGTTTGAAAATAGGCATCGACTTGCATTTTTTTTGGAACCATATGACATGGCCATCATGATCCCTCGCTGCGACAAAGTTTGTTTTGGCAACTCTTTATCCCATTAAAGGGAGAAAAGTCACTCGCCTGCGGTCTGATGTCATTGTGTTTCTTTTGTCAAAATGCCACAGCCAACACAGACACACCGAAAGGTTGCATAGTGATCTAATCACTATAGCTTGTTTACCACCTGCCTGGTGTATTATGAAGGTCTGATGTTGGAGTCACCACTGACCATGTAATCTTAAAGGGACACCGTTCAATGGGCGTTGTTGATTTCTTTCTTGATTCTTGCAATACATGTTCATTTACCTTCTTAAAGATAGTGGCAAAAAAACAAAAAACTTTGAAAATGACAAAGTTCAAATGCATATCAGCACAAATATGGCCTAGACCACCACCTCAGCACAGCCCCATCATTACCGTTCCCCCAGGTCTGAGTGCATTAGGACCCTTGTGATGCGAGTTCAGAGGGAGGGACGCTTTCATGGGTGGTGTCACAAATTGAGAATAGACCTAAACAATATTTCACCCCCATTGCTCTAGATACTTACAATTGAATGTAGAATCTGTCCTGCCTGCTTGAGTCCAGTGCCATATGCAGAAGGCAGGTAGGTGAAGGATCAAGCGAAGCAACAACTCTAGTGCCAATGTGCAAATCTACACAGAGGACAGTCGGGAGCAGTTTATTTACAAGCAGAAAGCACTGATGGGCCCAGTGTTCACACAGTCTACAGCAGGGTCGGAATGGGGCATACAATTGTCTCTGGCACCAACATAAAAATGGCACACAATTGCAAATGGGAATTCATTCCTTTTGGAACACTGTTTTAATAGTAACCAAGGGGGAGATTTTTGATAAAATGTGATGCAAATTGTAGATTTAAAAGAATATTTATTCAGCAACAGTGGACAAAACTATTAGCCGCATAGTGAAGTCACTCATCAAATTGGCCCACTTTGGCCAAAAAAGAGCCCCACTTTGACCCAAAAAACTGGCCCACACAAGCATTTTGCTCATTTGGTTCGGCCAGGGGCATATTGCCCTAAAGGCCAGTCAATGCCTGGTCTACAGAGATAAAGTTGTTTGTGGACATGCATCAGAAGGGCATCCAGTTCATTCCCACATTTGAATTTCTGGAATGTGTAGTTCCCCATCTTTCAAATTGGTGGGAAAACTACAAATCCCAGAATTCTAAGCTAAAACAGAACTGGATGGCTATCCGATCGATGACCATGAGAAACTTAAATACCTTGAAACTAAACCTTGGGGAGAGTAATTAGATATGCATGACTTCACTGGCCGTCCATTTTTGTTTTACAATTTGCACAGCCAGAGCATGAGCTGTTCCAATGTGTGTTTGCTTAGTGTTGTAGGACGTTAACTTACTGAACGAATGGCACATGATGCCGGACCAGGCTGAATCGATACATTTCTGCTGCTCCTGCCTGAGTGGTTTGAAAAGGCTGCAGTGCAAGACCAAGACTGTGCAGCACTTGCTTACTGCAGCCTTTTCAAATCAGATTGAAAAGCACACTTAACGGTATAAACGGTATACCGGTATAAACAACGTGGCGGTTATTATTGTTCAATTAAGTTGTTCACAGTATCTTTAACGGTATACCGTTATACCGTTACATCCCTAGCCTCAACAGGTATGTTACATAGAATTGTAGACGGGTTTGGGACTAGAGGGAACTCAGCCTCTACTATCTGGTTTATTGGCCTTAAATCCTGGATTAAACGCCACAACCCCCCCTTAGATTTCTTGATAGGGTACACTGATGTATTACATGGTGACTCTGATGTCACTAAGATGCCCTGATCCATCATGGCATAAATTGTCTTAAAAATCCCTTCATCCGCCTCCCTAGACATGGGATACTGTTGTGCTTTTGGTAAAATCGCTCCTGGTTTCAATTTAATCTTCACTTCTTCGACTCCTTTCAGTAAACGTCATAGGGGCCTGTAGTCCATACTGAGACAGGTACCTTTGCCATGTCGTCATCAAAATATTCAGGACCTTTTTGTGCCAGCATCATTCTCTGAGGCACCTCTCTTTTAATCATTTCCACCCAATAAATGAGATTTATCTCAAATGTCATCTCATCCTCACCTATTTTTTCTTCAAATAGATCGTCATCCGAAACTTCATTCAATCTGTAGCCTTCCCCAATGGCAATAACTGCACACCATTGTCTGCCTTCATCATCATATCCGTCAAGCAAAGCCTTTTTACCTCACACTATGACTGCTTGTATTGCTAAGGGAAACACTTGTCCCTTTTCCTCATGCATAGGTATTCTTGGTCTGAACAAAAACTCATCTGGTGTTCTCAGTATTCTGTCTGCAAGGCCTGGTAGCCCTGATAATAATATATGCACCATATATATGTGAATATCTCAGGTTCCACTAGAATAGCTCTTATAGCCATTCGTCCTGCATATGCTCTAATAATTTCGCACATGTTTAAATAATGCATGCCTGGAGTTGAACATTTTAATTCGCTGCCACTAGCTGCATGGCCAAATAAAAGAGTAGGCCGGATCCATGGAGCCTTTGTTAGTTAAAAAGGCTGGCCATGGCAGAGGAAGATGTGGTCCTCCCCCTTTTGGAGATGAATCATGTACTCCTCCTGTCATATCTCCACTAAATATGACAGGGGGGACTGCTCCTGTAGGCTGTGTCCACCAAGAGTACACAGGCCTATGCGTATGCCGTGCGGTGAGCATAGGAAAATGTGTGCAGATTAGCCACACACATTTTCAGGGGACTGATCTATCATCATTCAATTTCATTGAAAAATGTCTAAAAAGCCCTGGCGAGAGCACACCCACCGTGCGGATAGTCGAATTCCTCACATGGCACCCCTTGCCTTAAAATGTGAACCACCACCCTACTGAGGGTCTGGTTTGTCATCAAGGTGGAAGTACCGGCTGAGGCCATCTGAATTTCCATGATGGGAGTCTGGCTTGTGCTGGATATCCATATCTAATCCCTGTAGGGATATGGGCCAACGCAAAAGCTTAGGGTCCTCCCCTTGCATAGCCATTAATCTTCAAAGAGACCAGTGGTCTGTTTGGAAAGTAAAGTGCGACCCAAAGATGTAGGGTTTCAGCTTATTTACTTCCCACAAGAACACATAAGCCTCTTTTGCAACAACGGCCCAGTTCCTTTCCCGTTTTGTCAATCGCCTGCTAGTGTAGGCGACAGGTTGCTCTAACCCTTGAGAGTTCAGCTGCTCTAACACTGGTCCAATCCCCAAATCACAGGGCCTGTCTCAATAATGAACTCCTGACCATAGTCTGGCACTTTCAGAACTGGGGCCCTGCACAATCCATCCTTTAAATCCTGAAAGGAGGTTTGACAGGCGGGAGTCCAAGTTACCTTCTTTGACATTTTCTTGGAAGTTACATCATTCATGGGCATGGCCATTTATTGTATTTATTCATTTTTTACATGTGTTAAGTGCACAAAACCTTTGGGCATAAAGGCGCTGTTACAACCAGGTACATTTAACTTGAGGGCCGGAGGGAGGAGGATACGACGTCCTTTCATCGCCTGCAATTGCAACGGCAGGCATTTCAAAGTGTATATTATAGTGAAAAAGTTCATCAAATTATTTAGGAAGGGTGAAAAGAGGCAATAGGTAAAGATGGGTGGGAGAGGGAGGGTTGGGGGTAACCCTGCCCCCCCCACAAAACATAAAAGAATTTCGATGAATGTTTTCGTTAGAATCCACACGTTCTAATGCCTGGCGTTGTAATTGCAGGCGATGAAAGAACATGGAACTGGGAGGAGAACCGGTAGCACACAGTGTTCAGATAGCATACAGGGTTCAAAGGGCACTTATCATGCTCAGTAGTAATGTGAGGTTTGTCAGTGATCTCAACATCCACCTCCCCTTCCTCCTCACCTGAATCCTCAGAAGAGGTGACTTGCTGAGTAGACTTCTTCTTTGACTTTTTTCTTGAGAAGAGATACGGTCATCTGCGGTGAGAAGCCACCCTGATTCCCTGCCAAGCAGGGAAGCAGTAGGCTCCCTTCCCGCAGGGACCGGTGGAAAGAGGGAAAAAGCAGCGGCTCAAAAATCCCTCTTTGCGTCGGTAGACTGATGCGATGACTTGGCTGGTCCGGGAGGTGGTATTGGTGGATTCATGATAGCCCAGAGCTGGTACAAACAACAGTCCAAAGCTGAACAGCTGGAAGGGTGTTCTGTGAGGCAAGGAGCATCAGATCCGACTCCAGCAGGTAAGAGAGTTCGCGTTGGGTGAGAAAAATCCAGCAACTGGTGAGGAAGCAAACACAGGAAAAGAAAAATTGCAGAGGGAATCAGAGAGAGAAGGTAAGCACGGCAGCGAAGGATCGCCGCGGAGGGAAAAAGGAGGGAAAAATGGAAGCAGGGGAGAAGAAACGAGGTAAGGGGGAGCGAAAACAGGAGAGAAGCAAAGCGAGAGCAAAGGAGCAAGCAACAAGGCATAAACTGACAAAGCTGCAACGCGCCAAACCCAGAAGGGGGCGGGGCTTACATAGGAAACAACAGAGCGACAGAACAAAAGACTAGAGCGGAAAACCAGGAAGTAGGAAGAGAAACCTGGGACAACCTAATGACGCCTCCAGCGCCAAGCGTTCCATAGCCTCCAGCGGCAGCCTGGAACCGGCGGCATGACAGTATGCCCCCTCCCTATGGAGACCCCCCCCGGCTTACCCGGGAAGAGACGGTGAAACCTCTGAACCAAGGTCGGGGCATGCACTTGAGAGACCGGCTCCCAGGAGTCCTCAGAGTGGGGGTACCCTTTCCAATGAATGAGATATTCCAGGTGACCTCCCGAAAGCGGGAATTCAAAACAGAGGCCACCTCGTACTCATCTGGAGGAACCTTAACCGGGACCGGATCAGGAGGTAAGGGGCGATGAAAGGGATCAACCTTGTACTCCCTCAAAAGAGAAGAATGAAAGACAGGGTGAAGGCGGTGCATGTGATTGGGCAACAAAAGACGAAAAGCAACAGGATTGATCCTGCGAAGAATGGGGAAAGGCCCCAAGAACCAGGGTGACAATTTAGAGGGATGCAGCCAGCGCGGAAGATACTTCGTGGATAACCATACTTTAGTACCTTTTTGCCAGGTGGGAGAGGGTAGGCGTTTGGGATTACTCTGAGAACAATAGCGCTGGCTGCTAGCCCGTAGACTATCCATGGCAGGGGTAAAAGATAGAGAAGGAGTAAAGCTAGGATGATACCCATAGGAACAGTAGAAAGGGCTAAGACCAGTGGCACTGTGTACAGAGTTATTGTAGGCAAACTCCGCCGTGGGGAGAAGTCCCACCCAATTGTCCTGTTGACTATTCGTGAACCAATGTAGATACTGCTCAAGCATGGCATTGGTCCTCTCCGTTTGCCCATTGGTTTGGGGATGGAAACCGGATGACAAGGCACGGACAATGCCCAACCTTTCACAGAGTTCCTTCCAAAAGCGTGAGGTATATTGAGGACCCCTGTCCGAGATGATCTTATCCGGGGTACCGTGCAATCGAAATATCTCTCGGGCGAACTCTGCCGCCATCTCGGCTGCGGTGGGTAATCCAGCCAAAGGCGTGAAATGGGCCATTTTGGAAAAACAGTCAACCGTTACCATAATGCAGGAGCATCCATCTGAAGGTGGCAGGTCTACAATAAAATCTGTCGAGATCAGACTCCAGGGTCTTCTAGGTACCTCTCCTTGTTGCAGAAAACCAATGGATTTTTGAGTGGAATTCTTAGACCGGCAGAACACCGGACAGGAATGGACATAAGAGTTGACTTCTTTGGACATGTTGGGCCACCAGAATCGGTGCCATAAGAGTTCCAGAGTGTTCTTAACCCCTCTGTGACCTGCCACTGGGTCATCATGACACCATTTAAGCGCAATCAGGCAAGAACAGGCATTGTTTCTTGAACCCCAAACCATCCTGGATGAGAATGTTTTCAGAGTGTAGAGTAGTGAGAGGAATACCAGCAGACTGCATGGCTTTGCGTACCTTTTCCCAAAAACATGTCAACGGAACAGATGATCTTGACCTCAGGAAACAGTAAACTAGGGAGTTCCTCTGAAGTCTTTCCGGGATAAGGTCTCCTGGAAAGGGCATCAGCTAAAACATTCTTGGAACCTGGCAGGTAGGTCAGAAGAAAGTCGAATTGCGTAAAGAAGTGAGCCCATCGAGCCTGACTCGAGTTGACACATTCCATGTTTTGTAGGACTTTAAGGTTCTTATGATCAGTTCTGATCTCGAAAGGATGATTAGCCCCCTGTAAGAGGTGACGCCATTCTTCGCAGGCGGTCTTCATTGCCAATAATTCCTTTTCGATGACTGAGTAATGAGTCTGACTGTCGTTTAAGGTCTTGGAAAGATAAGCCACAGGGTATTCTAGACCAGCATGTTCCTGCAGGAGGACTCCCCCCAAAGCAGCTGAAGAGGCATCAGTTTCCACTATGAACCTTAATCCTTGGTCGGGTTGACGGAGGACGGGTGAAGAGCAGAATTTCTCTTTCAATAGCTGAAAGGCGTGACTAGCCTCTGGAGTCCAAGTAAAAGGGTTTGAAGATTTTTTCAGTAATCTGGTTATGGGAAGTGCAATGTCTGAGAACCCTTGAATAAATTTGCGATAGAAATTTGCCAGTCCGAGGAACTTCTGGACCTCCTTGACCGAACCAGGAGGAGGCCAAAGCAGAATGGCTTCTATCTTGGCTGGATCCATATGAATACCCTCTGAGGAGAGTATGAAACCAAGGTACGATACCTGGGGTACCCCAAAAACACACTTTTCTGCATTAGCTTTGAGGTGATTGTCTTGTAACCTTCTAAGCACCTGGTGAAGATGAGTGTTATGGGTCTGAGTGTCTTTAGAAAATACCAGGATGTCATCGAGGTAGATGATAACACAGTGAAATAGGAGATCAGAGAAGGTACGGTCCATGAAGCGGTGAAAGATGGATGGCGCATTGACCAGGCCGAACGGCATGACACAGTACTCGTAATGTCCGAATGGAGTGCGGAATGCCGTCTTCCACTCATCTCCGGAGTGGATGCGCAGAAGATGATAGGCTCTGCGGAGGTCGATCTTAGAAAAGATCTGGGCACCCTGGACAGCTTCCAAAATGTCCCGTATGAGTGGCATAGGATAACGATCTCTTATCGTTACTTGGTTCAGGCCCCGGTAGTCAATGCATGGCCACAATTCACTTGATCCCTTCTTAGGGACAAAAAACAGAGATGCCCCAGCAGGAGAGTGGGAATGCTGAATAAGTCCATGGTGTAAGTTGGAGTCGAGGTACTCCTTAAGGACTTCTTTTTCCTTGAGAGAAAGGGAGAACATGCGTCCAAAGGGAACCACAGAATTGTGTAAAAGAGTGATGCGGCAGTCCTCTGGGCGATGAGGTGGTAGTTCTTGAGGACCACCATCTTGGAAGACCTCTTGATACTGTAGGTACTCAATGGGTATGCAATTCACCATCAAAGCCTCCGGTATGGGGTGAGGATCCGGAAGAGTATTTACTGTAGCGGACAGTGTTTGCACAGAGCAGGACTGCTTACAAAACCTGGATGAAAAAGACAGTTGGTTCTTGGTCCAATCTATAGTCGCATAATGTTTCCGCAGCCAGGAAACCCCCAGAATTACGGGGAAGTGTGCCGCTCTGATAAGGTCAAATTGAATGGTCTCAGTATAATGAAGCACCTTCATTACCATGGGAGAGGTGGTGTGAGTGATGAGTCCGGAACTCAAAGGCGTGCCATCCACACCCTCCACCTTTTGGTCTTCCTCCTTCTCCAGACAACTGATTCCGGTTTTGTCAGCCCAGACAACATCCATAAAACATCCTGCCGCCCCACAATCCAGCAGCGCTAAGACTTCAAATGTTTATTGAGAGAGAGAAAACTGAACTGCGATAACCATGAGACGGTTGTCTTCAGTGGGGTTGACTGCTGGTGTAATGGACAGAGAAACATAGGGACCAGAAAATTCTCCTCGGTAACTTGTCCCCACTAGTTCCGAGGTATGGCGTTTCCCGACCTTCAGGGTGGCACATCTGGGCAGTCCCTCAATATGTGCGCATTAGATCCACAGTACATGCACAGGTTTTGGTCCCTGCGTCTTTTTCGTTCTTCAGAGGTGAGTGGTCCTCGGGTGGTCCCGATCTGCATGGGTTCATCCTTAGTAGTACACATAGGAGCGGGTAAAGGCGGGCTTGGTTCTGCCAGTCCTGGTAACCCACGCTGTCTCCGACGTTCCGACCTTCTTTCTGAAAGACGGAAGTCCAGCTGAATGACCGTGGCCCAGAGTTCCGTTAGTGTGGTTGGACGGTTAACCCTGGCTAATTCATCTTTGAGGTCTTCTCTCAGGCCTCTGCAAAAAATGGTATACTGGGCATTCTCCTGCCAACCAGCATCGGCGGCCACCCGCTTAAAGCGGGAAATATATAACAAGAGGTCCATATTACCCTGGTGAATATCCAGCAGTTGTTCACTGGCTACCAGAGTGGTATCTTGTCGTTCAAACGCCAGTTTGAACTGAGCTGTGAACCCAGCATAGTCTTGTAGCAAGGGACTGGCACTGGTCACCAGAGGAGCAGCCCATGACAGAGCATTCCCGGTTAAATTCGATATTAGAAACCCTATGCGGGCTTGGTCTGCGGTGTAAGTCTGGGGTCTGAACATGAAATATGTCACACAAGCTTCCATGAACTCTTTGAATTTGTTGGGTGAGCCATCGTATTTTCCACATGATAAAGGCATAGGAGGAAGGTCACTTCGGGACTGTTCGAAACTGTCTATCCTCTGCCTGAGGGCAGTGTTTTCTGTCTTGACAGCCTGTAACTCCTGCGTTAGATTCTGCACAGCTGCGAGAAGCTCTTGCACCTGTTCAGGAGTAGCCATAGCTCTTGACTGCTGGTGTTGCAAACTATCAGGCTCAGTAGTAATGTGAGGTTTGTCAGTGATCTCAACATCCACCTCCCGTGAATCCTCAGAAGAGGTGACTTGCTGAGTAGACTTCTTTTGACTTTTTTCTTGAGAAGAGATACGGTCGTCCGCGGTGAGAAGCCACCCTGATTCCCTGCCAAGCAGGGAAGCAGTATGCTCCCTTCCCGCAGGGACCGGTAGGAAGAGGGAAAAAGCAGCGGCTCAAAAATCCCTCTTTGCGTCGGTAGACTGATGCAATGACTTGGCTGGTTCGGGAGGTTGTATCGGTGGATTCTTGATAGCCCAGAGCTGGTACAAACAACAGTCCGAAGCTGAACAGCTGGAAGGGTGTTCCGTGAGGCAAGGAGCATCAGATCCGACTCCAGCAGGTAAGAGTTCGCGTTGGGTGAGAAAAATCCAGCAACTGGCGAGGAAGCAAACGCAGGAAAACAAAACTGCAGTGGGAATCAGAGAGAGAAGGTAAGCACGGCGGCGAAGGATCGCCGCGGAGGGAAAAAGGAGGGAAAATGGAAGCAGGGGAGAAGAAACGAGGCAAGGGGGGAGCGAAAACAGGAGAGAAGCAAAGCGAGAGCAAAGGAGCAAGCAACAAGGCATAAACTGACAAAGTTGCAACGCGCCGAACCCAGAAGGGGGCGGGGCTTACATAGGAAACAACAGAGCGACAGAACAAAAGACTAGAGCGGAAAACCAGGAAGTAGGAAGAGAAACCTGGGACAACCGAATGGCGCCGCCAGCCCCAAGCGTTCCATAGCCTCTAGTGGCAGCCTGGAACCGGCGGCATGACAGCACTAGGTAAAGAGCCACATTTTGAGTGCCTTTCTAAAGGGCCAATAAGATTGTTCATCTCTTAGTTGTGGGGGGAGCGCATTCCATTAAGAGGCTACCACTGAGGGGAAGCTTGTCCATCCACATTTTGCTCTCTTTGACTTGGGCACCATTAGTCCGTGAATGTACGCCCATTGACAGGCCTGTCGGACTGGCTTTCACAAAACTTTGAATTAGGTAAGGTGGGGCAGAGTTAGAAAGGGAACCAGTATGCATTTCTTCTTGCCTACGAAATGTGCTCTCTTTTGGAAAAGTTGAGAGCCACTCTGATGGCATTGTTTTGAATCACTTGAAGTTTGCAGAGGTTGTATGCACAGATGCCTGCGAAAAGGGCATTGCACTAGTCAATCCTGGCTCTGATGGTGGCCCTAGCAATGATGAGGTGGCTGGCCGGTGCTAGGAATGGTCTGGCTGCGTAAGCAGTTTTGTAGTGTAGCCGGCCAAGTTAGCAATGGCGCTAACCTGGCGTGTCAGTGAGAGAGAGGAGTCGAGATAGCGCCAAGTGTTTTCAATGAGGATGAGGATGAGACAGGTTTTAGGAGTCCATCTATGCACAATTTTAAATATTCGAGCCAAGGTTCTTGGGCACAGAGGGGGGCCAAATCAGCAGGATCTCTATCTTCTTATCATTTAGGCAGAGACCCCTGGCTGCCACCCAAGCTTTGATCGCTAGGTAGATTCTGTTTAGAGCGAGCAAGTCTCCAGTGTGGTCGACAGTGAGTGCTAGCATAGTTGGTGTAGGAGATGCCGATGGTGTCTAGGAGATCACAGAGGGGCTTACTGGAGATGTTGTAGAGGATGGGTGAAACACAGGAGCCTTGCGGCACTCCACAAGTGATGGAGGAGAGGGGTCACAGGCATCCTCAGAGAATACTTTCATGGATCTATTGGCTAGGAATGAGGCAAGCCAGGTCGTGGCCTCAGGGGAGAAACTGGCTGCAGAGGTGAGGTGGTGATAAAGGCAGCCAAATGGTCTAGTAGGAGGAGCAGTGCAGGCTTGCCTGCATCTCTGAATGAGTCAAGATGTTTTTTACGGTCCACCAAGGCTGATTCAGTTCCATGGCCTGGTCGGAATCCAGATTGGCAAAGACTTAGGACTTGGTTAGATTCAAAATGGTGCTGGATTTGGATGTATGCAGTCCTATCTAGGATATTTAGTACAAAAGGGACCATTGTAATAGGCTTTAGTTGCTTGGGATAGCCAGGTCCAGAGTAGGTTTCTTTAGGAGAGGCAGAACCCACACATTGATGAATCTCGTTATGAATGGGATGAGGGTTTCAGCGCAGTTTTTTAAGACGGGGGCCGGGCAGGTGTCTCCTTTGCATCTGGATGGCTTGAGGCTTTTGAGAATGGTTTTGAGTTCTGATTCGGAGACAGAGTGGACGTGGGAGGGGGCTGATTTGTGGGTGGCAGGGTGGGGCGGGGTAGGCAGTTGAGTCTTTATCACTGCTTGCTTTGGGATTCTTTCTTCTAGGGTGGCTATTTTGTAGAGCAGGGCCTTTTGGATATTCACATACCAAGATTCATCCTTAATGATGCCTGGGGGGAGTATGGCTGGGGTCTCTGATTCCTTAAGGATTGTGAATAGTTACCAGTCATGGTTGTATAAAAATATCTACTTTTTTATTATCACAACAGACAGTTCTAGCACACTATGAAATACAACCCACCATGTAAAGGAAAGCAGAGGACAGACAGTTTCAAAGAAGGAAAAGGGATGCACTCTGGATACTGACAGAAGGGTAGTCGGCATAGTAAATAATCGCAACAGTTCAAGGATACTTGTTTTCAGCACAAAGGGAGCAATGGGTCGTAAGCTGTCTCCAAGGGTGTTCGGAGAAGGACCAGGGGGAGAGAACCACAATGTACCTTGTGCTTGTAAGTGTTCTTGGTGCTCGACACCGAGTTGGTTTCAGAGCGCTTTGCAGCTTCTGTGACAGAGTTCAAGACAGGAGAGAGCTGTGGGTATCAGGTGGCAAACAGTTCAGCGAGTGAAGCTGGACGGATGGCTGCAGGCTGGCCTACATGGTGGCTCTGGGTCAGGAATCTTTGCCTCAGTGTTGGTTGGCGGTTCTGAAGCACTGGTTGAAGCATCTCAGAAGACTTTATGCGACTTTGGGATAACAACAGTCAGCATTGCAGTCAGTTGCAGCTCAAAGGGCTCAATAGGCTCGAAAATGTCCACTAAATTGAACGTCGATAGATGCTCATCGATGCACGTCTCCTCGCTTCTTCATCGGGCTTGTTGCGTCCTTCAAGGCGGACAGCCCCAAGCTAAGGAGTGTGTTGCAGGCAGGTGCCCTGTCCTTGGTTTTAGGGTTCAGAGACTTTCTGGCATGTCTCAGCTAGGAAGCTTGCTGCAGAGCCTAGCAGGGCACGCTGTGTGCTGGCATTGTACCGGTTTTGGAGCTGCTGGAGGGTTCTCTGGATTCACTATCTCCCTCTGTTCCCTGGGAGATGTTTAGGGGAGGGATATTGCTTCCCTCTTGGAGGCCGTGGCATTCCTTCACTGGTGGAAGATGTAAGGCAGACTTGACCTTCAGCCAGGGTCCAATGGGGAGTTCTTCCTTCTGCTTCTGGAGAAGCCTTCAGATGGTCTGCCAAAAGAGGGGCTTAGTCCTCTTTTACAGCCAAATGGGCCCAAGGAATTTGTGTAGGCTAAGCCTACCTTAATTAACCAATCCTGGGTTCCCACCAACAATCTCCTTATGCGTGAGGTCATAACCAGAGTGCTTTGCAACAGAAAAGATAAAGGGGTGAAAACATGTAATACTAAGTCCCACCCATCTTCCTGTCTGTTGTATATCAAAGGATCTCTCTGGTTAATGGAACGCTCTGTGGGTCCTGATTAAAGTAGCAGGTCTCCTGTGAAGCTGCGACGATGCCAGGCCTTCTGGCTCCTGCAAACCACATACTCGTACTTTATGAATGGGGTCCCCCTGCGGGGCTGACTACTGTAAACACGCAGTCCCAGACATGACAGTTCACTGTCAATCGATACTGAGAGGCGGGAGCTGGCTTCAGGTTGACACATTGCATATGAAAGGTTGTTGGGGTGTCCTGTCTGCTTTGTCTGCTCTGCAGCCAGGCCCAATGCAGGCCTGTTTGAAGTACACTCTATTAGTATGTTAATTCACTGCCACCAGCTGCAGGGCCCAACAAAGGAGCAGGGCAGATCCATTGAGCCTTTGTTCATTAATCAGCTTGGCCATGGCATGGGGGAGATGTGGTCCTCCCCCTTCTGGAGATGAATCGTGTCCTCCTCCTGTCATATCCCAACTAAATATGACAGCACGGAATGCACCTGCAAGCTGTGTCCACCCAGAGTACACAGGTCTGTGTGTATGCTGTGCAGTGAGCATAGGAAAATGTGTTAGCGGTTAGCCCAACACATTTTCTGGAGGTTGATCTACCATCATTCAATTTCATTTAAACATTTCTAAAAAAGCCCAGGCGAGCGTTCACCCACCATGTGGATGATCGAATTCCTCACAGTCCTAAAGTTGAGAACTTTGTTGAGGAGAGCAAAAGAATGGATGGGGTAGACATAGGCTCACACAGTTTTCCCGTTGGCTGATCGCAATGGTAGAGATAAGGATTTTAGTTTTGTGGTGTTTGAAGTGGGGGCAGATTTTTCTAATGTTTAAGGGGTTGTGTGGTTGCAGTGGCAGTGGCCATGATGAACTAGTAGAGTGTCAGGTTGCTATCAAAGGACCCCAAGGTTGCACGCCATGCATCAGGAGATGTGGAGTTTAGGGGGGGTAAGAGATGGGAGAGTGGTGTTGGCATTGAAGAGCATGGGAAAGAAGAATTCTGTCTTTGAAGTGTTTAGCATGAGATAGGTGATTGCAGGGGTGATGGAGGGGAAGAAAAGGAGGTGGTGCCGGAGTCCCAGGAGACAAGAAGGATTAGTTAGAGAGATAGGAGGCCACTCAGTAAGTACAGTATCATTAAGGCCAAGAAGTGAAAGGGTTTAAAAAGAGGGAGGGATGATCCACAGTGTTAAAGGCAGCTGAAAGGTCTAGAAGAATGAGAATGTGGGACAGGTGACAGTGGCGGAAAAGGGTAGGAGAATTTGAGAAGTGGCTAAGCACAGCGCCAAATGCAAAAGTTGGACCAGCATCAGGTTTGGAGGGGGTCAGCAAGTGAGTGTACCTCCAGATACTTCACTATGTAGTTTAAGGTAACCCTCTCTAGGATTTCATAGTGGTAGCTAAAGGGAGCGAGAGGTCTGTACAATGAGGATTTTTGGGGTCAGAATTCGGTTTCTTTAGGGGAGGCGGGACTGTGGCACAGGTGTTTGTAACAGGCTGGGAAGAGTCCAGATGAGATAGATCGGCTGCATGTGGTGGAGAGTTGAGCGGAGGCAACAAGTGCAAGTTGCTTAACACCTTGTAGTACAAAGGGGTCAATTGGAGTGCAGGATGGGTTGGCAGAGCAAAGGATGGGTAGAAGGTCAGTGGGAAAGGTGAAGATCCAAGATATATTAGAGAGTATGGGGAAGATGTCAGGAGGGGATAATGAGGGAGAGGTGGCCGAGATACAAGTGTGGACAAGGTGTACCATATTTTGATGAATTTAATCTTGAAGTAGGAGGCAATGTCATCAGCGGAGAGTGTCAAGGGTGTTTTAAGGAGGGGAAGCATTGCCTGGAGTTTGTGAGGGTATGAGTGGTGAGAGCAAACAAGATTAGCGTAATAAGAGCATTTTACTGTGTAGCAATCTGCAGTCAGGGTCAGTAGAGAGTTCCTGCAGGCAGTGAGAAGCATTGTGCCAATTGCGTAGCACCGATTACTAGCTATACCTAGCGTCTATATGGAGGCAGAGATCCATGGTTTAAGGATGTGGACGGGATGGGGTAAAGGAGCAGCAGGGCAGTGTTTATTGAAGGGGTAGACAGTGCCAAGTTGAATTTGGCAAAGGTGAGTGAAATAGAGTGAGCAAGTGGAGGAAAGAGAGTTTGGAGTGGGATGTTGGCTTAGGGGGAAATGTAGAGAGGCTTAAATTTACGTTTGGTGATATATGAGATGGTAGGATGTGACAGTGGGGGATGGGAATAGAGAGTGTGAAGTGAATAAGAGAGTGGTTGGAGGTGCAGGGGTCAGTTATGGAAGGTAATGAGACCAGGGTGGAAGATAGGAATATGAGATCAACAGAGTTGCCTAGGATGTGGATTGGAAGGTTACACAGGTTAACAAGTGAGTTGTCAGAGAGGGTGGAGTCCTGTTGGAGTGGCTAGGCTTCAGGTCACTGATTAAGACAGCAGGTACATCAGCTGGGAGTGCTTCAAGTAAGAGGTCAAGATCAAAGAGGAAGCAGTTGAGTGTGCCTTGTGGGTCGGCATAGGACAAGGATAATAAGAGGGTTAGGAGTGAGAGGTAGGATCGAGAAAAGTTCAAACGGGGAGAGAGTGAAAATCATATAGCAGCACGGGTGCCAATGGTTTGTCCTTGCTGATCATGAGACCAACTCTGTCAGCTTTTTTGGAGAGAAAGGGGGAGTGATAGAAAGAAGCATAGCCAGTGTGAGGGGCTGCCAGGTCTGCAGTGCCAGGGGGGAATCCAGATTTCGTTGATGCCCTTCACCCTTTGGGGTTATGGAGACAAAATGATTTAGTCGAAAGGAGTCCTTTTCACAGAGGGACTGAGCTTTCCAGGGACCAGGGGTAAGGTCAAATAGGGGAGCAGAGGCAAAGGTGGTACTTCCTGGAATAGGTAATGATAACTGTGTAAGATTGAAGTGGGTAGGATGGGTGAGAGTGGAGCACCCCGAGTGGTGTTTGGTGGGTAAGTGAACAATGTGGATGGGGAGACCGGGGAAGAGGAACTGGGGGAATAGAGGGAAGAGATGACGTGGGTGGGGGGGTCATGGGATGGAGAATGGGAAAGAACAATAAGGAGGAGGAGCAGGATGGGCAGCAGTATTTTGGGCAAGGAATGATGGAATGAGTATGGGCTGAACAACAATTTAAAATAAATCACAGGGTGCTAGACAACCAAGAAATGCAATTTAAGAAATCACGATGCTGTTGATGATCAAGAAATGCAATTTAAGAAATCACAGAATCCTATGCAAACAAGAATTGCAATTTACAAGCTGCAGTTGGTAAATGCATTGCTGAACGTTCATAACAAGGATTGCACAGATTTAGGAAATGGGTCTAACAGGGTTGGTCTGCATTGATGGAAAAATGGATGGAGGAGGTAATTGACCGGAATGGGTGTCCCTATGACCTACCAGGCTATAACAGGTCCAAACAGAATCTGCCCTGGTCTTTGCAGCTGAGAGCTGGGGGCAAATCCGCCAAGCCCATGATCTGGAGGACCCTTAAATGCGGCGGTAATAGGGCTACCACCGCATTTAAGGGTTACCGCCAGGCTCGTGATGAGGCCCTTTGCATAATGTTCACATTCTAAAGACAGAGATCCAATATAACTGTGATGCGAATCTTACCTTGCTGATTAGGGAGTTCAAGGAGAAAGCCCTCCGATGGGATCACATTAGTAACATTGAGCACTAAGTCCACATGACGATACTGGGGGATGTAGCGTTATAGTGAGAGACCACCCTTAACCTGGGGAGTTCCTTCCCCCAATCAGGGAGCCCTACTATACTTCATTTCAGTTTTCTTTTAGCGCTGGCCTTATTGGAGACTCACATAGAGCCACATAAATCTCCCCCACCCCCCTGTGCTCACAGTGAGCCAAGAACCAGGCTGGCATTTAGAAATAATATATATTTATTTTAATTCTAAGCTCAATGAAGAATAATGTTGTTCAATCACAGCCTCCACCTTCTTTGTGGCAGAAAACACGGCTTCAATCACAAAACACACTTTTTCTACATTTACTTTTGTCTCACGAACATGGAACACAGGCCAAATAAACTGGTCAAAATGTTTCCCATGAACCCCGTTGAGTATTGAATTTCAATAATAATAATGATAATATGGCACAATACTAGTACATAATCTCCATGTTTCTGGCTGAAAGATTGTTGGTGTCAAACTCATGCACAAATTTCGTTTTATGAAAAGTAGTTCACCTTCAAGGCTTGAGATGTGGAGTTCCCTGTGCACTCAAAAAGCTAGCAGTTGAAATGACAGATTTGTAAAAATGCCTGTGGCAAATATTACCCAACGATTTAGTTGAGGACTAGACAAAGGGTTGATTTAAAAACAATACATATATCACACGTTCAGTGTTGTATACATGAGGGCTCACTTTTGCAAAGCACTTTTCGCCCAGCCCCAAAAAAACAAGCATCAATGACATGCAGCACCCTTCTTTTCAAAGGTCAGGTCTAGGGAGTGGGGACAATTCGGAATGTTTGTTTTCCAGACCCCCACTCAATTAAAGGCCCATGTTGGGGAAGTTGGCAGTTTTGAATTTTTGTTTGTGGGGCGAAGGGCACCCTTTAGTTAAATACAATGTTGATAGAGTGGCAACAATTGGGAATTTTGTTTTAAGATAAGAATACCTTTTATTTAAAAGCAAGATTTTGGGACATTTATCTTTTGGGTTGAAGGGCAGGGTTCGGGGAGGGTAACAAATAGAAATTTAATTTTGGTGGAAAGTATACCATTTGTTTAAAAACAACTTTTGGTAAGGGGTTCAGTTGGGAATTTTCGTTTTAGGAAGGGACAACCCTTCTCATTAGAGAAATCAGGGTTGAACAGGAAAATCATGGCACGCCAATTATTTTAAATGACTATCTTGCATCTGCCCGCTAGGACAGAGGGTGAACGTTTTTAATTCTTCCAAGCTCCACCGTGCATCAATCTAATTGGGAGTTAATTAAATTCATATAATGTCAAATAGGTTAAGTAAAGCGGGAAAACCACAGAAATTCACCAGTTATGGTAAGCTAAGCAACCATTACTCGCACCATCACCGTGCACTAAGACAAACATCCAGTACATTAAAGATGATGAGACCACCTCCATGTGCTGTCACACCAAATCCAACCACTGCAATGCTCTCAGAAATGCGGTTCCTTTCTTAGCAAGTAGTAGGCTGTCCTCCTCTGCCTCATCTTCCTCAACCAGTACTGTAACCACACAGCCTACTTCTGTGGGACACAAAATCCCACCAGCTACCTTGCAAGTGATAAAAGAGGCTGTTGATCCATAGACAACATTACTCTGTATATACTGCAACACACCACTATGCCGGGGGAGCAATTTTGAAGTGCTTTTGAAGCTGTAATCAATGAGCATGAGAAACACTGCCCACTATCTTAAATTTAACACATGCGCAACATCTTCCCCTGTGAAATTGCCCCTCCATATATGTGGTTGGTGCCCCTTCCCTCATTTCCCTCCCCACTTTACTTCCTCGCCCCTCCTGCAAATATTTTTTTTTTAAACATAAAAAAAGGTTCCTTTAGTAACCCCATTTCACAGTTAAAAAATAGAGCTGAAAAGTAAGCTTATAGACTCCATCTACGTCACATTTATCAGTAAAGTAGTTAGATTCAATAAGAGTTTCAACATTCCCATTAGCATTTTATACTATGCTAATGGAAATAATGGACAATTGTATACTAGAGAAAAAGAAGAAAAAAAAGAAATCAATTTCTCTCCAAAATGCTTCTCTCTAGTATACAAGAAACACCATAACCCATTGCCATTTATTACTATCCACAGCCTCTGCAGTCCATTTTCTAGCCCATGCCTTATTAGAAAACCCAGATAGCACATGCACACCATCACACATGACAGCCCTTGTACTCTTTTACTGTTATGTTTGTATCACTCCGTCGTTGCCTGCTTTAAACCATTCACACATATATCCACCAATCACTTACAAAACTCTATCAACATATTAAACTTCCACACACCAACTGCCACTTAACAATGTTCTACATATCTTTTCCAACTGCATTTCCCATACTTGAACCAAAATATGTTACATAGTGCTCTATATATGCACATATCCATTGTGCAGTGAGAGAAGGGCATAAATAAAAGGGGCAGTACGTATGGACAAGTGCTCACTGGAGCCCAGGAGGGAAGTGCCAAGGGATGCCAAGGTGGGAGGCCACTAGCTAACTGATGGGGCAGAGGAGTCCCAAGGTTGGAGTACATCTTAACCATAATGTCCCTTAAACAACATTTTTCTGTCAATTGAATACGTTATTATAAGTGAAAATGTTTCATAATGTTACATCAGGTTTATAGTGATATTTTCGAATGGCATATTTTTGAATGCCATTTTGTCGACGCAATTTTGCCGAAAATGTTTTTTTCTAATTTCTTTTATTTTATGTTTAAAATGGAGGGTTGCCCCCAAAACCCATTTTTTAACACTTTTTTTTAACTTCCCAAACAAAGCAAAAAAACATATAAAATTAAAAAAATACATTCGAAAAAAACATTTTCGACAAAATGTTTTCGACATAATGGTGTTTCGAAAATATGTATTCAAAAATATGACCGGATACCGTTACATTATTGTATAGAAGTTATTAATAATTCCTCTTTTAACATATATGAAAGAACTATAAACCTCCCTTAACAAACATATTTTTTGCAATGCATACTTATGTGTGTCGTTATCAGCAGCGCATGCTGGGGATGCAAGTCATGGTTAATTGCTGAGGGCATTAGGCTCAACCATGACTCCAGCCCCACCAAACCACCTCTGTTATTCACTGCACTTACCCAGCATCCTAGTTCAGTGTCTACTATACCCTCATAATGTAACCAATGGCCAGTGCTCATTGTTTGCATGTCCAGTCTCCATAATCCATGGAGCATGGGCTTTGGCCATGTCGCATATCCCAATAGGCAAATCACAGTAGACGTTTGTTCTTGCCGAGGGCCAGGCACACTGCCCACAGCAGAAAAGTTATATCACCATAATTTGTACGTACGTGTCGACACTTTCAAAAAAGTAAAACACAGGACAGATTTGCAAAAGCATCCTTTCAGGTCCTTGCTGAAGCTCCTCGTGCAAGTTTGCTGCAATCCCGCCCAGCACTCCGGGCTGCAGCTGCAAGCAGAATTTCTTTTCCCATTGAAACCTAGAGCTTCAGCCATGCTGCATGCCCCAATATGTAAATCAGAGCAGGCATTCATCCTTGCCGAGGGCCAGGCCCATTGTCCATGCACCAAACTTACATCACTATTTTTTATGCCTACATTTGGACACTTTGAAAAAATAAAACACAAAACAGATTTTCAAAAGCATGCTTTCAGGTCCTTGCTGATACTCCCCGCGCAGGTTTGTTGTAATTCAGTACTGCACTTCAGGCTGTAGCCGCAAGCAGAATATTTTTTCCTATTCAAACCTAGGGCTTTGGCCATGCTGAATGCCCCAATAATCAAACGAAAGTACACGATTATCAAGTAATTACAGGGCGGCAGAATGGGTAGATGACTGCGCTTCATCTAGTACTTTAAATGAATTACCCTGCTGCTGGTGATGGGGTTCTTTTGTGAATGTGCCCTTCCTTCTTCAAGTGTTAGGTTTCGAATAGGAGAGTGAGGCGTGTTCACCTTAGCGCTGGGTTATTCAATAAGTAACTTTTGCCCTAATAAAGCAGTCTTGAAAACCATTGTTGCAGCTATATTTATTGTTAGAAGTCAGCCGACATGTGTTTCGACTCTCTAGGGTCTTTCTCAAGGTGTGTGGATTGTGGGCCAGTCATTGCTGTGAGGTTGTGGAAATGAGTCTGGCATGCAATCCCAATATGTTGTCCCGGTATGGTCGCAAACAAGGGTGGTTAATGATTTGAAGGGGTGGCCTGGTGACCACGTGGGCACCTGGTTCGGCGTGCTTGAATAATCTGCTGATTAGCATTGTCTCAGAGTGTATGCAGCGGTATTCACAGTGATCTGTTGATGCAATCCTGTGCAGCACATCGGACTGTAGCTACGGGTAGAATTTTTGCCACAGGCAGAATTTATTTTTTCATTCAAACCCATCACGATTTTGAAATACTTTACCACAGAACCAGTCCCTGGTGGTCATGTCCACTTTAACCCCTGTGCCAGTCCCTCGTGGCCATAGCCAGTAGCCAGATTGTCAGAGTCATGGCCTTTGGCCTTTGGCCGTGACTCTGACAATCTGGCCACTGCCCATGGCCACAGGCTATACCTCCTTCACCAAAGGTATATCACTATTTTTTGTACCTACATTATAACACTTTAAAAAAGGAAAACACAGACATATTTGCAAAACCATGCTTTCAAGTCCTTGCCAATGCTCCTTGTATGACTTTGCTGCAAATCCGTCCATGTTTTATTTTTTGAAAAGTGTCAAAATATACGTACATAAAATAGTCATATAATTTAGATTCCACTTAACATAATCCATTCAGACTTTGCACAAACATTCAAGGTTGGGTCTATAATCTTTCTAAAATCTTTTGTGCACATTCATCAAATGGAAACAAAGTTATAAGCCATCTAAAAATGTTCAACCCCCCTCTAATTTTGCCCCCTCTTCACAAAATCCCACCAACACATTCAAATCTGGGTCTTAAATCTTTTTGCAAACCTTTGTGCAGATTCATGAAACGGCACCAGATGTATAAGACTTTCAAATATGTTGACACCCCCCTCTAATTTTGTTCCCTCTTGGCAAAACAGCACCAACCTTTGTACAACCATTCAAAGTCAGATCTAAAATAATATCACAAAATCTCATGCAGTTTCAATAAGTAGCGCCAAAGTTATAAGCCACCCAAAAACTGCTTTTCACCAACTCTGTAATGCAAAAATATGTATGGATGCCCCCGAACATCTGAGATGTTCGAGAACATTACAGGGGTGTGCCAAACTGTTCACATAATTTGACGATGGAAATCCACCTGGTTTTTGGCTTTTTATGGCCATATCCCATGCCATCCTCATCACCCCTCCCCAGATATTGTTTCATTAGTTTGACAAGAGCAATGTTGTGTTTTTTAATGTTTTTATCACCATGTCCGCAGACAATGGCCACTGTCTGCGGATTCAACATGGTGACCGTTTCAAAAAATATATGTGACACGCCTCATGTTTTTAATTGACCAATCAGTGGACACCTATGATGTCTGTGGACATCATGCCGCTCTCTGATTGGTCCACGGGGGTGTCCGCGGACCGGACCCAGATATCACAAATCTTTTGGGACCTACTTTTTGGCATTTTTATTTTTTGGGCAAAGTTTGGTGAGGATTCATCCAGGGCAGCAAAGTTATAAGCTGCCCAAAAGGTGCTCTTCCTATGGGTTGAGCAACTTAATCATAACTACAAGGCCACTATATGTAGTCTGTTTCAGCTAATTATGGGGCATTTGATTAAACAACAGCCATGTTTGTACCATGCTGCACGTGCATGCAGCAATTCTTTTGCTTTTTAAACAAAATGTATAATAGTTATGAACATACAATTTACTCTCCCTATACCTAATTTTACCTTCCATCCGCTCACCAAATCTTAAATTCTGGACACTTTTTGTAGCAGCCAGAAACAGAATTCAGGTGATAGCATGATGTCCAAAAATCACATGTGGATCACATTTACATCAGAATAGCCAGCGGGTTACTAGCTTTCAAATGACCAATGAATGGATGCAGCGTGACTTATTGTTGCTGAGAAAATCACCAGCTATGATAGTCCATTTAAACTAATGGAAAATCTTCACAGGTATGCAAATCTTGACCAATTTCATTTCTCGGCAAGCATGTGAACAGAGCCTCCTGGACTGAATGTTTGTTTATGGTCAGGGTGAAAGCCATTAGCCTCTTTGTTGTTTGAAAGAGTGCACACCAGCTTTGAGATTGCCCTAATGAGCAAGGCAGGCCTTGAAATCTGACCAACAACAAGCAACACGGTCTGTCTCGGGCCTAATAAAATAAAATGGCCTTTTTCAATTGTTGCCCGTATTTTGCCTGTGAAGCATATTATCTATTTCAATACATTGCATCTTGTCAACACACACGTCTTTTCCCTGATATCTTTATTTTAGCAGGGCAACATTTTTGTCATGTCTTGATTTAAAAACTGCAAAACGCACATGCAAAGCCATTTTAATTTCAGTGTTTGATAACCCTGCTTTTCGTGTAAAAGGGGCCTTTGATTTTCTCTTGCAAATGCGAATCAAAGGCTGCTTTTCAGTTCAACCTTTCCTGTTGTAATGAAAGATAGGCTTTTTGATTTCCAATGCTTGGCTAGTCACACAGCCTTTCCATTTTATCACAACTCTTCCTTGTGTTACTGGCAGACACACATGCAGTCTGCATTAATAGGCCCATTTTCAGTGTGAATTTTTTTGACGCTGGCAGGTCATTTTCCAAGTGCGCCTTTCATTTATATTTGTTTGGGCCTTTGATTAAACCCCACATTTCCACCAGGTACTTCCATGATTCTTTCGTGGGGAAGAACAGGGCAGAGTGGGGTTTTCTTCTGAAGTCCTTTTCTTTCCTTTTTACACTTTTTCTCTTTGTTGGAGCCCATGTGGCACGGTTTCATTCCTTAGGGAGTGGACACTGAAGCCTCCACTTCTATCCTTTTGCTTGGGGGTTGTGGAACAAAACCCACCCTTCTCCTTCCTTAGGGAGTGGGCGCTCCAGCCTCCACCTCTGTCTTTGTGTTTGGGGTATAGAACACAACCCCCTTCCTTCCTTTTCCCAGGGTTCCTGGGGTCTTCCCGGACTACCCTCTTGCCCCCAGGCTTGAAGTGAAGGAAGTTAGTTATCTAGCAATAGAAAAAAAAGAAAGGTTCAGTACTTTTTACACAACATATTTCCAGAGAGATAGGCCATTGCATTTGAGAGAAAAACATTACGTAGAAATAGATATAACATTTAAGAACATCAATATAACATATTTTGTTCTTAACATTTCCATATGATATTATTTGACTACTCACCCGTTGTAAGTCTCCATCTGGGGTTTTTATCCTTTCCTTTCACTCCTCAGACGGTTCCTCTGCTCGACTTTTCTTTGGCTCCTCAATCAGTTGTAAAGCTTGTCGGGGATGACAGCTTTTCAACTGATTGATGTGGACCCATTTTTCTGCGGTCTGTTCTCCTTTTGGGTTATGGATCTTGTAGGCAAAAGGTAATATTTTATCTACAATTTTAAAGGCACCACAAGACGGTAGAGGTTTCTGCTGCTTGGTTGGATTCCTTTGGAAATTGTACAGGTAAAACTTGTCACCTACTTCATACTCCTTCTTAGTGGTCTTTAGATCATAATATGTTTTCATCCCTTCGGCCGACCTTTCTAAATTGCAATGAGCATAAGCAAAAAGAATGCTGATGGTGCTTCCTTAAATTTGCAATGTACTCATGAGTAGTGGACACATTTATCAGGGTCTGCTCCTGAGTTCTGTAGAGCAGATGCTGAGGTAACACCATTTTTCATCTGGTCATGAGCTCAAACGGAGACAATTTAGTTGCAGAAGATGGTGTAGACCTAATTGCCATAAGGACAAGCGGTATTCAGATGTCCCAACTGGGTCGCAAATCTGCCACAGACTTCTTTAAGATTTTCACAATTGTCTTGTATCTCTGTAACCTCCCCCGCACTTGAGGCTGGGTGGTAGGCAATGTGGAGTTTTCTTTTAACCCCTAGGATCTGCCACCTCTTTGCCCTCACCTCACTGGTAAAATGACATCCTCACTCCGATCTGACTAAATCCTTTGCAGGAGGCCGAAATGCGAGAAGATGTGATTGATCATTAGTGCTGCAGCTGTCTTCGCCGTACTGGGGCTGGAAGACATTCTACTCTCTTTGTGGGCAAGCATGTTACCGTCAACATGTACTTGTTTCCTCTAGAGAAGCCAATCACTGGCCGGATAAAAACGAGTGTAAATCTGACCAAGCTAGTGTCATTGCCCTTTTTTGTAGGGGAGCTCTGTGTGTGAGTGAACTGGGTTGGAATTGAGCACACACCAGACACCCCTTTAGGTAAATGTTGAGGTCCAGGCCCATATGTGGCCAGTAGGTAAGCTCACACAATATTTCTAATGTTGTATAAAACCCCTTATGACCGGCAGTGGCTGCGTCATGGGCGTGGTTCAACATCAGGCTTCGGAATGAGGTAGGTACCACCAACTGGTCACATCCAGATATGCCTCTCCGTACCAACAAACCATCTTGGATCCAGCACATCTTGGAAAACTTCATCAACACCCGGAGATCCTCGGTACGGGCATAATCGGATTCTGTTAGAGGACAACTCACAGGGTCTTCAATGTGTCGATAGAATTTTCCAATAATTGGGTCCGCTTTCTGTGCAGTGCATCTGGGGTATCTTTACTCCACTGGGCAGCCGGGAGTTCATTATTTGCATGAGTTTGTGAACTGGTGACAGCGCCCACCTAGATTTCACCCAGCAGGGATTCCGTTTCTATGACATCCCCCTGCAGAGCTCCGGTTTTAGCCAGCTGGTCAGCCAGGTCGTTCCCAACCTTATCTGGCACCTCTATTTTGGAATGACCTCTTATTTTCTTCCAATAGGAGGTCATCTAATAGGAGGTCACCAGATTATCAATTGACTGGGTCCATTTGGCATGCTTTAATGGTTTATTGTTGGGACAAAGCATGCCCTGATTCTGCTAGTTAATCAGGTGCTCCAAGAACCCATTCTTGACATAATCAAAGTCAGTGATTATGACCAGTTATTTGAGTTGGCGGTGCACTGCAGTGAGGGTGGCTTGATAAACAGCCATCAACTCTGTCACCTGACTGAGTCTCACCTTGATCAGTCGGCCTTGTCCCATATACTGATTCCTCAGGGACTCTCACACCTGTGTCTCTCTTTCCTTATTTCCTATTGGTATTCAGAGAGCTGGCTTTTTATTTCTGACACTAAGGCCTGATTAGTCTCAACCACCTAGACTGACCTACCAACTGATCTTTTGTTTGCTGCACCTCATGCTAAAGTGATTCTTTTTCCCTCTGTGAGCTTTAGATGCTGCGTGCATATTCAAGGCACTTTTCCTTTAGGAGACTAATCTCTTTCTCTTGCAAATCCTTACAATTCACTACCTCTGATAGTGCAGCTTATATTTGTCTCACACGCTCTACTAGCTCATTCTTTTCTTCTCTAATTTTGTTAAGTTACTGAGAACCTGACTGTTCCTTTTCTGCATCCACTTTCAACCTGATTGCTTCTTGGTCTTTGACCAGTTGTAAATTCCGTTGTTTCAGATATTTACATTCTGCCGCATTTCATCAAACTCCTTTTGTGAGTCCATCTCTTTAATGATGAACTGACGATTTCACCATTTCCAATGTCTTGATTTGTTGCTTGAGGGCCACAATGTAATCTAACAACCCTCTATTATGGCCAGTCTGGTCATTCAATTGGGAATGCAGGCAATTCACAGTGTCTGCACCCTCAATGCATGCGTTATGCACTGCTGCAAACTCTATCTCTCTCTCAGCAATGACTTGCTGTTTTGTTTTCAGCTCGTCCTTTCAGCTCAATGAGCCTTTCTCGTTGTAACTCAAACCTTTTGCTCTGCTGCACTTTATCTCCAAGGTGTGTTTTTTCTGAGCTTTTTTCAGGCCTCAGTTTGCTTTAGCACATCAGCCTCTTTATTCTGCAAACTTTCTTCAAGTAATTCCACACAAAAAATATAAATGAGCTGTGAGTTGAGCCATTTGGATCAGTTCTTCATGAGCATATTGGGTCATATAAAATTCCTCTAATGCTTTGTGCAATATCCCACCTTCACATCAAATGTCAGTGCTCACTGAGGTGACCGGTTACACCATTCTGGTTTGCCAGCTCCCGGCCTCACCCTCACTCCATTCTCCTCGAATGAAAAGCTTAGACAGGAGATGGCTCCCGACCTCACACACTTCTATGGTAGCCATTTTAAAATGGCTTTTTGCAACTTTTGTAAAACTTTGTTTGCGCAGGGGCAAAAATCACCCTGTTACTGCTTGATTTCCACACACAATGCCAAATCAAAAATCAATTCTTACTCAATCTCCTATTTGCCTGAGCACTCTGTACAGTCCCTGAGACTCAAGGGTCAAGCGTTACAGTGGCCTTTTAAAAAATGCACGGCAACCTTATATCGACCTCAATGCAGTTAGAGCAAAATGAATATCTTGTCAACAATGCACATGTCATGAGTCAAAAATAATAGACCAGATCCGGCGCACGAGCCCCCAATTTGTAGCGTTATATTGAGAGACCACTCTTAACCTGGGGAGTTCCTTCCCCCCAATTAGAGTGCCCTACTATACTTTGCTTAGGTTTTCTTTTAGTGCTGACCTTATTGCAGACTCGTATAGAGCCACATAAATCTCCCCCCTCTGCCCACAGTGAGCCAAGAACCAGGCCAGGGACTAGAAAGAATATATATTTATTTTAATTCTAACCTCAATGAATAATAATGTTGTTCAATCACAGCCACCACCCACCTTCTTTGTGGCAGAAAACACGGCTTCAATCACAAAACACACTTTTTCTACATTTACATTTGTCTCACAAACATGGTCAAAACGTTTCCCATGAACCCCGTTGTATGTTGAATTTCAATAATAATAATATGGCACAATACTAGTACATAACATTTCTGGCTGAAGGTTTTTCTGAGTCAAACATATGCACACATTTTGTTTTATGAAAACTAGTTCTCCTTCAAGTCTTGAGATATGAAGTTCCCTGCACACTCAAAATGCAAGCAGTTGAAATTACAGATTTGTAAAAATGCTGGGGGCAAATATTACACCAAAATGTTGCTTAGGAATAGACACAGGGTTGATTTTAAAACCAGACATACATCACATGTTCAGTGTTGGATACATGAGGTGTCACCTTTGCAACGCACTTCTCCCCCAGACCCAAAATCCCAAGCATCAATGACATAAAGCACCCTTCTGTTCAAAGGCCAGGTCTAGGGACAGGGGACAATTTAAAGTTTTTTTCCAGACACCCCTCAATTAGAATTTTTGTTTGAGGGGTGCGGGGCACCCCTTAGTTAAATACAATGTTGAAAGAGTGGTGACAATAGGGAATTTTGTTTTAAGATGAGAATTTTGTTTTCGAGCCTTGAAACGCTTGTATATAGGCGCATTATAAATACCATATCATATCATATCAATACTTTTTATTTAAAAGCACATTTTTGGGACAAGTATCTTTTGGGTGGAAAGGCAAGGTTTGGCGATGGTAACAATTAACAATTTTGTCTTGGTGGAAAGTATATCTTTTGTTTAAAAACAAGTTTCGGTAAAGGGTTCAATTAGGAATTTTCATTTTAGGAAGAGTCACCCCTTTGCATTAGAGAAGTCGGGGGTGAACAGGAAAATCAAGCCACCCCAATTACTTTAAAGGCTATCTTGTATCTTCCTGCTAGGAGAGAGGGTGAATGTTTCGAATTCTTCCAAGCTCTCTCCCCTGTGTCTATCTATTTGTGAGTTAATTGCATTAATATACAGTCAAATAGGCTATGGGTCTACACAATTTGACCCCCACCCACTAATGGAAGAGAACCCACTGTGAAAGGGAATGGGTTAATTAAATAATTCCTCACACTTGCATTTGATTGGACAATCTACTTACTTTTGAAAATCTCTGGGCTCTGCACTCATTGAGACTGAGCAGGGCTTCGCTCTTAGGGAAAATTAGGATTCTGTCCAGCACTTCAGTCAATGGAATTCCACAGCAATCCTCTCTCTATGGTTCCAGGGCAGCCTTGCAGTCTCTGTTTTCTAGCATCCCCAGCCCTCTTCCAATATTTCCAGCCAGATGCCATTTCAGCAGATTTCTTTAGCAGCTGTACCCTCTTCCTTAGTGCAAGACATGTTGCCTCTCTAATCCCCTCCCAAGGAAAATGAACATTAGGCGGTGCTAACTTATGATCTGGCAACCAGGATTGGACATTTACATTTCTCTCCACACCCAAGTTCAGCCTCTCTCTAAGGATTGGTTCAGGAGTCTAGGACAGAAATATTGCAACACTACTTTGAGATTCACATTTTTTTTCCCATGTCAACTTTTTGCCAAAAAGTACCTACATGGCAAAAGTTTGTAATTTACTAATAAATGCCATGAGATATATATATATATATATTACATGGCCACAGAAGTGGCCATGTAGTTATGGTTAAGTTGGTGTTTCCATAGGAAGAGCACTTTTTGGGCGGCTTATGACTTCGCTCTCCCTGGACGAATCCTCACCAAACTTTACGAAAAAAGTATTTGGGTCCCTCTGAATCTTTTTGCAAGGTTTGGTGAGGATTCGTCTAGGGGGGGCAAAGTTATAGGGGGGCCCAAAACTTTTTTTTTTCCCATAGACTGAATGGGAAAACATTTTTGCTCGCGTCTGCAGCCCAAACCGCTGGATGGATTTTCACCAAATTTGGACCAGGAGCAGCGGCTTGGTCCCGAAAGTGTGCTTTTGCAAATTTGGTGAAAATCCGTCCAGTAGTTTTTTAAAAATGACCAGAAAGTAGGTCAACAATTTTTTGGGATATCTGTGTCTGCTTCGCGAACACACTTCCCTGTTCGGTCCGCGGACAGTGTCCTGATTGGTCCATTGAATTGCGTGATGTCCGCGGACATGCGACATGTTCGCTGATTGGACAGCGTGGAGCGTGAAGCGCGGTGAAACTTTGTTCAAAATTTGTATTTAGTAGAGTGTGTTGGTGTGTAGAAGTGTTTGGGGAGGATGGGAGTGTATGAGATAGGATGAAAGTTGTGTTTTTTTATGTGTTAGACGTTCTTTTTGTGTTCGATTTGTCTGCGGACATCACGGGTGTTCTGAAATGTTCTAAATAAACTGAATGGGGGGTGTTCTGAGGACTCAATATGTGTCCGTTTTGTTCGCAAGCAAGCTGAAACTGTTCTAAGAACACTCGCAGTGTCCTGAAATGTTTGCAAATAAACAAAATGGGGGTGTCCTGAGGACGCTGTCCGTATTGTTCGTTGTCAAGTTGAATGTGTTCTAAGAACACTCGCGGTGTCCTGAAATGTTTGCAAATACACAAAATGGGGGTGTTCTGAAGACGTTGACGAACACTTGCTGTGTCCTGAAATGTTCGCAAATATGAATGGGGGTTGTGGCTGACAAGTTGAATGTGTTCTAAGAACACTTGCGGTGTCCTGAAATGTGAGCAAATAAACAAAATGGGGGTGTCCTGAGGACGCTGTCCGTATTGTTCGTTGTCAAGTTGAATGTGTTCTAAGAACACTTGCGTTGTCCTGAAATGTTTGCAAATACACAAAATGGGGGTGTTCTGAAGACGTTAACGAACACTCGCTGTGTCCTGTAATGTTCGCAAATATGAATGGGGGGTTGTGGCTGGCAAGTTGAATGTGTTCTAAGAACACTTCCGGTTTCCTAAAATGTGAGCAAATAAACAAAATGGGGGTGTCCTAAGGACGCTGTCCGTATTGTTCTCTGTCAAGTAGAATGTGTTCTAAGAACACTCGCGGTGTCCTGAAATGTTCGCAAATAAACAAGATGGTGGTGTTCTGAAGACGCTTCTAAGAACACTTGCGGTGTCCTGAAATAATCGCAAATAAACAAAATGGGGGTGTTCTGAGGACGCTGTCCGTATTGTTCTCTGTCACGTTGAATGTGTTCTAAGAACACTCACGGTGTCCTGAAATGTTTGAAAATAAACAAAATGGGGGTGTTCTGAAGACGTTTCTAAGAACACACGCGGTGTCCGGGGAATGTTCGTACAGGGTGTCCTGAGGACGCTGTCCGTATTGTTCTCTGTCAAGTTGAATGTGTTCTAAGAACACTCGCGGTGTCCTGAAATGCTCGCAAATACACAAAATGGGGGTGTTCTGAAGACGTTGTCGAACACTCGCTGTGTCCTGAAATGTTCGCATATATGAATGGGGGGTTGTGGCTGGCAAGTTGAATGTGTTCTAAGAACACTCGCGGTGTCCTGAAATGTTCGCAAATAAACAAAATGGGGGTGTCCTGAGGACGCTGTCCGTATTGTTCTCTGTCAAGTTGAATTTGTTCTAAGAACACTTGCGGTGTCCTGAAATGTTCGCAAATAAACAAAATGGGGGTGTTCTGAAGACATTGCTAAGAACACTCGCGGTGTTCTGGAATGTTCGTAGGGGGTGTCCTGAAGGCGTAGTCCATATTGCCCTCTGTCAAGTTGAATGTGTTCTAAGAACACTCGTGTTGTCCTGAAATGTTCGCAAATACACAAAATGGGGGTGTTCTGAAAATGTTGTCGAACACTCGCTGTGTCCTGAAATGTTCGCAAATATGTATGGGGGGTTGTGGCTGGCAAGTTGAATGTGTTCTAAGAACACTTGCGGTGTCCTGAAATGTTCGCAAATAAACAAAATGGGGGTGTCCTGAGGACGCTGTCCGTATTGTTCTCTGTCAAGTTGAATGTGTTCTAAGAACACTCGCGGTGTCCTGAAATGTTCGCAAATAAACAAAATGGGGGTGTTCTGAAGACGTTTCTAAGAACACTCACTGTGTCCTGGAATGTTCGTAGGTGGTGTCCTAAAGGTGTAGTCCGAATTGTTCGCTGGCAAGTTGAATGTGTTCTATGAACACTCGCGGTGTCCTGAAATATTCGCAAATAAACAAAATGGGGGTGTCCTGAGGATGCTGTCCGTATTGTTCTCTGTCAAGCTGAATGTGTTCTAAGAACTATCGCGTTGATCTGAAATGTTTGTAGGGGGTGTCCTGAAGATGCTGTTCGTATTGTTCGATGGCAAGTTGAATGTGTTCTTAGAACACTCGCAGTGTCCTGAAATGTTCGCAAATAAACGAAATGGGGGTGTTCTGAGGTCACTGTCCGTATTGTTCGTTGTCAAGTTGAACGTGTTCTAAGAACTATCGCGTTGTTCTGAAATGTTTGTAGGGGTTGTCCTGAAAACGCTGTCCGTATTGTTCGCTGGCAAGTTGAAAGTGTTCTAAGAACACTCATAATGTCCGCGGACATTAAAAGTTTCCATAGACTATAGTTGAAATGTTTGACTCTATGGATGTGATATGCTGCGGTGGTTGTGGCTAGGGCATAGAGTCTTGGGTGCATGGCCATTTCACCATGCACCCAAGACTCTATGCCCTAGCCACAACCACCGCAGCAGACTCTATGCCCTGGCCACAACCACCGCAGTATATCACATTCATATTTGCTTATAACTTTGGGTGAAAAACAAATGTATAAGGAACAAAGGTATTAGATACTATGGATGTGATATGCTGCGATGGTTCTCCTTATTATTGTATACTTACTGTTTGGTCTAGTAACCGGAGTACATGTATTTCTTGTTAATTTCGGTGATAAAAGAAAATAGCATGTTAGTATTAGTATTTTGTAATGACTTATTACATTATATAATCAACATACTATTTTTTTTTGGACCCTCATATTTAGTAGATTACAAATCAGAGTACTGTGCAATTTGCTCAGTTTTTGTATTTGTTGCTAAAATTATTGGGTCTGTGGGAGAAAAAAAAATCCACGTTGGATTAAAAAAAAACCTTTTTCTGTTATGCTACAGTTTATTTGTTTGTTTGTTTTCAGTGTTCACTTGTTGTTTCTGGCTAATGCTTTATACTTTGGCTTGTTGCATTTTTTGGAGCACTAACATATCATTTATTTGTTTGGATATTATAAAATTTTGGAGCAGTTAGATACCAATTGGCGTATTCTGTCTATTTTTTTTATATATTTTAGTGGTATTGATTTATCTATTTGGATATTGTTAAATTTTGGGACAGTTAGATACCAATTGGCGTATTCTAAATGTGTATTTTTTGGTCTAATTTAGTGGTATTCATTTATCTGATTAGTTGTTGTAGAATCTTTGAGCAGTTAGATAGCTTTTGGAGTATTCTAACAGTTTATATTTTTTTAACACAAGTTTACTTGGGGTTTAAATACAGTTTAGTTATCAAATTTTGGTTTTAAGAACATCAAATAAGCATTTGTAAGATTTGCTGGTAATCTCTGCTTTAGAGTAATGGTACTATAATTACATTCAAACCATCCACATTTCTTTTTTATATATGCAGTGTAGTGCCCTGAATTGGTTGTGGCTCCTGCGTGGTAGAGTATACCTATTGTTGTGAAGGTTTTCTTACCAAGTGATATTTGACCATGTGTGAATCCAGTCAGCTTGCAGTTGGTTTTGGTACCATCTGCATTGTAACGTAGAAGCATTAGTATTATGAATTTACTATGTGTTTGTATTACTAACGTGGAGCGATTATCTGAATTGCAGGTAGAGCATAATCTACCATGGTTTGCATTTTGAAATGGCATGGATTCACAATTTGGTATTGATATATATATGAAGCGTTCATTGGGGATTTCTTCTTCTGTCACATTGTTGCAGAGAGTGCATGTATGTTTCCACATGTATGAAATCTAGAAGATTTCATTTATAGGTATGTTTTTGTTTTCCAGTACTTGTAGTAAGTACATTAGAAATTCTTGTGGATCTTCCTGTGAGTTTATAGTGAATTTCACCATTCCAGCACAGTAGTCCAATTGTTGTCTTATTCCATAAACACTATACGTGTTGTCAGGATTGTTTGCTGCATTTCTGTGAAGTACTAACATTTGCAAACACAATGGGTCTGTACTGTGTAAGTAAATGTTGTCAACAATTGGTGGTAATTGAAATAGAATATTCATTGCTACATTTGCGTAGCAACTTACACCAACTATATTTGAGAATTTAAATGGTCCAGGTAGTTCTGCATCTAACTGCTTTTTTTGGAGTTTGTCTTCCTTCTTTAAAGAAGTACCTTGTTTACTTTCCCTAATTGATTCTTTTTTGCTTGTGGTACTTGATTAAGTATTAGTTTCTTTTACTCTCTTTGGAGGATTTGCAGTGACATCCTGTTGCATTTATGTTTGATTAATTTTTCTTTTATAACGTTTTACTTTTTGTGGAACAGAATATGTGTTTAGGTGGGGGTGTATAGTGAGCCATGTCTATTGTATTCTAAAATGCAAGGAATATCAGCGTTTATTTTACTTGCATCAAAGTTGATTCGAAATAGACCGTCAGGTGTACGTAAGCGTGATAGTGCTACGTAGCTCATGCCTTCTTTAAAGACTGTGTTACCAATATCTATCATTGCTTTGTCTAGGGTAAGACCTTGTGATTTATGAATCGTGACTGCGTATGCAAGAGTTACAGAAAATTGTTCTCTGCGTACATACATATCTTTGAAGAGAAGGAATCTAGCTGTTGAGCGTCCTATCCTTTTTTACTTCTGAAAGTTTGTCAAAGAGTATATTGACAAACTGAATTTTGTTGTCGCATGGGTATGTTTGAAAGCCAACAACTGTACCCAGTGCTCCATTAACTAGTCCTTGGTCCACGTCAAGGTTACGTTTAAGCATTACTCTGCAATTTAAGGATAATTTTAATATCTTTTCTAAGCCTGCTGTGTTTGAGATTGATTTTTCTAAACTATTTAGTCTTGTTGTGGCTTGGTCACACATGGGTAGTGTCATACCATGTACATCTAGTTTGTCTGTGGCGCTAATTTCCATGATTGGTTGCATTTCTTTACTTAGCATGATTTCATTGAATTTGAAACAGCTTGCAAGAGTTGGTATTAAGGCCACAAAATTGACATTTTTGTGGGCTAATTGTTCCATAACATCTGTAGCACATGCATTATCGCCATAAAGTGCATTAATGTGCTGGGTTTTCAATATTGCTTCTGCTTCTTTAGAAAGTATACCAACTCTGATACTTTTTAAAATGTTGGCATAAGTGAGATCTGCAGATTGCTGCATGTTTTCTGTTAATTCTCTGTATTGGAAATGTTGCCAAAGATTGACATTTACAATGCTGCCAACAGTTTTGCAGCAGAGTTTGTGTCCTAATGTTTTAAAAATAGGCTCACCTTTTACTGGTGTTAATTGAAGCAGATCTCTACAAAACCATTATATTAAAAAAAGACAGTCACAAGTCTGCAAAGAGCTCTTCATAGTCTGTTTTGAGTACTTCTTGTAATCTGAGGTGAATCAAAGCTAACATCAGGTTGGAGACCATGCTCACTTCATCTATTAGTAGCATTTTCATTTGTTTCAATACTCTGCGTTGTTCCATTGCAGCTTCTGCAGAAAGTTTGTAATAGTCTAATTTGCTCTGGTGTTCTACTGGTAATAGTAGTAATCGGTGTAATGTAACACCACCTATGTTGTAGGCAGCTAAACCTGTGGGGGCAGTGACAACAGCTGACAGTTTGTTGTTTGTCAATTGTTGAAAAAACTTACTAATGATTTTGATTAGGAATGTTTTGCCAGAACCAGCTTCACCACTGACGTACAGTAGTATAGGTTTATAATTATGGCAGGAACATTCTTTATTTTCATGTTTTACACCATGTGCAATTTGTTTTGTTACTTCTTGAAAAATGCTACGTTGCCCATTGTTTAGTTTTGATTGTAGTATAGTTAAGTCTTCTTTATCTTCATACTGACACATGGTGTTTTCTACTTCTATCATAGCTAATTCTGCCTCATTTATTATTAGTGGTTCTCCCAGTGGTTCTTGGATTCCTGTTACAGAAGGTTGACTACTGTCAGGAGTGTCCTTATCTAGTTGGGCTTGGAGTTCTTCTTTGTGTTGCTGTTCATTGTGCAACATTGTGTTGTACTGTGTAAAGTTTATATCAGTTATAGTGCTTTCATTTGCTTTGAAAGCATCCTCATATGAGTCATAGTTATCTAGTATTTATTCTTCTTTTCTCCAGGGTTTGAAGAGTTGTAGCAGGGACATGTAATATACTTCTTTATGTTGAGGAGTCTTTAATGACAATTTGATATGATTAATTAAATTTGGTTTAGTGAGTTTAACTAAGCTGCCTTCACAGTTTGTCACTCTATATTTACCTTTTTTTTCATCAGATTTCATATTATTTTTGTATGTGTAGTTTTGGGCTATGTGGTATAGACACATGTTTTCTAAAGTATTACTTCTGTTTGGATAGTATGTGTCCAATAAATTGTTTTTTAAAATGTCTTGGCTGTTGGGATCACGTTTGGCTATTGTTTCTATATCTTCATATGATTTTAGAACTCTTTTTCTAGATTTAGCTGGACCAAGACTTAGCCATACTATATTTTCAGATTTACCATACAATACAGTACTAGTTAAACGATCAGCTGCTTCATATGATCCACATTCTCTATGGGTGAGCATTTTTATGCCCAAGCTGTATAATTTCTGAGACACTGTTTTATCTGATGACAGGTCATGCCAGAGGTCTTGGAGCTCTGTCTTTTCTGCTTTAGTTAAGTATGCTGTGACATATCGTGCAACTGCAGTAGAATTGTCTGCAATGTACTACACATCTATGTTTGCATTCCATAAGTGGGCAATGATTGCATTATAATCATTGATATATTTTTCTTCTTCTTTTCTTTTTATGTAATATGTATTTTTAGGTGACTTACCTTTAACACTATGTCTAACTGAAGACATGAGGTTGTTCACTTGACCTGTATTTGTAACTGGTCTAGGGAAACCAAATCGGCATTTGGTATAGTATTTCCCTTTGTTTTTGTATTTGCGACGAAAATATTTTCCACATTTGTGTCTTTGAAATTGTAAAATGTGTGCATGAAGATCACTATTTGTGGCTTCTGATGGAATTTCACAAGTGACATATTTTTCAATAAACTGTAAAACAGTGGCATCACTGTCTTGACCAAATTTAGGAGCATCTTTAATCTATAAAAGCATGTGGATATGTAGTGCTCCTCTGGCTTGGTATTCTTTTCTCCAAAAGAAGTGTTGCACTTCTCCAAGGGGAGGAACAGTTTTATTACAAATAAAATGTAGCATAGCAATGAAGCGATGGTGACAATATCTTGAAACATTAACAGGATCCAAAGAACAAAGTTCTCCAGGTGTTAGTATATCTATGTTTGTTTTGTTTTTATTTGATATGCATAGGAAATCATGTAAATCTTCCCATGCATATTCTGCACAACTTAATGTAACAAACCAAGTAGGTGGGCCAAGGTTTCTGATCATACAACGTACATCTCCACGACGTCGAAACCAGTACTCTTTAGTACCACGCATATTTGCTAATAGATTTGTAATATTTGATTGTAAAACCTCATCCTTTTGTTGCACTTTTTTTAATAATTGTGTAGCTGTCATATTTTGAAAGTGTGATCCTGATTTTAATGTGTGCAACTCTGTAACATAAAGTTGCTAGTTCACTTTCAAAGAGTAGGTGGAATATATATTCCACATTTTGTCTAAATCTGGGATCTTCAGAATACATCCGTAATGAGCAGTATTCTGAAGCTGATATATGAATAGGTCTATCATCATACCTTCCTCCTTTGCCAGTTGGAAAGAGTAGAGTAAAAGCACATGCTTCTATACTTTTTTCCCATATGCTGATTGGCGATCCTTTTGTTTGACGCATTTGGTACGTTTCCAGTACATCTTCTATGGTGTCATTAGAGTGCAAAGGATGAATTGTATAATGGTCTAAAGTATTTGATATTGTAGCAGGATCTAGTAGCTCAAATTGACCATATTCTTGTGTTTCTTGAATTATTTCAGTTGTATCTTTCAAGTTTTCTTCAATATTAATTTCTTTGTAATATTCATTATTCTCTTTAAGATATTGTAAGGCTTGTCTAACTTTATGTAAATCTACCAGCTGTTGCCATATTTTTTTGTCTTTTGTAGGTACTCCATTTACTAGAATAATTAATGATTGCTGCATTGGACGTTGCACTCCTAGAGTATGCACATTTTCTTTTAGATCTAATGGTAAATAAACTACTTTTCCACGAATGCCTTTTACCAATTCAGAGGGAGGTAATTTTGCTGTTTTTGGTTGAAGGCGTATTATTGCTTGAAATGGGTGTACTGTTTGAATTATGATGCTCTCATATAAATGAAGTTGTTGTAGGGGTTTTGGTACTGGGTATAATTCCAAATTATTTGTGATGGCACCTGAAGGAGTTTGGTTGTTGTCAAGTTTTGTAGTGCAGTAACTGCAAAGTATTAAGTGGTCAGTTATTTCATATTTGTTTTCTGCTACAAGGTAGAGAACTAATTCAAACCATTTAGAATCTTCATTGTCTTCTATTTTGTATGATAGGTCTACAGTTTTTGTGTTACTTTTATAAAAAGTTCTACGGCAACATACACATACATGGTTTGGTACTTCAGCTGATGTACTTTTAAATTTTAATATTTCTTTTTTGTATGTGTTTAGCAAAAGGTTGCCATGTGTAGAGTTGTTGCTTAATTGGTTTAAAGCTATTTCATTCTGTAAATGGCTTTCACTTCCAAAATATTTTTTCTGGATATAGTCAATTTCTTCAAGTAGGTCTTTTGCTGTACCATTTAGAAGGATGTTATTTAAGTTTGCTAGTGCTAAAGCAGGACTTTTAGCATAGTACAGTTTATAGACTAGATTTCTTATAGTTGAATGATGTGTTGATATCCTTTTGATATCATGGAAAGTGGTTTTACAAGTAGGTCCTGTAATGCAGGCCAATGAATGTCCTTGTAGTCCTGTGTACTTGCGCACTGGACAGGTATCCATATTTTGCAGTAATTTAATTTTGATTTTGTCTTTGCTTTTTACATATTTATTGAGGAATTGGTGTAAAGATTTGAAACATTGTTTGGGAATGTTACACATTGACGTGCATGGCCATTTGTACACTAGACATTCTGATTCAGTTGAATGGAGGGGTAATTCTAAGTTTTCAGGGCATATTTTTGTAAGGAGTACTTCTTGTTCCATTATGGTATTATTCACTTTTTCATAACCTTGACCACTGCTATGTATGGCAATTGTATTTGTTTGCTTTTGTTTGTACGCTTCTTCATTAAAATATGGTTCTGTGCTCGTAGTGTGATTCTATTCACCTCCGCAGATACTTAAGAAGTTCTTTCTGTTGACATTTCGCTTATTGAGAAGTCTTTTTTGTAATTTAGTTATTAGTTTTGTTAGTGGTTTCATTTTGTTTAACAGTAAAATAAATAACTTTCTTTTGAGAAGAATTGCACAGTCCATCAACGCTTCTAAGATTAATTTCCTACGATAGGTTTTAAGCATTGAACCTGATTTCTCTCCTATTTTTATAAGATTTTGAAGGACTTTGTGACGGTACATTTTGGCTAAAATACTTTTCTTGGTATGCTTACTTTGCACTATATTAAAATTTAAAGAAGTAGTTTTATCTGTAGTGATAGCTGATTGTCTGTTAATTGTTTTTTGGTTTGTTTTACATTTTGATAGAGGAGGCAAAGTTTTTGTACTTGAAACTTCTTGGTTTTCACTAAATGACTGTATTAGCTGTTTTGTTTCAACTTTTTTTACAAATTCTGCTAGAGATGGATGCTTATGTTGGACACTTTTATTTTCATTTGCTCTACTTTTGCGTTGCTTTCTACGGACTTGACTTTTGGTAGGCATCCTTTAGGGTCTGTTGAAAAACATAAAGAAGGTATGGGTTGGGGTGTTCTGCAATGTGTGTGTGCTGTGTGCATGAGTGTTTGAGTAAGATGATAAAGATGTATGTAATGGTGTGTGATTGTGCATTGGGAACTACAACTAGTAGGGATAGGTATTCTTGAATTTATGTGTTACTAAACTGGGGTTCAGATGACAAAAAAAAAGTAAGCTAGTGGTGTGGAAAAGTACAAATAGTAAATGTAATGTATACAATTAAAACAGTTGTTTGTTTTATAATATGAAAATTGTAGCGGTTCAGTTTGGTAATTTGTGTGTCAAAAAATAGGAATTTGTGGGCCATTCTGGCTGTAAATCGCTGTTTAAGACATGGAGATTTTTGGACAAAATGGTACACAATCTCTATTTTTAGGCACAGAAATAGCTTGTATTAACTTTACAGTATGTTTGAGTAATAATGCAAATATTATGGTGATATTCTACTTACTTTTTTTCTTACATTAACAGGTAACTTCTTAGTTCTTCTTTGTTCTTCGAATTCGGCTTCTTCTTTTCGGGAGACTGGTCTTCAGTGCAATTGTAAAAGATTCAAATTAGTAATTTTGTTTGTATATAGCGCTGTTTTTAATTTAGATATTGATTTTTTTAATTGATATCCTCAGCGCCTTCTTCAAAACCATTAAACTAATTTATTTACATAAGATACATTACATCAGTTCAGTACATATGATATGTTCTTAATGAACAAATTGTATTGAATGACTAACTGTAGCAAAAAAAATATCTTTACTATGTCTTGTGAAATTTATAATGATTTGAGTGTGTGTGTATAAATAAAGTAAATAGTATAAAGGTTTATAAGTGATCGTTGATTTTAGGAAATTGAAAAAAATACAGTAAATTCATTTTACAGATTACACAAGCTAAAAGTCTGTTTGAAAATGTGTTCATCTACTGTACAGAAAATATGCATACCTGAAGTTTGTGTTCATGCATATGGATATGCATGGAGCTGCAAGTAGAAATCTTGGAGACTTGTACAGTATTTCTGGTAGATGGAGCTTGCCAATGATATGACACTTGTACTCAGAGAGATTCACAGTACATTTGCAGTGCTGATCTATGATGATGCAGTTAGATGTAGAGGTCTTGAATGTGATTGGTGCATGGTCATGTGACTTCGTAGCTACATCCAATGAGGGAATGGCAGAGAGAGTGAAGGTGACATGGCGGTGGTTCGCGGACATCAGTAGTTACATCTGGGGATTTTTGGGTTCAGAAGTCATGCAAATGAGAATGAGTACTGAAAGGGATTGGTCAGGAAAGTTTGGTGGGTGTGTTGTGCCAGAAGAGAGTTTCTCATATACTGTTTTTGCTGAGAGAACAACAGATAGCTATGTCTGTGTGTTTTAGGAAAAAGATTGTATGGATTTTGGGAGATTCATGGATATATTGGTTGAAGGTGCATGCAGAAAGCTGTGGAGTAGCTGTAGATCTTGGATTCCCACATGTGGAAGTACACTGGCATGGAGTACGTGGAATGAAGTGGTTGGACTTGCTACCTCTCTGTGCTACTTTGGAGACAGAGCAACATCCAGACATAATTGTAATTCATTGTGGAGGGAACAGGTTAGGACATGTGACTGGATTTTTTTTGCAATTTGCTATGAAAGAAGGTCTTGGGAAGGTTATGGACATGTTTCCTAATTCTCAAGTGATATTTTCATGGATTGCGCAGAGACAAATGTGGCTTTGTTCTTCTTCATTTGGTCCACAAATGGAAAAAGCAAGGTGCAATGTTAATAAAGCTGTTTGTGCCTTTCTAAAAGATTTTGGCATGTCTTCTTTTCACAATGAAAATATTCTGTTTCGTAGTACAAACATTTTTTGCAGCGATGGAGTCCATCTTACTGATGGTGGCAATCAGATTTTTCTGAGAAATGTACAAAATGCATTGTGACCTTTTTTGGAATTACAACATCCATTTTGAAGTAGGTGTTAAGCATTTATAATTATTGACTTACAAACACCTCCCAAAGGCTCTTTTCAGTGCCCCCACTCCCTCCCAGAGAAAATTGCCATGTTTGTGATAGGGTAGCAACCCAATTTTTTAAATGTTCGCGAACTGTCCACGGACTTCTAAAAAATACAAAGGGCCGTCTTTTATAGGGGTGCTTGTGCACGGTGCGCGGACATGCGCGCTGTCCACGGACAGATCGAACACAAAAAACAGGTTCGAAAAGTTTCAAAAGGTATGTAGAAACTCAGGATTACTATGTGGGACTTGTGCCATGGTGAGATTTTATTGAAAAATGTTATGGATTAATTGAAAATGTACTTTTAAATTGTTCGGGGACACGAACAGTGTCCGCATTCAGAACACGCGATCAGCGTGAGTGCGGTCATATGATCTGTTCGCGAACAAGTCTGCGAAGGAAGCGCATGTCCGCAGGACACCAAATGCACGGAGATTAGTTAGCGCATGCGCGTAGATGTTCTACGGACACTGTTCGGGTCCTGAAGTAATTAAAAATGCGTCACATGTGAAACGAACATTTCAGGACACTGCGTGTGTTCTTAGAACAGTTTAAACTTGCTAGCGAACAGTAAGGACAGATATAGTGTTCTTCAGGACACGTCCAATTTTGTTTATGTACGAACATTTCAGGACACCAATTGTGTTCTTAGAAAAGTTTCAACTTGCTAGCGAACAGTACGGACAGGTATAGTGTTCTTTAAGACACCTCCATTTTCGTTTAATTACGAACAATTCAGGACACCGCGTGTGTTCTTAGAAAAGTTTGAACTTGCTAGCAAACACTACGAACAGGTATAGTGTTCTTCAGGAGACCTCCATTTTCATTTACGTACGAACATTTCAGGACACCAATTGTGTTCTTAGAACAGTTTAAACTTGATACCGAACACTACGGACAGATATAGTGTTCTTTAGGACACTTTGATTATTTTTTTTTACGAACATTTCAGGACACTGCATTTGTTCTTAGAATAGTTTCATCTTGCTAGCGAACACTACGAACAGGTGTAGTGTTCTTCAGGAGGCCTCCATTTTCGTTTATTTACGAACATTTCAGGACACCAATTGTGTTCTTAGAACAGTTTCAAGTTGATAGCGAACATTACGGATAGTGTTCTTTAGAACACTTTAATTTTAGTTTCTTTACGAACATTTCAGGACACCACGTGTGTTCGTAGAACAGTTTGAACTTGCTAGTGAACACTACGAACAGGTGTAGTGTTCTTCAGGACACCTCCATTTTCATTTATTTATGAACATTTCAGAACACCTGCACTGTCCGTGGACACCTACATTGTTTTTTTTTTTTTTAAACGAAACTATTTACAACACAATATGAAAATTAAACTTTATTTAACATATATTAATAATTTATGACAGAGAAGGTGAGGCAGAAACAGAAACAAAAACAGGAGAATTAGGGGTTTCAACATGATTGTCATTAGGTGAAGAAGGGATGGAAGTCTCATCAAAACGTTTTGGGTTATGGAGAGGGTTTGGGGATAATTGACTGGGATATGGTGAGGAGGGACAAGTACATGTGGGGCAATGGTACGAGGTTTTTGGTTTAAAATGATCTTCCACAAAAGTTTTCAATTTATTAAAATTCGTCAACAATAAATCCATTTTTTCTTCTATACTGTGAAAAGTGTTATCCATAACAGGTTTTTCTGAAGTATTTTCTATTTTGGTATGCTCTGTACAAAAATATATATATATATGTTAAATGTATACAAAATAATAATAATGAAATGGTTTATATTATAAAGTGTTTACCATTAGTTTCACTATCTTGTGACATTTCTTCATGTGGAAAATGCTCCTCTAGCCATTCCAGAGTACTAGACATTTCTGTGAGAAAAAAAAGATAATATATTTTTTTAATCTAATACAGAAAGTTTATAAATATATGAATAAAATTAAGTAAACTTACTATTTCAGGTAAGATATGTCCTATGTACTCAGTGGATCTGCTCTTGTTCTCAGTTCTGTCGTGTTTGTGAGGTAATTATGTTGGAAGCCAATTTATCTTCTTGTGGTATATTCCATTTTAGAACATAGTGCATTTAAATGAATGGTTAGTGTGTTGTATATATGGGTTACATTTCTTATGTATTAGTACATATAATGTGTTTGTGTGCTCCTTTTTGAATTTGTTAAATGTTCCTATGTTATGATATAACAATCAAACATACCCCCCCAGAGTTTTTTTGTAGTGGTACTGTTCTTCGAACATGTCCGCGAACATTAAATGTGTTCGCAGACATCAAGTACAGTAGAAGAGATTCAGTCAGTTCCATATGACATGTACATAAAGTCAAAGTCATTATTGTTAAGTTGCACTACTAAAAACCTATGAAATTCAGTGAAGAAACTTTGTTAAATGGACGTTATGGTTAAGTTGCACTACTAAAAACCTAAGAAATTCAGTATAAAAACTTTGTTAAAGGGACGTTATGGTTAAGTTGCGCTGTTAAAAACCTATGAAATTCAGTGAAAAAGCTTTGTTAAAGGGACGTTATGGTTAAGTTGCGCTGCTAAAAACCAATGAAATTCAGTGAAAAAACTTTGTTAAAGGGACGTTATGGTTCCAAGTAAAACCGAAAAACCCTTGAAATTCGCCAGTTATGGTAAGCTAAGCAACCATAACTCGCGCCACCACCGTGCACTGCTAAGCCTAATACCCAGGACATCAAATATGACATCACAAATGTCATTGAAAGGTTTTTAGCAGCGCAACTTAACCATAACATCCCTTTAACAAGGTTTTTTCACTGAATATATATATATATATATATACATATATATATATATATATATATATATATATATATATATATATATATATATATATATATATATTTCTGTTCCGCTTCAGCTATTCATGGGGGATTTGATTAAACGACAGCCTTGTTCGCACCATGGTGCACGTATGCGTCTATACAAAAAGTATAATAGTTATGAACATGCAATTTTTTTTCCAGATACTTAATTTTACAGTCCATAAACTCACCAATTCTTATATTCTGGACATTTTCAGGGACAGTCAGAAATAGAATTCAGATGATAAGATGATTTCCAAAAATCACATGTTGATCAAGTTTACATCGGAATAACCAGCTCCTTACTAGCTTTCAAATTACCTATGAATGGACGCAGTGCGACATATTGTTGCTGAGAAAATCACTAGTTATGATTGCCCCATTTAAACTAATGGGAAATCTTCACAGGTATGTAAATCTTAGCTCTCATTTGTCCAGACCAGTTTCATTCCTTGGCAAGCATGTGACCAGATCCACCTGGACTGAATGTTTGCTTATGGCCATGGTAAAAGCGATTAGCCTCTTTGTTGTTTGAAAGTTGGTGGCCTGAGGTGATCCTTATTATGCAGCAGAGAGTTCACCTTTGCGTGTCATGCCATGAGGCCATGCTGTCATCTGGCACTTTGTCCCGTTATGTGAAGTTGACCAATATTTTGATCTCAAAACCTAATATTTCTTGGCATTTTTCTCCCTCCAGAGCTGGGTCTGTGATGATCTGGACCTGTCGTAAATACTTAGAGTGTACATCCGTTTTGAGATTTCCCATCACGATAAGGAGCCAGGCAGGCCTTGAAATTTGCCCAACAACAAGCAACAGGGTCTGTCTCGAGCCTAAGGAAACAAAATAGCCTTTTTCAATTGTTGCCGGTATTTTGCCTGTGAAGCATGTTATCTATTTTAATGATAATGATAATACTGTGTTATTTATATAGCGCCTTTATCCAAAGCGCTTTACAGAGCACATATTTACATACAATATCACCCAACCGAAATTGGTACTCGTTTATCGACCTCGGAAGGCTGAAAGGCTGAGTTGGCCTTGCCGGGATTCGAACCTGCAACTTGCAGATCACGCTCAGATCGCAGCAGCGAGCGCTCAAGTCTTTTGCCTATTATCTTTATTTTAGCAGGCAAACATTTGTGTCACGTCTTGATTTAAAAACTGCAAATGCACAGGCAAAGTCATTTTAATTTCAGTGTTTGAAAACCCAGGTTTTCATGTAAAAGTGGCCTTCGATTTTCTCTTGAAAAGCCAATTAAAGGCTGCACTTCAGTTTGACCTTTCCTTTTGTAATGAAAGATAGGCCTTTTGATTTCCAATGCTTGGCCATTCACTTAGCCTTTCCTTTTCATCACAATTCTTCCTTGTGTTACTGGCAGAAACACACGCAGTCTGCAGTAATATGCCCATTTGCAGTGTGGACGTTTTTTTGAAGGCTGGCAGATTTTCCCAGTGGGCCAGGAATATCTTATAGTAATACAGTTTCATAATTTGTGCATATTTGCTGTATTACTGCGGCTGAACCAATTGTTGTCTTACATGGTATGTGGTAACAGATTAGGTATACCTAGGGACAACAGTCAAAGTAGGAACTGTAAAAATACAAATACAGATTTGTTTATTTTTCTAAAGGAACTAAACAACCTCCCCAACATATTTTAAGACTTGTGAAATTATATAATCAAACTCCATTCCTAGAATATCTGGGGAAAATGTTGGTTAGTGCCTTTAAAAAAAATATTGAATCATTTTCGATGTGATTTGGTGTTATGGTTTTCGTTAATATCACTGGATACCGTATTTCTGGTAGTTTGAAGATTCTTATGGCGGCACTAAGTGATATATGGATGCATTTCTTAAAAGTTGTCAGCAATAAGATCCCTCATAGGTTGAACTTTAGAATACATATACCTAGCACAAACTGTGACTTGTTAGCACTTTATAATCTGGTGCAAAAGAGTAAAACTATTGGAGTGTGATTTTCTCTTTCCTTCTCTCATAATGATATTTAATACATTGATAACATGATTGCATCTAATGATAGTATGGTGATGAATAAATGTTTTAAGCTGTTTATGTACACCCATGTATGGAGGGATATTATGTATATTTGTGTATTTTGTAATGTGTGAAAAGTTAAGATAACTATAAAACACTAATACAAAATAAATAATAATGTTCATATTGTGACAAAACACCCTCAGCGCAGTGGTACCCTCTCCCAAAGCTAGCATCATGTTTCCTGGAGGTGGACGGGGCTCAGGAGAGGTAGAGTAACTTAAAAATCTATGTTGGCTGTTGGTTTGAAAAGGACCTTCACAGCCCGTTTGTTCACAATTCTGTAGTGCGAGAAGCAATATCCTTCCTGTGCAAGGTGGGTGAATGTAACCTTGTGGGACACGTTATCGCACTTGGGGTGTTCCTGGATGCCTGCTTTACAAAATAAATGATCAGCTTTTCTGAAAGCAGAACTCCCCAGGCCAGAACCTGGGAGCTAGACTTTGGGGAAAAAAAGTAAAATGTTCACAAAACCCAGTGGGCATTGCTCAGTTTCATGCCTTCACCTTTCAACTGTGTTCTATGTGAATTCACATATATAACATGCCAGTTACTTGGAAGCATGTGGTAGAAGTTAGATGATAGGAAACGTAGTGTCAAAATGTGTCTTCTGTTGACTTTCAGCTAATTTCCAGCTGTGAACATCTGGAGCTTCATTACATAAACTTTGTCCTTCTGTATGTTCTTCTTGGGACATAAATACAGAAACTTTGTACTGGTGCAAATGCAATTTTGTGCGGTAATGGCTCAACTGCAAAAAGTGTTCCAGTGTTAAAATAGCCTTAAAGACAGAGGGTGGGGTCATTATCCCGAGTGATAATGACTTATCCTGAGGTCTGTAAGGTGTTTAGCACATGCTGGTATCAGCCGTATAGATTTTGAAAGTGTGGTTGCAACATAGAAAACGTAAAATAACTACTAAAACTGGGTAGAAAATTTTAAATGAACTTTTCTTTTATAATAAATTAAAAATTAACTTTTATCTTATATTTAAAAAACAAAGTTATCTCCATATGTTCAGCTTTTTATTTGCAAGCTTGTTTGAATTGGAAAGGTTTTAACATAATGATGCATTAGGCGTAACATTAAAGTAAATCGTTTCTCTGTAAGAAAGTGAGTGCATTTTCACCTGATTTAGCTTTCTCTTTGATGCATTAAATTAGATGCTGCAGTGAAAACACAGAATCCTAGGATAAGGAGTCTTTCATTAAATGAAATCTGGAAATGGTATTTGTTTGTCCATGTCTGTTTTTGAAGTCAGACTAATCAGAATGCAGTCAATACCAATAGTTATTGACTGCACTCCCAAAATTCGGATTGGCTGAGAGGAGGTAAATAATGATTTCGATGTGTTAATATGTATTCTTTTAATGTATTTTTGCACCAATTAAATGTTTGCTCCAGTACTAATATATTCACTGTTAACACTAATGCAGACCCTGTCCTAGTAACAAAATTCTCTGAAAGATTACTCTTTTGCAGTATGGACATGTTTACACTTGGGCTAATGCTGTGAAAAATTGCATTTGCACCAGTGGACATTTTCTGAAATTGGGCCCCAGAAGACTGTGGATCCTTTTAAAGCAAAGACAAATTACATGCAGGGACTCGTCAATTTCAATTCTTACATGCTGTTGTACCCACTGCATGCAAATTTAAACATTTGCAAGGAGGATTGGAAAGTAAAGAGTAAAATCAGGTGAAATCTCCTTTACTTTTCCTTTTTACTCCCCTTCTTACAAAAAAGTAAACACTGCCTGCACATTCCACTTCGAAGACAGCATTTGAGAAAGCCCGTGCTTTTTAGCAGTTGCTAATTCAAGGCGGGTTCCACAGCATTCTATTCTTTTTACACTTGCATGAAAATCTCCTGCATGTGTTCATCTCCTGCTCCAGCCCATTTTCATTTGCTTCCAATGTGGAGAACGGGCACTAAGCGGTGTTCACATCTGCACCGTGCTTTCCACCTCCTTCCAGGAAGAGCACTTTATTTCATGCTTGATGAGATTTTCGTGCAAGCGTAAAACGATTGGATTCCTTTGGAATCCACCTCGAATTAGCATCTGCTAGCGAGCAGACAGATTCCACAGGAATCCATTCATAGACGCCTTTTGCAAAGGGGTCTTTGCAGGTGATGTTTTCTTTTTTAAAGGACAGAGGGCCTCATCACAAGTTGGGTGGTATCCCGGCTGTAATACAACCCAACTGTAATAGCGCTAGCACTCACCGGTCTGGCAGTATTATCGATGGATCCCTGATTGGGCAGTAACGGTAAATACCCATTCCCCATTGGATCCGATGGGGCAGTTTCGGTGCTAATACCACACGCTAATACAGCCGGTGCTAATGGGCCTCATTACGACCCTGGCGGTAAGGGGTTTACGCCAGCGTTAGCTGCGCCGACCCCTTACCGCCAATTACGAGGTCCCTTAGCGCCATGGAGCTTTTAACACCCGCTTTTCGCGGGTGTTAAAATCCATGGCGCTAAGGGACCATGGAGTTAATTACGCCACCGTAATTTACGGTGGCGTAATTAACGCCTTCCCCACTCCCATTATGCCCTATGGGGCAAAAATGGGAATGGGGAAGGGTAAATGGGGATTGGGGACTTACCGCCCCGCCAAGGTCGGAATGGGGCGGTAAGTCCGCCAACCACCATGGCGTAAACGTAGTTTACGCCATGGTGGTAAAGTGACGGCCCAGGCGGTAACTTACCGCCTGGGTCGTAATGAGGCCCAATGCCACCGGAAACAGGGTGCTAAATGGGATTTTCACCATCAGAAAAAAGCTGGTGGTAAAACAGCCCATTTAGCGCCCAACTCGTGTTAGGGCCGGCCGTTAAATGCGGTGGTAATACCGTTAACGCCGCATTTAAAGGCTGCAGCCCAACTCGTGATGAGGCCCAGAGAGTAAAACTGAGGAGTGAAGGTGATTTCCCCTGGTTCTGGTCTTCACTATTGTACTATGCCTTGCAAAGGTTTAAAAATGCATGCGGAAGACCCAAGAGCATGTAAGTCTTAACGTTGATGGTCCCCTGCAAGCGATCTCCGGCTGTTTCTCAGAAAACTGACCCTTGATGCCTATGGGTTTAGTGCACAACACAAATGTAAAACTACATTAAATAAATAAATAAAGAAATAAAATGTCTGCCAATGTTCCCGTGCAGTACACGGTGGTTCCTAGCATTCACTGGACCAAAGGTTTAAAGGATAAATGTAAGTGATTAAGCCCCTGAATTCGCTATGATTCCTGCTCTTGAAAAGTGTGTGCTGTTGAAGCGCTTTCGGAGCCACAGGGCTCCAGCAGGTGAGAAACTGCAAACAAGTCAGCAATGGGGGAAAGTCAGTAGAAATAGTTATTTTGGTTCAAACACACTATTAGACGTATACAGGCCAATATTTAAGGGGACTCTGCGTAGGAGTTAAGAATTTAATTTGAAATATCAGCTGCTAGGTTTAAGTTCCACTTCCAGCTTGTGATGTCATTGATAGGGGTAGCTTATGAGAAGCAGCTTAGCTTTCCCCTAACGTGACATCACACGCAGCAAGCGAACAGTAAATACACCAAATGACAGCAATACTTAGAACAGACTGGCAACATTTGAACACTTTCTTTCCCTTTTACACGATTTATGGATAAAACTCCCCTTTGGGGAGAACTAGACGTAGGTTTAGCGCTGTAATAAAAGGCAGAACATCATTGTCAAGGACACCCGACACGCTGGGAACATCTGCAGAAGGGGGCGTGCTAGGTCCAGGCTGTTTCCGCATGCTGTGAGGTCGTGCACCTATGGGGGTCTCCAGTGCTAGTCCTGGTGTTATGGGATCCGAAGAACCTGACGCAGGCATACATATGAACTCAGTGGTATGTGCTTCAACGAAACTACACTGAGTTCACAGGAGAACTTGAAACCCTCAAAAGGCTGAAAAAGATTGATGCATGCGTTAAAATTGGCAATAACTAAAGCGTGCAAGTCACAAACAGCTTCAGGCAGATTTCCATCCTACAGGTGCAAGTGAACGGCAACTAGCGCTCGCAATACGCACCGCCGCATGCCTAGCAGGCTAGACGTGCAACTGGCTCTTCCCCATCCCTACTGCCTTTAAGATTCCGGGGTCTGCCTAGATACTTTATTTATTTATTTATTTACTTTGTTTATTGATGGTCATGTCGATATTCACACAATACAATAATATTCTTCACAGTGCAAAATAGTACCAACAGGTTACATATATTTAGGAATTGAGAGATCATGGCAAGGAGGCAGGGGAAAACCCCTTATCGGATATCATCTCACACAAGTAATTTCTGAAAGGAGCCCATTCATCTTTGGGTTGGTTTGTTGCAGGCATGGTCATTATGAATTGTTCTTCACATTCGTTTACAGAGGACAATTCACTGAGGAAATTGTTAATTCTGGGTGCATTTGTGGCCTTCCAGCATTGCAGTATACATCTCTTAGCGACAGCACATGACACATTGAAAAGCCTTCTCGTGGTTTATATGATATGATATGATAGTTTATTTATGTAGCGCTCATACACAAGTGTTTCAGAGCGCGACCAAGCAAGGGGAGGGGAACAGGGGAGAACAAAAATACGATCTTACTAGGCCCAGTGACATTAAGAACGCACAACTGCATGGAAAAGGGAAAAGGGGGAAAGTGCGTGGAAGGGGAGAAGTGGAAAGTGCGGAACAGAGGAGAGAACAGAATAAATAATACATGGATTAGATAAATGAAGTGAAAATGGTAGTGCAGCCAGACAAGTAGCAAGTGCATGATTAGTCAGATAGGGTATATCTGATAGGTTTCAGCCACCTTACCAATGTCTCCAAAAAAATATTTCAGGGGAGCAAGAGAGACCGGGATTTGCGTTATTTTCTCAATAATCTCAGCAACATTATTCCAAAATACAGCAATTAGAAGGCATGTCCAATACATATGAAAAGCATTCGCGTTCGGATCCCCACACTTCAAGCATTCCCCCAAACAGTTCTCAGTAAACTTGGCCATTCTAACAGGGGTGTAATGTAGTTGGTTGAGGGTTTTGAACTGAATCAAGCGCAGGCCAGAGTTTAAAGATACTGCGTTTGTCAGTTGGCAGTATCTGTGCCACTGTTCTTCACTTAATGTCGTACCAAGGTCTGATTCCCATGTTGTTTTGATGGTGTTTAGGGATGGAGTATGAGTTTGTATTAAGGCATACAGTTTGGAAACCCCTGCCCCCTCTCCAGATGTTATTGCTCCTACGCATTTGTGTGTGACAGGCTCTTTTGGGATCATTGGCCAACGTGCACGAAAGCAGCCCTCATGCGGTGATATTGGGGCAATTTCAGCTGTCCTCCCCCTATAGTATTCACAAAGTCGTTTAGCCTAACATACTTGCCTTCGGGGTACAAGTCTCGCATCTTTAACTGTTTATCTGGGTCCCAGGTTGTCTGGTGGTTTTCATTGAATGTAGGGGAGATTCCAGGGAAGCGCCAGAGCGGGGCTTTGGGGTTGTAAGGTATCTGCCTAGATACTTTCTGATTTCCTAGTAGTTTTTTCCAACTCCTGACCGGCAAAGGCCGAGCCAGAAAGATAGGGTGACCAGACGTCCTAGTTTTTCCTAGACTGTCTGGGCATTTGCACCTCCGTCCAATGGGACGCAAGACATTTTTTAAGTTTCAAAACCACGTCCTGAAATTTGGGGATTGGGAGGATACCATCCCGGTTTTTTGCAAACCGATGGAAAAATCATGATGCTCGACCAAAAACTGGTATGGTATCCACCCATTCCCCAAATCCCGGACTGGGTTTTTAAACGTAAAATAGCCCCGGGACCCCGAGCGCTGCAACCAGAATCGGCCTTAGGGCAGGGCAGGCCGGTCGACCGCCCGGGCACCATAGTTTCCCAGGGTGCCATTAGCCGCCCAGGGCGCCAGCTCAGGCGAGGCTTTCAAGGGCTACCCCAAGTTGGCGTGGTTGGAGAAGTGTCATTTTGAAATGAAATGTGCTCTCTGGATTTAACAACCTGCTCCGGCGCAGGAGTGGGGCGATAATCATCTTAATAGGGGGCTGCAGCACCTATTGTTGTTAAATGCGCCGGCTCCCGTGAGCACATTTCATTTTAAAATGACATTTCTCCCACCACAAAAAGAAACATTTGGTGCCTCTTTCCCCTCTCCCCCCAATTGACCAGGGGCACGGATTGAGGTGGGAGCGCAACACTTTTCTTTTTCTGCCGCGCCCGGTGTGCTGCTGCCACCAAGGCCGGCACTGGCTGCAACACGACACAGGGCAGGCCAACCACATAGAAGTAGAACTGCAGTTTCACCGCTGAAGCTGTAGTCCCACCTCTATGTCAGTGGTCTGTCGCGTTTTTTTTATTTTCAAAATCTGGTCACCCTAGAGAAAGACAGACCCATGTTTCAGTTCTTTTGGGGCACCTGCTGGCTTTTTACCGCCCTCATCTATTTGATCACAGGATTCTAATAATTAGCTATTTATTTATTTATTTTATTTACAAATGATACATACTTGAGAACTTCTTATTGCTGGTTTGGCTTCTCCTTGAAATACAATGGGCCTCATTACGAGGTGGGCGGTAAGGGATTACCCGCACCGGTAAGGGCACCGGTAATCCCTTACCGCCCTGCTACGAGTTCCCTTTGCGGGTCCTCCCTTAACGCCTGGTTTTTCCAGGCTTTAAGGACAGGACCCGCAAAGGGACTTTAGAGCTAATAACGGTACCGCAATTTGCAGTACCGTTATTAGCGCCTTCCCCATTCCCATTGAGCTCTATTGGGGCTCAAATGGGAATGGGGAAGGGCCCTGGTGAATGGGGAATTACCGGTCCCGCCAACCTTGGAATAGACTGGTAATGGCTCCATTCACCAGGGCGGAGTCGGTAAGGTTTTGGATGCAGCCATGGCCCTAATAGCGCCATGTTTACCTCCAACCTTGTAATGAGGCCCAATGCCCCCAAAGTGGCAAAAGTTTCTATAAGAAAAGTGTATCCAGGGCCCTGGTTTTTGGCAGGCAGACTTCGTGCAGCATCGAACACATCCTTCATTGGAGGAGAACGTGAGAAAGCTCCCAGCCAGCGTGTCTAAGCGTTCCCAGACCATTTACCGTCTAAACGCGGTGGCTGCAGGGAGGCGAGCCTCGCTCTGCATCTAGCCGCGCGAGGTCAGAGGTCGAATCACTCCATCTCGGCGGCCCGATGGCTTGAGTTGTTGTGGAGGAATAGCATGCGGCCGGCTTGGCGGCTTCGGCCTTTAATGAGGATAAACCGCCGGTCTGGGCGAGCTCTCACACCTCATTAAATGGCGGGCCCGCGGAAAGCCTTCAGCGGCGCTGATCGGCCGAGTCCTTTAATCTATTAAGTGTCCGGGTCTCCAAGGTTGGAGGAGTCTAGTTGGGGGGGAAAATCTAATCAGGAACGTTAAGGTCAGGAAAGCGATGGGGCATCGAAGTGTGGGTACTGTAACAGCACGGATATAGCGCTGAGAAACCGCGGGTTTCAACTGAGCGAGGCCCACGCGCCGTCCGCCCCCGGCACCAGCAGGAAACTGACGCATTTTTTATTTGCTAGTTCATTTGTTTCCCTTCTTAACCCCGTTCCGCTGATCAGCAAAGCCCTGGGGCACGTGGGCTGATATCGAATCAATGTTATTACATTAGGTCAGCGCAGGCCGGGTCGCCATCCAGACTCCTGAGCGTCCAGCGTGGCTCCGGTGATTGCTGGACCCCGGGAGGCGTTTATTATTAATTTCCAGAGCCTGCCCCCGCCCTGGGAGCTGTAGGCTAAATCACAATTACTTCCGCCTCGCGCCGCGGAGTGCACCCATTTAATTCTCTGTACTGCACAGTTTGCATGGAGGGAGACAACGAAGGTCGGTCTGAACACACAGGTCCCCTGCTGAAGTACACCTAATGGGCAATGGCGTTACATGACGTCTGCATACAGGCTGTTTTGTATTACGTCGGTAGGGTCTCCCAGGCCAGGGTCTCCCACCCTCCCACCCCCTAGACAGAGGGAAGTTCAAGCACTCACTGTGTCCAGAGTGCCTGCTGGTTTTCCGGAAGGGCCACTACTGTCCTATTGAAAGAATAGAGACCTTCCCAAAAGTTACAGCATAGATCATTGACATTTGCGTGGTCATGGCTCTGTTAGTCTACATTTGGAAGTTTCCGCAAGCTAGCCAACAATGGTTGTTATTGTCCCGTAGATTGCATTGCCAACTGACTGAGAAGTGCTGGTGTCGTGCCGTCCCGCAGAAAGGTCTGCAGGCTGGCTGGCAAGTGCTGGTGTCGTCCCGCAGAAAGGTCTACATCCTGGCTGGCAAGTGCTGGTGTCATCCCGGAGAAAGGTCTGCATCCTGGCTGGCAAGTGCTGGTGTCGTCCCGCAGAAAGGTCTACATCCTGGCTGGCAAGTGCTGGTGTCGTCCCGCAGAAAGGTCTGCAGCCAGGCTGGCAAGTGCTGGTGTCATCCCACAGAAAGGTCTGCAGCCAGGCTGGCAAGTGCTGGTGTCATCCCACAGAAAGGTCTGCAGGCTGGCTGGCAAGTGCTGGTGTCGTCCCACAGAAAGGTCTGCAGCCTGGCTGGCAAGTGCTGGTGTCATCCCACAGAACGGTCTGCAGCCTGGCTGGTAAGTGCTGGTGCCGTCCCGCAGAAAGGTATGCAGCCTGGCTGGCAAGTGCTGGTGTCATCCCACACAGTGCTGGTGTCATCCCGCAGAAAGGTCTACATCCTGGCTGGCAAGTGCTGGTGTCGTCCCGCAGAAAGGTCTGCAGCCTGGCTGGCAAATGCTGGTGTCATCCCACAGAACGGTCTGCAGCCTGGCTGGCAAGTGCTGGTGTCGTCCCGCAGAAAGGTATGCAGCCTGGCTGGCAAGTGCTGGTGTCATCCCACACAGTGCTGGTGTCATCCCGCAGAAAGGTCTACATCCTGGCTGGCAAATGCTGGTGTCATCCCACAGAAAGGTCTACATCCTGGCTGGCAAGTGCTGGTGTCATCCCACAGAAAGGTCTGCAGGCTGGCTGGCAAGTGCGGGTGTCGTCCCGCAGAAAGGTCTGCAGCCTGGCTGGCAAGTGCTGGTGTCGTCCCGCAGAAAGGTCTACATCCTGGCTGGCAAGTGCTGGTGTCATCCCGGAGAAAGGTCTGCAGCCTGGCTGGTAAGTGCTGGTATCGTCCCGCAGAAAGGTCTACATCCTGGCTGGCAAGTGCTGGTGTCGTCCCGCAGAAAGGTCCACATCCTGGCTGGCAAGTGCTGGTGTCGTCCCGCAGAAAGGTCTGCAGCCTGGCTGGCAAGTGCTGGTGCCGTCCTGCAGAAAGGTATACATACTGGCTGGCAAGTGCTGGTGTCATCCCACAGAAAGGTCTGCAGCCAGGCTGGCAAGTGCTGGTGTCATCCCACAGAAAGGTCTGCAGCCAGGCTGGCAAGTGCTGGTGTCATCCCACAGAAAGGTCTGCAGGCTGGCTGGCAAGTGCTGGTGTAGTCCCACAGAAAGGTCTGCAGCCTGACTGCCAAGTGCTGTGGTCATCCCACAGAAAGGTCTGCAGGCTAGCTGGCAAGTGCTGTTGTCGTCCCACAGAAAGGTCTGCAGCCTGACTGGCAAGTGCTGGTGTCATCCCACAGAAAGGTCTGCAGCCTGGCTGGCAAGTGCTGGTGTCGTCCCGCAGAAAGGTCTGCAGCCTGGCTGGCAAATGCTGGTGTCATCCCACAGAAAGGTCTACATCCTGGCTGGCAAGTGCTGGTGTCATCCCACAGAAAGGTCTGCAGGCTGGCTGGCAAGTGCTGGTGTCGTCCCGCAGAAAGGTCTGCAGCCTGGCTGGCAAGTGCTGGTGTCGTCCTGCAGAAAGGTCTACATCCTGGCTGGCAAGTGCTGGTGTCATCCCACAGAAAGGTCTGCAGCCTGACTGGCAAGTGCTGGTGTCATCCCGCAGAAAGGTATGCAGCCTGGCTGGCAAGTGCTGGTGTCATCCCACACAGTGCTGGTGTCATCCCGCAGAAAGGTCTACATCCTGGCTGGCAAGTGCTGGTGTCGTCCCGCAGAAAGGTCTGCAGCCTGGCTGGCAAATGCTGGTGTCATCCCACAGAACGGTCTGCAGCCTGGCTGGCAAGTGCTGGTGTCGTCCCGCAGAAAGGTATGCAGCCTGGCTGGCAAGTGCTGGTGTCATCCCACACAGTGCTGGTGTCATCCCGCAGAAAGGTCTACATCCTGGCTGGCAAGTGCTGGTGTCGTCCCGCAGAAAGGTCTGCAGCTTGGCTGGCAAATGCTGGTGTCATCCCACAGAAAGGTCTACATCCTGGCTGGCAAGTGCTGGTGTCATCCCACAGAAAGGTCTGCAGGCTGGCTGGCAAGTGCGGGTGTCGTCCCGAAGAAAGGTCTGCAGCCTGGCTGGCAAGTGCTGGTGTCGTCCCGCAGAAAGGTCTACATCCTGGCTGGCAAGTGCTGGTGTCATCCCGGAGAAAGGTCTGCAGCCTGGCTGGTAAGTGCTGGTATCGTCCCGCAGAAAGGTCTACATCCTGGCTGGCAAGTGCTGGTGTCGTCCCGCAGAAAGGTCCACATCCTGGCTGGCAAGTGCTGGTGTCGTCCCGCAGAAAGGTCTGCAGCCTGGCTGGCAAGTGCTGGTGTCGTCCTGCAGAAAGGTCTACATACTGGCTGGCAAGTGCTGGTGTCATCCCACAGAAAGGTCTGCAGCCAGGCTGGCAAGTGCTGGTGTCATCCCACAGAAAGGTCTGCAGCCAGGCTGGCAAGTGCTGGTGTCATCCCACAGAAAGGTCTGCAGGCTGGCTGGCAAGTGCTGGTGTAGTCCCACAGAAAGGTCTGCAGCCTGAATGCCAAGTGCTGGTGTCATCCCACAGAAAGGTCTGCAGGCTACCTGGCAAGTGCTGTTGTCGTCCCACAGAAAGGTCTGCAGCCTGACTGGCAAGTGCTGGTGTCATCCCACAGAAAGGTCTGCAGCCTGGCTGGCAAGTGCTGGTGTCGTCCAGCAGAAAGGTCTGCAGCCTGGCTGGCAAATGCTGGTGTCATCCCACAGAAAGGTCTACATCCTGGCTGGCAAGTGCTGGTGTCATCCCAAAAAGGTCTGCAGGCTGGCTGGCAAGTGCTGGTGTCGTCCCGCAGAAAGGTCTGCAGCCTGGCTGGCAAGTGCTGGTGTCGTCCCACAGAAAGGTCTGCAGCCTGGCTGGCAAGTGCTGGTGTCATCCCACACAGTGCTGGTGTCGTCCCGCAGAAAGGTCTACATCCTGGCTGGCAAGTGCTGGTGTCGTCCCGCAGAAAGGTCTGCAGCCTGGCTGGCAAGTGCTGGTGTCGTCCCGCAGAAAGGTCTACATCCTGGCTGGCAAGTGCTGGTGTCATCCCACACAAAGGTCTGCAGGCTGGCTGGCAAGTGCTGGTGTCGTCCCGCAGAAAGGTCTGCAGCCTGGCTGGCAAGTGCTGGTGTCGTCCCGCAGAAAGGTCTACATCCTGGCTGGCAAGTGCTGGTGTCATCCCACAGAAGGGTCTGCAGCCTGACTGGCAAGTGCTGGTGTCATCCCACAGAAAGGTCTACATCCTGGCTGGCAAGTGCTGGTGTCATCCCACAGAAAGGTCTGCAGCCTGACTGGCAAGTGCTGGTGTCATCCCACAGAAAGGTCTGCAGGCTGGCTGGCAAGTGCTGGTGTCATCCCACTGAAAGGTCTACATCCTGGCTGGCAAGTGCTGGTGTCATCCCACAGAAAGGTCTGCAGGCTGGCTGGCAAGTGCTGGTGTCGTCCCGCAGAAAGGTCTGCAGCCTGGCTGGCAAGTGCTGGTGTCGTCCCGCAGAAAGGTCTGCAGGCTGGCTGGCAAGTGCTGGTGTTGTACCGTCCGGCAGAAAGTCTGCAGGCTGGCTGGCAAGTGCTGGCATTGTCCCGCAGAAAGGTCTACATCCTGGCTGGCAAGTGCTGGTGTCGTCCCGCAGAAAGGTCTGCAGCCTGGCTGGCAAGTGCTGGGGTCATCCCACAGAAAGGTCTACATCCTGGCTGGCAAGTGCTGGTGTCATCCCACAGAAAGGTCTACATCCTGGCTGGCAAGTGCTGGTGTCGTCCCGCAGAAAGGTCTGCAGCCTGGCTGGCAGGTGCTGGTGTCATCCCACAGAAAGGTCTGCAGGCTGGCTGGCAAGTGCTGGTGTCGTCCAGCAGAAAGGTCTGGAGCCTGGCTGGCAAGTGCTGGGGTCATCCCACAGAAAGGTCTACATCCTGGCTGGCAAGTGCTGGTGTCATCCCACAGAAAGGTCTACATCCTGGCTGGCAAGTGCTGGTGTAATCCCACAGAAAGGTATGCAGGCTGGCTGGCAAGTGCTGGTGTCATCCCACAGAAAGGTCTTCAGGCTGGCTGGCAAGTGCTAGTGTCATCCCACAGAAAGGTCTACATCCTGGCTGGCAAGTGCTGGTGTCGTCCCGCAGAAAGGTCTGCAGCCTGGCTGGCAAGTGCTGGTGTCGTCCCACAGGTTTCGTCCCGCAGAAAGGTCTGCAGCCTGGCTGGCAAGTGCTGGTGTCGTCTGGCAGAAAGGTCTGCAGCCTGGCGGGCAAGTGCTGGTGTCGTCCCGCATAAAGGTCTGCAGGCTGGCTGGCAAGTGCTGGTGTAGTCCCGCAGGAAGGTCTGCAGCCTGGCTGGCAAGTGTTAGTGTCATCCCGCAGGAAGGTCTGCAACCTGGCTGGAAAGTGCTGGTGTCATCCTGCAGAAAGGTCTGCAGCCTGGCTGGCAAGTGCTGGTGTCGTCCCGCAGAAAGGTCTGCAGCCTGGCTGGCAAGTGCTGGTGTCATCCCACAGAAAGGTCTGCAGCCTGGCTGGCAAATGCTGGTGTCGTCCCGCAGAAAGGTCTGCAGCCTGACTGGCAAGTGCTGGTGTTGTCCTGCAGGAAGGTCTGAAGCCTGGCTGGCAAGTGCTGGTGTCGTCCCACAGAATGGTCTGCATCCTGGCTGGCAAGTGCTGGTGTCGTCCCGCTGAATCCTGGCTGGCAAATGCTGGTGTCGTCCCGCGAAAGGTCTGCAGCCTGGCTTGCAAGTGCTGGTGTCATCCCACAGGAAGGTCTGTAGCCTGGCTGGCAAGTGCTGTTGTCATCCCGCAGAAAGGTCTGCAGCCTGGCTGGCAAGTGTTAGTGTCATCCCACACAGTGCTGGTGTCATCCCACAGAAAGGTCTGCAGCCTGACATTGTGCCATAAAAAGTATTGAGGACTCGCCGAGAAGTATTGACGTCCAAATTCACATATTGCAGCCTTGATGAGAAGGGCCAGAGGTCCCCAATGCTTTCAGACAGCACTAGTATTTCCTAGCAAGCCATTCATACAGTAAGTTGTGCAGTCCTTGTTGTACTAAGCAACTCCTGGCATTCAATGATAGCAGGCTTGGACTGGCCTATCTGGGCATAGGGCAATGCCCAAAGTGCAGGTCCAACATACTAGTGTGGGTCTGTTCTTTTAGTGAAAGTGGGCCCTTTTTTGCACCAAAGCTGGCCACTTTGATGAGTTAGCTAGTATTTTTGACCAGTGTTACTGAACAGCTATTCTTTAAAGTGCACAATTCGCAACACATTTAACCCAACAACTCCCCCTTGTGTGCTTCTCAAGTATATCCAAATTGGCTGCCCCAAAGTAGGCCAGACTACCAATGAAATATAAATTATCATGTTTGCTTTACTCTTGATGGCCTGCCACAAAAGGAACAAATTCCACATTTGCGACAGTTGGACACTTTTTTATTGGTCCCCGAGTAGACCTGGGCGAGCCCCCCCAGCAGCCTGTAACACTGAAGAAAAAAAAAAGTAACAAAAATAAATACACGCTCCAGAATTTCTGACCGCACACCAGGAGCGTGTTCACCTGACTTCCTGCTCATCCTGGCCGCCTGACTTCCTGTCCTGCACCAGCCACTCATTGATGGCTGGGACAGGGCACAAGGAAGCCAGGCCACTAGGGACAGGAAGTAAGACGAGAATGCTACAGTTAAACAGTGACGGAGCGTCATATTTAAAGGTAAGTGAAATCTTTGTTGAACTCCCAGCTGCCTCACACCCCCTTTCACGGCCCTAGCCCCGCCCCCTCACACCCTCTTTCACAGGGATAGCCCCCTGTCACCCTCTTTCATGGTCCCCAGCTCCATCTGACCTGTTTCTATGCTCAAGCCCTCTTACAACCTTTTTCACGGCCCCAAACCCCTCTCACAGACTTTCACAGCCCCCTGCCTCCTTTCACGGCCCAGCCCCTTTTCACTCCTTTTTCTGGACCCCTTTCACTCCGTTTCACAGCCCCCAACCCTTTTCACCCCTTTTCATGGCCCTAGCCCCCCTTTCAGCCCCTTTAAAATCCCCAGCTCCTTCGCACCTCTTTTCATGGCTTCCCAGTCCCCTCTCACCCCTTTTCACGAGCCCCAACCCCCTCAGACCCATTTTCACAGCCCCCACCCCCCTTGCACCCACTTTCATGGCCCAGCCCCCTTTTACAGCCCTCAGCCCCCTTGCACCCATTTTCATTGCCCTGAGCGACATTCACGCCCCTTTTCACGGCCCTTTGCCGCTCCCACCCCTTTTCTGGCCCCCAGACCGTTTCCACAGGCCCCTTAAACCCCCTTGACGGGCCCCACACACCCCTCTCTTCGGACCCTAGCCCCCTTGCACTGCTTTTCTCAGACCCTACGCCCTTTGCGCCCCTTTTCTCAGACCATAGTTCCCTCACACCCATTTACTGCACCCCTAACTGCTGACACAGACCTCACCCGTTGTGCATGTCTATCCCCCTGGCTCGCCTTGCGTTTGTCCCCAAGAGCCAGGCCAGAGCCCCTGGCTCGGCCCTGGTTCAGCCGTAGACAAGAGATCCATGGCTCTCCCAGCTCTATGCCCGAGTCAATTTTATGCCCCAGTCCGACCCTGACTTGCTTTTATCGAGTCAGTGCTGAGAATGAGTAATACTGGTACACTGAAACTTGTGGAACCTTACTGAGAAGTGTTGGTACGTTAGTAGCATTAGATTCTTGCTCAAAATGGTGCTGTTCCACTGAAAGTATTGCGGCCTTCGTGATAAGTGTTAGCACCAGAGGCGTTGCTAGGGGATGGGCTGAGGGGGCTACAGCCCTGGGTCTTTTGGTTGTAGCCCCAGATAGGAGCTCAGGGGGTACAACAAAAGGCCATAGCTAGCCCCGAATCCTGCCAGTCCCGACATTAGCTTCGCCCCTGATCTTTTCCAGACCTAGCAACACCCCTGGTTAGCACTTACTAGTTTGAGCATTATGAACCTACTGACAAGCTGTCCTATTGAAAGCATTGGGACATTTCTGACGAGTGTTGATAGTACACTACAGACAGTATTAAGGTTTGGATCAAAAGGCTTCTACTGTTGAACTAAAAGCAATGGATCCTTGCTGAGAAGAGTTTGTGCTTTACAATGCATAGCTTCATGGGCCTGGTGAGGAGAGCTAGCACTGCCCCACAGAAAGCATTGCAACCCTACTAAGATGCGTCATTAGTACCCAGCACATGCAGCGCACCGGGAATCCAACGTGTTGATCGCTCTTTTCCGAGCCAAACCACACGGTATTCACATGTACGCTGTGCGTGCCGGGTTCTCTGTTCCCAGCGAGGGGCGTGGCAGCCCCTCAGCCAATGAGGAGGCTCGAAACGGGACAATGCCTGCTTCGAGCCTCCCCATGGCTGGAGGCTGCCTTCGTCCCCCGCCGGGGACTCAGGTAATACTTTTGTTTTCCTCCCTCCTCCCACCTCCCACCTCCCTGCCCTCCCCACCCCACTTACCTTCTATCCCTTGGTCTCCAGCGGAGGACGATGGAAGCCTCCAGGCGTGTGGAGACTCGGAGCGGGGCTACGCTCGGGTCTGTAACTACGGCTCCGGGGGCATTACTTGGGGCGGTATTGGCCCGACGTCGAGGGTCTTATTGCCACAATAATGTCCTTCTCGTAGCATTGAGAACTTGCACAAATGCACAGCACACACATAAGTGGCCTTCCTGGAAGTGGTCAGAGCTGACTCAAAATGATTTGGGGATTTGCTGAGAAGTGCTAGCCCCGGCCATCTGAAGGACTGATGCCTCAATGCTTCTTGAGAAGTGCCAGTACTGTTGCACTGAAGCTTTTTGGGCATTGCTGAGAAGTGATGTTACTTTCTCATTGACACCTTCCTGCAAGATACCGCTAGTAACCCTTTCAAAGAGTTGCGCCTTGTTGAGATAGGCTGGCTTTATAACAAAACAACTATAGGGGACTTGCTGGGAAGTAACATTATTGCTTTAATAATTGTTAGGTGGCGTTTTCGAGGAGCACCAGTATTGTCCAATTGGATATCTTTGATAGTACTCTCTGGTTCAAGCCCATTCATTGAACATTGAGTATTACTGAAAACTGATGGTGCAGATAATTCTCCAGTACTGCCCCATTTCAAGTACTAAGGTCTTGTGGGATGTTTTTACCCATGCATCCAAGCACTACCATAAAACTGTGCATTACTGGCATTGGAAACATCATGATGGCCAACTCCCAGAGAGTGCACAGGGAAAACATGAAGAATAGGCTGCCACCCATTTTTGCCTATGTTGTGAGCACAGGAGGGCACTGCCTAAAACCACCATTGGGCTACACACACAGTAGCCTGAAACCATTGGGAATGGCAATGCTGATTGCCAAACGCAACCCAGAACTGTGGGGAATTCATTTTCCTAATGTCAAAAATGGATGCAATACTGGTGCTCACCACTATCAGAAAGCCGGCGTTTTAAAACCACCAGACATTTGTGTAAAACTGAACAAATGAACCCAAACCAGGCCAAGGAAAGACTTGCTAAGAAGTGGATACAATGTACAACTATATTCTGAAATGACTTGAAGGAAGTAATTATGTAATGTATATATAATAAATAGCTGTGGATGTCAGCAGCTTAAGTGAATTTGGGTTTAAAGACACTAAAATTGAAATGTTTAGAATAAATGAGTGACCTACTTGTGAGTGTCACATAGGTTGCATTTGTTTAAATGTCATAGTTTTGAACTCAGAATCAGTGTTCTAGCTGCATGTGTAAAAATTGTCAGTGTGATTTGAATGTAGGAAACTGGGAACTAAAGTGACATTTAGCTGAATTCTGCCTGACAACTACCCCCGACAGGAGTTGAACTGGCTCAACAACTCTTCCCAGGCCTGGCTGCATTCTGTTGCCCCTGCCAAAAGGAGATGACACCTCTCTGATTGGATTAGGGAAGGAGCACCTGGGGACTGCAGGAAATTGAACATAGCCCTGCCCTGGCTCAGGCAAATGTTATATTGGGGGGGTCGTAAAATGGCTTCCTCTTGGGAGAAACTGGGAGGGGCAGGGCCTGTGAGAACAAGCTGAGCTTGGGGGAAGTGGATAAACCAGAAATTCCACCATGTGCTTTGGAAAACCACACCCCTTTGGGGCCAGAGCATGATTTTAAAAAGATGGATAATTCATAGTGCGGACTTGTCAAAATTATATAAATAACAACATCATTCTTGTGATTTTTCTGTGCACATTTTAAGAGGTGTTAGGACCCTGTGGTATGTTCTTGGGGATAGTAGCGGAAAAAAGGTGGTTACTCCAAATGTATGCATGTTAAAAATCTGACACTTTATCATCTGTAACCCATATCCCTGGTGCACATTTGTGTAAAATCTGGAAAGGTTTAGAGGTTGTTATCTGGATGAAAAGGGGAGAATTCTGTCATAAGTGGACACGACATCGTACAAAGACAGGGATGGTTTGGTGCTACAGAAAATATGTTAACTGGACCTATAATATTAGAAAAATGGTACATAGATAAATATTTATGTGGGTCAGAAATAGATTTGTGTGCAATTTGACAAGGGGAGGTTCCTCTGACCATAAAACCTACAGCATCACTCTGACACTCCATTTCTTTTCCCCAATCAAGGGACAGAGGAAAGCCTGGCCAATGATAAGTGAGAGGGGCAGGCTTAGCTAGGCCTGGGCACACACCCATTTTCAAAACACATAAAAGGAACATTGAAACCCAGGTAGAAACATTCACTTTCCACTTTCTTGCGGGACGCTTTGCCGGGAGACTTCAGACTTCACATCCAGAGATCCAGACTTCAAATTCATCAATCTCCAGAGACTAGAAATTAACTCCAGAATTTGTAGCAGAGAGGCCTGAATCCACAAGCTGAATCCTCTTCAGCAGGCCTCAAAACCAACCAAACTATTCAACAGCCGGGCGAGCTGTTTGAATTCTTTGCCAAGAACTTTTGCAAGAACCTGTAGCAGTATCCAGAAAGCAGTGCTGTATCCGGAACCAGAGAGAACCAGAGACCAGATCGCTGTGAAGAACCGCTAGCAGAAGTCCAACCAATCCTGACCCGATCGGTGACGAAGCCGCATTCCTGTCTAAATTATAGTGTGAGTACCCAGTCAGGACTGTGCCAAAACCAATCTCTTAGTTTAAAATAATCTAATCCAAACTATTTTAGCCTATTAGAACTGCCTCCTAGAATCGTGTCATTCTGTCATCTTTAAAACTGAAAACTGTCATCTGTCATTCTGAGCTTTAAAATTTCAAATCCGAAAAACAACCTTTCCTAAATCGGCCGTATCCCCGGAACCATTTGTGCTAGGAGCGAGTTTTAACTGCCATCTTAAAGCTAAGATTCTGAGCTTTCCAAAGAGCCTAGAACCGACTTCCTATTCCTTATGGTGCCTCCGTAATTGCGCTCGACGCACGCGACTAAATTTGCCGCGATTTGACATTTTGCTTAATTTCAGCCACGTGTAAAAATATTTGTCCTTGCTTTCCTTGCTGAAATTTGTGTGCAACCTGACAATCATTCATAGAGCATTGCTAAAGTGATGCTGAACTGATTCAAAGTATCTATCAACTACCCTGAACCCCCTATAGCGAATTAAAAGCCTTTTTAGCATATTTTTCACTTAATTGCAACCACATCAAAGTATCTTGCCTGTGTTTAAAACTCATACCTGTTTTCCTCTAAGCTTGCTAGGGGGGAACTGAATTATATTTGATTGCATTCCTGAGAACTGTGTGTTTTCCTCCCATCTCTTTACCTTGCATAGAGGGGGGGGGGGAATTGTCAAAGAAAAGTGATTACATTGCCTTTTGTTGAAGTCATATCAAGTTTTTTTCTGTAATGCATTTTCATTCATCATTGCATTGTCTTTGAAGCCATAAAAGCATTCTCAGCTACTTCATCCTCTCTATATCACTTCTAAGCCATCAAAAAGAGTGTACCACTGTAACATTATCCATTGTTGATCACTATCATCCTCACAACTGTGCTATCAAATATTAATTTACTATAAAAGTGTGATAGATATATATTGTTTAATTTCAAATAAACCTTTTAAATTTTCAAAACAAACCTACTTCTTGGCTCAGCGGGGTCAGGGGGATTCTGAGAGAGGGGTGTTATATAAGGGTTGTCATCCAGAGTAAACGAACAGGACATAAAAATACATCAATACGGGCTTCCATCAGCATCCCAGACTAGGCATTGACTTAGCTGTAGTGTTGAATTGAAGTCGCTTACAAAGTGGGGGCTCATAGCCGGGGATTCTGGATTAGAATTCCCACTTGTGCAGCTTAATACAGTGTGCCAACTGACCGGATACACATATCCGGTTAGATCACCACGCTGTTTTACACTGTGAAAGAACTCCTTAAAGGAACGCTCAAAGGAAACGGTCCGTTTTGCAAAATAAAATACAAACTTCTGTAAGTCAGGAAGGAACTCAAATTCCAGAATGACGACACTGGTAGACATCAAAATAGCCAGAGAGCACTTCTTACATAAGCTATTTGTGAGAGGTGAATGGACTGAGCAGGGCCAGGATGCGTGGTTGCAGGCAATCACACGATAGGTCACTGCATCTGGGTTAGATACCTGGAGAGATCAGGGTCCCTTACATGTGGCCCTGAGTGAACTATACATGACTCCTAAAGCTAAAGATGAGCACGACAAGATGGTTAGGATAGCGGCATATTTGTATCTATATATGGGAGCCATGCAGGACAAATGTACTGAAGGCCAAGATCTGGCAAATAGGCAACAGATGGCGTTAGAAAAGGCCCAATCTGACCTGGTCTCTTCTGAGCAGAGGCTGCACAGAAGCCAGGAGTCAGAAAACGAGAGTAGACAATACATCATTAAAATAAAGGAGGATATGGATATCCTGCAACAGGAAAAGGCTGACCAGGATACCAGAATTCTGGCTTTGCAGAAGGAGCACCAAGACAGTTTGGACTCCTTACTGCAGTGCCAGAAAAAGCTGGAGCAACAGATCAATTTCAACAGGGCATGCACAGAGCAGGTAGCCACCCTGCAAATCCAACTAGACAGAGAGAAAGAGGAAAGAAATACATTGATTTTGAAAGACCTGGATACCCAGACAGAGTTTGATGAAGAACGCCAGAAGGTTGGTGCCTTTCAAAGGCAGAGGGAAGACCTGGCGTCACAAATGCAGGCTCGTGGTCAGGAAAGGGATACCTTAGGCCAGGAAGTCTGCCATTTAAAAAGAAAAATTGAAGAAAATCACTTGGCCCTCCAGGGGCTGGGTGACCTCCAAAAAGAGCATCAGGGCTTGCTAGGTCACACCAGGAGGGTGGAGGAGGCTCTGGCAAGAAAGGAGCAGGCCAATAGGGATGGGACTCAGGAGGTAACCCTCCTGCAGCAGAGACTGGCCCAGTACTCCAGGACCAATCAGGAAGCACAGAGAGAAAATGAGGCTCTCTGTCAGCACAATGATAGGCTCCAGCAACAGGTAGCAACGCAGGAGAGACTGATAGAGTCTAGTAAGGCCTTAACTGAGGAACTGAAAGCGCAGGCTCTTGCATTGCAACAGGGAGCAGGGGCTGACAGAGATGAAGTTCGCTGGGAAAGGGAAACACCTGAGCATAACCTCAGAAGCCCGAGTACCAGAGGCCTTCATCTCTCTCAGTCCCTGGACTCTGCCACCCCCATGTTCCCGGGCGCGCATGAGCACAGGGCCACATGAATGGCAGATTACTATCCAGCCAAAAGTATGGGGCTCATAGGCCAGTACCACCCAGGAATGGATGGGCGGGCACCTGGGTATGGGCACCTAAGTACAGTGCAATTTAGTGGGTAACCCCAGGAAATTAGGCCCCCTAAGGGCATCCTAAAAACCTCTGCCCAGTTAGGTCACTGGGGGGGGGGGGTACCCATCAAATCCTGGTAGCAAGGAGGGATCTGAAGACTTCTCTGAGCGTCACAGGACACAGGAGACCAGGTCCCCACATTCTGACAGCTATTCCCAGGCTCGCAGAATCCGGGAATACCTGGAAGATCAGACGGGCACCTCTGGGAGCAGTGCTTTTGAATCAGAGGATGAATGGACAAGGGTTACCCGAACCAAAAAGGCCAATAAGGTGAAAAGGGCCTTGCTTAAGGACCCCTTAAAACAGATTAAGGCAATCAGGAGTGTCATCATGCCTTATCATAAGAACGCCAAGTATTCTGTTTGGGAACACTTGGAGCTCTATGAGCAAATGATGGAGACTTTCCATTTGAAGGACAGCAGTAGCTGCATCCAGTACGTCAAATGGACATTCTCCCCTGAATACTCTGGTTTCTTTGCGGGGCTGGAGGACCAAAACCATTCAAGATGGTCCACATATAGGGCGGCCATCTTGAAACATTTTTCTGTACATAGAAATTCCCAAGAGGCTCGCAAGGCAGCCTACAATTTGCAATGTGGGGAGGATCAGGCCCCACAAGAATTTGTGCAAGAATTGAAGCGTGCCTTTGCGCAGACCACCAGAAGGGTGCGCACGGACAGCAGAGAATTCATCAACACTTTTTTCCATGCTCTTCCCAAGTACATAAAGACCCAGCTCATGAGAGATTTTCACGAGAAAAGATCTTTAGACTGGGTCATTGAGCAAGCCACCCGGATCTATGAGGTGCAGAAGCCCATAGAAAATAAAAGTAATGCGCAGAAAAACCCCAAAACCAACAGCACCCCTGCTGCTGCCAAGGTGGCAGAGGTAAAGGTTGCCTCCGTTTTAGATTTGGAGATGGGGGGGCCTAAAAACCTACCTGCACCAAATAATTCAAAGCCCAAAAGGCCCTCGGGCCAGTCACAGACAGGGAGTCGAGGAGGTAGTCCCACAAATGGGGTCCCCCGCTCCACTGATTATTTAAGTCCCTGCTACAAGGGAAACTGACCCATCCTGGGTTATGTGTGGACTCCTCCAGCCCAAGGGGGGGATCCAGCCAAGCACCTGACCCTGGGAACTTCCCTCCTAACTTCCCCCAGGAGGGCAGAAATTCACCAAATCCTGGGCAGAACTTTTTTCCCAGGTATCCACCCAATTTCCAGCCCCAAAATCATCCATCCTTCTTTCCCCAATTCCCTGAGCCCAGACAACCTAATCCAGGAGAGGGGAGGCCAAGGGTGGAGGGGTACCCAAATCTTCCCAACCCAGGGTATTACCAGAGAAGGGATAGCTACCCTTCCCGGGATCAGCCCATGGGAGAAAACAGGACCCCGTATCAGCCTGAGCGGGTTTCACAGTTAGAGCGCCAGGTCCAAAATATGGCACGGGATCTGGGTCACATACTGAGGGCTCAACAGAACCCTCCGATGAGCATGCCACCACAGAATGCCCCAAACTCTGAACCTGGTGCTCCAGAACAATGACGGGGGCAGCACCCGGATAACCCACTGGTTCCCAGGGAGGAGGCACAAGGGGAAGGGGGGTGTAAGGCCTTGGAGGAAGCTTCCTTCCCAACTTGTAAACAGCCCCTGGAAACCCAGGAACCGGAAACAAAATCTCCTACCCCTGAAAGTCTGCCACCCAAGGAGCAGAGAGGGGGTAGGAGAAACAAAGGACCCAAACAGACCCACTTTGTGGAGGAGGTACTCCAATTTGAGGGAGAGGGATCCCAAGAGGATCCTGGGGAAAGGATCTTCTCCTTCAGAGATGGGGGAACTCCTCCCAAGAAAAAATGGGTCCCAAGGGATTTCAATCCAGACTAGATAGATGTGGGTATTGAGCTGTTGCCGCCCATCATTCTATCCCAGAACCAACAATACCAAAAACCCCTGGTTCAAACCCATCCTGGTGACTGCCTCCCAAAAGGCAGGGGCGGCCCAGAACCCGAAACCATTTCCAGTTGCCAACTTTTTCTTTCAGATTCCCCAGGCTCTCCACAGAATTCTGCCCAAATCTCTTCGCTAGCAATGTCCAAAACCAGAAAATTAGCCCACCAGTTGTCCAAAAATGTGGATTATCTGTGCCCCCTTGAGGAGAAGGAGGGAAGATACTATGCCCCGGTACAAGTACAGGGGCAGGGTACAATTTTGGCACTGGTGGACACTGGATCCCAAGCTACCCTTCTGTCCAAAAGGGCCTTTGATGAACTAAATGCAGGAAGGGGGGAGAATTACCGCATTCCTCTCACCTCTCTTCCTGGACAACTGCAGAACTTTGACGGGAAGGAAATTCCCGTCGAGGGGACTGCAGAGTTGGACATTAAAATTGGGCGACACAAGGTGAAACACCCAGTCATAGTAGTGACTCCAGAGGGCACCCCTTGTTTACTAGGGAACAACCTCCTGAGAAGGTTGTCACCCCTGATAGATTGGTAAACAAGGTCCTCTGGACCCAGACTAGCCGACCAATAAAATTAAAACAGAGTGTCAACCATGTTAGTTTAAATGGCACTTGCCACATGGTTGAACACAAATCTGACCAAGTAGAATTTCACTTCCAGAACAACCAAATTCCAGACGTGACAGTAATAGCATTAGGACAACAGACCGGTGATGGGGGGTCCTCTCTATTTCTGAAAATCAACCTTCCTTCCAGTTTAAGCTGGTATTCCACACTGGAAGGAAACACTCTGAAATTCTTTACCAATCCACAATCAGACACTCCCACTCCTATATTCCAGAAAGATGTGAAATCAGCTCAGAGCCTGGCTGATATTCAGCAAATTGGAGAGCAGTTGTTCATCCCTGTTCAGTTAAATGATGGGAAGGACTCTGTTCTCGCCCGAGTGTGTGTGAACAACGGTAAGAGCTTCATCAGCGAAGCCATGTTCCGCCAACTCCCAAAAGATACAGCCATTCCCACATTCAAACTGATAGACAAATGGGAAATGGACCTGGAAGCACCCAATTCCAAACATCTCCTGCCAAGCAGTTGTATGCTCAAAATCTCCATTGGCAACAAGAGCATAGTCCATAATTGTTGGGTCGTGCGAGACGTCACTGCTGCCTTTTACTTAGGCAGTGACATTCTCAATCGCTTTGCCATTAATTTGGACCTAATAAACTTCAAAGCTTGGTCCCGATTAGCAGATAATCCCATGGGCATTGATGATTCAGAAAAAGCATTTAGGTCAGCTCAATTGCTACCTTATGCAGTTGAAATTCAGAGTAAAGAGGAAGTCACCATCCCAGAAAGGACCCGACAATTCTCCCTGGAAGTGAAAGTTAAAAGAGGACAAAAATTGAAAACCCTGATGCTTATATTCATCTAAATGCTTCCCTCCAACAACAAGGGTTAGGGGTAAACCTAACACCATTAGTCAACATAGAACATGACACCATTCCAATAGAGGTGGATAACAGCGACTTACAGAGTATTACTCTAGCCGCAGGCACCATCATTGGAATGGCGGTTGATGACCGACATTTCTCCATTGATTTAGGAAATGAACTGTTAGGACAAATCCCCAAGGACTGTTTTGACAGTGACAGTGATGACAATACAACACCAGACAGGATTTACAGCCGGCATGGGGGGAACTTCCTGGTGTATACTTCTTGCCCTTATGGTAAGGAAGATGTTACTTGTGACTTCAGGAGGGATGAGGTGATTTTCCAGGTCCATGAGGGCTGCCTTTCCCACCTGAAGCCTCCAGTCCAAATCAGCACTCTGACCAGGGACTTCTCCACCCACCTGGTGGAGGCCGCTGAGATAGCCAAACCAGAAGTCTTTCCAGGCTTCAGGCAGATGGTGGAAGAGAGAGTCAACCTAGCTGATGCCTGTGTGACTCTGGAACAGAAGCAAAAGTTGAAACAAGTTTTCTTGGATTTCCAAGATCTCTTTGCGGTAGACTCATATGACAGTGGTCGCACCGACATCCACACCACAACAATTCCCACGGACCCTGGAATGACTCCAGTGTTTGTGAAGCAATATCGTTTGCCTCTCGCATCCATGGAGTCCCTTACTGAAATAATTAAGAACCTTGAGTCCCGGGGAATAATCCGTCCAGTACACAGCACCTTCAATAATCCGGTGCTGGGAATATTGAAGCCAAACGGCCAGTGGAGACTCTGCCCCGACCTTAGGGAGCTCAATAAACGGGTCCATACTTCCCGATGGCCTCTGCCCTACATTGACCAAGGGCTGGCCCAGATTCAGGGGTCACAGGTATTCACAGCAATAGACCTGACCAATGGATACTGGACCGTGCCTGTCAGTAGGGAGGACCAATACAAACTGGCTTTTACCTTTGGGGGCCGCAGGGACTCCCTTCGGATACCTCAACTCCGGCAATGAATTCAACATTTTTCTACATAAGGCCATGCCCGACCTGGGTGCGAGGGGTAACCTGGCTTATGTAGATGATGTCCTTATCAAATGTTCATCTGTGGAGGAACACATAGCGGAGATCCGTTATGTTCTGACACAGTTGAGGGCCGCCGGAGCAAAACTTTCCTTTCAGAAAGCACAGTGGTGTAGAACCCGCGTTAATTTCTTGGGGCATGAGATTACTCCTCAGGGTCTCTGTCCCCAAGAAAAGAAAGGGGAAGCACCCCAGAAACTGAAGGATCCCACAACTCTGAGGGAACTAAGGAGCCTCCTTGGACTGACTAATTACAGCAGAAAGTTCATTGAGGGCTAAGCAGAGATCACCAGACCCCTGATTCATCTTTTGAAGGGGGGTCAAGTGGGAATGTGGTCCAGAACAATCCGAGGCAGTAAGACAACTCAAAAGAAGCCCCTCACAAGCGCCTTGCCTAGCTTACCCTGTCAGAAACAAGGAGTTCTTCCTGGAGACAGGGTTCTCTAATACGTGCTTGACGGCAGTATTATACCAAAAGCATGACAAGGTCAACAAAGTAATCTCCTATGCGAGCAAAACTTTATCCTCTGTGGAGGAAAAATTCAACGATTGTGAAAAGGCACTCCTGGCAATGGTGTGGGCATTGAAGAATTACCGCCCGTTCATCCAGGGGGAACACATCATAGTGGAGACTCCACACCAGCCTCTGCAATATCTCCAAAGTGACAGAATCCAGGCCGGAAATGTGAGTAATTCCCAAATTACTTCCTGGATTCTGTCAATGCAAGGCTTTCCTGTGGAGGTCAGATATGGCCAAAACAAGAAGAGTCCCCTCGCGCAAGGTCTGGCTGACTTGCATGATTGTGCAGGAGAAAACTGTCCCGAGGACGAAAGTCTAAAAATCAAGGACAAACATGGAGGCATACCTTAATTCCCCACACAAAGTCTTTGAAGAAGACAAGTGTGAGGGAATGCCCAATGGCTATGTGGATGGATGCTCTTATCATGTTGACAACAACGGGGAGAAAGAACTGGTGGCCGGCGTAGGGAATGCATGGGTGAATGAGTCCCCAGAACCCTCCGCTGGATACAAAATTGGTCCCCGAAGTAGTCAGGAGGCAGAATTGATGGCTGTGCATCAGGCCATCCTCATTGCTGTCCAACATCAACTCCACAAACTGGTCATAATCACAGATTCGGATTATGTACGGAACGGGTTCGTGGAGCACCTGGTTAATTGGAAAACCAGAGGCATGTTATGTGCTAATAACAAACCCTTGAAACATGGGAAGTTAATCCAAAATATTGATGATCTGGTCACATAGAATGGGATGACCATCTACTGGAAGAAGATCAAGGGTCATTCCAAAGTAGAGGGACCAGACAAAACTGGAAATGACTTAGCTGATCAGCTGGCCAAAACCAGGGCCTTCCAAGGGGATCTAATAGAAATAGAGTCCCTGTTGGGGGAAATCCAGGTCACTGCTATCACTAGGTCCCAGACAAATGCTCACAATGATCTTTCAACTGCACAATGGAGTAAGGAGACCCCTGATGCTGATTTGATTACAGCTCAGAAAGGGTATACAATAATTGGTAAGTTTTACCAACACATTGAGGACCATGAGAACTTTCCCCTGACGGATACCGATTACATTGGGAAAGAGGACCTAAGAGTGTTGATGAAATGTCCAAAAAGGTTCCGAATCCAAGACGGTTTGTTGGTAAGGAAATCCCAAGCTGGCCATGATCAGTGGGTGGTTCCTACCTCATTCCGAAGCCTGATGTTAAGTCACGCCCATGATGCGGCCACCGCCGGTCATAGGGGGTTTCATACAACACTTGAAATCTTAAGAGAGATTGCATACTGGCCACATATGGGCCCGGATCTCAACCAATACTTGAAGGGCTGTCTGGTGTGTGCACAATTTCAGCCATCATCCCTCACACACCGTGCACCTCTCCAAAAGAGGGGGATGACACTTCCATGGTCAGATTTGCAAATCGACTTCGTAGGCCCTGTAATTCGCTCGTCTAGAGGAAACAAGTACATGTTGACCGTCACATGCTTGTTTACCAAGTGGGTGGAATGTCTCCCGGCCCCAAACTGCAAGGCAGAAACAGCAGCTGCCCTGATGATTAACATGTTTAAATAGGTATAAAGAATCCCTATTAACATGAAAACACCCTACTCCACCAACGGGGATATAGATATATGTAATACAATAAAGAGCAAGATGATACGTGTTGTTTACTTGCCTCCAACCCCCTCACACAGGAACTCTATAAGGTTTTCCAGCATCACTAGTCCTGAAAAAATGGACCGTCTGCTATAACTGATTTACACAAATGTATAACAAGTTTATTATTCAAATAATTCAAACTGAATTTAAACAAAAAACACTACCCTCACCTAACACAGTGTACTAAACATTAAAAAACAAATATAAAACAAATATAAAACATCAGATAACTTATTTATACGACACAGAAGATATCACATAACACACAAAAAAAATCTCAATGTGTCACTAAAACAACAAGCATCCCAACATGTTTCTGTTCTTAACTGCCCAGTTCTGGCGAACATTCTTCAGGGGATAAATTTAAAAGCATCCACTAATCTCTTCCACACCGTGTTGAAAGGGTAGATTCAGGCACCCAAGAGGGTAAAAGGAAAACAACCTCCAAGCCTGTAAAAATAAAGGAAAGGAGAAACCTAATGAGTTCCAAAGAGGGAAGGAAGTACTACAAAATGTAAATGGAGGCATGGCACAGGGATTATGCCACACTCACAAGGGTCCCAAAGGGCACCCGCAGATTTACCTTTAAAAGGTGAAACTTCAAAGGACGTCACAGGATGACAAATTTGCTGGTTTCCCTCCAAATGAGAAATCAATACTTCAACAAAGCGTCACAGTCCGCTAGAGTATCGCCACACCTAAGTAAGACAATACCAATACACAGAGACCACATGCTCTGTTATATCCAGAAATCACACTGGCTTCAATACGACTGCACATAAAATCGAGGCTCCAAATAACAAAGTGAATTACCTCCACAAATGTAGGGATCAAGACTGCAATTCACAATTCAGTAATGAACAAGTTGAAATGGAAACATCCATACGATCAAGCAATAAAGTACAGAGTCAATCTGGAAAGCAATGGGAACATAACAGTAAACACCATTTATCTGGCATTACCAAAACCTCAGCTAACAACATGCCGTCAACATGCACTAGAGGGCAAACAGAAGGGGGTGCTTATATTTCACACACGTGAGGAGACCATGCATTATCTAATGTGTAAAGACAACTACTCAGCATCCATGCTGTCCAACCTCCACAACGTAAAAGAAACGCAGAAAATGGATAGCCACACAACATGTGTAAAATAAGTGTAAAATAAAGTACCCCAACCACCAAATAATGCAAAAGGTGTCCCGACATGGAGACAATATCATGCACAGAGTCACATCCAAAGGCGAAATGCTGGTAGCGTGCTCACCTATACACACGGAGGGGTTTATTCACTCCACTTGCAGCATTCAAACATACTCGGCCAGCACTCGATTCAGAGGAGCCATGGCTGCTGCACAATCTCAAAGCGTCTATGGTTGCGCAGCAACACAAAGAAAGGACTCTGTTAAAGCGTCTATGGTTGTGCGGCAACACAAAGAAAGGACTCCACTTCTCGAAGTTAATCAGGAGTACAACAACCAAGGGGGCCATATTGGAACAGACCCAGGATCAACTGGTGTAGAGGAGTTTAGTGGACACTCAGCGCATCAAAAAGATGTAAATTACACTAACTTCATCAATTGAACTAAAAACCAAATTGTTCACCGAAATTGGGTGCCCACATGGTATATGCATCACACAATGTCCAAAATTATATTTGGCTAACCAAATGCCAATCAATGCTTTCATTGAGCCCTAGCACATTGCTTTGTAATTTGAAAATTATTTTTTGCTCTATATTCAATAATTTTCGATCTGTTTCAATTTTGGTATTTCCATGCACCTTTTTCAAAATCAGCCATGTGAAGTCATTGAAACCATGTTTCTTTTCAATAAAATGTTTCACAAGAGGGGCAGTTATCACTTGATTCTTGATACAGCTGCGATGTTCCACCATTCGAACTTTACATTGCCTATTTGTTTTTCCCACATAATGTAGGCCACATGGACAGGTGATCAGATATACAACATTAGCTGTGTTACAATTCGTCATTTCAGTGAAGACCCACTTAACATCAGGTAGAATTTGCAGTAATCTAGTTTCTTTTGTTTGTCCACACATGCTGCAATTCCCACATGGAAAATGTCCTTTTACTTCAGGCAAACCCCACAGTCTAGTTTGCCTAACTTGTGGTATCTGCATTTCTGTCACATCATTTCTGATCAGAATATTTCGTAAATTCTGGCTTTTTCTGAAAGCCACTAGGGGAGGCAACACTTCTTTACCACGATATATTTTCTTCCAAGTTTTCATCACAATGTTTTTGATTTTGTAGGACAAATTTGAGAAAGTATTAACAAATACAGCGCCAATCTTTTTAATTGGCCTACTACTTTTCTCCAAAAGTGCCTCACGATTGTTATTGGAAGCTCTTTTTGAAGCATTTCTTATAACTCTAGGCGGATAGCCTTTGGCCAACAACTTGTTGGTCAATACATCCGCACTTCGGGCAAAATCATCTTTAAGACTACTATTGCGCTTCAGCCTCAAAAATTGTCCAAATGGCAAATTGTTCTTTAAATGTTTAGCATGGTGGCTATTGAAGTGCAATAAAGAGTTCTTATCAGTAGTCTTGTTATAGGGCTTCACTTTTAAAGAACCATTGTGATGGAAAATGGTGATGTCTAGAAACTGAGTCTCACAATCACATATAGACCCAGTGAATTTCAGAAACCGATTTTGTTGGTTAAGCCATGTCACAAAATAATCTGCCTCTTCTCTTGAGCCATCCCATATGATCAGTATATCATCTATATACCTCAGCCACTTCCTCAAATGATTGCTGAAAGGGTTGGTGGCTGGGTATATTTCTGCCTTTTCAAAATACTCGACATAAAGATTGGCTAAATTCGGGGCCATGGCAGCACCCATGGCTGTACCCTCAATCTGTTGAAAGAAAGAACCCTGGAATTGGAAAAAATGTTTAGTCAGGGCAAACTCCGTGCACCACAGAATGAAAGCATTACTCACAGGATGGCCATCCTCTCTATTCATCAACACTTCTTCAACCACCTCAAGTGTGGCTCTTTGGGGTATCACAGTGTACAAAGATTGAATGTCCAAGCCTATCAGCAAGGACTGGCCCGGAATAAACTCAATGTTTTCCAATTTATTAATAGCGTCAGTGGTGTCTCGCAAATAGCTTTTCATTTTCAAAACAGACGGTCTCAAATAGAAGTCTGCAAATTTGGACAAAGGTTCCAAAATCGAATTCACACCAGACACTATGGGTCTACCAGGGGGATCAACAAGTCTCTTGTGTACTTTGGGCAAGGTGTAAAATTGATTTAAAAAATGACACTACTTTAGAAAGGGTAAAAAGATTAAAGAAAGATCTTACCAATTTCTCTCACGAGAAATCTTTTCCCTATGTTACTGAGGGTTACAAATTTGGTAATACATTTCAAACTCCGAGAAACAACAGACGGGTATATTTTCGAGATACTTCCTATAGTTCTAGTGAAGAAAGTACGACAGGAGATAATGACCCTGGAGCTCAGGCCAGTATGAGTAGAGGAAGAGGAAGAGTTCCTAGAGGGGGCAATAGACAAAGACAAAGGATGCCTTTTTTAGGACAAGGCCCGAATCGGGGGGACTGGGAAAACCAGGTCAGGACAAGGGGTCGAACAAGGAATCAGTGGTGATAAATTTGTCCTCCTATGTCCTTTCCTCGGAAGAGGAAAACACCCTGAATAAGGGTCTCAGTTTTGTCATTACTAAATCTCATGATCCTTTTGAATTTAGAACAGAGTTTTTTGCATTTATGCGCAAGGTACGGTTGAATGAATACTTCAGTGAACATGAAGGATACACCAGTAATAATTTCAGTGGGTTGCGCAATACATCTACGTTCTGTGCTCCCAGTTACTCTCATACTGCCGAATCTACGGTTTTTGAAAGACAGGTGCTGGCAGAGGTTCTTAAGTTGGAGTCTGGCGAAAAAAAAGTCTCGCAACTCCAACTTTAGTAGGTTACAAAGAGCATCGGCACTAAAGTTAGCAAAAGACAAGAACCTGATTATTAGACAAGCAGATAAGGGAGGAGCGATTGTGTTGATGAACCGTAGTGATTATGTAAGAGAATGTGAAAGAGTGCTATCTGATGATGTGAGCTACTTGAGACTGGCTAATGACCCCTCTGCCAAACTCAAAAAAATTATCAAAGAAAAGGTGACTGCAGCTTTTGATGCCGAAATGATTAGTAAGCAAGAATTTGAATTCCTGATTAGGGATCAAGGAAGAGTACCTGTTTTTTACACCTTGCCCAAAGTACACAAGAGACTTGTTGATCCCCCTGGTAGACCCATAGTGTCTGGTGTGAATTCGATTTTGGAACCTTTGTCCAAATTTGCAGACTTCTATTTGAGACCGTCTGTTTTGAAAATGAAAAGCTATTTGCGAGACACCACTGACGCTATTAATAAATTGGAAAACATTGAGTTCATTCCGGGCCAGTCCTTGCTGATAGGCTTGGACATTCACAGGGTAATTCATAGAATTCAGCGCACAAGTAGCGCACGCGGCTGGCGCACAGCGTGCGCGTGCGATAGTCTGCGCCAGCCGCGTGCGCCAAAACCGAATCCGGCGCACAGCGTATTCATGGATTTTAGCTTCCCCAGGCAGCCGTGGCGCACAGTGGCGCAGCGACTCGCTGCAGCCCCAGTTACGCCCCCAGGAACGCCCCTTGCGCTGGGAAATCTCATAAAAATCCCAAACCAGCGCAAGGGGCTGCGCTAACCCTGGACCATCACGGCAAGCGGCCCATGCGATTTTCAAGGGTGCGCGGGAAGTTTCACACGTCAAATCCCAGGCTACGTCCATTTCAGGGGTGCGCGGGAAGTTTCACACGCGAAAAGCTAGGCTACGGGAATTGCAGGGGTGCGCGGGAAGTCCCACACGCGAAAAGCCAGGGTACGTCCATTACAGGGGTGCGCGTGAAGTTTCACACGCGAAAAGCTAGGCTACGGGAATTGCAGGGGTGCGCGGGAAGTCCCACACGCGAAAAGCCAGGGTACGTCCATTACAGGGGTGCGCGGGAAGTTTCACACGCGAAAAGCTAGGCTACGGGAATTCCAGGGGTGCGCGGGAAGTCCCACACGCGAAAAGCCAGGGTACGTCCATTACAGGGGTGCGCGTGAAGTTCCACACGCGAAAAGCTAGGCTACGGGAATACCAGGGGTGCGCGGGAAGTCCCACACGCGAAAAGCCAGGGTACGTCCATTACAGGGTTGCGCGGGAAGTTTCACACGCGAAAAGCTAGGCTACGGGAATACCAGGGGTGCGCGGGAAGTCCCACACGCGAAAAGCCAGGGTACGTCCATTACAGGGGTTCGCGGGAAGTTTCACATGCGAAAAGCTAGGCTACGGGAATACCACGGGTGCGCGGGAAGTCCCACACGCGAAAAAGCCAGGGTATGTCCATTACAGGGGTGCGGGGAAGTTTCACACGCGAAAAGCTAGGCTACGGGAATTGCAGGGGTGCGCGGGAAGTCCCACACGCGAAAAGCCAGGGTACGTCCATTACAGGGGTGCGCGGGAAGTTTCACACGCGAAAAGCTAGGCTACGGGAATACCAGGGGTGCGCGGGAAGTCCCACACGCGAAAAGCCAGGGTACGTCCATTACAGGGGTGCGCGTGAAGTTTCACACGCGAAAAGCTAGGCTACGGGAATTCCAGGGGTGCGCGGGAAGTCCCACACGCGAAAAGTCAGGGTACGTCCATTACAGGGGTGCACGTGAAGTTTCACACGCGAAAAGCTAGGCTACGGGAATTGCAGGGGTGCGCGGGAAGTCCCACACGCGAAAAGCCAGGGTACGTCCATTACAGGGGTGCGCGGGAAGTTTCACACGCGAAAAGCTAGGCTACGGGAATACCAGGGGTGCGCGGGAAGTCCCACACGCGAAAAGCCAGGGTACGTCCATTACAGGGGTTCGCGGGAAGTTTCACACGCGAAAAGCTAGGCTACGGGAATACCAGGGGTGCGCGGGAAGTCCCACACGCGAAAAGCCAGGGTACGTCCATTACAGGGGTGCGCGGGAAGTTTCACACGCGAAAAGCTAGGCTACGGGAATTCCAGGGGTGCGCGGGAAGTCCCACACGCGAAAAGCCAGGGTACGTCCATTACAGGGGTGCGCGGGGAAGTTTCACACGCGAAATCCCAGGCTACTTCCATTTCAGGGGTGCGCGGGAACGTTTCACACGCGAAATCCCAGGCTACGTCCATTTCAGGGGGGCGTGGATAGTTGAACACGCTACTCCGATCGTTGGGTCTTCACAGGTCTTCCCTGTACAGCCTCCATGTCCCCTGCATGCAGTCCACACCACAGGGGATTACCCTGCACACCTGCTCATGACTCCCACCCCCCAGCAGTCATGGGGCACCCTCCACCAGGCCCCCACCCATGTCCCACTCATGCCTCCCACCACCCCCACCCCCCAGCACTGTGGGGCACCTGCCAGCAGGCCCCCACTTATGTCCCACTCATGCCTCCCACCACACCCACCCCCCAGCAGTCATGGGGCACCCTCCACCAGGCCCCCACTTATGTCCCACTCATGCCTCCCACCACCCCCACCCCCCAGCACTGTGGGGCACCTGCCAGCAGGCCCCCACCCATGTCCCACTCATGCCTCCCACCACCCCCACCCCCCAGCACTGTGGGGCACCTGCCAGCAGGCCCCCACTTATGTCCCACTCATGTCTGCCACCAACCCCACCCCCCAGCAGTCATGGGGCACCCTCCACCAGGCCCCCACCCATGTCCCACTCATGCCTCCCACCACCCCCACCCCCCAGCACTGTGGGGCACCTGCCAGCAGGCCCCCACTTATGTCCCACACCAACCCCACCCCCCAGCAGTCATGGGGCACCCTCCACCAGGCCCCCACCCATGTCCCACTCATGCCTCCCACCCCCCCACCCCCCAGCACTGTGGGGCACCTGCCAGCAGGCCCCCACTTATGTCCCACTCATGCCTCCCACCACACCCACCCCCCAGCACTGTGGGGCACCTGCCAGCAGGCCCCCACCCATGTCCCACTCATGCCTCCCACCACCCCCACCCCCCAGCACTGTGGGGCACCTGCCAGCAGGCCCCCACCCATGTCCCACTCATGCCTCCCACCACCCCCACCCCCCAGCACTGTGGGGCACCTGCCAGCAGGCCCCCACTTATGTCCCACTCATGTCTCCCACCACACCCACCCCCCAGCACTGTGGGGCACCTGCCAGCAGGCCCCCACTTATGTCCCACTCATGCCTCCCACCACACCCACCCCCCAGCACTGTGGGGCACCTGCCAGCAGGCCCCCACTTATGTCCCACTCATGCCTCCCACCACACCCACCCCCCAGCAGTCATGGGGCACCCTCCACCAGGCCCCCACTTATGTCCCACTCATGCCTCCCACCACCCCCACCCCCCAGCACTGTGGGGCACCTGCCAGCAGGCCCCCACCCATGTCCCACTCATGCCTCCCACCACACCCACCCCCCAGCACTGTGGGGCACCTGCCAGCAGGCCCCCACTTATGTCCCACTCATGCCTCCCACCACACCCACCCCCCAGCAGTCATGGGGCACCTGCCAGCAGGCCCCCACTTATGTCCCACTCATGCCTCCCACCACCCCCACCCCCCAGCACTGTGGGGCACCTGCCAGCAGGCCCCCACCCATGTCCCACTCATGCCTCCCACCACCCCCACCCCCCAGCACTGTGGGGCACCTGCCAGCAGGCCCCCACTTATGTCCCACTCATGTCTCCCACCACACCCACCCCCCAGCACTGTGGGGCACCTGCCAGCAGGCCCCCACTTATGTCCCACTCATGTCTCCCACCAACCCCACCCCCCAGCAGTCATGGGGCACCCTCCACCAGGCCCACACAGATGTTCCCCTGCCAATAGGAAATCACAATACAGATCCCAGGATCCCATGGGCAACCACATCCCACCCCATGTCACCCCAGTCCATACACACATCCAAGGTACACATCCATTCAAAAATCAAATACCCATTACATGATACATAACCAATGAGCAGTATGCGCATGAGTCCAAGTCCGTCAGACTCACACAATGGCAACACATGACTGTGAAAACCCAGATTGTGACAGTCAACAAACCAATGAGAGAAGTCCACACAATAGAATCAAAAGAACAATGTATTAAAATGTAAGAAGGAAAAAAAAAGAAACACCTAAATGAATACACAAAGTAACAGGTAAAAAACAAAAAAAATCTAATGAAAGGTGAAATCCAAAAGAACGGGTGCAAAGTCAATCAAAATGGAAATCAAAATCAAACACATTGCCCCATGGTCCAAATAATAAAATCGAAAATATCCACAAACTATGTACAAAGATGATTGTCCGGGTCCAATATCCCTAAAAACCATAAAATGAAACCTACCCAAAACCTAACTAATGCTAACTATATACAAAAAACGTGGGCCATTGTCCAATCAACCCAAATAATAAATAAAAATAAAGGAAACCTACTATCTACATAACTATATACAAAGGCGGCGGGCCAGTCCTGCGGCTCACTGAGAGATGTTATGGGCCAGGGCATCATTGAACTCCCTTTCTATCTCCCCGAGGCGTTCATCCTCAATGGCCCCGAGGGCCTGCAGGGCTGACGCAGTGTCCACCTCCAAGCCCCTGCGGATCTCCTCGAGGCACTCGGCACGCCTCAGGGCCCTCTGCATGGAGTCCACCGCCCTGACCATAGCGAGCCGCCCCTCTTCTGCCCGCCGCCTCTCCGCATCTATTGCGTGGCCTAACCGCTGCCACACGGAAGACACATTCTGTCCAGGGTCCTCCTGCCCTCCAGCCGATGGCTGCCCCTCCGATGTTGATGGCCCCGAGCCATGACGCCTCCCACGTCGCTGCCGCTGCCTCTGCAGCCACTGCCTCTGCCAGCACGACGGCATCCAGGCTGATGGTATCCACCGACGCCGTCGTGCACGTGCCCTGCCTGATGATGCCGGCACATCCTCCACCTGCAGGGGTCCAGTTGCCATGGTGTCCACACCAGCTGGACCACCGACTCCCGACTGTGGCAGGGATGGGATCCCCACTGAGCTGGCTGCATTGGTCGGGGCAGGTCCACAGGGGGCCCTGGTGTCAACTGGGCCGGAAGACGGCAAGGAGAACGACCGGCGCATACTTTCCACAGAGGAGGAGATGCCCGACACATTGGCCATCACCTGCAGAAAACCCGCGGCAATGGCAGATCCCAACTGGGCCACGTCGGCACGGTGCTCTTCGTGATGATGTGCGTGCTCCTCCCGGGAAGCACGCACGTCATCACGAATGACCCCCGTGCGCAACGCGACCCCAATCAGGACCTTTTCCATGCGCCCACGGGTCCCCTCGTCCGCAGGTGGAGGGGAGTCAGATGACATAGACACCCCCTCCACCTGCGGACGGGCCTGGGACGGGGCATCCATGCTGGTGCATGGTGGTGCACTCACAGGGTCAGGGACAGCGACATGCACAGGCACCTCCACGGCGACCTGTGCTGCCTCCTGCCCCTGGCCCTGGACTGCACCACTTGCACCAGCAGGGATGCCCCCACCAGGCCTCAGGTGTGCCTCAGTCTCGGCCGCCTCCTCCTCTGTAGAAACCACCAACCTGGATGGCTCCTTGCCCTCTTCCGCTGTAGCTGGCCCCTGTGGGGGCTCACCCACCCCTTCCGCCGCAGCCGTGGGGGCATCCCCGCCGTCTACCTCCACAGCGCCGTCTCCGCCCTCTCCATCACTAGCCGCTGCATAGAGGGAGACATAGAACACAAGCATCAGGGCACTGTACAATGGTCCCCTACACAGGAAGCAATATCAGATGACTGGCAATGGTAAAGTACACTTCTATCATGTCCCTCCACAACACATGGGTCAGGCAATACACACACGCAACACCCATGGTCCATGGCATGCACATCAACATACATGTCCACTGCACTCTTCTAAAGTACGATGTCATGGAACTCACATGCATCATTGGTCATGCAAATCACACGCACACACTTCACCTCTGTCACATCCATGTGGCCTCGTACATCACAAACACAGTGGATACAAGGATGATTAGGCAGCATCAGTGAATCTGTACAGTGTCACAGACATGTGTCATGCATCCATGCCATTCAAAAGTCACAGACATGCAGGTCAAGCACACCGACCTCGACACCATACATGTACCTGGCATCAACATCCATCCCTCACCCACACCCATGTCCACGAACATACACTTGCATGCTCACATGTGTCCAATCTGCATAGGCCTCCTCAGGTTGCATAGCAACACATACAACAACCATGTGATCCACAAATTACTGGTCGCACATGCATCGCCATGACAACACTGCACACATACATGCCTACAAGGCCCATTCCACACATACAGCATCACACAACCAGCACACTGCAACATGCACTGTCTCACACAGCAATGCCTGCACACTTACCGCTCAACTCCAGACGGGTCTCCCTCTCAAGGACCTGGGAGTGGAGCGCTGGGTGTATGCGTGCCAGGACCCTCATTTGGATCGAACTCATGTGGCCCCGGCCCCCCTCCACGAGGCGCCGGGCCTTTGAGAGGGTCCTGGACCTGCAGTCCTCCCAACGCTTCCTGACATGTCGGTTGTCGCAGACTGCCACCCCCTCCGCGTTGATGGCAGTCACGATGTCGTCCCAGATCCGAGTCCGTCCTTCATAGTTGGCGCGGCTACTTCCGAAGAGGGCATCATACTGCCCCAGGACTCGCTCCACCAGGACCCCAACCTCGGTGACACTGAAGCTGGGGCCCCTCTGCCTCTCTGGCTGGGGGTTGCCAGTGGTGCCAGATGTTTCAGTGCCCGACATGGCAACCCCAGAGGCAGGAGTGGGTGGGCAACTTGGTCCTGGGGCTGGGCTGTGGAGTGGTGTTCTTCCAGTCGGGAGTCTTCAGTTCCAGCAGGGGTGGACACAGCAACTGTACGCCTGCAGATGGCTGATGTGCAGGCACCAAATGGCAGGGCACGGTGGCAGCAGGCAGGCAGGCAGGCAGCAGCAGATGGCACGTGGGAGGCTGCTCGGGGCACTGGGGGGCAGTAACTCGGCCTTCTGGGCAGGACAGTGGTCTTCCGTGTGTGAACGCGTGGCCAGCTTGATACGGAGTGAATTGGCACGTGAAAATCATGCACGTCTGCGTGGAATCCGAGGAAAGGCCCTCAGCGCGTAAGCACGTCAGCACGCGTACACGATTTCATTGGTCCAAAGGGCCAGGCGCGTAAGCGCGCCTATGACGCACGGGTGTTTCCCAACCCACGTGAAAAAAATACACGTGCCGCGCGAGCGCGTCAGCACGCGTACCCGATTTCATTGGTCCAAAGGGCCAGGCGCGTAAGCGCGCCTATGACGCACGGGTGTTTCCCAACCCACGTGAAAAAAATACACGTGCCGCACGAGCGCGTCAGCACGCGTACCCGATTTCATTGGTCCAAAGGGCCAGGCGCGTAAGCGCGCCTATGACGCACGGGTGTTTCCCAACCCACGTGAAAAAAATACACGTGCCGCGCGAGCGCGTCAGCACGCGTACCCGATTTCATTGGTCCAAAGGCACACAGCGAGTAATCGCATATTCAACAGCGCGCGTGAAAAACGCCCGGTTACCATTTACATCTGAATACAATTACAATATTAATAACGTACATTTAACCTGGTAAACCTCGAGCATGTAGTCACACACGCTCGGCCACGACACGTGCAAAATTACAACAGGCAATACGGAAAGACGTACGCCTGCAGGAAGCAGGCGTACGTGACCCGGCACGTCTAAATATTCACGTGAAAACATCCTACAAGCTCAGTGCAAAGATGAACATACCGTTCCTAGCAGCAGTGGCTGTGGGTTACCAAAGGAGGAGGAGGAGGAGAGTCAGGGCCAGAATTTTCTCACCCAGAACCAGCCTATTCGGGATGCCTGATGACCAGGTGTATGGGAGGTACAGGTTTCCAGCACACATCATACTGGACCTGGTCAGTGAGTGGGAGGATGACCTCACATCACCCACCCTGTGCTCCCAAGCACTCAGCCCCCTGCAGAAGGTCCTGAATGTACTGCACTTCTTGGGCACTGGATCTTTTCAGCGGACAAGTGCCATAGTGGGTGGTGTGTCACAGGCCACGCAGTCACACTGTCTACACCAGGTCTTGAACATCATCACTGCACGGCCATCAGTCCGCAGGCACATATATCTCCCCAGGACTCCTGCAGAAAGGCGGGCGTGCATCCAGGAATTCTATGGTGTGGCTCAATTCCCCAAAGTGCTTGGTGCAATTGACTGCACCCATGTGGCTCTACGTCCCCCCAGGGCAACAGAGCACATCTATAGAAACCGCAAGCACTGGCATTCCATCAACGTGCAAGTTGTATGCAATGCCAAGGGAATCATCACATCAGTATATGCCAACTATCCCGGGTCCACCCACGACAGCTTCATCTACAGAATGTCTACCCTAAGCCGGGACCTAGAGGCTGGCCGGCATGGAGATACATGGCTGCTTGGTGAGCATGAATGCCACTGCACATGCATGCATGTCAGATACAGGGTCATGTCACAACACCACTAATGATACCCATCACCACCTCCGCAGGGGACAGTGCCTACCCTATCAGCCCCCACATGATGACCCCAATCCGGAACCCCACCACGCCACCCGAGGTAAGGTACAACACAGCCCACATTGCAACACGGGGCATAGTGGAGCGCACATTCGGAGTGCTGAAGTCACGCTTTCGCTCCCTTGACCGTTCTGGCGGGCAGCTGTTATATGCTCCCCCACTAGTGTGCAGGATCATAGTGGCAGCATGTGTCCTGCACAACGTTGCAACACGCCGGGGCCTGCCCGTGGACATGGTGGTGCCCCCACATCCACAACCACATGCACGCCCGCTGCGCATGGGAGGGGAAAGGGCACGGGGGGAGGCAGCCCGTACGCAACTGGTGGCCAACTTCTTCACCTAGGAATCACAGTGCTGGCTAGTGCACACTGCTCTGGCACATACCATCTGACGATCAATGATGACACTACCTGACAATGGCCCTCATTACGACCCTGGCGGATTTTTTCCGCCATCGGCGGACTTTTCCGCCATGGCGCAAAGTCCCTTTACGCCATGGCGGATGGCGGACTTACCGCCCCATTCCGAGGTCGGCGGGGCGGTAAGTCCCCATTGACCCATTTACCCTTCCCCATTCCCATTTCGGCCCCATAGGGCTCAATGGGAGTGGGGAAGGTGTTAATTACGCCACCGTACACTACGGTGGCGTAATTAACACCGAGGTCCCATAGCGCCATGGATTTTTACGCCCGCAAAAAGCGGGCGGAAAAATGACCATGGCGCTATGGGAACTCGTAGTTGGCGGTAAGGGGTCGGCGCAGCTAACGCTGGCGCAAACCCCTTAGCGCCAGGGTCCTAATGAGGGCCAATGTCACAAAATTTCTTGACAATAAACTGTCAGAAACACATCAGCCTGAGATTGTTAACATGGAAGTGTCACTATGTGTGCACCCCTACCTACACATACACCAGCAATGCATAACTATGAAAAGACACAACTCCATTCATCAAATATGCATTGGCACAGGCGAATTGCTACATGACAACATTGCCATGTCACCCAATCCCTTCACAGTCCCGCCACAGAGGACACCATGTCATGGTATGTGAGAGCAAACAAACTGACCCTCACAACATGACACCGGTGTCACAAATTGCAGTGCCCCAAATGGAACATAGCCGCACTTGAACAGCTAACCGTGATGGAGGCACTACTACACACCTGTGTAAGAGTCATTTCAATCAAATTACACACCAACCCACCCTGAAGCCCACCAAAACAAGACACAATGCATGTAATCAATGGTAGTCTCAATACCTGATTGTGCTGGTATGTCCACACCGTCCAGATGTACAGTGATGGCGCCACGCAAAAGTGTCACTGCACATCTACCGACATGTAGTCTGACTCCAGAGAGTATGCCCGTGTGAAGAACTGTGTGAAATACCTGCAAAACATGAGTAACATATGTAAGTTGAGGCACATATCAAACCATCATGCATAGTTAGGTGCAACAACAATGTACACTATGAATGTCTACACAGTATTGACTATGGACTGCCCAACAGCTCATGGGAGTCCAATGTCACCGTGTAATTTGCTGTCACTTGGGCACACCCTTTGCAAGCCCATGGAAACGGAAGCAGGAGGGGTGTGGATGTCAGGTACCCAAGCATCGAAACCAAACTCAGGACAAGCCTGCATGTGCCCAGCCACAATACAGTGTATGCCCAGGTACCCACACAAGGCAACACACTTGAAAAAGAAAAATATGATAAGAAAAAATGGCCATGAAAGGGCCGGCGGGGAGGGGGGGGGCCACCTATGAGGTCCGAGGACAGGATGCACGCCACAATCCACCTGTGTGGATCATGGGAAATAAAAACACCCCATAGGCTCGTGGCCCACACGGCTACTCTGTTGTGGGAGATGAGTCGCTATCGCTCTGGCCAGACCCTGCAGCTGACTCAGGAGGTGGGGGAGATGCCTCAGAAGATGGTGTGACAATGGGAGGCAGCCCACGCAAAGCCCGAGTTTGCTCCTCCATGGCTGCAAGCAGGCGGGTCTGGAAGGTCTGGTTCTGGATTATAATCATGCGGAGGTCCCCATGCAGTAACTTCCGGGATGACCTGACCTCCGCACGAGTTGCCTGCATCTCGGCCGAGAGCGTCCGTGTCAGACGCTCCAGCTGCTCCTCTGTCCTTCTATGGGATGAAGCCTCAAGCTCTAACAGGGTCGACCTGAGGTGATGGAATTCTTCCCTCAGGCCTTCCCTGTGGCGCTGGGACTCCATGGAAAGTGATTCCCGCAGAGTCGCCAGTCCCGCCCGCCTGTCCATGTTGGACGCCAACATGTCCTCCCTGTGTGCCTGGCAGATGGACTCTGTAGCCTGCTCCAGTCGCTCCATCAGCCTTTCTGGGGGGACAATGGAAGTGGCCACCCTATCCATGGCCTGTGCAATCATCTCGGATGATGCTGCCTGTTGGGTGGCCATACCGTAGATGGATTGCTCCCAAGCGGTATTGCCAGGTGGCATACGGCCACCACGTTGGCGGGCACCACACCTGCCTGGGGCAAGGCGGACTGCGCCTTGCTGTGCCGGCAAAGCCTCAGGCTGCAGGACTGCATTCCCTCTCTGATCTGCAGCCCCAGGAACAGGATCAGAGATTGTGTGGTGTGGCCCTGCATCCGTAACCACCGGAGGCTGAGCTGCCGACACTGACATCCCCATTGAGGGCAATAACCCGGCTGCAGGTGGGTCGGACAGAGGAGATTCTCTCCCAAGAACACTCACCTGCGACTGCACATAGGTGTCATCCTCCGAGTCTACACCTGAATACTGCTCGGGGGAGGAACCCCCAGAGACACCCCTCGACAGCACGACCTGCAGCACTTGTGGGTTTTCACCCACAAACACACCACGTCCCTCACTTGTGGAAGGTCGGCCCGGGTTGCCCTCCTGGGACGGCTCCACCACCACATCCCCAGCATCAACAAGTGCGTCGTCCCCTGCAAAGACATGAAAGAGAGAAATGGAAACAGGCATTAGCACCATGGCATACAACAAGGGCTGATGAACAACAGAGCCAGTAGTTCAATGACACATGTCCCACATGACTGGGAAACCTCCTATGCATTCACCATCACTGGGTCTGGAGGGGAGGCTCAGGGCACACAATGATGACACAGAGAATGGAGAGCAACGCCTGCTCCCCATGCTGCCTAGCACTGGCATCACACATTGGCCGGTGATTGCCATGTCAAATGCACATGCCATCACACACATGGCATGTGACATAGCCACCAAGTGAAGAGGGAGAGGAGGGCAACTAATTTGGATTTTGGCCACTCTGGTCCTGACATTGCTTCATCACATCAAGAAGTTAACATGTTGGACATGGATCTGCTAGTCCCAATTGGCCACGATGCACAGTGCCTTGTCAACATTAACAAAATGCAGTAAACAATGAGATTCCACCTCCCCATCACCTGTAATGGATTCATATAGCATTCGTGAAGCACCTGTACAGAAATGTATGAAGGTACAGCGGAGCACTGAGGGGTGGTGGGGCAGAAGGGGATGCCATTCAACAATCCTACTGGTGCTGGTGTCATTCATGTAACGCAAGTGCAGAGGTGGGTGGCACAATGAAGTGCAAGGGGAAGTTGCGGCTGGAAGTGCTGTACAAGGTAAGTAGGACTTAACGTCGAGGGCAGATGGTGGTAGGCGCAGACAAGTGCTGGGGGGGTGGCCTATAGGGGTACAGAGACAGTCATGCAGTGCTGTGGGCTCGGAGGGGACAGGGGAGGTACACACTGCATCTGGCTCGGCAAGGTCCTTGCAGATTTCAATGTGTCCTGCAGAGTTGTCAGATGCCGCAGATATGTGCCCTTGGATTGGGGCTCTCATCTTGGTGAGAAGGGTGAGACGCTATTGCCTTTGGAGCAGGTGGCAGGCCAGTTTGCCAGAGGATGAGCATGATGCAGGCCATTTCCTCTCTGCCACCCGGCACCTGTGTTTTGGGTTCACAAGATCCGAGTCATGCCAGGAGTCAGCATTGGCATGGGGCTTCAGGCGGATTGTCATGACCGTGGCAAAGACATCCAGTGTACCTGACATAGAGTGGAGCATGGAGTGGGCCCTGTCAGGATGGGAGTGAGCCTAAGGGGGAGCTGGATGGGGGGGAGATTTTGGCAGCATAAGCCTCGACTGACACACACTTCATGGGTTGGAATACCAAGAAGGTGTGTGACAGTGGTGAGGGTGGCTTTGCCTGTGGGGTGGTGAGGGTGAGGTGGGAGGAGAGGAGAAAGTGATCACTCCAGGAGAGAGGAGTGCAGAGAGGGATGGAGAGGGGAAGGTCAGATGAGATCAGAGCATCAAGAGTGTGCCCTGCAGAATGAGTAGGGACAGACGGGAGTTTAGAGGGTGATAGGGAGTTGCTGAGGTCACGGAAAAGTCACGTGGGGGGGACAACAAGCATGCAGGTGGATGCGTACATCACCAAGGAAGAGGATTTCAGTGTCTGGGGACATGAGTGAGGAGGAGAGGTGAGGCCACTCGGAAAGGAAGTAGTACATTTGACCAGTTTTCCGATACACAGTACGCACAGTTTGTGAATGTCGAGGTGAGATGGAGAGAGACGTCACACAAGCCATTCCAGAGGGGAGTAGGTCTACGTAGGAGTGACAGTGGCAGGAATACCCTCAGGGAAGGCAAGGGCACACCCCCCCCTGCACAGTAGTGCCGGGCCAAGGAGAGGATCTCCTGAACGTCAGGTAGGAGTGTGTCAAAGATGCAGACAGAGCTGGCCGTCAGACATGTTTCCATGAGACCAAGGATGTCAAGGTGCATTACCTCATGTAAGTGACATATATTGGAGGAATGCCTGATGCAGCGGCAGAGTAAGGAGTGTAAATGTGGAGGAGGTTGACAGCCTTGTAGGACTTACGGGGAGTGCTACAGATCAGAGGTGCAGCATGTGTAGGAGTTGGAGTGGGAGGCGGAGAAGGATCATGGGAGGGTGCAGGGAGGCAGTGCAGGATAGATGAGGAGAGAGGAGGGGGGACAGCAGGAGAGGAAAGGAAGTTGATGAGATGTGGGTAGCATTTGTCAAGGAGAATAAGGTTGGCCTGAGGGCCTTGGACTGAGATGCTCCCATTACCATACACATCAATTGTGGCCTCTGAGGATTGGAAGGAGGCCAAGAGTACACCCCAACGGGTCACACCATTGATGGTGGAAGAGGAGCAAGGAGAGAGGACTGGGACCATGTGAAGGGTCCATGGGACAGGCAAAGGAATGTATGAGCAGATGTCAGTGAGAGTTAACCTTGAGTAGGCTCAGATGTACTTGTCAGCAATAGGGTGGGTCGCATTGGAGGGCAGGGTGCCCTCATTTGACTGTTTGCAAGCAGGTGTCGTGAGTAGGGCACGATGGTCTGAACAGTAGAAGTCAGGGAAGATAGACCATGAAGAGCAGCATGGAGTGTGAGGGAATGGGGCTTGAAACCAGACGGAACAAGAGCACACAGGTAGGAGGTGGGTGTCAAGGCAAATTCCAGAGTATGACAGCATGTTGAGTGCCATGTATATACAGAGGACGCATTAGCATGTGGTATCATTGCATGTCAGGCATGTGACGATGGAACTTGAATGGCTGGGGGAAAGTGTAGGAATGGTATGTAAGACATAAGATGAATAGACAGGGGAGAATGAGCAACAATGTCGTGACAAAATGACAATTCAAGGGGAACTTCCATGGTGTAGGGCCATATGTGCACTGTTGGCAGTAGGGATAGTGCTGTGGGCACATGGTGTTGCACTGAACATACTGGATGAGGCACATGGGTGACACTATCAACTCTGCCACACACCCCCTTGACAGGCACCCAACATGAAGGCTTCGCACACACACCATGCACATGGATATAACACACATGCATGTGCACTCACCGGATGATGCCTCGTAATCAGGGAGATCTCCCACACCTTGGAGTTGTCCCTCGGTGACGTAGGATCCAGCTACGGACTCGTGTGGTGTGAGTTCTATTTCCTGTGCTGGGGACCCACCTCCAGTCACCAAGGTTGCGGCATGACTTGAGGCCAGCTTATCCTTTGCCCTGCGCTTAAGGTCATTCCAGCGCTTCTGGCAATCACTAGCTGTGCGCCTCACTACTCCAAGGGCACTTATTTTGTCAGCAATGGTCTGCCAGTGTGCCTGGCGTCTGGCATGTGTGGTCTTGGACCCTGCAACGATGACCATTTCCCTATCATGGTCTGACACATACTGAACAAGTGCATTCAGTTCGGCGTCTGTGAAGCTGGGCTTCCTTGATGGGCCGGACTGTGCAGCCGTGCCTGGGGCATCAGCCTGTGCCGGACGTGCACTCTTCCTCTTCCGCTTGGAAGGGGGTGGGGATCCAGAGTGTCGTACGCCGCTGTGGACACTAGGGGCAGGAGCCGTGGTGGACTCAGTACTGGGTGTGTGGGATTGCACACTCAGCATGGGAGTAGGTGCAGGCATTGGGGGTAGAGGGATAGGGTCAGGCCTGATCTGAGGTGCATGAACTAGGACCGACACAGTCTTGGCAGGGTGTCTGAGAGGTGGGGTGGATGGAGCCACACCCTGCCCACGGGGGGCAGCAGATGACCTATCTGGCATAGATGCGCGTGTCCTGATGACACCAATGTGCACCGGTGCACGTGCAGTGGACCTGCTGACCTGGATGTCAGCGATGGAGTCACCCTCGGACAGGTCTGGTGCCACAATGGGCTGGTCCAACAAGGGCTGATCAGGGTTGGTATCAGCCACATGACCCTCAACCTGGGGGGGAGGGGGGGCATGGGTGTCCCTGACTGGTCCTCCAGACTGGGGGGGACAGGGGCACCCTGCAAGTCACAACCACGTCCCCTAGTGGATCCTCCACGGCCACCACGTGTGGCTCGGCCACCTTTGCCACCCTTACGGCTTGCACGCCTCCCAACCATGGCACTGATGTTATTGTGCGTATGGGAGTGGGTGTGCACAATTGTCCTGGGCAATTGGGTGTCAAAGGGGTTGGGTACCAGATGGTATTCGTACCCTAGTGCAGTGGCAAGGCTATATGACACCCCTGGGGAAAGATGACGGGTCATGCAACGCACAGGCACCCCAAAAAAGTTAAGGAACGTGCACGATACCCCTCCTAGACCACGTGTGCGTATAAAAAACCCTGCACTACGCTGTGGCATCCAGTAACACAAGAATGAACGTATGCGTGTCACACGCAGCCTAGATTGACCTCTGAAAAGGTACGTGACACACGGGGCAAGCACAGATGATAGATGCGTGCGCAACTCACCGTCTGCAAGGGAGAAATGCGTCAAAAAGACGCGCGTGTGCGCGTTGGCAACACCCCCGCCAAAAGAAGAATGGGACGCTGTCTGAGGAGACAGGACAACAGTAGAAGGGAACGCTGTGTGAGGAAACAGGCCCAGGAAAAAGAGCAAAAGAGAAAAAGCTGTCAGAGGTAACAGGGAGTACGACCTTTGAACGCCGTGAAGTAAATCGCGTGTCAACTGACAAGAAGTACAGAATACACCAACTCGCTCTCCACGAAAAGCACGTACAAGGAAATGGCGTTCTACATGTACCTTTTATGCAGGCCCACAGGTCCTGCGTCACTTCCGCGTGTAGGCGCTGAAGGGCCAGCCTCCAATCACACGCATTGACACTGGCTTGTGTTTCTTTCACGCGGGATGGGAAACGGCCGTGCGTTATAGACGCGCTTACGCGCCTGGCCCTTTGGACCAATCACGCGGGTTGGGAAACGGCCGTGCGTTATAGACGCGCTTACGCGCCTGGCCCTTTGGACCAATGAGATCGCGTACGCGTGCTGATGCGCTCGCGCGGGAGGTTTATTTTTTCACGCGGGTTGGGAAACGGCCGTGCGTTGTAGACGCGCTTACGCGCCTGGCCCTTTGGACCAATCACGCGGGTTGGGAAACGGCCGTGCGTTATAGACGCGCTTACGCGCCTGGCCCTTTGGACCAATGAGATCGCGTACGCGTGCTGATGCGCTCGCGCGGGAGGTTTATTTCTTCACGCGGGTTGGGAAACGGCCGTGCGTTATAGACGCGCTTACGCGCCTGGCCCTTTGGACCAATCACGCGGGTTGGGAAACGGCCGTGCGTTATAGACGCGCTTACGCGCCTGGCCCTTTGGACCAATGAAATCGCGTACGCGTGCTGACGTGCTTACGCGGCCTTTCCTCGGATTCCACGCAGACGTGCATGATTTTCACGTGCCAATTCACTCCGTATCAAGCTGGCCACGCGTTCACACACGGAAGACCACGCTCCTGCCCCGAAGGCCGGAATCCTGCCCCCCAGAGCCCCGAGCACGCTCCCACCTGCCATCTGCTGCTGCCTGACTGCCTGCTGCCCACGTGCCCTGCTGTTTGCTGCCTGCACATCAGCCAGGGGTGCAGTTGCTGTGACCACCCCTGCTGGAACCAAAGACTCCCGACAGCCGTACCATCGCTCCACAGCCCAGCCCCAGGACCCAGTTGCCCACCCACTCCTGCCTCTGGGGTTGCCATGTCAGGGAGCACAACATCTGGCACGACTGGCAACCCCCGGCCAGGGAGGCAGAGGGGCACCAGCTTCAGTGCCACCGAAGTTGGTGTCCTGGTGGAGCGAGTCCTGGGGCAGTATGATGCCCTCTACGGACGGATGCGCCTCGACAAGGAAAGACGGACCAGGATCTGGACGGACATTGTGACTGCCATCAACGCAGAGGGGGTGGCAGTCCGAGAATTCCATCAAGTCAAGAAGCGCTGGGAGGACTACAGGTCCAGGACCCTGAACAAGGCCCGGTGCCTCGTGAAGGCAGTGGATGCCAAGGGGCGGCGGGGCCACTTGTCGCAAGATGAACTTCGGGTCCTGGAACGCATATCCCCAGCGCTCCATGTCCAGGTCCTTGGGAGGCAGACCCGTCTGGAGTCGAGCGGTGAGTGTACATGCATACTGATTGTAAGCTGTGTGTGTGGTGGTGTGCCAGGAGTGTGCATGTTGCACATGTCTTTGTGTGGCCATGTATAAATGTGTGTGTGCAGGGCTGTGAGACAAGCACATGTGTGCCTGTGATGTGTGAGACAAGGATGGTGCATGTGTGTGTGTGTGTGCTTGCAGTGCAAATGCTTGTGTGTGGGCACATGTGTTTGACTGTGCATGTGAGTTGGCATGCTTGTGGTGTGACACATGGATGTTGATTCCAGGTGCATTAGTCTGCAGCGTGTGCGTGTGTGTAGTTGTGAAGGGTGCAACAGTGTTGCTACATGGATGCAGGTGACACTGTCATGTTGGAGAGTGAATTGCAAATGTGACATGGATGTTCATCTCATGACTGACAGTTTGCGGAGTGGTACACATGCTTGGATGTGTGCTTTGCATGTGTGCATGTGTATTTGAGTCCGTGTGTATCATGTGATGTGTGGCTCACCTTTGTCTGCTCATGCTGCTGTATGTGAATGTATGTAGCGGGCTGTAGCAATATGGCTGTTGAATGACTCATGTGTGTGCGTTGAGGAGACAAGTGTGTTGGGGATTGTGATGCCAGGTCTGGAGTATGACAATGCCACTCTTGTACAACTGTTATGTGTGTGAGTCAATTGTACAGTGTCCTGATGCCTGTCTCCTGTCTCTCCCTGCCTGCAGCGTCATCTGATGTGGAGGGCGGAGAAGGTGCTGTGGAGCACAGCGGCAGGGATGCCACCGCCAGCCGGAGACGCAAGGCCCGGCTCCCCTCCCCTGTTGTCATCTCGTCGGGGAGTGAGGAGTCCGGTGCTGTGTCCCAGGTCGCAGCTGCTGAGGGGAGGTCCAGGAGGCGCAGGAGGAAGTTGGACTCCTCGGCAGCAGAAGGGGCAGCTGAGACCCCACAGGGTTCTGCGGCGGAAGATGGCAGGGAGTCATCCAGGTTGGTGGTGGGTTTGGTGGAGGAGGAGGCCGTGCAAGGGACTGAGATGGGGTCTGGAGGTGGGCATTCCACTGGTGCTAGTGGTGCAGCACAGGGGCAGGGACAGGAGGCAGCACAGGCCGCCGCGGAGGTGCCTGTGTGTAATCCTGTCCCCGGTCCTGTGTCTGCATCATCTTGCACCAGCAGGGTTGCCCACGTCCGGACCCATTCTCAGGGAGACCAGGCTGTGTTCCTCCATACACTGGGCCTTGTTCCGACCCCCTCCTCACCTGAACCCCCTATGCGCCAGTCGTCCTCCGTGCCATCTTCCTACCCACCTGTCACCTGGGTGCCCTGTGGAGCTGCCTCTGACGATGGGGCCAGGCTGGTGGAGGACACATCCCTGCCCCAGTCGGGAGTCGTGAGTCCAGCAGGGGTGGCCACCGCAACAACAGCACCCCAAACAATGGAGGATGTGCAGGCAGCAGGTGTCAGGGCACCGGCACCAGCACGTCAGCAGCAGGAGGAAGAAGGTGGGAGCCTTGATGGCTCGGGGCCATCACCATCAGAGGGGCAGGCATCAGCCGGAGGGCAGGAGGACCCTGGACGTCAAGTGGCTTCCGTGTGGCAGCGGTTGGGCCATGCCATAGATGCGGAGCGGCGGCGGGCGGAAGAGGCGCGGCTCGCTATGGTCAGGGCGGAGAACTCCATGCGGAGGGCCCTGAGGCGGGCCGAGTGCCTCGAGGCCATCCGCAGGGAGTTGGAGGTGGGTACATCGGCGTCCCTGCGGACCCTCGGGGCTGTGGAACGGGGCCGCCTCCGGGACATCGAGCGGGAGTTCGATGATGCCCTGGCCCGGAACAACAATCAGTGAGCCGCAGGACTTGCCCGCCGCCTTTGTATATAGTTCTGTAGTTTAGTTGTAGTTAGGTTTCCTTTGTTTTAATGTTATTATTTGGTTGCCAAAGGACAATGCACCACATTTTTGTATATGGACATTTTCTTACTTAGTGTAAATAGTTAGGTTTCATTTATTAGGGCTCATGGACCCGGATCATCATGTTGATAGTTTGAGGGATGTTAATATTTGTTTTAATTTTTCACATGAGGCAATGTGTTTCTTCTTTCATTTGTACTTGGATTTAATTTTGGACTTTGACTTTGGACCCCTATTTTACTTTATTTTTGTTAATTAGTGTTCCTGATTTTTTTGGTTGTACTTTTTTATTATTTAGTTTGCATTGCATGTTTATTGTTATTTTTTATTTTTACCATCCTTGTTTATTTTTAATACATTTTCATTTGATCCTTCAATGTGTTGTATCATCTCATTGCTTTCATGCATGACATGTGGGGTGTTTGGACATTCACTTGCAACATCTGTGTGTGACAGACATGTGTTCATTCATATGATTTACATTGGGTGTGTCACATGTCATTGTGTTTGATATGTGGGTGGATGGGATAGTTGTTTGGGAATTCTTGCAGGGCAGACTGTCCATTACGGTCATGATTGTGTGGGGTTGTGACCCAGGTGAAGGTGGACATGGATGGTACATGGGTGGGGGCCTTCTGGTAGGTTCCCCTGACTGCGGGGGGGGGGGTGGGGGTGGTGGTAGACATGGGTGGGGGCCTTCTGGCAGGTGCCCCTGACTGCGGGGGGTGGGGGTGGTGGTAGACATGGGTGGGGGCCTGCTGGAAGGTGCCCCTGACTGCTGGGGGGGTGGGGTGGTGGGAGGCATGGGTGGGGGCCTGGTGGAGGCTGCCCCTGCACTGCTGGGGGGTGGGGGTGGTGGGTGACATGAGTGGGGGCCTGGTGGAGGGTGCCCCTGGTGGCGGGGGGGGTGGGGGTGATAGGGGACATGAGTGGGGGCCTGGTGGAGGCTGCCCCTGGTGGCGGGAGGGTGGGGGTGGTGGGAGACATGAGTGGGGGCCTGGTGGAGGCTGCCCCTGGTGGCGGGGGGGTGGGGGTGGTGGGGGGCATGGGTGGGGGCCTGGTGGAGGCTGCCCCTGGTGGCGGGGGGGTGGGGGTGGTGGGAGACATGAGTGGGGGCCTGGTGGAGGGTGCCCCTGCACTGCTGGTGGGTGGGGGTGCAGGGGGACATGAGTGGGGGCCTGGTGGAGGGTGCCCCTGGTGGCGGGGGGGTGTGGGTGGTGGGTGACATGAGTGGGGGCCTGGTGGAGGGTGCCCCTGGTGGCGGGGGGGTGGGGGTGGTGGGAGACATGAGTGGGGGCCTGGTGGAGGGTGCACATGGTGACTGGGGGGGTGGGGGTGGTGGGTGACATGAGTGGGGGCCTGGTGGAGGGTGCCCCTGCACTGCTGGGGGGTGGGGGTGCAGGGGGACATGAGTGGGGGCCTGGTGGAGGTTGACCCTGCACTGCTGGGGGGTGGGGGTGGTGGGAGACATGAGTGGGGGCCTGGTGGAGGGTGCCCCTGCACTGCTGGGGGGTGGGGGTGGTGGGAGACATGGGTGGGGGCCTGGTGGAGGCTGCCCCTGGTGGCGGGGGGGTGGGGGTGGTGGGAGACATGAGTGGGGGCCTGGTGGAGGGTGCACATGGTGACTGGGGGGGTGGGGGTGGTGGGTGACATGAGTGGGGGCCTGGTGGAGGGTGCCCCTGCACTGCTGGGGGGTGGGGGTGCAGGGGGACATGAGTGGGGGCCTGGTGGAGGTTGACCCTGCACTGCTGGGGGGTGGGGGTGGTGGGAGACATGAGTGGGGGCCTGGTGGAGGGTGACCCTGGTGGCGGGGGGGTGGTGGGGGGCATGGGTGGGGGCCTGGTGGAGGCTGCCCCTGGTGGCGGGAGGGTGGGGGTGGTGGGAGACATGGGTGGGGGCCTGGTGGAGGCTGCCCCTGGTGGCGGGGGGGTGGGGGTGGTGGGAGACATGAGTGGGGGCCTGGTGGAGGCTGCCCCTGGTGGCGGGAGGGTGGGGGTGGTGGGAGACATGAGTGGGGGCCTGGTGGAGGCTGCCCCTGGTGGCGGGGGGGTGGGGGTGGTGGGGGGCATGGGTGGGGGCCTGGTGGAGGGTGCCCCTGGATGGTGGGGGGTGGGGGTGGTGGGTGACATGAGTGGGGGCCTGGTGGAGGGTGCCCCTGGATGGTGGGGGGTGGGGGTGGTGGGAGACATGAGTGGGGGCCTGGTGGAGGCTGCCCCTGGTGACTGGGGGGGTGGGGGTGGTGGGTGACATGAGTGGGGGCCTGGTGGAGGGTGCCCCTGGTGGCGGGGGGGTGGGGGTGATAGGGGACATGAGTGGGGGCCTGGTGGAGGCTGCCCCTGCACTGCTGGGGGGTGGGGGTGATAGGGGACATGGGTGGGGGCCTGGTGGAGGCTGCCCCTGCACTGCTGGGGGGTGGGGGTGGTGGGAGACATGAGTGGGGGCCTGGTGGAGGGTGCCCCTGCACTGCTGGGGGGTGGGGGTGGTGGGAGACATGGGTGGGGGCGTGGTGGAGGCTGCCCCTGGTGGCGGGGGGGTGGGGGTGGTGGGAGACATGAGTGGGGGCCTGGTGGAGGGTGCCCCTGCACTGCTGGGGGGTGGGGGTGGTGGGAGACATGGGTGGGGGCCTGGTGGAGGCTGCCCCTGGTGGCGGGGGGGTGGGGGTGGTGGTAGACATGAGTGGGGGCCTGGTGGAGGGTGCCCCTGCACTGCTGGGGGGTGGGGGTGGTGGGAGACATGGGTGGGGGCCTGGTGGAGGCTGCCCCTGGTGGCGGGGGGGGTGGGGGTGGTGGGAGAAATGAGTGGGGGCCTGGTGGAGGGTGCCCCTGGTGGCGGGGGCGTGGGGGTGGTGGGAGACATAAGTGGGGGCCTGGTGGAGGGTGCCCCTGCACTGCTGGGGGGTGGGGGTGGTGGGTGACATGAGTGGGGGCCTGGTGGAGGGTGCCCCTGGATGGTGGGGGGTGGGGGTGGTGGGAGACATGAGTGGGGGCCTGGTGGAGGCTGCCCCTGGATGGTGGGGGGTGGGGGTGGTGGGAGACATGAGCAGGTGTGCAGGGTAGTCCCCTGTTTTGTGGGCTGCCTGCAGGGGCCGTCGAGGGTGACAGGACCCACCCAGCCTAATCGCATGTGTAACTTCGCACGCACCCCTGTAATACACGTACCAAGCCAAATCGCGTGTGATAATTCCCGCGCACCCCTGAAATACACGCGCCCAGGCTATTCGCGTGTGGAAATTCCCGCGCACCCCTGAAATACACGTACCCTGCTGTAATCGCGTGTGGGACTTCCCGCGCACCCCTGAAATACACGCGCCCAGCCTATTCGCGTGTGGAAATTCCCGCGCACCCCTGAAATACACGTACCCTGCTGTAATCGCGTGTGGGACTTCCCGCGCACCCCTGTAATACACGCGCCCAGCCTATTCGCGTGTGAAACTTCCCGCGCACCCCTGTAAATGACGTACCCTAGTTTTTCGCGTGTAGGATTTCACGCGCACCCCTGGAATTCCCGTAGCCTAGCTTTTCGCGTGTGAAACTTCCCGCGCACCCCTGTAATTGACGTACCCTGGCTTTTCGCGTGTGGAACTTCACACGCACCCCTGATATCGACGTGGCCAGGGCAATCGCGTGTGGGACTTCCCCGCACCCCGGGATACACGTACCCAGGGCAATCGCGCGAGTGTCTTCTCGCGCAACCCGTTGTACACACACGCGCGAATTGTTGAACAGTGGGTGTCCGTGTTAATGGCGTACACCTTTGCACCTCATTTGTCCTTTGGGGTCACGGTATGGCCCATTGCTGTATGTGGGTGGTATTTGTTGGCGCAGGTTTTGGCGCACTTTCGTTAAGTGCATCGGGACGCTACCGCCTGCTTACTTGTGGCGTACGTTTTTGGGCCTGTGCGCTGGTTTGATCGAGCGCTGTTTTGCCCTGTTCGAATCCATGAATACGTGTTGCCGGAGAGCGTGTGGGCGTTCCGCGCACTTGCCTCCTGTACTTCCCCGTGCCGCCCACATTCTTCCCCATTCCGAGTGTTGTGCCCCATTTTATTCCCCATTCCGAGTGTCCCGCCCTGTGTTCCGCCTACTTTAGAGCTGTGCGCTGCGCTCTGAGTGATAGCGCAGTGGCCGTGGCGCACGCCGTTGGTTGACCTGTGTAGCCGGCGTGCGCCGCGCACTTTTTCAGCGCACGTCCTATGCTTTTCTTACGCACGGACTTCCATGAATCGACGTGCGCTGGTTTCCCTGCGCTTTTCGCTATTTTTCGGCGCAGCGCACGTATAGGCCCCTCTGCGCCGGAATTTTCGGCGCACATTTATTCCATGAATCGGCCTGTCAATCTTTGTACACTGTGATACCCCAAAGAGCCACACTTGAGGTGGTTGAAGAAGTGTTGATGAATAGAGAGGATGGCCATCCTGTGAGTAATGCTTTCATTCTGTGGTGCACGGAGTTTGCCCTGACTAAAAATTTTTTCCAATTCCAGGGTTCTTTCTTTCAACAGATTGAGGGTAAAGCCATGGGTGCTGCCATGGCCCCGAATTTAGCCAATCTTTATGTCGAGTATTTTGAAAAGGCAGTAATATACCCAGCCACCAACCCTTTCAGCAATCATTTGAGGAAGTGGCTGAGGTATATAGATGATATACTGATCATATGGGATGGCTCAAGAGAAGAGGCAGATTGTTTTGTGACATGGCTTAACCAACAAAATCGGTTTCTGAAATTCACTGGGTCTATATGTGATTGCGAGACTCAGTTTCTAGACATCACCATTTTCCATCACAATGGTTCTTTAAAAGTGAAGCCCTATAACAAGACTACTGATAAGAACTCTTTATTGCACTTCAATAGCCACCATGCTAAACATTTAAAGAACAATTTGCCATTTGGACAATTTTTGAGGCTGAAGCGCAATAGTAGTCTTAAAGATGATTTTGCCCGAAGTGCGGATGTATTGACCAACAAGTTGTTGGCCAAAGGCTATCCACCTAGAGTTATAAGAAATGCTTCAAAAAGAGCTTCCAATAACAATCGTGAGGCACTTTTGGAGAAAAGTAGTAGGCCAATTAAAAAGATTGGCACTGTATTTGTTAATACTTTCTCAAATTTGTCCTACAAAATCAAAAACATTGTGATGAAAACTTGGAAGAAAATATATCGTGGTAAAGAAGTGTTGCCTCCCCTAGTGGCTTTCAGAAAAAGCCAGAATTTACTAAATATTCTGATCAGAAATGATGTAACAGAAATGCAGATACCACAAGTTAGGCAAACTAGACTGTGGGGTTTGCCTGAAGTAAAAGGACATTTTCCATGTGGGAATTGCAGCATGTGTGGACAAACAAAAGAAACTAGATTATTGCAAATTCTACCTGATGTTAAGTGGGTCTTCACTGAAATGACGAATTGTAACACAGCTAATGTTGTATATCTGATCACCTGTCCATGTGGCCTACATTATGTGGGAAAAACAAATAGGCAATGTAAAGTTCGAATGGTGGAACATCGCAGCTGTATCAAGAATCAAGTGATAACTGCCCCTCTTGTGAAACATTTTATTGAAAAGAAACATGGTTTCAATGACTTCACATGGCTGATTTTGAAAAAGGTGCATGGAAATACCAAAATTGAAACAGATCGAAAATTATTGAATATAGAGCAAAAAATAATTTTCAAATTACAAAGCAATGTGCTAGGGCTCAATGAAAGCATTGATTGGCATTTGGTTAGCCAAATATAATTTTGGACATTGTGTGATGCATATACCATGTGGGCACCCAATTTTGGTGAACAATATGGTTTTTAGTTCAATTGATGAAGTTAGTGCAATTTACATCTTTTTGATGCGCTGAGTGTCCACTAAACTCCTCTACACCAGTTGATCCTGGGTCTGTTCCAATATGGCCCCCTTGGTTGTTGTACTCCTGATTAACTTCGAGAAGTGGAGTCCTTTCTTTGTGTTGCCGCACAACCATAGACGCTTTAACAGAGTCCTTTCTTTGTGTTGCTGCGCAACCATAGACACTTTGAGATTGTGCAGCAGCCATGGCTCCTCTGAATCGAGTGCTGGCCGAGTATGTTTGAATGCTGCAAGTGGAGTGAATAAACCCCTCCGTGTGTATAGGTGAGCACGCTACCAGCATTTCGCCTTTGGATGTGACTCTGTGCATGATATTGTCTCCATGTCGGGACACCTTTTGCATTATTTGGTGGTTGGGGTACTTTATTTTACACTTATTTTACACATGTTGTGTGGCTATCCATTTTCCGCGTTTCTTTTACGTTGTGGAGGTTGGACAGAATGGACGCTGAGTAGTTGTCTTTACACATTAGATAATGCATGGTCTCCTCACGTATGTGAAATATAAGCACCCCCTTCTGTTTGCCCTCTAGTGCATGTTGACGGCATGTTGTTAGCTGAGGTTTTGGTAATGCCAGATAAATGGTGTTTACTGTTATGTTCCCATTGCTTTCCAGATTGACTCTGTACTTTATTGCTTGATCGTATGGATGTTTCCATTTCAACTTGTTCATTACTGAATTGTGAATTGCAGTCTTGATCCCTACATTTGTGGAGGTAATTCACTTTGTTATTTGGAGCCTTGATTTTATGTGCAGTGGTATTGAAGCCAGTGTGATTTCTGGATATAACAGAGCATGTGGTCTCTGTGTATTGGTTTTGTCTTACTTAGGTGTGGCGATACTCTAGCGGACTGTGACGCTTTGTTGAAGTATTGATTTCTCATTTGGAGGGAAACCAGCAAATTTGTCATCCTGTGACGTGCTTTGAAGTTTCACCATTTAAAGGTAAACATGCGGGTGCCCTTTGGGACCCTTGTGAGTGTGGCATAATCCCTGTGCCATGCCTCCATTTACATTTTGTAGTACTTCCTTCCCTCTTTGGAACTCATTAGGTTTCTCCTTTCCTTTATTTTTACAGGCTTGGAGGTTGTTTTCCTTTTACCCTCTTGGGTGCCTGAATCTACCCTTTCAACACGGTGTGGAAGAGATTAGTGGATGCTTTTAAATTTATCCCCTGAAGAATGTTCGCCAGAACTGGGCAGTTAAGAACAGAAACATGTTGGGATGCTTGTTGTTTTAGTGACACATTGAGATTTTTTTTGTGTGTTATGTGATATCTTCTGTGTCGTATAAATAAGTTATCTGATGTTTTATATTTGTTTTATATTTGTTTTTTAATGTTTAGTACACTGTGTTAGGTGAGGGTAGTGTTTTTTGTTTAAATTCAGTTTGAATTATTTGAATAATAAACTTGTTATACATTTGTGTAAATCAGTTATAGCAGACGGTCCATTTTTTCAGGACTAGTGATGCTGGAAAACCTTATAGAGTTCCTGTGTGAGGGGGTTGGAGGCAAGTAAACAACACGTATCATCTTGCTCTTTATTGTATTACACTGATGATTAACCACATCTTTTCCCGTTTTGGTCTGCCTCAAAGGATTGAGTCAGACAGAGGTAGCCACTTCACCAGTGAAGTAATAACAAAGATGTGGGAGATACTGGGGGTTAAAAGGAAGCTACACATTGCTTACAGGCCAGTTTATTCTGGAGCAGTAGAGAGATACAACCGAACCATTGTGAGCATCTTAAAAAAGTTTGTGGCAGATTCTGGGCCAAGTTGGGATATCCGATTACCTCTGGTCCTAATGGCCATCAGATCTACCCCTTCATCTGCAACTAAAATGCCACCATTTGAGCTGATGACTGGACGCAAGATGGTGCTTCCCCAGCATTTGCTCTACAGGACCCAAGAGCAGACATTGATAAATGCCTCCACAACTCATGAGTATGTGGAGAATTTAAGGAAACACCTTCAGCATGCTTTTGCCTATGCTCAGCGGAATCTAGAAAGATCAGCTGATAGCATGAAAACCCACTACGACCTGAAAACCACCAGGAAAGTATACGAGGTGGGAGACCGGGTTTATCTATACAATTTCCAAAGAAACCAGGCCAAACAGCAAAAATGTTTGCCTACGTGGAAGGGACCGTTTGAAATTATAGACAAAATCTCCCCAGTAGCGTATAAGATCTGCATCCCCAAAGGTAGTCTGGCGGAAGGGGAAGACAAGTGGGTCCATATTAATCAGCTAAAGTGTTGCCATCCCAGGCACACTCTGCAACAACTGGAGGAATCCTCTGGAATCCCGGAGGGGGCCGCTCCAGATGAATTCAGTTCCAACCCTAAAATATCCCACATATAGTCGCTAAAATATGATGATTCTTGTAAAAATGCTTCCTGTTATATCTTGTTTTTTAAAACAAGACTGAAAAATGTAACCGGATGTATAAAATGTATGTGTTCACCACACCATCAATAGTGGTGGAGAAATGTCTACGAATAGGTATTGCCACTTTTGCTTTCTCATCCTAGGAGAGATGAAACCACGGAGACTGACCAAGGGGAACGACCCGGAGACCGGGAGCAAAGATCCGAGGGGCCCGGGGTACCGCCCAATCCTCCCATCAGGACCAGCAAGGAGAACTGATTGATCGTCTGGAGGGAGGAAAAGATGCTGAACTGTGCCATCTACGGAATTGGAAGAAGATGAGGCGAACATCCCAGATCTTGCGAGTTCCAACTGTCATGATGCCTACCTCCAAGGAGCCGAGTCCGACCCAGCAACCCCAGAGGCAGGCATCATTCCCCCCAGGGAAGTGCCAGCGGGCCCAAGCTGGGACCCTTTGGACACAGTGCTGGCGCCTTAGGCGCCAGGCTCATAAAGCTAGACATGTGTTCAAGTGTTTCAATGTGCACTTACCTAATGCAGACCATGCTGCTACATCCAGGCCCCCTTGAGGCCTGAATGGAACTGCTTTACCTGTGGGACTACTTTCCACCTGGGTGTGGTCGGGGAAGGATACATACCTGATTGGTGGAAGGATACATACCTGGAACTTCTTCCAAAGCTATTTAAACCACGCCCGATCAGCAACTCTTGCTTCGCGTTGTTCTGCTCCTCGCAGCTGGACGCTCACCGTGTCAGCTCCTGCATCTGGAATTCAGCCACGCCTGTCAGCATCCTGGGTCACCTGCAAAGGGAGATAAGAGAGAATTGGAGAGAAAGAAGACCTTACCTGCTAAAGCTGTACCACGGAGACATCACACCGACGATCCTGAAAGGGAAGACATCATTTTTAAAAGCATTTCGCTTCGATCGCTGCAGCGCTGCATTTCACTCACCTTTCCTGGGCACCTCCATCTTCAGCAGCGATCATCCGGATCCGCAGCCACTTCCCAGTGCCTAGAGAGAAAAAGACAAGAACACAAGGTGAGAGAAGGAAGGGAATAGGAAAAGCTCAGTTTCCTTCTAAGACTTACCAGTTGGGTCATTCCCATTTCATTTCGGGTCCTGCCGCTTCCTGGCATTCCGGACCCCGGCCCCTATGGGGAAAAAAGACAAAGACATTGAATGAGCGAATGCAAAGACATTACCCGAACGCTCATCCAGAACTTACCTGTCATTTATTGGAACTGCACGTTTCACTTCGGGTCGGCGCCATATCTCCGGCATTCCGAACCCCGGCCCCTAAGGGGAAAAAGACATAAGCGTTAGCGCTTGCTGCAATAAGACAATGAACATTATTATTAAGCTTGAACTTTTGAACTTGCAACATAACTCTTACAGCGCCTTACCTGAATAGTCAACCTTATTGAACTTCCATCAAACCTCAATCCAGTGAAGTAACTGGGTTTCAACGCGCCCCTGCATCAGAAGCAGGATGGAGAACTCTTCCTTCCAGACCCTAAGGTGAGACTTCACGGGGAATCGTGGAAGGGTATCGTGGAGGGTTGGAAGGAAGTGGGAGGCTTGAGCATTATTCTGTCAGTAGGTAATACTCCCTTTTCACGCACAGGGGAATATTCCTACGAGCCAGAGAAGCCAGAGTAGAGGGGCCCTACCTGTCCATCTTCAGAGTCCTGCGCTTCACCATTGAAGAAGCATCAGCACTCGAAGCCAGACCTGCGCCTCCTTGGGAATCAGGTGAGCGTGACACCATCAGTGAAAGATCAGAATGGCCATCGCAAGAGGGGGGGCTTGTGGGATGTTTTTACCCATGCATCCAAGCCCTACCATAAAACTGTGCATTACTGGCATTGAAAACATCATGATGGCCAGAACTCCCCAGAGAGTGCACAGGGAAAACATGAAGAATAGGCTGCCACCCATTTTTGCCTATTTTGTGAGCACAGGAGGGCACTACCTAAAACCACCATTGGGCTACACACACAGTAGCCTGAAACCATTGGGAATGGCAATGCTGATTGCCAAAAGCAACCCAGAACTGTGGGGAATTCATTTTCTTAATGTCAAAAATGGATGCAATACTGGTGCTCACCACTATCAGAAAGCCGGCGTTTTAAAACCACCAGACTTTTGTGTAAAACTGAACAAATGAACCCAAACCAGGCCAAGGAAATGCTTGCTAAGAGGTGGATACAATGTAAAACTATATTCTGAAATGACTTAAAGGAAGTAATTATTTAATGTATATATAAAAAAAATAGCTGGGGATGTCAGCAGCTTAAGTGAATTTGGGTTTAAAGCCACTAAAATCGAAATGTTTAGAATAAATGAGTGACCTACTTGTGAGTGTCACATAGGTTGCAATTGTTTAAATGTCATAGTTTTGAACTTAGAATCAGTGTTCTAGCTGCATGTGTAAAAACTGTCAGTGTGATTTGAATGTAGAAAACTGGGAACTAAAGTGACATTTAGCTGAATTCTGCCTGACAACTACCCCCGACAGGAGTTGAACTGGCTCAACAACTCTTCCCAGGCCTGGCTGCATTCTGTGCCCCTGCCAAAAGGAGATGACACCTCTCTGATTGGATTAGGGGAGGAGCACCTGGGGACTGCAGGAAATTGAACAAAGCCCTGCCCTGGATCAGGCAAATGTTATATTGGGGGGGTCGTAGAATGGCTTCCTCTTGGGGGAAACTGGGAGGGGCAGTGCCTGTGAGAGCAAGCTGAGCTTGGGGGGAAATGGATAAACCAGAAATTCCACCATGTGCTTTGGAAAACCACACCCCTTTGGGGTCAGAGCATGATTTTAAAAAGATGGATAATTCATAGTGCGGACTTGTCAAAATTATATAAATAACAACATCATTCTTGTGATTTTTCTGTGCACATTTTAAGAGGTGTTAGGACCCTGTGGTATGTTCTTGGGGATAGTAGCGGAAAAAAGGTGGTTACTCCAAATGTATGCATGTTAAAAATCTGACACTTTATCATCTGTAACCCATATCCCTGGTGCACATTTGTGTAAAATATGGAAAGGTTTAGAGGTCGTTATCTGGATGAAAAGGGGGGAATTCTGTCATAAGTGGACACGACATCGTACAAAGACAGGGATCGGATGGTTTGGTGCTACAGAAAATATGTTAACTGGACCTATAATATTAGAAAAATGGTACATAGATAAATATGTATTTGGGTCAGAAATAGATTTGTGTGCAATTTGACAAGGGGAGGTTCCTCTGACCATAAAACCTACAGCATCACTCTGACACTCCATTTCTTTCCCCCAATCAAGGGAGAGAGGAAAGCTTGGCCAATGATAAGTGAGAGGGGCAGGCTTAGCTAGGCCCAGGAACACACCCATTTTCAAAACACATAAAAGGAACATTGAAACCCAGGTAGAGACATTCACTTTCCACTTTCTTGCGGGACGCTTTGCCGGGAGACTTCAGACTTCACGTCCAGAGATCCAGACTTCAAATCCATCAATCTCCAGAGACCAGAAATTAACTCCAGAATTTGTAGCAGAGAGGCCTGAATCCACAAGCTGAATCCTCTTCAGCAGGCCTCAAAACCAAGCAAACTATTCAACAGCTGGGCGAGCTGTTTGAATCCTTTGCCAAGAACTTTTGCAAGAACCTGTAGCAGTATCCAGAAAGCAGGGCTGTATCCGGGACCAGAGAAAACCAGAGACCAGATCCCTGTGAAGACCTGCTAGCAGAAGTCCAGCCAATCCTGACCCGATCCGTGACGAAGCCGCATTCCTGTCTAAATTATAGTGTGAGTACCCAGTCAGGACTGTGCCAAAACCAATCTTTTAGTTTAAAATAATCTAATCCAAACAATTTTAGCCTATTAGAACTGCCTCCTAGAATTGTGTCATTCTGTCATCTTTAAAACTGAAAACTGTCATCTGTCATTCTGAGCTTTAAAATTTCGAATCCGAAAAACTACCTTTACTAAATCGGCCGTATCTCCGGAACCGTTTGTGCTAGGAGCGAGTTTTAACTGTCATCTTAAAGCTAAGATTCCTTATGGTGCCTCCGTAATTGCGCTCGACGCACGTGACTAAATTTGCTGCGATTTGACATTTTGCTTAATTTCAGCCACTTGTAAAAATATTTGTCCTTGCTTTCCTTGCTGAAATTCGTGTGCAACCTGACAATGATTCATAGAGGATTGTTAAAGTGATCCTGCACTGATTCAAAGTATCTATTCACTACCCTGAACCCCTTATAGGGAATTAAAAGCCTTTTTAGCATATTTTTCACTTAATTGCAACCACATCAAAGTATCTTGCCTGTGTTTAAAACTCATACCTGTTTTCCTCTAAGCTTGCTAGGGGGGAACTGAATTATATTTGATTGCATTCCTGAGAACTGTGTGCTTTCCTCCCATCTCTTTACCTTGCATAGAGGGGGGGGGTTGAATTGTCAAAGAAAAGTGATTAAATTGTCTTTTGTTGAAGTCATATCAAGTTTATTTTCTGTACTGCATTTTCATTCATCATTGCATTGTCTTTGAAGCCATAAAAGCATTCTCAGCTACTTCATCCTCTCTATATCACTTCATAGCCATCAAAAAGAGTGTACCACTGTAACATTATCCATTGTTGATCACTATCATCCTCACAAGTGTGCTATCAAATATTAATTTACTATAAAAGTGTGATAGATATATATTGTTTAATTTCAAATAAACCTTTTAAATTTGCAAAACAAACCTACTTCTTGGCTCAGCGGGGTCAGGGGGATTCTGAGAGAGGGGTGTTATATAAGGGTTGTCATCCAGAGTAAACGAACAGGACATAAAAATACATCAATAAGGGCTTCCATCAGCATCCCAGACTAGGCATTGACTTAGCTGTAGTGTTGAATTGAAGTCGCTTACAGTCTTGCTGAGGAGTATGCACTGTCTCACTCTGGGAGTAGCAGCTTTGGTAGCACGTATTTTGTGTACCAATAACGCCTTGATGATACGTACAGGTACAGTGTCAGTAAAAATAGCAACACCTTACTGAGAAGTGCGGGTACTGCATCGCTGAAAGCCAGTGGCGGCTGGTGACATTTTTAATTGGAGGGATGTAAATATTTGCCTCGAATATGCAGTAGCAACGGAGCGAAGCAAGGGAGCCAGAACTAACTAAAGGGTGGAGGGGGGTCTCCCCCAAGAACATTTTTCACATAATGGGGTACAATGCTACATTGTATAGCACACTTTCTGTGAAAATGGGGTATAAAATCGCACAGTTTGAAATTGGTTTTGTATGGTAGCACGTGGAAATAGCCAACAGCTGCAGGTCACCAACAGCACACAGGAGCATTTTCATGATGCCTTTGCCCACAATATATGGCAGTATAACAAATATGTTCATCTTGGTTGTGCCCTAACATGTCCATGCCGGTTGCATCAATATATGCCAGTTTTAACATATGTAGCCCTTGTTTCCTGACTCATGTCCAACCAAGGGCACGCACCTCTCACCACGATCCAGGGACAGTCTGGACCCCCCCCCCCACAACACATAGCCCTTTGGGGAGGAAGGAGAGCTGCACCTGCTGAATAAAATCACTGACAACAAGAGATGGCTGCACTCTGAGTTCTTAGATCACTAATAAACACAGACACCAGAATTAATTTTATAGGGATCCCAACGGGGACCCCTCTTTATGAAACACAATTATCCTGTAAACCCTTTAACCGTAGGATTCCCCCGACATCAGCACCAACTAAATGGGGACCAGCTTCGCCAGCTCACCGTTCCTTGGAGGGGTCTCGGGGACCCTTAGAGTGAGCCTGATGCAACCAACCCGCTACCTAAACTCAAGTACCACCCACATGGATTGTGAGGCCAGAGGATGGCCACTGTAAGTGATGCAATCTCACCAGGCGGCCCGCCACACTATCCCATTGCCTCATGCCAGTGTACCTACTCCATGTTTTAACCAAGGGATATGATATGATAGGTCATTTATAACTGGCTTAATACCCAGAGGTTTCTAAGCACGGACCCAGGGATCGAACCTGTGTTGCTCCATGTCGTCTTGCTTCCAATTCGAGCAGGTTGCCGCTGAGCTATCCTCTCGAATATATATATATATATATATATATATATATATATATATATTCACTGAAAAAACTTTGTTAAAGGGACGTTACGTTTAAGTTGCACTAATAAAAACCTATGAAATTCAATGAAAAAACTTTATTAAGGGACGTTATGGTTAACTGACAGTGAGAAATTCCCAAATTTAAAAGGTGCTATATATCTACACATTAACCTTTTTATGGGTTTTAAAGTACGTTCCTTAGTGTTTAATCTGAGCTCATAGTGCACATACATGGGGCAATAAGCACGCCTCAAACACACAATTAATTTGTGTACATGATGATTAACTCTAATATTATTGTCATTTTTTGATGCCTTTGGCCATGACCCAGACAATCTGGCCACTGCCCATGGCCACAAGCTATACCTCAGTCACCAAAGGAATATCACTATTTTTTGTGCCTACATTATGACACTTTTCAGAAAATAAAACACGGACACATTTGCAAAACCATGCTTTCAGCTCCTTGTCAAAATGTATGTACATAAAATAGTCATATAATTTAGCTCCCACTTGACAGAATCCATTCGGACTTTGCACAAAAACTCAAGGTTGGGTTTATAATCTTTCTGAAAACCTCTGTACACATTCGTCAAACAGCAACAAAGTTATAGGCCATCTAAAAATGTTGAGACGTCCCCTCTAATTTTGCCCTCTCTTGACATAATCCCACCAAACGTTTCAGAAACATTCATATCTAGGTCTAAAACCGTTAAGCAAATCTTTGTGCAGATTCGTCAAATGGCACCACATTTCTAAACCTTTAAAATATTTTGGGACCCCTCCTATAATTTTGTTCCCGCTTGGCAAAATAGCACCTCACTTTGCAGAACCATTCATGCAGTTTCATTGCGTGGCGCCAAGTTCTAAGCCATCCACAAACTGCTATTCACCAACCCTGTAATGTAGAAATAGGAATAGATGTCCCTGAACATCGCAGATGTTGGCGAACATCACAGGACTGCACCAGACATCCAGGCTATTTGCGGACGTCTGAGTTAAAAATATATTTATTTTGGTGCTTTTCAAGGCCATATCCCATTCCCATCCTCATCACCTCTCACCTCCCCAGAGATTGTTTGACAAGTGCGATGTTGTGTTTTTCAATATGTTTTTACCACAATGTTCACGGACAACGGGCACTGTCTGTGAATAGAACATGGTGGGCATTTCCAAAAATCTGGTGCACTTCACGCTTTTCACCATCCAATCAGTGGGCATCACGTCGTCCTCTGGGCCAATCGGAGGCCTGTCTGCGGACCAAACAGGGAACTGAGTCCGTGGACCGAACCAAGATATCACTAATTTCTTTTGACCTACTTTTTGGCAGTTTAAAAATAAAAGGCTGGACAGATTTACAGCAATTGTTTTCCCATTGCTTTTATGGATAAACCACAAATTGTGGGACCCCCTATAATTTTACCCGACCTCCACAAAATCTCACAAAACTTTGCAGAATCAATCTGATAGGGCCATAAACTTTTTCTGCAAAGTTTCGTGAGGATTTCTCCGGGGGGGGGGCAAAGTTATAAGACTCCCAAAAAGTGCTCTTCCTATTGTTTGAGTAAGTTAACCACAGCTACATGACTTCTACAGCAGGGCATGTAATATATATACATTCCAACCCCTACTTAACTTTTAAATCTACTTAACATACCCCCCCTAATACTTACCCCAAATGCTATACTTCCCCCTACTCTTAAATATGTGCCAACAAAACAGTCATTGCTGTCAGCCACCCCCTTTACAGTACCTTAAGGTCTGCCTTTAGTGGAGATGTTGTGTCTTCCTATGACTCGTGAGCAGTGCTGTCTTCAGGCAGGGCTCATTTCAGGCTTGTTGAAGGGCTGGCTCTGTGCTGGTTGCAGGCTGGGGCCTGTCACCTGTTGACCAATGGGCCTTGGCCCCTCTTCTTTTTTCATGGTGGCCCCATCTACCACATGGGCCCACCTGTGCTGAATCTTCTGGGTGGCCCCCAGTGTGAGTGGGGCCTGTCTGTGGTAATCACCACTCCTGCAGCCCTTAATGATGTTCTGGGGGGCCCAGCTGCTCTCACCCCTGCACCCTATGTATGCATTATAATCTCGGAGGCGGACCTGTTAGTGTGGTGGCCGCGCCCGACAATATGCACCCCACCATTTTATCTTCAGGTGGCGTCCCCGTTGTCATGGGGACACTGCCACGCTCACCAATGTGGGTCCGTGGCCTTGTTGGGCTTCTTGCCTGCCCTCTCTGCAATGCATCACATTCACCCAGGCCGCTCACTGAAGCAGCCAGAGACATCCTCCCCCACCTCTTCACCCGGGTTGGCCAGCGAGGCAAACCCAGGACTTGATGTTCACCGCTCCATCCTTCTGTCTGGAGCTGGCTTTGTCGCTGTCTGCTCTTCACCTCCCGAACTGCGCCTAGTATACACAGCCCGGTGGGACTTTTATGAAGGGCCTGCCTTGCTGGCCATGAGGCGGCCATCAAGGATGTGGCTGGGCAGCCTGGCTTTGGACGCCCAACACCTGTAGCCCAGGCTGAGCTATTCTTCTTTGGTCCAGGCAGCACCTCACAGCACCAGGCAGCAGCTGGCATAATGCCTGGGCCCTGGATAATGCGGGCCGATCTGTTCTGGCCCCGAGCGTGCGACAGCCGCCAGGGCCTAGGGTGGCTGAGCTGCCCTTTGCACTAGCAACTCAGTCCCCTTGATCCCTCCCTGGTGGGACTCCCCATGTGCCGCTCAGCACCACTGGATGAACTTATACCCCCCCACCCCCCGGCAAGTGTTTTTCTTTCTCAACAGTCCTTTTGCAATGGCTCATTTGTAAATCCTCCTTGGATTCTTTTCTCTTCCCTGCCCAGCCCATTCTTGGGAGGGGAGTTCTATGCTTTTGTTCCTTTCTTCTCTTTTCTTTTTCTTTTAAACATTCCATCTAGCCCCTTTGTGCGCTTGATGGTTTAGTCCAGACTCATGGACACAAAACACATATAAATAAGGAAACACACTACACATTAATTAAACTACGTTTATTACCTTGGTGTCTTTGTCTTTTATTTATAGGTGTTTCCTTAGGGGATACGAACAGTCCCTACTAGCTGGGCCCTGTGGGGCCTCGGTCTACACATATAATAGCATACTCTTGTTGACTTGGCCTGTAAATAATTCAATGCCACATTAATAAAGTATATTGGGACTGTCTGTTCCAAAATTGGCCAGTCTAGCCACATAATAAAGCTAATAGTGTTGCCTTTACCCCTGATGCACAGAAAAAGGCAATGCCAATGTTAGGAAACATGGACATATGGACTGCACCAATGTAGGCCAGTCTAGCCATGTAATAACATCTATCATGTTTGCTTTACCATTGATGCCCAGTAAAAAGGCCATGCCACAGTTAAAAAACATGGCCAGATGGGCTGCACCAATGTAGGTCAGTCTATCAGTGTAATAACATTTATCATGTTTGCTTTACCATTCATACCGTTAAAATATGTCATGCCTTGATGCTGCCAGTAGCCCCCCTGTAGTTAGAGGCTAGTTCCCCTTCACCCATGCAGACACACCCACTCACTCAGATGGCACACATGACTCATTCAGATACAGGCATTCAGACAACATACATTCTCTCCTTCACCCATGCATTCATACCATTCATCTGCGCATGCATACAGCATTTAAACACCTCCTTGCACGCATAAAAAAAAACATTCACATGTGGGTACATTCATGTACAACCTCCCTTGAATGAATGCAGGCATACATAGACACAAATTACACATTAACACTTCACTTACCTGCTCTCACCCTAAGCACACCACTGTCAGCGCTGCCACATGGGAGACATGACTGGATGGCCCAACCTCTCCGCAGAACTTGCTGACTGACAGGAGAGGTTTCCTCCCCGTCAGTCAGCATGTACGCTATTAGTGCAATAGTGGCAGGTAGCGGGGCCAGACATCCTCCGCCACGCTGGTCTCTCATTTTTTTGCGCTAAGTATTTTTCTGAGCCCACGGGCTCTGCATTTAAAAAACTAAGAAACATAGTTGGGGGAGGCGCCCCTGCGCTGAGGTAGGAACAACAGTCCCACTTGCAAATAAAGCACCCAGGTGGACTTTGCTGCCTGGCACTGTGCTACTTCTTTGGACCCCAAGTCACAGTCCAAAGAAAGGAGTTGCCACAGCAAAGTATTACAATTGTTCTAAGAAGTGTAGGTACTGTCCCAGACATGTTTTGATAAAATGCTAGGAAATGGCAGGGTGGTGCAGAGACAGGGGACTGCACCTGGTAGGTATTGGTGCCCTGTTCAGAAGTGCCAGTATTCTGCTATGAAGCCTTTCAAAATAGCGTTAACCCCCTCTTCCAAGGGCTGGAACGTGGGGTGACGGCTCAGCAGCCCTAGTTATAGACACAAGCGAAGCGAGGGCGTATAACGCGGGCACCGGGCTGTTACCCCTGTTGCAGCACTTGGAACGCGGGATTAAGGCTATTAGCATTCCAAGTTGCCAAAGCAGTAACCCGGGGTGCTAAAAAAAGTATTTTCCTTTGTTCAAGGGGCCGCCATGGAAAGGGAAGCGATGCTCTGCACTGAGCGCCTCTTCCCTTTCTATGGCGGCCAGCAAGAGCAGAGAGGAAGGAGTGGCGGGGATTGCGCTGCAGCAGAAATAAGGTAAATGGGGGTGAGAAGGGGCCAAAAAAAAACAGGACAGGGGTGGGGGGAAGATGGCGGCAGAGGGAGCCGGCCGTCAGGCCGGATGGAGCGCTGGCTTTGAACGGCTGTTACAAGCCTGCCTTCATAGCCGCCTGATTGGCTGGCTCCGCCCGTCATGGTGCTAATAAAATGTGCTGATGCTAACTAAGCAAAAGTGTATGGTTCATGTAGCGAATTGGCAAGTAATGTTCCTGCAAAGCATGGCAGAATCGCTGGGAAGAGCCATTGGTGCCCTGACATTTTTGAGGGAATTAGACAGTAATGAGAATGCCCATTGATAGTATTGCATCGTCGCTGAAAAGTACTAGTTCAATTCATCGAAGCATCTTGCGGCCTCACTGATGAGCGATGGATGGTACTGTCCTTTCGAACGCATCGAGGACGTGCTAACAACGAGGCCAGGCCTCTCACATGAAAGGCTTTGAGGCTGAGCTGGGGAACTCTGGTACTGCCTGGGTGGAACGTATTGGATCATTGCTCTGAAGTGATAATACTTTCCCCACAGCAAAAGGCAGGTTCTGTAAAATCGCAAGTATGGGGAAATTGCTGCACTATGCAGGAGCTGTTCATTAAAAGTAGTGTGGCCTTTCAGTGAAGTGCCAAGGTTCCCTGTTTGATAGTATTATGGGCTCGTGAAGCGCTCTAAAAATCCATTGCACGTTCTGGGGTCTTTCTGAGACGTGCAGCTCATTTTGTATTGGCGAACGATGTCTTCCAGAGGGGTGCTATTACTTTACCATTAACGGTATTATTGTTACCTTGCTGACAAGCCCTACTGCGCCTTCACAGCCTGAGAGTTAATCTTTGTCAAGGCCAATATAAGGTTATTTCACAGAGGAGGAAATGATGGCAGTCTGGCAGGTCTCTTGCAGTTGGCGCCCATTCCCTCCTCCCTTCTTCCTGCAACATCAAAGGGAGGCAAGGCAGAGAAAGCGAGATAAACTGCAGGCCCCGGTTAAGGTCTGTGAGTGCCATACCCCGACTGTCCACTAAGTGTCACTGTAACACGTGGCTGCTTCCTTAACTTCCACGCCTCGAGCCTGGGTATTGTGTATGCACCATGACAGGCCAGCAGACGGCACCTACCTGCTTTCAACAAGTGCCCTGGTAGCTCTCACCGCGTATTGGCACCTCCTGTAAAGATGTTTTTTTTTAATATAGCGAATAATGACGAGGGTAACCTGCTTCTAACTTCATCCAATTGTATAAGAAAAGGGGAGCGAAGCATAGAAAACATAAATAGAATTGGACGATCTGATCACGTGGGGAGCCGATACTCGAAGTTAATGCCATTGGCGATGCCATACTTTCCAACCCTACAGATTTAGACAGTAGGCTACTGCTTTTTAAGAAGTCCTACTGCCTACAGATTTCAGTGACAGATCCTACTGCTTTTTACAGTGGCAAATAATTTGTGTAATTCTAAGGTAGACTGCGTGAGACCAGCCCAGGACAATGTAACGCATTAATTAGTCTGTCTATACAATGGGCTAGTAAGTGATTACTTTGGGCTCAGACCAATCCACTGACCTGTCAGCTACGTGACTCTCTCCTGCACTCTTGCCAGTACAACCCTTAGGTGAACCAGTAGTGAAAGCAAGTGGCAGAGTGTAACAGCATCACACAGCATTTGCCGACAATTTGGTGTTAGCATTCAGAATTATACATTTTTTACATTTCAACAGCTTTCCGTGTTGTGCCGTTTGTATGTGTTGTACTTTCCTGTGATGTCATTGTTATGGGAATTATTATTTTTCAAACTTGAAAAATCCTACATCTTTTTTGTCACAGAATGTTGGCAAGTATGCGATGCAGGGAGAGCAACACATATCAGTGTCCACATGAACCAGGGATAGAAGTGAAAGGCTGGCTAATCGTGTGCAGAAGCAAGCAGCCACCAAACTCCATCAGAAGAGAACCTACAGTTTTTCTTTTTGTGCGGGGGGGAGACGGGGAGTAGTATGGGCATGGGGCACCAGTGTAATCATTTTCATGTCTAGAAAAAGTCAAACGACTCAACAAGAAATAGTCCAAACCCTTTCTTCCCGGGATGCCACTTGGGGACCTAAAATGGCTCAGCGGCTAGGAGGAGCAGGGTTGAGGCTGGCTGACCACAAAGGAATGCCACTTGATCCGCTGCAGTGACTGAATGGCATAGTAAAAGATGCTTTTTCATGGAGCGGGGGGGGGGGTTACGGCCAACCCAGGGAAATCATTACTGCGCAGGCAATACAACACATTGAACTGCGCGCTTTACAATGTTTCATTCTTTTATATTTATGCAAATAAGAATAGTATGGCAAACAAAGCAAGGCAGACAGTAAGCCAGTGGTCTCGTTTCTCAGATGACTGAAGGCCTGGCCACAGTTCTCAAACCATCTTCCCCTCACCTGACTCAGTTCCTAGTCCATGTATCGGGCCACAAATCTCGAATCTGTAGGTATGCCACAAGCTCAGTCCAGACTGCCAAGCGGCATAATCACAGCAAGACTAACTTCTCAGATGCAGGCAGCTGTAAAACACCTGGGACAACACTGGTGGAGCACCTTCACCAGGCAGGACCACTGGCCAGGGCACGTCCACTCCAGGCCTTCCATCCCGGTGCTTCCTGGAAAGCACCACGCATCATCCAGAAGTTGGTCCGATGGAGGGGTATGGTGCTGGTTCTCCTCTGCTGCCTCGCACGCGGGGCCTGCTCCTCCTCACCGGCAGCAGGCCGCCATCAAGTCCATCCTTCTGGGTGACGCTCTTTCTGGACCAGTTGCATCTTCCCAGGACAGTGCCCGCAGCAGCCGGGTAGGAAATGGGCCGGAACAAGACAGAGCTGAGATGCAGCAAAGTGTGTCTCGCCAGAGCGCTACCAGAGCTGCTCCATCCCAAGTCCCGGGGGCTAGCCTTGGAAACTCACATGTTCTCAGGAAGCCCTTGCACACGAGCAGCCTGCACTTCAGAAGACTGGGCGCAGGAAACTGAATGCAGAAACAACCAGAGCCTCACAAACTCTTAGCAGCTGTCCAAATTGATATGATATGGCATTTGTAACGCGTTTATACACAAGTGTGACAAGGCGTGACGAGGCAGGGAGGGGGAGCATAGGGAGGACAGAGACAACGATCTTACTAGGCCAAGTGACATTGAGATCATGCAAGTACAGGGGAGGGGAAAGTGCCATGGGCAAGGGGAGGGGGCATTGCTGTACATGGGATCAAAACAATAACAAGAAGTGCGGCCAGCAGGTGGCAGGTGCAAGGGTAAGTGCAGACAGCAGGTGTCCAAAAGTGCAGGTAGGGGGACTGTAGGGTGACAGATACAGACTCAAGTGCAAGGGTTGTCAGGAGGCAGTGCAGGTGTGCAACTTGCAGGTAGGGACCTGGGCACGAAATCAGATAGTAGCCAGGTGACTAGTATAGTATCAGACAGGAAATCAGCAGGGGAGAGGAAGAAAGAAGGCAGAAGCAATGAGGAAGGTCTTGCAGTGCTTCTGGAACCAGAGATGGTTCTCCTCAACTTTCAGACAGGCAGGGAGGCTATTCCAGAGGGAGGCCCCAGCCGAAGAAAGAGATCTACCACCAACTCGTTGCTTGGAGAAGCGACTGACCCCGAGGGAGTTGGATGTGGAGGAGCGAAGAGCTCGCGTAGGAAGGTATTTACGAAGAGAGAGTTGGAGATATTGAGGACCCAGGCCCCAGAAGGCCTTGTGGACAATGCAGAGGGTCTTGAACTTAATCCTTGCAGCCACTGGGAGCCAATGCAGAACTTTCAGTGCTGGAGAGATATGACCCCTAGGCTTGAGGACAAGAACAAGTCTTGCAGTCCTGTTATGGATGAGGTGCAGAGGGCATAGAGTAGAAGAAGTCAGATTTAGAAAGAGGCTGTTGCAATAGTCCAGCCTAGAGAGAACCAGAGCTCTCGAGACAGTGAGCTTCTGGGAGAAGGAGCGGAAAGCAAGAATAACTCTGAGAAGGTGCAGTTGGTAGTTTGACTACTTAGAGACATCAGAGATGTGAGGAGAAAAGGAGAGTGTGGAGTCGAATATGGCCCCAAGGTTCTGAACCTCACCAGTGGGAGCAGGAAGAGGGCCAAGGGAGGCTGGCCAGAGAGTGACCGGAAAGGAGGGTGCAGGTGTGCCGATGAGGAGAATCTCTGTTTTACTGGCATTAAGGCAGAGATTGTTTGCAGCACACCACTCCTGGATAGCAGACAGGCAGTCAGAGATGAAAGAAGGAGAAGAGATGGCAGAGGGGAGCCTGAAAACTAGCTGAGTGTCATCCGCATAGCACTGAAAGTTGGAGCAGAGATCGGCAATGCAGTGGGCGAGAGGTGCAAAGTATTGGTTGAACAGCCAGGGAGAGAGGTTAGACCCCTGGGGAACACCCAGTGCTTAATTTGTGGGGGTGGTTGCCAGTGCCCAACACCGGCACTCTTTTTTGGGCACCGGAACTCATACGTGCCTTGCTTTGTGTGTTCTTCCACTTCGCTTTGCTTCGATTATAAATCATTGGGATTTGTCATTCTGATCTCGATCTCTCACGTGCTTGCAGGTTGCAGGCCATGGCTGGCTGGGCCCGGGAGGGGCCAGCAATAGCAATAAACAACAAACTGTTACAAACAGCCAATGAAAACTATCATTCTGTTGTTATTATGCAGTATTTGATACATTCTGTATAGTAACACAGAATGTGCAGTTTTCATTGGCTGTTCTTCTGAGCCAGTGAAATTACATGGTGACGTGTTGTTGTTGCCACAGGAGGCAGCGGGGCGCCACCTTCATTTCACGAGTTACTGTGAAGTGAAGGTGTCGAGGCGTGGCGTCATTGGTCCCGACTTGTGAGAGAGAGAGCCTGCCCTGCTGCACTGCGTGGTGCGGCCTAGTTGCTTCCTGGGGCCCCCCTCTGCCTGCTTTCTCATTTGTGCGGGTGCCAGTGTGCGCACCTGCCCCCCCGCACCTCCACCCTGAGGCCCCGACAGGAGACCAAGTCCCAGCCGGCAAAGCAGGTAAGTCACTTGTTGTTGCGTGCGGTGCAGCCTGAGCCCGGGCTTCTGTCTGTGTGACCTGTGTGCAGTATGCTGCTGACTGCAGTCAGTGCTAGGCCCATGCTAATTTCTGTGACCAGGGGCTGCCGGCTGCCGCAGAAGGAGTCGGATTACTCTGCCGCGGGCGGCCGGGCCCGTGGATTGTGCCCAAAAGTATGTTTTTTTACCTTTTTCTTTGAAAACCTGACCTTCCGTGGGGCCGGTGGCCGGGGCCCCGCTCCACGCAAGGTAGGTTTTAAAAGAAATAACTTATCTTGAGTGGCGGCTGTGGCCCATCACTTCGAAAGTGATGGGCCCCATCTGCCCAAATATTCATTTTTTGTTTTAAAATCTTTAGGGCCGCTGCGCACCTATTTTTGTCATCATCAGGCTCAGCATGGCCGTGGCGGTGGTGGCCCCACGGAAGGTAGCCTAAGTGATTGAGGCAAGGCAGGGCAAAGTCCAGGACCGGGCGGGGCATGGGCGGCAGCGTGGTCCCACTAGTGTCTGTCACAAAAGGAATGAATTGTCGTTTGCAACTTTGCCCACCTTTTCATTGGTGCCGAGCCTGATTCGAGACAATTGTATGCCCCAGTCCGACCCTGGATAGCATTCATCTAAGCAAAACATGAACTGTGAATGTTTGCCTGGGTGTTTCCGTTCTTCCTTTTAATGTTATCGGCCTCATTAGTTCACAAACGAGCTTCAGCGAGGGGACCCGGAACGTGCACGTATTGGGCCGAAACCGAACCGGCTGCACTTCGCGAGAAAAGCCTATGCAAAGACGAACTTCTGAAATGCCATTTCAGGCTTAAAGATACACACATGGAAACTAGACGGGGATAAACATGGTGCACGTGCCCACTAATCTGTCGTCATAAATAAAAGCACTAGTTGAGTATTTGTGTATAATTCTCAACCGTCTTTTGCTGTCATTTTTTTACATAATTCCAGCGCATGTTTTCTATCCTGATGTGTAGTTTATACAACAGATGTGGCCCCTTAACCTGGGTACAATACGCTCCGAACATGTACTCCGAATGAGAGCACATGCAATCCTCAGATAGGAATCCTCAGATAGGGAGGTGGGTGTCTGTTACACCCCGCAGTTTAATGAAGTATGTCAAGAACATGTCAGTGGGAAGGAGGTATCCGAATATGCATTCCCCTCTGGCTTCTGAATATTGGGTGACAAAACATATTTCGCTTTTTAATATGTGTTAAGGTGGAAAGAGGCCCTAAAGCAGAAGTAGCACAGGCTGTTGATTTCACAACAATGTCTTGCAGAAATGACTTTTTCCAAGTTATACAACACCATGCTCATGCTTGAAGGAAGGGTGAAGGGGGATGCATTTATGAGATGTGATGACTGATAAGGGCTTGAGAGTAAATTGATTACACAAAACACCTGGATGAGGTGACTGAAGAATGGGCTGAGGGAGGGTGCTCTTCCTGGCGGTAACCGATTAACAATACTTGGTGTACTTTAACAGACTTCCAGATGGGGCAGAAGGGGTAGAGACAAATACAGGTCAACAGTGACTGAAACAGAATGCTTTTTTATTTATTTGCATTTTTAAAGCGCTCACACAGCCCGGGGGCATCGAGGCGCAGTTACAGGAGGAGCATGTCATAGTTGTGTATTTACTACTAGTCTCTGCCAGCAGTTGCTGCAGTGCCAAACATGTGACATGGAGCAGCAGCAGTGTGATGGGCTGGTGGTGGGCCGATCTAGGTAGGTCTAGCACTGAACTGGCACGGCCGGCGCGCCCGCGCTGACGGCGGCGCCGCGCCCGGTATTACGGGGCCAATATTTTTTGGGCACTGGCACTTCTTTTTTTACAAATTAAGCACTGGGAACACCACAGGTAGAGAGTGAGATAGAGGAAAGGAAGGACCCAAGTTAAACTTGGGAGGGTCGATCAGAGAGGAAGGAGGTCAGCCAGGCCCAGACCTGATCGGTGATACCAAGGTTATCACGCAGACGATTGAGCAAGATGGCATGGTTGACCGTGCCAAAGGCAGCAGAGAGATCGAGTAAGACAACGACAGAGGGGAGATTAGAATCAAGGTTAGAGAACAGGTCTTCACAGATGTTCAGGAGAGCAGTTTCAGTGCTTCTGGCTGCTCTGAAGCCAGACTGATTGTCATGGAGACAACCAACAGATTCAGTATGAAGATTAAGCTGGGAGATGGCCAGCTTTTCCAGGAGTTTTCCCAGGAGATGAGTGATGGAGATGGGGTGATAGTTAGCCTGGCAGGAGGGGTCGGCCGAGGGTTTCTTGAGAAGAGGGTGCACAAGAGAGTGCTTCAGGGCGGAAGGGAAGTCTCCAGTGGCAAAGGAGGGGTTGTAGAAGTCAGCCAGGGCAGGAGCGAGGGTGTCAATGTGGTCCTTGATGGTTTTGGAAGAACAGGGAAGAACCTGTTTTGACGAGCCTTTCATAGATCGGACTTGTCTAGGAACCTCATCTGGGGAGAACAGAGGAAAGGAAGAGAAAGAGGCAGGACAGATGGCCACAGAAGGGCCAGAGGCAGAGGAGATAATAGAGGGAGGAGGAGGAGAGGACAAGAGGGTGGACAGGATGTCCTTGGTTTTAGAGATGAAATGAGAAGCCAGGGCCATGCAGAGGGCCTGGGAGGGGACAGGAGAGGTAGAGACTGCAGTAGGATTGGCCAGCTCCTTGCAGATTTTAAAACGTTTGGCCGAGTTGTTAGATGCTGCAGAGAGGCGGGCTTGGATGTGGGCTCTCTTCTTAGTGTGGACAGAGAGCCGGTAGTGCCTTTGGAGCAGGCGGCAGGCCAGTTTGTAAGAGGATGCACAAGAAGCCCTCCATTTCCTCTCAGCCACTCTGCACTTGCGTTTAAGGGTGACATTGCTTGCTCAAAAGGGTTTATTGCTGAATATCAGACATGTTTCAAATTTAAAGTTGTTCGGATTATTATGTTCCCATAATGCTCATTGCTTTAATTGCCAGGTTTGGGGTTCTATTAACAGATACTAAGTTGTGTGACATGGCCTGGAGCCACGCCCTCCCCTATCCCCACAGCACGCCCCCACAAGCAGGAGAGGATTCCCCACGCGCATGTTTTCCATTTCCATCAATGCACAGCAGGATCTGGCAGGTGGCTGGCAGGGGCATTGTGGCAAAGCTCTCAAGTTAGGGTTGTCCTCACAGCAGCATCTGTATACACATGGTCAAAAACACCCAACACTGCGCGCTCCTGACTGTTACACATTTTATCCCCTCTGTAAGGCAGGCAGATCCATGGGGTTCCCTGGCCTAGACCCTTCTGCCCTTTTCCAAGAATTTTCCAAGTACCAATCGGCCAGCGATTGAACCACTACTCGTAGAGCCCTTCCCTGCCTCACCGCCAGTCCACAGAAAGGAGACAGTGAACACATTGTATAGCAGCATTCAAATATTTCAATATCGCTGCGCTATTCTTGCCTTTGTCGAATACATGTGAGGGTCGTTACCACTGTATGAGGTGACTGTGCCTGCTTCACTGGTAAACAGCATAGTGCACAGAAAATGCATTCTTAAAATTCACCATTTCACTCGTTATCAGTTATCCAGACTCCTGCTCTAGTGCCTCCCATGTTACCCGCGGGCTACACTAGGGGATCGCAGACTTCCATTAAACCAGATTCCCCTCCCACTTTCCGGGGATTATAGTAAGGATTTGGCCTTGGTAAACAGCGTGTATGTCATCATCCAGGCATGGACGGCAACCCACGGTCTATGCCTGAACGATGATAAAACAGAGCTTATCATCCTGAGGACGCATTCTAACCTTAAAAAACTTAGCCAGGACTACACCTCATTTGAAATTGATGACAATATCATCAAGGTGTCTAAAGATGTGAAGAACTTGGATTCTATCTGGATGCTACCCTTTCTTTCGACAAACAGGTGAAGTCCTTGGCATCGGCTACCGCTTACAATTGTAAGATTATCAGAGCAGGCAAGCACTTTCTCTCTGACAACAACTGCCTCATCCTAGCGATAGCATTAATCCTCTCGAGGCTCGACTATTGTAATGCCCTCTACATTGGAGCGAATAAATCCATCACCCACCGAATTCAAATTCTACAAAACAACGCCTTGCGAGCCGCCCTCGGTATCTCTAAAAGATCGCATATTTCAAAGATCAGACGCCAAAATAACTGGCTGTCCACCCAAAGCAAAATCCACCTAAAAGTAGCGTCCTTGGTTCACAAAGCCCTAAACAATGCCGCACCGAGTTATCTCACCAATAAACTCACAAAAAGAAACCACACGTGCCCAGTTAGAACCTCAAATGCCAATAGCCTCATCATTCCAAGATATAGGCTAACTAAGGCGGGGGGTAGTAGCTTCCAGGTTCAAGTGGCCCAATTATGGATCTCACTGCCTAACCCTCTAAGTGAGGAACAGCCCTTTCTGAAATTCAGAACCAACTACATTAACCTGCTGAGGTCTGCCAATGATTAGCCCATTAGTGCACACTTATCCCCATGCAACCCTAGCATTTACATATCACTAACCTGCTCTCTTTGATCCTATGGACCTCCTCACTCTGCCCACCTGGCCGAGGAGTTAATGTCCAGTCAGTACCTGTACATATATTGTCCCTACTGTACTTTGTAACCATTTCTGCCTCTTTGTAAATTATAACTGCCTACTACCTGTGATATCTCTATTTTGCATCTTGTACTCTGTATGTAACCCATGCTACCCTTTGACTTAAGCTTTGCATTTTCTTTACTGTTGCGCCCGGTTACCTTCGGGTCTGTCGCGCATTATAAGTGAATAAAACAAACAAACAAACAAACACGCAATGCTTTAGGCCTGGCTTGGGATAAATACTTCCTGTGGGTGCGTTCTTTAACATGCTGCTGGCGATTTCATTTTCCATGGACATCTTCCCAAGCCCCTCTTCCCATCCACTTGTTTGTGGGTGCATGTGGGGGAGAGAGGCACAGTGCATCCATTTCCCTTCTTAGAAACTGTCTGTCCTCTTCATTCCTTTGCAGGGTGGATTGTATTTAGTAGTGTTATTAGATTGGCTATTGTGATAATAATAAAGTCGATACTTTTATACAAACTTGACTGGAAACTCCTTTTATCATTGGTTAATAATTGTATATTTCACTGTGTTGCAAATAACCAACGATAAGCCTGCTGTTCCGTCCACGTTGCCAAAATTGGACAAGGAGGTTTATAATTCTAATTGTATGATTGTTTAATCCAATCTGTTTGGATCCATTCTGGTGTATTAGAGGTGTGGGGCTGATTGATGGTTTAGAAACCGATATCCACCCAGGACCACTGGTTCCCTGAAATTTAATTTGCCACATACACTGACCCTTTTGATTGCTTGTGAGCCATCAATGTGGCAATTTCCTAGGGCTTTGGAGGTCCAGGGCAGAGCCAAATGCTATGTACTGGCCCCAGTGGCCAGCAGATATTTCAGGGCACACAGTGGAAACCAGCCATGCTCCCTGTCCACTTCAGGAGGCATGTGGGGGCCTCTGGATGTGGACATGGGCATGGTACCTTCAGGTGGCAAGTAAGCCCCTGGAACTTGGCTGCAGGCCATGGCCAGTGGCCACTAAGGTTCACTTGCATTAGTCCGAGGCATGGCCTGTGGCCAAGCCCTTGTTATAGTGGCTGCTTGCAATGGCCCGTAGCCAGGAGGCTTGGGCAGGAATGAGGGCCTTGACCCAGCGTGGGTTCTAGCAATGTGTACATTAGATGCCCAATGCAAAGTTCCACTTGGCATCACAGTGGGTATTGCAGACAATACAAAAATGAAATGCACTGAAAATATTTTGGTTAAAGGTTGTGAGAGGATGGAGCAAAAATACACTAGAGTCAGAAGGTCAAGTTAAGGTGTCTTTATTATCTATATGATATTTTAGGGTATAGGTTGGAGAAACACCTATAGGGTCTAGTCAAATGATTGAGAAACAATATGAAATGGTTTCCAAATTTGTTAGGTCACTCCACAGTTTAGGGTTCAGCATGAGCAATTCTCTCGGGCTGCTCCATGGCCTCTTGCCTCTATGCAACATAGAGTGCGTTTCTCCCCCCTCATTCTAGTTCCTTGTTATGAAGCTGATATTCTCCCCCTCCTGGCAGGGGTCTTCCCTTCTTTGTTTTCTTTCCATTCCAGATGCCTGAAGAAGACTCAGTCCTCAGGCCTTCTATTTCTTTTCATGGCCTGTGGTGGTACCTTGTTGCTGCTTACACCCTACAGGTGATCGCCACATACTGGATTCTCCAGACCTCTCCGTGGTCCCTATTTGCTCATCACTGAAAGACTCCACAGGATCTCGGTTTGCCGTAGCACAAACCTTTTTTAAGTCTCGCCATGGTCTCTGCTTTTGAGCTCGGTTCTTTCCTTTACAGTTCTCTTATGCCTCTCCACTGCCACCTTTTCACTGTTTCCAGGTTTCCTAGACCTCCCCACAGCTTTGGTAACCTTCAACAATTCTCTCAGGCTTCTCCACAGCCTGTGATAGAAAGGGTATTTCCTCACCCTCAATCTGGGTCCTTGTCTGGGGGCAGATATTCTTAGCTTTCCATTTCAGGTACCTTGTTGTTTAAGCTTCTCTGGGGAAGTTTTCATCATCTGGCCACCTCTTGCCACTTGGTGGTCTATGGCAACCCCCAGCAGGATGTCCCAAGTCCTGCCCAGCATAGGAATTCTTTGTGTATCTGGCAGAGTTTCTGTTCTATTGCTGAAAGCAGACGAGCCACCTCGGTCCTGGTAGCAATCTCCCGTGGCCCCAGGGAGTGGAGAACAGTATGTATTTTCCTTTCCAGTTCCTCCCGTAATCATCTTATTTATTTATTTTAGTATTTGTATAGCACGCTGCAAGCCGTGGGCATAGAGGCGCTGAGAAGAATACATATGCAGGCTTGCTTGAGGGTTACAAGATAGCGGGCCAGTACAGTTGATAGAACAGTTACATCAAATACAGTAGGTTACAAGTCAGGTGCAGTAAGCATAGACAGTCATAGACTGAGACAGTAGGGGGAGGCAATTTAGGTAAAAAGCTTGGTCTTCAGGGCTTTACGGAAGCTTGTGTGTGATTCGATCATCCTGAGTTGGGCAGGGTTGGGTGTTCCAGTGACTTGCAGCCAAGGTAGGGAAACTGGAGCCACCAGCTCTGACTCTTCGTGTATGAGGAACAGTGAGGCGATTGGCATACGCAGACCTGGATGGTCTGGCAGGTGTTTTTATGGAGATCCTCTGAGCTAAGAAGGTAGGTGCCAATCCATGGATGCATTTGTGTGCAATGGCCAGTGTTTTGAAAATGATCCTTTCTTTGACGGGCAGCCAGTGGACCTGCCTTCTTACCCCAGAGATGTGCTCTCTGCGATCAATACCCATTGCGGCCCTCAAGGCATTGTTTTGAGCAACTTGAAGTTTTGCCAGGTTTTTTTGGGAGGTGCCGGCATAGAGTATGTTGCAGTAATCTGGCCTCGAACCTATAATGGCCCTTGCAATGGTGATGCAGTTGTCTTGTGATAAAAAAGGCCTCACTGCATTAATTAGTTTGGAGTGGTAAGCAGCTGAGGAAGCGATGGCATTAACCTGTCTGTCCATGGTCATGCTCGGTTCCAGGTATACGCCTAGAGTCTTGATGGCTTGGAACACGGTAATGGGGATGTTGTCTATTGTGAATGCGCTGTATTGCGCATCGAGTTTACTGAGTGTGGTTGTGGATCCAATTAGCAAGAGTTCTGTTTTCTCGCTGTTTAGGCACAGCCAGTTTTCAGCCATCCAGGACTGGATTGTGGAGTAGATGCGATTGAGAGTATTCGTGTCTGTCTGGTAGTCACCAGTCAGAGGTATGAGCACCTGTATGTCATCCGCATAGTTGGTATATGCGATGCCCATGGCATCAAGAAGTTGGAACAGTGGCCTCGTGAAGAGGTTGTAGAGAGTTGGTGATATGCAGGACCCTTGAGGGACACCGCATTTGATAGGGCTACGGATGGCATTAGAGGAGTCGGAGAATACCTTCATCACTTTCTCTTTGAGGAAGGATGATATCCATTTGCAGGCTTTTGGGGAGAAGTTGGCAGTGGAGGACAGATGATGACATAGGGTCTTATGATCTACCAGATCGAATGCGGCCGACAGGTCTAACAAGAGAAGGAGAGCAGGCCTGCCGGCATCTCTTAAGTCATCAATTTGATTTTTGAGATCCAGTAGGGCAGTTTCTGTGAGTGCCGTGATCTGAAGCCAGATTGGCGTAACCCTAGGAGCTGGTTTTCTTCCAGGAATTTTTGAACTTGCTGTTAAGCTGCTTTATCAAGAATCTTTAGCAGGAAGGGGACAGTAGTGATTGGTCTGTAGTTCCCTGGGACCATTGGGTCAAGGGAGGTTTTCTTTAGGAGTGGGCGGACCCAGGCCTCCTTCAGTGAGGTAGGTACCTGACCCAAGAGCTCTCTGTGTAAGCTGCCAAGGATCGCTCTTACCCATTTGTGGCCCAATTTGGGTCTCTTGATTGGTCCTCTCAGTGATGGGTTTGGAATTGTCCAATTGTTACCCTGTTCTTATTGGGTTAATGAGCCTCTTTCATTTTCATTTACTGGTTATGAGACTTTAAACGGGTGCCGGGACCTCAGTACCATCTTGGAATTCTTAGTGTGCTCATGGATGTCACAGCGGTGGTCAGGGTGTGTGGGAAAGCTAGTGGTGCTTCAGCCGGAATCAGTGCGGCCGGGATTCTTGCTGCACTCTGATCACACAGATGCATTCGATTCATCAAGCACTTGCAGTTTGAGGAATATTTTCACTCCACTGACTGCTCTGAGTTCAGGAGATGTGTTTGTTTCCCTGAATCTGCCCAGTTCGGGAAATATGTTTGTTCCACTGAATGCTCACTGTTTGGGACATACTCCACGTTGTTGTTCATTCCTGCTGCTGGGACTTGCTCTTTTTCAATGGTTGTGGGTCTTGTATCCTCCAAGAGAAGGTATAGATGCTGCATCTCGGATGGTGTGTCAGTCTTAGGTCATCCTGCTACATTCATCTTGTAGGATAGCAGCCAGACCATTCCAGTCCCCACTGGCTCAGTGCGCTCATACCAAAGGATGGTGTTCCTTTAGCTGACCATAAGGAACATTTCAGTTAAAGTGCCCATAGAAACCCTTGCAAAGTCAGTGATAGGCCATTGCTAAAGGGAGGTTGTTGTTGCAGGGCAAAACAATCAAACCGCTACATTTCACCTCTTATTGTTCCAAAAACAACCACACCTTGGCCCACCACAATCATAAAACAACAATATCTCATTCTTGCTATGCAATGCTTATTAGTCCACATACACTAATACATTTCAAATCACATACCCATAGCTAACCCCATATTCGAAATGGCTTCCCGGGAATGTAAATGACCATTTCCGTGTTCTGGGACCCTGCTTCGCGAGGTCTTCCAGAAAGTCTGTGAGGGGAGGGTGGGCTTTGTCTCCCCAGTGAGAAGGGTGGGCCGTTCTCTCCTTTATCTCCCTGGTGGTCGAGTGGGCTTTTGGTTGGTGGTGCAGGCCTGCCTGTGCTGTTTGGCAGCTCTGCGAGGTCCATTGGGCTGCTGCACAGGGATGCAGCTTCTCGGTCTCTTAGTTACACCCCGTCGGCGTCTTCGGTGTGCTTCAGTGGTAGCGTCTCCGATTCCTTTCTGTTCGGCGGCTCTCTTCCTTTGATGGGCTGCTTTCAACGGTGGTCAGGTGGTGTGCCCGGTCTCTCGTCAGGTTGCGTGTTCTTCTTTACTTCTAACACTGATGTGGGAGCATTGCAATTAACAGAATGATACAGGAAAGTATTTGGAAACAGAGCAAAGGCTGGAAATAACAGGGGTCTACATAAACACACGCTGGTATAAGGGGAGAGCAAGAATTGGGGCCCTCTCAATTGTCTCTGAATTTCTCTCTGGTAGGCTTCCTCAACTCAGCTGAGAGGGGCTCCCCATCCCCCTCGTGACAAGGCCAGATTACTGGCCTTGTCACATCTGTAAAACATACTTTGAAGGTCAGATGTCTCATATCAAGCGGCACAAGAAACAACACTCAGAGCAGGTCATGGTGGTAGCCTAGTGTAAGTCGTTTTAACCCAGCACTCCAACTAAGTCAATGCCTAGCGTGAGATGCCCAGCTGGAACCCTTAATTATATATTTTTATGTCTAAAGTTCTTTCATTTCTGAATGATGTACCCTAATATCACGCATGGTAGCACAACAACAACGGTTTTGTAGGAAAAAATGTTTTAATGCTTGAAAAATCTGAGGCAAAAAGCTGGAGGTGTGTATCCTCTAACTCGTAAGTGCAAGGCGTTACAGGAGGGTAGCAAATCCAAAGGGGTTAGTGCTTTACTGTCCAGGACTGGGGATTAGATTCTGGAGCTGTGAGGTGGTAGTCCGATCTGGATCGGGTTAGCTGTTCATATTCTGTGTTCTGTATAGTTTCTTTAATGGTTCCCGTGGGTAACAAAGGATCAGAGATATTTGCCGCTTGGAAATGCACAGATTAAAAAGAATTCTTTGGCCAAGGGGCCAAGTGTTGAGGGGAGGCTCTTCTAAAATTTCACACTCATACCATCTGGGAGTGTGCTGGAGCAGTTGTTTACGCAATATCTTATTCCTTTCGATTGAGATATTTGTTATAGGTCATGAGAGCCCTCATGACCTGTAGGGTCGACCGGTTTCAATGGCTAATGATATTGGAGCCATCTTCTTCAGGACCGTTCTTCAAAACAAGGGGTAAATCCAGAGGTTTCAGAGTGTCTGAAACAAGGACAAGCGCTGTAATGTAGGGATACAGGAAGGGTGGGGGGAGAGAAACAATGATAGAGCATGAAGGCTCATGGGTATAGTAATTGTATCCTTGACAAGCAGTAATTGCTAGACACCTTACCCAAATAGTAAGAGGAACAGTGTGACTCAAACCCAAATAAATTGGAGGTGCAAGGTAGCAGGAGGATTGAGGTGCCTGATCACCGGTGTCAAAAACAGTGACTCATCAAAGCGGGCAGGGGGTGTGAACAGGGAAGGGGGAGGTGATAATCCGGTGGCTGGACGTGCTGGGAAGGAAAGAGGAATGACTACATGTGGTCAAGGGTACCTCTGTGCAGGCTGGATGTGCTGCAGGAGGACTGTCGCTGTCTGAACGGTGGCTCTGGAAGGCAGAGAGAGGGTTCTGTCAAAAAAAAGGGGCTTAGCAAAGGTGCTGGAAGCAACAGGCTGTTCTATGGTACAGAGGAGGCAAGGACAGTACCTGGTTGGCGTCTCCGTGGAGGCGTCTGCTCGTTTCAATGGTGCAGCTCGGAATGAGCGCGGTGTCGGAGCAAGGCCAACCGCCTCTAAAAACAAAGGAGAAGCGCGCACTCATCTCGCGTCAAAATGACGTCAGCGGGCGTCGTGGCCACGTCTTGTGTGGAGCGGTGAAGGTCCACACAGGGAAGACGTGCTCGATCGCCCGTGAATAGTGCCGAAAAACACGTGTAAACAGCTGCTGGATGCGGTACGGGGCTCCAGCTGGAAAAAGTGCCCGGGGGCGGGGTGCACATTTTAAATCGCTTCAGGCTGGGTGGGATGGACAGGGGGAGCTTGGGGGGGGTTTGGAGGGGCGTGGGGGGTAAATCTAAAATGGGGCCCGGTGCGGGCGCTAGAGGGGGGCCAAAAGCAGCCAAACAAAGGGATGTCAATGTGGCAGGAGAACCCAAAAAGGGGAGGGGTGTGTGTGATGTACACAATCACACCGACGGACCCTCAACCCAGGGAAGAGATGTGAGCTGAACAAGGCCTATCTTCCAGGCAGTCTATGGTAGCACTGCTAGATCGTGCCACTGGATGTTTTCGTTGAGTCCTTTAGAGCATGTGTTGAGTTTGTAAATCCACTGCTGTTCCCTTCTAAAGAGAATATTGTTAAAGTTGCCCCCTCTCACAGGGGGTGTGACCCTTTCTATGATGGTCCATTTAAATGAGTCTGCTGTGTGTCCTTCAGCTGTAAAATGTTGGACTAGGGGAGCAGTACGTTTGTTGGTACGTATACATGACCTATGTTCTACCATGCGTATCCGAACTGCCCTGGCAGTCATGCCAATGTATCTAAGGGCACAGGGGCATGTGATCATGTAAATCACTCCTTTGGAATTGCAATTGGTCAATGTCATTTGCCTCCAAGGTGTCTGCCATCCTACGTCGATCTCTGTCGTGCGTGATGTCTGGGGGCACATGGAGCAGTTGCCACAGGGTGCATGTCCTCTGGCTGGTACTGTGTTCCAGAGGGTGCGCTGATTGGGTCCTGTGGGTAGAGTGGTGGGTGTTAGTGTTTTTACCACTTTATCTCGCAAGTTCGTCCGTCTTTTAAGGGCGAAACGGGGTATGGGGATGGTAGTGTCTCCTGTGTTCAAGATCGGCCATAGCTTCTTGACTTCTTGTTTGATCTTGTTGAGGAGGGGCGAGTAACTGAATACTGCTGTGATCCCTGTGGTGTTAATATCATGCCCCTCTCTTTGAATCTCCCCAGTCTCACTGAACCAAGAAGAAGGGTATTTTGCAAAGTTAAAAGATTTATTTTATGAATTGAACCATATATATATCACACTTTTATGAATATGAACAATATCTGGATATCACACTATTAATATTTATACATGGATCAGCGTTGGGTAATATCACAGTCAACAATCTCTTTAATCAATAGGAGTATGGATGAAAAGAATAATGTAGCATAGAATAAAACTTAGTGTGGGTTCAATGAAATGCATTGATATGAGATTAATGCAGCACAGAAATAAAACTTGATATGAATTCAATCAAATGTAATGTAATCAATCTTTTCCCCTGATACTCCTCAACCCCCCTAATATGCAATATGGAGATGAAAGGAGAGAAAACAGGTTTCAGGAATAAACACTCTACAAATGCAGTTTCAATGCCAATTCGGGTTGGAAACTTAATTCAGAGGTTAAATCCAAAGAATGGCTATTTTATATTGGATGAAATTGAGCCAAATGCAGAATTGCGGCAAACATTTCCGCACACGTTAAGCGTGATTGCGGCAAACCTATAACACTTAGATTTCGTTTCTAGCATGTAGGGTTCAGAAGTTATGAAGGTTTTAGTAAAGGTCGATTTTTCTCAAAAAGAGTCAAGATTTCAAATGAGATATGCACTGTTGAAGATTACAAAGAAGGATTCTTTAACACTAAAAGGCTATGAAGATGCGAGATACCAACGGTACAGCCACCAGTCCAGAGGCGCCTCTGTCTGATCTTTGCCCGCTGCGACACTTGCCCTTCTTCAGCAAAATATATTAGCGCAAAGATGATTTATCACTACAATTATCACAGGATTATATGGATGAGAGAAGGATTCAGGATAGACAAAAGAGGTTCTACAATGCAGTTCTGGATAAGATAGAATGGGTTGGATTGGATTACTTAGGGATAAGAGATTGGCTATGTACAACTCTATGCTAAATACTCACAACTATGGTTTTGGAAAAGGCCTGTCAAGATCTGCACAAAGGTTTGGACTGGAATCTGCTAGCCACCGGACAGGATTCAGGCGCTTGGTTCTGCACTCAGCAAGGCACTCTGGTCTCTGCACGGCCTCTTGGACTGGATCTGACGGGTTGGTTTTGGGTTACAGCTCTGCTCTACTGGTTTGGATCTCTGGGTTCTAGCAAGAGTTCTTGGCAAGAAGCAGAAAAACAGCACAGCCCGGCTGTTGAATTGGTTGTGCCCCTTGGAAGTTTGGGGTTAAAATCAGGTTGTAAGATTTTAAAGGCCAGCTGGGAAGGGTTCAGCTTTGGATTGGGCCTTCTGCTTTCAGAGTTCTGGAGTCTTGATCTGGGTTCTGGAGTCTTGGTCTGGGTCCTTCCTGCAGAGCACTTTGACAGTAAATCAGTTGATGGGTGAATGTTTGTGTCTCTAGGTCCTCAACAGTCCCTGTTTATGTATTTCACAAGGGGGTGGGTAGGCTGATTATACTATGCCCAACCCTCAAAGAAGCCTATTGGTTAAAGTCTTCCCTCTCTCCTGATTTGAGAAGCAACCAGAGTGTCATCATGTGTCATAGTGATGCTGCAATTTACAATCCAGGGAAAAACCTCCCCTTTCTTCCTACACAGAAAATATGTTTGTCATATAAAACATATTTCCAATATCACCAACTTGCTAATAATACATATTTACATTACAGATTAAATAAGGCACGTATCTGTCCAAGTCCCATCTTCCTAAAAGTTTCGGTTCACAAATGAGAGTTTTTCGCGCTTTTGGTTGGTTACCCAGTGTCAGATCTGTGCACATTTTTCCAGATACATGCGCATAACATCGGGGCATAATCCTGTGAAGTTTCATATTTTTAGCATTATCACAACTGCTACAAAGTCAATATTTATTTGGTTCAGTCTCTGAATATCGCACAAATTCCAGAGTGGTTTTAAAACGTGAGCAAAAATTTCATTTAACAACACTATATTTAGAGATTTTTATCAATTTTGTTCAGTTTTCTATGAGTCTTTTTCAAAAAGATATTTTCTGTGCTCTCCGAATAAACAAAACTGCCTATCTCCGCTCCCAAGGTTTTGGCTGGGCCAGAGCAGTCCCAGGCTTCTTCCTGCCAGCAGTTGTTTTCTGTCACACCCGAATTTGCATTTCCTTTCATTCAAGGGAGTCTTTTGTTTCTTATCAGAGCAACAAGCCAAAGTCCCCTCCCATTTCCTTTCACACCTCCCTGCAGAGGGCAGGGGGAAAGATTCCTTTGTCTGGGAGAAACTGTGGAATGTCTTTGAAGCTCAGTGTGGCTGGCTTTAACTTACTTTTAAAACAATGTTTAAAATAGTCTTTCTCTAAAATACAATTTACATTTTTACAAATATAGCCACAAATCTCTTAATTCCAGCCTTTTTAAAACACCGAGATTGTATTGTCACCCTATATCGCTTTTGATAGGAAGTCTCTTCTTTTCCATACTGTGATTTTAATGTACAAGTTTAAACTGACAGGTTAAGTAATTGCTAGCTTCTGACAAAGGCGAGCGGCGGTACTGCACCCATTTTTAACATATTTTTCCAAGCAAGCATCTTTGAATGTGGATTTTCTTCTGATAAAATATGCTTCTGATGACATTGTGCTTAGGTGAATTATTTAAATAAAGTGATGTTTAACACCCAACAAGGGTGTTGGATCTTTTGTGATGTTTGGGAAATATGATTTTTGCACTTTCCACAGCCAAGGAAAAACGGATTTTTAAAACAGTTCTGGGGTTTCCTTTGCAATGCAGCACTGCTCTTTCAAGTAGTTTCATTTTCCTCTGTGGGCAGCCAAATGATTTTGGCAGTGGTCTCCTGTGTTACCACTGACATAGGCAAAATGGATTGGTGGCCTATTTTTCAGGTTTTCCTGCGCACTTTCAGAGATTTTTAGGGCAAAGATCTTTTTGGTGGCCACTCTGTTGTTTCTGATGCAAGCAGCGCACAGTGGTGTTGAAGGGCATAGACTAGTGGGTTAAAACATCCCACACTAGCTAGGGTTCATTTACGATAGTGGAGGCTGAGTTACAGATGCTTCAAAACTGTGGAATTTCGGGGATCTGTTGTTGTGCGGTTCATCCATAAAGCCCCTCTAACAATGTTTTGTCACTGAATGCATTTCTTTTTTATTTTGAACCTTTGAAACATGTCAAATTGCAGTACACCAATTCAAAGTACACCGGGGGTTAGGGGGTAACAGAGAAGTTAGGGGGAAAATCCACATAGACAAGCCCATCATACAATCAATGACAAGGAATGCAATGACCAAATCCCAAATGGATGGTACCATGATCTGCACTGCAGTGAAGTGGGATTGACAGACTGGTGACCAGTCCACTGTGGGTTGTAAGACAGGCATGATGTCAAGAGATGACACAGAGAATAGAATGTGAATTCAACAACATGACTTATATTAATTAGCAGGATGGATGTAATGGCAAACTGTTACGCTCACCTGGTATCCACAGGGACGCCACGCAGCTGGGTTACTCGCTGGTATGCTTCTCAGTTTCGCCCTGATGTGGTCTGCGGGAAGGTTTCTGCCTTGTGGTAGAATTAGGTGTGCTGTCCGCCCTGCCTTCTTTGCAGGGGTGCGTTGTCTTTCATGGGTGAGTGCGGTCCAGTTACTTCACTGACTCTGGCCCGTTTGATAGTGCTCAGGTAGGTCTTATTGCTGTTCTTTAGTTTTGTTGCTATCCTGCATTCCTTTCTTTGTTTAAAATGTCTCTTTTTTCTCCCTTAGGTATGCGGAGCATCAGCGCGGCGAACTGGCTATGTTGAGCCCCGCTGGTAAATGATGGCGCATTAAGAGCGCTATGATGCGGTAAGTAAGCGCTATGCGCAGCGCTGCAAAGTCTTGCCTTTGCTAACCTGTGTTTTCCTTCCTTGTAGCTCGCGGTGTTCTTCATCGCAAGTGGAATGTCCGGAGTGGTGCCAGCCGAGAGGCGACCAGCCAGGTAAGCCTTTTGAGCAGTTCGTAATTTGTAAATGTCTCTACAGCTTTCTTTAATGTTGCCTCTATCTTCCTCTTTCAGGTCGTTCTGTCCGGGAAGCATGAAGATTTGAGGAAGCTTTTCTCGGTAGCTGCGAGTGTTTAAAGATGAAGACTGCAGGTAAGATGCTGCTGCGAATGATGTTCCTTTTGTCTCTTTGCAGGTTCTGCTTCTCCAAGGTTCGAGGGAATAGCTGGACACAGTGAGCGTCACGTTGCAAGCTGCAAAGTAACACGAAACATGTTCTGCAGTCAGGGTGTGTTTTATATAGCCCAGCTAAAGTAGTACCAGGGAAAGTAGTTCCAGGCCTGCCACACCCAAACCACTAGACCGCATAGCTTGGTTCTTAGGAACCAAGCTATGTGGATGCCTCCATGTTGGCTGACATGACAATAAAGTAGTTCCCAAGCACATTGCTGTTCATGGTGTATGAGCCTGGCGCCATAGGCGCCAGGACTGGCCCCATGAGGGCTTTTGAAGAGGATGCCAGGCTCTAGAGGCCCGAGTCCTGACTCCACCTGGCCAATGGGTTTGCCAGAGGGGGTTTTGGGCGAGGGTTGTGACATGAACTATAGCTACAGCGGGAATTTCCCGACCTACAGAAACTAAGGAAAGTCCATGTCTGTAAGTTCAAATCAAAAGCCTATGTCAAAGCCTATGCTTGCCCTCACATCGAATACAAACATGTAGTGTAGGGTTATTCTAACACAAATAGTGTTCAACATAAAGTCTGGAGCAGTCCCTAGCTCCCTTCCCCAAGTTCAGGGTGCAGTTCCAACAATTATAGGCTTCAAATGTTCTTTCAGGACTTGAGTGTATCTTCCCCCAAAGCACACTTGGTTTCAATATACAAAGTTCAGAAGGAGGTTAGGGTTGCCTTCCCTATTGATTCACCAAAGCAATGTTCCTAAAGAGCTCTGGGTTCACTTCTCTCAGGTTCAAGCACAGATGTAGTCAGGGGTGTTGCTAGGACTGGAAAAGGTCAGGGGCTTAGCTAATGTCCGGACTGGCGGGACTCGGGGCTAGCTAGCATTTTGGTTGTAGCACCTCAGCTTCTATCTGGGGCTACAACCAAAAGACCCAGGGTTATTGCCCCTTCAGCCCCTCCTAGCAACGCCCCTGGATGTAGTAAATGTTCAACAAACACTTGTTCTTAAGTTTTCTTCAGCAACTTCCATACACTTCGTTGGGGCTCTCTGGTCTGGGCGCAGTTGTCAGACCACAATCCACCCATTATAGGTTGTGCACCCAGGGACTCATGGCATTATGTTTTGGCTTGAGACATTGTCCAAGCATATTCCCTGGCATTTCTTGACTCTTTGTACTTTCATTTGTTAATTTTATATTCAGTCTGTCTCTTCCTTCCCCGGGGTTTGCAGCCTTTGGGTTCTCTTTTGCTCCCACTTCACTGATCAATCTCCCAACCGCTTTTAACAACTTTCTCTTCACTCGTAGTGCTTTAGATACTTTTTGTTCATACTCAGATATCCAGAGATTTTTGAAATGGTGCCTATTGCCTGCACCAGACCACTCTGATAACCTGTTTCAAGATATTGTCTTGCTGACATGTGAGCCTTTCTCCGTTACTCGGGAAGGCTTTCAAAACCTTGAAAATCTTCTATACACAATCACGATGATACACAGTATCTTCATACAGCCTCTTTAGCATAGCATTTGATTATTCATACAGTTCAGATGCATTCACAATGGCGACATGCGCCCGCTCTGCCACAATGTATCTTCTTTTCCTCTCCCTCGTGCACTGGGTTTCTATACACATGGAAACTCACTGGTCGCTTTATTTGATGCTGTGGCTCTTCCGCTCTCATAGGGTCTCACAAACTGAGGTCAGGGTTTCACCACCTGCCCCTCAGGTACTCCAGGACCGGCTCCTCTGCCCAGGGGAACGAGCACTTGCAGAACCAAATGGGAAGGGCCGACACGGTCTATGGCTTCCTTCCTCTGACCTCAACATCTCCCTGGAGACACGGCTCCCTTGCCACGCTTCCGCAGAACGCCCTGCTCTGCAACGTTCCAGTGTTCTCACTTTTCCCTCTCCTCTAGTTTCCAACAGTCCGTCTGGGTTTTGCTGCTGCTCTCTTCCTCTCTGCTGATCTCCTCCTCTCCCACCAAGGAAGCTCTCTCTTGTTCCGGTTTCTCGATCTCTCTCTCTGCTGCTGCCATGTCTCACTTCAATACACCTGCATCCTATCAAGGGGGTTCAGGTGCGCTTCTCTTGCCTGTTTTGCCTACTTCCAATTAGACCAATTATTGGGACATGCCTGAACCTTCAGCTCTGTAGTGTTTAGACTCCCTCTTCTTCGTCCCAGTACTATGGTGGTGTTTCCAATAGGAAGTGTGCATTACTCTTAGTTGCCTCTTCCTTGTCTCAGTACTTGATGTGAGATTACAGGCAAATTCTGGAAAGGTCTGACAATATCCCATAAAGACTGAAGGAGGGTCTGATAGGTCAGTTTTAGTAAAGAGGGGATACCATGTCTCGCCTTCAGGTACCCTCTCTCCAATCCCCAAAGACCCTCCACCCAGGTTATCCTCCCTCGCAAGTCCACCTCCAGGGTCGGGATCCGAAAGTGATGGCCCTTCCCCGGCCACCTGAACAGAAGATCCATGGGCAGTAGATTTGAGAGTACCTTCATGTTTCTCAAGGGGTGCAGTGGTGAGAGGAAACATCCATAAAGGGAATTGTAAGTGATACATTATTTTGTGTCTAGGCCATTTGCAGACCACTACGCTGCCATCAGGAGTGTACCACACTAATACAAAGGGCTTGGATGAGTAGCAAAGCTTTCAGCTCCCTTGTAATCTCTTGAACACCACTTTTCGTCTTGTGTCTAGGGGAAGTTTGTTGTCATTAGTGGCGTCAAAGGCAGCAAACGTCCTTCATCATGACAGTTCCTCTTGACCTTACGAGTCATCATCAAGTGGTGAAATTTGGCCTTGGAATTGCCTTTGATATATGTTTGCAGAGGCTTGCACTCAAGTGGCTAGGGCCAATACCCACTAGCCCTCAGTGGGCAAAACAGAGAGTGTCTTTTATAACAAAGTCATTCGTTCCAGCCAATGAAGGGCCGTCAAATAAGGGCAGATTGAGTCCCAGGGTCTTAGGGTGATTTTCATCATGGCTGTTTTGTTTTGCAATACTTGTATTTGGTGGATAAGGCCTTTGTCAAACCCAATAAATGCACATATAAACACTTTTCTGTGGAACTTGACAATTTACAGTGAACTTCACCAGGTTTGTGAAGGCAAAGGCCCTCAACTTTGTACTTCTTTGGGTATCATATGTAGTGATGCATTATTACAACCTAGACCTTTGTGCATTTTGGTCACAATCATTTCTAGCAGTCAATTGAGTTTACATGTTTGGGTAGTTCATTGCTTGCTCAAAACCCTAGTTCAAAATATTTTGCCAAGATGTTCTGCGTCACATTTGCCAATTATTGGACTACAAAATTGGAATGAACTCGAATATCAACTGCTTGCTCAAGGGCAAGGTTCATAAAAGATAAAAAGACAAAGTATTTACAAATTCATCAGACGAAGAAAAAATAAAAATCCTTAGAAACACAAATAAAAACTGTACTTGATCAAATGCAGTATAATATTATATTATTAGGTGCAATGCAATTGTAGCAAGTGACTTAATAATAAAGCATGCTCAGTGTAATAATACATACACTGTACAGAATATAAATCCGGAATTGATTAAATGTAATAAAAAGATGGACGTGCCTGTCTCATTCCCCAACTTTTCAAGATTGGCAGAAGATATTTCTTTCTTAGATCTGAGTAAACAGGATACAACAGCATAACATGTACTAACCAGTGTGAACGAGAAACAAATGAATGTACTACAACATATACAAAATGTCAACTCTGCAATTAATAAATGTATCTTTTATAACACACTTATTACCAGAAACCAGCACGGGACAGTTCAGAGTGACCAGGATTTGAATCTGTGTTGCTCTGCGTTGTCTTGCTGCCAAGACAAACGCGTGGCCCTGAAGTTTTCCTCCTAGGAAAGAAGTGATATTACTTTACCTTACTGAATGGACATGATCCCCCAGACATTTAACCATAGACGGACTGACACTCTGTCACATATTTGCTACCTTACCACCTGATATCCATCTGGTAAGCTTCTGTGCTGACATTAACCACTCATGTCCAGTTTCCGCATCTTATTTTGAATTGTGATTTTGTACATAGCTGGCGCTCTGCTCATTGTGATTCACTTAAAGTATTTGTAGTGTTGTTTTGGCGTTATGAGGTATACACTGTGAAGGTTTCTAAAAGGTTTAACGCAACCATATGCCCTCTATGGTTTGATAACAGAGTGTTTGTAAGGTGCCTTGAACAATTTTGGGGACCGGATGCGATAAGGTTTTGTCTGGTGTAGCATGGGTCTTACCGCATTATGGTATGGGCTTTTTATGTTTTACTGACGTGTACAAAGCTCAAAACGGGTGAGATGCTAAGCTGGCCATCCATTTTTAGCATGAATGGAAATAAGTATCTTAATGCATTATATGACATGTGGCATCTTACAAGGACTTTGGGTCCTGTAGATAGTCCCATAGAAAAGCATTGTTTTTTCCCCAGGTTGTTCCTCTGTGCAAAGATGTCTGCCTCCTTTATCGACACTCTGCATATTCATTTTCAGCTGTGGTCCTTCTTGTGTGTCGGATACTATTTATAGTTTTCGATGCTGCAGGGAAAAGAAAATCTGTTACTCGTGTTTTGCAAGTGGGATACGGATACCCAGCGCTGTATGGAGTAAATGAGATCTCCTGACCCGGTACAAATTGGCAATGGTGTTCCTGTGGCATGCCTAATATGGGGAAGCTGCTCTAGGCCGTTTTGCAGACTGGGATAATGTACGCCATTTTATGTGGCAAAACATGAGCTTGATTGTATATCAGTAGGCTCATACCTTGTTTTTGAATTATACTTACTGGTGTTGGTGGGTGGGTGTGTGGGGTGAAATAGCCCTGAATGCCATAATTAAAGACTGCAGTCAGTATGAGGGCTCCCCAAAATGAAAGGCCTGCCTTGAATTGACATGGAAATAAGGCCCTCTACTTCCAAAGTGAAAGGGAGTGAAATTAAGCATCAAAACAAGGAGATGCATACAAATGTTAATTGCCTTACATAAGGGAAAGACATGAGACAAAATTTGCAAAAAGTCTTGGAGAGCTAATTTCATATTGTCAGAAACAGCAGTGTCCAGAATGTTAGATGAAAATGCCAAGATTGTGTGCAAACCTTCCCAGCAGAATGGAGTCTGTTACTGTGACAGAAACAAATGCATGTAAAATTTGTTTTTCCCTTTCAGTTAAAGATATGCTCCTCAAAATGAGTGCAATAGTTGCAATAGAGCAACTGGAGTTTGTTCACAGGGACGTCATTTAACCAAAATGCCAGGGGTAGCGGAAGTGACATCACATGACCATTGGCCGCTGATGACATCAAAGGAAGTGATGTCATTTGACCCCACATCACGGGAAGCAATGGAACACAACCGTTTATCCCTTGAAAAAACAGGACGTGACATCACGTAGCATTGTTTCTAAGTACACTATGAAAAATATGGTTACAATATCACTGTAATGTGATATACATTTCGTACAAGAATGGATCACCATATGTATGGGCAGAAAAAAACATGCTAAAATTGCAACTTAAGAAAAGCAAAATACATACTCCAAAATTGATGCTTATTGTACTCCAAATGCTTTTTGGAGGATTTTGTCTGAATTGTGAATTTGAGGTGTTTAAGAACAAACTAAATCAGTGAGTCACCCCCTGAAGTGTGTCTGAAATAAAGCTTTAATGAGTCTAGCAATTATTGTTTAGAATTCCAGAAAGACAAATTATTTGTCATTTCTATTCTTTCTTATCTAGGGTCACTACTCTAGTGGCTGTTTTCATTGTTTATTCTATTTTCCCATAAAATCATAAATAAAATATTCATTGTTAACACACGGGCCTGGTTCCTAGTCTACTGTGACACTGAGTGTCTGTGGAGGTTGGGTGCGAGACGGGTTGGAGGCCTCCTTAAAAAGGAATCTAGGTTGTAAAAATAAAACGTGGTTTTATTATGCGCCACATTCATTGTAGGGAAAAGAGATCCCTCAATTGCTTGTGCTGTATAATATGTCATGACAGGTGAAACGGTCTCGCTACGTTTTAGTAACCACAAGGTGGTTGTACTTTTTGTTTTTCTCCTGGTTAGAGGTTGATGACCATTTGAATGACCATTGCGGCATTCTATGCCGATGCTGCTGTTATTGGTGTAGATATTCTCATCTGGAAAGAGACACACAACTAGGAGTGGCTTTAACCGTGAAAGGTACGCTACGACAGTAATAGGGAGGCTGGATTAAAGTGATCTCCATGTTTTATTGATTATGCAATCAAATTTTAAAAGCAGATATATGTGGCAATATCTCTCTTTTTGGTAATGAGCATGTCATCATGTGTCTTTGTGTTTGTTTGCAGCGGGATGCAGTGGCCCGTGTGAGGCTGTTTTTCAATTAACAAGTCCTATCAAATAGGAGTGGAAATTAATTGTTTCAGCGATTTGGCGTTACCATGCACAACGAGCAGGTACCTGTGTTGAATAACTTTTGTGTGTTTTGGCGCACTAATAACGACCAGATGAGATTCAATAATGTTTTTCTCTGGATAATATCAATGAATTGGTTTTGATGTGAAGTAGTATTTACTCTTTCTTTTCTTTCCTTTTTTATGGTTGCATTTGATGTTTGGAATACATTGATAGAAGATTTCTTCTCCTGCAGTCAAATAATGCGATTGACAACTACCTGATAATATTACAATCAGATGCTTTATTAACGTTTTTCAGTGGACAGCCCCTGATGAATGTCCAACCAATGTGGTGCTAGGGACAAATACATGTTGGGCGGACAATTGTGACCACACTAATGGGACTAGTAGGGATTGAACACATGTCCTGTTCTGGTAATTGGAATGGTTTTAGGTTTATGTAATTGTGTTCGTGTATAAGCATCATCTGTGAGGTGATTTTTTGTATTGTATTATTAATTCTTTGTGGGTGGTTTGTTATTTTATAACTGCTTTAGATTTATGTCTAATACTGTACTACAATTTGTGATAAAATTTAATTTTTATTTTAATGTTCTTGATAGTGGGTCTATTTTTTCAAGACCTTACTATAGGGTTTGAATGTGAATCAGTCGTGGTTTTGAATTTTTTCACTGGGTCTTGCCTTTCTCTTCTCTTTACATATGCATTCTGTCAACCCCAGGCAGTAGAGTAAGGTGAGCTGTTTTATGGTTGAACCCATGGGGCCAAATTATATGTTTTTTTATCAGCACACTCTGTCATGTATGCCAGTACACAGTGTGTGTATTAGAGAGGCTTGGAGACGTCACGAACTTGACCGGGATCAGACGTGATCATAATATTAGCAAGATAACTGATGTCAGTGTTCGACAATATTCTTGAATCACAATCCTAACTTTGCTGAAGTCTGAGTAGTACCATACCCAGGGTGAAATGTTAGGAAAACTGTAGGCATGTGGTACATCGCGAAACCATATTTAGACAGTGCTGTTTGTGGGACAGGTACAGAGCCTACAGCAAAGACTTTTAGAAAATTGCATTTATTAGCAGAGAGAACGATTCACAAAACATTCTGTCACTAAAGGGACAAAATATGAAAAAAAGATTTGCAGTTCAGGCTGAGAGGAAATAGTGTGCTTTCACCAAAGAAGACATTTCTATACCCTGACACTGCTTCAGCATCACCCGTGCCACCCTACTGTATCAGTGCTGACAGGATAGGCATTGGCAGGTCACCTGTGACGCCCCCCTCAACTCATAGCATAGTGAAATGAGAAAAATGTTCCAGTGGAAAGAATGCACAATAGAGTAGGACAGGCTGGCCGAGCCTGCAAGAGGCGACTGGAGCAGATGATGCACCTTAAAGCACATTGAGTAAAGTACCATTGATCAAAACTGTCAGCTACGAAGTGGGCCAAGTCATGAAACTGGTCCAAAGTGGCCTGTACTGTCCACTTTCGGCCAGATCTTTCAGATTATAACCCCCATCAGCTTTACCCAGTGCAGGGAATGGTGAGGAATACTGGAAGTCCTGGTGCAAGACATCTGGAGAGCTGCAGGTTGTAGATCCCTGCACTGTTGGTCAGTGTCAGTCTGACTAATGCCAACAACCCGTGTTTTGAAGCACGTAACTATGCGATACCCGAAGGGCTGGTTTGGCAGGTTCCTGAGCAACCCTTTTAGATCTTGGCACTCGCTCAGGCTTCTTTGTGTGGTCTGAAAAGCCGAATTATGGGTGAAATCGATGGCTCCCCTGCAGCTTGGCAACCATACCTTCATTTGTCACAGCGAACCTCGCCACTTGACACCCTAGGAGGTCCCGTGTCAAGCCCTCGCGCATCCTCTTCACATTAATCCTGATTTATTTCCAGCCTGTTTAAACGCACCATTTTTCAACTGGGGGGGGGGCGGAGAGAAAGGGGAGGAAGAGAGACATGAAACATCTGCATATCTGGTAATACAAGCAGGAGCTAGCTTTGAATAGAAATCCCTCTGACAACCTCATTTATTACCGCCTGTCTGCCTCTCGGGGAGGACCTGAACTTTTCCTGTCGAAAAATAGACGCAGTCCCCGATGCCCGCCAGGCAGGGGTGGTTCTCACAGGCCAGCGGCCAGCTAGCATGCGCGGGAGGTCCGCAGATAACGCGATAACTTGTGGGGCGAAGCGAGGCCACCTGCAGGGCGCTCGCGGTCGCTGCGGCGTCTGCTCTGCATTAGGCCCCTTCCACCGCAGCCTTCGGGTCGTGTTCTTCAGCGCGTGAAGCATTGTTTTCCCTTTTTTTTTAATGGGCCCCACCTCTCTGCCTGCATTAAGCTGCACAGGTTGGTTCTCTTAAGGGCCTTGTCAGCAGCCATAACTGCTCCCGTTAGCCGTCGGTGCTGACATGTGTGTTTATTTATTTAGAGCTCTTAAAACTGGCAAGATGGAAAACACTACTCACCCCTGCAGGTGCTCATTTATGAGTTCTCTTTTCTGTTTTTTTATTTCCTCCATGCTTCAGGAGGCTGAAGGACGTCTGTCACAGGGGTGTAAAGACATGACATGCTTGATTTCAGTGCACAAAATACACATGATCAGGTTAAATTAGACCGGCATTTCAGATCTACAAATACATGGAGGCAAAAAAGGGAGCCACTGGAAACAAGCATAGAGCGGCGTCACAGTTCTGCGGCTAAAGAAGGAAGCGGCAATCCCAGATAAGGCTGTGAGTATGGCAGATTAAGGCAACGATCAAGTTGAAATCCAGTGTCACACCTCGATAAAAGGTTGAATCCGTACAAACCATTACACAACCTCAGAGCGGCCCGCCAATACAAAGCAGAAAGGTACAAAATCTGCACACACAAAATTAAACAGAGCTTTTATACATTGTTTCATACTGGAGGCCAGCCTCGAAGCGCTGGACGGGCATTTAAACCTGTGAAGCTCTTGTTGTCTTCCAGGAGATACTCATCAGGCCCAAGAAGGGAAGGAAGCAAAGAAGACTAAAGTTGTCAGTACTAAAGTTGTCAGTACTCGCCGACATCGTCGAAACAGAACTCACCCAATTCTGCAGAAGACTAAACATGCAATGTTTGACCAGCAACAAGCCATAAACCACAGTGTAAACATTCGAAAGTCTCCCACAACTCAAAGACATCACAATACACCAAAGAAAGGAAGCAGAGGGCGATTCAGTGCTGTAAGGGGTAGACACATCGAACATTTTATTCTAGAGGAAAGAGGGAGTTTTTGGCGCTGCACATGGCCAGCGAGTGGCCGTGGGGGCAGAGCGCCTCCCGGGGGGTATTTAAGGGCTCAGGGAAGGTTCGGGAGGCAGGCGACGGTTAGGACTTGATGATTGTATCAGTCCTGTCGCCTGCTCCCGAGCCTTCCTTGAGGAGCTGGGTCTTCGGTGCGGCAGGTTAGCATAGGTGAGAGGGACAGGGTTTTAGAAGTTGGGGGAGGTTAGTCATAGTTAGTTATAACAAAAAAAATAATAATAATACATTTCAGAATTGTGTTATAGCCGGGGGTACCGTAGATAAGGTACCCCCTCTTACTTGTCAGGCTCTGGTTCCCGTGGTCTGTGTGTGGGCGTAGGGGTTTGTTCTTCCAGGCACGGCATCGTGATGCGGCATTTTCGGCCGGTGCTGCAGGGAGTGGGGGGGTTTCGGCAGGGTGCAGGGGAACGAGGGCCGTTGGGAGTGGGGGTGGGTTCAGTAGGCATTTGTGTTCTGTGCCTTCCCGCGCACGGGTTGTTTGATGGGGGAAGCTCCCGGTCCCGTGTGGTTTCGGCTGTGAGGGAGGAAGGCTGCGCGCGATGGCCGTCGCCGTGACGGAGGGGGCAGTGTGCTCCCTTTAAAGGGGCCGCGTCCATTTGTTGTTTTTAGGTGCGGTTGGGCTTACACGCCGCCAAGGGGCAGTGTGACACGGGCGCATATCGGCCCCTGTTAGTTGGGCCTCCGGTTTTTGGGGGGGTTTTCTGTGGCTGGTGGCACCTTATTGCCAGGTCTGGGGTTTAGGGGGTTGGCCTGTAATTTTAGGGGGTAAGTATAGGGAAATAAAAAAAAAAAATAAATTAAAAAAAAGAGAAATTGTTTATTAATTAATAATAATTTGGAGCATTCTATTGGGGAATCCATATTAACGTTTGGGTGTGGCGAAGTGCTGATTTACTAGGTTCAAGACTAGCTGTTCAATTGGGTATAGGTCCACGGGTAGTTTTGGCTCGGGGGCTTAGGTTTTGCTAGGAACATTATTTCAAGTGGCTACATATATTGTAGTGCACAACCAGATTAGTAGTGCAGTATGGTGGGCCAGGGAGCCAGCAATAAGGGTCTGGTGGATGCTAAGGCTCTCAGGGAGGCCTTGGAAATAATTAGTAGGGCATCTAGGGCTCAGTTAGAGGGGGCAGTGGGGGAGGTCACTGGTGGAGAGGTCACGGGGGAGGAGGAGACAAGTGGTGGTAGGCCGCAGTGTAGAGCAGCGGCAGATGGGGCTCTCGCGGCAGTGGTGGCTTGCACCCCATCGGCGGGGAGAGGGGTGGTGTGGGAAACCAGGGGCAGGAAGTTGAGGAAGGCGTTAGATAGGAGGGCATCAGAGGGAGAAATGATTTCGGGTGGGCAGCCATGGAGGGAGGGAGCGAGGATTAGTTCTAGGGCAGATAGGAACTCTCAGATGGAGGTGGCTCAAAGGAATCAGAGTGGAGCCAGTGAAGGGGCGCAGAGGGGGGTGACAGGGCAAAGGGGAAAAGGGGGTAAATACCTGCAGAAGAGTGCAGGGGGGAGAAGGAGGGAGAGGTCACCGTCCTTTGAGGAGGTTAGAATGGGGCGCGGAACGCCCCCCCCGGGTAGGAGGAAGGAGGGCGGAGGGTGCTGCGCAGCCCCCGCTAGTCAGGTGGAGGTAGAGGGTTTCAGTACGGCCCCTCCTCGGTCAGCGCAAAGAGAGCCTAGAGGGCGCAGCACAGCCCCTAGCAATGAGGATTCCAGGGTGGAGGACGGAACGCCTCGCCCGAGAGAAGAGGACTAGGCAGGGGTTTCCAAAACCCCGCCGAGAAGACGTCAAAGGAGTGGCGGGGCGGACGCCCCGGGCTCGGAAGAAGATCATCAACTCAACTCGGGCATGAGCTCGCATCCGCAATGGTATTTAAGGGGTGATGAAGTGGGATGGGAGGAATATGTGGGGCAATGGGAAGTGGAAGATTATGGGGCGGAAAGGGAAAGGGGGGAGGAGAGAAGAAGCTTGAGGTGGGATATGGAAGGGGAAGTGCAGGGTGGACGGGGAGGAAGGGGTCAGGGAAACTATTGGCTGGGTGAGTGTGCTGACATGTTTTGTCCCCGCAGTAGGAGCCCTCTAAGAAAGGAGAGGAGGAGTGTCGGGGGGAAATTTTCCCGGGGCCGACTGGGCCGTCCGCGGACCTCCGGGCAGGGAGGCCCCAACTCCTCCCTTGTATCCCAGAAATTAGTATGAGGCACACGCAAGAAGCAAGGTGATTCTGCTGTTTATTAAACAAAACGGCAGGGATGGGTCAAGGATCGTATGCGTCTGTCCTGACACTCTCTCTCATTCGTGGGGCTCGCAGGCCCTTTTTACCTCAGTATGACGCGCTACTTGCGTCACCTGGGAAAGTTAGCAAAAAACCTATCGCCACTCTGGATTGGTTCCTCGAGTGGTAGGGTTAGTATAGCATACGTATAGAGAGCGCTGTTAGTGGTTGAGGGTCAGTCAGGTGGTATACTTGGGTCGTCCCTTCAATTAGATACATGAAAATTGTTACATGAAGACCCCTGAGGATTGGCTAATGTTAATGGCGTTAGTGATAAGAGCCCCATGTTCTGATTGGTCCACTCGCGAGCCTCCCAGTCTGGGACCATTGCTGTTCCCAGCTCGCGGTGCACCTGTAACTTGCAACAATGTATAACTGTGGGTATGTGCAGACAATGCGAGGATTTGTTCATATGCTGGAGGGCAGACTACTCCCACTGCCGCAGATGTCCATTGAGTCACTTAGTTGTTGCTGCCTGTGTCTCAAAACGTGGGATCCAGGCGCCTCCCTCCTCCTGGGCCTGGCACCCTGTCAGGTTCGGCTTGGTCACGTGAGGGGAGACCGTGGTTGAAGCAGAATTCTGCACATTTAATGTTAAATTTTCCACTGTTTGCCTGGCTTAGTTTGCAGGTGTGACCTTGGCTTCGGCTTGTGGCATGCGAGTTTGCAACATTGTGCCCTTGACTGTCTGTTCTCGCCGGGCTCATTCTGCAGGGCCAGCAATTGTACTCTTGCTCGTTCAATGTTCATGGAGGCTCTTGCTTGCGGCCTACTTGGGCCTGGTGCATAGGTGGGGACGTTTGATGCATGGTGCTTTAGGTTATGGTATCATATTGTTTTATCCCCAGTATCATATCTTCGTTATGTTTCTCATTGCAATGCATGGGGTAGGAGAAGCGTCAGCAAGCATTTTAGATGAGTTCGTTGTGCGCCTTGCGTTTCTGCATTTTAAAAAAGCTATGTGAAAATAAAAAAGATGTGCGTCAGTGGGTGTGCCCGTCACCTACGTCATAGCACTGGATATGTTCTTCGTGTGGATTGGTGTGGGAGTGTCCAGTGTGCATGTTTGCACGGGTGTGCTGACCGTTGGCTAGGTCGTCATGGCATCTCTAACGATGTGTTCATTTACTGTTGAATGGTTCAGTCGAGTTCATCCATGCCGCAGGCGTCGGCATGAGCAGGGCAGGCTGGTGGGCACATCCGTATGTTCCTGTACCAGGGTATTTGGTCGTCTGGTAGATAGGCAAACTCCTCTTGTGGCGGATGTCTGGGCCGCGATCCTCTAGGCCAGGGGCGTGAGGGGATTGGTGGGAGTCTTTTGTTCCATTCTCCCACTTCAGTCCCCCCTCTGGTCAACTTGTCGACCACAAACATATCTTTTCCCTTATCTCCTCTTTCTCTCCATATTTTAGTTACTCCTCCCAAATGCCCATAGTGGTTGACATGGTCTTCAAATGACCAATACATATATACACAGGTTCCTCCAGGTGTGCAGTATACCCATTTCCCTATGTAGCTCCTTGGGTTTCTTGGGTTTTCGAGCTTCACAGATGGTGGGTCCAGGTGGTTGGTGATGATCTGTTTGCGTAGTTTTTCTCTCTCTTTTATTATTATGCCTGTGTGCTGGTCATCGTCTGCCGGCATCAAGGGGTGCATACCAACCATTTTGATAATTTCGTCTGTGGTGCGTGCCTTCCGGGCCTTCCAAAATCTTATTATGATCAGTACAGCTCCAGCCAGTATTATGCATCCAACTATAATCTTCAGTCCGTCCGACAGCCAAGATGGCATCCACGACCATAACAGTGAAAACCAGCTGTCATCCTTCCTCACTCCTTTACTTTCATTCATCATTTTGGAGTGCATCTGGGCCAGTTGTGATACTGCTTCTGTCAGTGTACCATTGTCAGCATCGTTAGCAGGAATGAATGTGCAGCATGATTGTCCTATCTTTGCGCAAACTTCTCCTTCCATTGCTGTAAGGAGATCCAATACATATCTGTTCTGTAGTGCTACCATCCTCACTGCTCGCAGTTCCTCTTTTATTGCGTTGAATCCATTTACTGTAGAATTAATTGTCATCATTAGCTCCCATCGAGTTATCTGGAGCCATTTTGCGTTTGCGTAAGCTTGTAGTCCCGGATGTATTATTGACGAGAAGAACATTGCTGCTCTGCTGAATAGTCTGTGTTCTGGTGGGATTGAAGTGAGTGCTGTTTCCGACCTTCCCCATAGGTAATTTCCTGTCAGAGGTTCTCCTTGTCTTTTCTTTCTATTCAGGACATTGTTGTTGTTGTTGTCTTCGTTCTCTGGCCCCTTCTGAGGTTTTACAGATCTCTTCTTCCTCTTGTTTCCTTCATCCATTTTAGGGAAGTTCGCCATGTTCACATGTTTCAGTTTCAGTAGTTGTCTCTGGGGAATCTGGGGGGTGGCAGGGTATGGAGACACTTAGGTCGTCAGCTGTGGTAGAAGTCTCTTCCTCCGTGGGTGATGCTGTCGTTGTTCTTCCAATGGCCCTGTCGGTGACGCTATGGCGGGTCTGGAGTTTGCAGATCTTTACATCGTGTAGGTGATTCCAAGCACGTTTGTTCTGCAACTTTACTGCTCTCGTAGATACCTCCTCTACCAGGTGGGGGCCAGTGAAGCATGGGCTGTTCCACTTTCTATTGAAATTGCGGAGTAGCACGTGATCACCTTTAGCAATTTTGCACAGTTTTTCCTTTTCCAATTCTTTATCCGCGTTTTCTTGTTGATCACTCTTAGACCCGCCCTGCGTGCGCTCGAGCTGTTGAGGCACAAACACTACACTAGTAACCAAAGAAGACACATATTGGTACATTTCATCACCAAGAACAGTTGCAGTGTTTTCATAGTCTGTGAATGCCCTTGATGTTGGCGTTAGAGGAAGGCGCATTTGTCGTCCGGTCACCACCTCATGGGGAGTGAGGTGGTGGTCGGAGCCTGGTCTATTCCTCAGCTCAAATAGAACTAGCGGAAGGCAGTGCAACCAACTCTTCTTTGTTGTTTGCTGTATCTTTGCAATTGCCTCCTTCAGTAGGCCATTCAGGCGTTCGCATATACCGTTGGCCTGTGGGTGATATGCACATGCAAATTTATGCTTGATGTTCAGTAAGGATGTGATGTGCTGGAACATTTCATTAGTGAAATGCGGGCCATTATCCGACCGCAGTACCTCACACACTCCCCACCTGGGGAAAACCTCCCTCACTAGAAATTTAGCTGCTCTAAATGCGTCTGGATGTGAGCAGGGTCCTGCCTCAATCCACCTGGAGAATGGGCATACTACTACAATCATATACCTATTTCCTTGACATACGTTGATCATATCAACATAGTCAATATGGATGTGCAGGAATGGTCCCTCTGGCCGGTGTATAGTACCTTTTATCACTTTCAGCGTGTGACCGGCCGTAAACTGTTGACATGTGAGACAATTGCTGATAAAATTTGTCACATGGGAATTTAACTCGGGACAGAACCAATCTTCCCTAATTCGTGCTGCAATAACTTCCTTGCCTGTGTGGGCTGGGTGGTGGAGTTGGCTCAGGGCGGTGTTCAATAGTGCCAATGGCATTACCATCTTTCCAGTGTTACCCTGGCGCCATAGTGTGTCAGTTGGTGACATTGTACATCCTCTTTTTACCCATATTTCTTTCTCTGCCATTGGTGCAGACACTTGTAACTCCATTATCTGTGTGGCTGGGAGATGGGTGTACCCTTCGCTTATCAACATCTCTTTAGCTAACCCCCTCCCTCTCTCTGACTCTGGGGGGTTCCATATCTCACCAAAATATGCAGCATACTTCGCATGTGCGTCTGCTGCTGCATTTCCTTTTGAGATATGATCTTCTCCATTAGTGTGTGCGGTACATTTAACCAAAGCTAATTCTTGTGGGTCATTTATTACTTCAATTAGTTCAGCTAATAAGAGAGCATGTTGCACTGGGGTGCCGTCAGCTCTCCTAAACCCTCTTCTCCTCCATTTGGACAATCCTGAGTGGACAGTAGACGTGACATATGCGCTGTCAGAATATATAGTCACTCTTTTGTCAAAGCTTTCCTTTAACGCCAAGATCAGTGCAACCAATTCTGCTGCTTGAGCAGAGTAATGTTGTGGTAATTGTATGCATTTCACCGCCACACACCCCGGTTCCTCTGTCATTTTTACCACTGCTGCCCCAGTTCTCCTTATCCCATCACTTTGGTCTATTGTTGATGACCCATCAATGAACAAGAGTTCTCCTCCATCTAGTGCGTTCTCTTCAACTTTCCTAGTACATGAGTACATTTCGGTAGTCTGTGTACAATCATGTGCATAGTCTCCTTCCTCAATTATTTCCGCTATAAACCTTTCAGGATTAACTGTGCTGCATCTAACAATTGATAATTCTGGTCTAGATAAGATGATCTCATAACCTGACGCCCTCTGCGTGGTTAGTGTGGACTTAGGCTTGTTCAATATTGCAAATAGTGCATGTTCCACAAATAGTTTGGTTGGGCACCCCATTGTGATTGATGATGCTTTCTCTACCGCAAAGGCAGCTGCGGCGAGACCTTGTTCGCAAGGGAAATGTCCTAACATCACAGGATCCAAGTGACCACTGTAAAATGCTACTGGTTTGTAACCCATGCTTGCTTTTTGAGCCAACACTGCTTTCATTACTGCTGAGTCGCAATGTGAAAATATAAAGAATTGTCGTTCATAATCTGGGGTGGCCAGTACCGGAGCAGTTGATATTGCATCTTTTAGTTCATCAAAGGCCTCTTTCATCTCCATTGTCCACCCCAATTTTTTCTCCCCTTTGTTAGCTTCTTTTAATGCCTCAAGTAGGGGTCCTATGTATGAGCTGTAATCAAACACCCATGCTCTACAGTAGTTGCACAGTCCCAGGAACTGCTGCAGTTCCCTCACTGTTTGGGGCAACAGCGTTTTTGATATGGCCTGTGCTCTTTGTGGTGAAATCTTTCTTCCGTGTTGGGATATCAGCTGACCAATGTACAGTACCTGTTCCTGACAATACTGTAATTTTTCTTTGTCTACCTTGTAACCCTTTTCAGCCAATATTGTCAGCATCTTCAATGAGTCCTCCCTGCATTTTTTTTCGCTTGTGCTGCAAATTATTATGTCATCGACATACTGCAACACTGTGCTTTCCACTTCAATGTTACCCAAGTCCATCTGTATTACTCTGTTGAAAATTGAGGGTGACTCGCAGTACCCTTGTGGCAATCTAGTGTGTTTCCATTTTGTGTTTCTGTACGTGAAGCTTGTTAGATCCTGTGAGTCTGGGTGCAGGGGTATTGAGAAAAAGGCATTTTTGAGGTCAATCACTGTAAATCGTGATGCCTCTGCTGGTATGCCACACAATATTGTGGCCGGGTTGGCTGCTATGGGGTATTCTGCTTCCACTATGTTGTTCAAGGGCCTGAGGTCCTGGATGAAACACCAAGACCCTCCTTTAGCTTTGCGCACTCGTATACAGCTGTGTTACATGGTGATTCTGATGGTACCAATATGCCATTATTTATAAGGGCCGTTATTGTTTCATATATGCCCTCATCTGCCTCTTTTGATAGTGGGTATTGCTTCACTCTAGGGAGTATTGCACCTTTTTTCAATTTTATTCTTACACCCCTATGCTCTTTATGCACCCCACGTCATAGGGACTAGTAGTCCATAATGATGTTGGTACTTTTGCCATATCCTCCTCAAAGAAGGGGACTGGGGTGGATGTGGGTGCTTCAAGTGCCATTGCAATTTTCTGTGCCACTTGTTTGTATGTTACTCTTAGCCATATGTCTACACTCATCATAAATACCATTTCACCTTCTTCCTTTTCTTCTGAAAAGAGCTCCTCGCCTGACACCTGGGTGAGCCTGCATCCCTCTGCTAGGGCTATCACTGCCCTCCATGCTCTTCCTTCTCTGTCTTGGGCATGTACTGCGATGTAATCAGCAGTTGCTATAATGCTCTCTATGCTCACTGAAATCACTTTTCCTTCTGGTTCATTGGCTGGTGTTTCTGGTCTGAAAAAATAGGCTGTTGGCCTCCTCCATTTTTTTCCTTCTATTCCTGGCATCCATGCAAATGCCATGTCTGTTCCGTACTGGAATAGTTCGCCATCTACTGGCTCAGCCCTAATCACTGTCTGTCCACAATATGCTTGCATAATTTGTCGTGCAGTGAGCATGTTTATTCCTGGAGTGGAGCAAATTATGCCGTCCTCCGTAAAGGAGATCGTCATATTCAACCTTCTCATTATGTCTCTCCCTAGTATGTTTACTGGTGAGGCCCTAGAATATAAAAGCGTGACGGACATGTCATAATCCCCTATTGATAAGGGAATGTTATCAGTAAAGGGAACCATCCCCCTAGCCCCAGAGAATCCTTGGGTGTTCATGGCTTCACCTGACATCTTAAATTTACCTTCCCTTATGCAAGACCGGGTCGCCCCGGTGTCAACAAGGAATGACAATTTTTTGTCACCTATCGTTACCTCTATGCGTGGTTCCTCCGCACTATTAGGTGTTACCGACAGGATGGGACACACCAAGGCCGTCTGTGGGCTGTCCTATTGTGGGTATAATCATTGACCACTTCCTGTGTAAGGGTTGTGTCCCAGGACCGTCACCCTTCCCAGTTGTGTTTGCTGTAGTTGTGTATTGGTGGAGGTTATGTTATGGTCTTGAATTTGGGCAGGTTGCTATACTGCCTGCACTTGGGGTTGTTGTGTTATCGCTACTTGTTGTTGTGGCAGTGAATATGTCTGTGGCTGTTGTTGTGTTACTAGTTGTTGCTGCCCATTTCCCGGTTGCAATGCCTGCTGTTGCTGGATGCCCTGCTGTTCCTGTGTAGGCCCTTGTTGTCCCTGTTCTCCCCATGACGGTGTGCCTGGTCTCATTCTACATGTGCGTGACATGTGCCCTAATAATCCACAAATCCAACATACCGGTGGTTCCCTGTTCTGCCATGGAAAGCTCCCTGAATTGTCCTGGTATACTGGTTGCCCGGTGGGGTAGAAATTTCTTAATCCTCCCCCTTGCTGTTGTGTGTTATAGCCGTATCCCCTCCCCCTCATCATTCCTCCCCTTCCCCTGTTATAATTATAATATCCAGCTCCAGGCGTTGAGTATCCTCCTCCCATGTTAGTTGTGTATGGCTGGGGTGCTACAATCTGTGATGTTTGTATTTGGGAGGGATCTTGTGCAGCCACTACTTGTGTGGGGTTTTGAGTCATTGTCGCAGGTGTAGTTATTAGTGCACCTTCCATCGTGTATTTAGTAAGTTTTTTCTATACCAATTTAGCCTCCTCCGCTTTTCTATCTTCTTCCTTTTGTTTCATCTTTTCTTGCCATGTCCTACAATGATGTACTATCATCAGTTGTATTTCTGGCCATGCTTTTGCTTCCATCCCTACTACCTTCTTCAGTTGTTTCTGAACTGCTTCTGGGAGCCCTTGTACTAGTATATGATAGAATATTGCTGGTGTTTTGTCCCATTGTTCTCTAGTTTCCATACGCCACTTCTCTTGAATTTCCTGGATATAATCAACAGGATCTTCGTTGTCACGCATCTTGCGTGAGGTAATTGCTCCTATGTCTGATGTGTCTGGGTACTGTACCCTCAGCGCTTGCCATAATGCATGTCTGCAGTTTGCGAATGGTGCCCCATCGTGTGATGTGTTTGTTATTGTAACCCCGGGGAAGCCCGCTCTCTTCCAGATGTCATTTGCTGCATCCCCCAATATTGATATTAGAAGGCCCTTTACATCCCCCTCTGCCAGTTTCTGTCCTGCGGTGTGTTTTTCCATTTCATATATCCATTTTCCCGCACCTCCACTTAATGATGGGAGCCTGCACTTTATATTTTCCTTGTCTGCATGCTTCCAAGGGACGTATTGTGGTCTAACCCCTCCCCTCTCCAGAAGTGGCATTAAGTTGTGTCCTATTTGACCCCCTGGGTTCCACAAAATCGATTCCGCGCACCCCTCCTCTTCTTCCGTGTCTCCTACATCGTCAATTGCGTCCATATTTCCCCTGCTCGTAATTGTTTCTCCTCCATCTCTTCCCCTTCTTTCATCATTTCCTTTATTTAATGTGGGCGTGTGTATTCGTTCTCCCTGCCTGCGTCCAGGGAGGTCTCTAAGCCTGCTTGCATAGGGTGTCAGTTCGTGGGGGAAGGGTGCGAGTTTAGGTGGGCATGTTGCACGTAATGAGTGTGGGGTGGTGGAGCATGTTGGACGGGATGATGAGGGTGTAGCTGCACGTGTCTGCCTTCCCGCCATTCCTTGCTCTTCCCCCTCACTTCCTTCCAGTTCTTCCTCTCTCCTACAGGCCCATGGTGAGTCTCTATTTGTCCGGGTGATGTATAATTTATCTAGGCTTTCCCTTTCACTATTTCTTCCTTCCTTCCCCATTCCTTCTTCTTCCTCACTACAAAAGTCATTCATGAATGGCAACCCCCAATCTGTCTTTTTCCCCCTAATCGTTACTGTTTTTAAGTCTATTAGATCCGTTCCTCCCTTTTCTTCTTTACCAATCGCTCCCCTTTGTGCTGATGTGGTTGCTACTTCTGTGTCTCTGTATACATATCTCCTTACTCCACTCTCCCCTCTCCTATCTTCTCTTTCCCCTTCATTTTTCTCTGCTATTTCTCTACCAATTTCCTCTCTTTTCTTTTTTAATTCCTCCATTACTTCACTACTCATCTTTTCCAATATCCTTTCATCTTCTTTCTTCCTTTCCCATCTCGCCCTTTCCCGTTCTAATATACTCTCTATCATCCTCCCTTCTTTGTATTTCCTTGTCGTTTCTGATTGTAATCTCCTCTTCCATATTGCCATTTCTTTTTCTTTCTCTTCTTCCTCTCTTTTCCTGTCACGCAGTGCTGCTCTGGATACCCTTTCTGCTACTGCCTTTACCCTTTCGGCTTCTCTCTTTTGCTCCTCAGTTCGTTCCCTCATTTTTTCCAACTCATTCTTACCTTCTTTCCTTTCCCGGGCTCTCTCTCTTTCCTCCCTCTCGAGCTGCTTGATCAATGCATTCTTCTCATCCCTTAATTCTGCTAATCGTTCCCCCAAAATCTCTTCCTTTTGTCGTAACGGCTCTTCCCCCTTTGTTTTCCCCTCTTCCCCTTTCATTTCACTCTCCCTGGTATTATCCTCGTCCATTTTCCTTACTACCTTCTTCTCTTCTCCTGTTAATGAACCTCGTAATTTTAATAGTACCGGCGCAGCTACCCACTCATCATGTCCTATTTCCGCGATCTGCTCTTCTCCAGTCCTCCCCTCCCCTGCTGGCATCTTCCTATGAGCTGATCCCGTCGTATTAGTCCGCTCCCCTCCCGTGCGGCCACCTGTAGCTGTATATGGTGGCGGGCTGTATGCCGGGTTCGAGTACCCCTCAGCCGCCCTTAACTGTTCTCTTGCTATTTCTCCTAGTTCTCTTAAAGGATACAACCCCCCTCCCTCCATTTTCACTACCTTTGCTAGGGGTATATCGTCGCTCTGTTCCTTTTTTATTTCATTTTCGTTTGATTTGTTACTCTTTTCTCCTCCCTCTTGTCTGTTCCCCGTGTTCTGTGTGCCTTCACTCTCTTTTTCCCCATTCTCTCCTTCCTCCTTAATCTCCTTTTCTTCTGTTGTTTCCCCCACAGTGAACATTCCGTTTGGTCCTGGTCGGGACCCTTGGAACATCCTCCATAAGTTAAACACCTCCACGTGGTATGTCAACTTCTTCCCCTTGTATGTGTTATGCAGATGGGTTAATAGTAAATGTTGGGTATATGGGTCGAAACTGCCATTAGGCGGCCATGGTGTCGTCATTTTGTTGTCCGTCCCCTGTGTCCATTCTATGCTGTATTTGATCAGTTTCTCCCTATGGGGTGACAGTGTTTTACATATGTGCTGTAGCGGGGTTGTGAGGGTGTTCCCCCACCCTCCCGATCCTGTCCCGTATGACATAGTAGCAGTCCACTTGTTAAACTACCCCTATCTGGTAGCGGTTATCTTGCTAACAGTGCACGCTATACAATCTTAGATCTTTACCTGGCCCCGTAATTTCGGGGACTTGCGATTGTCCGCTAAGGAAAAAATAGTAAAATATAGCATTTGCATTTGTATACTCTTTTCTTTCTTTTCTTCCTTTACCGAACACCTTTACTGTCCCCTGCAGCCGAAGCGCACGTAGCCCCCTGCGGCTGCGTTCCCCGTGTGACGTTCTTGTACAGCCGTCCCACTTTCTTATACCCCTCCTCCTCTTCTTCACTTGCTGTGGTTGGCGTTCTCCGTGCGCATCTACGTCCCCCTTTTCACCATCCCCCAATCTACTCGTTACCGTTTTATCTCCGTCACCACTCCCTTACCATAATTCTCTTCCCCACCACTCTCCGAAAGAAAAAATGCCTCGTGTTCGAGATGTCCTATGAAAGTCCTACTGGTGACGTCACCGATCTCTGCCAAAACTACTGGTAAAAAGTTCAAAATACGCTTGTAATCTACCCCCGTTAACCCCACAGCTGTCTTCCTGTCACGCCTGGAACAAGGTAATCAACAATATAATCGGACTGCGCACACTGCGTCGCCTCGCGTGTGATACGCCCCTCGACAGGAAAGCTTAACCAGCCAATTATCTTCCGTATTAGGCAACCAGCTAGCTACCGCCTACAGGGAAACGTCATCTATCTATCGAGTTTCCTGCTCGATCAATAGGGATCCTCATCTACTCATTGATCAATAATCACCAAATCGTAGGAAACCGCACACACACACACCCTTACACGTGGTCGCGACCTAGGCCAATCAGTGTCTACGGGCGGCCGCACGTGATGTTTTCGTGCTCCACCCCCTCCTCTTCCGTAATGTAGCTGACTGCTCTCGCACTTGTCCAGCTACCATCCACTTCACCGTCAACACTAATTTATCAAACCTTCGCCGCGCACCTGTGTAACACCTCCCGCCTCCCGTATTCTATTCCTCCCCCCTCCCTCACAATTTCACATTGCTTGTTGGGCGTGGCATACTCACCAAGTTCTCTTGATGCGGGGCCGCTCGACTGCGTGCACCCCTCCAAGCGGCTCGCCACCTCCCCTCGTCTGGACCACGTCTGGACACTCGCCATCCGCGGGCGGGATACTTCTCAACCGGCTCCCGAAGGCCAATATCCGGATTGCGCTGTCCGGACGTCTCGCAGTTCCGCGATGGTCCTGTAGTCCTCAAAAGGGGGCAGCGGCAGAGGGGGCCGCGCCGCCGGGCCTCCTCGCAACGGGAGCACTCGGAAAAATAAAATAAAACATATCTTAAACAGATCTCAGCAGTGCCTCCAACTTGTCGGGGGGAAATTTTCCCGGGGCCGGCTGGGCTCCCGTGTATCCCAGAAATGAGTATGAGGCACACGCAAGAAGCAAGGTGATTCTGCTGTTTATTAAACAAAACGGCAGGGATGGGTCAAGGATCATACGCGTCTGTCCTGACACTCTCTCTCATTCGTGGGGCTCGCAGGCCCTTTTTACCTCAGTATGACGCGCTACTTGCGTCACCTGGGAAAGTTAGCAAAAAACCTATCGCCACTCTGGATTGGCTCCTCGAGTGGTAGGGTTAGTAAAGCATACGTATAGAGAGCGCTGTTAGTGGTTGAGGGTCAGTCAGGTGGTATACTTTGGTCGTCCCTTCAATTAGATACATGAAAATTGTTACATGAAGACCCCTGAGGATTGGCTAATGTTAATGGCGTCAGTGATAAGAGCCCCATGTTCTGATTCGTCCACTCGCGAGCCCCCCAGTCTGGGACCATCGCTGTTCCCAGCTCGCGGTGCACCTGTCATTTGCAACAATGTATAACTATGGGTATGTGCAGACAATGCGAGGATTTGTTCATATGCTGGAGGGGAGACTACTCCCACTGCCGCAGATGTCCATTGAGTCGCTTAGTTGTTGCTGCCTGTGTCTCAAAACGTGGGATCCAGGCGCCTCCCTCCTCCTGGGCCTGGCACCATGTCAGGTTCGGCTTGGTCACGTGAGGGGAGACCGTGGTTGAAGCAGAATTCTGCACATTTAATGTTGCATTTTCCACTGTGTGCCTGGCTTAGGTTGCAGGTGTGACCTTGGCTTCGGCTTGTGGCATGCGAGTTTGCAACATTGTGCCCTTGACGGTCTGTTCTCGCCGGGCTCATTCTGCAGGGCCAGCAATTGTACTCTTGCTCGTTCAATGTTCATGGAGGCTCTTGCTTGCGGCCTACTTGGGCCTGGTGCATAGGTGGGGACGTTTGATGCACGGTGCTTTAGGTTATGGTATCATATTGTTTTGTCCCCAGTATCATATCTTCGTTATATTTCTCATTGCAATGCATGGGGTAGGAGAAGCGTCAGCAAGCATTTTAGATGAGTTTGTTGTGCGCCTTGCATTTCTGCATTTTAAAAAAGCTATGTGAAAATAATAAAGATGTGCGTCAGTGGGTGTGCCCATCACCTACGTCATAGCACTGGATATGTTCTTCGTGTGGATTGGTGTGGGAGTGTCCAGTGTGCATGTTTGCACGGGTGTGCTGACCGTTGGCTAGGTCGTCATGGCATCTCTAACGATGTGTTCATTTACTGTTGAATGGTTCAGTCGAGTTCATCCATGCCGCAGGCGTCGGCATGAGCAGGGCAGGCTGGTGGGCACATCCGTATGTTCCTGTACCAGGGTATTTGGTCGTCTGGTAGATAGGCAAATTCCTCTCGTGGCAGATGTCTGGGCCACGATCCTCTAGGCCAGGGGCGTGAGGGGATTGGTGGGAGTCTTTTGTTCCATTCTCCCACTTCAGGAGCATCGGTGTGGACGCCAGACCACAGGCGGCAGGTGTGGAAAGAGGTGAGCGGGAAAGGGAATGGTCATCTGCATGGCAGAGAGGGGTCGCAAGAAGGGGGACAGGGGATGAAGGGTCTGGACTGCAAAGTGTAAGGAAAGAAGTTGGTGTGCAGGCCATTGGAGCCGCGGGGGTTGAGAAGAACATTTGCTCAGTGGAGGTCCAAACGGACAAGGTGGTGGAGCCATTGGTGCTCGAAGTGCAAGCCGGAAAAGATAAGGAGTGTGAAGTGAAAAGAAAGGAGAAAAAATTGCCATACATGGGGATAACAAAACCATTGGGGGCGCACTTGATGGCACGACCAGGGAGAAGATTCAGGCGGGGGAATTTGTGGATGTCTTTAAATTGCTCCATAGGGAAGTGAGAGCAAAGGAGGGGCCTAAGTAGGAAGATAGGGAACTGGCCTCACGCCCAAGGGTCCCGGTGACTATTGAGAATTGGACGTCAGCGTTTATCATTTATGCCAGTGTGTACTGTGAAAAATTCCCAGAGCATTGCGTGGCCCTGCTTAAATATATGGACGTAATTAGGAGGGCTTTCACGAGTTTTGGGGGTTTTGCCTGGGTACGCTATGATGAGGAATTCAGAGCGAGAATGGCGGAGGACAGTCAGGCAGTCTGGGGGGAGATAGACATGGATCTTTGGCTGCAATGGATGGCTCCAACGAGACCTGCCCTGACATTGCACACAGCAAGTGGGCTGCCTGTGCCTTACCGGCCCTTTCTTGGTCGCCCTGCCCATGAGGGGGTGGGGGGAGGAGGCGGAGGACAGCCCTCGACAGCATGTTGGGCGTTCAATAAAGAAGGCTGCACGAGGTGGATGTGCAAATTTAAACACGAGTGCAGCAAGTGTGCGGGTCGGCATCTGGTTACAGATTGTTTTCAGGCAGGGGACAGTGGGGCAGGGTGAGGAGCGGGGCAAGGAGGTGGGGGGAAGGACCGCATGCCAGGTAAATTGGGGTGTGCTGGTAGGTCGGGCTCAATTTAACGTAAAAGGAGGGGGGGCACAAGGTTTGATGAAAGGTTTTTGGGGGCGACTTAAAGGGGGTAGGAGAAGGGTGAGGAGGAAGAAGGGTAGGTAGTGGAGGGCCACAGGGGGGATGTAACTGTGGAAATTGTTAAGGGGTGGTGGCCGTCGTTTGGAGGGCATGGACGACGGTGGCGAAGCCCTCACTCTTGCCGCACGACAAGGTGAGTAAGCTTCAGGCTGCATGGACGGAGGTGCGGGAGCGCCTCTGGTGCAGCAAGGGGAAGTGATGAGCTGGGTCTGCATGGACGGGGGTGCACTAGGGCCCCTGGTGCAGCTGGGGGAAAGAAGTGGAGCAACGAAGCAAGGTGCTGGAAGAGGAATTTATGTGGAATGGACTGCATGGACGGGGGCACAGGTTTGGCCCCTGGTGCAGCGGTGGAGAGGAGTAAGGCAGAAAAGGGGCCTGCATGGACGGGGGTGCACTAGGGCCCCTGGTGCAGGTGGGAAACAGGTGGTAATGGACGCAAGGATCTTGAAAATTAGTGATAAGGAAGGGACTGCATGGACGGGGGTGCAGGTTTGGCCCCTGGTGCAGGGGCGGGAGGGGCAATAAAGAAAAGGGCCTGCATGGACGGGGGTGCACGTGGGCCCCCGGTGCAGGAGGGGGCAACGCAGGGCCAATATTAATAAGGTGATGGAAGATGGGGGGGCAAGGGGGAGCAGGGGGGTAATAGTTTAGAGGAAAAAGGGGGTCTAAGTGGGTTTAGGTGTATTGTTTAAAGGTTAGGTGAAAGGGGCGAAATATAGGGGGACGGTAGGAGAAGACCTGAGGTGTTTCCGGAGAGGGTTAAGGAGATGGCCAGAAAGGCTAGGGTACTGAGGAGGTGTTACTAGTGGTGTGGGAAAGGTTAGGAGGTTGGAACTCATTCATTTAGGAGGGGTGCAGCATCTGAAAGTAGCAGGCTGGGCTATTAAGAGGAGTAGGTGAAAAGGTTGGGACGCTGGGAGTAAGGGAGATACAAAGGGTATGTCAGGGACTGGGGCAAACGGAATGTCTTTATAGAATTTTTTCAGTAGGCAGCAGGAGTGTTGCATTTATTAGGATGTTGTTGATTTGTAAGTGATTTTGTAATTTCTTTTTCAGATGCTGCTAGGAGGTCCGGTCAGATGTCAAAAATCTGGTTTTTGGGTCATGCTAGGGTTAAGTGGGCGGGGAAAGAGGCTGAGAAAAGGGTTGTTGGTAGGCAACTGGGGTGCAACTATAAAGATGTTGTGGTAAGATATCCGGGTTTGGGGGGCTGGGCTGGGATTAGTTGCTTCCTATGTTGGCTGGGGTGAGGGAAAGCTATGGGTCTACAGATGGGGGGATTAGTTTTGCTGGGGAAAATGATCTGGTAAGGGATACGGGTGGGGCTCTTCTTAGGTTCTGGGCTGGGAGACTGGGTAAAAAGTTTGAGGTAGAAAAGTTTGGGGTGGTGGGGCAGAAAGAACTCCTCGGGGGAGGGTTTTTCTGGTGCCGGGGCATGGCCCCTTTTGATGTGGGGGGAGGGAAGCACAATGGGGGAATGACACAGGAAAGGATGGGGTGGTGCTGTTTGCACAAGCAGGTCACCCCGGGGGAACAGGTATTGAGCCTGGAGGGGCATGGCCCCTGGGAGAAAGCGGGACGCCTGGAAAAGGGGCAAGGAGACGGTAGGATCCAAGGGATCATTAGGGAGGAATTGGGTTATTTAATTATTTAATTGTTGGGGGAAAATGAAAATGTTTAATTTATTTAATTGGTTGTTAAAATATTTCTTTAGATTGTTAGGCCATGGAGCCAGTTAAGCGTTTGATTGTAAGCTTTGGCCTGTCACATTAAAGTGACCTTTTCCACTTTTAAATGAGTCTGGGTTTTTGTGCAGTAAGCCAAAAGCGGAGCCCCGGGGGGAACGCGAAGCGTTTCCCCCCGGGGAGTTTTTGGCGCTGCACATGGCCAGCGAGTGGCCGTGGGGGCTGAGCGCCTCCCGGGGGTATTTAAGGGCTCAAGGAAGGTTCGGGAGGCAGGCGACGGTTAGGACTTGATGATTGTCCCGCCCTCCCACCCCTTTCATTTTCGTTTTAGGGTAGTGTCTGGTTATGTAATATGGGGGGGTCCATTGTTCATGGGATTATGCGGGGGGTTTTTAGATGACATGGCGAGCTTATGAGTTTTGGGGTCTGTTAGGAGGGTAGGGGTTGGTAGTTTTGTGTGACAGGTCAGGGCATTGTGAAAGTGTGTGTAATATATGTTGCTGATGTGGCAGGTAAGGCTGGCTGCAGGTCATAGGAAGGGCGAGTTTGGTGTAGAGGGGAGTTTGAAGGGTGTTGAAGTGGGTCGGGGCGCCGGGGGCATGGCCCCTTTTGATGTGGGGGGAGGGAAGCACAATGGGGGAATGACACAGGAAAGGATGGGGTGGCGCTGTTTGCACAAGCAGGTCACCCCGGGGGAACAGGTATTGAGCCTGGAGGGGCATGGCCCCTGGGAGAAAGCGGGACGCCTGGAAAAGGCGCAAGGAGACGGTAGGATCCAAGGGATCATTAGGGAGGAATTGGGTTATTTAATTATTTAATTGTTGGGGGAAAATGAAAATGAAAATGTTTAATTTATTTAATTGGTTGTTAAAATATTTCTTTAGTTTGTTAGGCCATGGAGCCAGTTAAGCGTTTGATTGTAAGCTTTGGCCTGTCACATTAAAGTGACCTTTTCCACTTTTAAATGAGTCTGGGTTTTTGTGCAGTAAGCCAAAAGGGGATTTGAAGAAAGGATTAGTCATGAGTTTTTCGAGGCTAGAATAGGGGCCTTTGGGAACATGACTGGATTCAGTGGAGTAACTTTGCGGAAAATGTTGGGGGGGGACATGACATCCGAAGAAAAGGTGCCCCAGCCAAATAAATGGGGACAAAATGGTGTGTCATGAAAGTGGGGGGGACAAACACCCCCGTCCCTCCCTAAAATTAACCCTTTCCTGGATTCACAAGCTGGATAGAGTAGGGAAACTGAAGAGGAGCTAATCAAGCTCAATAAGATATCAGCCCTGAATGCAGTAGCTATCTACGACCCAAAGACATTGCACATAACATTAGGTGCAAGAATTGAGAAAAAGGAGACCTGACATGTAGTAAATTCATATACTATTGAAACAAACCGAGCAAAGCAAAAAGGTCTAGCTACAGTTATGTCACACACGGTCTTACATGCAAGCTGCAGCCATCATATGCCCAGGATCAGCCCAACATGCACAAGAGCTCAGACCATATGCTAGATGCAGCATCATATGGTGAGAGACTGTCCATCACATGTCCTAGAAAACACTACACCTAACTCTGTAAAAGATCTTGACCAAACTACATCTTCGACATTGCACTCTGACTAACCTGGTGTAGAGGCACCACAGGACTACATGTCCCAAAATGCATTATGACCCACTTATTACTAATTTTCCTACAGGCAGTCACTATGTCTCAGCCAGTATAGGCTCCCACACATGTCTATATTGCCCACGTCACATCATTTGCCTCAGCCTGTTCTGATTCTTCCAGAGAGCTGGAAAGCCCATGATACATTGTCTCGCTCTGCATAGAAGTTTACATAGCGTGTGTCCCATAGTGCATTCTGCCTCAGTACAGCTGTCTGCCGCCGCAGAACTATGGGCCCCAGAATGCACTCTGCCTCTCTTATTGCAGATAACTGCATCAGACTACATTTACCAGATTGCACTCCGGCTCGCTTAATAAAAATGCCTCCAAGTGACTGTGTCTCGTAAGCCCTGCAGTGTCTTCAACACTGTTGCATCAAGAGGACTATGTGTCACAAGAGGCACACATTTCATGTGCCCCCACAGCACACAAGGCTACATGTCAAGTTGTGAATATTGCTCGATTCAGCATTGAATCAGCCAAATGAGTACACGTGTACGGCTGCACTCTGTTCATACAGTGCAAATGCCAATATAGGACTGCATGCCCCAGAATGCACTTTGCATCACTATGTATAGCCGCCGCAATGAGACTCCCTGTTCAGAAATATACACTCTCAATTCAGATCCCTCCCAGAGAGGGAGTGCTACATGTCTCGGAATTCTCTCTGTCCAAGTGCAGGAGTTTCTATTGGATTTCAGACGACATTATGCCAAGTCCTGCCCATATGCTCACTCAACCAGACTTATTGTTTGAGAATAACAGGGTGGGTTTAAAGGGATGGATGGTATGGTTGCAGCGCAGAAAAGCGTGGCCGAATGAAGTGCACAGCCATCGGAAAGGGAAACAGATTGGCGTCCTACTTCTGTTTCTTGCCTCATCCCAAAGAGTCACCTGTAAATACAGACACACTACACAACCAATGAAAATTGGGGCACTTTCTACTGTGTGAATGGTTTTTGCAATAGCATAGGCCTTTTTTAAATCTTGTTTTCATGTATTCCCTAGTACAAAAGTTATGGCTTACTTTAGCCTGACCTCAAGAAAAAACATGCATTGTCAATGCCAATAGTTTGGGCTTTTGCGTAAGCATGGGAAAGGCACGTGCCGAGGCACTGCCATAGTGGTATTGACTGGCTATTGCTGGTAGCAGGTGCAAAATGTTGCGAGTACCTGGGCATCTAATAGCAGTGCCTGGCACATTTCTAATACTTGTACAGAAGTCAACATGTTTGACTTTGTTCATGCTTGTTTTTAACAGGACGTCAGTGAAGGACATGTACCGAGTGGCCAAAGGCAGACCTGGTTAAGACATTTTTATTACAACAGTAGCACATTTACAGGTACACTTAAGTTATTAACTCTCAGAAGATTGCTTTGAAAAAACACAGGCAGGTACTTCAAGTGCAAAATTGGATGGTTTGGCTTGATTAAAGCGAGTTCAAAGATTTCCCATGGGTGGGGAGGGGCAGGAACTGGGTTGAGAATAGCCATAGGGATTAGCATGACCATGGGCAGTCAATGGGTGTGCAAATAACCAAAAACACAGACAAGCTTTGTGCCCCTCCTCACACGCCATTTCTCCCCATCTGCAATAGTTTTGGGTTACATACGGCGCTAAAGCGCCACCTAATAGCCAAACTTAAAAGACGTGTCTCTCTTCAGGATGTGGAGTAGAAGAATACATCAAACTTAAACTCATGAGCTAAAATAGGACAGCAGGCTGAAATTCATGAACTAGAATGTTTACATCATGCCTACATCAATGCGCTAGAATCCCGAGTGTCAAATGGGACAATAAGGAATTAATTCCCAGTTCACGGTGTAGAACAGGGGGCAGCATGAAAATAGACCTTCTTTAATGAGCTACAAGGGCGGAAACTGAGAATCGCTACGGGATGCAACATTGTATGAACACTTTGATGAATAAGGCCTATTGATGCCAAACTCAAGAGAAAGATGTATTTCAGATAGACAGTTTAGGCAACAAGATAGGTAAAATAATGCAGGTATCAGCCTTGTCATGTTTCAGAATCCTGGCTCTGGCTCCTGAAGCACAGTGTGAACCTGACCAAATCATGTCCTGTGAATCGGTGCGAATCATCGGTCCCTTTAAGTGGGGTTGGGCGTGTGCACATGCTAGGGATTCGAGTGCTGGGGATATTTTATCTTAGCCCTACAGAATGGTATCTCTTTGAATGTAAGTGAATTACCCGGTCCTCAGCCCTTTTTCCACTGGCCGTTAGTGGCACCTGCATACCCACCTCTCCTTCTTCCAGGTACTGCTAAATGTAAACCGAGTGAGCCATTGCATCTTCGATATGAGGGAATACTCGACAGAAGCATAAACATGCTGCCATCTCTGGGTCGACAAAAGTATTCCCAAAGACAGTGGCGACGGGAGAAATGCTGTCCCGCTGAAAGGGCCCGCGGCTGCTCTACAGCACGGAGCACCCCTGTGAAGCAACACTGTGTCGGTCTACGTCGGCCTGGTGAAGCTAAGCTGGACAGTGACTAATGACGGTATTACTGTTGCAAATTGATAATTGATGACTAGAGTCTCCAATAATTTATGGGGAAATTGACAGGCTGGCAGGAGCGCTCTGTTCTAGGCCTTCAGTAGAGTGCCGACTACACAGAGGAGCCCTGCAGTGCAATGCGACGGTAGTGTGGGCACAGCAAGGATTACGTAAGATCCCCTTTCGTTTGGCTCTGCGGCTTGATGAATTTATTTTGAAAAATCTCAGCTTGACATACATCATCAGCCCATCATATATCCGACAGAAGGTCTGGGTATTGCTGAAGAGGGCCCGATAGGACACCCTAGGGGCAAGCCTGTGTGCTTTGAAGTTGCTATGCAGGGACGTCATTTCACCAAAATGCCTGGGGTAGCGAAAGTGTCATCACATGACCTTTGACCCCTGATGACATCACAGGAAGTGATGTAATTTTACCCCGCCCCGAAGCGATATCGCGGGAAGCAATGGAACACGACCTTTCACTCGTTGACAAAACAAGAAGTGGCATCACATAGCATTGTACAATCGAAAAATATGGTTACGATATCACTATAAAATAATGTGATGTACATTTCATACAAGAATGGATCGCCATATATATCGTTAAGATCAGTGTACATAGGCCCATATTACTAAATTACTGTGAATGCAAGCAGACGTCCATTACCAAATGATAACGAGGTGTTATTATATAGCACTTAAGCTTAAGTGCTTTATATAGAAAAAATATACACCCAATATCACCCAACCTGTGTTGGTACTCATTTATCGACCTCAGAAGGATGAAAGGCTGAGTTGCCTGAAATAAACCTTTAATGAGTCTAGCAATTATTATATAGAATTCCAGAAAGACACATTATTTGGTATTCCTATTCTTTCCTATTTAGGATCAGTGCTGAAAGTGTTAGACTTGTGGCACTCCTGTTCTTATTTTTCTTCCTTTTTTTAAAGGGGCCTGATCAAGAAAGCCAGCCACCCCAGAGGTAAAGAGCCACATGGTGCTGTCCATAGCCCAGGATCTTGCATTACCAAAAAAAATAAATAAAAGAGGAAAACGTTTTATTTTGTTTTTTTTTTAAGATAGAGGTCGCAAGGGAGACCTCAGAGGTTGCAGTTGCGTCCTCTGGCAACCCCTAAATGACGTCCCTGCTGCTAAAGTGGTGATGTGGTGTACTATGCAAGCGTGCTAATATGCCATAACATGAAACATGCACAGCAGTGCTTGTGCTGTCGCTGCCAGGATGCACCACCCACGTAAAAAAGACTGCCATGCCGTTATGTGTGCTCATTGCTTCATTTTAACTTTTTGGGAGAGGGAATCATACAATTCCAAGTCCAAAAACCTGGTAGCATTTCCCTGTTTATGGAAATCAAAATACTTTATTGTTTAAACTGTTCAGAGTAAATGGCTTCCATGACAGAAACATGAAATTCATCTGTTCCCAAAAAATATGGTTAGATATCTCCTGTCCTCTGTTTTTCCAAATCTGAGAACAAAACAGAAATAAAGTTGGAGCAACTGGAAGTTATATTTGCTATAGTGTGAAATCTAAGCGACTTTTTGATTTCCTTTTACATTTCAACGAGCACTTAACCGAAGCACTGAGGGCTTGTTTTCCCTGTCTGAAGCAAACTGCTTCTTTTGCTTCTGTCTTGCACCACCTAAAGATGAAACTTACACAGGCATTCGTTGGTTTAGAATGAATGGTTGGTGTCTCGGAGTATGGAGGACCAGCACTGTGACAAAATGACTAGTGCTTTGCAGTAGTACAGGGATGAGTAGTGGCTTAACCGCCTAAACAGACCGAGAGGCGGCCAGTACACGGGTGCTCCGGGGCCCAGGCACCCCCCGGGAAACGCTACGTTCATGAAAGTCCCTATTCTTAGAATGGGACGTTTTGGTTTTTTTGCGGCTGCCCCTCCTCCCAGTTTACCCTCGGAAACCCAAAAGTCAGTTTCCCCTCGGAAAACCAAAAGTCAGTGCCCCTAAACAGACCCACACTACTACTAAACTAACAGTGATCTGAATCATGAAGGTGAGACAGGCACAACACAAAAGGTATACCTTCTGTGACTCTTTTGGTCGCGCAGGCTATACCTTCAAGAGGGGTGTGGGCTAATATTAGCAACCCCAAACGTTTCAGTACAATGGTTCCAAAATAAAAGACTGTCTAGTCAAGGTCCTATAAACAAATAGGAACTTAAACCAAACAATCATGCAACAAACTAACTAAAAACACTACAAACCCATAGCCATAAAAGAAACCAAACAATCAATGCAACAAACTAAAACCACTACAAATGCAACAAACTAAAACCACTACAAACCCATCTCCATAAAAGAAATGCATACAATGCAGACCTTGGTGTGAAAGAGCACTCTGGGTTGATCACCAGGGGGTTCAGGCAAGTGGTCCAACGCAGGAACCAGGGCCAAGAACTGTTTCTTGATGTCTTGGATGCTGGGAGGCCCAACCCAGAGTCTCCAGGGACCAGGTGAGACCTTCCGCTCTGCACTCCCACTCCAGGGAGCTGGACTGGCATCTACAGGGGATCATTCACCTCCAGTGAACAGGGTCCTGGTTCCAGTGCAGCCAGCAGAGAGGCCTTGGTTCACAGCACTGTCACCCCACTGGAGATGAGTAGGGGGCAGAGTTCACCTCTGCCTTGGATACTTTCTGTGTTCACTTCTGTGGTGGAGGACTTTGGAGCAGGCTGTACTCCCAACAAAGGTCCAGTGAATCCTTCTTGCCATCTGGCAATGGTATAGGAGCCCTGGATTTTTTTGATTTTTGATTAAATAACAAAATTATGCATGCAATTCCATCTCTGAAAGGGAAATCTGCTGAGCAGATTCCCCCTTCATAAACTCCTGGCCAAAAGCATAGTTTAAAAAATAAAGTAAAATGTATTTATCGGTGTCACATCGCTTTTAATAATAAATACAGAAAGAAAAACCTTAACACTTCAAAACAACACATCAATTCATAAACCACAATTTAAATATGTAATCCACATAAAACAATACTATAACATTTAATATCAAATCATCAACTATATTCATACTTCATAACAACATTAAAATCCAAAAATAGCAGCATCATTACTCTAAAATGAACTTGTCAATCAAGCAATTTGATTTCCTTCCAAAAAATTATATAGTGCACACAATGTGTAATCGTGCAGTAATCTAAGAACAGCCCGACCCATATCCATTCCCATGGGTTTATAGTCAGATCTTGAACGAATTTCTGAAGATATTTGAGTCGCAGGGTAGCTAGATTTCCACACGCTACACATAATGATGGAACATCGCGTCCTGCAATTGGCAGAAGGGAAACACCCTGTTTGATGCCCCAGGCTTCTTCCACTTAAGGTGGTTTATAGCTGTGGGTAACAGGTTTAACCTAAGCCTGTGGATACCTCTGGCAAATTTGCACGATGGATACTTTGTCAAAAGTCTTGCCAGAGAACTTTGTTGACGATGATTACTTGCCAGACATTCATTTAATCTTTCACATGTCCCACACCAGTCCTGGTTCCAGAGGCGTTTTTTAACACTCCTCAGATTTTCCACTAAGTATACCGTGGTTAGTTTTTTTCTGACTTCAGTTCACACCCCTTCACCAATAGCCTTACTATCTTGGGACAATCCTCTTTTAAATTGTGCAAATGATGAAACCTGTGTAGTGTTCATACATTTTCCACACAGCTGAACCCTTTTCCATAGCATTTTTGTGTTCAGTGAGGTCATCTCAAGCACATAACGAATTTCACTCGTTGGTATAGAGTTCAGAACACCTAAAGTACTACTTTATGTTCAACAAGATCAAAATCAGAGTCTTCTAATTGGTGATGAATTTCCAATCTATAGCTGATACATGGTACAATTTTATCCTCATAAAACTTAACCAATGATTTTTGAGAAAACCTTCTGAATCTATAAATAAAAATGCTTCATTTGTACTATGAACGGTTTTATTTTTTGCATTATGAAATCAATTAAGCACTGTTTACCTGGCTTTGTTTATATTTGGAAACCCAAATACTTTAGTTTTTGAACTGCTTCTATTTCATCAAGTACAGGGTTCCCGATTGTCTTGCGCCTGACTTACTGAACAGGAAAAGTTTTGCTTCATTTGTGTTAATAGTAAAATTATTTTTTGGGTGTAGGTCATAAAAGCTTTCCATTTAAGACTTATCCCCACTCTGTGCAGTCAAAAAGCATTATATCACTTGAATAAGATACCTATGCAATCTTATGGGAATATACTAGAGGTGCAACAAAAGCCACTGGTTCAATACTTCCCCCCAAATCCAATAAATACAAATTAACTAATAAGGGCGCTAGCATGCAACCCTGGCGTAAACCGTTGTAAGTCTGGATACCTTTTTTTGTATCATCTTCTAGGCTCAAGCGAACTTGCAAGGTGGTGTTTGTATGTAGCTGAATTAATATACTGAGTAGCTGAATTGGTAAACCGTAGTTCGCTAATTTAGCCCAATAATACATTTCTATCTATTATATCGAAAGCAAGTGAAAGATCCACACTTACAGCGTATATCTTTGGCACCACCTTCTGCCATGCTAGTTGTTGCATGTGGTCTATCAACAGACCAGGAGTTGTACTGCCCACCCCTGCACTAAAACCAATTTGATCAGCTTTTATAACTCTACTCTGTTCTGCCCATGCTCTTAACTCTTTTAAAACGAACAATACCAATATCTTAGAATCTACATCTAGTAGCACAATTGGTCTGTAGTTTAGCAGGATATCTTTGTTTCCTTTTTTGCAAATCAGGAAACTAATTGCTGTCGACTACGTCACTGGCAAATTGTGCTAAGCTATGACTGACTTAAATCATTTAAATAGTAGTAAGGCCCAGAATGCAGGATCTGCTTCTAACACTAAATTGCAGAGTCTGTTGGGTCCCGGGGCCCTGGAATCACTACGTTTACCAATCAGTAATTCAATATCTAAAGTGTCGAACATGATACTAGAATCTTCTACTTGAGTGAGAAAGCATTTATCTACATTAGTTGAGCCATATGCTGTTCCGAAGTGATCAACCCATTTAGTTTCTGGGATGGAATACTCCTACTCTGCCCCACCGGCCCATGTTCCCCTGACTCTCTTTATGTGAGTGTGGGTAAGTTTAAAGCACAAAAACGTTTAGTTTTGGAGCTCTTATTTTGATGTATGCTCTTCTTTTGGTTTTTTGTTTTCTTGGGCTATTTACCCTGGTTATCTTTTCCATTCCTTTTTTTCTTTCTACCTTTCTTTCTTGTGCATATATTTCCCTCCACCTGTATTAGTTCTAGTTCAATGATTAAACCTTGTCCATTATTCTCCCTGTTATCAAAAGGTAGATTTGCCGATCTGATAAACTCGTCCAGGATTGCTTTTGACGGGGGTGTATCGGGGCCAGTCTCACTTCTAGATCATCATATTGTTATACTGAAAAATCAATTTCCTCATTTTGGTGGCACCATCTTCAGTCACCTGGAACTAGTTTTGAGTCCAAAACAAATAGTTGTTTTTTATGCCTTCTAGTGTTTCTGTCTGTGAGGCTGACTCCTCTTTAAAAATATCCTTTATTTGTTGATCCCACTTTACTGCCAGCAAGTCTAGGCTAGCTTTTTCCTCTATAAGTAGCTGAGAATGAGTCAGAACTTCCACCTTGATAATTTTGAAAGGTTTTTACTAAAGAGTTTAGGACAAAGTGCAAAGCACTTAAAGTACCCTCAATGTGTTTCGGTGACCATGAGGCATCGCTGGAGGAAGCCGTCAAATGAGTATTGAGGGACTCAATCCAACTCCTGCCTGGCCATATAGTGCTTTGTGATGCAAATAATTCAGGAGTATCTGAAAGTGCCCTTCTGGGCATCTGGTGACTTACTCCTCCTTGTGGCTGCTTTTAATTTGTCTGGTCTACATCGAGTGTCACAGCCCTCAACTGCTCCATTCCTTGCACAGAATAAGTGTTTCCTCACACTGTCAATTCAACACTAATCCCTTAGCATCCTGTATTTTCTGCTCTACTTTGGGGAAATAGTCAATAACCTTCCCTTTTATTTTGTTTGCAGAGCAGGTGTAGTCTGGGTGAAATAGGGGCACCCTTACAGTAAATTTCCTAAGGCGGCTTGAAGCATGCTACTATCTGACAACGGGGTAGGTTTGTACAAGAAGATTGACTTAGATGTTACCAATGGTGTAAAGTCTCCCTCCACAACATCAAACTCATTTGATCAAACATGGGGATTGTCTAACAGTGCATTTGCGACATATCAACATCCTGTGCACCAGTGGTCCAGGGATGAATATCGGTTTCTTAACCATCAATCAGCTCTCACCTTCAGTACACGAGAAGGGATCTGAACAGATTGGAAACAGAAACAAATTATAGACCCTCTTGTCCAATTTTGGTAACGTTGACAGAACGTCAGGCTTATCTCTGAAAGGTTGTTCATCATTGGTTAGTTGTAACACAGCGAAAATACCATTACCCAATGGTAAAAGGGACTGTCCAGTCAAGGTGGTGTGAAAATATCTACTTTATTATTATCATCACAACAGACAGTTCTAGCCCACTACACAATACAACCCACCCTGTAATGAAATGCAGAGGACAGACAGTTTCAAAGGAGGAGAAGGGTTGCACTCTGGCTACTGACAAGAGGGCAGTCGGTAGAGTAAATAATCACAGCAGCTAAAGGATACTTTGATTCTGCACAAATGGAGCAATAGGTCGTAAAATGTCACTGGGGAACTTTGGAGAAGGACCAGAGGGGCAGAAACACAATGTGCCTTGTGCTTGTAGGTGTTAAGATGTTCTGTGTGTTTGACAGGATCGAGTCGGTTATCAGGCGGCAGGCAGTTTGGCGATCAGAGCTTGATGGACGGCTGCAGGCCGGCCTGCACGGTGGCTCAGGCTCAGGAATCGTCTCAGTGTTGGTTGGCAGTTCTGAAGCACTGGTCAAGTTGTCTCAGATGGCTTTAGCGACTGCGACGTAACAACACTCAGCGGTGCAGTCAGTTGCAGCTCGAGGGGCTCGACTGGCTCAAAAAATTCCTTTGAGGCAGATGTCGGTAGATGCTCGTCAATGCACTTCTCCTAGCTTCTTCACTGGGCTTGTTTCGTCCTTTAAGGCGGACGGCCCAAAGCTGAGGAGAGTGATGCAGGCAGCTGCCTTGTCCTTGGTTTAGGGTTCAGAGAATCTATGGCTCTTCCCACCTAGGAAGCTTGCTTCAGAGCCTAGCAGGGCATGCTGTGTGATGGCTGGGTACCGGTTCTGTAGCTGCTGGAGGTACCTCTGGATTCTGTATCTCCCTCTGTTCCCTGGGAGATGTTTAGGGCATGGATCTTGCTTCCCTCTTGGAGGTCCTGGCCTTCCTTCACTAGTGGAAGATGTAAGGCAGACTGTACCTTCATCCAGGGCCCAATGAGGAGTTCTTCTTGCTACTCCTTTCAAAGTCTTCAGATGATCTTCCAAAAGAGGGGATTGGCCCTCTTTTCCAGTCGAATGGAGCACATGGATTGGTGTGGGCTAAGCCTACCTTGATGAACTAATCCTGGGTGCTCACCAACAATCTCCTTTATGTTTGAGGTCATAACCAGAGTGCTTTGCAACAGAAAACGTAAAGGGGTGAAACATGTAATACTAAGCCCCACCCATCTCCTGATTAAAGCAGCAAGTCACCCTTGAAGCTGCAGCGAGACCAGACTTTCTGGCTCCGTCAAACCACATACTCGTACCTTCTGAATGGGGACTCCTTCTGGGGATGACTACTGTAAACACACAGTCCCAGACATGATATTTCAATGATACTGAGTGTGGAAGCCAGCTTCAGGTTGACACAGTGCATATGAAAGGATGTTGGGCTTTCTGGGCTAATTTGTTAGCCTCTGCAGCTAGGCCCCATGTAGGCCTGTTTGAATGAAACTCTGATTAGTATGCAAATGCTGGCACCAGCTATAGGGCTCAACAAAAATATAGAGCGGATCCATGGAGCCTTTCTTAGTTAATTAGGCTCGCCATGACGGGGGAAGGTTTGACCCTTGCACTTCTGGAGATGCATTGTGTACTCTACCTGTCAGATCACAACTAAATATGACATGAGGGACAGTGCCTGTAGGCTGTGTCCACCCAGAGTACACGGTTCTATAGATATGTCATGCAGTGAGCATAGGAAAATGTGTACGGATTAGACTGACACATTTTCAAGAGGTTGATCTACCATCATTCAATTTCATTTAAAATTTCAAAAAAGTCCAGGTGAGCGCACACCCACCGTGTGGATGGTTGAATTCCTTGCAGCGTTGTTTCTTAAATGATATGCACTTTTCTTCTCCCTGGCACCGCTGAACAGCCAACTTCCAAAAAATGAATGAACACAGCCTCTCAAACTGCTGCCAAACTACAGGGCACTTGTACCCGCACTTCACCGCTGTGTGGTGTTCTTGTAGGTTCCTCAAGGAGGGCCTGTGCTCGTCGCTCCTTTCAAACAGGAAAAGCAGTGGTTCCTCACTACAACAAGGTCCGCTCTGCCAAACAGCAAACTTCCAGTTCGGCAATGAAAAAAGAAATGAATGAACACAGCCATGGAAAACCACTGCCAAACTACAGCACACATGTCCCCGGGCCTCACCACACCAGAAGTATAGTGTGTACGTGTGCGCTGCTGCATCAGTATCCTGATTCACAGCACCTGCTCTACTAATTGCACAGAGCTGTTTCATAGGTCACAGGTCCCCTCTTAACAGCTGCAGTAACAACCAAGTCTCTGCAGCACAGGGGTTGCATTTATGATATGCACCCCTGTTTCAAAAACTGCATAACTCTGGGAATCCTGGTCTGATGGCACAGTGAACTGTAAAAATAAGCCATGCCTGAGTTAGGGTATGGTGGCCAGAATCGTTCAGAGTTATCCCAGCCACATTCAATTCACATCACACATGTGTCAGCCCTGTGGGCCCAGTTGGGTTGTGCAAGGGTTGCGTGTATTCAATTCAGACAAGGCTACCCCTGCCCACTGGCAGGACAATAGCCTTGGGGGATTGCCTACCTTTGTTCCTTTGCAAGGTCAGGTAACAGCCTTCCCCAAGAGACAGCCACTCCACAGGAAGCTGGCCTGGGAACAGGAATCAAAGGGTGCACCTATTCACAAAGGGCTAGGTCTCACACCACAGTGCTACATTTCTAAATGTCTTTGATTTTATTAAGTAGGGAAGGGCGCATGGTCAGTGTAGCCAGAGGGAGATCTGTACATGTTTGCCATCTTGTTTCTCTCTGTCTCTCTTTCTCTTTCCTGTCACCTCCACTTCCTGCAGCACCAAGCACTTTGGGTGTGATGTCGGAATGGCAAAGTCCACTCCTTTCAAGAGAAGGAATTGGACCCCTGATGCACACTAGCCTTAGTCCAATCAGCTGTGGGCTTTTGCCTTTAAAAGAAGGGGTCACACACCACTTCTATGAATTATCTTTTGGGCTCCAAACTTGAAAGACGGTTTTATTAGGCCCAGCTGGGAGAGCAGTCCTTTCCAGAGTCCCCTACTTGTGAGGTGAAGGCAGGTAATCCAAGGCAGAAGTGAGCTCTGTCCCCTCAACGTCCAGAGGGTCCATTAGGGGTGCCTTCTGCTGGTGGACCAAGACTGCATCTCTGCCAGGCACCCTGTTGCCTGTGACCTCAATGTGTTGCAATACCCCTGAAAGTGTGTGGAAGCCTCCCCCGTGTTTGGGAGCCCGAGAAATGACTAACCTTGGCCCCTGAGACCCTGGAGTTGGACTCACAGCACCTGAAAGCAAGAACAGCAGAGATCCCTGATTTCAATGTCGACCCGCTGTGAGCCGTTACTTGAGCATGTTCAATATCGAGCGAACTATCAAGATATATTGGCACTGCCTTTGGCAGTCATTGTCCTTCGACTGGCATTTCCCTGTTTGACTCTCTTCGGTGCTGCACTTCGCCACCTGAAGCACATTGTTGCCTCCACTTGAACCAATCAAGCACTGCTACCTTGCATTGCGAGAGTCTCTGTCCGAAGCACCAGCCTCATCATCGCAGTGCCCATAAGTCGATGGACCCAACCATGGTGTCTCCCGAATAGTGTTCTCCAAGCCTCTGCATATTATCGACCTGCCTGCGTATCCTGGTACCAACTCACTGCAGTCAAACTTTGACTGTCGACTGAACCTGGGGACTCGCAAATCCGCACAGCGCGAGTAGACAATTCGAGATTGCAGCAATCTTCCATTCGACCCAGACTCGACACCTGCTTGCCGCTGGACCATCTCGACCTGCTGCATTTTCAAACTGTAAAGAACCTGCGATTGACACAAAGGGCTAGGTCTCACACCACAGTGCTACATTTCTAAATATCTTTGATTTTATTAAGTAGGGAAGGGCGCATGGTCAGTGTAGCCAGAGGGAGATCTGTACATGTTTGCCATCTTGTTTCTCTCTGTCTCTCTTTCTCTTTCCTGTCACCTCCACTTCCTGCAGCACCAAGCACTTTGGGTGTGATGTCGGAATGGCAAAGTCCACTCCTTTCAAGAGAAGGAATTGGACCCCTGATGCACACTAGCCTTAGTCCAATCAGCTGTGGGCTTTTGCCTTTAAAAGAAGGGGTCACACACCACTTCTATGAATTATCTTTTGGGCTCCAAACTTGAAAGACGGTTTTATTAGGCCCAGCTGGGAGAGCAGTCCTTTCCAGAGTCCCCTACTTGTGAGGTGAAGGCAGGTAATCCAAGGCAGAAGTGAGCTCTGTCCCCTCAACGTCCAGAGGGTCCATTAGGGGTGTCTTCTGCTGCTGGACCAATACTGCATCTCTGCCAGGCACCCTGTTGCCTGTGACCTCAATGTGTTGCAATACCCCTGAAAGTGTGTGGAAGCCTCCCCCGTGTTTGGGAGCCCGAGAAATGACTAACCTTGGCCCCTGAGACCCTGGAGTTGGACTCACAGCACCTGAAAGCAAGAACAGCAGAGATCCCTGATTTCAATGTCGACCCGCTGTGAGCCGTTACTTGAGCATGTTCAATATCGAGCGAACTATCAAGATATATTGGCACTGCCTTTGGCAGTCATTGTCCTTTGACTGGCATTTCCCTGTTTGACTCTCTTCGGTGCTGCACTTCGCCACCTGAAGCACATTGTTGCCTCCACTGGAACCAATGAAGCACTGCTGCCTTGCATTGCTTGAGTCTCTGTCCGAAGCACCAGCCTCATCATCGCAGTGCCCATAAGTCGATGGACCCAACCATGGTGTCTCCCGAATAGTGTTCTCTAAGCCTCTGCATATTATCGACCTGCCTGCGTATACTTGTACCAACTCACTGGTCGACTGAACCTGGGGACTCGCAAATCCGCACAGCGTGAGTAGACAATTCGAGATTGCAGCCATCTTCCATTCGACCCAGACTCGACACCTGCTTGCCCCTGGACCATCTCGACCTGCTGCATTTTCAAACTGTAAAGAACCTGCGATTGACACAGAGGAGCCTGGTTCGACGCTGTCGAACCCCCAAGACCTTTGCAAAGTTATCATTGGCTAATATTTGCCCCCTTGGTCCATCTTTGAGCCCTAGAGACTGGATAGGTCATTGTAACCCCTTTTGCAATCTTAAGAACATATTCGGGGTAATTCATGGAATTTCGCACAAAAGTGGCGCACGCGGCTGGCGCACAGTGTTCCCATGCGATAGACTGCGCCAGCCGCGTGCGATAAAATCCATTTCATCGCACAGCGTATTCATGGATTTTAGCATCCAAAACCAGCCGTGGTGCAGAGTGGCGCAGCGACCCTGCAGCAGCGCCAGTTACGCCCCCAAGCACGCCCTTGCGCAAGGAAAATCCATCAAAATTCCCAATACAGCCCAAAGGGCTGCGCTAACCCTGGACCTGTTTACAGGGCTCCCAAACAGCAAATGCCAAGCGGGCAACGTGTATTTCAGGGGTGCGTGGGAAGTTACGCACGCAATTCCAGCAGGGTATGTGTATTTCAGGGGTGCGCAGGAAGTTTCACACGCGATTCCAGCAGGGTACGTGTACTTCAGGGGTGCGCGGGAAGTTCCACACGCGATTTCAGCAGGGTACGTGTATTTCAGGGGTGCGCGGGTAGTTCCACACGCAAATTCAGCAGGGTACGTGTATTTCGGGGTGCGCGGGAAGTTCCACACGCGATTGGGCTGGGTACGTGTATTTCGGGGGTGCGCGGGAAGTTCCACACGCGATTGGGCTGGGTACGTGTATTTCGGGGTACGCGGGAAGTTCCACACGTGATTGGGCTGGGTACGTGTATTTCGTGGTGCGTGGGAAGTTACACACGCAATTGGGCTGGGTACATGTATTTCAGGGGTGCGCGGGAAGTTCCACACGTGATTGGGCTGTGTACGTGTATTTCGTGGTGCATGGGAAGTTACACACGCAATTGGGCTGGGTACATGTATTTCAGGGGTGCGCGGGAAGTTCCACACGTGATTGGGCTGGGTACGTGTATTTCGTGGTGCGCGGGAAGTTACACACACGATTGGGCTGGGTACGTGTATTTCAGGGGTGCGCGGGAAGTTCCACACGTGATTGGGCTGTGTACGTGTATTTCGGGGTGCACGGGAAGTTCCACACGTGATTGGGCTGGGCACGTGCATTCCAGGGGTGCGCTGGTTCCACACGCGATTTGGCCTGGGAGAGCGGGTTACGTATATTCCTGGGGTGGGCGGGAAGATTCACACGGTCGTCTACAATGCGCCAAAAAAGACGGTCCAATCCGGAAACACGTACGCCTGCATGAAGCAGGCGCACGTCGACTCACAGGAAGCAGGCGTACGGCGACCCGCGCAGCAAAAAAAAAGGCTGCGCAAACACCAAACAAGCTCAGACGCCAGGATGAATATACCGTTCCTAGCAGCAGTGGCCGTGGGATACCGCAGGAGGAGGAGGAGGATAGTCAGGGCCAGAATCTTTACACCCAGAACGAGCCTTTTTAGGATGCCTGATGACCAGGTGTATGGGAGGTACAGGTTTCCACCTCACATAATACTCGACCTGGTCAGTGAGTGGGAGGATGACCTCACATCACCCACCCTCTGCTGCCAAGCACTCACCCCCCTGGAGAAGGTCCTCAATGTACTGCACTTCTTGGCTACTGGATCATTTCAGCGGACAAGTGCCATAGTGGGGTGGGTGTCACAGGTCACGCAGTCACGGTGCCTACACCAGGTGTTGGCCATCATCACTGCACGCCCATCAGTCCGCAGGCACATATACCTGCCCAGAACACCTGCAGAAAGGCAGGCTGCCACCCAGGATTTCTACGGGGTGGCACAATTTCCCAAAGTGCTAGGTGCCATTGATTGCACCCATGTGGCTCTACGTCCCCCCAGGGCATCTGAGCACATCTATAGAAACCGCAAGCACTGGCATTCCATCAACGTCCAGGTAGTATGTGATGCCAAGGGAATCATCACCTCAGTATATGCCAACTATCCAGGGTCCACCCACGACAGCTTCATTAACAGAATGTCAACCCTAAACCGGGACATGGAAGCTGGGCGGCATGGCGATGCATGGCTGCTTGGTGAGTATAAATGCCACTGCACATGCATGCATGTCAGATACAGAGCAATGTCACTACCCCACTAATGATACCCATCACCACCTCCCCAGGGGACAGTACCTACCCTCTGAGCACCCACATGATGACGCCAATCCGGAACCCCATCACGCCTCCCGAGGTAAGATACAACACAGCCCATATTGCAACCCGGAGCATAGTGGAGCGCACATTCAGGGTGCTCAAGTCACGCTTTCGCTCCCTTGGCCGTTCTGGCAGGCAGCTGTTATACGCTCCCCCAGTAGTGTGCAGGATCATAGTGGCAGCATGTGTCCTGCACAACGTTGCAACACGCCGGGGCCTAGCTGTGGACATGGTGGTGCCCCCACATCCCCAACCACATGCACGCCCGCTGCGCATGGGAGGGGAAAGGGCACAGGGTGAGGCAGCCCGTACGCAGCTGGTGGCTAATTACTTCACATAGAAATCACACCCCTGTGGAGTGCACACAGCCCTGGCACATACCATCTGACAATCAATGATGCCTCAATCTGACAATGATGACGAATGAAGGGACAGTCAACTGTCACAACCATAGCAGCCTGAGATTGGTCACCTGGAAGTGTTACAATGTGTGCATCCCTACCTACACAAAAACCACCAATGCAGTGTCATCAAAAGACACACTTCTATGCAGCAAAAATGAACACCCACTTGCAAAATACAACATGAGAACAGTGCCATGTCACCGAACCCCTCCCCGGCACCGCCACACAACACACCATGGCATGTCATGCCATGTGAGAGCAAACAAAGTAATCCCCACAACATGACACAAGTGTCACAGAGTACAGTGTCCCTAATGGAAATTGGCCACACATGAAATGCTCACAGTAATGCAGGACCAACAACACACATGAGCAAATATTTAGTAATAATACAAATCAGCTACACAACCTCAAACCTACCATAAACATGACAGTACAAATTTTTAAAAATTGGTAGTCACACTACCTGATAATGCCAGCACTCCGACCACTTCCAACTGTAGTGTTGCTGCCATGCAAAAGTGGAGGTGCACTGCTTACAACATGGACTCTATCTCCAAAGTAGAGGGCCTTGTGAAGAAATGAGGAATGGACCTGCAAATCATGAGGATGAGATGGATGCAGAGGCACATCTCGATACACCATGCAGTGTACAATACAACAACAACATGCACTAGGAATGTATACACAGTATTGACTACAGACTGCCCACACAGCACATGGGAGTCCAACGTCACTGTGTAAGTCAATGTCACTTGGGTACACCCTTTGCAAGCCCATAGAAACGGGAAGCAGGAGGGGTGTGTGTCTCACAAACCCAAGCATCTAACCCAAATTCAGGACAAGCCTGCATGTGCCCAGCCACAATACAGCGGATGCCCACGGGAGCCACACAAGGCAACACACTGTTAAAAAAAATCAAAAATCAAAAATCAAAAATCAAAAATGCCCATGTATGGGCCAGAGGGTGTGGGGGAGGCCACTCAGGAGGTCCGAGGACAGGGTGCACACCAAAACCCACCTGTGTGGATTCTGCGGAATAAAAACACCTCCATGGGCTCATGGCCTGCACGGCTACCCTATTGTGGGAGAATCGCTGCTGTCGCTCTCCCCACCCTCTGCAGCTGCATCAGGAGGTGGTGGCACTATGGGAGGCAGCCCACGCAAAGCCCTAGTCTGGTCCTCCCTGGCAGCAAGCATGCGGGTGTGGAATGTCTGGTTCTGGAGGATTATCGTGCGGAGGTCCCCATGCAACAACTCACGGGATGCCCGGACCTCCTCCCGAGTTGCCTGCATCTCAGCTGAGAGCGTACGTGTGAGTCGCCCCAGTTGATGTTCTGTCCTCGTGTCAGTTGAAGCCTCAAGCTCAACAAGAGTCACCCTGAGATGACGGAGTTCCACCCTCAGGGCTTCCCTGTGGCCCTGGGACTCTATAGAAATGGCTTCCCGCAGAGTCTCCAGTGCCGCCCGTCTGTCCCTGTTGGACGCCAACATGTCCTCCCTGTGTGACTGGCAAATGGAGTCTGTTGCCTGCTGTAGTTGCTCCATCAGCCTTTCTTGGGGGACAATGGAAGTGGCCACCCTATCCATGGCCTGAGCCATCATCTCAGCTGATGCTGCCTGTTGGTTTGCCATACCGTATATGGATTGCTCCCATGCGGTATTGCGAGGTGACGTACGGCCACCGCGTCGGCGGGCCCCACACCTGTCTGGGGCAAGGCAAACTGCACCTTGCTGTGCCGGCACTGCCTGAGGCTGCAGGACTGCATTCCCCCTCTGATCTGCTGGCCCAGGAACAGGATCAGATGTTGCGGAGTGTGACCCTGCATCCGTAACCACCAAAGGCGGACCTACCAACACTGACATCCCCATTGAGGGTCCTACCCCTGGTGCAGGTGGGTCGGACAGAACAGAACCCCTCCCAGAAACACTTACCTGCGACCGCACATAGGTCTCATCATCTGAATCGACACCTGAATAGAGCTCGGGGGGGGTGCACCCAGAGTCACCCCTTGAGAGAATGGTCTGCAGCAAGTGTGGGTTCTCACCCACCACCACACCACGTCCCTCACTGGTGCACGCTCGGGCCTGAGACCCCTCCTGGGTCTGCACCATCTCCACAACCCCAGCAGTATCAAGTGCGTCATCCCCTGCAAAGACAAGAACGAAAAGAAATGGGGACAGGCATTATTACCATGGCACACAATTTGGGTTGAGAAGCAACAGAACCAGTACTTCATTGACACATGTCCCACATGACTATAACCCTCCCATGCATGCACCATCACTGCGTATGAAGGGGAGGCAAATGGCACACATTGATGACACCAAGATGGAAGATCAACACATTTGCTGCATGCTGGCTAGCAGTGCCATCACACATTGGCCTGTGATTGGCATGTCCAATACACATACATGACACATGCCATCAGCCAGATGGCATGTACCATAGCCATGTCACACATGTGACAATAGGACTGAGAAATCCCCAGTGAAAGTGGTGGAATGCAAACAATCTGCCTGAATGAACACAGAAAAATATGCAACAATGTTGTGGCAAGATGACACTTCAAGGGCAACTGGCGAGATGTTGGGCCAAATGTCTACTGTTGCCAGAAGGGATACTGCAATACCCAAATCCTGGTGCACAGAATGTATTGGATGTAGCACATGGGTGACCCAAACCACTCAGACACACACACCCTCACCTGGCACTCAATCAGAAGCCCTCACACACACACCATGCACATGGATGACACACACATGCATGTGCACTCACCAGACAATGCCTCGTAATCTGGCAGGTCTCCCACGCCTTGGATCTGTTCCTCCGTGATGTAGGTCCCAGCAACATACTCATGTGGAGTGAGTTCAATGTCCTCTGCTGGAGACCCACCTCCAGTCACTAGAGTAGCGGCATGACTTGAGGCCAGCTTTTTCTTTGCCCTGTGCTTCAGGTCATTCCAGCGCTTGTAGCAATCATTAGCTGTGCGCCTCACGATTCCAAGGGCACTTATGATGTCCGCGATCGTCTGCCAGTGTGCCTGACGTTGAGCAGGTGTCGTCTTGCACCCTGCGGTAATCAACATCTCCCAGTCATGTGCGGACACATACTCCACAAGTGCATCACGTTCGGCCTCACTGAAGCTAGGCTTCCTCGAGGTGCCGGACTGTGTAGCCGTGTCTGGGGCATCAGCCTGTACTGGACGAGCACGCTTCCTCTTCTGCTTGGAAGGTGGTGGGGATGCTGAGTGTCCTACGCCGCTCTAGACACTAGGGGCAGGAGCCCCGGTGGACTGTGTACTAGGAGTGTGTGAATGAACACTGAGCATGAGACTTGGTGCAGGCATTAGCTGAAGTGTGATGTAGTCAGGGGAGTGTCAGCAGGATGGACTGGGACCGACACTGTCCTGCTGGGTGAGTGATATATGGGGTTGATGGAGCCGCAGCTGCCCCTGCAGCCTCCACACCCTGCCTACTTGGGGCAGCAGATGACATAGCTGCCACTGATCCACGTGGCCTGGTGACACCAACGTGCACCGCCACACGTGGCCTAGACCTGCTGACCTGGAAGTCAGCCTGGGAGTCACCCTGTGCCAGGTCTGGTGCCACAATGGGCTGGTCCAACAAGGGCTGAGCATGGATGGTGTCAGCCACGTTACCCTCAACCGGGGGGGGGGCATGGGTGTCCCTGACTGGTCCTCCACACATTGGGGGCTAGGGGCACCCTGCAAGTCCCGGCCACGTCCCCTACCGTATCCACCACGCCCACCTCTTGAGGCTCGGCCACCTTTGCCACCCTTACCGCTTCCTCGCCTCCCAACCATGGCACTAATGTTGTTGTGCGTATGGGAGTTGCAGTAAACTATTGTCCTGGGCAATTGGGGGTCAAAGGGGTAGGGTACTAGATGGAAGTTGTACCCTAGTGCTCTAGCAAGACTGTATGTGACCCCTGGGGAAAGATGAAGGGTCACGCAACGCACAGGCACCCCAAAAAAGGGAGATAACGTGTACGCAACCCCTCCTAGACCACATGCGTGGAAAAATAAACCTGCATTACGGTGTGGCACCCAGAAACACAAGAATGAGTTTACATTACACGCAGCCTAGAATGACCTCTGAAGGGGTACGCTACACACGGGACAAGCACAGATGTTAAATACGTGCGCGACTCACCGTCTGCCTGGAATAATAGCGTGAAAAAGACGCGCGTGTGCGCGCAGGCAACACCCCCGCCAAAAGAAGAATTGTACGCTGTCTGAGGAGACAGGACAACAGAAGAAGTGTATGCTGTTTGAGGAAACAGGGCCAGGAAAAAGACAAAAAGAGAAAAAGCTGTCAGAGGTAACAGGGAGTACGAACTCGAAACGCCGTGAAGTAAATCGCGTGTGAACCGACAAGAAGTACAGATTTCACCCACTCGCTCTCCACGAAAAGCACGTACAAGGAAATGGCGTTCTACACATGCCTTTTACACATGCCCACACGTCCAGCATCACTTTCGCGTGTACGCGCTAAGGCCCTATCCTCCAATTACAAGAGCTGACACTCTTACGTGCAGTCATTGGACGTGTAACATGCACCCGTGTACAGGGAAACGCCCGCGCACGCACGTCACAGATGCGCATACACGCTGAGGGCCTTTCAACCAATTACACGCTTCGACACTCGGACGTGCTTATTTTTTCTACACGCCATGGGAAACGCCCGTGCGCGTAACGTCATAGACGCGCCTACACGCTGGGGGCCTTTTGGCCAATGAATTCGCGTACATGTGCTGACGCGCTTACACGCTAAGGGCCTTTCCTCAAATTACACGCAGAGGTGCTGGATTTTCACGTGCCAAATCACTCCGTATCAAGCTGGCCACGCGTAAGCACACGGAAGACCATGCTCCTGCCCAGAAGGCCGAATCATAGCTCCCCAGAGCCCTGAGCACGCTCCAACCTGCCATCTGCTGCTGCCTGACTGCCTGCTGCCCACGTGCCCTGCCATTTACTGCCTGCACATCAGCCCTGGGTGCTGTTGCTGTGACCACCCCTTCTGGACCCGAAGACTCCCGACTGGGATTCCATCGCTCCACAGCCCAGCCCCAGGACCCTGTTGCCCACCCACTGTTGCCTCTGGGGTTGCCATGTCGGGCACTACACCATCTGGCACCACTGGCAACCCCCAGCCAGAGAGGCAGAGGGGCACCAGCTTCACTGCCACCGAAGTTGGTGTCCTGGTGGAGCTAGTCCTGGGGCAGCATGATGCGATCTTCAGAAGTTTGCGCGCCGACAAGGAAGGACGGACTCGGATCTGGACCAACATTGTGACTGCCATCAACGCGGAGGGGGTGCAAGTCCGACAATTCCATCATGTCAAGGAGCGCTGGGAGGACTTCAGGTCCAGGACCCTGAACAAGGCCCGGCGCCTCCTGAAGGCAGCGGATGCTAAGGGGCACCGGGGCCACTTGTCGGAAGATCAGATGAGGGTCCTGGACGCATATCCCCAGCACTCTACGTCCAAGTCCTTGAGAGGCAGACCCGTCTGGAGTGGAGCGGTAAGTGTACATGCATACTGATTGTAAGCTGTGCATGTGGTGGTGTGCTAGTAGTGTGCAGGTTGCACATGTGGTTTTATGGGGCCAAGTATGCAAGTATGGGGGTGTGTGTACAGGCCCGTGAGGCTAACACATGCGAGGGCTCTCATGTGTGAGACATGGATGGTGCTTGTGTGTGTAGGCTTGCATGCCAAATGCAGATGTGTGTGCACACATGTTTGAATGAATGTGTATGTAAGTAGGCATGGTCGTGATGTCACACATGGATGTTGGTTTCAGCTGCATGTATCTGCACCTTGTACATGTGCATGTGTGTGTATTTGACAAGGGTGCAACAGTGATGCAACATGGATGCATGTGACACCGGGATGTGGAAGACTGATTGGCAGATGTGACATGGATGCCGATCTCAGCACTGCGACAGTTGGCGGAGGTGTACACATGCATGCAAGTGTGGTGGTGTGTGTGCATGTGTGGTGCACTCCCAGTGTTGCATGTGATGTCTGGCTCACCTTTGCCTGCTCATGCTGTTGTATGTGTATGGATGGTGCTGGCTGTTGCGATATGGCTGTGGTATAGCTCATGTGTGCGAGTTGAAATGACATGTGTGTTGGTGATTGTGATGCCATGTCTGAGGTTTTCCAATGCCACTCATGTACAACTGTCATGTGTGTATGAGTCCATTGTACAGTGCCCTGATGCCCGTGTTTTATTTCTCCCTGTCTGCAGCGCCAACTGATGAAGAGGGCGGAGAAGGTGCTGTGGAGCACATCGGCGGGGATCGCACCGCCAGCCGGAGACGCAAGGCCTGGCTCCCCTCCCAGGTTGTCATCTCGTCGGAGAGTGAGGAGTCTGGTGCCGCGTCCTAGGCCGCAGCTGCCGAGGGGAGGTCCAAGAGGCGGAGGTCAGAGTTGGACTCCTCGGCAACAGAAGGGGCAGCTGGGACCCCACAGGGCCCGACGGGGGAAGATGGCACGGAGTCATCCAGGTTGGTGGGGGGTTTGGTGGAGGAGGAGGTTGTGCAAGGGACAGAGACGGGGTCTCGAGGTGGGGATTCCACTGGTGCAAGTGGTGCCGTGCAGGACCAGGGACAGGAGGCAGCACAGGCCGCCGCAGAGGTGCCTGTGTGCAATCCTGTCCCTGATCCTGTCACTGCATCATCTTGCACCAGAAGGGATGCCTAAGTCCAGACCCGTTTTCAGGCAGGGGATGAGCTTACAACAACTGGCCTTCCTCTGCCAGCGGACTTGGCTATCCAGGTACGGGTTGAGCCTGTCCTGACTGGTGTGGCGTTGCGTCAACGGGCCATGCGAGGGGACCTGCAGTCTTTTCGTGAGGAGACTGCACGTCATCTCGAATGGCTCGTTGACCGCGTCGGCCTACTGGGACGGGTCACCCAGGCTGGATTCCTCCGTTTGCTGGAGCTTGTTCTGATCCCCTCCTCAACTGAACCCCCTATGCGCCAGTCGTCCACCGTGCCATCTTTTCACCCATTTGTCACCTGGGTACCCTGTGGAGCTGCCTCTGACCGTGCGGCCAGGCTGGTGGAGGACACATCCCTGCCACAGTCGGGAGTCGTACGTCCAGCAGGGTTGGCCACATCAACGACTGCACCCTAGCCGGAGGAGAATGTGCAGGCAGCATGAGCCAGGGAACGGGCACAGGCACAGCAGCAGCAGCAACGAGGTGGGAGCCATGATGGCTCGGGGCCTTCGACATGGGAGGGGCAGGCATCGGCCAGAGGGCAGGAGGACCCAGGACGGGAAGTGTCTTCCGTGTGGCAGCAGTTGGGCCACGCCATAGATGCGGAGCGGCAGCGGGCGGAAGAGGCACGGCTCACGATGGTCAGGGCGGAGAACTCCATGCAGAGGGCCCTGAGGCGGCCCGAGTGCCTCGAGGCAATTCGCAGGGAGTTGGAGGAGAACATGTCGTCGGCCCTGCGGACACTCGGGGCCATGGAGGAGGACCGCCTCCGGGACATTGAGCAGGAGTTCGATCATGCCCTGGCCCGGAACATCCAGAAGTGAGCCGTCGGACTAGCCCGCTGCCCTTGTAAATAGTTCTTTAGTGTTAAGTTTCCTTTCCGTTTTGTTTTTTTTGGGGCGCTTGGACAATGCCCCAACTTCTTGTATATAGTTCTTCATTAGGTAGGGTTTTATTTCGTAGGTTTCCATTTAAAGGATTGGGCACATGGACCCTGGATGTTCACTTTGTAAATAGTTTGACTATGGATTTGGATTATTGATTTTTTTTCACATGGATCAATGTTTTTTTATTATTTTTGCCCCTTGGATTTATTTTCTCAGACTGGCACTTTGGAGACTTGCTTTTGGATTGCTTTTCATTTGGATTTCATGCATCTTTTTCGTTTATTGGACATGCAGGATTTCATTTATTATTTCCATTTCTTCTGTTCCATTTCATTCCCTTGCTTTTCTGTTTAATACATTATCATTTGGTACTTCAATGTGTGGTATTCTCTCTTTGGTTTCATGCATGTCACAATGTGTGTTTTATCATTCGCATGCTCTGATTGTGTGGGTTTGACGGATATATGTTGATGTGCAGACTGGCCATTTGGGATGAATCATGTGGTGTTGATTTCATTGTGGGGTGGATGTCATAACTGGTGGTGTGTTCGGACTGGGGTGGCATGGGGAGTGTATTGAGGGGGCATGGGGAACATGATTGTGGATTGTCATGAGGTGTTGGGGGGACATGTGGAGGGTGCCCCTGACTGCTGGGGGGTGGGGTGCAGGGGGACATGTGTGGGACATGAGTGGGGGCCTGGTGGAGGGTGCCCCTGACTGCTGGGGGGTGGGGGTGCAGGGGGACATGTGTGGGACATGAGTGGGGGCATGGTGGAGGGTGCCCCTGACTGCTGGGGGGTGGGGGTGTAGGGGGACATGAGTGGGGGCCTGGTGGAGGGTGTCCCTGACTGCTGGGGGGTGGGGGTGCATGGGGACATGAGTGGGGGCCTGGTGGAGGGTGCCCCTGACTGCTGGGGCATGGAGGTGCAGGGGGACATGTGTGGGGGCCTGGTGGAGGGTGCCCCTGACTGCTGGGGGGTGGGGGTGCAGGGGGACATGAGTGGGAGCCTTGTGGAGGGTGCCCCTGACTGCTGCGGGGTGGGGGTGCAGAGGGACATGAGTGGGGGCCTGGTGGAGGGTGCCCCTGACTGCTGGGGGGTGGGGGTGCTGGGAGACATGAGTGGGACATGGTTGGGGGCCTGGTGGAGGGTGCCCCTGACTGCTGGGGGGTGGGGGTGCAGGGGGACATGTGTGGGACATTAGTGGGAGCCTGGTGGAGGGTGCCTCTGACTGCTGGGGGCTGGGGGTTTAGGGGGACATGAGTGGGGGCCTGGTGGAGGGTGTCCCTGACTGCTGTGGGGTGGGGGTGCAGGGGGACATGAGTGGGGGCCTGGTGGAGGGTGCCCCTGACTGCTGGGGGGTGGGGGTGTAGGCGGACATGATTGGGGGCCTGGTGGAGGGTGCCCCTGGCTGCTGGGGGTGGGGGTGTAGGGGGACATGAGTGGGGGCCTGGTGGAGGGTGTCCCTGACTGCTGGGGGCTGGGGTGCAGGGGGACATGAGTGGGGGCCTGGTGGAGGGTGCCCCTGACTGTTGGGGGGTGGGGGTGCAGGGGGACATGTGTTGGGGCCTGGTGGAGGGTGCCCCTGACTGCTGGGGGGTGGCGGTGCAGGGGCACATGAGTGGGGGCCTGGTGGAGGGTGTCCCTGACTGCTGGGGGGTGGGGGTGCAGGGGGACATGAGTGGGAGCCTTGTGGAGGGTGCCCCTGACTGCTGGGGGGTGGGGGTGCTGGGAGACATGTGTGGGACATGAGTGGGGGCCTGGTGGAGGGTGCCCCTGACTGCTGGGGGATGGGGGTGCAGGGGGACATGAGTGGGGGCCTGGTGGAGGGTGCCCCTGACTGCTGGGGGGTGGGGGTGCTGGGAGACATGTGTGGGACATGAGTGGGGGCCTGGTGGAGGGTGCACCTGACTGCTGGGGGGTGGGGGTGCAGGGGGACATGTGTGGGGGCCTGGTGGATGGTGCCCCTGACTGCTGGGAGGTGGGGGTGCAGGGGGACATGTGTGGGACATGAGTGGGGGCCTGGTGGGGGTGCACCTGACTGCTGGGGGGTGGGCTGCATATTGGGATTTACTCCAAAGGAATGTGATGACACAATAATATAGCCAAACATTAATTGAAAAAAAAATAACGCTTTAACAAGTTTTTTCTTTTTACTAATACTGGAGGATTGGGACTTGCATGGTGTAGTGCCCTGGTGAACGGGAGCCAAAAAGCCCACCTAGTGAGTACAGATTTCACCCACTCTCTCTCCACGAAAAGCACGTACAAGGAAATGGCGTTCTACACATGCCTTTTACACATGCCCACACGTCCAGCATCACTTTCGCGTGTACGCGCTAAGGCCCTATCCTCCAATTACAAGAGCTGACACTCTTACGTGCAGTCATTGGACGTGTAACATGCACCCGTGTACAGGGAAACGCCCGCGCACGCACGTCACAGATGCGCATACACGCTGAGGGCCTTTCAACCAATTACACGCTTCGACACTCGGACGTGCTTATTTTTTCTACACGCCATGGGAAACGCCCGTGCGCGTAACGTCATAGACGCGCCTACACGCTGGGGGCCTTTTGGCCAATGAATTCGCGTACATGTGCTGACGCGCTTACACGCTAAGGGCCTTTCCTCAAATTACATGCAGAGTTGCTGGATTTTCACGTGCCAAATCACTCCGTATCAAGCTGCCCACGCGTAAGCACACGGAAGACCATGCTCCTGCCCAGAAGGCCGAATCATAGCTCCCCAGAGCCCTGAGCACGCTCCAACCTGCCATCTGCTGCTGCCTGACTGCCTGCTGCCCACGTGCCCTGCCATTTACTGCCTGCACATCAGCCCTGGGTGCTGTTGCTGTGACCACCCCTTCTGGACCCGAAGACTCCCGACTGGGATTCCATCGCTCCACAGCCCAGCCCCAGGACCCTGTTGCCCACCCACTGTTGCCTCTGGGGTTGCCATGTCGGGCACTACACCATCTGGCACCACTGGCAACCCCCAGCCAGAGAGGCAGAGGGGCACCAGCTTCACTGCAACCGAAGTTGGTGTCCTGGTGGAGCTAGTCCTGGGGCAGCATGATGCGATCTTCAGAAGTTTGCGCGCCGACAAGGAAGGACGGACTCGGATCTGGACCAACATTGTGACTGCCATCAACGCGGAGGGGGTGCAAGTCCGACAATTCCATCATGTCAAGGAGCGCTGGGAGGACTTCAGGTCCAGGACCCTGAACAAGGCCCGGCGCCTCTTGAAGGCAGCGGATGCTAAGGGGCACCGGGGCCACTTGTCGGAAGATCAGATGAGGGTCCTGGACGCATATCCCCAGCACTCTACGTCCAAGTCCTTGAGAGGCAGACCCGTCTGGAGTGGAGCGGTAAGTGTACATGCATACTGATTGTAAGCTGTGCATGTGGTGGTGTGCTAGTAGTGTGCAGGTTGCACATGTGGTTTTATGGGGCCAAGTATGCAAGTATGGGGGTGTGTGTACAGGCCCGTGAGGCTAACACATGCGAGGGCTCTCATGTGTGAGACATGGATGGTGCTTGTGTGTGTAGGCTTGCATGCCAAATGCAGATGTGTGTGCACACATGTTTGAATGAATGTGTATGTAAGTAGGCATGGTCGTGATGTCACACATGGATGTTGGTTTCAGCTGCATGTATCTGCACCGTGTACATGTGCATGTGTGTGTATTTGACAAGGGTGCAACAGTGATGCAACATGGATGCATGTGACACCGGGATGTGGAAGACTGATTGGCAGATGTGACATGGATGCCGATCTCAACACTGCGACAGTTGGCGGAGGTGTACACATGCATGCAAGTGTGGTGGTGTGTGTGCATGTGTGGTGCACTCCCAGTGTTGCATGTGATGTCTGGCTCACCTTTGCCTGCTCATGCTGTTGTATGTGTATGGATGGTGCTGGCTGTTGCGATATGGCTGTGGTATAGCTCATGTGTGCGAGTTGAAATGACATGTGTGTTGGTGATTGTGATGCCATGTCTGAGGTTTTCCAATGCCACTCATGTACACCTGTCATGTGTGTATGAGTCCATTGTACAGTGCCCTGATGCCCGTGTTTTATTTCTCCCTGTCTGCAGCGCCAACTGATGAAGAGGGCGGAGAAGGTGCTGTGGAGCACATCGGCGGGGATCGCACCGCCAGCCGGAGACGCAAGGCCTGGCTCCCCTCCCAGGTTGTCATCTCGTCGGAGATTGAGGAGTCTGGTGCCGCGTCCTAGGCCGCAGCTGCCGAGGGGAGGTCCAAGAGGCGGAGGTCAGAGTTGGACTCCTCGGCAACAGAAGGGGCAGCTGGGACCCCACAGGGTCCGACGGGGGAAGATGGCACGGAGTCATCCAGGTTGGTGGGGGGTTTGGTGGAGGAGGAGGTTGTGCAAGGGACAGAGACGGGGTCTCGAGGTGGGGATTCCACTGGTGCTAGTGGTGCCGTGCAGGACCAGGGACAGGAGGCAGCACAGGCCGCCGCAGAGGTGCCTGTGTGCAATCCTGTCCCTGATCCTGTCACTGCATCATCTTGCACCAGAAGGGATGCCTAAGTCCAGACCCGTTTTCAGGCAGGGGATGAGCTTACAACAACTGGCCTTCCTCTGCCAGCGGACTTGGCTATCCAGGTACGGGTTGAGCCTGTCCTGACTGGTGTGGCGTTGCGTCAACGGGCCATGCGAGGGGACCTGCAGTCTTTTCGTGAGGAGACTGCACGTCATCTCGAATGGCTCGTTGACCGCGTCGGCCTACTGGGACGGGTCACCCAGGCTGGATTCCTCCGTTTGCTGGAGCTTGTTCTGATCCCCTCCTCAACTGAACCCCCTATGCGCCAGTCGTCCACCGTGCCATCTTTTCACCCATTTGTCACCTGGGTACCCTGTGGAGCTGCCTCTGACCGTGCGGCCAGGCTGGTGGAGGACACATCCCTGCCACAGTCGGGAGTCGTACGTCCAGCAGGGTTGGCCACATCAACGACTGCACCCTAGCCGGAGGAGAATGTGCAGGCAGCATGAGCCAGGGAACGGGCACAGGCACAGCAGCAGCAGCAACGAGGTGGGAGCCATGATGGCTCGGGGCCTTCGACATCGGAGGGGCAGGCATCGGCCAGAGGGCAGGAGGACCCAGGACGGGAAGTGTCTTCCGTGTGGCAGCAGTTGGGCCACGCCATAGATGCGGAGCGGCAGCGGGCAGAAGAGGCACGGCTCACGATGGTCAGGGCGGAGAACTCCATGCGGAGGGCCCTGAGGCGGCCCGAGTGCCTCGAGGCAATTCGCAGGGAGTTGGAGGAGAACATGTCGTCGGCCCTGCGGACACTCGGGGCCATGGAGGAGGACCGACTCCGGGACATTGAGCAGGAGTTCGATCATGCCCTGGCCCGGAACATCCAGAAGTGAGCCGTCGGACTAGCCCGCTGCCCTTGTAAATAGTTCTTTGTTGTTAAGTTTCCTTTCCGTTTTGTTTTTTTTGGGGCGCTTGGACAATGCCCCAACTTCTTGTATATAGTTCTTCATTAGGTAGGGTTTTATTTCGTAGGTTTCCATTTAAAGGATTGGGCACATGGACCCTGGATGTTCACTTTGTAAATAGTTTGACTATGGATTTGGATTATTGATTTTTTTTCACATGGATCAATGTTTTTTTATTATTTTTGCCCCTTGGATTTATTTTCTCAGACTGGCACTTTGGAGACTTGCTTTTGGATTGCTTTTCATTTGGATTTCATGCATCTTTTTCGTTTATTGGACATGCAGGATTTCATTTATTATTTCCATTTCTTCTGTTCCATTTCATTGCCTTGCTTTTCTGTTTAATACATTATCATTTGGTACTTCAATGTGTGGTATTCTCTCTTTGGTTTCATGCATGTCACAATGTGTGTTTTATCATTCGCATGCTCTGATTGTGTGGGTTTGACGGATATATGTTGATGTGCAGACTGGCCATTTGGGATGAATCATGTGGTGTTGATTTCATTGTGGGGTGGATGTCATAACTGGTGGTGTGTTCGGACTGGGGTGGCATGGGGAGTGTATTGAGGGGGCATGGGGAACATGATTGTGGATTGTCATGAGGTGTTGGGGGGACATGTGGAGGGTGCCCCTGACTGCTGGGGGGTGGGGTGCAGGGGGACATGTGTGGGACATGAGTGGGGGCCTGGTGGAGGGTGCCCCTGACTGCTGGGGGGTGGGGGTGCAGGGGGACATGTGTGGGACATGAGTGGGGGCATGGTGGAGGGTGCCCCTGACTGCTGGGGGGTGGGGGTGTAGGGGGACATGAGTGGGGGCCTGGTGGAGGGTGTCCCTGACTGCTGGGGGGTGGGGGTGCATGGGGACATGAGTGGGGGCCTGGTGGAGGGTGCCCCTGACTGCTGGGGCATGGAGGTGCAGGGGGACATGTGTGGGGGCCTGGTGGAGGGTGCCCCTGACTGCTGGGGGGTGGGGGTGCAGGGGGACATGAGTGGGAGCCTTGTGGAGGGTGCCCCTGACTGCTGCGGGGTGGGGGTGCAGAGGGACATGAGTGGGGGCCTGGTGGAGGGTGCCCCTGACTGCTGGGGGGTGGGGGTGCTGGGAGACATGAGTGGGACATGGTTGGGGGCCTGGTGGAGGGTGCCCCTGACTGCTGGGGGGTGGGGGTGCAGGGGGACATGTGTGGGACATTAGTGGGAGCCTGGTGGAGGGTGCCTCTGACTGCTGGGGGCTGGGGGTTTAGGGGGACATGAGTGGGGGCCTGGTGGAGGGTGTCCCTGACTGCTGTGGGGTGGGGGTGCAGGGGGACATGAGTGGGGGCCTGGTGGAGGGTGCCCCTGACTGCTGGGGGGTGGGGGTGTAGGCGGACATGATTGGGGGCCTGGTGGAGGGTGCCCCTGACTGCTGGGGGTGGGGGTGTAGGGGGACATGAGTGGGGGCCTGGTGGAGGGTGTCCCTGACTGCTGGGGGGTGGGGGTGCATGGGGACATGAGTGGGGGCCTGGTGGAGGGTGCCCCTGACTGCTGGGGCATGGAGGTGCAGGGGGACATGTGTGGGGGCCTGGTGGAGGGTGCCCCTGACTGCTGGGGGGTGGGGGTGCAGGGGGACATGAGTGGGAGCCTTGTGGAGGGTGCCCCTGACTGCTGCGGGGTGGGGGTGCAGAGGGACATGAGTGGGGGCCTGGTGGAGGGTGCCCCTGACTGCTGGGGGGTTGGGGTGCTGGGAGACATGAGTGGGACATGGTTGGGGGCCTGGTGGAGGGTGCCCCTGACTGCTGGGGGGTGGGGGTGCAGGGGGACATGTGTGGGACATTAGTGGGAGCCTGGTGGAGGGTGCCTCTGACTGCTGGGGGCTGGGGGTTTAGGGGGACATGAGTGGGGGCCTGGTGGAGGGTGTCCCTGACTGCTGTGGGGTGGGGGTGCAGGGGGACATGAGTGGGGGCCTGGTGGAGGGTGCCCCTGACTGCTGGGGGGTGGGGGTGCAGGCGGACATGTGTGCGGGCCTGGTGGAGGGTGCCCCTGACTGCTGGGGGGTGGGGGTGCAGGGGGACATGATTGGGGGCCTGGTGGAGGGTGCCCCTGGCTGCTGGGGGTGGGGGTGTAGGGGGACATGAGTGGGGGCCTGGTGGAGGGTGTCCCTGACTGCTGGGGGCTGGGGTGCAGGGGGACATGAGTGGGGGCCTGGTGGAGGGTGCCCCTGACTGTTGGGGGGTGGGGGTTCAGGGGGACATGTGTGGGGGCCTGGTGGAGGGTGCCCCTGACTGCTGGGGGGTGGCGGTGCAGGGGCACATGAGTGGGGGCCTGGTGGATGGTGTCCCTGACTGCTGGGGGGTGGGGGTGCAGGGGGACATGAGTGGGAGCCTTGTGGAGGGTGCCCCTGACTGCTGGGGGGTGGGGGTGCTGGGAGACATGTGTGGGACATGAGTGGGGGCCTGGTGGAGGGTGCCCCTGACTGCTGGGGGATGGGGGTGCAGGGGGACATGAGTGGGGGCCTGGTGGAGGGTGCCCCTGACTGCTGGGGGGTGGGGGTGCTGGGAGACATGTGTGGGACATGAGTGGGGGCCTGGTGGAGGGTGCACCTGACTGCTGGGGGGTGGGGGTGCAGGGGGACATGTGTGGGGGCCTGGTGGATGGTGCCCCTGACTGCTGGGAGGTGGGGGTGCAGGGGGACATGTGTGGGACATGAGTGGGGGCCTGGTGGGGGTGCACCTGACTGCTGGGGGGTGGGCTGCATATTGGGATTTACTCCAAAGGAATGTGATGACACAATAATATAGCCAAACATTAATTGAAAAAAAAATAACGCTTTAACAAGTTTTTTCTTTTTACTAATACTGGAGGATTGGGACTTGCATGGTGTAGTGCCCTGGTGAACGGGAGCCAAAAAGCCCACCTAGTGAGTACAGATTTCACCCACTCTCTCTCCACGAAAAGCACGTACAAGGAAATGGCGTTCTACACATGCCTTTTACACATGCCCACACGTCCAGCATCACTTTCGCGTGTACGCGCTAAGGCCCTATCCTCCAATTACAAGAGCTGACACTCTTACGTGCAGTCATTGGACGTGTAACATGCACCCGTGTACAGGGAAACGCCCGCGCACGCACGTCACAGATGCGCATACACGCTGAGGGCCTTTCAACCAATTACACGCTTCGACACTCGGACGTGCTTATTTTTTCTACACGCCATGGGAAACGCCCGTGCGCGTAACGTCATAGACGCGCCTACACGCTGGGGGCCTTTTGGCCAATGAATTCGCGTACATGTGCTGACGCGCTTACACGCTAAGGGCCTTTCCTCAAATTACACGCAGAGTTGCTGGATTTTCACGTGCCAAATCACTCCGTATCAAGCTGCCCACGCGTAAGCACACGGAAGACCATGCTCCTGCCCAGAAGGCCGAATCATAGCTCCCCAGAGCCCTGAGCACGCTCCAACCTGCCATCTGCTGCTGCCTGACTGCCTGCTGCCCACGTGCCCTGCCATTTACTGCCTGCACATCAGCCCTGGGTGCTGTTGCTGTGACCACCCCTTCTGGACCCGAAGACTCCCGACTGGGATTCCATCGCTCCACAGCCCAGCCCCAGGACCCTGTTGCCCACCCACTGTTGCCTCTGGGGTTGCCATGTCGGGCACTACACCATCTGGCACCACTGGCAACCCCCAGCCAGAGAGGCAGAGGGGCACCAGCTTCACTGCAACCGAAGTTGGTGTCCTGGTGGAGCTAGTCCTGGGGCAGCATGATGCGATCTTCAGAAGTTTGCGCGCCGACAAGGAAGGACGGACTCGGATCTGGACCAACATTGTGACTGCCATCAACGCGGAGGGGGTGCAAGTCCGACAATTCCATCATGTCAAGGAGCGCTGGGAGGACTTCAGGTCCAGGACCCTGAACAAGGCCCGGCGCCTCTTGAAGGCAGCGGATGCTAAGGGGCACCGGGGCCACTTGTCGGAAGATCAGATGAGGGTCCTGGACGCATATCCCCAGCACTCTACGTCCAAGTCCTTGAGAGGCAGACCCGTCTGGAGTGGAGCGGTAAGTGTACATGCATACTGATTGTAAGCTGTGCATGTGGTGGTGTGCTAGTAGTGTGCAGGTTGCACATGTGGTTTTATGGGGCCAAGTATGCAAGTATGGGGGTGTGTGTACAGGCCCGTGAGGCTAACACATGCGAGGGCTCTCATGTGTGAGACATGGATGGTGCTTGTGTGTGTAGGCTTGCATGCCAAATGCAGATGTGTGTGCACACATGTTTGAATGAATGTGTATGTAAGTAGGCATGGTCGTGATGTCACACATGGATGTTGGTTTCAGCTGCATGTATCTGCACCGTGTACATGTGCATGTGTGTGTATTTGACAAGGGTGCAACAGTGATGCAACATGGATGCATGTGACACCGGGATGTGGAAGACTGATTGGCAGATGTGACATGGATGCCGATCTCAACACTGCGACAGTTGGCGGAGGTGTACACATGCATGCAAGTGTGGTGGTGTGTGTGCATGTGTGGTGCACTCCCAGTGTTGCATGTGATGTCTGGCTCACCTTTGCCTGCTCATGCTGTTGTATGTGTATGGATGGTGCTGGCTGTTGCGATATGGCTGTGGTATAGCTCATGTGTGCGAGTTGAAATGACATGTGTGTTGGTGATTGTGATGCCATGTCTGAGGTTTTCCAATGCCACTCATGTACAACTGTCATGTGTGTATGAGTCCATTGTACAGTGCCCTGATGCCCGTGTTTTATTTCTCCCTGTCTGCAGCGCCAACTGATGAAGAGGGCGGAGAAGGTGCTGTGGAGCACATCGGCGGGGATCGCACCGCCAGCCGGAGACGCAAGGCCTGGCTCCCCTCCCAGGTTGTCATCTCGTCGGAGAGTGAGGAGTCTGGTGCCGCGTCCTAGGCCGCAGCTGCCGAGGGGAGGTCCAAGAGGCGGAGGTCAGAGTTGGACTCCTCGGCAACAGAAGGGGCAGCTGGGACCCCACAGGGCCCGACGGGGGAAGATGGCACGGAGTCATCCAGGTTGGTGGGGGGTTTGGTGGAGGAGGAGGTTGTGCAAGGGACAGAGACGGGGTCTCGAGGTGGGGATTCCACTGGTGCTAGTGGTGCCGTGCAGGACCAGGGACAGGAGGCAGCACAGGCCGCCGCAGAGGTGCCTGTGTGCAATCCTGTCCCTGATCCTGTCACTGCATCATCTTGCACCAGAAGGGATGCCTAAGTCCAGACCCGTTTTCAGGCAGGGGATGAGCTTACAACAACTGGCCTTCCTCTGCCAGCGGACTTGGCTATCCAGGTACGGGTTGAGCCTGTCCTGACTGGTGTGGCGTTGCGTCAACGGGCCATGCGAGGGGACCTGCAGTCTTTTCGTGAGGAGACTGCACGTCATCTCGAATGGCTCGTTGACCGCGTCGGCCTACTGGGACGGGTCACCCAGGCTGGATTCCTCCGTTTGCTGGAGCTTGTTCTGATCCCCTCCTCAACTGAACCCCCTATGCGCCAGTCGTCCACCGTGCCATCTTTTCACCCATTTGTCACCTGGGTACCCTGTGGAGCTGCCTCTGACCGTGCGGCCAGGCTGGTGGAGGACACATCCCTGCCACAGTCGGGAGTCGTACGTCCAGCAGGGTTGGCCACATCAACGACTGCACCCTAGCCGGAGGAGAATGTGCAGGCAGCATGAGCCAGGGTACGGGCACAGGCACAGCAGCAGCAGCAACGAGGTGGGAGCCATGATGGCTCGGGGCCTTCGACATGGGAGGGGCAGGCATCGGCCAGAGGGCAGGAGGACCCAGGACGGGAAGTGTCTTCCGTGTGGCAGCAGTTGGGCCACGCCATAGATGCGGAGCGGCAGCGGGCGGAAGAGGCACGGCTCACGATGGTCAGGGCGGAGAACTCCATGCGGAGGGCCCTGAGGCGGCCCGAGTGCCTCGAGGCAATTCGCAGGGAGTTGGAGGAGAACATGTCGTCGGCCCTGCGGACACTCGGGGCCATGGAGGAGGACCGCCTCCGGGACATTGAGCAGGAGTTCGATCATGCCCTGGCCCGGAACATCCAGAAGTGAGCCGTCGGACTAGCCCGCTGCCCTTGTAAATAGTTCTTTAGTGTTAAGTTTCCTTTCCGTTTTGTTTTTTTTGGGGCGCTTGGACAATGCCCCAACTTCTTGTATATAGTTCTTCATTAGGTAGGGTTTTATTTCGTAGGTTTCCATTTAAAGGATTGGGCACATGGACCCTGGATGTTCACTTTGTAAATAGTTTGACTATGGATTTGGATTATTGATTTTTTTTCACATGGATCAATGTTTTTTTATTATTTTTGCCCCTTGGATTTATTTTCTCAGACTGGCACTTTGGAGACTTGCTTTTGGATTGCTTTTCATTTGGATTTCATGCATCTTTTTCGTTTATTGGACATGCAGGATTTCATTTATTATTTCCATTTCTTCTGTTCCATTTCATTGCCTTGCTTTTCTGTTTAATACATTATCATTTGGTACTTCAATGTGTGGTATTCTCTCTTTGGTTTCATGCATGTCACAATGTGTGTTTTATCATTCGCATGCTCTGATTGTGTGGGTTTGACGGATATATGTTGATGTGCAGACTGGCCATTTGGGATGAATCATGTGGTGTTGATTTCATTGTGGGGTGGATGTCATAACTGGTGGTGTGTTCGGACTGGGGTGGCATGGGGAGTGTATTGAGGGGGCATGGGGAACATGATTGTGGATTGTCATGAGGTGTTGGGGGGACATGTGGAGGGTGCCCCTGACTGCTGGGGGGTGGGGTGCAGGGGGACATGTGTGGGACATGAGTGGGGGCCTGGTGGAGGGTGCCCCTGACTGCTGGGGGGTGGGGGTGCAGGGGGACATGTGTGGGACATGAGTGGGGGCATGGTGGAGGGTGCCCCTGACTGCTGGGGGGTGGGGGTGTAGGGGGACATGAGTGGGGGCCTGGTGGAGGGTGTCCCTGACTGCTGGGGGGTGGGGGTGCATGGGGACATGAGTGGGGGCCTGGTGGAGGGTGCCCCTGACTGCTGGGGCATGGAGGTGCAGGGGGACATGTGTGGGGGCCTGGTGGAGGGTGCCCCTGACTGCTGGGGGGTGGGGGTGCAGGGGGACATGAGTGGGAGCCTTGTGGAGGGTGCCCCTGACTGCTGCGGGGTGGGGGTGCAGAGGGACATGAGTGGGGGCCTGGTGGAGGGTGCCCCTGACTGCTGGGGGGTGGGGGTGCTGGGAGACATGAGTGGGACATGGTTGGGGGCCTGGTGGAGGGTGCCCCTGACTGCTGGGGGTGGGGGTGCAGGGGGACATGTGTGGGACATTAGTGGGAGCCTGGTGGAGGGTGCCTCTGACTGCTGGGGGCTGGGGGTTTAGGGGGACATGAGTGGGGGCCTGGTGGAGGGTGTCCCTGACTGCTGTGGGGTGGGGGTGCAGGGGGACATGAGTGGGGGCCTGGTGGAGGGTGCCCCTGACTGCTGGGGGGTGGGGGTGTAGGCGGACATGATTGGGGGCCTGGTGGAGGGTGCCCCTGACTGCTGGGGGTGGGGGTGTAGGGGGACATGAGTGGGGGCCTGGTGGAGGGTGTCCCTGACTGCTGGGGGGTGGGGGTGCAGGGGGACATGAGTGGGGGCCTGGTGGAGGGTGCCCCTGACTGCTGGGGCATGGAGGTGCAGGGGGACATGTGTGGGGGCCTGGTGGAGGGTGCCCCTGACTGCTGGGGGGTGGGGGTGCAGGGGGACATGAGTGTGAGCCTTGTGGAGGGTGCCCCTGACTGCTGCGGGGTGGGGGTGCAGGGGGACATGAGTGGGGGCCTGGTGGAGGGTGCCCCTGACTGCTGGGGGGTGGGGGTGCTGGGAGACGAGTGGGACATGGTTGGGGGCCTGGTGGAGGGTGCCCCTGACTGCTGGGGGGTGGGGGTGCAGGGGGACATGTGTGGGACATTAGTGGGAGCCTGGTGGAGGGTGCCTCTGACTGCTGGGGGCTGGGGGTTTAGGGGGACATGAGTGGGGGCCTGGTGGAGGGTGTCCCTGACTGCTGTGGGGTGGGGGTGCAGGGGGACATGAGTGGGGGCCTGGTGGAGGGTGCCCCTGACTGCTGGGGGGTGGGGGTGCAGGCGGACATGTGTGGGGGCCTGGTGGAGGGTGCCCCTGACTGCTGGGGGGTGGGGGTGCAGGGGGACATGATTGGGGGCCTGGTGGAGGGTGCCCCTGGCTGCTGGGGGTGGGGGTGTAGGGGGACATGAGTGGGGGCCTGGTGGAGGGTGTCCCTGACTGCTGGGGGCTGGGGTGCAGGTGGACATGAGTGGGGGCCTGGTGGAGGGTGCCCCTGACTGTTGGGGGGTGGGGGTGCAGGGGGACATGTGTGGGGGCCTGGTGGAGGGTGCCCCTGACTGCTGGGGGGTGGCGGTGCAGGGGCACATGAGTGGGGGCCTGGTGGAGGGTGTCCCTGACTGCTGGGGGGTGGGGGTGCAGGGGGACATGAGTGGGAGCCTTGTGGAGGTTGCCCCTGACTGCTGGGGGGTGGGGGTGCTGGGAGACATGTGTGGGACATGAGTGGGGGCCTGGTGGAGGGTGCCCCTGACTGCTGGGGGATGGGGGTGCAGGGGGACATGAGTGGGGGCCTGGTGGAGGGTGCCCCTGACTGCTGGGGGGTGGGGGTGCTGGGAGACATGTGTGGGACATGAGTGGGGGCCTGGTGGAGGGTGCACCTGACTGCTGGGGGGTGGGGGTGCGGGGGGACATGTGTGGGGGCCTGGTGGATGGTGCCCCTGACTGCTGGGAGGTGGGGGTGCAGGGGGACATGTGTGGGACATGAGTGGGGGCCTGGTGGGGGTGCACCTGACTGCTGGGGGGTGGGGGTGCAGGGGGACATGTGTGGGGGCCTGGTGGAGGGTGCCCCTGACTGCTGGGAGGTGGGGGTGCAGGGGGACATGTGTGGGACATGAGTGGGGGCCTGGTGGAGGGTGCCCCTGACTGATTATTTTCTCAGACTGGCACTTTGGAGACTTGCTTTTGGATTGCTTTTCATTTGGATTTCATGCATCTTTTTCGTTTATTGGACATGCAGGATTTCATTTATTATTTCCATTTCTTCTGTTCCATTTCATTCCCTTGCTTTTCTGTTTAATACATTATCATTTGGTACTTCAATGTGTGGTATTCTCTCTTTGGTTTCATGCATGTCACAATGTGTGTTTTATCATTCACATGCTCTGATTGTGTGGGTTTGACGGATATATGTTGATGTGCAGACTGGCCATTTGGGATGAATCATGTGGTGTTGATTTCATTGTGGGGTGGATGTCATACCTGGTGGTGTGTTCGGACTGGGGTGGCGTGGGGAGTGTATTGAGGGGGCATGGGGAACATGATTGTGGATCGTCATGAGGTGTTGGGGGGACATGTGGAGGGTGCCCCTGACTGCTGGGGGGTGGGGTGCAGGGGGACATGTGTGGGACATGAGTGGGGGCCTGGTGGAGGGTGCCCCTGACTGCTGGGGGATGGGGTGCAGGGGGACATGTGTGGGACATGAGTGGGGGCATGGTGGAGGGTGCCCCTGACTGCTGGGGGTGGGGGTGTAGGGGGACATGAGTGGGGGCCTGGTGGAGGGTGTCCCTGACTGCTGGGGGGTGGGGGTGCAGGGGGACATGAGTGGGGGCCTGGTGGAGGGTGCCCCTAACTGCTGGGGCATGGAGGTGCAGGGGGACATGTGTGGGGGCCTGGTGGAGGGTGCCCCTGACTGCTGGGGGGTGGGGGTGCAGGGGGACATGAGTGTGAGCCTTGTGGAGGGTGCCCCTGACTGCTGCGGGGTGGGGGTGCAGGGGGACATGAGTGGGGGCCTGGTGGAGGGTGCCACTGATTGCTGGGGGTTGGGGGTGCAGGGGGACATGAGTGGGGGCCTGGTGGAGGGTGCCCCTGACTGCTGGGGGGTGGGGGTGCCGGGAGACATGTGTGGGACATGATTGGGGGCTTGGTGGAGGGTGCCCCTGACTGCTGGGGGTGGGGATGCAGGGGGACATGTGTGGGACATTAGTGGGAGCCTGGTGGAGGGTGCCTCTGACTGCTGGGGGGTGGGGGTGCAGGGGGACATGTGTGGGGGCCTGGTGGAAGGTGCCCCTGACTGCTGGGGGGTGGGGGTGCAGGGGGACATGAGTGGGGGCCTGGTGGAGGGTGCCCCTGACTGCTGGGGGGTGGGGGTGCAGGGGGACATGAGTGGGGCCTGGTGGAGGGCACCCCTGACTGCTGGGGGGTGGGGGTGCAGGGGGACATGAGTGGGGGCCTGGTGGAGGGTGCCCCTGGATGCTGGGGGGTGGGGGTGCTGGGAGACATGCGTTGGTGATCAGTAGTGCGAGGTGACATGTGGTTGGCTGTGGGGCATGGCCATGGCGGATGGGCTGCCTGCGGGACATGACCAGGGGTGCAGGGTAGTCCCCTGTGGTGTGGGCTGCCTGCAGGGGCCGTGGAGGGTGTAGAGGGAACACCTGGGGGGACCCACACGGCCAATTCACGTGTAGTACTCCCCGGCACCCCCAAAATACACTTACCCTGCTGAATTTGTGTGTGGAACTTCCCGCGCACCCCGGAATACACGTAGCCTGCTGAATTTGCGTGTGGAACTTCCCGTGCACCCTGGAATACACTCAGCCTGCTGTGATCACGAGTGGAACTTCCCGCGCATCCCCGGTATACACGTACCCTACTGAAATCGCGTGTGGAACTTCCCGCGCACCCCGGAATACACGTAGCCTGCTGAATTCGCGTGTGGAACTTCCCGCGCACCCCAGAATACACGTAGCCTGCTGTATTCGCGTGTGGAACTTCCTGCGCACCCCGAAATACACGTATCCAGGCCAATCACGTGTGGTACTTGCCGCGCAACCCGAAATGCACGCACACGCTATTTTTCACGCAGCTGGTGTCCGTGTTTGTCGCATACCCCTTTGCACGTCATTTGTCCTAGAGGGCCACAGTATGGGACATTCATCATAGCTGTATATAGGTGCTTTTTGTTAGCGCACATTTTGGCGCACATTCATTTCAGGCGCAAGGACGCTACCGCCTGCTTTCTTGTGGCAGACGTGTTTGGGCCTGTGCGCGTCTTTGCCCGTGCGCTGGTTTGCCCTATTCAATTCCAGGAATACGTGTTGTAGGCGAGCGTGTGGGCGTTCTGCGCACTTGCCTCCTGTACTTCCCCCGTGATGCCCATATTTTCACGCGTTGTTCCCCATTCCGAGTGTTACACCCCGCGTTCCGCCTACTTTTGTTATGTGCACCGCGCTATGTGCGATTTCGCTGTGGCCGTGGTGCACGCCGTTAGATGACGTGTGCGCCGGCGTGCGCCGCGCACTTTCTCAGCGCACATCCGATATTTTTCTCGCGCACGGACTTCCATGAATCGATGTGCGCTGGTTTCCCTGCGATTTTCGCACTTACACTGCGATTCGCACATTTTTGTCCGCTTGCGCCGATATTTTCGGCGCACATTGATTCCATGAATCGCCCTCATTATTTGAACAATGTGGTCTTAATTGCCTTTTCTCCCCCTATCTCATTACCCAGAGTGCTGCATCTAGTCTACCTTTGCATACTCTGTGTTCTTTCTACAGGGGTGTGTTTTTACAGTGTTTTCTAGTTATTTATTACTGTGCATGGTGTGTTTGATTACAGTATATATTTTTATAGACCCTTGATTGGACATTCCTTTATTTGGAACTATTCTACTTCGCTGCTTGGGTTGCTACTCAACGACATTCACACCCTCGGCATTGTCCACAAGGCTTTCTGTGGCCTGGGTCCAAAATACCTTCAGCCATTCCTCCGCAAATACCTCCCATATCGAGCTCTTCGCTCCTCTACCTCTAACTCCCTCAGGGTCAGTCGTTTTTCAAAGAAATGAGCTGGGGGTAGATCTCTATCTTCGGCTGGGGCCTCCCTCTGGAACAGCCTCCCTGCCACTCTAAAACTTGAGGAGAACCATCTCCGGTTCCGGAAGCACCTCAAAACCTTCCTCTTTGCTTCTGCCTTTGCTCCCCTTCTCCCCTGCTGATCTGCTCTCTTGGCACTGTGCACCTGGCCACCCTCTGTCCCCTGGGCCCTGGTACCTGCTCACCCTGCCACCTTCTTGCACTGCCTCCTGGCCAACCCTAGCACTGGGGACTGTATCTGTACCCATACAACCCCCCCATTTTTCTTCTTTTTCTGCACTTATTCAGACTTACCCAGTCTGCTGCCTTAAACACAGCACTTGCCACTTGCTGGCTGCACTACCACAGTTTGCCTCCATTTTCTATTTATTTCATTTATCTGCACTCCTCGGCTTCTGCACTTTCCACTCTCCCCCTTCCATGCACTTTTTCCATTTTCCCTTTCCCATGCACTTGCGCGTTCTTAATGTCACTGGGCCTAGTAAAATCGTTTTTATGTTCTGCTGTGCTCTCCCTTGTTCCCCTCCCTTGCCTAGTCGCGCTCTGAAACACTTGTGTACAAGCGCGATACAAATGAAATGCCATATCATATCATTATGAGTATAGCCTTCCCTCAGTCCACGTTACCACAAAAGACGTAGGAGATGTATTTCTTAACTGTGCCTGTTTTACCTTTATGGATTGTGTTGGCTCTTGGTTTGTACAAGTGTGAAGGCTGAGTTGGTGTTTTAGACTCTACTCCACTTTGTGCCGCTGTAGGGCAGGAGTGAATTCGTCACGAGCCCTAACATAAACCAATAGTGTGTAACCTTTCTCTCAGCCCACCCCCCCGCTCCTTTTTGGCTACTACCACCCTCCCGTTCATGCTGACTTCAAAGGGACTGAAATAGTCAGCACTCTGCTGTGAAAGAGGCTTTGTTATGTCAGTGCTGCCTTTGAGGCACCAGTTACCTGGAGCTCTCCTGTGGAGTGCTCCTGTGCCCTGTGGGAAGCAGTTACCTTTCCTGCAGGAGAATCAAAAGGGCAGCATCTTGGCCCTTCTTCACCATGCCTGTAGTGGAGACAGTCATACCGGATATTATCAAATATCAGTCCTGTCATAGCTGGGCCCTTCTCACAGAGCTGACACTAGAGTGATAGAACATTTCTGTGACTGTACAATAGTGAGCTCTTAGTAGTGGCCATGCCCCAACCAGGTATGGTTTATATTTAAAGATGTATGTGCCACCAGGCTGACTAAGACATACAATTATTATGGTTGAAACAGAGTTTCAGAAGATTAAAAAGGCACCTATACCTACAGGGACTTTGTGTTCAATCAGCAATCAGGAATGCACATGGGACCTGTGACCCATCCCTGTACCACTGCAAAGCTGACGTGAAGGTCATCAGAAGGCTCTCTCAGCAAAAGCATATGTAGGCATTATAATATTGGCATGGAACTTTTGTGAAAGGGGGGTCTGATTAGCAGGCCATCCTTTCAGAAACAGAATTACTTGCATAATTTTATGTCAATAAAAATCAAAAAAGCTAGGCCTTTCACACCCTTGGAGATGCCGATTCATCACAAGCACTCTGAATAGGCATAATCAGCAGAAATCAGACACTCTATTGTAAGATTTGCAACACATACACCAGCCAGGGTTGACAAGCCCGTCATTACAATATGGCCCTTTTCGGACCAAACTTAAAGCCTTGAGAAAGTAGATAACACTGCAAAATGCATCTCGGCTGCATATTGGGATTTACTCCAAAGGAATGTGATGACACAATAATATAGCCAAACATTAATTGAAAAAAAAATAATGCTTTAACAAGTTTTTTCTTTTTACTAATACTGGAGGATTGGGACTTGCATGGTGTAGTGCCCTGGTGAACGGGAGCCAAAAAGCCCACTTAGTGAGTTTGCTGGTTATATGTATCGCCAAGATTGGCTTATGAGATGATTGCCACTAGCACACACGTCATTGGCTTTCCTTTGATAACTTAGAACATTCCCGGAGTTGGTTCACTACATTTGATGCAAGGGGACTAAAGTGCTAGATAAGAGTGATTTTTCGAAGGTAAGCACCGCACTGGAAGATGGGGTCCCAAGTTGCATGGAGTGATCTGCTGTCCAGAAAAGGACGCTCTGTTGGCCAGGAAATGTCCATACAACTCCATGCCGCAAGGACATATTTTGAGCCCTGTGGCTTTGCTAGAGGACAGGATGATGAAAAAACCTTGGGCAAGCCTCATTCCATTCAAGCGGCCTTTGCGGTTCCGAATGAACCGCATCTCAACGGGTGAAATTCTAGCACTGTGTTCTAAATGTATTTATTTTATGTATTACATTTGTATAGCGCACAAACAGCCCTTGGGCATCAAGGCGCTGTTACTTGCAGGGAGCTTGGAGGTACAGGTGGGTAATGCATTTACATGTTGTACATTAATACATTTGAGTGCAGGTTATAAATACATTTTGCAGTTTAACAGGAGATGCATTCAGCAATCACAAGCGGTGCTGTTCGAAAACCATTGCTGTTTCTATGGGCAACTGGAAATTACGCAAACTTTAAAACATCTGGTGATTGATTGTCCAGATTTACACAATTTACGAATTACATTGTTTGCTACTTTTGTAATTTGGTAGGATTGGCTTTTGCAATATAAGTTTCGTTTCTGTCTATCCAGCGGGAATGAAATCCCATTAACATTAGCAGTACTAACATGTGTTTGCAGAATTGAGACTAACAAATATGTATTTTCACACATCAAAAGGAAGCAAGGGCAAACTCAACAAATGGAATGCAATGAAAACTTAAACTGTACAATCAGTGTAGGTGAACAATGAGACAATCAGATTATAACAAGCAGGTCAAAAACAACGCCTAGGAAAAAAGAAAAAATAAACATGTATATTTTTTAAATAATCTCATTGCTATTAGATGGTAGGCTGATATTGTCTTTTATGAATGTTACTTCAATGTATCTCTCATACATGTGGTTTTCATTGTCTATTTCGCTTTATGCACCTTTGAAGCTTTTTTGCACTAACATTAGCACTTTGTTAATATAGAATGAAGGGTGATTGGCCCGCTCGTGGACATGATAGGAGGGGGGCCGTTACAGAGCTTTTTTCCCCATTTAAAGTGTAAGATGTACACCCCTTTCTGCCTTGTTAGCACACATCACTTTGCATTCTGGTACTTGTAGTGTTGGTTCTCTGCATGTGTAAGTCAGTCATATAAAGGGGGCGGGGGGGGGGATACATGTGGGACTGTGTGCAGTTAGTGGAGTAGCGACCCATGCAGTCAGTGAAGAAGGATGGCTGACAGGGGGGGCTTGCCTCCTTGTATTACACGGCGTCCTATGGATTATTTCTTGTACATATACATCTCTTTCAAACCCCCCTTGCTGATGGTAGTTTGGTAACAGCACGGCCACGACCACCCAAAAAAAAATGCAATAATCCTTTGCGGAACCGGGCGAGGAAATAAATCACCTCGACAAATTGCACCGAGACAAAGAAAGCTGGCGATTATTTTCAGCCAAATGCATGAAGGTTTTGTCTAAACGTCCCCTGTTGCCCGGAGCGCTCTCATTACTCATTAATTCTCCCCTTCAAGAAAAAGCTCCCCCCACACCGCCAGTCTCGGGTCCCCATGTGCGGGGAACAGATGCCCAACTCCTGCAGGAGGCAGCCCAGCCTCTGAATGGGGGGCACGGGTTCCTGGGACATGGGGTGTGCACGGAATAGAAAGCGGGGAGCCTACTGCTGCCCCACGGCGGCCCTAAATTACACGCTGACAATTTAACAGGTGACTCCGCGCAGGAGCCCTGCTAGGCCCAGCTCTCGGGCAGGCCGAAATAGTTACGGGCCTGTCAGCGTTTTCATTATGAACCGGTATATCAGGGGTTTACGACTTGGTAGTAAAAAGTAATTACCCCGTGAGTCAACAAATAATGAGTAATTATTGCCATGCCCCCCTCACCTTCACCTGGCGGGCATATGGGTAGAGGCAGTAGCTCCTGACTGCCAGGCCGCACAGCTGAACGTGGCGGCCATCTTAAGAGGAGGCCATGCCGGCATCAGCTGGGTCGTGGTGGGGAAGGGGCGCTTGGTCGGGCCCCAGTGCACCAGCTGGTATTGTTGTCGCCTGGGGGAAGATGGGGGCGTTTTCTGAGCCCCGACCAGGTCGAGTCGGCCTCTCATCCGCCTGAGATCGATCACGTTGGGCCTAATTGCAATTGTTTAATTATAAAATGTTGACCTGGTTGGAAGTTCAGCGCTGCTGTCAAACGGTATGTTTAAAACATACATAATAACAAAAACACGTCGACGGAAAATAATGAGACTTGTCACGCTGTTTTACTGCACGTTTTCGATCTACGCTTTTGCGATTCAGGCCCATTGAGTTTCTCAAATTGTTTTGTTCATTGCGCAGGACGGCTGTGCAGGCCCTTCCCCGAAAGCACCAGTCGTGGGTGGGGTGTGGGGGTGGGAGAGAGGGGGGTAGAGCTTAAGGGCTCAGCAGTGAAAGTGCAGCTTGTTAGCTCAGATGAGGAGGGAGAGCTCTCAGGTAACCAGACACCTCAGAGGAGGGCGGCCATGGGGAGCTTGGAGAGACCAGACAAGACAAAGCGCAAATCAATACAGAAGATGAATGCAACGATGGAAGACCACACGTTGTAAATTCCGAAAGATCATAGGATAATATTGTCTGCAAGGACATGGTATATTTGGGTACTGCTGACACCCGTTGCGGGGACAAGTGGGAAGATGAAGCAGGGTATGGAAAACCATCCAATGGCCCTCCAGTACAGCCATACAGAAAACGCCCAGCTCTTCCCTCGAAGATTGCCATATTGACCAAATCTGGCTCTCCTGACCAAATTATGCCAAGTTAAAATTTGACAGCACGTGCTGTGATTGGTCGAGGTCATCCTCGCAAGTGATGACCAATGAGAGCGGGGCAATGTAATTCTTACCTCTATTTGGGCCTTGGCTGTGTGTGGCCGATTAGCAGTAACTATAGCGCTCTACCTTCCACCTTTTCCTTCTCATGCCTTCCTGGGCGCCTTACCAGTCCCTCGCCCTCATCCCGACCATCGACCCGACTTTGCTCCTCCCTACCATTACTGAATGTTCTAACATACTCCTCTTTTGCCGCTCTGGCAGGCAGAGCGCTTCAAGGCCATGAATTATGACAGTAGGCGCTATACAAATGCAAGATAACATAGCATACCTGATGGGGATGTGTTACTGTTCTCGCAGAAGTCTCCTGGTTGGTTATGCTACTGGCCCGTCACCCTGCATTACTACTGTGAGAGGCAGCATGTGCGTGAACGGTTTCTCCTGGCTTCCATTCAAGCCCAAAATGACCAAATCACAACACTTTCTCCTGGGCCAGCACAGCCCCGTTCTTCACCGTTCCAATTTCGGTCCCTAACGGGCCCGGCTCGACTAGCAATGTACTGTTGCCTTGGCGCCAGATTCACTTTAGAACAGAACAGCGGTCAAATGCCTTGAACGCTCTATGGATTAAGGATCAACAAGACCTATGGCATTCCCAACAATCCAAGCCCCATTGGTCCTTCAAAATATCGACTGTTGAGTGCTTCCTATTGCAAGCAAGGGCTTCAATGATCTGCAAAGAAAGTCAAGCCTGGCATGTTGACAAAATCATAGGACCACCACCATGCGTAGTAGCTTACAATTTCCCAACCCCGCCTTGGAAACAGAACCCAACTACCACAACAGTTTAGAACCTATTCTCCACCTCTTTTTTGCATAAACATGGACCCGCTTGCAGGACAGACGCCCACCAGTGCTATCAAAAACATCTTTCCAGGCTGCATCTGACCCGCCCTGGCTGCATGTATAGCATCTATTTCCCACTTCCCCATCCTCTTAACTTCCCCTCGCTCATTTCCTTTCTTCCATCAGACTAGGGGGATGCATGGCATGGAAGAGTATGCCACACCATGGACAAGCCCAGGTGCTCTGCTACTGCTTCGGTGGTGATTTGGTATAGTATAAAATCGAACTAACATAACAGAACTTAACCTCTGAGGTGGCAGCGCCAATAGGCCACCTGGTGCACAAGCACGTGTGTAGTCTGTCAGTGGAAAATAACAACGGTTCCATATTAATTTCTGGCTCTGTGCTGCCCCTATCCAGAAGTTAGAGGGCTGCCCAACCTGGTCCTGCAGAACAGTGGCTTCTTGTAAAGTATGGGGACACGGAGAGTGGACAATGGGGCTATTGGGTGCTTGAGGGAGGATTTAAATACTGAGCATTCTTTGCCATAGACTTTTTCTCTACAACGTCTACTCACGACTAGGTGCAAAAACACCTAATTAGTCAACATCCTACTCTTTTATGCAAGTAGAGATATGGGTTAATTTGGGGTATGCAGCTTTTGAACTTGCTTGTATCGTCACAGGCTGCAGGGTTATTGTTTGCGGGGCATTGTGTTTTCTTTTTCTTTTTTGCTTGCTGTAGCAAAGTTTCGCCATTAGAGGGCAGTCATTTCCCCATTGTACGCATCATACAGGGTGGGTTGTTGGTGCTGTCGCGCGCAGTGCCTTCTTGGTACCTATTCCTTGGCACCCTTCCTCCCTCTCGACCAGCATAAAAGGGAAGAGGCCTACGGGCTAACACGCCCTGGACCAGTCCCCATTTTTAGAACAGAGTTTACAGTCATGTTTTTGGGGAAACAGCATGGATTATATTTTGTGGGGTGACAAGCTGTGACTATTTTGATAACAAGAATTGTCCAGCACTCGACACATTGTGTTTTTAGCAGTCACCTTTCTTGAACAATGTACTTGGAATCGTCTGTGTTACTTGTTTGGAATCTCTCCAAATGTAATGTGTCAAAATAAAGAACCATATCAGTTACCTCGAGGAGAGGGCTGGAGCCCCTTCCTCCTCCGCAAACAGCAGTTCGCAGCCAGAGCGCGAGACAAGCCATGCTGATGCCGATGCACACCCACGGCATCTAGCTGCACCACGACTTCCTGGAGAGCCATCCACCGTGTTAAGGCTCCCTTGCCCATGACCAGCCTTGCCTGCACAAAGACACCCGAATTTGTATAGCCCACTGACCATGCGACGACGATAGTGCTTGGCCTGACCTGTTCTGCCTGACCCTGTGATGCCGGGCCCAGTGCCGCGCCATATCGAGACTGGTGCCTCGTTGCTAGGTTACTAGCAGACTTTTTGAATATGCCACATCCGCCGGCAGGCAGAAACGCTGGTCGCCTCACCCGAAGGCCCATACTAAGGCCCCTGTTCGCGTCGTGGAGCCAGTGGGAGTGCCCTATTCTGAACTTCTTTATACAAGAAGTACAAGCATAATGCATCAGTATGCACTGCTACGGCATCCTGTATCCTATGCCCTACGTAAGTCGCAATGTATTACTATTTAAAGACCCAACATGATCCAAACTCTATATTATTGCTGCACACTCTGTATTACAGGGCTTGTAAAGATTGTCCCTATTCCTAACTTAATGTCCTTTAGCCATACATTTTATGCCTTGTTCTCACAGCAGCCAGCTATAACCTCCTATTGAGACAACTGCCTAAGACTAAGTGACATGTGATATAACCAATAGCAAAATTCGAATCCTCCCACTGCAATTTGTGGTGCCCTATGGCACTTTGCTTACTCATACTTACTGTGCGCTAGGCATACCAAGCAAAAATCGAATTTGTCTATTGTGATTTATTATGTTTTAAGGGCACCTTTGCTTACTCTGCACACTGTGCTCTTAGGCCCACCTAGCAAAAATTGAATCTACCTATTGTGACTTGATGTGTTTTATGGCACTCTGCTCACCTTGCACACTGTGTTTCTAGGCCCACCCAGCTAAAATCAAATCTGTCTATTGTGATTTACTGGATCCTACGACACTCTGTTTACCTGGCATATCGTGCTTAAGCCTGCCAAACAAATTATACCACATCCTGACTTACTGCTAAACATGTCAGGCCAAAGCATCTGTCACCCCATCCTGATGCTAGTCGCCTTACAACTCCTTGCCATCAGCATCGCAGTCCATCCTAACGGAACCATTCTAGAAGAGAATAGATCACACCCATTTAACCTGCTAATCATGGTCCCCAACCCTAGTAGCCTTGCCCTTTCTAATCAACCCCCTTGCAAGTCTTCAGGAGACTACACCACAGTCCCATGTACTACGTCCAACAGAAATCTCAAACTGCGCACCAGATTTCCTAAACTATATGAGCCTCTGACCAGATCTTTACCACCCACCAACAAGAAAACTAACTGTTACTGCATCACGACTTCCAATACTGCCAAATGGCCTACCTCCCCATCCATCCTCTGTGCCACTGCTATTCAGACTACTACACCCCTCTCCAAGGCTATGGCTCTTACCAGCCTTACTCCACGCTCAACCGCAGTCAAAATAGACAATCAGTCCATAAAAGGAGCTCTCCTTAATGCAAGGTCTCTGGTGGCTCATGCTATTGACATAGCCGACTTAATCACAGAAGACAGCCTGGACTTCCTAGCCATAACGGAATCCTGGCTACACGACGCTGCAGGACCCGCACTCATGCTAGCCATCCCGGAAGGATATACCATTTCCAGACAAGACAGAGATGGAACCCGAGGCGGCGGAATAGCTATCATATCCAGAGAGAGCCTATGAGAATAGCCTCTCCCCAAACTTTGCAATACTGCAAATTCCTCTCTATCAAACTACCGTTAAACAACTCCCAATCACTGACCATGCATGTAATATACAGACCTCCTGGGCCCATTGGAACATTTGAGGAGGACCTGCATAATATACTTGCCAGTAATCTCAAACCTACTTCCCAAGTACTGCTGCTTGGCAACTTAAACATAGGTTTTAACAATCCCTCGGATAAACAGGCCCTACAAATCGTCAACTCCCTCAATGCATTAGGAATAATGCAAAAGTAAATGAACCCACCCTTATGAAGGGCAGAACTCTGGATTGGGTAGCTGATTACAATTGCACAGCTACGATTCCCTCCATTTCCCCTATCAAGAACTGGCCACTCCCTCGTGTCCATGACTCTATCTACCACCAGACCAATAATCATAGCTCCCCAAGTAGCGCCACCTTATCTAACCAGGATGAAAAAGAATATCACAGTGGACAGTGTGATTCCTAACATTCTACCTACCCTAAATTATCTGCCGGATAATCTCGACCCAAGCACCTTGGTGCAGGAATATAATAAGATTATGCTCTCCACACTGGACAAAGTCGCCCCTCTCAAACCGAGACCAAGTAAAGCCAAAGCACACCTTAACAAGTGGTTCACTCCACAACTAAAGGACTTGCGACTACTAAAAAGAAAATGTGAAACCACCTGGCGGCTTTGCCCCTCTAGTGCGAATAAAAAGAAGCTAAATTCCACTGCATTACATTACAAAAATGAAATCTGTCTGGCGAAACGAAACTCATACAATGAACGTATTGCCAACTCCAACTCTAGTATGAAAGAACTATTTAAAATATTTAGAGAACTAGAGTCCGCCAACTCCACACCAGATATCTGTATTAAAAACAAGACCTGGTGTTCAGAGATCCAACAAGCCCTAACTAATGAAATAAACACTCTACAAATCAAAATAAAAAATAAGAAAGGCGCTCTGAACCTACCACAGCCAATGAACTCTCCCCCACTGAATAAAAAAAACATTGATCAAAATAACAGATTCTGTTTCACCAAAACTTCCATCCTAGAAGTTGAAAAAACTATCCTATCACTTAAACCTTCTAACTGTAAAAGAGATGTCTGCCCAGCACACATCATAAAAGATGCTGCGAGAGACCTCTCTCCATTCATTTCCAAGCTGATCAATGCCTCATTTGCCTCTGGTACCGTCCCAGTCAACCTCAAACAATCCTCGATGAGCTTAGAGACAAAGGGAAGACAGCATTATTGCTGTTACTTGATCTCTCAGCTGCATTCGATTTCGTGGATCACAAGGTCCTCTGCAGGCACCTTGACTCAGCAGACCACTTCGCAACAGATGCTGTCAAGTGGATAGAATCATTCCTGAGTGACAGAACCATCAGAGTATTCTCCCCATCAGCGGCAGCTGATCCTACCCCAATCGTGTGCGGGGTCCCTCAGGGCTCTTGCATGTCTCCAATTCAGTACAACATATTCACCAAACCATTGTTCGATGATTTGGACATTCTGGGTATCACCTATACTAATTACGCAGCAGATGATACACACCAGACGCCAATATAAATGGCTATCCACCCATAACAAAATACTTCTAAAAATCTGCCTCCCTGACACACAACGCATTACACAATGCTGCCCCCAGCTACCTAATTGACAAATTGTCAAGAAGAACCTCCAGCAGGCCTACCAGAGTTGTCAATACAAACTGCCTGGTGGTACCAAGATTCAAATCTTCCAAGATTGGCGGCAATATCTTCCCTGTGAAGGCTGCTAAACTATGGAACTCCTTGCCACACGAGCTGAGAGCTGATCAACCCTACCCACATTTCAGAAAGAACCTCATCACCCACCTCAATCTGACCGAATACTAGTCTCAACTGAAACCACTGGACATTAGCACACTTTACCTCCCAATATTGTAAACTATTGCATATTATTGTACACTAAGATGTAAATAACTTTTTTGAAATCTACTACTTCTACTATATTCTGAGCCCTACCTATTTTGTATTTCACATGTCAATTTATACTGTTTGTCATTATGTAACCTTGTAAGCCTTGCATAACCTTTGCTGCGCCCTGCTACCTTCGGGTCTGGTGCGCATTAGAAATTCAATAAACAAACAAACAAACCTTTTCCCAAAACACAAGCTCGGATTGTTTTCACGAGTTATTCTGGCTACTGTTTGTGAGCCAAATTCGGTACCTAGGGTTCAGTTCCCGGCACTAGCAGATTACAGCTATCAAGCACAGGTGCTTCCTACAGGAGGGCGCACAACGCCATGCATTGGCTGTTGCTATGAATGGGGGTGAGTCCCAGTAGTGCAAAAGGGAAGCCCTCCTTCTGGGTATGTGGGATCACACAATCGAGTCCATTGGCACTCACAGCCAGAGGCGTTGCTTTGGGGGGGGCTTAGGGAGCTATAGCCCTGGGTCTTTTGGTTGTAGCCCTGGATAGAAGCTCAGGGCCTACAACCAAAAGGCTACCTAGCCCCGAGTCCCGGCAATCCCGACATTAGTGTAGCCCCAGATCTTTTCCAGACCTAGCAACAGCCCTGCTCACAGCCCCCCCTCTCTCCACCGGCCACCTTAACACTGTCATTCAGCAGACAGACAAGGAAGAAAAGGGCACGAGTTGGCAAGCAGCCTCTCTGCCACAGTTGTTCATACACTAAAAGGACATTAAAGGAGCAGATCTGTGTTGCTATCATTATTATCTGGGCACTTATTCATTTCAGGAAAAAAAAATCTATTCGCTGCCACCCTCCAAGGGCGAGACACAGACATGATCAGACTCTACACAGATTCTGTTTACCCGCAATCCGGATTCAGGTACAAGAGGTACTTTCACTGAATACAGGGTCTGAAATATACAGGGAAAAAAATACATATAGATTTTCTTCTTCTTTGTAACACTATTTATCTGTATTGCCTTCACATCCCTCATCCTCATCTCAGTGTGTCCGTATGAGGGCACCCACCGTTCACTTTTTCTATTTTTAACATTTGCTTCTTGCATGCACCACTCCTCTCCGGTGAGTACCACACCCCCAACATCCCATCATGCCTTAGTTTTATCAGATCATGCCTTCGGGATTGACCTGTGCCACGTCTGCCACCATTCCTTCTTCCACTTGGCAAGGAGGGGCAACAGGCATGCACTCACTCTGGACATGAAGGCCGATCAGGACTGTGGGGGTATGGGGCCAGAGGAGGGGAGGCTCTCAGTGACCATGCGGGGTGAGGCTATCCCAGGGGAGTACTGATAACGTGTCCTGGGGCTAGTTTACTTTTGTGGCCCGTAGTGCAAAGGCCCTCATGCAGCAGCCCCATCTTCCGAACAAGTAATCTCAATACCAAGCGTCCCGCTGCCACGCATTCTCAAGTATATGTAGGAGACATTATTAACAGTACTTCCCTTTTATGCAACATCTTTTTCGGGTATGTCTTTGGCTTCTTAGAGACCCGGACGCCTGGAAATTCACCCACTTACCAAATATAGTATAATTATTTCACCCAAATAATATAATTGACAAAATGGGAACGATGGGATTGGAGCCCAGTTTTCAGTGTGTTACAGTTTGTAATTTTGCAGCAGACTACATCCCGTCTCACCCCAAGCCTGTCATTACTTTTAGAAGAATGAAAAGAGGTAGAGAAGCTAGAGAGTAGAGCCATTGCTGATTCGGGGGGGGGGGAGGGGTCTGTGTTTCCTCTCAGAGTCAGACATGAGATGGAATGGCAAAAGACACCCACCTGTCTTCTTGCCTCCCCAGCCCACTACACAAAACCCATAGCTGCACTTTATGTACCCACCCCCATAACATAAGACGCTCACTTGCCATCCTGCCTCCTCACCAGCATGCTAACATACATTGTTGAAATTATTAATAAAGTTACACCTTCGAGTAGAAACCGACATGAGTCAGGCTTTCCCTACAGGATATTTAAGGAAAATAAGGCACAGTGATGAAGTGATTCGCTCAGGATCACATAATGCATGAAGTATGGAAGATGGAGGTTTGAGCCCTGTCTTCCTGGTTCCACAGTTTCCAATATAGAATGCAGGTGAGACTTCCTTTACTATTCCATCTTCAATATTAGAAACAAAAATGCTTTCTGTAAAGCTGTTATTTAATGGCTAAATTAGTATAGTGTTCAATACATCTGGTTCCCAGAGCACCATTGTATCGTCAAGGGGGAAGCCTATTAATCGTCTGTTAAAATGACCCAGCTCTGAGTGACCCCCTTAGTTTGTAAATAACATAGAACACCACCCTCCTGCATACAAATGTGCCACACTAAAATGGTCAATCATTCAAGAACTGCTGTTTATTGGCACATTCAGTTCTAGAAATAATTCTTATATTGCAATCTGAACGGTGACACGTGTTTCGGCAAATATTGAATGCCTTTTTCAAACCAGGGCTGATTTTTGTGTTACATAAGCATATGTTATGTGGTCTGTTGTCGTAGTAATAACTGGGTTAGATCCCGACAGTGAGCAGCTCCTCTGCTACGGCTGCTAGGCTTAGTTTGTAGACTTCTAATAATGAATACCCGAATAGTACATATTTCTATGTTTGGTTTTCAACTGTGTCCAAAAGAAAGTGCCACAAACAGTCCAACAGCCATTTCTATAACCATTATATAAGTCACCTCTGTGGCTGCTATTCAGGGTAGTATTAAACTTTTTTTTGTATGAACACACTGGTGATCAAGAAATTCAACAGAACATAGGGGGAAACATTTGTACCAAATCAAACTAAGGACAAACTCTACTAAGATGTTGTCCCATACATCATTGGCTACTAAGACTTGTGATAAACTGCTGTGGTTTGTAACATACCATTGGTGTATGGGGAGCAGGGGTGCAAACATTATCATCCACAGTCACTGAATCTGTTATTTAAATACATTAATTGCCACTGGGAGGTATGAATATTCCCCTGCAGCCAAGATGCCTCTCCCTGACCTTCACTGTGGAGGCACGCGTGTAGGGGCCTTGCGGGAACATCTAGAACATTGCTGAAAATCAGGACGAATGCCTTGCCCCATTTATACAGAATCTGAGCAGGCTTTGCAGCACTCGGTTCCTCTCTGTCAGGCTAGATTCTGAAGGATTTCATCTTTTCAATAATTTATTTTACATTATGCAGCTATAGCCCATGTGGCAACAGTCCACCCAATCTGGGGGGCAATTGCCCCTTTGCCCCCTTGCCAGTCCGCCCCTGTTTGCGTGCCTTGTTCTGGTCATCTAGGTTGTGGCTGCCACAATGGGGTCTCTTAGGAAGTGCTCTGACAAGACTCCCCACACTTCTGGCACAGTAACTCCCCGTCCGCTTCCGAGGACAGGAGCGGTGGTGGTAGCAGGCATTACCCTAAACACTCTCAGCAGCATTCCCTGCACAGGGTGTATGGTGTTTCACACTCTGCCTTTACTGCTGCTCCATTGCCCTCGCCTGTTTTAGTTACTTTACCTCTGCTTTGAGTTGCCATCTTTGTTTGAAGTAAAATATGTATTTGAAGTCCGCCCACATTTAAGAAGACCCCTCTCCCTTGACACTCTCCTTGTATAGGTTTCCAAACAGTAATGCAATGGCAAGGGAAGAAAGAAATCATCTTTGTAGTTTTGTATGTACCTAGATTCATTTTATTTTAATTATGTAAGGCCAAAAAATGGCATTTTACTAAATTCTATGCCATACCTTTATTTTGTCCCAGGAAAGACGAAAAGCTCAGCTGGTTCTGACAAAATCAGATCTAGTGACTATCAAGATGCTGAGATTTTAACAAGATGTGCATTAACCCACTTGTCAGATCTATAGATGACACTGATAATTTAATTTCCAAATGTTTTACTGGTGTAAAAACAGATGTAAAAAGAATCCTATGAGATCTATGTTAAGCTTTGGAATTCATGGAATGATTGGAAGAGCCCAGCGGTTTAGGGACCTGGAGCTGAACTGTAGCTGCAGACTTCACATACATTACTGCAGCGGGCACATTAACCCACCAAGCCAATATTCTCAAATAATCTCATGGGAGAAAAGGGGAGAGTGATTCTTGAACCTGAAACAGCGCATATCAATAACAGAACCATTATTGTGCATCCAAATGTATTTGATAGGAGCAAGAAAGTTTAAAAGCTGGTTTAGGCACAACTAGCATTAAGCTGGCTCTCTGCAATTCTATCCACCTTTTAGTGGCATAGGCAGTCATAAAATCCCACCAGATAATATTTTCCACCAGCATCATATTAATTTTGTGAGCTGAGAAGATGCTGAGCCAGGTATACTAACTTACATCAGACTTTTCCCAGTCTTTTCTATTGTTGGTGCACTTGTTAAATATATCATACTTCAAAATTATAGGTATCTTGCCCCCATATACAATCATTATATCCCCAGCATATAGAGATTTTGCGAGAGCTAAACATACAGAATTGGCACTTTTTAAAAAACTTAAGAAATTGTGGAAATGTTTGCACAAACAGGCATTTCTTAAAAACACAAAACCTGCATACAAAAAATGTAAGAGTAGCCCCCATATGAGAAGGGAAAAGGAGAGGGCAGGAGCAGTGGGCCAGAGGAGTAGTGATGAGCCAGATGGGGAGCTATGCGCAAGAAAGAGAGTGGGAGTGGTCAGCCAGAGGGGTAGCAGTCTTTGGTGGGAATAGATTCAATTTGTATCTTGGGTTGAGCTTTACAGCATCATGGTTGCCTTCATTAGGGCTCTCACAGCTGTGACGACTAGAAGACAGCTGTGACTCAAGGTGTGGCATCAGGAATCCTCCCAAAGGTCTATTATGCTAAAACAACCTATCCTTGGACAGAAATATTTTAATCCCACCGTGGCGAGATGGTCAAGCGGGTTTCAGAGGGCAGATAGCTGGCTATCTCATTTTTAGGGCTATCATCCTGCTCCGGTGTGGAAGAAACCTGCCAATGGTTCTCAGCCCTCAGACCGATTTACTCTAACTCTTGAATAGAGGCCAGGGGTAAGGGATCCATACATGACTTCACATCACAGTCTTTTGCCATGCCTTCGTCTTCTTCCCGTCCTCGCCACATGTCTGGCTATCCTGGGATCTCCCTGCTGCCTCCTCATGTGCCCCTTACAGACAGAGGCAGACTGTCATAGGTCTCCAAGGATTGGCTCGAGGATATCAAGGATCAATGAGCTTCATAGGGGTCTCCAGGGAATGCAACATTGCGTTTGCATATGCATGCCATAGCACTGTAACTAGCACTTCTCCTTGACCTTGACCAAGGAATCCCATCAATCATTTGACTTTTCGAAAAAGGCATTGAGGCCTCCTACTGAATGTATCTAGTATCTGTGTTCCACTATCAGAGAAATGGAACAGGGTCTACTCTCTCCTCTTCCTAGTCCCATTGGTCACAGCAGAACCCCATTCTATCATATACCTGAAAGATGTGAAAATGTTTGTGAAGTCAATCCCCTTCAAGATGGAAAGTCTAAAAGGAATTCTACATGTAGTAGAGATGGGTGGTTTCCTCTCATCTATTGACTTAAAGGACGCCGGCTTAAATGTTTTCCTCCATCCGTCACGTAGAGGCCTATCCAGCTTGCAGCCCTGGATGGTCATATTCATTTCCAGGTACTTTTGACAGCTTTTAAATGAGTCCGGATATAGTCCACCAAGGGACTCATACCCCTCGTGGCATCCTCCACAAGCAGGTTATTAGCATACATCCCTAGCTTTACAACTGGCTGGTCCATGCTCCCTCTCTTCCTCTTCTCCAGGTGCTTCTGGAAAGGATTTGTGTTTTTCTTGGGTCCCACCACTGGATTGTAAATGCTCAGTAATCCCACCTGGAACATGTTGCACAGCTGGAGTCACCTGGAAGTGTCTTCCTTCCTTCTCTTTGGACAACACAGCTTAAGTACCCCCGTCAAGGAGCTTCCATCTTAAGGACCCCCCTCAAGGAGCTTCTATTGAGGAAATTCACACCCATTCAGGTGGGGGGGTCATGGCCTCTAGTGTTCCTCAAGCAAGATTGCATCTAAAGCCCTTCTCCAGACATGTCCTTTCTTAGTGTAACTCCATCCCCCTGGATTGGGATTTCCCAATCCTGAACTATCCTAATCTGTGCCATCTGTTCCTTATTGCTCTTGCCATTCTTGTAACGGGCACAGAGTGGTTGGGGAGCAAACCAGTGGCCCTCTATGCCTAGGAGATCTGATTCCCCATTGGAAGCATCTAGGTCCTCCAAATGGATAGAGAAATCATTGATTTTTCTAGCTGTTCCAACATTTATTATGCACCTGCAATAATTGTCTTAACATGGGCAATGGGTCTCCTGGTAGTACTTCTGGAAAGCAGTTGTATAGGTTGACTAATAGTGGTAGACCAGTATGCAATTTTCCATTGGATATTAACAGGATAAATCGCCTTCCAGAGAGAAAGCTGGTGCTGATGAAATAGACCCAAAAATCAAAATAGATTGATCATTAGATGTACAAACTTAATCTGCACAGGCAACTTGTGGTCAGGATTTACATTAACAAACAGTAGGGTATCAGTTGCCGAGTGCTTGCAGAGGTTCTGCCCGCTATGTGGGTTTAGGCCGAGGTTCACCAATGCTCCTTTGTGGCTTCAAACATCCCAGGGAAAGAGAAGACAGAGGATGACACCTTGAGGAGGTGTCCCCCCACTCCAAGGGACAACTCACTGAGGATGGAATATTGCCTTGCCTTGCCAGATGTTCAGCTTACCTCATGTGGTTGTTTTCCTAGAGGACAGACCATCTTCTCCCTTGCTACTATTCCATGACCAGGTGGCTTGGGTCTGGACTTTGTCTCTTTCTATGCCCTGATCGCCTGCTTTATGACACCCCCCATAGTTCTCCTGCTGCTCAGAGGTCTAGAGTAAACCAAGAGGGAGGGTGCCAGGGTAATTCTAGTAGCTCCCTCATGGCAGAAGAAAACCCTTGTTCCCCCTGCTTTTCTAAATGGCTGTGGCACAGGGATAGATACTACGCATGGTCAACTCTCTCCTCATGTCTCATATACTTCAAAACCACAGCCTTCTATGACTGCATTAATATTCTGATAGCTGAATGTCTTGGACTACAGGAGAAGGGCCTCCCAAAGGAAGGGGCACTTGCGGTCCACCTGTCATGCAGGTCTTTGACTCTCAAGTCCCATTCATGACACCAGGACTCATTCTGCTCTTAGTGTAGTACCAAAGGACATTTGCCCCTTTGATAGTATATGATATGATATTTTATATGTATCGCGCCCATACACATGTGTTTCCGAGAGCGACGAGGCAAGGGAGGGGAGCAGGGGAGGACAAAAACAAGGATCTTACTAGGCCCAGTGACATTGAGAACATGCGAGTGCAGGGGAGAGAGAAGGAGAAATATGCAAGGGAGAGAGGAGAGGTGGAAAGTGCTGAGGAAGTGATAAAAACAACAACTGGTAGTGCAGCCAGCAAGGTGGCAAGTGCAAGGTTTAAGGTGCAGACAAGGGGTGTCTGATAAGTGCAGGTAAGGGGACTGTAGGGTTACATATACAATCCTAAGTGCAAGGGTTGGCAGGAGGCAATGCGGGTGTGTTTCTGGGTAGGCAGGGACCTGGACCCAAAGCAGAAAGTTCATCTGGGGAGAGGAAGAGCGAAGGCAGAATCAAAGAGCTCCAGCTGCAGTAAAACACTCTCAGAGTGCAAACTTCTCAGAAGAAGGAGGCAGTATAGCGATTCAATAGCAATTCAACAAGTGCTACTGGTCAAGCGGACTACTTTCTGTACCAATGCTGTACTGGTTCATCATCCCTTCCCACGAGCGAAGGGTACTGCAGATAAGCATCAGACATCTGTGTATCCGATTGTCCACTGTCTGTGCCAGTTAATGACCGATCTGTATTCAATGACAAGAGGGTCCCAAAGCAACCCTCGCAATATCCTGTACCTCCACTACTCAGCAAGTTTTTAGCAGGTGTCAATGGTGTACTGGCTGTTTTTAACTAAATTACTTTTGATTTGGAGGAGGAATATAGTGGTTGAAATGTCTACTTAGTCCCACTACTACTTTACCCACAGTTATCTCAATCATAAACGTGAAACAGGCACAGCATGAATGGTACACCCCTTTCACCTCTTTAAGCTAGCACAAGTCAGGGGCAGGCTATACCAGGGATGTGAGCTATCAAAGAAGCACCCAGACAACAATAGCAATGTGATACCAAAATAAAGGAAATGTCCAATCAAGTTTCTAATAAAGAAATAAGAAACTTTAATCAAACAAAAAATACAAAGACACGAATAAAACACAATAATAAGCCACCCCACTCCTTTAAAGGAAGACAGAACATGCAGATTTTGGAATGAAGAGGGGCACTGTGGGTCTGAATAAAGGGGTAAAGAGAAAATAGTCTCTTCAGAAATGATCACGTTTAAAGGACATGCCTTTTAGAAAGGGGGTGTCACTAGAGCCCTTTAAACCAGATAAAACCACCACGTGATTTGGCACGTTTGTTGAGCCGATTGACTGTGTCCAATGCACAGAATGGTTCAACAAGCAGCTACGTACTTGGCATAGAGAAACGTGGGTGAAACAGGCGATGCCTCAGTTGGCATAGCTCGCAAGTGGTTCGAGGTTGGAGCCAGTGCTGTTCCTTTGTTCCTGGGTTGCTGTGAGACCCAGCCCAGGTTCTCAAAGGATAAGGTGAGTCTTATTCAGCACTTCCCAGCCAGGAAGTTGTCCAGAGAGCACTTGCCGAGGCTGTCACTTCCAGCTGGCAGAGTCCTGGTTACCAATGTTCTAGAAACGTACAGGCCTTGTCCAAACAGAAGGTCACCTAAAATGGTCCTCCGGGATGGCTGAGGGTAGGGTCTTGCTCCCTCCTTGCACTCTTTCTTCACCTCTATAGCAGAGGACGTTGGGCAGACTGTACCTCAATATTTGTGCATGTCAATTGCTGCATGAAAAAATGTGGCACGGGTTAGACTATATGGTCACAGTGAACTATCTGCCCCAATTGTGATTGAGCAGGATGTTAAATAGGGGTGCATGCTCGCCCCTGTTCTTTTTAATTTATTCATGGCTGATATGGGCAAATCATTTACTAATACAGGAAATTGACCCCGTGGCTGGGAAGTGCTAAGGTTGCCTATTTAGCGTATGCAGATGATCTTGCCATATTCGACACCACTTACATTGAGATCTGTAGAAGTGCTAAGGCGATTATGGAGAATGCAGAGTCAAATGGCTCGGTGGTGAGTATGGCAAAACCTAAGTTTATGAGATTTGGCACTGACAAGAAAGATATTCAAAGAATCCTAGTGAGGGAAGGATAAATCGATATGGTTGATAACTACTCCTATTTAGGATAGGATATTGGAGCGGAAAGCAGAGAGCAGCTGCTTCTAAAGACGCAACTGACTAAAGCATTGTCCATTATGCTCCTAATTGGAACATTTGTTTTGAGTGACACTGCACATAGCTAGCAGGGATACTCTTGCCTTATCAACAGAAACTGGTAACTAGTATTACCTATGCCTTGGAATGTTCCTTTAATGTGTTGGACAATTGGCACAATACCCTTGAAGGTACAATCTGGAGGCAGATTTTGGGATTGTCAAATTCCACCCCAATAGAAGCTGTCAGATTAGAGCTTGAACTAACATCTATGGCAATGCTTATAAAAATAAATAGGGGTCTACTGTATATGAAAATAATGGGCCTCATTCTAAGTCAGCAATCCGGTAAAAAATTGCTGGTATTCATGGATATCAGCACTTTACCAGACCAGCCGGCCGACTATGGGTTTGCCAGTAGGGCGCCTTCCTTACCTCCTGCTAAAAGCTCAAAGCTGGAGGTAAGGCAGTCGCCCCACCGGCAAACCCATAGTCGGCTAAAAGTGCTGGTATTCATGGATGCCAGCACTTTACCAATAATGACGGTGAATCCCCATATGGAGTCCTGGGGGACTCCATGAGTGGGGATTTACACCATCAATCGGTCACTCAGAAACCAGTGGTAATGCCGTCGGACTGAGCACCGGAAACAGTATCTACATTTGCCAGTATCTTGGCGGCTCTACCTCCAGGATACTGGCAAAGTAAAAATGAGACCCAATGGGCCTCATTCTAAGTCGGACAGTCAGGTAAAATAGTGTAACAAAGTGCTGGTATTCATGGATACTGGCACTTTACTGGACCGTCCCACTATGGGTTTGCCAGTGGGGCACCCGCCTTATCTCCATTAAAGCTGGAGGCTAGGCAGGCACCCTACCGGCAAATAAAGTCCTCATTACTGAACGGCAAATCCCCTCATGGAGTCCTATGGGACTCCATGAATGGGGATTTACACCGTCACTCTGACACTCGGAATCTGGTGGCAATACCACCGGAACGTGTGTCAGAAACGGTAAATACATTTGCTGGTATCCAAGTGGCCCTACCGCCAGGATACCGGCAAACTCAGAATGAGGGCCATTGTGCTGTGAAAATTATGTTGTTTTAGCCATTCTAAGAGATGCAATTGGGAGTAGGTCAAGCTTGGCCCTGACTAAATTCAATGATAGATTTATTGAGACAATTGCTTGGTGTCTTGACTGGAGTGAGGGAATTGGTGTTCTTGTATGGGTGCCTAAATTCTGCCTGCCTGCTTGTGATCGTCTAAGGGCAAAAATCCTTTTATTTGTCTCCCTCTGGGAACAATTTATGTGATGCCTAACCTAGGTCCCATAATGCAGTTCAGTATAAGAATAGGTGTCTTTCAGACACGTAGGTCCCGCCTGGTCCTTCTCTTTCAAGCTTTTGTACTCTGCACCCCGATACCCTCTTTCTTTCTTTCTGTCTCTCCCTCAGATTCTTTCTCTATTCCTACTGCCTTCTGCTCCCTCTGCTACTACTCTCCCTCCTACACACTACTGCTACTCTCCCATCTCCACACTGCAACTACTTTTCCCACTTCTACAACTCTGCTCTCCACACAAGTACTAATACTCTCCCCTCTCCAAACTACTACAAATTTCCCCTTTCCACTTTGCCACACTCTGTCTTCTCCACCCTATTACTACTCTCCCCTCTTCACATGACTACTACTCTACACTCCACCCACACCTTTCCTCACAGTCACCCTCTTTTCACTCCCTGTCACCCTCTCATTGCATTGACCACTTACTTTGTAGGCTCACTCTTACTCCTTGCACGCACACTAACACTGAATTACCACTATTTTCCCACCAACCAATGGCACACCTTAAACACTCTTTCAGCAATCCTCCTCTGCACTCCTCTACGCCATCGTTCCTCTGCTTGGTCTGTTGGTCCTCCCTCTGTGCCATTGACCTCTCCTGCACAACCCACACCTTCCTATTTCCTGTGCCCCTTTTCATCCTCCCTATTCACCCTCCATTGGCTCACTCCCTCACCTCATTCCCCAGGCCAACTGCTGCCTTTCCTTTCCCCACGGGAGATGTTACAGGTGAGCCCATTTCCGCTTGTGCATAATTGCATGTATACAAACCCACCAACACCAGATTTTAGGAAACAGAGTGCTGGCTGAAAGTGAGACTGTTCAGCAGATCTGACGTTAATCAGAGAAACTATTTAGTAGAGCTCCTAAAATTTAGCAAATTATGAGGATTCCTCCTAGTAGATGGAAATTCATCACTGTTGATTCCATCAATCTCGTATTTGACATTCCTGGTGTAGTTGCGAAAATTTGCGCTGGTTGATGTTCATCCTGGCACACATGTTCTATCACCAATTGATGGTACAAGCACTGCAACAAAGCATTGATGCACATTTGCGATATAAATAAAATATCATATCATATCACAGTATCTCCTTCTTGTGTGATGTTTGAAGCAAGTCCACCCCCACCAGCACTGGTAGAGGAATGGCAACCACTTGTACCTTGAATTACGGGTCCATGAAGGAAGGCAGCAGGTGCTCCATTTTCCCTTTAAATCCAACTACCCATGGATCACCATGCGAGATAGAGAGTAGGTATCTCACCAGCTTTGCCACGTCAGCATCAGCTGCCAATACACAGGGTTTGACCATGATGGTCAGATTCAGCTCAAGCAGGTATATATCGGAGAGGGAGGTCCTCACTGTGTGATGCACTCTGACGGCTAACCTCTTGGTGGCCACTTTGAAAGGTTGTAGCACAAAGCAATCATTGGACAGAAGCTGCCACTGACAAAGTGACACAAATGCCCTAATGAGAGCTCTGCTGTGAGTGTGACAGTAATCTGTGATGCCATTACACTTCTCACATATACAGTACAAGGTCAGCAAAGTGGAGTTCCAAACAGGTGGCAAGGTCTTTGGGTTGTGCATTGGCAACTTGTGGTGCACGTCAAGACTGTCCAGTTGATTTGGGCATGGCAAGCCTGATTGCAATACGAACTGATCACCTGGGACACAGTGGCATTTTCTTTGACAGGCTGACCTCATCTGGGTGTGATGGTGCCAGTGGTGGCCACGTTGGGATGTGAAATGCTTTCTGATCTGTGAAAGGAATGCTGATTCTTGAACAGACTGTACAGAGGTGGTGGGTGATCCTCTATTACTATTACAACCTCTGTATCTGTGGTGTCATTCTCCACTTCCTCCTCAATATCACTACCTTCCCGAGCAATGCAGGTTCCTGCCTGGTCGCTGATCGGTTATTAACCTTGTCTTGATCATCATTCATGTAGTCAGCATAATCATTTTTGTCTGACTTATAAGTCGATGGTTGCAGTGGAATCTCTTACCGCTGTTCAGTTACCACCTGTTTTATTCCCTGATATGTGCTAGATTAGTTCTGTATACTGCCCCCATCTGCTCTGAGATGTGGGAAGGAACAGAAAGCGCAACCTCCTTTTTTGGTCCCAGTTGATGTTCATTGTGCTGGTTCAATACCCATGCATGTACTGCTACTGCACAGGCACTAGTTCAGTGAGACTTGTGATGGGGATCTTGAACGTGTCAATGTTAATGGGTCTTGTACCGTGCACTGTTGCCACTTGCGTGGTCTCCTGGTGCCCTGGAGGGCCTTCAAAGGAAGGAGGATTTCAGGATTAGTTAGTGGGTTTGAGGGAGAGAAGAGCAAGAGAGCGTTGATGTGCTGTTGGCAGCTTCAGTTCAGAGAAACCGGTCACTGAGCGTTGGTGCGTTTTTCAGTTGGTAGCCGTCACGTGGAGTTGAGGAGTGATTGTGCATAGTTTGTTTACGTGTGCAGTGTTTTGAAGTGCATGCGGTTTGTGGTGCGGTAGAGGAGTGACTGTGTTTATGCGGTGGATGATACCTTAAATGGACCACATGCAATTCTGGCATCCCCATTGAACACAGCAAGCGCTGTCGCAAATGAAAAAGACAACAAGCAGCACATCCCCCTCTGCTTCTGACTCATTTGGGTCCACGTACCTCAAGGTACTGGTACTGACTGGTGTATCACCCGCCTCCCTGAATATCTGCTACTTCCTCCCATGAAGATGACATTATTGTGGCAATCTCAGAAGTTGAAAATTAACAAGGTGGGTCCTGGGAGTCCCTCTGCCAGACATTAGTCCTGGTTACAAGAGACCTACCCAGAGTCTTTAGCTCACTATCTTTCACAGAGAAGAAATGTCCATGGGATTCCCAGCTCCTCATGCTCCTCTTCCCTGGTGTTCACCAAGGGCATGCGTCTTGTTCACACACTTCACGAGATCTACAATGACTGCTGTATCACCCATCTCCCAAATATTTAGCTTATTCCCACAAAAACAACATGATGATGATGATGATTGAATATTTATTTTAGCACAGATTCACCCGTAGGCAGCTTGGAACTAGAAATCAGAAAGAGCCATCAGCCAACCTCACTAGAAAAGGAAGGTCTTTAGAGCTCAGTGAAAAGCTAGAGGATTCTTCATACCCCGCAACCCCAGAGGCAGCAGGTTCCAGAGCTTAGCACTTGCAACAGAAAACGCGCGACCACCCAGGCGAGAGAGCCGAATCCTAGGGACTCCAGTAACTGCTTCAAACTGAGAATGCAGCACACAGTCAGGGACATAAGGCCAACATATCTGTTGCAGATATTGGGCCCCAAGCCCTTAAAAGGCCCCATGAACCAAGCGTGGACTCATTTTTCAATGGGGGGCCGGTGGAGCTGCCATAGATATGTTAGAGCATGTGTCTCCTCTGAAAAAGAAAGCAGTCAGCAAAAATACTGTGCACAACAAGGTTTTACACCAGATCTTGCAGTTCAAAAAAAGGAAAAGAGATGAGCCGAGCACAAGTGGCAGAAAACCACCTCTTATACACATAAGGAACCTTGGAGGAAACTTGAGAACTCATATAGACTAGCCATGTATGGGGGAAAGGGAATTATTTCAATGAGCAAATTGATAACTCAGGCAACAACACCAAAACAACTCTTTGAAATATTGAAACTACTTGAAAAACCTAAAGCTCAAGTATCATCTTGTTCCCCCAACCAACCAAAACTGTGCTAACGTTCAGCAGGCATTTGCTGATACAATCACCATGGCACGTGACAAAATTGAAAAGGATTTGGTAGCTAGTAAACCCCCCTTTCTACACTCTCCCGAGCCTGATGCATTGAGTAGTAGTCAGAAACCACTACAAAAGCAGAACCAGTTAAAATGGGTCTTCAAACCCATCACAGCCGTTGATATGGAGAAAACTCTGGGCACAATAGGCCTCATTACGAGTTTGGAGGTAACTATGGTGCTGTTAGGACCATGGCTACCTCCAAACCAGGCTCCATTGCCGGGTTGCTGCAATGAGGACTTACCGGGTCATTCCAACATAGGAGGACCCGGTAATTCCTCCTTGCAGGAACCATACACCATTCCCATTTGAGCCCCCATAGGGCTCAATGGGAATGGGGAGGGAGGTAATAACAGGCACATCACAACTGGCCCGTTATTACCTCTCTCTTCCCTTCGCGAGACCCGGAAAGGACGCCTGGTTTTACCAGGCGTCCTTACAGGGTCCCGCTTTGGGAACCTCGTAATCGGCGCTCCCATAATGAAGGGGGCCAGTCCCGTACCGGCCCCTTCATTCCGGGAGCGCCAGGGTTATAATGAGGCACAATGTGGCTCACCCCTTGTCTTGGAGATGGTATTCCCTCTAGGTTCATCCTAGGGAATATAAAGGTGTTTTAATCTTTTCTTGCCCAATTTGTGAAAGCCTCTTTTGATCACAACCATGTCCCAGATGCTATCAAAGAAGTTATTGTCACCCCACTAGTAACAAAAGTGGGATTATACAATTACTGCACCGTTTTTACTGCGACACTCGAAAATGTTGACTTTTTATTTTTACCCCCTTTTGACTCCACATATATGTGGGGGATGGGTACAGCATACGATTTATGTCGGAGGGTGTGGGGGGTCTCCTCCCACATATATATGGGGTGGAAAGGAGGTCAAAATAAAAGTCTGCTTTTTTCAGGGGCACAGTAAAAAAGGTGATCACATAGATCCACAAAAGTGGGCTTGGATCCATAAAATGCAAAAAGTCTTAGGCTTATCACCAACTTCCACTTCTTGCTGAAGATTGTTGATAAAGGGCCACCTTGCAACTTGGCAGTCAAGTTTCCGCTCGGGGCACAATGCGGAGAGTGCTCTGCTTGAACTTCGACCCATATGTCAAAGATCTTAGATAAGGGGAAGGCAAGACTTGTAGTTTTGTTGGACCTGTCGGCTGCTTTCTATCTTTTAGATCACCAACAGCACTGGACACTCTTAGTGATGTAAGGAATTGCTCACAAGAGACAGTTGACTGGATTCACTTGTTCCTATCCCATCAGAAGTCTCCTGTGCGCTGGGGTGATGCCACTCTGGGGCCTGCCGCCATTTCTTGTGTCGTGCCCCGGGGCGCTTGTCTCTCACCAACATTATTTAATGTCTACATCAGGCCACCCTGTGATCTCCTTGCCAAAAATGGAGTGTTGTTTACAAACTATGCTGATGACACACAGCTGATAGTCGAGCCTGACGGGGAGTATGACATCGATACAGCCAACCTTTCCCATGTTCACAGTATGATTGGACACTGAATGACCACCCATTGGATGTGACTCAGTGGTGGCAAGACAGAGCTTTTGATATTTGGTTTTCCACAAGCCTGAGCTAAATTAGAATCTAGATACTCTAGTTTTAGCATCTAGGATAGTAACATCCCAACACTCGGGCGAGCAAAAACCCTGGGCGTTTACCTGGAATCCCCTCTTAGTGCAGGGGCACATGCTAATCAGGTGACAAAAAACAGCCAATATTATCTTAGGTACATAAAACCTTTTATTTCTGAAAAAATTGTATCACCATAGCCCAGGCCCTTATTTTGTCAAGACTTGACTACTATAATGCCCTCCTAATGGGTGCAAATAAGGGGTTGTCTGAATAGACTCTGCTTCCTGAAGAATGATGCTATACGCATTATAAAAGGGGTTTCTCGAGAGACCACGTCTCTACTATCGGGAGAGCCATACACTGACTCCCGGTAACAACTCGTATCCAATTCAATATGGCTACACTGGTTCACAAGTGCCTTTACGGTAAAGCTCGACATATTTGGAAGACAGATTGGTCATATATGAACCAAAGAGGACTTTGCGTCCAAGGAACTCTGCCTTCATATGCTGCCCTAGATTTAAGCGGACAAATTGTCTAGGCAGGTCTTTTCCAGTCATGGCGGCTCGTGTTTGGATCCCCCAGCCTTTGTTGTTGCGAAAGAAAGCCAATCTGCCCTCATTGCACAAATCCCTGAAAAATGTGTTGTTTAGCTAAAGGGTGCTATGCCTTAGGGTCCTGTGATATGTTTTTCACTGTCCTGGTATGAATGTTCCTTATTGCTGTCTTTTTGTGCACTCTGATGACTGGGTTTTCGGCGTGGTATAAATAAATATAGAAATAAAACCAATAAATAAGTACCTCTGAAATTAAGGGAATGTGTACATGGCAAACTCCCTGCTCTCCCTCCCAATTCTGTCTTCAGTCAAGTGGTTTTTAGTTGAATGTCTTGGTTAAGGAAAGCAAAGAGCGGGAAGCATTTGCATATGTTCTGAGTAAAGGAAGCATAGGGGCTGCTATGTAGTAGCAACTAGTGAATCATTGCACTGTAGGGGCATAAATGTTTGCACCGAATATTCAGGAGTGTCGGAGTGCAGCAAGGTCCCCTGAACCAAACATGCAGGGTCTAGGGGGTGAGTGCTAGGGAATTCTCCCTTTAAGGCAAAGTAATGGGTTAAAATGGTGCCTTTTACAGCACTTCCTGTGAAAAATAGGTTAAAAGCCACACCGTTTCCAATCAGTTTTGTATGGTAGCACATGAAAAATCCAATAGATGCAAGTAACCAACACAGTGCAGGAACATTTTCCAACACATTTTCATGATGCCTTTGACCACAGCGTATACCAATATATAAAACATGTTCATGCTGCTTGTGCCCATACATGTCCATGCAGACTGCACCAATATATGCCAGAAAATCCATAAAAAGACTCGCAGCCATAAAAAAAATGCCATGCCATAGATAGGAGGTATATCCAGACTTGCTATATCAGCATAGGCCAGTGTTACCATGTAATCATACTTAAGATGCTTTGGCACCTGATTCTCATTACAAAAATGCCAGGACATGCTACGAATATATAGCCAGACCGGAGCCACCAATGCAGGCCAGTCTAGCCCTGTAATAAAACTCATCATGTTTAGTTTACACTTGATGCCAAGCAAAACAAGTCATGCCACATTAAGAAAGTAAATGAAGGCTGACATGATTAGTAGTGCAGTCTGTATATACTTTCTTAATGTGTCATGGCATTTTTTACTGGGCATCAAGGGTAAAGCAGACTTGATATGTGTTATTACATGTCTATACTGGCGTATGTTGAACATAGGCCAGTCTAGCCACATAATGTCACTTATCAGGTCTGATTTACCCTTGATGGATAGTATTGGACATCAAGAGTAATAACATGTATCATGTTTGCTTTACCCTTGATACAAAGCAAAAATGATAAGCGTCAATATGTGGCTAGACTGCCCTACATTTATTGTTATAACACTCTAGGTATTTTGCCACTGATCTGTGTGTGGGGTAATGGAGCTAAACATATGATCTTTAAAGGCTTGATGGTTGATCCCTTGCTCAATTTAGGCATTGAGCATGTCTAGGAATCACAATGCTAGTTTGAGTTGGTTAGTTGTGACTTTATAGATGTTGGGTTGAAAATGTCTTACAGTGATCCTTCTGGGTTGTTAGTGTTAACCACACTGAATTACTGGGAAAAGGCTTGCTGATGTTGTTTCCATAGTTTGGTATGGTGAAGCTGGTCCTTTTCTGTCCACGTGGTCATGGAGGTGAAGTGTGCTGCGATGGAGTCACAAAGTTGTCAGGATGGAGTTGGTGCTGTCATTCAGGCTGCAGATTTTTTGAATTTGTGAATTCCTCCTAACCATGCTGTGCTGATTCTATCTGAAGTCTATAATGGGCTTATTTATTTTGGTGGTTTCCCCTCTGTAGAATTTAAACTGTCAATGGAAGGGACAATGTGTCCTTTCTTCTCCAATTTTTATCAAGCTTTCTGGTTTTGGTTTTGATGAGGTTACGTTTGGGAATAAACCATTTGGGGACTTTGTTGTGAGAGTATGAAGTGTTTTATTATTGCTATGTGTTTAACCAGCTGTGGATGCCATTTCATTGGTCACCTGGTGCTCTTGTTTGTTTTTCATTAGTGTACTATGGTTTGGAAGCTTCCATTTTTTCCAGGTGTATGTCCAGTTCTCTTTCCATAGGTGGGTTTATGATGCAGGTGCTTTCAATGATTTTACAAGCAATAGTGCTTCAGAGTAGATGATACATGGAATCAATAGATGGTCTCCCCACAGTAAGTCACTTAGGGAAAAATGGTGGTGGAATTATTGTTACACAAAAGCAAGGGGGGTTCTGGGAGTTTCTCTACTACCGGCCTATACCCCGGGTTAGAGTCTCAACCAGAGTCTTTAGCTCACCATCCTTTCACAGAAGAGAAATGTCCACTACATATCAGTTTTTGTCCTGCCCAAGGGCAGTCCAACACCGAAATGCCTGGCAATTCTCTTCTGAACAAGAGTACCAACAGCAACCCTAGAGATGAATTATTGTTACCAAATGCACCATCCAATGTGTTTCTAGCTTCATGGGTGTGTCCTTTAACAAGCTGTTTGAGGTGTAGCATGCCAGGGATGCAGAGAGAGACTTTGTGGTTGCATTGTCCTTCTTTTCTAGCCAGATGTTGAAGTCCCCCAGTATGGTGAGGTGTTTTGGAAGCATACAGAAAGGTTAGCGACTGACTCCTGACTCAGTAGATTGTCTGCAAAAGGTTTAAGAGGGTGGTCTGTATATAAGAAGGCAGCTTAGTATGGGCATGCATACGGTTGAACAGATTCAGAGGGGTTATTCGCACTCAGACCTTTGTCACAGTATGGTGCTTTAACTTGGATGGAATCTCTATGGGCAAATGCAATTCCTCCTCCTGTCTTCTTTATTTTGTTAGCAAAATAGATGTTGCTGCATGTGGCTAAGGCTTCATTGATAACCACAGAGTTTTCATTTATTTTATTTACATTTTTGCTTAGCGCTGGCCCAACCCAGAGGGTCTCGAAGCGACTTAAATGGTCCAAAGTTTGAAAAGTTGGGAGTTGAAAAAAGAAGCTACAAAATGTTTTCAGGAACGGATAGGGAGAATAGGATGGACAAGTGATAGCAATTTCTGGGATGAAGAGCAAGTGTATTTTTTCCATGCAGGGGAGATCGTACATAGAACATTTTCTTTGAGGCTCCATTGTGTAGAAGAACATAGCCAAAGTTGATTGCTTCATGAAGGTGGCCTTCTAAAGACTCTGTGTCGTGGGATTCATCGTCAAACAAGCTCGGAAGGATCTCCGTGGGGTCCTGACTGCGGCAAGGATAGGTGGTAATGTACTGCTTCATGATTGTAATTAGTGTTGGCTCTGAGCCGCTCACTTAGCTCCCCTTAAAGCACTCCACCATGCTGCAGCATGTCTTTTTACGAGTGCTTGCAAATCTGACAAAAACATCCCTGTACTACACAAACTACATTGGCTTCCTATGCAGGCCAGGATACTGTTCAAGACTGCATGTATCATCTACAAAGCATTCACGGGTAGTACACCTGGCAGCTAAGCTCCACATTTCTGGTGGCACATGCTCCTTGCAAAGCAAATTGACCTACCGGCTCGAATCACAACTAGTCCGCAAACAGAGGACCTGAAACAAGTCTTCGCTTTTCACGCACCCACTCTCTGGAACTCAATCCCAGTGTCAAATCGGAATGCCCCAAACTTCTCCAATTTTGCAAATCTCTCAAAACATGGCTTTTTCAATAGCACCAGACCATGAACTGATCCAAATGGATGCACAGAATGCAACCCACAGTACTGTACTGCTGTCAAAAGATGCCAGACCAAACTCTGGCTAATCAAAACTCATGCAGCGTATTGGGAAGGAAGCTAACCTTTCCCATCCCCTCAGGCACTTTAGAGTGAGGCGAGTCCCATACATATACGTGCGATGTACCAGGGGGGAGAGGGCTGTGCTAAGAAACCCTGCACAAAATATTGCATGAAATACAGATGTTTAGACGCATACAAAAAGATGCCATTTTTATAGTTATGGTAGATACATTCAGTGCTGCATGGGCATCTGTAAACACAGGCCCGATGAAGAAACCTAAACAGGCCCAAGCGCTCATGATAGAAGGACCCACACTGCTAATTCCCATAGAAACTTCCCATTGTTCCTTAACTGTTGCAATTACTTGTTATTCTGAAAAGGAATGTGCCCTGCAAGGCCACAAGACAGCATCAGGCATCCCACTGTGCACATTCATCACAGCCAGGCCAAAAGAAGACCTCCAACCCCCACCCAGCCCACCAGGAGTTATGACACCCATAACTGACTCAGTCCAAGCCCCCAGAATTCTGCATTATTACTTGACCTCAGACCACCAACCATAAACCCAGTAGCCATAAAAGATGTGGAAGAACATGCCAATTTAACCTTATTTCATAATGACACTCTGTAATACGAGGTACAGGGTGGAATAAATTATACTCCAAAGAGAGTTTGGAATCCTTGGGTGCGAAGAGTACAATATGAAATGAGCGAAGAATGTGTGGGTTGGCATGATCGGAATCCTCCCCCTGTGTCAGTCCCCAAGTTTCCCAGGTGCCCGCCATAATGATAGAGTAGCATTGTCTTGCAACAGTTACTTATGAGGAAGACGACCTTCATTCCCTGGAGAGATGAGCCCAGCTGACCCAACATGATGGAAGACGGACGGATGGGGCTGGGGCCAGTCGCAGCCAGGCATCCCCTATTGAGCAGGCCCATTTATAGGGTCTCACTGACCAGCCTTGCGGGTTTTTACTGTATGTGATGATGATGTGTTGCCTTATAACCTTCGACTTGTAATACATATTGGTGTGCTATTAAACCTTGTTATCCTTGCAAGAAATCTCTGGGCCTTTTTTCCTTAGCGGGTCGTATTTTTTCTGGCGTGAGCGTTCAGGGGCGTGCCTTTAAGCATTCTGCTGCTCTCCAGCTAGGTCAGTTCTTTAAACAATGAAAATACAAAAAATGAAATAGTTATTCTAGATCTGTAAAATCAATCCAGTAGAGAAAGAAATTAATATTATGCTACCAAGGAGCTAAGTAAATGTGGACAGCGGTTAATCTAGCGCCATTTATTCACTCGAGCAGTGTCAATCTAGTGAATCAAAAACATAATATACAATCAAGGATCGATATGGTGTTGGACTATAACTAACTGTAATATTTGTATTGCAACTCAGTGATTAATCTAGCAATAAAAAATCAATCTGGCAGTGTCCTAATTTTAGTTCGTTGGCAACCAAGTGTACGTGGGAAATCACTAATCTTCCAGTGGAAAAATTAATGTAGCAATGCAAACAAATATTATGCCAACAGGGAGTGAGGAACAGTTGGGCATTGGTTAATGTAGCTGTGTATTCAAAATAGTAGTGCCAACATCAATGTGCATTGCAAGCAGCTAATATTATGCAATAATATGCGATCGGGGACCAAAGAGCAGTTGTACAAAATCTAATCTCAGTCTACAAAAACAATCTGGCAAAGCAAGCACTAATATTATGCAAATCGTGTGGCGCACAGTCGGGCACTGACTAATTGAGTTGTGTAAGATTAATATAGCAGTGCAGTAATGACTCCAAGAATGCAGAAATCAATCAGGCAGCATAGCAATTAATCTTGCAGTGCAATGGTTAACCTGGGGGAGTTAAGAGCAAAGTAGTGTTGGTTAATAGCTAGTTTATCAGAGCAGGTTTAATGTAGCAATGCAAGCAGTTCCAATAAAGCAATGGAGTGCTATTGGGTAATATATGATCAAGCTGTGGAACACCAAGCTAGCTCACATCTAATAGTGTGCACTCAAGGAGTGAAACATAGATGGGAAACAATGAATCTACCCGTGTAACTCAAGCTACCAAAGCAATGCAAATACTATTATGCAATCCTGGAGTGCAGTATCTCAAGGCAGCAATAAGACCAGCTGTGCAGACCCAAACTAGCAATGTGATACCAATTAATATCTGCGGAGTAGTTGGACAATTATTGAAGAAGCTCAGTGGGATTCATTCAGCAATGTAAGATCAATATAGCAATGCAATCATTAATCTGCCAGTGAACTAACTCACCTGGGGCAAAGAGGGGTCAAGTATTGTGGGCAATAACTAATCTACCAGTGCAAATGCAAGGTAATGATACAAATAATTACTATTATGCAGTCAAGGTGCAGAGGACAGCTGGGCAATGGCTAAACCAGCGATGTAGAATAAAAGCATTTCATAGTGTGGTCTCGGGAGGATAGCTCAGGGGCTACGTGCTTGCCTTGGAAGCAAGACAGAGCACCACAGGTTCGATCCCTGATCCGCGCTTAGAAATCTCTGGGTATTAAGCGCTATAAAGAACCTATCATATCATATGATGCAATACAGCAGGGCAATGCTTCATTCAGCTATGTACATTTGATGTAGCCAAGACTGAAATGATCCTCTTTGGAATGGAAACGCCAAAACCCCTCCCATTCACATGGCCACCTCCCCTTGGTGCCCCACCTTTCTGGCTAGGAATCAGGGCGCGGCCTCCGACTTTACTTTAATTTTAGAGTTGAAGCTGGTCACTAATAATACACAGATGTGCTGAGAATCACACCAATCACCAAGGGTCCCCTTGTAACAATTCCAATGTAGCAACTGTTAGGGACAGCCCAAGTATACCACCTGACCCGTCCTCGTCCACTAACATTTCTTCCCATAGGGTATCTATACTAACCCTACCACTCGGGGAACCAACCCGAAGTGGCGATAGGTTTTGTGATGATTTTCCCAGGTGACGCAAGTAGCACGTCATACTGCTGTAAAAAGGGCCTGCGGGCCCCACTAACGACAACAGCCTCTCCGGATGCATACGGTCTGAGCGTATCCCTGCCGTTACTCTAATAAATAGCAGTAATTGCCTTGCTCCTTGTGTGCGTGTGTCATACTCCTTTCGAGACGCGGGAGGAGTTGCGGCCTCCCCAGCCCCGGAGGTCCGTGGACGTCTCTGCCGGCCCCCGGGAGATTACCCCGACAAGATAATAGGAAGCAAGAATAGAAGTAAGAGGAGACAGTTGTGCTCAAATGAGTGAGGAATGTGCTAATGGGAGAGATCTGGAGAGTGGAAGCAGTTGTGATTGAAAGGGCAAAGTAGGTGATAGATGAAGAAATCCAGAGAGGGGTGATAGCTGTACCGAAAGGTGAAAAAGAAGAGAAGGTCAAGTCTCTGAGTAGGAGGGCAGACTTTGTCCATGGGGGGAGGAGGTGATCAAGAGAGGATCATAGCATAGCAGTCCGATAGCACAGCGAGTAGAGCGCTCCCTTTGACACCTGTGCAGAGCCTGCTAACGTAGGTTTGAATCCCGGCGGGGCCAAACTCAGCCTTTCATCCTTCCGAGGTCAATGAATGAGCATCACGCACCGTGGGTAATAATAAGCAGTGCTCAGATACCTGAGGGTTCGTAGCACTATATAAATGCTAAATTATGATTTTTATTATTATTATAGAAGTAGAGTAGGAATACACCAAGGAGGTGTAATTAGAAAATCAAAGAATTCTGGAAAAGAGAAACAGGGGTTTGTTAGAAAGCCTGATTGTAGGGAAAGCCCGACTCTTAAGGTTCAGGAAAGACTAATCTAATAGGATAGGGAGCAGCAATTCTAGGGGGAGTAGTTGAGCATCCCCCGCACCCTGCTAAGCTTCCTTGGCTCGTGTCTGAGACTCTAGGAGGAACGTCGCTTAACTCCAGGCCCTTTGTTTTCTCTGGTAAAGGAGATTGAGGACTTCATAGTGGGGGATTACATGAAAGATCACACCAAGGGAATCACAGTCAGGACTCGCTCACTGTGGAAAAACAAGGATAAGGGACAAAACAAATGAAGAAATAAAAGGGAGATGTTCACTCAAAACAAGGGATTATCTCAGCCATCGAGCTCCCCAGCGGAACGGAAATCCCTGACACCGGAAAATCAAGAGACTTTTCTTTTCATGGAAGAGACAGTTCTTTCTGTGCTATATTCGCTTCCTGGGAGAGGAGGACTCCGATACCAACTGAGATTGACAGATATTGTAAACATTGAGTATTCCTAGGATTTAGTTAGAAAGCACCAGCCCTATCCTGATATGCTTAGCTACATCATTTACCATTTCTGATTAGTATTTTCCCCTGCACTTTAGAAGTTCCCTGATAAACGACCTTATATTTAAGCTCTATGTGTTTGTTTGTTTGTTCACTGATCTCTGTAACTTGACTATGACCAAAAATAATTGACAGCAAACTCTCAATGACAATGGAATGAATTGGTATATTTTCTCACATTAATATTGGAACTAGAGATAAATCATGAGCAAACCTATAAATTAAATTGGAAAAAAAATAACAAGCTTGTCCATGGTGGAAAGATGTTGAACAGGGAATTGCCAGACAGGGAGTTGTTGAATGCAGTGTCTTGTAAATGAGAGATTTATGAAATAGTTGTACATTTCGATTGTATGAGGTTCAGTCTTTAATTAGTATACTGCTGGGCATACTCTTTTGCTGAAATGAGTTGTTCAATTGCAATATAAGCAACATTTTTCTTAGCCAATGCCATTTTATAGCCATGCAGTAGATTTGCTGATATTGGTAGATAGGGTCATTTGCTACAGCGGAAAATAGGATTTTCTCTGGATCCAATAATTTATAATTTGTGGGAAGCAAGGATGGATACTCATGTTAGGTTTTTAGGTTTTCTGATTTATGGTGCAGTCACAAATTGCCAATTGTTGTCATTTGTAGAATGGTGGGGAGGAGATTGATTTGTCTAAGTAGTGCACTTCAATCAGTCCATGCTGTGTGTATCCTTTTGAATGCAAGGAACGCCATTCCAAAAGATACACACAACACATAATGCTGTTCAGTGCAAGCTTCCAGGTGAAAATTGTTCACTTACCAGCCCATCGCCACAATAAATGCCCAATGATGTGAGCACCTGGGATTCTTATGGGGTTCCCCGATATTATGAGTACAAGAGTGTTTCATGGTAATCCCTTCCCCAGCAATATTGAGTACCTCTATTAGTCTGATTGCAAAACATGACAGTGGTGCGAGTACTTGGGTTATTGAAGGAAATAGGTAGAGAATGATTGAAATGCCTATCATATGAATTGAGTATTCGAGCAAATGATGGTCATAGCTGGGAACATTATAGCAGTCGCTGGTAAATGGTTAAGGCCTGGCAAATACCTACTGTCACAAAAGCCACAACTATTGGCTTTGTCAGTATTTCTTTCTATAGAATGCTCCTTTGCCTAAAACACATTCTCACTCAACTGTCCCATAGTTACATAGTTAGCCCAGTGCGGTGACCAAGAGATTATTATTGATTAGGTCCATGGGGAAGAGGTAGGTGTGATTATTTTCGATAAGTAAGGCTTTTTTAATAAATATTTGATTGCAGTACGGGTTATTAAATGGTTGAGAAAGCTAATGATTTCTCTGTCAAAATTGTCTTAGACCAATGGTCCCTCATGATGACAAAATGATGTATGGTTGGAATGGGGAAAGGTCAAGCAGACCAAGTGGAAATTAACATTATGTGATCTGTAGACACCAACAACTTCAAATGCTTGACTCAATGTTATCAAGTGTTACATCCAAACATGTTTCTTTATTAGATGTTAGTTGGGTGTCTGCACCTCTGAAAGCATAATCAGTACTATGGAAACCATAGGTAAGCATTACCTTTAGAGGCAAAGAGTGTATGGAAATCTATTTAGGGCCATATATATCGGAATAACTAAAATGAATGTGCAGAATTGTGTTTTTTTCCTGCACAAAAAGTTCACACAATTATTAGTTCTACAAAGGTTTTTTTTTAAATGATTGTAGCACATTACTTGATTGAATGTAATGCTTAAATGATAGAATGTCTGAGTGATATTCTACACTGAAAAAGCAAGTCATTCATGTTAAGCAGGGTTTCATGAAAGACGAATGTAACTTAAATGTGTCTGTGTGTGTGTTTCCATGTCCTATGAAGAAAATGACAATGCAATACTATGTGCATTAATAGAATATTCATTATAGATCACAGAGCAAAAATAGTATCTGTTGATAGACCCAAGAAATTGTAGGATTACTATTGCCCCCAAAATATTTTCAACTACACATGTTATGTTACATGGGATTGAATGTACTAATTATGCTGCGTTGACACTCAGTGAATCTTCAGTCACCGGAAACCATGTGTTCACACAGAGATGATCATTAGTTAAGCTCTTTCGAAAAGTCCGAATGCCAGGTCCGATTAACATACGATTTACATCAACAGAACATTGTAAGCAAGTAGAGTAGCTGCATATATTTAAACAAAGGTCCTTTTCTAAACGTAAAAAAAAAATATTAAATGTGACCTTTATATTGGAAAATCATTATATATTATGGTCTTTTTCTATTTTTATAGCTAATCTTTATGTCCAACCTAGCAAAAGATTGATTGACGGCTTGTCAACTATTGAGTGCAATATCAAAGCAGCATTTACCTACTAAGGTCCTTAAGCCTTCACCTGGAAGAGCATGTTACTTCACAAAGAATCAACATCTGTTTCTTTAGGCCTGGGTCATAAAGAATAGGTTGTGAATTCATGCTTCTAATTTAACTAGTTCAAACAGCAGATGTCTACTAATAATGCTTACACCAGAAAAGGAAAACTGCTTATGTGTAGCAAAATTCACAATCAAAAGATGCATGTCAAAGTGAACATTGGACATACTTTGTCAGTTGTCATTTCAGAACTATTTGTCACATAACAAAAACCAATGCAAGCTGGATTCAGCAAAAAGAAAGAGGATACTATGTATAATGTGCATATTTTAATAATGACATCCTACATGAAGTGGCAGAAACATAAATGATATCTCTGCATTCAGGATATTCGTACACACCTGAACATGCTATTATTTTTTTTACCAACATCAACATCTATGTGTATGTAGATAGTTTTTCTAAAAATGACTCTTCCAGTTCAATATTGATTTTTCGTTCAGGGGGAGGGCATTAGATTTCAGCTGAGACCTCCTCTTATCGCCCATCAAGTTAATTTAACCAATCAACTTAAGGGGGCTCTCTTGTGCTGGGTGTGAGAAACTGTCCAAACCACAATTTATTGTCAGACAGTGTTATGGTGGTTGCGTACCCCAGCTTATAAAAAATCTAACTCTACACATAATTGTGACTGACTGGAGTTTAGTTTCTCAATGCCTCTGACATGCATCCAATTTGGCTGCTACCTACATTTTTAGAACGGGAGGAGGACAGGGCACAAAAGGATTTCCTAGCAGAGCCAGAAAGGTACCAGAGTAGAGGATACTTTTCAACCGTGATCCCACGTGTCTGTGGAGAATCATAGCTACTGGGGGCCTATTGGCTTCCCAATTTCACCAAGTGGGCTAAGCCATAACCAGAGAGTGGCCCTGAGACATCACAGAGAAAGTGCTGTCAATTTGATTTTATTCAACAAGCTAAAATGTAAATGAGACAGGCCTAACTATGTAATTCCACCACTAATTATGGACGTCTGAGAAGGGGTACTGGGCCCATAAAAGACATTTTGTCGAAAGGGAATTAAAAAATATATTGCTCTTGAATCTACAATTGTGCAATGCATATTTGTCTCTTACAGTAATTAATAATTAATTCACATCCTTGGTTTTCAAAGGAGCATATTATGTTTGGGTTTGCGAGACAGTGTACAACGTACCGCAAAGACAAGCATCTATAACCAATAACAATCAGGATCAAGAAGACTGTGATAAGGGTGAGTGCATGTCCTCTTCCACATAGATATGCATATATTGGTGGTTTATTATTTTGGTGTTTTGTTTTGCAAAAGTAGAACATGTGGTTTTGTGTTTTTTTTCTTTTTACATCAAGAATCTCCCCTGAGGAACCATAGCTAAAGCTATGGGCAAACACATGTTTGGAGATAATCTAAAGCTACAAGGGAGCTAATCTGTTGTTGCAAAAATGTAACAAAAATTCTGAATGCATGATTCAAATATATGGAGTATCTAGAAAATATAAATAAATGAATCAAATTAATATGATTGAGCAATTGTCAATTTTGTCTGGGGAGCGCACCAACAAGGAGTACCAACTTAATTCTTCATAAAAAGTACCTCACAGGTTTAGAGGGAATGGTATACTGTCTTGACCTGTGAAAAACATTAGCCCTCATTGCGAAGTTGGCGGTAACCTGGTATTACTGTTACCGCCGCCTAACATACCAGTACTACCGGGATATCACAAGTGGTGGTGGTACAGTAAATTCCCATCCCCGTGGAGTCCAAGGGGGTGGAAACTATGAAGCACTGGCACTGTTAGGGCCTGAACTCCCAGTAGGTCGGAACTGCAGGTAGTTCATAGCCCCTACCGGCATACACAGAGTGAGCCAGTCCAGAAGTACTGGCACCTTTATTTCTGGACCGGCTCACTCATAATCAGGCACATAGTGTACATTAAATTCCTAAACACAGTTTTACTACTTTTTTAAAGGAGAGTAGATTTGCTCATTTCATCTTTGAGAGCAACTAGCATTTTGTGTGGCCACTAAAGGATGGAACCATCACTACAGCAGATGAATATCATCCCCCTGCCTATAACGATGTAGGAATTTATTTTTTTTGCAACTTGTATTTGATATGGCATAAAGACAACACTCTCAGTTACAGACACTGAATAAACTATTTTGCCTCAAAAGGTGTCCGTGAATTGTTATTCACAATTTTGCAAACAACAAGTATTTGGTATAGCCATTAAAAGATGGTGCAGTCACATACAGCCAATGAATATAATCTCTTCGTTCCTTCCACAAATTGTATGACTATTTCTTTTCAGCTGCTAACTAGTATTTGTCCTGTCCACTAAAAGGCAGTGCAGTCCCTGATAGCCACTGAATACAATATTCTCCTACCCAGGAAGAAGCATAAGCCTTCTTCTCTGAGTGTACTAACCATTATTTGGTGGGTCCACAAAAAGATGACAAAGTCAACACAGCCACTCACACAATCACAGTCAATACAATCTCTGCCTGTCTGCTATGCATATAATATGAACACTGAAAGACAATGCACCGAGTTACTGAGACCAAATAAAGTATCCTCTTCTCTACCAAGGAATGTAAGACTTTTCTCTGCAACTAGTATTTGGTATCGACACTAAAATATGGCATAGTCACTTACAGCCACTGAATATACTTTAATCTCTCACCCGCACCCATAACATTCTGTGGTGGTTTGCTCCTCATACTGGCAAATACATGTCATGAGTGTTTATGCCATGCAAGGAGTTCATTGGGATGAAGTAGACTCAGAAGTAGTGAAAAAAAACCGATTTTAATTCATTTTTCTACGTGTCCCCATCTAGATCCTGTTTCATTTTTCTTACCAGTCTCCTGACTAAATCTGATAAATAAAGCCTATTTTCATGTTCAACATCTCCCGCATTTTCAGCCTGTTCCCTCAAATCCTCTGGCAGCCTTCTACCTTACCCTCTGCCTAATAAGTATGTTCCTGGGATACAACCATCATTCCCTATTCACACTATTGTAGCACAAACCACAAGAAATGATTTGCCTGAACCACTGACAATGTTCAGAACGGTACACTATGATTTTACTGAAAACATTGTTTTGATGGAATTTGTAACAAAGAAAATCCCCCAAGTCCCCATTTCCCTATGTTTTTAACCCCACTCCAACCCCCTCCCAACCCGTTTTAACACCTCACCCCCCATATATATGCATTTTTTAAAATTCAGTATTTTTTGGATGGATTTGTTTTGGTTAAAAAAATCCATCGAAAAAACATTTTCAGTAAAATCACGGGATACCGTTCAACAACTTGATTCAATTTGATTTTGATTTTGAGCATTTACACTGCGCTCCCACAGACTTAACTGTATACAGATGCAGATGGTCGCCAAAGCCTTAGAAAAGGGTGCAGAACAATTTGTATACAAGTGCTAACCCCAAACTGGGGGTAGCTATTTAAACAAGTGGGTTTTCAGAGCCTTCCAAAATAGGGACAGTGACTGGCAGGATCTGATCGCCACTGGGAGGTTGTTCCATAGTTTGGATCCGTAGACTCCAAATCTCCTATCGCTTCTGGAGACAAACTTTGTGCGTGGCATGTTCAACAACGGCTTATCTTCTGAGTGTAATGCTCTAACAGGCTGATATTGACAGACTTTGGCGCTGAGATACTCTGGGGCCCGCCCATTGAAACATTTAAAAATTAAGCAGGCTACTTTAAATTTCATTTGGTCCTCGACCGCCAGCTAGTGCAGAGTTCTGCCTAGCGGTGAGACCTGGTCCTTTTTTCCCAACCGCCCCACCAGTCTAACCGCGGCATTCTGGGCCTTCTGCAGTCTGTATATCTGCTTGGCCAGTATACCCGCCATCAGACTGTTGCAGTAATCTAGGTGGGTGTTTGTCAAAGCTCCCACGACAACTGTGTGGTCTTCCGTTGGTAAGAATGTTGATAGATTCTTAAGCATCCGCAGCAAATAATACACTGCTTTGATCTTAGTCCCCACCTGGGCTTCACTGGCGAGATTCTCCTGCCAAATACAGCCCAAGTTCTTAATTTTTGGGGCGAATTTTATGGGGCAAAATGTAAAATATATTCTGGTGTTTCGGTTTATGTCGAAATAAATTAATAACACCAAAATCTCCTACAAAAATGGAATATACCAACATTTTCTCCACCGATGCAAAATGTCACCATCTTAATATTTTAGGAATGTAAACAGTTACTGTGGGCTTTTTTATTAAAGAATCTCACGTTTCTCCAAACTTAAAAGCTAACATAGAAGTTTGAGTAAAGCTGCACCGGTTACACTAAAAAATCAAAAGTATTTAATGCAGCTTCTCAATGAGAGGTATATTTTATTTGTCACCAGCAAATAAACAGCAAATAAGCAGACAAAAATGCATCTGCAGCACTTTAAAGTGATTCCCCTTTGCAAATGTGTTGAAGCCAGTTGGGTAGTTTTTTGAGTCTGCACTAAAAAAGGCGGTTCATTGTAGTCGAGCGGGTCACTTTGGCATGGGCAGGACTTAAAGTGCCCTGTCTTGCGCAAACTGCTGCTACTTTCCAATGAATGACTGTCCATGAAGTTTCTAAGGCTCATATCGTTTAACAGCAGTTATGCATGTGTGTATACCCCTTTATCAATCCTGATAGTTCTGACACCTTACAGATGTACCCTCCTATGTGTTGAAAGAATTCCATTATAGGCAGACCAAGTTGCCCATCAGATTTTGCCCAGACTGAGTCTGTCTTTCCTTTCTTGGGTCAGACAGGATTCAGTTGATAGCAATTCTGTCTGACTGTTTTTTCGGCTGACTCTCACGCTCGCCCATCACAATAAGTCAATGGTGTTGCAGTAAAATGTGCCATGGTCTTAAAAAAAAAATCCATCAACCGTGTTGTATAGAAAATGGACATTGCCCGCTGGAATTTGCCAATAGCATACGAAGAAACCTGGACATAGCCCTGAGCGATGCACTATGTCAACGTCATTGGAACAGAAATGGGCGCGGCTACTGAAAGCAAACGTCATTGGCTACAAGCATTAGCGAATTCAACATGTTTTGCTTTTGTGTTTAGGGGCAGGGTCAGGGATCTGACCCTGTCAAGGTGGGATGGATACCCCTCTCAGCCTAGTGCAGGAGGAGAGATAGTCTTGCCCAGGAGACAAGGTGTAGGAGTTGAGAGGGCCCCGCTCTCTGCGCCTTCCTCAAGGGCATGGCTGAATATGCTAAGACTACTGCCTCTCGCTCCAGGCCTGTGAGCACAATGCTCACCAATGTTATTTTTCTTCTTCCAAAGGACCTAGCTTAGCAAGATTCCTAGCTGCAGACACCTGAATAGGCAGCTCCCTGGAGAGAGATGTGGCGGCTAGTGGAGCAGCGTAGAAACGTCTTACACATCCCACCAGCACTTTGGATGCGCAAGTCCATTCAGCCATGAACTCTGAAGATTATTTTTTTTGCAGCGGGCCCCCATTTTCCAAAATCAGTGGACCCACGTCCAAAAAAAGGGGTAGGGTTTAAGGCGCATTATGTCTTTTTATGATTGTAACTCGGGACAAGAAAGCCAGCAGTTGGCCTCTGGAATCAGTTGACGGGGGAGCCAATGGAAGAGCCAAAGGAAGGATAAAAGGGGCAGAGACGAGGTCAGTGTTGGTTGTTCTGGTGAGGTCAAGGGATGAGAAGGGGGATCGAGAGACCAGGCAGAAGGACGGAAGGTCAATCAGAGCATGGGGAATTATAAAGAGCGTGTGCAAGGTAAGGCATTCATTGCTGAGAGAAAGTGGTACTGGCGAGGCGAGGGACTGAGATTAAGGAGGTGTGTGATTGAGAATGGTTGAGAAGGGTGACAGAGAGAGTGAAAGGATTTGTGACTGGGAGAATGTGTAGCTGGAGTGTAGTGTAGTGGGAAGGGAGAGTAGTGGAGCATATTCTGAGGAGAGTAGTGAAGCGCAGTGGGGGAGAGTGTGGTGGAGTCAAGTGGTAGGTGAGCAGAGTGGAGTGGAGTGGTAGTAGAGTAGGATGAGGGGAGAGTAGTGCAGAGAAGAGGTCTTAGTAGGAGTGGAGAGTAGTGGGAAAAGTGAATAGTAGGGAATACAATCTGAGGGTAGGGGTAAGGTAAGGAGGATTGAGAGCAAGGAACATTGGTGGGACAGCAGGAGTGTGACAGAGAGAGGAGAGATGATGGGAGGAATAGCACGGTGGAGAGGAGAGGAGGGTGAAGGGAAAGGAGACAGAGAGAAGCTCAGGGTGAAGAGTAAAAGGGTGGGAGAAGAAAGGGCAATTGGAGCCTGGGTAATTGGAAGGCATTTAACCCAGTCGTAAAGATCAGAGTTATTTCTGTGGAACCTCTGGATTTAGTCTACCAAGGAACTCTCAGACGGAGTAAGACAGATAGGGCCGATCGGCCTTTAGACAATCACAACTATTACATCAGATTATAGAAAGTAGGAGTTACTGATCAGTAGTGACAAGGTCGGGGTTTAGGACTGGCTGGGCTGGTGAAAGCCCACGGGAGAGGTATGGGAGAGAGAGACAGCCCATCCCGTGCCCTTTTGCAAAAAATCAAATAAAAACCCTTGAACCATCTTCCAGAGTTGGTGTGATCTTGAGGCCATCTGTAAAAGTAGGCATGGAATAAGCATGTGCCAGTCACTGTCACAATGGTACCCTCTGGCCATAAGATACTACATGGTGTGATTACCTGGGAATATTACAGCAGTGGCTGGCAAATGTCCATCTAATAGCCATGCACAATCCAAAACTGTTGGCTTTGTCAATGCGTGTTTTAACAGGACATCAGTTCATTGAACAGATGTAAATCAAGTGACTGAAGGCACACTCTGTTAAAACATTTGTTTAAACCATTAGAGCTGGAATTAAGTCATTACCTTTCAATAGATTGAGTAGAAATAACACTGGCAGGCCAAAGTGTCATGTTACTCCTAGATAGAGCTTGCTCAGAGAGATCCCAGGAGAATGTGTTTTGGGCAGGAAGGGGGAAAGAAGTGGGTGAGAATGCCCATGGGGATTAACATGGGCATTGCCAGTCAATGAGTGGGTAAATAAGCAAACAACCCCTACAAGCTTTGTATTCCTCCTCATATGCCATTTCTCCCTAGCTGTACTCCAATGCAATAGTTTCAGTGTATAGGTGGCGCTAAAGCATCAACTGATAGTCAAAACTAAAAATTCTCAACAAGATGCCTTTTTAGCCCCTTCCACTGAAAGGTGGGGTCTGAAGTAACTGCACAGCTCTTCCCTCACTGGCTTTTGGTGTATCATGGTCTGCTGACTATCCCCTTCTCTCTTATTACACTCCATGGTAAGGTTCCCTGCCTTGAGTCCATGAAATTACACGTCCGGAGCAAAGGGAGGCGGCCCCTAAACAACACACTATACCAGAACACAAGGGGCCTACCAAGGGCCCGCTTTGACATGCTTGTGGCCTCCAAATATTGGGGACTGCTAAGAAAGTAGTTCTGCGCCCGACTTGAGGTGTGGCATATACTGAAAATCCCAGCAGGCCACTGACAAGCGATTTAGCACCCACTGCTGCCCTTTCCTTTCATCGAGTCTTTACCATATGTGTACTCTTATTCAATTGTGTGTATGTATGAGCACTCTACAAATAATTCCAATTTATTACATTATGTCCAGTTTCAACCAAAACATGAACAAGTGGAGGGAAGAGGCAGGTGGTGACCACGAAGTAGGGTCACTGCAACATGTTGACAGTAGGCTTTGTTTCACTAGGGAGGAACATTGCCATGTTGACAGTAGGCTTTGTTTCACTAGGGAGGAACATTGCCATGTTGACAGTAGGCTTTGTTTCACTAGGGAGGAACTTTGCCATGTTGACAGTAGGCTTTGTTTCACTAGGGAGGAACATTGCCATGTTGACAGTAGGCTTTGTTTCACTAGGGAGGAACTTTGCCATGTTGACAGTAGGCTTTGTTTCACTAGGGAGGAACTTTGCCATGTTGACAGTAGGCTTTGTTTCACTTGGGAGGAACTTTGCCATGTTTACAGTAGGCTTTGTTTCACTAGGGAGGAACTTTGTCATGTTGACAGTAGGCTTTGTTTCACTAGGGAGGAACATTGCCATGTTGACAGTAGGCTTTGTTTCACTAGGGAGGAACTTTGTCATGTTGACAGTAGGCTTTGTTTCACTTGGGAGGAACTTTGCCATGTTTACAGTAGGCTTTGTTTCACTAGGGAGGAACTTTGCCATGTTGACAGTAGGTGTTGTTTCACTAGGGAGGAACTTTGCCATGTTGACAGTAGGCTTCGATTCACTGGGGAGGAAGAGTTTTAAAATAACCACGGTTTGAAGGTAACGAGGCTGAGGGTTATTATAACTGCAAGTGGTGGCGATGCTTGTGGATGGGTTTTTATGATACTCGCAGGCATGTGCAACTGCTCCTGAGCTTGACTGCCATGGCATTTGAGCGTACACCTAGCACAAGCTGAGTAACCAGGCATATATGTTGGTGGCCATGGCATGTGTTGGCATGGATATTTGCAGTCGCCATCCAGCAGGATGTTTTAGACCCTTCAGTTCAGGCTGGTGCTCCCTTTGGCTGACACCGACTGAATTCATCATTTGTGTGTTATCCAATTCTGTGAGAAATGCCCTGTTCTCCCCAGGTTGCTGCTGCCCCTTTAAAAAAGATCACGCAGAACTGAGAACAGCTAGTGTAGATGCTAAATCTCATGTAACTTAAAGCTATTAGACCGCGATACAAAGACTACGGAACAGAAGCTGGCCATTCAAAGAAAGATTACCGGGAGGGTGCAATGGGAAGGTTAAGTGAGATGGTGGGAAAGGGCCAGTGTAAGAACAACCAAAGCTACCAAATGACTCTCCCCACACTGCTACTAGCTACAATGCAGTCAGTCCTGCTCCTCTCCCTATTATAAAACTCACAACTTAAAACTCACTATTCTATCGCTCTTCCTCCTACCTGACAAGCTAACATATCTCCTCCAACACCTATCTGTCCTCAAACTCAACTTGTGTACATTTCCTTACCTCGTCAACTGAATATTGCACTCTGGGGTCCTCCGCCTGCATGCAACCAAACTTCCTTTATCACAAACTACTTTCATTCCAGCTCTCAACACTGCCACGTTGGGAGCTCTACACTACTCCACTACCTTCGATTGGTTGGCAGAGATGGGTGTGTTTGACTCCTACACTCTTCCCACCTCGATGCATCTCCAAATCGCCATCTTTATTTACTATTGCTCTGCCTTGCTCGGTTCACATCTCCATCTATTGCCCTCTTTTTCCCACTGGACCATTCTTTGATTTTTGGCATCTCATTCTCTTTCCACGAAATGTCACCTCATTCTCCTAGGCCACTTTAACCATCCCTCTACAACCACTTCTTAAATTTGAGCTGCCGTCTTTTCTTGGTGACCACTCTATCCACAACCTACCCACACGGGAGGCAACTCTATGGATCTGTTCATCTCCACCTCTCTCCCAGCCACTAATAGTGTCACACCATTCATATCTGATAAGTCAGTTGTTTCCACCATGATCTCCTTTCCATCCTCTGACCTTTCCTCACCCCTTGCTTCACCTATTACTAAAAGGAAATTGAAAACATTTGCCATGCTCCCCTTTCTGACCTACAGTTCCCTCTCCTCCTTCACACCTGATCCAACACTGCCTTCTCCAGCTTCCTATCCCTACTTTGACTCCTTCCCACTGTTTACTCTCACCCTCAAGTCTCAGCATCCTCACCGTGGGTCACCCCATTCATAGCTCTAGCCGCACAGACATGCCTTGGCTGCTGCACAAATGGAAGCGTACCCACTCGCATGACGATCTGCAACTCAATCTCTGCCCTGAACTCTCTTGATAGAGCTAAAGGGGAATTCTATGTAACCCTTATTGACTCGCTCCAACCATCATCATAGCCAACAGTGCACCCTCATCTCACTTGCCTAACACAAATGCCTGATGTATAGGTGCCTTAAAAATGCACAGTAAATAAACCAGTCTGGCTACCAACTCCACTCTCACAGCTAATGACCTAGCTGAATACTTCGCTGCAAACATTTCCAAAGTTAGAGAGACTCTGAACCTTCCTCACACTCCAGCCTATTACATTTTAAACACTGCCATTTACTCGCACTTGAGTCACACTAGTAAGTGCTCTCTATTGAAGAAGGCTAATCGCTCTTGTGCCCAATCAGACCGCAGCTAGTCACACCTATGGCCTCTCACCTTGCTGAACTCTACAACCTGTCCTTTGGCTCTGCTTGCTTTCCCTTTGTTTTCAAAACTGGCACGGCTGTCCCTAATAAAAAAAAGCAAGGGACTGACCTGAGCATACTGGCTAACTTTTGCCGCGTCTCCTCCCGCACTACTATAGTGCTTGAAAGGGTTGTGTTCAACCGTCTTACCAATTTCTTATACCCGCAACCTTTGAGATCCCTAAAAGCAGGTTTCTGTCCCTGTCACTCTGTGGAAATTGCTCTCGTTAATTGCCGGCTGCCTTAGGCACGGTATGTCACTGTGATATCCTTGATACTCTTCTTGGGATTCATGATCAAGCCCGTTCCAGGATTGAATCCTACCTTGCACCATTCGGTCATCTTTGAGCAACAACACCTCTAACTTGGTGTTCCACAAGGCTCTCTTGGTACTGCTCCTTGCTACACTTCTGCTCTTGCGGCACTAATCTCAACTCTTTGTGGACGCCACCCAAACTCTCAGACAAAATTTTCCAAATGTCTCTGCCATTAAATATGTGATGGCTACACACACTGATGTTTAACTCTGCCAAAACAGAAGTACTCTTCTTCTGTGCCAAACCCTCCTCCTACGTCTTTGCAACAATGCTTTCTGGCCTCTCGACAAGATCATTAACATCGCTACCAGTACTCTTTGAACCCCCTCGCTTCACACCACCTTCCTTGTTGGATGGCTGACAGGACCAGGTTTAAATTTCTTCTCCAGGTTCACAACAGTAAAGCATCACCGTATCTATCCAACTCTATGAACCCTCTCTGTTCTGCCTCCTCACGTTTGGCTTCTCTCCTTGTGCTTCTGCTCGTTCTCTTATTGCTCGCTCCACTTGTATAGACTTCTCTTCCCCTGAAACAGTCCACTGAATTTTTTCAACCTAACTGCAAACCTACCTCACCTCGGAGATACCATCTTAACCTACCTCTCATCTGCCTGCTAGCTAACCATTCCCCTTGCCTCTAACCTGCCTGTCTCACTTCCTCTGCCTCCATTCTGGCACTTCACCCATGGTCATGTCCTGAGCACAGCTGGCTGTATTTTCTACCTGCAATGTTGGCTGTCATATGCCCATTTATATATTGTCCCTGGTGACTGTTCCATTTACCCTGATCCACAACCTTGTTAGAATGTCCCTCCAACTTGCCCCATTGAAAGAAGCTCACTGCTTCCCATCAGATCTGATGTATCATTCACTAAAGAGCAAAATGGGTGGATTGTATGGAAGACAGAATAAAGGATGCATGGATTACAGCAAGGAAGAAAAGGGCAATCATTTGCGGCTGATTGTGGGGGGGCAGGTGCAGAGGCAAGGGGTAGGAACATAAACTTCTCTTTGCTGAATTACAAGAACGTTAGAACAATTTGTGTTTAGTACAGAGACCTTCAAGATAATATCAGTGAAGTAAGGGCATACAAATTTGGTAATCGGTGGATATGAAAGGGCCAACATAAGGGCAATGGTTGAGGACCATGAACTTCTGTGTGGGATACTGAAGCATAGAGTAAGCACTGGCGGAGCTGCTGGGTCCAGAACAAAAGGCGAACAATAGCTTGAAGCCAGGATAAAGTGGAGCCAGGCATATCATGAGAGACACCCAGAATGGTGTGATCTACTGTCCAAAGCTGCAGATAAATTCAATTGTACGAGAGACGGGGATTGCTGTTCAGGCGATTTTTCAGAATTGGCTCTGTGTACAGACTGGAGAACGGGGATGTGTTGCTGAACGCAGCCAGGCTTATGGTCTGAAAATGCTGGTAACTAGGCTACCAGGGGCTACATTTGGATCCCCAAGGAATTTGGTGCCATACAAACACGCCTTTGTGTGAAGTTAACCCTGCTGGAGAATGTGTCCAAATGAGCGTTCAGATCGATTTGGGAGATATTGGAAGCATAACGTGTCTCCTAATTGACAAAGTAAGTTTACACCTGCTCTGGGAATTGCACTTGCGATGAGCAATACAATATTTCCCAGTTCCTCGGGGGCAGATCGTGCTTACTGGTTCAACGTGAAACACCCAGGAGCTGCTTAGATCTCCTGCTAACTGAATGCTTCTGCTTAGGGGTGTGAGCACACAGAGAGCACTCTAAATGCAGAACGAATACAAATATGTATATGGGCATTGGAAAACTCGCCAATGAAAAAACAGGCAAGTAACACTAACATTCACTACTGATATATACACATTCACCTTGTTATGCTCTGCTAAGAGCGCTGACACTTCAATTTACTTAAGTACAGTAAAGCAAGTGAATAAAGAAATAGAACCAGTTAAGTAATCAATAATTTGAGAAAAAGTTTAGCAAACAATGAATAGAACCTTATAATTAAGGTGCTAACCATAAAAAGTCCTTACCTAGCTAGAAAAGGAGGCCCCACAGTCTTTTTTTGGGAGGCTAAGAATCCCTTTATGAAGATTGTACAAGTGGCTTGAGCCAACAACTAGTTGTAGGTGTTACAAAGTGTAGAGAAAACACAGTGGGAAAGTCTTTAACAGACCATCTCCCAATCCAGCCACCTTTGGGGAGACACTGGAGGGAGGGCACCAGGTTGGGCAAGTGAGAAATCGGGCTATGGCTTTCCATCCATACAGCCCTATGGAGGCTGGAGCAAAAAAGACTGTTTACTCACCCCCTGTCTATTTCAAGCTGGGCCCACTCCTGTAGCAAATGGACAAAAAGGTTGACTCTAAAATGCTTAGTGTGCATTCCGCATACTGGATTAGATCGCAGACCCAACAGGGGAGAGGGGGTTGTGGGGTTGTCTCCCGCTCATCCAGTTTGGTATTCTGGGCTGCTGGGGTTTCCCCTGCATACATTAAGGAGTACCATAGCTCAACTCGGGGTGCTGAATGTTGCAGCAAAGTAGCTAACTGGGACCTCTGGCTAGCCACAGCATGGTTCTGAGACTGTTCCATTGGCTGGATTTTTGAGCAGAGGTTGAAGCACCAAGGAAGGTCTTCAGGACATCTGCAAGAGGCAGGGCTTTGCCGGGAAAGTGAAGAAAGGGCTGCCAGCGATCGTCCAGCAACGCGTTTTGGGTCTTCGCAGGATGCTCCTTCGTAGGGGCAATTGTCTCCCAACCAATGATGATCTGGGGAATGGCGGCAGACGTTGCCCTTCAATCTAGAATCAGGGCTGGAGTTGCCTCCCGTCAGCAAGGATCTGCACTCTTCAAAGTGGCTGTCCGGTACTGGACACAGCGTCTGTGCATCGCCATGCCAACCTAGCTTGGGTGTGGACTGGATCCAGACGCACCCAGCCAGCCCCCAACATCCAGCCACACACACACAGATTTCCACTTCACCCATGAAAGCTGAAGCTTTCCTCGGGGGGCCGGGGGGGTGAGCTTTACCATACTTTGACAATCTGGCATCTCCACAGCAGGCAGATTGTCAAACTACAAGTTGCAAAGAACAGGTGAAAGTCTCGTGCCAAAGCCATTTTTGAGAATATGGTACTCTATAATGTCCATTGAGCAGTAACATGCCAAAGTGCAGAAGACTATAAAGGAAATGCCACTAAACTATTTGCGGCCATCTGTATAAAATGTGCAATTAACCACAAAGTTACAGGGCGACAAAAAGTCCCTACTACAATTCACATATTTGTGCAAGACAAACCAAGCTTTACTATGGAGAACTCGGGGATGTCATTTCACCAGAATGCCAGGGCTAGTGGAAGTGACATCATATGACCCTTGACCCCCCTGATGACATCACAGGAAGTGATGTCATTTGACCCCACCCTGAAGTGATATCACGGGAAGCGATGGAACATGACTTTTCAAGCGTTGACAAAACAGGAAGTGGCATCACATAGCCTTGTACACTACGAAAAATATGGTTTTGATATCACTATAATGTGATGTACATTGCATACAAGAATGGATCGCCATATGTATCATTAAGATCAGTGTGTATAGATCCATATTACCAAATTACTGTGAATGCAAGCAGACGGCCAAGGCCAAATGATAATGATGTGTTATTATATAGCACTTACACTTAAGTGATTTATATAGAAACAAATATATACCCAACCTCTGTTGGTACTCATTTATCGACCTCAGAAGGATGAAAGGCTGAGTTAAGGTGTTTAAGAACAGATTAAATCAGTGACTCACCCCCTGAAGTGTGCCTGAAATAAACCTTTAATGAGTCTAGCAATTATTGTATAGAATTCCAGAAAGACACATTATTTGGTATTCCTATTCTTTCTTATTTAGGGTCAGTGCCACATGGTGCTAGCCACAGCCCAGGAGCTTGCATTACAAAAACAAGGTCAGTTGCGACCTCTGGCGACCCCTAAATGACGTCTCTGGGAGAACTGTTCTCCTGCACTGATGTCCATTGGGTGTAATCTGTGTTCCCCTCAAAACAGGTGGGCTTAGTAAGGTAAGTGAAGCAACAGGCTAGACTTGCCTCAAGGTCAGGACATGTTAACAGTGGGGGGGGGGGGGGGGGTGGGTGTCCCATTGATGTCTATGGTGACAAGAACAAACGCTTGCTTACTGTGGATAGAAGGTATGTAAAAGCAGATTCATTGACGTGAGCAGGGTGAAAACTAGGTGAAGCTGAAAGGTGTGCGCTGCTAGTCACTATTGCGAGGTAGCTGCGAATAAAGAGCAGTTTGGGAAAGTTTAGAGGGATCAGATGGAGGACCAGTAATTTAAAGGACAAGCTGGCTCTAGATCAGGTTAGGCGTAAAAAAGGGTTGAGTCCCAATTATTTGTTAAAGGGGGATTGAGCTGAAGTAGGGACTAAGTTGTGAAGTGTCAAAAAACACGCAAAAGAGCTCAATTACCCCACTTTTAGTCCACCTTACACTTGGGTCAGGGACAAAAGTCCCTGACCCATGTGTAAGGTGGATTAAAAGTGGGGTAATTGAGCTCTAGATCAGGTTAGACATCAAGTAAGAAATATAATGAAGATGCACTGGAGATGAGAGTAGATGGTTCAGGGTCTGGTGGAAGCAGTGGAGTTGGCACAGTAGAGCAGGAGCGTCAGTGTGTAAAGGAGTGGTATTCAAACTTTTAGAGGGCATGTTGCTCAGTGGTCAACAAATCTCTTCTGTCAAACGCTGCCCTGTCCTCTACTTGGCAATCTGGTCCCTTTTTTTTTCTTTTTTTTTTCTGCCAATATCTTAACCACCTCCTCAAAGCTCTTTGAAATCAGTCAAGGTCTACACGCTCTGGCTGGGCTCTACTCTCTGACCATATTCTAACTGCTTCCCTCTGCTCCCAAAGCCAGCCGACTCACCCTCGTTCTCACCTTTTGTTCTGCCTCTGAACCATGAAACTGAATGCTCTCAGCTTTTCCCTCCACTAAACAAATTGCAACCTGACTGTATGGCCGGCTGTCTCTATCGAATTGGTGTGTCTGGCGAGTAATTTCAGCACTTTGACCTAAGTCTGCATTGCTCATGCCCACAGCCATAGATTCCCTTCCCCCGGCCCCCCCACTAAAACAGCTGAGGATAATAGGGGGCCTCCACCTGCACCCTTGGCATAAACCCCACTATTTTTTCTTCCCAAAAGGTCAACTCCCTTGCACTAGCTCTGGACTCTGCAAAGTCACATGCATACCCATTTTATCTGTTCTTGGGATTGTCGAGCATTGTTGGGAAATGCACGTAACAGATCGGAGGACATAGAACAGATTTGAACACATAGAATGGATTGAAGTGCGTGGAACGGATTAGAGTGTGTGGAACGGATTGGAGTGCGTGGAATGAATTGGAGTGCGTGGAATGAATTGGAGTGCATGGAGCGGATTGGAGTGCGTGGAGCGGACTGGAGTGCACGGAGCGGACTGGAGTGCATAGAATTGCGCGACTTACATGGAATGGTTTGGAATGCATGGAACGTTTGAAAGAGCATGTAACCCATCATATCGCATGACCACACTTACTCTCTTCTTTACACCACCATGCAACTAGAACACAGAGATACTATGACACCATTCGGTATAGCTGTTCTCATACCAACATCCGCCTCATACTCCCCATCACTCAAACTAAACACTGCTGGTTACACCCCCCCCCCCGAGCCAGGCGTTCTCCTCAGGCCTAACGCAGCCACAATCGGTCTGGATAAATCCTGCCAGGACGAACACATACTCTTGATCTCTCAACCACCACACCTACCTCTAAGAAGCAGCTATTACACGAATGCCACACCAGCTGCACACATATCCGGTGCTCACACGCACCTTTGACTCTCTCTACTCTCTCTACTGACCTGAACTTCGGTTCCCAAGGGCCTTCAACCTACCAGCGCCTTCAGACCATACCAATGGTACATAAGGCGCTATATAAATGCAAAGTAACATAACATAACATAAGAATAGGCGGGCGGGCACAATGTAAGAAAGACTCGATGGAAGGAATGGGCAACTTCCACATTTTAATTTTTTTTGTCTGCCAATCTGAATGCCTGCACCGGGAGCGTAAGTCATAATGCTAATGAACTGCCCAGGTGGACTGACTGCCCGGCGCCACTCACAATTAGTAACTGCCACCTAGGAAGGCTCATCTGAGCCATCATTGAGGTAGGTGCACTTGAGCTGCTTTTAGTCGACATGCAACAGTGCCACAGAAGAACCCTGGCACCCAACAATATCCCAAGCCAGTAAGGGAAGGACAGGTGGTCAGAACAATATCCCAAGTCAGTAAGGGAAGGACTGGTGCTCAGAACAATATCCCAAGTCAGTAAGGGAAGGACTGGTGATCAGAACAATATCCCAAGCCAGTAAGGGAAGGACTGGTGGTCAGAACAATATCCCAAGTCAGTAAGGGAAGGACAGGTGATCAGAACAATATCCCAAGCCAGTAAGGGAAGGACTGGTGGTCAGAACAATATCCCAAGTCAGTAAGGGAAGGACAAGTAATCAGAACAATATCTCAAGTCAGTAAGGGAAGGACAGGTGGTCAAAACAATATACCAAGCCAGTAAGGGCAGGCAAGGTGGTCAGAACAATATCCCAAGCCAGTAAGGGAAGGACAGGTGGTCAGAACAATATCCCAAGTCAGTAAGGGAAGGACAGGTGATCAGAACAATATCCCAAGCCGGTAAGGGAAGGGCAGGCCAGGTGGTCAGAACAATATCTCAAGCCAGTAAGGGAAGGGCAGGCAAGGTGGTCAGAACAATATATTTCACAGGTGAGGGAGGCATCAGGCAGATAACTTCTCCAGTTGCCCCATGTAAGTGAGGAGGGTTAGCTAATAGCCGCACCTATAGAGTATTCTGATGGGTTGCAGAGCTCATACCCACTCCCCCGACCATGGCTCCAGCAAATGAGAGAGATACTGTGCCCCTGTTGTAGGCACATGGGTCAGCAGACGGCCTGGTTTAAGAAATAGTGGTTTCATCGGTTGCCCTAATAGGCTAGGCTGGACCTCTGGTTGCACGGGCAGGTGGTACCAACCTTGGCGCTGTGGGGACCCCTCAGGTGGGGGAAGGGCTGGCATACAAGGATGCACAGCGGGCCCAGCCAAACTGAAGACTGCCATTGGGAGAAGGTCAGGACATTCCTGGATGAGAGAGGTATACGGGAAGAGTATGCGGTTCCACGCCTGGTGGTTCTCTGGGAACATTGGGCGGCAGAAGATCAGCTGCTCTGGTTTACTGCACAGCACCTTAGTGAGAGGTGGAGAGTGGAGTTCACGAGGCATTTGGCAGAGTCTGGGCATCGCACTGTGTCTCCAAAGCTTGCTTTGACTCCTCACTCCCCCTAGTAAAATGTGGAGGCACTCAGCAGTGTCTCCAGACATCGCCTCTCTGGGATTCCTAAGCAAATGCTCTCTAAGAATATATATTTAAACAAATGGAGAGAACACTCAGGATATATTTCAAGACACAGGCTTGATTGGTCAATTCTGCCTACTTAATAGAAGCATCGCCATTAAAACACACACAATACAACTGAATGCCATTTGAATGAGATTCTTGAAAAGCGCTGATCTCTAAAGAAATTAGGCACAACACAAAAAGAGCGAACCCTTAGATCCTGGCGCCAGTTTCCCTACACCAACCACAGTAAACAACACGCATTAGCAAAGCCAACAGTGCATGGACATGGGATAGGCATTGGCCACCCAGGGATTGCCATAATGGTACAGCTTGGCCACAGTATCACAACAGCAGGCAAATGGTGTGGTTACCCGGACATATGATAGCAGTACCTGGCAAATGCCTGTCTAATGCCCATTGAAAGAGCCAACACAGTTGACTGTGCCAAAGCTCATTTTAGCAGGAATTCCATGCAAGAAACAGATACAAGGGCACACATCTTGTTTACAAACCTAGTGGCCAAAGGCCCACTTTGTTAAGATGTATCTGTCACACTAGGACCTGCTTTATGGCTGCTTGTAAGCCATTACCTTTCATAAGTCTGCTTAAGAATGAAATGGAAAGCCCATACAAGGCCATAGTTTAATGCTACTGTGTGATAGAACTAGCGCAAACAGATCTCAGGAGAGTCTGGTTTTGGCGGCGAGGAACAGCCATAAGGATTAGAATGGTCATGGGAGGTGGTCAATGGGTGGGTAAAAGCCAACAAACACCTACAAGCTGTGCGTTCCCCCTCCGCCCCATCACACTCCTATCTGTGCTCATGTGGCAGGAGTTTGGGTAGGACAAGCAGGGACCCCATACATGATACAAGTGAGCTATGTTCAACAAACGCTCCCCCTTATGCACAGGTCCTGGTGACTGACGTACGAAGCTGCAATGAGAAGCCAGTGGGAGCCCAGAAACCTCTGGTACCACAATGCGAGTTCGAGCTGATGCTAACATGGGAAACGGCACTGAAACACTTGGGGGTAGATGTCCACATATTTTGGGTGCAAATGATGAAATGCCGTACTGCATCTGATCATGTGTGCCTCCTCCAAAAACGATGTGCCCACTTTTCAAAATAATTAGAATGAGCGCACATTTGCGCAAATTGTGGGCCATTTCTGCTCTTTCTAAATCACATCCTATATCCAGGAATGGAAGGCGCTTTAAGATGCACAGAAAACAAAGACTTGTTTGGAACAGGCGCAGGGGGTTGTGCATTGCACGAGAGGAGCAATCCTTAGCTTTGCATGCATCTTTTTATAAGTCACACAGCAGCGGTATGAATCGCTGCTGCCCCACTTGCATTTCCATCCCCCAAACAGGGATGGAAATGCCCATCTTGCTTTGTTTACATTTGGCCCATCACTGTGGAATATGCTCTCAGCACCCACGTGGGTGCTGCCAGCCTGTCACACATTAGTGATCTTAATTGGCGCCTTATACTAATGTGTGCAAGGTGGCTGGCCAGCACACATTTTGTGCAATGGAAAAGCCCCAAAGAAGTGCACAAGTCACCTTTGGGAGACGTTGATCTGCGTGTTTCTACAATTAACGTGAATGGAGAAAAAAACATCCACTGCACTTTTTTCATTTGCGTTCATTTTTGAGGGTCAGCCCCAGGCTGCTTGTGTTCCCCTGACCATTGGATGCTGAGCGTCCTAATGGCGCTAGCCCAGCAACCTCAGGGCTTGCTGTGCCATGAAGGATGCCATCAGGGTAGCAGAAATGCGGGGCACAAGGTCTCGACTGTACATTGTACCACCATTGCGCTCTTCCTTCCCTCCTCCACTTCTACCCCCTGCATCCTTTGCCAAGAGGACGTGGCACGGGCACACCCTGGCATTTTTCTCCCCTAGAGCACTGAATCGGGTCCTTGCTGCACTTTACATCACACCAAAAACGAGCAGCATAACATCACATCTGTCATCACATTGCATGGACCGCCACTGGCGTTTTAGCATTCTATGCAATGTCACTGCATTACATTTTTCTAATGCACTTGCACGTTCTGAATACCCACAAGGCCTAGTAGGACGGCCTCTCTCTTTCATTGTTATGTTTGCCTTTCACTCCCATGTTCCTTCCCTGTTGCCCTGCACGCGCTTTGAAACGCAATTTACTTGATGTATAAGCGCCTTACAAATGCACAATAAGTTAAATAAATAAATAAATCATGTAATTGTCACTGGCATAGCTTTTGGTTAAACCGTTTCTATGGTATTAATGCAAGGGTGCCCCACCTGCTATCCACACAAATGGCCGCAGCGGCCTATGCGCTCCCATCGGCCCCCCTCAATCGGCCGCTCCCTGACGACCCTTGCGGCCATGGCAGAGGCGGAGGGGCTGGCACACTTCATTAGCTTTCTGATTAGTTTCATTGTCTTCTAGGGAACGATGATTAATTTTCCTGATTAAGGAGTCCCTGAAGAGAACGCTGCCCTGGTGCTCCTAACATCTAGGCCATGTCAGCCAGGGCACGCGCCTTAAATGATGCAGGGCTGACACGTAGAAACAACGCACCTCGGTATTTCTCCCCACAGCCAGACACACTCCCATTCCTGATAATGCAAGCCATCAGCTGCCCCTGCTGCAGCCCATCTCCACCCTTCCCAATCACCACCCATTCTACTTTTGGATGCTGTCTCCCAGGGGCCGAATCATCTAACATTTACACAAGTGCAAAAAAGTGAGCAAATGATTTGATACTACAAAATGGAGCAAAGCAGTTTTGTCAGCGTCCATATTATCTAAGAAAACGTTTGCATGAGGCCAGAAATGAATCAGACATTTTTTTGTACTAGGTTTGTTGCATAACAGAAAACAAATGGTGTTAACTACATTTCTTGGCATGTTAGGCAGCAAACATAGTTAATAAAACAACCTGCTTCAATTTTGCCCCAGTGATTTTTTTTTCGATAAAACCGATTGGAGCTAAAACTGCTTGCTCATCATTCTGTATGATCTAAACAGCAACATTGGTGCTAAAGACGTTTTCCCCACTTTTTTGGTCAAGTGTAAAGCTTTGATAATCTGGACTCAGATGGGCCAGTGGGAGTAACACAAAGTTCCCAGCTCTGTATGATTGGAGGTTTCTCCAGTCCCAGTACTGCACCAGTGCTGCTGGCAAGACCTCCACGCATCCCTGCAGCCACTGCCTGCACCGTTTCAAATGCAACTGTTGAAGTCGTGGCAACGCTCACAACGGACGTGGATTATGCAAACTCAATTCATCAGATGTTATGCTGTCACGTGTTGTTATGATATAAAGCTGTCATACTGCACCAGATCACCTAAAAGAGACCGGACGTGCCACCGTGTGATAGGAATGTATTATCCTTGCCAATCAGGATTAAAGAGCACAGGTGGGGTCTGCTTTGACACTAAGTGGTAGGCAAAAGAAGGTTGTTACATGCATTGCAGGTGTGATGCTTTAAGATGTGGCCTGGCAGCACAGCTGCAGAGAAACAGATAGGTGAGTATTAGCCCTGATTTTTTTCATGCTGTCACTAAATTACGTGTTGGTCATTTTTTACTTTAAACGTCCATTTTAATCACCCACAAAAGTGCCTTTAAAGTGGTGTTGAAATGTGATTTGCGTTGGACTGAGTTTCAACATAACACTGGCTCACAGCACACCTTTACAACCAAGTGGGGCCCGACTCAGCCATTTTGTTTCTTCAGTTGTGCAGTTTCCTTGTTACCCCCCAGCACAGCGGAAACCTGGAAAGGATGACATTGTTGCAAGGTGCATCCTCCCAGCGACAGGGCTACATTTGAGGGGTTTGGGGCAAGGCAAGAGGGCGTGCCCCGAGGTCTGTGGGTGTGGTAGGGAAGGGGGTTCTGCAGAGGTGGTATAAGGCACTGAGGGTGTAGTAGGGTGCGGCAGTGCTTTCATTTTCTCCTAGGGTAGATGGATTACACTGTGTTGATGCCGGACTAAAAGCAGGACTGCGCGCAGGGTTCACCAATAAATCATTACAGCCAGGCGCATGCAATGAAATGATGAGCGGAGGCAATATACGTCTGATATCTTTCTTTATTCAATCTTAACTGACCTCTCGAGGCGGTAACCCCTCCTCTCATACCACGTGGGGCACAGCCTACTTTCTACCATCATAGATAGAGGACTACTCCTCTGAACACGTAACGGCAATAGAGGTAGGACATTACATCTTCCCCCTCCTTGAACAAACACTTCCCTGGTGTTCAGTTGGATTCTTCAATCCATCTGATGGGTCTGCGGATGACCCTCTTGGACGGGCTACGCACCAGTGGGGCTGATGTTGCCAGTGTGCTGTCACTTTCACTGCCGCTGTCATCCGCGTCCCTTTCCTCTTCAGGATAGCTAGAGTCGGTGTCCGAGGAGTCACTTCCCGATGTTGTTGATGCGGTGGCGGTGGTGTCGGTGCTGTTGAAGGTTTTGAAGAAAGATGAATTTCTAGTGATCGTGCTATTGGGGCTAGAGGCGGTTATCATTGACCCTTGAATGTGAGTTACTCTCATGGGATCTGGCTTGAAAGCAGGCATGTCCTTCGTGACTTGTTTTTGTCGTACTAGTACTTGGTCGCCGATGCAGATGGTGTTGGGTCTGGCATTTCTTCGTACATCTGTGTATTTTTTCATCTTATCCTTGCTTTCTTGGTCTTTGCTTCTGGCTTTCTTTGTGTGTGAGGACTCGTCCCTCTTTTGCACATGATGGGGAAGTCGTGTCTTGATAACACGTCCGAACATTAGCATTGATGGGCATTCACCCGTCGAGCTGTGCGGTGTGTTCCGATATTCTCGCAGCAAAGTGCAGATGGCTTGCATGAACGATCCATTTGTGATGGAGCAGATTTGTAGGGTACGCTTAAGGTTTCCCATGAAACGTTCTACCATTCCATTCGCCTGGGGCCACAGTGGCGTGAACTTGTGGTGTTGAAAACCGAGATGTTCTGCGAACATTGCGAAGTCGTGGCTCGTGAAAGGAGGACCATTGTCCGACTTGACTCTGGATGGTATGCCATAGTCAGCAAATGTTTTGTCCAGTGCAGGTATGATGGACTGTGCACTGGTCGAGTGAACCAAATGTACTTCTGGGAATCGTGACATTTCATCGATGATTACCAGGACGTATTTGCCGTTTGCCAGCGGGCCAAACATATCTACAGCTACTTCATCCCACACTTGCAGCGGCATCTCCGAGGTTTTGAGTGGTTCTGGAAACGTGCGCGGTGCCACCACATGACATGCTAGGCATTTCCGTAGTAGCTGTTCTACTCGCTCGTCTATGGATGGGAACCATACCTTGGTTCTTAGCTGCCTCTTGGTTGACACGATTCCTCTGTGTCCGGCATGAGCAATGTCTAGTATCTGATCTTGCAAGGTTTTTGGGATGACTATTTTGTTTTCTTTCAGTAGTAGTCCTTCCGGTGATGTAGATAGCGTGTGACGAACTAGTTTGAATGTGCGGAAGTGTTGTTCCTCTTCCGTAGACAAGGAGGATGCTCCTTTCGTGTTGACCTGCCATTGGTTCGATTTGAGGCAGGTTTGTACCTTCTGGAGTAGTCCGTCCTTTTGGGTCTCTTCAAGCAGTTGTGCTGTGGTGATGTATTTCGGTAGCGCACTGCTGATCAGGTATCTTAGATATTGATTTGCTTTGTGTGATTGGCGCTCGTCATGGGCCGGGAGTGGATAACGTGATAGGAAGTCGGCGGGATTATTGTCTTTGCCTGGTCGCTGTATTATCTTGAAGGAGTATTCTCTTCTTTCTTCCCGCCTTCTCCCCTCTCGTGGCGTGTCATGGGATGAGCTTTGAGATTGACGTCTGGATACTGTGGGTGACTGTCTCCTGCGAGATCTCGGGCTTTCTTTTGTTGCAAATCGGTCTGACCTCCTCGTGTCCCGGTGCACTTCAGTGGATGGAAAGAACTTGATATTTCTGCATAGAGATTGGAAATGGTTTTCACCTCCGCACTTGTCGCAGTTGTGTCCTATGGCAGGACATGGACCAACGTGAGTATATTTGAAACCGCACCTATAGCATTTTTTTTGTTCTGTGGGACGTGGTGCTTCTTTGGATGTTCTGATGGGGCATATTGAAGCCGTGGAGGCAGACTGGGTGATTTTGATGTTGTCAAGTGATTCTGTCTGTTGCGTGAGGGCAGCGTCCGCTCGAGCGAGTTGCAGTATCTCTTCTAATGTCCTGCTCTTTTGTAATAATTTCTTCCTGAATTCTTGAGAGGCACAGCCGGCGATGGTTTGGGATTTTATTGCTTCTTCCATTGAATATCTATCGAAATCACAATATTTCGCTCTTTTTCTAAGACGCATTACAAAACTGTCCATGTTTTCGCTGCTGTCCTGTGTGGAAGTGTGGAAGATATGACGTTCGTAGTCAACATTTCGCAACGGTGCGAAATAGGCATTCAAGGCGTCGATGATACCTTGGAAGGTGTCTGTGGTGGACTCAGGCATTTCAAAGACAATGTCTCGTACCACTGGTCCTAATGAGTGGAGTAGGATTCCTCTCAGTCGGCGCTCCTCCCTCACCCCTGATGCATCTATGTAAACATGTAGTTCTTTGAGCCATCTGGCCCATCTGGGGGCAAAGCTACTTGTGTCTGACATGTCGAAAGGCGGCACGGCCATTAGTTGTAGCGATTCTGAGCCACAGTCATCTTTGTGGGTGGCTTGACGGGGCGTGGAACTGGAAGAGGGGCTCAAGCTGCCACTGTCTGGGTTGTCTTCAGACATGTTTGTTTCCTGTCTATGCCCAGATAAACGTCTTGGAGGCTTGCCGTGTAGTTTTCAACCCCCCTCTTTGAACAAACACTTCGCTGGTGTTCAGTTGGATTCTTCAATCCATCTGATGGGTCTGCGGATGACCCTCTTGGACGGGCTACGCACCAGTGGGGCTGATGTTGCCAGTGTGCTGTCACTTTCACTGCCGCTGTCATCCGCGTCCCGTCTTAGACCCCATCTGGCGATCCGGGGTGGCATTCTCGCGGTCGGCTTCCCATAGATGGTGGTGAGGGCCTGGTGATCTGTGATTATGGTGAATGGGCGTCCATACAGAAATAGGTGATAGTGCTCACATGCCCACACTACCGCTAAGCTCTCCTTTTCCGGTTGAGAGTATGCGCATTCTGTCTTGGAGAGGCTGCGGCTGGCATAGGCTACAATTCTTCTTGGTGAGTCAGGGGGTGCACCACGCCTGGATTGTGCTAATATTACTCCTAATCCAACTGGGCTCGCATCTACTGTGAGTTCTGCGTCGAAGTCGGGGTCGTAATAAGCCATGCAGGAGGCTGTTGCAATTCTTTTTTTGATTTCTTGAAATGCTTCTTCGCAGGCATTTGACCACTGGAATTCCTGATGTTTTCCGGTTAAATGTCGAAGAGGCGTGCTTACGGAGGCGAAATCCTGTATGTATCGGGTGCAATAGCTCGCCATTCCCAGGAAGGAGCGTACTGCTGAAACTGACGTAGGTGTGGGTGTCTCAACCAGTGCTTGCACCTTTTCCGGGTCTGGTTTTAGACCATCCTTTGAGAAAATGTGTCCAAAGAATTTAAGAGTGGATTTGCTTATTTCGCATTTGTCCGGGTTGAGTGTGAGGTGGGCATTTTCCAGTGCCATGCAGACTCTCCTCAGTGTGTCATCATGACTCTCTTGTGTGATGCCGAATATCAGAATGTCATCCGAATAATTTAGGCAGTTGGGAATGTGTTTTATCACTTGATGTATTTCATTTTGGAATATTTCGGCGGCCGACGATACTCCAAAGCTGAGTATTTTGTATCTGAACAGACCTACATGCGTTGAAAAGGTGGTGATGTACCTCGAGGTAGGGTGTAGTTCTAACTGATGGTATCCCTTATTCAGGTCTGGCTTAGAGAACACTTTGGATCCATGCAGTAAATGCATCATACCAGTCATTCTTGGGGCCAGGTGTCGTTCCCGCTCTATGGCTACGTTGGGGGCCCTCATGTCCACGCAGATGCGAATGCTGTCTTTGTTGTCTTTCTTCGGCACGGGTACAATGGGAGATACCCAGGGGGTTGGTCCTGATGCTGGCTCTATGATGTCCTGCTGCAATAAGGATTGGATCTCGTCCTCCACATGCCTTTGTATGTTTAGTGGTATGCCTCTGTAGTGCTGTGCTGTCGGGGTTATTTGGGGGTTGATATGTAGCTTTACTTGTTTGTCCTTTAACTTGCCTTACCCTTTGAACAGAGCGGGGAAACATTTGTTTTATCATGTCTTTGGGGCTGGTAGTGTAGGCCGACATTATTTGATACATGATTTGGATGAGTCCCATTTGAATCGCAGATTTGAAACTCAAAATGCTGCCACCTGGTACATCTCCTTTTATGACGTATATTTTGATCGTCTGACTCTTATCTTTGTATTGACAGTGTGCCATGAACATCATAGATAGAGGACTACTCCGCTGAACACGTAACGGCAATAGAGGTAGGACATTACACACTGTGCCTGTGTGTGCTGGTGCAGAGGATGGGCTGTTGCAGGAGTTATGTGTGGTAGGGGTGGGTGTTCCACACAGGTGTGTGGGTAGTGGGGATCAGGGATGGCCTTAGGGTAGGGCCGCCCGGGCGGCCGCCCGGGACGCCCTGCCATTAGCGACGCCCTACCCTTAGCCCCCTGCCACGCCAGCTCCGGGGAGTCTTCAAGGGCTCCCAGAGTTGGCGTGGTGGGAGAAGGAACGGCAGGCGTCCTATTGAAATTAACAATAGGGCGCCCGCCGTGCCTATTGAAACATGTGCCCCTCCCACCCGCATGACATGGGGTGCGCTGGGTGAGGGCCGAGGCACCAAATGTTTGTTTTGCTGCCTGGGGCACTGCGGCTTCTAAGGTCGGCCATGGTAGAGATGGGGTACCAAAGGGCTTATATGTGCAGGTGGAAGGAAGGAGGAATATCTGTGGGGTGTGTGACGCGTGTAATGGGCGTGATCATATTATGCCCCGTTGAGTCGAGGCAGCTTCCTGGAACGGATTTCCCTGTAGCACATGGCAGCATTTCCAGCGTACTTGCGTTACAGAGGAATAATGGGTGCTGACCATGTAAACAGGTGAAGGGCACTGTTATTCACCATTACTGCCCTTGAATCCTAAGTATGATGGTGGCATCAGTAAAATCTGAAGTTTTAAATGCCTTGGACCACAGACGCATGGCTCCCTCTGACCACATGGCCCTCCTTTGCAGCGCATCCCCTGCTCCAGGCGCAAAGGGCCTGATTCACAGAAGGGTTTTACAATGGTGCAATCCCATAGGAAAACGCTCTGTGAATCAGGCCCTATAGTGCACTGGCCCGGTCAATATCAAGCCATCCGTGGTTTACTGTGAAGACGCCTGACACAGTGAGAGTTGTCCAGTCCGTCTCCCCTGCACCAAAACCTCCTTTGATGGGCCAACCACAGCATTGGATGCCAAATTGTGCCTGCAAGTACCAAATGCAGCCCTATTGGCACGGAAAGAAGTAAAGAAAGAAGCCTGGCATGAGACTGCCTGCACTGGTTCCTGCAGAGAAGAGGCCTCCAAAGATGTCCACTGAAAGTGTCAGTCTCTTGAGCCTTCATTTCAAAATTCGGCCATTGCACTTGTCTCCCTTCTCTTTTGAGGGCAGATTACTTGCCATGTGCTACTTTCTCAAGGTGTGTGCGTAGCAGATCATTTTTTGTGCCAGCAGCCAAACCCCGGAATCTTATATAACTTTCCAGGATTTGTGCATTGAAATGGATTTCTCTTTGATCATTCCTTCAATTGCAGAAATTAAATGAATATTGTAAAACATGTAACCTCAATCACTACAAATCCCACGGTCCCCATTCTTTCTGTCTTACCTTATAGCAGAAAGTCTATGTAAGTACCCACCTTTTTTTTGGTAATTGTATTTTATATAGCGCCTTTGTCCAAAGCGCTTTACTTAAGAAAAGGTCATTGGTACATAAAATCAGTAATGCAAATCAATGTTCAAATACTGCCAGTGACAATCAGGGGACTGAAGCAAGTGAGTTTTTAAAGAAGAATGGAACAGAGAATAAGAAGTAATGGAACAAAGAGAAAGGGGGAAGCTTGGTCCAATGTAGAGGAGCGAAGAGTTGAAAAGAACTGAAAAGAACAAAAGTGGGATTGAGCACAGGGAGGACGGGGAACATTCAGTTTGAAAAGAGCAGAAGAACGGAGAGAGCGAGGAGGAGAATAGAATGATAGGAGAGATGCAAGATAGCTGGGGGCAAGTCTGTATAGAGATTTTAAAACTCTTTGCGAGAATATTCTGTTTCTGCTGTGCCCACACCTGTGTGAGAGGGAAAAGGGGAGGACAAAATGGCTGAAATCAGCTATGCAGAGAAAATGGCAAATTCGGGGCAAAATCTGCCTGCTTCACCAATTCCATGCATAGTGTAAAATTGGCAATTTTCAGCATTTACCCACTTAGGCAGTCACAAAACAATTTGCCAGAAATGTCGGCCAAAACCACACAAAAATCAATTTTTCGGGTGGGAAAATGAAATTCAACCAAAAAAGTTGAATCAGAAAAAAAATTGCTTTGCTGGGGAAGCAAAACTAGAGGTGAATTTCACTGATTTCACTTATGGCACAGATGACAAAGAAAACACTCTGAGTCTCAAAGACAGTTCAAGGGTCTTTATAGAGATCTTTGTGGGGTTTAGGGCCATCCCTCTCTCTCACCTCGCCATGACCCCACTCCCTAACCCATGCATCCGTAACCCCAGGTAGTGCTCTCAGATCTTGACCCATGCTAAGTTCTGGCTCAGTGTAATGTTGTTTTTCCAAAATGCAGTCTAACAGACTCCCTCAGAGACTTACTAGCATGCTCTATGCTCAACAAAGGTTAGTGTCATAATGGGGTCCTGTCTTTCCACTGCTCCCTAGGATTCACCTGGTTTCCCTCGTGACCACCCGTCACCGTACCCATCTACGCTATCTGCTTTCAAGGGTGCGAGCAGATGCTTTGCACCACGCTGTCTCAAAATGGAGATAAAAGGCTGTATGAAGAGATTAGACTGGGGATCTAAAAACCCTACATCCACAGAAGCAAGTAAAAGCTCCTCCACAGGAGATGCCGCCAAGGAAGCAACCCTTACTGCGCTGGGTTTTAAGGAGCTCATGGACAGAAGTTGGTTCCAGAGTAAGTGATGTTAATGAATCTGTGGCTGAGGTATTCAGTCACCTTCCTCTTTGAAAACGACTACAAATATGCCTGACGATTGTAACGTCCTAATGGCCTTGCAGGATGAATGCGGCACGGGGCCTGATGGCTCTGCAGATTCTAAAATGTCTACTCAACCTCTCGCTTCTTCAGTTGTTGACCACTCTCTGCAAGATACTGCCTTGATGCAATCCTCTATTATGTAATATAATATATGCTATTTATGAGTAATACTAGTGTAAGAGTCCTAGGGGAATGCCCTAGTCATGTTTCAGGGTCCAATGGTACATATAGTTGCCCTGATAGAAGTCTGGCTGCTGGAACTCTTACAACCTCAAACACTCTAATTCAGCTATCTCAGACGAAACCCAACCTCAACATCAACATCATGTTCAATGCCACCGAGGGCCAGATTCTGAGCTGGTGACAAAAAGTGTGTAGGAATACGGCATTCTCCCCTCCGGTTTCTGCCACCATCATTCTGAGGTGGGTGGAAATATTGGGGGGCGAGATGTCATGCTTTCCAGGAGCAAAAGCTGCTAAAATCACACGCTGTGTAGGAAACATGTTCACCAGTGACATTGCGAGCATTTCTTAGTAGACTGACACTTTTCAAGTTTAAGAAAGTTTACTTATACAGTGTTTATAAAGGGAAAAAGTGTGCATTGGAGTTTAACAACACCTCAAATGTGTCGTATATTTATTTACTCCTTTTTTCTCGTGCTAAAACGGTGCTGCTGGAAGGAGAATCCACTCCATGTGGCCACCCTGCATTCCTGATGGTTGCTAGGGCGGTTGCCAAGCCATAAATCAGGCAAATACAAAAGCTGAAGCTTTCCTGTACCTGCACCACATTCATTCATCGGAATATGGTGTTTGTAAGTAAAGTGTGCCACCTTCATGAGGAACACTTTCTTCCATGTGCATGCACCTCGGAATCAAGCCCTGAGTCAGTGTCTGGTATCACTCTGATTGAAGGATCTTCGCTCGCAGTTGCTGAGAGTCCCACTTGTGCCTCCCAGTGCATATTCAACCCACGTGATGATCTAAATATCTTAGCTTTATTTTTAGAGAGTCTGTTGGACACTCTGCTGAACTTAATTGCAACAAAAAAGGGCCAGAATTCTATGCTATAAAGTCTTTTTGACAAAGGTTCTAAGAACTCTGGCATCTATCAAATATGTTCTAGCATGTTTCATGCTCTTGAGCTGGAAAAACAAAGAGGTTACTCTAGTTCATGGCCAAAGGTTTGAGATATGCAAAATGAATCCTATGGCCACTAGTGACTCACAAATTACCACAGAGGGTCCTTCATTGTAGCCAACAAGCACCCTTGATTTAACAACTTCTTCCAGCAAAGCTCTCATCTGCAATTCTTGTGCTTGGAAGTGGCAATAAAAGAATTGATCAGAAAGGTTACACATGTGAGGGAAGAACAGATTCAAGGACATATTTTTCTTGAAAAAAGTTTGGATGTGATACATTCCTTATTGCCGCAGCACGCAACAATAGATCAAAAAGGGTGTCCAGTCATTTGGTCGAATTAAAACTGGTCGAATGACATTTGGTCGACGCAATTTGGTCGAAAACCAAATGGTCGAATTTTTTTTTTAATTATATATTTATTTTTCGGGTTTTCGTTTTTTAAAAAAAAGGGGTTTTTTTAGAAAAAAAAGGGGTTGGGGGGGGGGGACCCCCCCCCCCAAAAAAAAGGAGTGAAAATAAAAAATAAAAAAAATTCGACCATTTGGTTTTCGACCAAATTGGTTCGACCATTTGTCTGGTCGACCAATTTTTTTCTACCAAATGTCTGGTAACCATCAAAAAGCACTCCAGTGTAGATGGAGTAGCTTGGTTTAAGCACAAGGAACGCAAGCATATTATCAGAGAATTCCTGCCCCAGGGGGGCCTTCTGTTCAGAGGATCAGGTTGTTTGTGAGGATGAAGAATCCACTGCACTGTGTGAGAAACCTGAGGGTATTCTCCCTCCCATTCCCTGTGGATCTTCTGCAAAGGTGGCCAGGGAAAGGCCATCTCTCTTGGATCCTGACCCTGGGGGTGGACAAGCGAGGGAGGATCACCTAGGTGGAGGATCCTTGGGGATCGGTGGGAGCGTGCCAGACAGTGAGACATGGTATCCCCTGTTTCCATTCCACGATGAACCCTCAGTCCATGAACACTTTACAGGGTACTATCAAACCCCATCCCTTTCTTCTTTGTAAAATAACCTTCAGGTAAATCATCCCTATAAAGGGACAGGGAAGAGAACAAGAAGGAGAACATCTCCTTATAGGGGCAGGTTAGACCCACATGTCCCTCCTCTGGTTAAATCAAGACATTGTCAAAATACATCCTACCGTCCTCCAACCTATTCCCAATCTTCCCCACTGTCACACACTCCAACTGTACTCCACTCATGCCCTATTCCTCCTTGTAAATACCCACTAAGTACTGAGAAGAGAATGAGGCAACTAGGAACAATGCACACTTCCTATGACCAACACCACTCTAGTACTGAGACGAAGAAGAGAGGTGTAAGAGCATGCAGTACTGAAGGTCAGGTATGTCTCATTAATTGGGCTCATTATAGCCAGGCAATTCAGGTTAACAACACACACTTGAGGCACCTTAATAGGTGTCAGGTGTGTAAAGGATGGCGAGGCAACTGTGTAAAGAGAGAGGGAGAAGGGGAGAAGGAGAAAGAGAAGGAGACTTTACTTTTGCGTTGGGTTGGAGCGAGACTAGGCAGTCTGAAGACCGGCAATGATCTCAGAAGACATGTAGGACCCGAGGGGAACAGGTCGCTTGGCGTTGGCAGGACTGGGAGCCTTCAAAGTGCAAAATGGGCAGACGGAGCTACCAAACAGCTGACCTGCCACAGAAAGGAACTGGGAGCATAGAGAATGCGGTCTGTGTTTGTTGCAAGGACCTGTAAAGCCGGCGTGTGCAAGGACGTGCCCGGCTAGTGAGCAGAACCAAGACGGTCTGCTTCCCGACTATGGAAGAGGTGAGCGGAAGCAGCTGGGACTGCTGCTGGGGAGAAACAAACCTCTGGTGAGTGTCAGAGGATACGGGAAGACCAAAGTGCTCCTATGGAACCGCAGGCAAGTAACCATCTACAAGCACAAGTGAATGCAAATTATATTGAATGCCAAACTGAATGGAAACTGCTATTTGATTAAGAAGAAGTAATTGTGAATACCAAACAAATATTTGGACATTAGATCGACATAGTGAATGCCAAATTGTTTATCAGCAACAGCAAGTGTGAAATTATTCAAATATTTAAGTATTCGAATTACAAATGTGAGGAAGCAGCAACATTGTGAACATAACTACAGCAAGTGGCAAATTGAACAAATAATTAAGTATTCAAATTACAAATGTGAGGAAGATGTATGAACTTGTGGCAAAGCAAAGGCTGGTGCAGTAAAGGGTTGCACTAGCCAAAAAAAAAGCCAAGCATGGAAATCCTGAAGCCCTCTGCAGAAGAGCCTGTGAGGGGCCAAACAAACCTAAAGGGGCGACTTATGGTTGTCTGGCCTGTAATGGGTGGTCCGGGCGATCTGACAACTGCAGCTAGACCAAGGAGCTCTCTACTGTGAAGATCATAATCATCCTTATGCAAGCCAAGCAGAAGCACAGGGTTCCTGGCTGCGTGACCTGTGATGGGTGGACCATGTGGTCTGATAACTGCGCCTAGGCCAAGGAGCCCTCTACTGTGGAGATCATAATCATCCTTATGCAAGCCAAGCAGAAGCACAGGGTTCCTGGCTGCATGACCTGTGATGGGTGGACCATGTGGTCTGATAACTGCGCCTAGACCAAGGAGCTCTCTACTGTGAAGGTCATAATCATCCTTATGCAAGCCAAGCAGAAGCACATGGTTCCTGGCTGCGTGACCTGTGATGGGTGGACCATGTGGTCTGATAACTGCGCCTAGACCAAGGAACTCTCTACTGTGAAGGTCATAATCATCCTTATGCAAGCCAAGCAGAAGCACAGGGTTCCTGGCTGCGTGACCTGTGATGGGTGGACCACGTGATCTGATAACTGCGCCTAGACCAAGGAGCTCTCTACTGTGAAGATCATAATCATCCTTGTGCAAGCCAAGCAGAAGCACAGGGTTCCTAGCTGCGTGACCTGTGATGGGTGGACCACGTGGTCTGATAACTGCGCCTAGACCAAGGAGCTCTCTACTGTGAAGATCATAATCATCCTTATGCAAGCCAAGCAGAAGCACAGGGTTCCTGGCTGCGTGACCTGTGATGGGTGGACCATGTGGTCTGATAACTGTGCCTAGACCAAGGAGCTCTCTACTGTGAAGATCATAATCATCCTTATGCAAGCCAAGCAGAAGCACAGGGTTCCTGGCTGCGTGACCTGTGATGGGTGGAACATGTGGTCTGATAACTGCGCCTAGACCAAGGAGCTCTCTACTGTGAAGATCATAATCATCCTTATGCAAGCCAAGCAGAAGCACAGGGTTCCTGGCTGCGTGACCTGTGATGGGTGGACCATGTGGTCTGATAACTGCGCCTAGACCAAGGAGCTCTCTACTGTGAAGATCATAATCATCCTTATGCAAGCCAAGCAGAAGCACAGGGTTCCTGGCTGCGTGACCTGTGATGGGTGGACCATGTGGTCTGATAACTGCGCCTAGACCAAGGAGCTCTCTACTGTGAAGATCATAATCATCCTTTTGCAAGCCAAGCAGAAGCACAGGGTTCCTGGCTGCGTGACCTGTGATGGGTGGACCATGTGGTCTGATAACTGCGCCTAGATCAAGGAGCCCTAAATGATGACCAGCAAAGAACATTGTAAGTAAGCCACTGAGAACTGTGAACTAATCGAACAAGCAAGACAGAAGGCAGATTAAGTGAACCTGTTGTTTTCTTGCATTGAACATTGATTGAGTGACATTAGAATGAGTACTGCATTGAAATCTTGGGGAAGGGAACCCTGCGAATCAAACAAACTGAGAAGTGCTGTCTTGGGGAAGGGAACCTCAAGATGTTGTTTTTGTGTTAACTGTGCCATATTGAACTTGGGGAAGAGAACCTCAGGGCCTGGTTGAACATTGGTGAAACAAACAAATATTGGAACTATATTGAGCTTGAAATAAAAAGCCCAAGAAAGACTGAAGCTGAGAGCAGCTGAGATTTTACTTTTGAACACTATTTTGGTTAGGAGGAACCCCACACTTTGTTTATTTCTAGATGTGAGAGCAAGCATAGGGATTGTACGGAGACAGAACTTTGATTTGGACTTATAGATACAAAGTTCCCTTTGTTTTCTTTAAGCAGGAGAAATCCAAACCTTAGTTATAGGGCAAGTTAAGCCTTTAGCCATCCTGACATGTTAATAAAGTTATTTGAAACGTGAGTTCTGTTGTCTGTGTCGCATCTCTTGATACCATGCCTGTCTCACAAATGATCGATAAAAGAGCTGATTCTGTTGTCGACCAAGTGCTTACTCCTACAGCTGGGAAATATTCAGTCTTAAATTCTAAATAGAGTTGCCATTATGGGATGTGAATGTCCCAGTAGTCCAATTACCAGTGTACAAAGGTGCCTTATGAGAAGATTTGAGAAAAATTCGGAATTAAATAAATGACAGCAATATTGATGCTGGTTTAGCACAGTCAATTAATGAGGAAACCCGGTCATTAGCCCCTCACCTCACACAACATTTTGAATTTGGACAAGTATTCAATTGCCAACCTAGCCAGATCCTTTGGAAGGCTGAAGGAAAACAAATGTAACCGGCACATTGGAAGAAATATTCCATGGCAACAAAAATGGCTGTAAACAGGCTCTTCTTAAGATTCTTACAAATGCTGTGAGTCTGAATGAGGCATCGTTTTTTTTCTAACGAATGTTTACTGCATTTTCCAAATCGAAATAAGAAGAAAACAGTGAGAGCATGAGCATCATTAACCAACACAAAGGACCAATGGTTCCCATTAAACACTGTCCCAATTCCCCTTTCTCCCCTCCTCCTCCCCTGTTCCCCCCCTCAACCGCCCCTGTCTAGGCATAGTTCCAAACACAGGTGACGGATCTATTAAACAGTACACATAGTCAACCCACAATCAGTTCTGTAGCCCTTGAACATCTGCCATAGTGATTAAGAAAGGGAAGCAATATCGCCTCAATATTATCCCTCGTCTCATCAATTAGATGCGTCGGGTATTCCATAGAGTAGATCTCCCTTGCCCGTAATATCCATTCTCTCTTTGATGGTATTGTGGGCCTATTCCATTGCTGTGCAACACAACCTCTGGCAGCGATCAGTGAGGTGTGGGACATATGATTCATGCTGAACTCTTCTTCCTCCTCTTCACTGACTCCCAGTAGCACCAGCATTGGGCAGAAAGCCCTGTGAATCCTATTCAACTCCCTCAGCCAGGGCATTATTTTCATCCAAAACATCTGCATTTTGCTTCATCCCCTTCACATGTGCTGAAAATCTGCCTGTCCCGGGCTGCATTTCCAGAAACCATGATTAACCCCTGGATACATTCTTGCTAGTTTAATCAGAGGTTAATGCCATCTATGCTATGCAGTGTCTTAATAGACTGCCACCTAGATTGTAGGGATATGACTGCCTGCAATGACTTGCGTCACATTTTCATCCAAAGTGAATCCCATATCCTCAGGACCAAATCCCTTCCCGAACGGACCCTTTGCCTTAATCTCTCTCGTGGCTCAGCCTTTAACAATTCCTTATATATTCCTTGTCTCGGGATGATAGCTCAGGGGCAACCTGCTCGCCTTGGAAGTAAGACGACACGGAGCAACACAGGTTCGATCCCCAGGTCTGCGTTTGGAAACATCTGGGCATTAAGCGCGTTATAAATAACCTATCATATCATATCATATCATATCATAGGCTAGCAATCAGGCCTCTGTACTCCCTCTTTAGGAGCACAATTGTTTCAAAAGGTAGTCAGGTCTCTTTGGATAATGTCCCCTCACCTTGGGTCAGTGAGTGCACCCTTCAGCTGTAAATAGCGAAAAAACCGGCAGGCTCCCAATCTGAAGGCACTCCCCCAATTACCCCACTGACAATGGTCCTGCCTTTCCAAGCCCACCTCATACCATTATTGGAAATCGGGGGCTCATTCATACCAATCAAGCAACGGGGGGCTCATATGCAGCTAAGTGGTGGGAGCCATAACGTAAGCCATCGTGTTCCTCTCCACTCTCGCTAATTATTCCACAGGCCTGCCAACATAGGGTGTGCAGGCACACTTCTGGGAATCTTCTTCTGTGGGACCCAAAGCCAGTCCCATAATGAAACTGGGTGTAGCCCTGCCCATTGTTTGGATGTATACAGATCCAGATGATCAACTAGAACCCTAAACTTGGCTGCCCTATAGTAACACATCAGATCCAGGAATCCCAGCCCGCTCCCCTTCTTCCATGGGGTGAATAAGCGTTTGATGTGCAATTCTCGTCTTACCTCTCTTCCCCCGAGAAATTCAATAAAGCCCCATAACCCTCTGAAGAAAAGCATCAGGGATCACACTCAGGATCATCTGGAACAAGAATACAAACTTAGATAGTAGAGTCATTTTAATAAAATTCAACATGGCCATCCAGGACAGCTGCATTTTCTCCCATCTGGCCAAATGCTACCTCACCCTTGCCCACAGGGGTAAAATGTTTGCCTCACATAGATCAGTAATAACCCTCAGGGTCTGCACCCCTGGATATCTAAAGCCATTTTCCTCCACTACGAATGGCAGGGTCTCCAGGAACTCCCAGTAACATTCCTGTAACAGACGCACCAGAATGACCACTGACTTATCTCTCCAGCCCATGAAGCAGGGATGGGAGGGACTCTCTTGGGTTAGTAACATACAGCAGCGTGTCATCAGCAATAAGACTCAATTTATACAAGTTCCCCCAACACCACTGATATCACACTCGTTCCTAACACTAGCCTCCCAACGCTCCATAACCATCTCATATAGCAGTGGAGATAGTGGCAGCCCTGTCTGGTCCCCCCGAAAGAAAGAGAACGAGCTTGATTTAACTCCATTAAGCAACACTTTTGTTGAAGGTGTTAAGCACAGTGCCCTTATCCAGCCCTGCCATGCATTCCCAATCCCATATCCTGGAAGACAGCCTTCATAAATGACCAATTGATCTGATCTAATGCTTTTTCAGCATCCAAAGAGAGCAGTGGAGCTCATCCCTGATTAATCTCTCTCGAGGCAACAGGATCCAGCCTCTTCCTCAAGTTGTCCGCATCCTGTCTTTACGTACAAACCCTGCCTGGTCCCAATGGGCCAGCTTCGGAAAGACCACTTCCAGGCTGGAAACCAGTATTCGAGTACATAACTTGGCATCTATGTTCAGCAGCGAAATCGGTCTATATGGTGAGCTCTGTGACGGATCCTTACCCTTCTTGGAAATTACCGTTATCAAGCCCTTAAGGAAAGAGGGGGTATATCGTATTTGCTTCCAATACTATTGAAGACCTTAGCGAGGGACAAAGCTAGGAAGCCTATAAACATTTTGTATAAGGATGACATAAAACCACCCTCAATGGGGTCCTTCCTAGGTTTCATACACATGATAGCCTTCTTTACTTTCCCTACCGAGATCTCGGCTTCCAGCTCCTCCATTTCTGCCAGTGCCAGAGAGGGAAGAGTTAGACCATTCAAGTAGTCCTCAATCTCAGAACCCGGCACTGTATCCTCATTTCTGTAAAGATCTTTGTAAAACTCTACAAACTGTTGGAGGACATCCTCCAGGGAACAGATTAAATCACCCCCTCTGTCTCGCAGCTGGTCCACCCGCCTTTCAGATTGTTTCCCATTGCAACTTGGTCGCCAGCATAGTTCAACTCCAACCATCACTTTTTTCTTAAATCCCTGCTTAGTGTATTTCACATGCACATTTCCCAGGAGGATAAAATGCAACGCTTGCCTCTTCTCCCTAATCGACTGAAGAGTACTGTCCGCCATATCTCCTAGCTTTGTCAAGCCAGCCCGGAGCTGAGTAATGTCTTCTTTCAGTCTTTTCTCAATCAGGCCCCTCTCCTTTTTACTGGCCCCCTCAGCTGTAAGGAGTCCCCTGAAAGTGACTTTCGCTGCTTCCCACACATATCTCTGCTGTACCTCCCGTGTATCGTTCACCACAAAAAAAAGACATAATCAACCTCTCTAGGAGCTATCTAAACACCCATCACTCATGGGAGTGTCATTGCAACACCACCCTGAGCATCTATACCTCTGACCTGCTACAGCCAGTGTTGCTAACACTTTCTGACGATCCAACCAAGCTATTGTTTCCACCTGCACTGTACTTATGAACCCACCATATTCGTCAGATATGAAGATATGATCTATTCTTGTGTGTGTCTTATGCAGTGGGGAGAAAAAGGTGTACCCTCTGGGCTGATCATGTGTAGACCTCCATTTATCCATCAAATAAGGATCCAAAAAGAGATTCGAGAACTCCTTGCAGCCCCTCTTCCGGGCCTTGTGGGTATCCACCTTATCAGAGTTCCAATCCAACCCAGGGTCCTGAATCATATCGAAGTCACCTCCCAAGGTCACACGACCCTCCGACCACTGCTCCACCGATGTGAAGACTGTTTTAAAGATCGTCATTGGGCCTGCATTAGGAGCATAGAGAGACACTGAGGTAATGCACTGTGTCCCTTAGGATCCCTTTACCATGAGTATCCTACTTCCCAACATCATCTTAGTTTGGACCTCTTTCAAGGCGTGTGCTTTCACGAGGACAATACCAACTCCACCTCTTTTTCTCCCCCAATGACGCCCAAAATGTCTGACCTATTTCTCTACTGAATAGGCAGTACTCCTCAACCTCATTTTAAAAAGTGTCTCCTGCACAAAGAGAACGGACAGGTGCAGCCTCCAAAACTCCCTAAGTAGAAGGGAGCGCTTATGCAGTGAATTGAGGCCCTTAACATTCAGCGTGGCCAGCCTAAAGTCATCCATAATCCTTGGACCAAGCTACCTGATACGACCTAATGTCTTTCAATGCAAGCGAAAATGGCCCCTGTGCTGCCATGCCTAGAAATACAGACTCCACTCCCCTTCACCCACTACATGTCCCCAACCTTGGAGAACCTCACCCATCTTGAACATAACCAACATAATCAACATTACAACCAACATTTGGTCCCCCATTATAAAGAGACATCTGGACATTCCGGGGCCACCTTGGAGTACGGGTTATGTTCCCACTCCGGTTACACTCCTAACCTTATAACCTTAAAAAGCTCCATCACATCCCTACAAATAACCTTTTAGCGATAAACACTTTCCCGATCAGGTACCTCCTGGTCAGCTGTACAGAGATCCCACATGGCCCTCCCTTTAGCAGTATCCATCACCCTTGAGTTTTCGGTGTGTAATTTCCGTAACTTGCACACTCCAGTGACTTTTTTTCTTTTCACCAGGCTGTGCAAACGCATTGATGATTTGTTCCAGTTTCTTCGTTAGACCCTCTATGGCTGGTTGATCGGTGGCGTTCCATAGCTCTTGTTGCAGTTGTTCAGCAAGGTATCAATCTCTTATATTGTACTGATCCCCGCGGAAGTCGAAGGACAATCCAAAGGGACATCTCCAGCGATAGCGGATCTCTTTGGACTGTAGCCATGCGGTCAGAGGTCTACATTTCCTTTGTTGGCCAAGAGTGTACACTGACAAGTCCTGAAACAACTTGATCGAATGTTACTCCCATTCCACTGTGCCCATTTCTCTTGCCTCTCTGAGGATAGCCTCCTTGTCTACATAATTATGACTCTTGATCACCACTGACCTGGGACCCATGCCCGTTCTTGCACCTCGATGTACTCTGTCCAACAGAATAGTCTTAAATTCCTCAGACCCCAATATCATTTTAAACAAATCGCTGACACACTTTTCCAGTCTCATGATGTTTCCCCTTCTCCCTGTGGGTGGCTGCACAGCTGAATGTTGTTCCTCTGCTCCCTATTTTCAATGTTGTCCATCTTGCTTGTCACCTCTGTTTCCTGCATTTTCACCTCCTTGATCCTCACGTTCATCCTTGTCTCCAAGATATCCACAGAATGCTGTTTGATTTCAAGGGCCTGCACTCTGTCTTCGCCCATCCCAACCCTCTCCTTCACCACAGTTGACTGAGCTTCCACTTAAGTACCTTTATCTCTGAAAGGACACTATGAGTGTCCATCTGTAGAGCCTGAAACCCTCCAATGTGTTGTGCACCATGTCCTTCTCCACTGCACATTCCGCCACAGGGTACACCACCATATCTTGTTACGTGGCTCCTGAAGTTCCCAAGCTTCCTGGTTCCAATGGTCTCTTTTTCCACTCTTGGAACGGGATTGGGCACCAGAGATCTTTCGACCCCCCACTACCATGACAGGATCAGTCCTGTAGGAGACCAGGGATCTAAGATGTAATGGTTCCTTGCTGCTTCCCAAATGTGCACCATAGCACAGTCTGACTCGCCTTTCCACGGACCTTGCTGCATTGACAGCTGTGCGCTAGGCCTCTGCAGCCGGTGTCCTGTACTGATGCTAATCGGTTTGGGTGGTATCCCTCTCCATACGTGCACATAGCTACCACAATGAGTCCCAACACCTCTGAAATACAAAACCTTAACATCAGGGTCCACACGACCGCTCTGCTCTTGCTGGGGAGGGCATATCCAGTGCCTCCCTCCTGTACGTGCCAAAGAACCTGGCAACACTCAGGCTCACTGACGCAACTCGCACCAGCCTCCTCCCAGCAGATGCTGAGGGCCTCCTAGTATACCGAGAGGGTGACCGTTGACTCCGACACTGGAGTTCTCCTTACTCTGGTCGCTTTGAGGCCTCCCATCAAGCCCTGGCGTGAAGCCGCTCCTCTACAGCTTCCAGGGCTTCATGCGTCGGGCTGAGTTGGCATAGATTTTTTGTCCTGTTTGTCACCACAAAGGTCTAGATCTGTTGCCAGCATGTCAGGAGATACAAGCATCATACACCACTGCTAAGGGTCCTTTCCCATGGATGCAATGGAGCTGTTCATGCCATGTCGGAGTGGGGAAAAGCTGTTCACACAGCCATCTTTCTCTGCATCCCCCTGGTGGTCTCCATGAGGCATCGTTTAAGGTATTTGACAACATGAGAATGTTGTCTGACTGTGTGAATTGCAGTGGTTGCATGGTCCAGGTTTTATTTTCTGACCCTAATAAGAGAGCGTGCACTTGGGACAGGTGAGAAGTGGTGGCAGTAGAGGAGGTTGATGTGTATCTAGGCCATGCTGTAAAGCACTGCCCTTTGCACAACTCATTGTATACTCCTGCATGCAACCTCAAACCATTTGCAAAGTGGAGAAGGTGACTGGACCTCTATTGGGACAGATGATTGCAGGTTTTTCGATCCTGCAGTCCAACAAAAACTTGAAGAGGTTTTAGGTTTTAAATCCTCTGCGACAATGTCAAAAGCCTCAAAAGAAAAGGTTTATTGCTGCATACATTTTAAAAAACTGGGGTATTCTTGACAACAGCTGAGGCAATGTCTCATGGCTGAAGGAGCTAAAACCATCTCTTGGAACATAGCTGGTCTTAGCGACAAAACTGCTGAACACCACTGGGTAACTTTTATTAGTAATTTTAAAATGTGGTGCTTGCCCGAGTACCTGGTCTTTACGCCTTTTCACAAAAGGCACCACAAAGTAAAAGGGATAGAAAGAAAGGAATTTCGATGGCGTTAATCCGCTAGGGTTTGTTTAACAATATTGATTATATCAATAACTTAAAGTATGGCTTCCTGGCCTTAGAGTTAATCTCTGAGAGAAAGGGCAAAGGAGTCATGGGTTTTAGTTCATGTATATCTACCTCTGGCCACCCAGGCTTAGAAAGCACTATGGGAAGGTGATTATTTGGAAAGGCTATTCCATAGCCCTGGAGATAAGATTCCACTTGTGATGGGGGATTATATGCTACAATTTTAGGCTCTCAGATTGAAGCAGCTGAGATAGGTGAGCATGTGGGGGGTCATTCCTTTTTAAACTCTAAAGGGAATGAGAGTGCTGGAGTCTTGGATAACTTTCTGATAAGATGTCTTCCTTGTGATCTAAATTGTTGTTTTTCTGAAGATAACCTCCTCATCCTACTTGTGTATATGGTAGACACTTTTTGACAATTAACCATGTTTCAATTGATGTTTTTAATATTAATAGTTGTATTGGCTTTAAAGATATTAATCAATTACAAAGTTATCAAAATCCTAATTTTTCATTTAAAATATTTAATCTGAATATTTGATGAAAAGCTCAAATTTGACTCTGCATGCATGTAAGAGTTGTATTCCTAGGAACTCTAAGAGTGAAGATGAGAAGGTTGTTGATGTTTATGAGCTTGTAATTGGATGAGAGACTTGCAAGAATGAAATTGTACAAAGTGAAGGGAAGGTTTTAGGAGTACAGTTGCTAGAGAAATATATTGCACTATGTGACCTCACCACTAAAATCAAGACTCTAATCTGAAAAAAACAATTTAAAAAAAAGCATGATGCTTGGTTTGACAGCAATCATCGAATGGCCAAGTTTTGACTATACAAGTGCCGTAATTCTAAAGAAATATGTAATGAGAAGAAGGCTGAAAAGAAAAAAGATTCTAAAAGACTAATTAGGTGGAAAAAGAAGTCTTTCCAACTAAAACAATAGGATCAGGGTTTGAAAACCCTCAGAGGAAAGGATACTCCATTATTGTAGAGGATGGCAGCTAAAGGCACTAATGTTGCCTCAAGCCCAGTGGATAGTCCAATCCCGATAATACGTTGTCAAGGAGTTCCCCCGTTCTCACCCGAGTTCAATCTTTGCTGGATTCCTTGATCAATGCCTTCTTGCAGACTGATCGAGTCTTGAATAAGGCTGCACGAGTCTCTTCCGACTCCAGCGTGCGTTCAAAGTTCCAGGATGCAAGGATCCAGGAATCCGGGAAATTAACAGAGTGCGCTACTGGCACACGAGTCCAGGAATCAAGAAAGGAAGGAAAGGGACTAGGAATGGGGTAGGCTGGATGAAGCAAGGGAAATAATACCGCGAGCTATGGAGCACACGTCTGGTCGCTACTTCGCAATAGCATTGAGACACGCGCAGCCGCGGGAGGCGTGGTCTATAAATAGAACGCGCTACGCCCAAGGTGTAGAGCGAGGAAGGTGTTTCACAGTGGACGGCCATGTTGGAAGTACAGGGGAGTGTAAGCCCCGTTGAGACAAGGACCAGGAAGTCCAAAAGGGGCGTGTTCTGTAGTTCATGACAGCATGCCTCCTCCGAAGACCCGTTCCTCTGGGTTTGCCTGGGTGTATAAGGTGAAATCTTCTAAGTAGTCGAGGGGCCTTGAGATTAGAAAGTGGTTCCCAGGTTCTTTCACTAGGAGGATATCCTTTCCATTCAACCAGATATTGAAGCTGACCCCGTTTATACCTGGAGTCACATATTCGGGATACTTCATATTCCAATTGGTTGTCGACCAGCAGAGGAGGAGGTCGGCAGGATTTCCGGGAGGATTGGGTGTAGGGTTTTAATAAGGATGTGTGAAATACTCTGTGAATTTTCTTCCAGGAGTCTGATAGTCTGATCCGGTATGAAACTGGATTGATCATTTCCTTGATGGGAAATGGACCATAGTACCGAGGGGCCAACTTGTTTGGCCGTAGATGTCGGGGTAGTAATGTCGAGGACAACCAGACTTGATCACCGATTGCATAAGAAGGACCTGGTCTTCTTTTGAAATCTGCATACCTCTTAGTCTGTGTTCTGGCCCTCTCTAAGTTTTCTTTGGCCTCCTGGTGTACGTTGATGAGGGTTTCTATCCAGGAGTCGACAGTAGGTACTGGCGTAGGATGAGGGAGAACAGAGGGTAGAATCGATGGATGGAAACCTTTGCTACAATAAAAGGGGCTGGTATTAAGTGCTGAATGATCGGAATTGTTGTAGGCGAATTCAGCCACGGGTATCAGGAGCGACCAGTCATCCTGAACCTTGGTGGCGAAACATTGAAGATACTACTCCAGGATCTGATTAGCATGTTTAGCATGTCCATGGGTGGAGGGGCTGATCCAAGACTCATAGGGACAACGCCATGTCTAACAAACCTCCAAGGCTGAAGAGTAAGCAACCCACATTAGAGGAATACACAAAGATGCCACCAGGCCAGGAGGGAGCCAGGAGCAAAGACAAAGCCCAAGTTGGGGGCAGTGCCACCATGGGTGCGAATCAGGAGGTCCTCGAAGCGATCGCCGAACTGAAGGTGGCTTGGGAGACCAAGCTCGAACTGGCGGTGGCAGAACTAAAAACAGCACTGGAGCTCCAGGTCGGGCAGTGCAGGAGGATGTGAATCTGCTACAACAAGATGTAAGGTCTCTGGCGGAGCGCACAGAGAACCTCGAGAAGGAGGTGGGCCCTAACACGGCAGACTGTGCTTCCCACCGGTCGGTGCTTCACGCCCTGGTACAACGAGTGAGTACTCTGGAGAGTAGAGCGGAGGAGGCAGAAGGACGGGCCCGGAGGAATAATATCCGTATTGTTGGACTACCAGAAGCGGCGGAAGGCCATAACCCCACGGACTTTGTTGAAACAATGTTGCTACAAGAAATCACCGGAGGAGTGCTGTCTCTGGGGTTCATGGTGGAGAGGGCACACAGGGCCCTAACGAGGAGACCACCACCAGGAGACCCACCTAGGCCGGTGATCGCTAAAATACTTAACTACAGGGATCGAGAAAGGATTCTGGAACATTTCCGTAAGGGTGGGACAATACAAAGAGGTTTGTCAAACATAACTGCTTACCCAGATTACACCCTGATGGTGCAGCGGAGCAGAATTAACTTTGGGGCAGTCAAAAGGAGATTGCGAGAAGCGGGTCATAAATACATGCTGCTTTACCCGGCCACACTTAAGGTTTTTCATAAGCACAGAACCTTGTTTTTTGACACTCCGGAAGAAGCCATGGGATGGCTCGACACGCAGGGATGCCCCCAGGAGTCGGACGTCCGGACAGGAGAAGGAGGTGATGTGGATAAGTAATGAACGAGAGGGGCACCATGGGGTCTCAGGACTTAAGACTATGGTACTTGAATATAGACAATCATGATCCGTAAATATTGCGATTTAGACTTTAACTAGGGGCCTTGCAGGACCAACCTGTACATCTACCATTTAAGTTTAGTTAGGTCGCCGATAGTGCGGTGACGCCCTGCTGGGGTCTTGCCCGGGATACCAGGGTAGACCCAAACGTGGGGGAGCCTGAGATCCAGGGATGGAGCTGGGCAACAGTTGGGGTTGGGGTAGGGCGGGGAGGAGGGAGGGAAGGGGTTGTGTGCTGTGGTTTGTTATGGTTGGTGAAGAGTTATGGGGTAAGCCTACACCTCACGGAAAACGAGATGAACCATGGGAGACCTTAAGATAGTCACTTGTAACGTTAGGGGGCTCAATAGTTATCTAAAGCAGAACAGGTAATGATGTATCTATGCAGGCAGAAAGTGGACATAGCCCTGTTACAAGAGACTCATTTAATGAAAGATAAACTGGAAGTGATACGGAAAAAATGAAGGGGGACAATGGTGGGGGCAACATACTCTGCCTATGCAAGAGGGGTGATCACATGGGTAGCCCCGCATGTTCCGTTGCAGTTGCTGGGCTCGCAGATAGAGGCAGATGGTAGGATGGTGATTATGATAGGGATGGTGGAAAACAGAGAGATCTGCATTGTTAATACTTATGCTCCGAACCAAGATACAGCTGCGTATTTTAGGACACTGTATAGTAAACTCAGTGGCAGCGTGGGGAGGGCCATACTGTGGGGGGGGGGGACTTCAACTGTGTGTTGGACCCCACCGTCGACAGATCAGACACTAAAATAGTTAGACCCACCCCGGCCGCAAAGGCCCTACATGCATTACTGGTGGAGTTTGGGCTTGCAGACGCATGGAGAACATGCCATCCACAGGATAGACACTATTCACATTACGCGGCCCCACAGGGCCTACATACATGATTGGACTATATATTTGTCATGCAGGAGTTGCTGACCGAAATACCGCAGGCGGAATATAAAGCTAGAGCCTCTCAGACCACTCACCATTGTTGCTATCATGGCAATGCCGACCCCCTAGGGGAAGGATACCCACATGGCGATTGCGTGCAGAAGCTCTTAAAGACAGCGTATTTAGGGAGGATATGCGAGAGGAAATATTAAGTTATTTTGAAATAAATACTGGCAGTGTTAAGACAGCGGGCACACTCTGGGAAGCCTTTAATGTAGTGGTGAGAGGAATAGCCATAGCCAAGTCTAAAGGACTGCAGGATGGGATTCTGACCGAATTACAGGACTCTGAGAAGGAATTGGAGAGGGTATTGGAACAGGGCGGTAACACTAAGGCAGATATAGAAAAGGCTTTGGGCCTGCAGCAGAAATGTGCAGGATATTGGGATAGATTATGCAATCTTAATTATAAAAAATACATAGAAAGACAACATCCGGGAGTCGATAAACCAGGAAGACTCCCCGCATGGCTTTACAAAAACGAGACCCCTAGGCCCCCAATTAGGACAATGGTGAGAGATAATGGCGATGTGGTGGATACACAGGAGGGGGTTAACCAAGAATTTGTGGACTATTATAGACGCTTGTACGGAGACGAGGCGGGAGACAAGGAGGGGGAAATAGAGAACATACTGGAAGACATTGGGCTACCCCAAAATAGTGTAGAGGAGAGAGAGGAGCTAGATTCCCTGATCACTCTAGAAGAGTTAGAGGAAGTGGTGAGGCAGCTGCCCACGTGTAAAATCCCGGGAACTGACGGACTCCCAAGCAAATTTTATAAGGCATATAAAGCAGAGATTCTCCCACCACTGCTGGAAATGCTTAACGAGGCATATGAAAAAATTATAAAGAATAATTCTTCCAAAAGAACATGAGCAATTTGTTCGCCGGAATCACTGCACGAAGCGGTCATTGTGCCACTCCCCAAGCCTGACAGGCCTGGTAGCGACTGTAGTTCCTATAGACCCATATCGATGTTAAACCAAGATAGTAAGATCTTAACAGCGGTGTTAGCAAACAGAATGAAAAAGGTCATAACCATCATACTGAGGTGGGGGGAAATATTGGGGGGCGAGATGTCATGCTTTCCAGGAGCAAAAGCTGCTAAAATCACACGCTGTGTAGGAAACATGTTCACCAGTGACATTGCGAGCATTTCTTAGTAGACTGACACTTTTCAAGTTTAAGAAAGTTTACTTATGCATTGTTTATAAAGGGAAAAAGTGTGCATTGGAGTTTAACAACACCTCAAAGGTGTCGTATATTTACTTACTCCTTTTTTCTCGTGCTAAACCGGTGCTGCTGGGAGGAGAATCCACTCCATGTGGCCACGCTGCATTCCTGATGGTTGCTAGGGCGGTTGCCAAGCCATACATCAGGCAAATACAAAAGCTGAAGCTTTCCTGTACCTGCACCACATTCTTTCATCGGAATATGGTGTTTGTAAGTAAAGTGTGCCACCTTCATGAGGAACACTTCCTTCCATGTGCATGCACCTCGGAATCAGGCCCTGAGTCAGTGTCTGGTATCACTCTGATTGAAGGATCTTCACACGCAGTTGCTGAGAGTCCCACTCGTGCCTCCCAGTGCATATTCAACCCACGTGATGATCTAAATATTTTAGCTTTATTTTTAGAGAGTCTGTTGGACACTCTGCTGAACTTAATTGCAACAAAAAAGGGCCAGAATTCTATGCTATAAAGTCTTTTTGACAAAGGTTCTAAGAACTCTGGCATCTATCAAATATGTTCTGGCATGTTTCATGCTCTTGAGCGGGAAAAAAAAAAAAGAGGTTACTCTAGTTCATGGCCAAAGGTTTGAGATATGCAAAATGAATCCTATGGCCACTAGTGACTCACAAATTACCAATTACCACAGAGGGTCCTTCATTGTAGCCAACAAGCACCCTTGATTTAACAACTTCTTCCAGCAAAGCTCTCATCTGCAATTCTTGTGCTTGCAAGTGGCAATAAAAGAATTGATCAGAAAGGTTACACATGTGAGGGAAGAACAGATTCAAGGACATATTTTTCTTGAAAAAAGTTTGGATGTGATACATTCCTTATTTCTGCACGCAACAATAGATCAAAAAGCACTCCAGTGTAGATGGAGTAGCTTGGTTTAAGCACAAGGAACGGAAGCATATTATCAGAGAATTCCTGCCCCAGGGGGGCCTTCTGTTCAGAGGATCAGGTTGTTTGTGAGGATGAAGAATCCACTGCACTGTGTGAGAAACCTGAGGGTATTCTCCCTCCCATTCCCTGTGGATCTTCTGCGAAGGTGGCCAGGGAAAGGCCATCTCTCTTGGATCCTGACCCTGGGGGTGGACAAGCGAGGGAGGATCACCTAGGTGGAGGGTCCTTGGGGATCGGTGGGAGCGTGCCAGACAGTGAAACATGGTATCCCCTGTTTCCATTCCACAATGAACCCTCAGTCCATGAAAACTTTACAGGGTACTATCAAACCCCCTCCCATTCTTCTTTGTAAAATAACCTTCAGGTAAATCATCCCTATAAAGGGACAGGGAAGAGAACAAGAAGGAGAACATCTCCTTATAGGGGCAAGTTAGACCCACATGTACCTCCTCTGGTTAAATCAAGACATTGTCAAAATACATCCTACCGTCCTCCAACCTATTTCCAATCTTCCCCACTGTCACACACTCCAACTGTACTCCACTCATGCCCTATCCCTCCTTGTAAATACCCACTAAGTACTGATAAGAGGATGAGGCAACTAGGAACAATGCACACTTCCTATGACCAACACCACTCTAGTACTGAAACGAAGAAGAGAGGTGTAAGAGCATGCAGTACTGAAGGTCAGGCATGTCTCATTAATTGGGCTCATTATAGCCAGGCAATTCAGGTTAATAACACACACCTGAGGTACCTTAATAGGTGTCAGGTGTATAAAGGAAGGCGAGGCAACTGTGTAAAGAGAGAGGGAGAAGGGGAGAAGGAGAAAGAGAAGGAGACTTTACTTTTGCGTTGGGTTGGAGCGAGACTAGGTAGTCTGAAGACCGGCAATGATCTTGGAAGACATGTAGGACCCGAGGGGAACCGGTCGCTTGGCGTTGGCAGGACTGGGAGCCTTCAAAGTGCAAGTTGGGCAGACGGAGCTACCAAACAGCTGACCTGCCACAGAAAGGAACTGGGAGCATAGAGAATGCAGTCTGTGTTTGTTGCGAGGACCTGTAAAGCCGGCGTGTGCAAGGACGTGCCCGGCTAGTGAGCAGACCCAACACGGTCTGCTTCCTGACTATGGAAGAGGTGAGCGGAAGCAGCTGGGACTGCTGCTGGGGAGAAACAAACCTCTGGTGAGTGTCAGAGGATACGGGAAGACCAAAGTCCTCCCATGGAACCGCAGGCAAGTAACCGTCTATAAGCACAAGTGAATGCAAATTATATTGAATGCCAAACTGAATGGAAATGGCTATTTGAGGGAAAGCACCTCACATTGAATGCCGAACTGAATGGAAACTGCTATTTGATTAAGGAGAAGTAATTGTGAATACCAAACAAATATTTGGACATTAGATCGACATAGTGAATGCCAAATTGTTTATCACCAACAGCAAGTGTCAAATTATTCAAATAATTAAGTATTTGAATTACAAATGTGAGGAAGCAGCAACATTGTGAACATAACTACAGCAAGTGGCAAATTGAACAAATAATTTAGTATTCAAATTACCAATGTGAGGAAGATGTATGAACTTGTGGCAAAGCAAAGGCTGGTGCAGTAAAGGGTTGCACTAGCCCAAAACAAAGCCAAGCATGGAAATCCTGAAGCCCTCTGCAGAACAGCCTGTGAGGGGCCAAACCAACCTAAAGGGGCGATTTATGGTTGTGCGGCCTGTAATGGGTGGTCCGGGTGGTCTGACAACTGCAGCTAGACCAAGGAGCTCTCTACTGTGAAGATCATAATCATCCTTATGCAAGCCAAGCAGAAGCACAGGTTCCTGGCTGCATGACCTGTGATGGGTGGACCATGGGGTCTGATAACTGCGCCTAGGCCAAGGAGCTCTCTACTGTGAAGATCATAATCATCCTTATGCAAGCCAAGCAGAAGCACAGGGTTCCTGGCTGCGTGACCTGTGATGGGTGGACCATGTGGTCTGATAACTGCGCCTAGACCAAGGAGCTCTCTACTGTGAAGATCATAATCATCCTTATGCAAGCCAAGCGGAAGCACAGGGTTCCTGGCTGCTTGACCTGTGATGGGTGGACCATGTGGTCTGATAACTGCGCCTAGACCAAGGAGCTCTCTACTTTGAAGATCATAACCATCCTTATGCAAGCCAAGCAGAAGCACAGGGTTCCTGGCTGCGTGACCTGTGATGGGTGGACCATGTGGTCTGATAACTGCGCCTAGACCAAGGAGCTCTCTACTGTGAAGATCATAATCATCCTTATGCAAGCCAAGCAGAAGCACAGGGTTCCTGGCTGCGTGACCTGTGATGGGTGGACCATGTGGTCTGATAACTGCGCCTAGACCAAGGAGCTCTCTACTGTGAAGATCATAATCATCCTTATGCAAGCCAAGCAGAAGCACAGGGTTCCTGGCTGCGTGACCTGTGATGGTGGACCATGTGGTCTGATAACTGCGCCTAGACCAAGGAGCCCTAAATGATGACCAGCAAAGAACATTGTAAGTAAGCCACTGAGAACTGTGAACTAATCGAACAAGCAAGACAGAAGGCAGATTAAGTGAACCTGTTGTTTTCTTGCATTGAACATTGATTGAGTGACATTAGAATGAGTACTGCATTGAAATCTTGGGGAAGGGAACCCTGTGAATCAAACAAACTGAGAAGTGCTGTCTTGGGGAAGGGAACCTCAAGATGTTGTTTTTGTGTTAACTGTGCCATATTGAACTTGGGGAAGAGAACCTCAGGGCCTGGTTGAACATTGGTGAAACAAACAAATATTGGAACTGTATTGAACTTGAAATAAAAAGCCCAAGAAAGACTGAAGCTGAGAGCAGTTGAGATTTTACTTTTGAACACTATTTTGGTTAGGAGGAACCCCACACTTTGTTTATTTCTAGATGTGAGAGCAAGCATAGGGATTGTACGGAGACAGAACTTTGATTTGGACTTATAGATACAAAGTTCCCTTTGTTTTCTTTAAGCAGGAGAAATCCAAACCTTAGTTGTAGGGCAAGTTAAGCCTTTAGCCATCCTGACATGTTAATAAAGTTATTTGAAACGTGAGTTCTGTTGTCTGTGTCGCATCTCTTGATACCATGCCTGTCTCACAAATGGTCGATAAAAGAGCTGATTCATTTGTCGACCAAGTGCTTACTCCTACAGCTGGGAAATATTCAGACTTAAATTCTAAATAGAGTTGCCATTATGGGATGTGAATGTCCCAGTAGTCCAATTACCAGTGTACAAAGGTGCCTTATGAGAAGATTTGAGAAAAATTCAGAACTAAATAAATGACAGCAATATTGATGCTGGCTTAGCACAGTCAATTAATCAGGAAACCCGGTCATTAGCCCCTCACCTCACACAACATTTTGAATTTGGACAAGTATTCAATTGCCAACCTAGCCAGATCCTTTGGAAGGCTGAAGGAAAACAAATGTAACCGGCACATTGGAAGAAATATTCCATGGCAACAAAAATGGCTGTAAACAGGCTCTTCTTAAGATTCTTACAAATGCTGTGAGTCTGAATGAGGCATCGTTTTTTTTCTAACGAATGTTTACTGCATTTTCCAAATCGAAATAAGAAGAAAACAGTGAGAGCAGGAGCATCATTAACCAACACAAAGGACCAATGGTTCCCATTAAACACTGTCCCATTTCCCCTTTCTCCCCTCCTCCTCCCCTGCTCCCCCCCTCAACCGCCCCTGTCTAGGCATAGTTCCAAACACAGGTAACTGATCTATTAAACAGTACACATAGTCAACCCACAATCAGTTCTGTAGCCCTTGATCATCTGCCTTACTGATTAAGAAAGGGAAGCCATATCGCCTCAATATTATCCCTCGTCTCATCAATTAGATGCGTCGGGTATTCCATAGAGTAGATCTCCCTCGCCCGTAATAGCCATTCTCTCTTTGATGGTATTGTGGGCCTATTCCATTGCTGTGCAACACAACCTCTGGCAGCGATCAGTGAGGTGTGGGACATATGATTCATGCTGAACTCCTCTTCCTCCTCTTCACTGACTCCCAGTAGCACCAGCATTGGGCAGAAAGCCCTGTGAATCCTATTCAACTCCCTCAGCCAGGGCATTATTTTCATCCAAAACGTCTGCATTTTGCTTCATCCCCTTCACATGTGCTGAAAATCTGCCCGTCCCGGGCTGCATTTCCAGAAACTATGATTAACCCCTGGATACATTCTTGCTAGTTTAATCAGAGGGTAATGCCATCTATGCTATGCAGTGTCTTAATAGACTGCCACCTAGATTGTAGGGATATGACTGCCTGCAATGACTTGCGTCACATTTTCATCCAAAGTGAATCCCATATCCTCAGGACCAAATCCCTTCCCGAACTGACCCTTTGCCTTAATCTCTCTTGTGGCTCAGCCTTTAACAATTCCTTATATATTCCTTGTCTCGGGATGATAGCTCAGGGGCAACCCTCTCGCCTTGGAAGTAAGACGACACGGAGCAACACAGGTTCGATCCCCAGGTCTGCGTTTGGAAACATCTGGGCATTAAGCGCGTTATAAATAACCTATCATATCATATCATATCATATCATAGGCTAGCAATCAGGCCTCTGTACTCCCTCTTTAGGAGCACAATTGTTTCAAAAGGTAGTCAGGTCTCTTTGGATAATGTCCCCTCACCTTGGGTCAGTGAGTGCACCCTTCAGCTGTAAATAGCGAAAAAACCGGCAGGCTCCCAATCTGAAGGCACTCCCCCAATTACCCCACTGACAATGGTCCTGCCTTTCCAAGCCCACCTCATACCATTAGTGGAAATCGGGGGCTCATTCATACCAATCAAGCAACGGGGGGCTCATATGCAGCTAAGTGGCGGGAGCCATAACGTAAGCCATCGTGTTCCTCTCCACTCTCGCTAATTATTCCACAGGCCTGCCAACATAGGGTGTGCAGGCACACTTCTGGGAATCTTCTTCTGTGGGACCCAAAGCCAGTCCCATAATGAAACTGGGTGTAGCCCTGCCCATTGTTTGGATGTATACAGATCCAGATGATCAACTAGAACCCTAAACTTGGCTGCCCTATAGTAACACACCAGATCCAGGAATCCCAGCCCGCTCCCCTTCTTCCATGGGGTGAATAAGCGTTTGATGTGCAATTCTCGTCTTACCTCTCTTCCCCCGAGAAATTCAATAAAGCCCCATAACCCTCTGAAGAAAAGCATCAGGGATCACACTCAGGATCATCTGGAACAAGAATACAAACTTAGATAGTAGAGTCATTTTAATAAAATTCAACATGGCCATCCAGGACAGCTGCATTTTCTCCCATCTGGCCAAATGCTACCTCACCCTTGCCCACAGGGGTAAAATGTTTGCCTCACATAGATCAGTAATAACCCTCAGGGTCTGCACCCCTAGATATCTAAAGCCATTTTCCTCCACTACGAATGGCAGGGTCTCCTGGAACTCCCAGTAACATTCCTGTAACAGACGCACCAGAATGACCACTGACTTATCTCTCCAGCCCATGAAGCAGGGATGGGAGGGACTCTCTTGGGTTAGTAACATACAGCAGCGTGTCGTCAGCAATAAGACTCAATTTATACAAGTTCCCCCAACACCACTGATATCACACTCCTTCCTAACACTAGCCTCCCAACGCTCCATAACCATCTCATGTAGCAGTGGAGATAGCGGCAGCCCTGTCTGGTCCCCCCGAAAGAAAGAGAACGAGCTTGATTTAACTCCATTAAGCAACACTTTTGTTGAAGGTGTTAAGCACAGTGCCCTTATCCAGCCCTGCCATGCATTCCCAATCCCATATCCTGGAAGACAGCCTTCATAAATGACCAATTGATCTGATCCAATGCTTTTTCAGCATCCAAAGAGAGCAGTGGAGCTCATCCCTGGTTAATCTCTCTCAAGGCAACAGGATCCAGCCTCTTCCTCAAGTTGTCCGCATCCTGTCTTTACATACAAACCCTGCCTGGTCCCAATGGGCCAGCTTCGGGAAGAACACTTCCAGGCTGGAAACCAGTATTCGAGTAAATAACTTGGCATCTATGTTCAGCAGCAAAATCGGTCTATATGGTGAGCTCTGTGACGGGTCTTTACCCTTCTTGGAAATTACCGTTATCAAGGCCTTAAGGAAAGAGGGGGTATATCGTATTTGCTTCCAATACTATTGAAGACCTTAGCGAGGGCCAAAGCTAGGAAGCCTATAAACATTTTGTATAAGGATGACATAAAACCACCCTCAATGGGGTCCTTCCCAGGTTTCATACACATGATAGCCTTCTTTACTTTCCCTACCGAGATCTCGGCTACCAGCTCCTCCATTTCTGCCAGTGCCAGAGAGGGAAGAGTTAGGCCATTCAAGTAGTCCTCAATCTCAGAACCCGGCACTGTATCCTCATCTCTGTAAAGATCTTTGTAAAACTCTACAAACTGTTGGAGGACATCCTCCAGGGATCAGATTAAATCACCCCCTCTGTCACGCAGCTGGTCCACCCGCCTTTCAGATTGTTTCCCATTGCAACTTGGTCGCCAGCATAGTTCAACTCCAACCATCACTTTTTTCTTAAATCCCTGCTTAGTGTATTTCACATGCACATTCCCCAGGAGGGGAAAATGCAACGCTTGCCTCTTCTCCCTAATCGACTGAAGAGTACTGTCCGCCATATCTCCTAGCTTTGTCAAGCTAGCCCGAAGCTGAGTAATGTCTTCTTTCAGTCTTTTCTCAATCAGGCCCCTCTCCTTTTTACTGGCCCCCTCAGCTGTAAGGAGTCCCCTGAAAGTGACTTTCTCTGCTTCCCACACATATCTCTGCTGTACCTCCCGTGTATCGTTCACCACAAAAAAAAGACATAATCAACCTCTCTAAGAACTATCTAAACACTCCACCACTCAAGAGAGTGTCATTGCAACACCACCCTGAGCATCTATACCTCTGACCTGCTACAGCCAGTGTTGCTAGCACTATCTCACGATCCAACCAAGCTATTGTTTCCACCTGCACTGTACTTATGAACCCACCATATTCGTCAGATATGAAGATATGATCTATTCTTGTGTGTGTCTTATGCAGTGGGGAGAAAAAGGTGTACCCTCTGGGCTGATCATGTGTAGACCTCCATTCATCCATCAAATAAGGATCCAAAAAGAGATTCGAGAACTCCTTGCAGCCCCTCTTCCGGGCCTTGTGGGTATCCACCTTATCAGAGTTCCAATCCAACCCAGGGTCCTGAATCATATCGAAGTCACCTCCCAAGGTCAAAAGACCCTCCGACCACTGCTCCACCGATGTGAAGACTGTTCTAAAGAATGTCATTGGGCCTGCATTAGGAGCATAGAGAGACACCAAGGTAATGCACTGTGTCCCTTAGTGTCCCTTTACCATGAGTATCCTACTTCCAAACATCATCTTAGTTTGGACCTCTATCAAGGCATATGCTTTCACGAGGACAATACCAACTGCACCTCTTTTTCTCCCCCAATGACGCCCAAAATGTCTGACCTATTTCTCTACTGAATAGGCAGTACTCCTCCCCTCATTTTAAAAAGTGTCTCCTGCACAAAGAGAACTGACAGGTGCAGCCTCCAAAACTCCCTAAGTAGTAGGGAGCGCGTATGCAGTGAATTGAGGCCCTTAACATTCAGCGTGGCCAGCCTAAAGTCATCAATAATCCTTGGACCAAGCTACCCGATACGTCAACCTAGTGTCTTTCAATGCAAGCGAACATGGCCCCTGTGCTGCCATGCCTAGAAATACAGACTCCACTCCCCTTCACCCACTACATGTCCCCAACCTTGGAGAACCTCACCCATCTTGAACATAATCAACATAAACAACATTACAACCAACATTTGGTCCCCCATTATAAAGAGACGTCTGGACATTCCGGGGCCACCTTGGAGTACGGGTTATGTTCCCACTCCGGTTACACTCCTAACCTTATAACCTTAAAAAGCTCCATCAAATCCCTACAAATAACCATTTAGCGATAAACACTTTCCCGATCAGGTACCTCCTGGTCAGCTGTACAGAGATCCCACATGGCCCTCCCTTTAGCAGTATCCATCACCCTTGAGTTTTCGGTGTGTAATTTCCGTAACTTGCACACTCCAGTGACTTTTTTTCTTTTCACCAGGCTGTGCAAACGCATTGATGATTTGTTCCAGTTTCTTCGTTAGACCCTCTATGGCTGCTTGATCGGTGGCGTTCCATAGCTCTTGTTGCAGTTGTTCAGCAAGGTATCAATCTCTTATATTGTACTGATCCCCGCGGAAGTCAAAGGACAATACAAAGGGACATCTCCAGCGATAGCGGATCTCTTTGGACTGTAGCCATGCGGTCAGAGGTCTACATTTCCTTTGTTGGCCAAGAGTGTACACTGACAAGTCCTGAAACAGCTTGATCGAATCTTACTCCCATTCCACTGTGCCCATTTCTCTTGCCTCTCTGAGCATAGCCTCCTTGTCTACATAATTATGGCACTTGATCACCACTGACCTGGGACCCATGCCCGCTCTTGCACCTCGATGTACTCTGTCCAACAGAATAGTCTTAGATTCCTCAGACCCCAATATCATTTTAAACAAATCGCTGACACACTTTTCCAGTCTCATGGTGTTTCCCCTTCTCCCTGTGGGTGGCTGCACAGCTGAATGTTGTTCCTCTCCTCCCTATTTTCAATGTTATCCATCTTGCTTGTCACCTCTGTTTCCTGCATTTTCACCTCTTTGATCCTCACGTTCATCCTTGTCTCCAAGATATCCACAGAATGCTGTTTGATTTCAAGGGCCTGCACTCTGTCTTCGCCCATCCCAACCCTCTCCTTCACCACAGTTGACTGAGCTTCCACTTAAGTACCTTTATCTCTGAAAGGACACTATGAGTGTCCATCTGTAGAGCCTGAAACCCTCCAATGTGTTGTGCACCATGTCCTTCTCCACTGCACATTCCGCCACAGGGTACACCACCATATCTTGTTACGTGGCTCCTGACGTTCCCAAGCTTCCTGGTTCCAATGGTCTCTTTTTCCACTCTTGGAAGGGGATTGGGCACCAGAGATCTTTCGACCCCCCACTACCATGACAGGATCAGTCCTGTAGGAGACCAGGGATCTAAGATGTAATGGTTCCTTGCTGCTTCCCAAATGTGCACCATAGCACAGTCTGACTCGCCTTTCCACGGACCTTGCTGCGTTGACAGCTGTGCGCTAGGCCTCTGCAGCCGGTGTCCTGTACTGATGCTAATCGGTTTGGGTGGTATCCCTCTCCATACGTGCACATGGCTATCACAATGAGTCCCAACACCTCTGAAATACAAAACCTTAACATCAGTGTCCACCCGGCCGCTCTGCTCTTGCTGTGGAGGGCATATCCAGTGCCTCCCTCCTGTACGTGCCAAAGAACCTGGCAACACTCAGGCTCACTGACGCAACTCGCACCAGCCTCCTCCCAGCAGATGCTGAGGGCCTCCTAGTATACCAAGAGGGTGACCGTTGACTCCGACACTGGAGTTCTCCTTACTGTGGTCGCTTTGAGGCCTCCCATCAAGCCCTGGCGTGAAGCCGCTCCTCTACAGCTTCCAGGGCTTCATGCGTCGGGCTGAGTTGGCATAGATTTTTTGTCCTGTTTGTCACCACAAAGGTCTAGATCTGTTGCCAGCATGTCAGGAGATACACGCATCATACACCACTCTAAGGGTCCTTTCCCATGGATGCAATGGAGCTGTTCATGCCATGTCGGAGTGGGGAAAAGCTGTTCACACAGCCATCTTTCTCTGCATCCCCCTGGTGGTCTCCATGAGGCATCGTTTAAGGTATTTGACAACATGAGAATGTTGTCTGACTGTGTGAATTGCAGTGGTTGCATGGTCCAGGTTTTATTTTCTGACCCTAATAAGAGAGCGTGCACTTGGGACAGGTGAGAAGTGGTGGCAGTAGAGGAGGTTGATGTGTACTAGGCCATGCTGTAAAGCACTGCCTTTTGCACAACTCATTGTATACTCCTGCATGCAACCTCAAACCATTTGCAAAGTGGAGAAGGTGACTGGACCTCTATTGGGACAGATGATTGCAGGTTTTTCGATCCTGCAGTCCAACAAAAACTTGAAGAGGTTTTAGGTTTTAAATCCTCTCCGACAATGTGAAAAGCCTCAAAAGAAAAGGTTTATTGCTGCATACATTTTAAAAAACTGGGGTATTCTTGACAACATCTGAGGCAATGTCTCATGGCTGAAGGAGCTAAAACCATCTCTTGGAACATAGCTGGTCTTTGCGACAAAACTGCTGAACACCACTGGGTAACTTTTATTAGTAATTTTAAAATGTGGTGTTTGCCCGAGTACCTGGTCTTTACGCCTTTTCACAAAAGGCACCACAAAGTAAAAGGGATAGAAAGAAAGGAATTTCTATGGCATTAATCCGCTAGGGTTTGTTTAACAATATTGATTATATCAATAACTTAAAGTATGGCTTCCTGGCCTTAGAGTTAATCACTGAGAGAAAGGGCAAAGGAGTCATGGGTTTTAGTTTATGTATATCTACCTCTGGCCACCCAGGCTTAGAAAGCACTATGGGAAGGTGATTATTTGGAAAGGCTATTCCATAGCCCTGGAGATAAGATTCCACTTGTGATGGGGGATTATATGCTACAATTTTAGGCTCTCAGATTGAAGCAGCTGAGATAGTTGAGCATGTGGGGGGTCATTCCTTTTTAAACTCTAAAGGGAATGAGAGTGCTGGAGTCTTGGATAACTTTATGATAAGATGTCTTCCTTGTGATCTAAATTGTTGTTTTTCTGAAGATAACCTCCTCATCCTACTTGTGTATATAGTAGACACTTTTTGACAATTAACCATGTTTCAATTGATGTTTTTAATATTAATAGTTGTATTGGCTTTAAAGATATTAATCAATTACAAAGTTATCAAAATCCTAATTTTTCATTTAAAATATTTAATCTGAATATTTGATGAAAAGCTCAAATTTGACTCTGCATGCATATAAGAGTTGTATTCCTAGGAACTCTAAGAGTGAAGATGAGAAGGTTGTTGATGTTTATGAGCTTGTAATTGGATGAGAGACTTGCAAGAATGAAATTGTACAAAGTGAAGGGAAGGTTTTAGGAGTACAGTTGCTAGAGAAATATATTGCACTATGTGACCTCACCACTAAAATCAAGACTCTAATCTGAAAAAACCAATTTACAAAAAAGCATGATGCTTGGTTTGACAGCAATCATCGAATGGCCAAGTTTTGACTATACAAGTGCCGTAATTCTAAAGAAATATGTAATGAGAAGAAGGCTGAAAAGAAAAAAGATTCTAAAAGAATAATTAGGTGGAAAAAGAAGTGTTTCCAACTTAAACAATAGAATCAGGGTTTGAAAGCGCTTAAAGGAAAGGATACTCCATTATTTTAGAGGATGGCAGCTAAAGGCACTAACGTTGCCTCAAGCCCAGTGGATAGTCCAATCCCGATAATACGTTGTCAAGGAGTTCCCCCCTTCTCACCTGAGTTCAATCTTTGCTGGATTCCTTGATCGATGCCTTCTTGCGGACTGATCGAGTCTTGAATAAGGCTGCACAAGTCTCTTCCGACTCCAGCGTGCGTTCAAAGTTCCGGGATGCAAGGATCCAGGAATCCGGGAAATTAACAGAGTGCGCTACTAGTACATGAGTCCAGGAATCAAGAAAGGAAGGAAAGGGACTAGGAATGGGGTAGGCTGGATGAAGCAAGGGAAATAATACCGCAAGCTACGGAGCACAAGTCGGGTCGCTACTTCGCAATAGCATTGAGACGCGCGCAGCCGCGGAAGGCGTGGTCTATAAATAGAACGCGCTACGTCCAAGGTGTAGAGCGAGGAAGGTGTTTCACAGTGGACGGCCATGTTGGAAGTACAAGGGAGTGTAAGCCCCGTTGAGACAAGGACCAGGAAGTCCAAAAGGGGCGTGTTCTGTAGTTCATGACAGCATGCCTCCTCCGAAGACCCGTTCCTCTGGGTTTGCCCGGGTGTATAAGGTGAAATCTTCTGAGTAGTCGAGGGGCCTTGAGATTAGAAAGTGGTTCCCAGGTTCTTTCACTAGGAGGATATCCTTTCCATTAAACCAGGTATTGAAGCTGACCCCGTTTATACCTGGAGTCACATATTCGGGATACTTCATATTCCAATTGGTTGTCGACCAGCAGAGGAGGAGGTCGGCAGGATTTCCGGGAGGATTGGGTGTAGGGTTTTAATAAGGATGTTTGAAATACTGGGTGAATTTTCTTCCAGGAGTCTGGTAGTCTGATCCGGTATGAAACTGGATTGATAATTTTCTTGATGGGAAATGGACCATAGTACCGAGGGGCCAACTTGTTTGGCCGTAGATGTCGGGGTAGTAATGTCGAGGACAACCAGACTTGATCACTGATTGCATAAGAAGGACCTGGTCTTCTTTTGAAATCTGCATACCTCTTAGTCTGTGTTCTGGCCCTCTCTAAGTTTTCTTTGGCCTCCTGGTGTACGTTGATGAGGGTTTCTATCCAGGAGTCGACAGTAGGTACTGGCGTAGGATGAGGGAGAACAGAGGGTAGAATCGATGGATGGAAACCTTTGCTACAATAAAAGGGGCTGGTTTTAAGTGCTGAATGATCGGAATTGTTGTAGGCGAATTCAGCCACGGGTATCAGGAGCGACCAGTCATCCTGAACCTTGGTGGCGAAACATTGAAGATACTACTCCAGGATCTGATTAGCATGTTTAGCATGTCCATGGGTGGAGGGGCTGATCCAAGACTCATAGGCACAACGCCATGTCTAACAAACCTCCAAGGCTGAAGAGTAAGCAACCCACATTAGAGGAATACACAAAGACGCCACCAGGCCAGGAGGGAGCCAGGAGCAAAGACAAAGCCCAAGTTGGGGGCAGTGCCACCATGGGTGCGAATCAGGAGGTCCTCGAAGCGATCGCCAATCTGAAGGCGGCTTGGGAGACCAAGCTCGAACTGGCGGTGGCAGAACTAAAAACAGCACTGGAGCTCCAGGTCGGGGCAGTGCAGGAGGATGTGAATCTGCTACGACAAGATGTAAGGTCTCTGGCGGAGTGCAAAAAGAACCTCGAGAAGGAGGTGGGCCCTAACATTGCAGACTGTGCTTCCCACCGGTCGGAGCTTCACGCCCTGGTACAACGAGTGGGTAATCTGGAGAGTAGAGCGGAGGAGGTAGAAGGACGGGCTCGGAGGAATAATATCTGTATTGTTGGACTACCAGAAGGGGCGGAAGGCCATAACCCCACGGACTTTGTTGAAACAATGTTGCTACAAGAAATCAACGGAGGAGTGCTGTCTCAGGGGTTCACGGTGGAGAGGGCACACAGGGCCCTAACGAGGAGACCGCCACCAGGAGGCCCACCTAGGCCAGTGATCGCTAAAATAAAGGGATCGAGAAAGGATCCTAGAACATTTCCGTAAGGGTGGGACAATACAAAGAGGTTCGGCAAACATAACTGCTTACCCGGATTACACCCTGACTGTGCAGCAGAGCAGAATGAACTTTAGGGCGGTCAAAAGGAGATTGCGAGAAGCGGGTCATAAATACATGCTGCTTTACCCGGCCAAACTTAAGGTTTTTCATAAGCACAGAACCTTGTTTTTTGACACTCCGAAAGAAGCCATGGGATGGCTCGACACGCAGGGATGCCCCCAGGAGTCGGACGTCCGGACAGGAGAAGGAGGTGATGCGGATAAGTAATGAACGAGAGGGGCACCATGGGGTCTCAGGACTTAAGACTATGGGACTTGAATATAGGCACTCATGATCCGTAAATATTGCGATTTAGACTTTAACTAGGGGCCTTGCAGGACCAACCTGTACATCCCCCAATGAGGTTTAGTTAGGTCGCTGATAGTGGGGGGATACCAGGGTAGACCCAAACGCGGGGAGCCTGAGATCCAGGGATGGAGCTGGGCAACAGTTGAGGTTGGGGTAGGGCGGGGAGGAGGGAGGGAAGGGGTTGTGTGTTGTGTGCTGTGGTTTGTTATGGTTGGGGAAGAGTTATGGGGTAAGCCTACACCTCATGGAAAATGAGATGAACCATGGGAGACCTTAAGATAGTCACTTGGAACGTTAGGGGGCTCAATAGTTATCTAAAGCGGAACAAGGTAATGATGTATCTACGCAGGCAGAAAGTGGACATAGCCCTGTTACAAGAGACTCATTTAACGAAAGATAAACTGGAAGTGATACGGAAAAAATGGAGGGGGACAATGGTGGGGGCAACATACTCTGCCTATGCAAGAGGGGTGATCACATGGGTAGCCCCGCATGTTCCGTTTTAGCTGCTGAGCTCGCAAGTAGAGGTGGATGATAGGATGGTGATTATGAGGGGGATGGTGGAAAACAGAGAGATTTGCATTGTGAATACTTATGCTCCGAACCAAGATACAGCTGTGTATTTTAGGACCCTGTATAGTAAACTCAGTGGCAGCGTGGGGGGGCCATACTGTGGGGGGGGACTTCAACTGTGTGTTGGACCCCACCGTCGACCGATCAGACACTAAAATAGTTAGACCCACCCCGGCCGCAAAGGCACTACATGCATTACTGGTGGAGTTTGGGCTTGCAGACGCATGGAGAACATGCCATCCGCAGGATAGACACTATTCACACTATGCGGCCCCACAGGGCCTACATACAAGATTGGACTGAGTTGCTGACCGAAATACCGCAGGCGGAATATCAAGCTAGAGTCCTCTCAGACCACTCACCATTGTTGCTATCATGGCAATACCGACCCCCTAGGGGACGGATACCCACATGGCGATTGCGTGCAAAAGCTCTTAAAGACAGCGTATTTAGGGAGGATATGCGAGAGGAAATATTAAGTTATTTCGAAATAAATACTGGCAGTGTTAAGACAGCGGGAACACTCTGGGAAGCCTTTAAAGTGGTGGTGAGAGGAATAGCCATAGCCAAGTCTAAAGGACTGCAGGATGGGATTCTGACCGAATTACAGGACTCTGAGAAGGAATTGGAGAGGGTATTGGAACAGGGCAGTAACACTAAGGCAGATATAGAAAAGGCTTTGGGCCTGCCGCAGAAATGTGCAGGATATTGGGATAGATTATGCAATCTTAATTATAAAAAATACATAGAAAGACAACATGCGGGAGCCGATAAACCAGGAAGACTCCCCGCATGGCTTTACAAAAACGAGACCCCTAAGCCCCCAATTAGGACAATGGTGAGAGATAATGGCGATGTGGTGGATACACAGGAGGGGGTTAACCAAGAATTTGTGGACTATTATAGACGCTTGTACGGAGACGAGGAGGGAGACAAGGAGGGGGAAATAGAGAACATACTGGAAGACATTGGGCTACCCCAAATTAGTGTAGAGGAGAGAGAGGAGCTAGATGCCCTGATCACTCTAGAAGATTTAGAGGAAGTGGTGAGGCAGCTGCCCACGTGTAAAATCCCGGGAACTGACGGACTCCCAAGCAAATTTTATAAGGCATATAAAGCAGAGATTCTCCCCCCACTGCTGAAAATGCTTAAGGAGGCATATGAAAAAATAATAAAGAATAATTCTTCCAAAAGAACATGAGCAATTTGTTCGCCGGAATCACTGCGCGAAGCGGTCATTGTGCCACTCCCCAAGCCTGACAGGCCTGGTAGCGACTGTAGTTCCTATAGACCCCTATCGATGTTAAACCAAGATAATAAGATCTTAACAGCGGTGTTAGCAAACAGAATGAAAAAGGTCATAACCATCATTCTGAGGTGGGTGGAAATATTGGGGGGCGAGAAGTCATGCTTTCCAGGAGCAAAAGCTGCTAAAATCACACGCTGTGTAGGAAACATGTTCACCAGTGACATTGCGAGCATTTCTTAGTAGACTGACACTTTTCAAGTTTAAGAAAGTTTACTTATGCATTGTTTATAAAGGGAAAAAGGGTGTATTGGAGTTTAACGGCACCTCAAAGGTGTCGTATATTTACTTACTCCTTTTTTCTCGTGCTAAACCGGTGCTGCTGGGAGGAGAATCCACTCCATGTGGCCACGCTGCATTCCTGATGGTTGCTAGGGCGGTTGCCAAGCCATAAATCAGGCAAATACAAAAGCTGAAGCTTTCATGTACCTGCACCACATTCTTTCATCGGAATATGGTGTTTGTAAGTAAAGTGTGCCACCTTCATGAGGAACACTTTCTTCCATGTGCATGCACCTCGGAATCAGGCCCTGAGTCAGTGTCTGGTATCACTCTGATTGAAGGATCTTCACTCGCAGTTGCTGAGAGTCCCACTTGTGCCTCCCAGTGCATATTCAACCCACGTGATGATCTAAATACCTTAGCTTTATTTTTAGAGAGTCTGTTGGACAGTCTGCTGAACTTAATTGCAACAAATAAGGGCCAGAATTCTATGCTATAAAGTCTTTTTGACAAAGGTTCTAAGAACTCTGGCATCTATCAAATATGTTCTGGCATGTTTCATGCTCTTGAGCGGGAATAACAAAGAGGTTACTCTAGTTCATGGCCAAAGGTTTGAGATATGCAAAATGAATCCTATGGCCACTAGTGACTCACAAATTACCACAGAGGGTCCTTCATTGTAGCCAACAAGCACCCTTGATTTAACAACTTCTTCCAGAAAAGCTCTCATCTGCAATTCTTGTGTTTGGAAGTGGCAATAAAAGAATTGATCCGAAAGGTTACACATGTGAGGGAAGAACAGATTCAAGGACATATTTTTCTTGAAAAAAGTTTGGATGTGATAAATACCTTATTTCTGCACGCAACAATAGATCAAAAAGCACTCCAGTGTAGATGGAGCAGCTTGGTTTAAGCACAAGGAACGGAAGCATATTATCAGAGAATTCCTGCCCCAGGGGGGCCTTCTGTTCAGAGGATCAGGTTGTTTGTGAGGATGAAGAATCCACTGCACTGTGTGAGAAACCTGAGGGTATTCTCCCTCCCATTCCCTGTGGATCTTCTGCGAAGGTGGCCAGGGAAAGGCCATCTCTCTTGGATCCTGACCCTCGGGGTGGACAAGCGAGGGAGGATCACCTAGGTGGAGGGTCCTTGGGGATCGGTGGGAGCGTGCCAGACAGTGAGACATGGTATCCCCTGTTTCCATTCCACAATGAACCCTCAGTCCATGAAAACTTTACGGTGTACTATCAAACCCCCTCCCTTTCTTCTTTGTAAAATAACCTTCAGTAAATCATCCCTATAAAGGGACAGAGAAGAGAACAAGAAGGAGAACATCTCCTTATAGGGGCAAGTTAGACCCACATGTACCTCCTCTGGTTAAATCAAGACATTGTCAAAATACATCCTACCGTCCTCCAACCTATTACCAATCTTCCCCACTGTCACACACTCCAACTGTACTCCACTCATGCCCTATCCCTCCTTGTAAATACCCACTAAGTACTGAGAAGAGGATGAGGCAACTAGGAACAATGCACACTTCCTATGACCAACACTGAAACGAAGAAGAGAGGTGTAAGAGCATGCAGTACTGAAGGTCAGGCATGTCTCATTAATTGGGCTCATTATAGCCAGGCAATTCAGGTTAACAACACACACCTGAGGCACCTTAATAGGTGTCAGGTGTATAAAGGAAGGCGAGGCAACTGTGTAAAGACTGTGTAAAGAGAGAGGGAGAAGGGGAGAAGGAGAAAGAGAAGGAGACTTTACTTTTGCGTTGGGTTGGAGCGAGACTAGGCAGTCTGAAGACCGGCAATGATCTCGGAAGACATGTAGGACCCGAGGGGAACCGGTCGCTTGGCGTTGGCAGGACTGGGAGCCTTCAAAGTGAAAGATGGGCAGACGGAGCTACCAAACAGCTGACCTGCCACAGAAAGGAACTGGGAGCATAGAGAATGCAGTCTGTGTTTGTTGTGAGGACCTGTAAAGCCGGCGTGTGCAAGGACGTGCCCGGCTAGTGAGCAGAACCAACACGGTCTGCTTCCCGACTATGGAAGAGGTGAGCGGAAGCAGCTGGGACTGCTGCTGGGGAGAAACAAACCTCTGGTGAGTGTCAGAGGATACGGGAAGACCAAAGTGCTCCCATGGAACCGCAGGCAAGTAACCGTCTATAAGCACAAGTGAATGCAAATTATATTGAATGCCAAACTGAATGGAAATGGCTATTTGAGTGAAAGCATCTCACATTGAATGCCGAAACTGAATGGAAACTGCTATTTGATTAAGGAGAAGTAATTGTGAATACCAAACAAATATTTGGACATTAGATCGACATAGTGAATGCCAAATTGCTTATCAGCAACAGCAAGTGTCAAATTATTCAAATAATTAAGTATTTGAATTACAAATGTGAGGAAGCAGCAACATTGTGAACATAACTACAGCAAGTGGCAAATTGAACAAATAATTAAGTATTCAAATTACAAATGTGAGGAAGATGTATGAACTTGTGGCAAAGCAAAGGCTGGTGCAGTAAAGGGTTGCACTAGCCCAAAACAAAGCCAAGCATGGAAATCCTGAAGCCCTCTGCAGAAGAGCCTGTGAGGGGCCAAACCAACCTAAAGGGGCGATTTAAGGTTGTGCGGCCTGTAATGGGTGGTCCGGGTGGTCTGACAACTGCAGCTAGACCAAGGAGCTCTCTACTGTGAAGATCATAATCATCCTTATGCAAGCCAAGCAGAAGCACAGGGTTCCTGGCTGCATGACCTGTGATGGGTGTACCATGTGGTCTGATAACTGCGCCTAGACCAAGGAGCTCTCTACTGTGAAGGTCATAATCATCCTTATGCAAGCCAAGCAGAAGCACAGGGTTCCTGGCTGCGTGACCTGTGATGGGTGGACCATGTGGTCTGATAACTGCGCCTAGACCAAGGAGCTCTCTACTGTGAAGGTCATAATCATCCTTATGCAAGCCAAGCAGAAGCACAGGGTTCCTGGCTGCGTGACCTGTGATGGGTGGACCATGTGGTCTGATAACTGCGCCTTGACCAAGGAGCCCTAAATGATGACCAGCAAAGAACATTGTAAGTAAGCCACTGAGAACTGTGAACTAATCGAACAAGCAAGACAGAAGGCAGATCAAGTGAACCTGTTGTTTTCTTGCATTGAACATTGATTGAGTGACATTAGAATAAGTACTGCATTAAAATCTTGGGGAAGGGAACCCTGCGAATCAAACAAACTGAGAAGTGCTGTCTTGGGGAAGGGAACCTCAAGATGTTGTTTTTGTGTTAACTGTGCCATATTGAACTTGGGGAAGAGAACCTCAGGGCCTGGTTGAACATTGGTGAAACAAACAACTATTGGAACTGTATTGAGCTTGAAATAAAAAGGCCAAGAAAGACTGAAGCTGAGAGCAACTGAGATTTTACTTTTGAACACTATTTTGGTTAGGAAGAACCCCACACTTTGTTTATTTCTAGATGTGAGAGCAAGCATAGGTATTGTACGGGACAGAACTTTGATTAGATACAAAGTTCCCTTTGTTTTCTTTAAGCAGGAGAAATCCAAACCTTAGTTATAGGGCAAGTTAAGCCTTTAGCCATCCTCACATGTTAATAAAGTTATTTGAAACGTGAGTTCTGTTGTCTGTGTCGCATCTCTTGATACCATGCCTGTCTCATAAATGGTCGATAAAAGAGCTAATTCTGTTGTCGACCAAGTGCTTACTCCTACAGCTGGGAAATATTCAGACTTAAATTCTAAATATAGTTGCCATTATGGGATGTGAATGTCCCAGTAGTCCAATTACCAGTGTACAAAGGTGCCTTATGAGAAGATTTGAGAAAAAATAGGAATTAAGTAAATGACAGCAATATTGATGCTGGCTTAGCACAGTCAATTAATCAGGAAACCATGTCATTAGCCCCTCACCTCACACAACATTTTGAATTTGGACAAGTATTCAATTGCCAACCTAGCCAGATACTTTGGAAGGCTAAAGGAAAACAAATGTAACACATTGGCACATTGGAAGAAATATTCCATGGCAACAAAAATGGCTGTAAACAGGCTCTTCTTAAGATTCTTACAAATGCTGTGAGTCTGAATGAGGCATCGTTTTTTTTCTGACGAATGTTTACTGCATTTTCCAAATCGAAATAAGAAGAAAACAGTGAGAGCATGAGCATCATTAACCAACACAAAGGACCAATGGTTCCCATTAAACACTGTCCCATTTCCCCTTTCTCCCCTCCTCCTCCCCTGCTCCCCCCCTCAACCGCCCCTGTCTAGGCATAGTTCCAAACACAGGTAACTGATCTATTAAACAGTACACATAGTCAACCCACAATCAGTTCTGTAGCCCTTGATCATCTGCCTTACTGATTAAGAAAGGGAAGCAATATCGCCTCAATATTATCCCTCGTCTCATCAATTAGATGCGTCGGGTATTCCATAGAGTAGATCTCCCCCGTGCCCGTAATAGCCATTCTCTCTTTGATGGTATTGTGGGCCTATTCCATTGCTGTGCAACACAACCTCTGGCAGCGATCAGTGAGGTGTGGGACATATGATTCATGCTGAACTCCTCTTCCTCCTCTTCACTGACTCCCAGTAGCACCAGCATTGGGCAGAAAGCCCTGTGAATCCTATTCAACTCCCTCAGCCAGGGCATTATTTTCATCCAAAACATCTGCATTTTGCTTCATCCCCTTCACATGTGCTGAAAATCTGCCCGTCCCGGGCTGCATTTCCAGAAACTATGATTAACCCCTGGATACATTCTTGCTAGTTTAATCAGAGGGTAATGCCATCTATGCTATGCAGTGTCTTAATAGACTGCCACCTAGATTGTAGGGATATGACTGCCTGCAATGACTTGCGTCACATTTTCATCCAAAGTGAATCCGATATCCTCAGGCCCAAGTCCCTTCCCGAACTGACCCTTTGCCTTAATTTCTCTCGTGGCTCAGCCTTTAACAATTCCTTATATATTCCTTGTCTCGGGAGGATAGCTCAGGGGCAACGTGCTCGCCTTGGAAGTAAGACGACACGGAGCAACACAGGTTCGATCCCCAGGTCTGCGTTTGGAAACATCTGGGCATTAAGCGCGTTATAAATAACCTATCATATCGTATCATATCATAGGCTAGCAATCAGGCCTCTGTACTCCCTCTTTAGGAGCACAATTGTTTGAAAAGGTAGTCAGGTCTCTTTGGATAATGTCCCCTCACCTTGGATCAGTGAGTGCACCCTTCAGCTGTAAATAGCGAAAAAACCGGCAGGCTCCCAGTCTGAAGGCACTCCCCCAATTACCCCACCGACAATGGTGCTGCTTTTCCAAGCTCACCTCATACCATTACTGGAAATCGGGGGCTCATTCATACCAATCAAGAAACGGGGGGCCTCATATGCAGCTAAGTGGCGGGAGCCATAACGTAAGCCATCGTGTTCCTCTCCACTCTCGCTAATTATTCCACAGGCCTGCCAACATAGGGTGTTCAGGCACACTTCTGGGAATCTTCTTCTGTGGGACCCAAAGCCAGTCCCATAATGAAACTGGGTGTAGCCCTGCCCATTGTTTGGATGTATACAGATCCAGATGATCAACTAGAACCCTAAACTTGGCTGCCCTATAGTAACACACCAGATCCAGGAATCCCAGCCCGCTCCCCTTCTTCCATGGGGTGAATAAGCGTTTGATGTGCAATTCTCGTCTTACCTCTCTTCCCCCGAGAAATTCAATAAAGCCCCATAACCCTCTGAAGAAAAGCATGAGGGATCACACTCAGGATCATCTGGAACAAGAATACAAACTTAGATAGTAGAGTCATTTTAATAAAATTTAACATGGCCATCCAGGACAGCTGCATTTTCTCCCATCTGGCCAAATGCTACCTCACCCTTGCCCACAGGGGTAAAATGATTGCCTCACATAGATCAGTAAGAACCCTCAGGGTCTGCACCCCTAGATATCTAAAGCCACTTTCCTACACTACGAATGGTAAGGTCTCCAGGAACTTCCAGTAACATTCCTGTAACAGACGCACCAGAATGACCACTGACTTATCTCTCCAGCCCATGAAGCAGGGACGGGAGGGACTCTCTTGGGTTAGTAACATACAGCAGCGTGTCGTCAGCAATAAAACTCAACTTATACAATTTCCCCCAACACCACTGATATCACACTCCTTCCTAACACTAGCCTCCCAACGCTCCATAACCATCTCATATAGCAGTGGAGATAGCGGACAGCCCTGTCTGGTGCCCCGAAAGAAAGAGAACGAGCTTGATTTAACTCCATTAAGCAACACTTTTGCTGAAGGTGTTAAGCACAGTGCCCTAATCCAGCCCTGCCATGCATTCCCAATCCCATATTCTGCAAGGCAGCCTTCATAAATGACCAATTGATCTGATCTAATGCTTTTTCAGCATCCAAAGAGAGCAGTGGAGCTCATCCCTGATTAATCTCTCTCGAGGCAACAGGATCCAGCCTCTTCCTCAAGTTGTCCGCATCCTGTCTTTACGTACAAACCCTGCCTGGTCCCAATGGGCCAGCTTCGGAAAGACCACTTCCAGGCTGGAAACCAGTATTCGAGTACATAACTTGGCATCTATGTTCAGCAGCGAAATCGGTCTATATGGTGAGCTCTGTGACGGATCCTTACCCTTCTTGGAAATTACCGTTATCAAGCCCTTAAGGAAAGAGGGGGTATATCGTATTTGCTTCCAATACTATTGAAGACCTTAGCGAGGGCCAAAGCTAGGAAGCCTATAAACATTTTGTATAAGGATGACATAAAACCACCCTCAATGGGGTCCTTCCCAGGTTTCATACACATGATAGCCTTCTTTACTTTCCCTACCGAGATCTCGGCTTCCAGCTCCTCCATTTCTGCCAGTGCCAGAGAGGGAAGAGTTAGACCATTCAAGTAGTCCTCAATCTCAGAACCCGGCACTGTATCCTCATCTCTGACCTGCTACAGCCAGTGTTGCTAACACTATCTCACGATCCAACCAAGCTATTGTTTCCACCTGCACTGTACTTATGAACCCACTGTATTTGTCAGATATAAAGATATGATCTATTCTTGTGTGTGTCTTATGCAGTGGGGAGAAAAAGGTGTACCCTCTGGGCTGATCATGTGTAGATCTCCATTCATCCATCAAATAAGGATCCAAAAAGAGATTCGAGAACTCCTTGCAGTCCCCCTTCCGGGCCTTGTGGGTATCCACCTTATCAGAGTTCCAATCCAACCCAGGGTCCTGAATCATATCGAAGTCACCTCCCAAGGTCACAAGACCCTCTGACCACTGCTCCACCGATGTGAAGACTGTTCTAAAGAACGTCATTGGGCCTGCATTAGGAGCATAGAGTGACACCGAGGTAATGCACTGTGTCCCTTAGTATCCCTTTACCATGAGTATCCTACTTCCCAACATCATCTTAGTTTGGACCTCTTTCAAGGCATATGCTTTCACGAGGACAATACCAACTCCACCTCTTTTTCTCCCCCAATGACGCCCAAAATGTCTGACCTATTTCTCTACTGAATAGGCAGTACTCCTCCCCTCATTTTAAAAAGTGTCTCCTGCACAAAGAGAACTGGCAGGTGCAGCCTCCAAATCTCCCTAAGTAGTAGGGAGCGCTTATGCAGTGAATTGAGGCCCTTAACATTCAGCGTGGCCAGCCTAAAGTCATCCATAATCCTTGGACCAAGCTACCCGATACGTCGACCTAGTGTCTTTCAATGCAAGCGAAAATGCCCCCTGTGCTGCCATGCCTAGAAATACAGACTCCACTCCCCTTCACCCACTACATGTCCCCAACCTTGGAGAACCTCACCCATCTTGAACATAACCAACATAAACAACATTACAACCAACATTTGGTCCCCCATTATAAAGAGACGTCTGGACATTCCGGGGCCACCTTGGAGTACGGGTTATGTTCCCACTCCGGTTACACTCCTAACCTTATAACCTTAAAAAGCTCCATCAAATCCCTACAAATAACCATTTAGCGATAAACACTTTCCCGATCAGGTACCTCCTGGTCAGCTGTACAGAGATCCCACATGGCCCTCCCTTTAGCAGTATCCATCACCCTTGAGTTTTCGGTGTGTAATTTCCGTAACTTGCACACTCCAGTGACTTTTTTTCTTTTCACCAGGCTGTGCAAACGCATTGAGGATTTGTTCCAGTTTCTTCGTTAGACCCTCTATGGCTGGTTGATCGGTGGCGTTCCATAGCTCTTGTTGCAGTTGTTCAGCAAGGTATCAATCTCTTATATTGTACTGATCCCCGCAGAAGTCGAAGGACAATGCAAAGGGACATCTCCAGCGATAGCGGATCTCTTTGGACTGTAGCCATGCGGTCAGAGGTCTACATTTCCTTTGTTGGCCAAGAGTGTACACTGACAAGTCCTGAAACAGCTTGATCGAATGTTACTCCCATTCCACTGTGCCCATTTCTCTTGCCTCTCTGAGCATAGCCTCCTTGTCTACATAATTATGGCACTTGATCACCACTGACCTGGGACCCATGCCCGCTCTTGCACCTCGATGTACTCTGTCCAACAGAATAGTCTTAGATTCCTCAGACCCCAATATCATTTTAAACAAATCGCTGACACACTTTTCCAGTCTCATGGTGTTTCCCCTTCTCCCTGTGGGTGGCTGCACAGCTGAATGTTGTTCCTCTGCTCCCTATTTTCAATGTTGTCCATCTTGCTTGTCACCTCTGTTTCCTGCATTTTCACCTCCTTGATCCTCACGTTCATCCTTGTCTCCAAGATATCCACAGAATGCTGTTTGATTTCAAGGGCCTGCACTCTGTCTTCGCCCATCCCAACCCTCTCCTTCACCACAGTTGACTGAACTTCCACTTAAGTACCTTTATCTCTGAAAGGACACTATGAGTGTCCATCTGTAGAGCCTGAAACCCTCCAATGTGTTGTACACCATGTCCTTCTCCACTGCACATTCCGCCACAGTGTACACCACCATATCTTGTTACGTGGCTCCTGACGTTCCCAAGCTTCCTGGTTCCAATGGTCTCTTTTTCCACTCTTGGAAGGGGATTGGGCACCAGAGATCTTTCGACCCCCCACTACCATGACAGGATCAGTCCTGTAGGAGACCAGGGATCTAAGATGTAATGGTTCCTTGCTGCTTCCCAAATGTGCACCATAGCACAGTCTGACTCGCCTTTCCACGGACCTTGCTGCGTTGACAGCTGTGCGCTAGGCCTCTGCAGCCGGTGTCCTGTACTGATGCTAATCGGTTTGGGTGGTATCCCTCTCCATACATGCACATAGCTATCACAATGAGTCCCAACACCTCTGAAATACAAAACCTTAACATCAGTGTCCACCCGGCCGCTCTGCTCTTGCTGTGGAGGGCATATCCAGTGCCTCCCTCCTGTACGTGCCAAAGAACCTGGCAACACTCAGGCTCACTGACGCAACTCGCACCAGCCTCCTCCCAGCAGATGCTGAGGGCCTCCTAGTATACCGAGAGGGTGACCGTTGACTCCGACACTGGAGTTCTCCTTACTCTGGTCGCTTTGAGGCCTCCCATCAAGCCCTGGCGTGAAGCCGCTCCTCTACAGCTTCCAGGGCTTCATGCGTCGGGCTGAGTTGGCATAGATTTTTTGTCCTGTTTGTCACCACAAAGGTCTAGATCTGTTGCCAGCATGTCAGGAGATATGCGCATCATACACCACTGCTAAGGGTCCTTTCCCATGGATGCAAGGGAGCTGTTCATGCCATGTCGGAGTGGGGAAAAGCTGTTCACACAGCCATCTTTCTCTGCATCCCCCTGGTGGTCTCCATGAGGCATCGTTTAAGGGATTTGACAACATGAGAATGTTGTCTGACGGTGTGAATCGCAGTGGTTGCATGGTCCAGGTTTTATTTTCTGACCCTAATAAGAGAGCATGCACTTGGGACAGGTGAGAAGTGGTGGCAGTAGAGGAGGTTGATGTGTATCTAGGCCATGCTGTAAAGCACTGCCCTTTGCACAACTCCTTGTATACTCCTGCATGCAACCTCAAACCATTTGCAAAGTGGAGAAGGTGACTGGATCTCTATGGGGACAGATGATTGCAGGTTTTTCGACCCTGTGGTCCACTCGCTAATGAACAAACCCTTGAAGAGGTTTTAGGTTTTAAATCCTCTGCGACAATGTCAAAAGCCTCAAAAGAAAAGGTTTATAGCTGCATACATTTTAAAAAACTGGGGTATTCTTGACAACATCCGAGGCAATGTCTCATGGCTCAAGGAGCTAAAACCATCTCTTGGAACATAGCTAGTCTTAGCGACAAAACTGCTGAACACCACTGGGTAACTTTTATTAGTAATTTTAAAATGTGGTGCTTGCCCGAGTCCCTGGTCTTTACGCCTTTTCACAAAAGGCACCACAAAGTAAAAGGGATAGAAAGAAAGGAATTTCGATGGCGTTAATCCGCTAGGGTTTGTTTAACAATATTGATTATATCAATAACTTAAAGTATGGCTTCCTGGCCTTAGAGTTAATCACTGAGAGAAAGGGCAAAGGAGTCATGGGTTTTAGTTCATGTATATCTACCTCTGGCCACCCAGGCTTAGAAAGCACTATGGGAAGGTGATTATTTGGAAAGGCTATTCCATAGCCCTGGAGATAAGATTCCACTTGTGATGGGGGATTATATGCTACAATCTTAGGCTCTCAGATTGAAGCAGCTGAGATAGTTGAGCATGTGGGGGGTCATTCCTTTTTAAACTCTAAAGGGAATGAGAGTGCTGGAGTCTTGGATAACTTTATGATAAGATGTCTTCCTTGTGATCTAAATTGTTGTTTTTCTGAAGATAACCTCCTCATCCTACTTGTGTATATGGTAGACACTTTTTGACAATTAACCATGTTTCAATTGATGTTTTTAATATTAATAGTTGTATTGGCTTTAAAGATATTAATCAATTACAAAGTTATCAAAATCCTAATTTTTCATTTAAAATATTTAATCTGAATATTTGATGAAAAGCTCAAATTTGACTCTGCATGCATATAAGAGTTGTATTCCTAGGAACTCTAAGAGTGAAGATGAGAAGGTTGTTGATGTTTATGAGCTTGTAATTGGATGAGAGACTTGCAAGAATGAAATTGTACAAAGTGAAGGGAAGGTTTTAGGAGTACAGTTGCTAGAGAAATATATTGCACTATGTGACCTCACCACTAAAATCAAGACTCTAATCTGAAAAAGCCAATTTAAAAAAAAGCATGATGCTTGGTTTGACAGCAATCATCGAATGGCCAAGTTTTGACTATACAAGTGCCGTAATTCTAAAGAAATATGTAATGAGAAGAAGGCTGAAAAGAAAAAAGATTCTAAAAGACTAATTAGGTGGAAAAAGAAGTCTTTCCAACTTAAACAATAGAATCAGGGTTTGAAAGCGCTTAAAGGAAAGGATACTCCATTATTTTAGAGGATGGCAGCTAAAGGCACTAACGTTGCCTCAAGCCCAGTGGATAGTCCAATCCCGATAATACGTTGTCAAGGAGTTCCCCCCTCCTCACCTGAGTTCAATCTTTGCTGGATTCCTTGATCGATGCCTTCTTGCGGACTGATCGAGTCTTGAATAAGGCTGCACAAGTCTCTTCCGACTCCAGCGTGCGTTCAAAGTTCCGGGATGCAAGGATCCAGGAATCCGGGAAATTAACAGAGTGCGCTACTAGTACATGAGTCCAGGAATCAAGAAAGGAAGGAAAGGGACTAGGAATGGGGTAGGCTGGATGAAGCAAGGGAAATAATACCGCGAGCTACGGAGCACAAGTCTGGTCGCTACTTCGCAATAGCATTGAGACGCGCGCAGCCGCGGGAGGCGTGGTCTATAAATAGAACGCGCTATGTCCAAGGTGTAGAGCGAGGAAGGTGTTTCACAGTGGACGGCCATGTTGGAAGTACAAGGGAGTGTAAGCCCCGTTGAGACAAGGACCAGGAAGTCCAAAAGGGCCGTGTTCTGTAGTTCATGACAGCATGCCTCCTCCGAAGACCCGTTCCTCTGGGTTTGCCCGGGTGTATAAGGTGAAATCTTCTGAGTAGTCGAGGGGCCTTGAGATTAGAAAGTGGTTCCCAGGTTCTTTCACTAGGAGGATATCCTTTCCATTCAACCAGGTATTGAAGCTGACCCAGTTTATACCTGGAGTCACATATTCGGGATACTTCATATTCCAATTGGTTGTCGACCAGCAGAGGAGGAGGTCGGCAGGATTTCCGGGAGGATTGGGTGTAGGGTTTTAATAAGGATGTGTGAAATACTGGGTGAATTTTCTTCCAGGAGTCTGGTAGTCTGATCCGGTATGAAACTTGATTGATAATTTCCTTGATGGGAAATGGACCATAGTACCGAGGGGCCAACTTGTTTGGCCGTAGATGTCGGGGTAGTAATTTCGAGGACAACCAGACTTGATCACCGATTGCATAAGAAGGACCTGGTCTTCTTTTGAAATCTGCATACCTCTTAGTCTGTGTTCTGGCCCTCTCTAAGTTTTCTTTGGCCTCCTGGTGTACGTTGATGAGGGTTTCTATCCAGGAGTCGACAGTAGGTACTGGTGTAGGATGAGGGAGAACAGAGGGTAGCACCAATGGATGGAAACCTTGGCTACAATAAAAGGGGCTGGTCTTAAGTGCTGAATGATCGGAATTGTTGTAGGCAAATTCAGCCACGGGTATCAGGAGCGACCAGTCACCTTGAACCTTGGTAGCGAAACATCGAAGATACTGCTCCAGGGTCTGATTAGCACGTTCTGCGGCCCCGTTGGTTTGGGGTTGATAACTAGATGAGAGGGCGCATTGGATTCCAAAAATGTGACAGAGATGTTTCCAGAATTGAGAGACGTATTGAGGTCCTCGATCAGACATGATCTTGGAAAGAAGTCCATGTAAACGGAATATGTGTTCCAGGAAGATTCCAGCAAGCTCGGACGAGGATGGCAGCTTACACAGGGGTGTAAAATGAGCCATATGAGTGAACAAGTCTATGGTAACCATGATGGCCGTGTATCCTCGGGAAGGTGGTAATTCCACAATGAAGTCTGTAGCAGTGAATTCCCATGGCCTTGTTGGCAGTGTAGGTTGCAGTAGAAGACCCGCCGGTCTCTTGTTATCATGTTTATTTTGACTGCAGACAGTACAAGCTTTGATGTACTGCTGTACGTTGGTCTTCATTCCAGGCCACCAAAACTGTCTTTGTATAAGACGGAGGGTGTTGGTTATGCCACAATGTCTGGAGTGAAGGGTTTCATGACAGAGGTTTATTATTCTTTGTTGTAATTTCTGTGTAGGAATGACCAGTGCATTGTCCTTGAATAAATATCCTTCCTTAACTCTTAGGTTCCATGGATTCTTCCTTGAAATATCCTTCCAGAGGTCAGAGAATTGGGTTTGCACTCGAATTTCTTCCAGGAGGTTGACTGCTTGAGCTACAAAGATCGTGTGGGGAAACATCTTAGGATAGGCCTTGTCTTCAGTAGTTACATAGTCAGGACGTCGAGATAAGGCGTCAGCAATCATGTTTTGTGATCCAGAAACATGAGTGATTTTGAATTGGTACTGGGCAAAGAAGTAGGCCCAATACGCCTGACGACTGTTCCTGCACTCCAACGACTGTAGAATTTGAAGATTCCGATGGTCTGTGCGGACCTGAACTGGATATCTAGAACCCAGAAGTAGATGTCACCATTCAGTGAAGGCTTGGCGGATGGCTAACAGTTCCTTTTCCAGGACGGAATAGTGTGTCTCACTGGGAGTCAGGGTTCGTGAGAGGTAAGCAATGGGGTGTTCCAGTTTAGCCTCAAGTTCCTGCTTTAAGACCGCTCCTATGGCGTAGTTAGAGGCATCTGTTTCCACTAGGAATGGCCGATTTATGTCGGGTTGGGCCAAGATGGGGGCTTGTGTGAACTCTGTCTTTAAACGTTGGAATGCCTTATCTTGCGGTGTAGACCAGACAAAGGGGGTGTCTTTCTGCAAGAGGGAAACGATCGGCTGAACAATCTCGGAAAAGGTAGAAATGAACTTCCGGTAGAAATTGCCAAGCCCCAGGAAGGATTGAACTTGTTTCACGGACGTGGGAGCGGGCCATGCCAGTATAGCCTTTACCTTTGAAGGGTCCATACCAATTCCTTCTGGGCTAAGGATGAATCCCAGGTAGTGAACCGAAGTAATGTGAAACAAGCATTTTTCGGATTTGGCTAAATGTTTGTGTTCACAGAGTCATTGTAATTCTGCCTTTACATGTTCTTCATGCTTTAGAGGATCCTTGGAAAAGATCAATATGTCATCCAGATAGACAATGACGAAGAGGAATAAAATGTCAGAAAACACCCTATCCATAAAATGTTGAAAAACTGCGGGGGCATTAGCTAGACCAAAGGGCATGACTAGATATTCATAGTGACCAAAGGGTGTTCTAAAGGCTGTTTTCCATTCGTCTCCTTCCCGGACACGGATCAAATGATAGGCCCCGCGGAGATCCAACTTCGTGAATATTACGGCGCCTCTCACAGCTTCCAGGATATCCGAGATCAAGGGCAATGGGTACCGGTCTTTGAGGGTGCATTGATTTAAGCCACGATAGTCGAGGCAAGGTCTGAGTTCCTTGGTGTCCTTCTTGGGAACAAAGAACAACAAAGCACCCGCTGGAGATTTTGAGGGTCTTATGGTGCCGTTTTCAAGGTTGGTATCCAGGTATTCTCGGAGAGCCTTTTTCTCAGGTTCGGAAAGGAGGAACATTCTGCCGAAGGGAATCACTGCTGAGGGATCTGTATCTATGGCACAATCTTCAGGTCTGTGAGGGGGTAAGGCCTGGACTATGGTAGTTGAAAATACATCAGCATATCCCATCCCTGATAGGCCTCTGGGACTTGTATGATGTTGGAAACCATGAGTGGTGTTTGCTGGTCTCTTAGTGGTTCTTTAGGGGGTGTCGAGGAGGGATCCAGGAATAAACAGTGGGCCATAAAAAACCCTGAGCCTAGGAATAGCGATCCTGCTGTCCAATTGATGTACGGATTGTGCTTCTGTAATCAGGGCATACCCAATGCCATGGGGTAATGAGCTGACTTAATGATGTCGAATGTAATCCGCTCTTGGTGATGGTTTATGGAAAGATGGATCTCTTTTGTCTGCAGGCTTATGGGTCCTGAAGTGAGGGGTCTTCTGTCGATTGCTTCCACCGGCTGCATGGTGCTTCATGTCTCGTACGGAATATGATGACTAACAACCCAGTCTTGATCAATGAAAATTCCCATAGCTGCGCAGTCTATCAAGGCCAGAATGGGATAGGTCTTATTCTTGGAGGGCGACAGGAAGGCCTGTAGTATCACCAAATTGTTTTGTCCAGGAGAGTTCAAGGATGGAATTGATGTGGAGCAAACATCTCTCTCCCGAAGCTCTGCTCCATCTAGGATCGGGAGCTGGCGTTTCCCGGACGCCGAGGAGGGGCTAGAGGACACTCCCTAACCAAGTGTTTGTCTGAGGCCCAATACATGCACAACCCTGTATGAATCTTTCTCATTCTTTCTTGCGGGCATATAGGTCCACGGAAGGCTCCTATCTGCATGGGTTCTGGTTCAGAGACTGAGCCTGGGTTTGTGCCCGTCTTGGTGGCACTCTCAAAGGACAGCTTCGGAGGATTACCTCTGGATTTCTTCTTCTCTGCCTTCCTTTCCTGGATACGGAAATCTATTTGCATGGCAAGGTCCATTAGTGCCTGGAATGAGTTTGGGCGAGGCACTCTGGCCAACTCATCCTTAATATCCTCATTCAGTCCTCTCCTGAAAAGGGTAAAACTCGCCTCAGGGGACCAATCAGCTTCCTTGACTAATTGCTTGAATCGAGTAACATAGGTGAGCATATCCTGGGATCCTTGCTGGAAGTCTAACAGGCGTTCCTGGGCACTATAGACCTGCTCTGGACGGTTAAACATGGTCTTAAGGGCTTGTATGAAGCCATCATAGTCATCTAGGAGAGCATCGCCGGAATTAACGAGGGGCGTAGCCCAGGTTAAGGCGTTTGCTGAAAGGTGGGAAATTATGAACCCCACCTTAGCCCTGGGAGTTGAAAAGTAGTAGGGCTCAAAAGTAAAGTGGACCAAACATGAATTCAGAAATCCGCGAAGGGTTTTTGCCGACCCATCGTATTTGTCCACTATGCCGCCCAACAACACACTTTCTTTTGTGGCAGAATCACGGGATAGAGATAATTGTTTGAGAGCGGCATTTCCCGCCTTTAGATTCTGCACCTCGGTTGATAGCTCTTGCATGCCACGCATCAGGTCCTGGACGGCCGCTTCCATGTCCATATCGAGTTCGGTCGGTTGGCGTCTCAAACTGTCAAGGAGTTCCCCCCTTCTCACCTGAGTTCGATCTTTGCTGGATTCCTTGATCGATGATCGATGCCTTCTTGCGGACTGATCGAGTCTTGAATAAGGCTGCACGAGTCTCTTCCGACTCCAGCGTGCGTTCAAAGTTCCGGGATGCAAGGATCCAGGAATCCGGGAAATTAACAGAGTGCGCTACTAGCACACGAGTCCAGGAATCAAGAAAGGAAGGAAAGGGACTAGGAATGGGGTAGGCTGGATGAAGCAAGGGAAACAATACCGCGAGCTACAGAGCACACGTCTGGTCGCTACTTCGCAATAGCATTGAGACGCGCAGAGACGCGGGAGGAGTGGTCTATAAATAGAACGCGCTACGTCCAAGGTGTAGAGCGAGGAAGGTGTTTCACAGTGGACGGCCATGTTGGAAGTACAAGGGAGTGTAAGCCCCGTTGAGACAAGGACCAGGAAGACCAAAAGGGGCGTGTTCTGTAGTTCATGACATACGTGGGTAGACCATTTCTTACGGTTGCTTTATGAGCCAGATGTTGTAGATGGGCCAGATTTGGTAGGCCCGATCCCAGCAGTTCCACCATCACTAAAGGACATTTAACAAAGGCTTAGAGGAAAATAAAGCAGACCTGATCTTATCAAATCTGAAATTATACTATCCTGCGAGATCCGTGATCCGACAACTTGATCCGATCAAGAAACACATATTTTTTTGATCAGTGGCGGCCCAAAAAGTATGTGCAGGCGTGAGAAGGCACAGAGCAGAGGATGAGCAGGTTGACTGTGAAATTACGGCGGAGGAACGACAGTTTTGTCACTTTGTTCTGAGAGGCTGGCCGCGGAGAGGGCATCAAAATGGCCGCGGACGAGAACAAAGAGATCCCGAGGGGCGCACCCCTGAGACGGAGGAGCTGACTCAGTTCGACAGCAGCAGAGAAAGATGGCTGAGGACACAGCATATCTATCACATTGCCCAGTCCGGGTGGCCGCGGAGAAAGAAAAGCAAAAGGAAAATGCTGGTGGAGTGCTCCGAACGAAGAGCGGACGAGTGAAGGAACTGGCAGATATCACTGGCCCTTAGAGGACGGGGAGAACCCACCCTTGCTGGAACTGAGGACCACGGGTGGAGGGGCTGATCCAAGACTCATAGGCACAATGCCTTGTCTAACAAACCTCCAAGGCTGAAGAGTAAGCAACCCACATTAGAGGAATACACAAAGACGCCACCAGGCCAGGAGGGAGCCAGGAGCAAAGAAAAAGCCCAGGTTGGGGGCAGTGCCACCATGGGTGCGAATCAGGAGGTCCTCGAAGCGATCGCCAATCTGAAGGCGGCTTGGGAGACCAAGCTCGAACTGGCGGTGGCAGAACTAAAAACAGCACTGGATCTCCAGGTCGGGGCAGTGCAGGAGGATGTGAATCTGCTACGACAAGATGTAAGGTCTCTGGCGGAGCGCACAAAGAACCTCGAGAAGGAGGTGGGCCCTAACATGGCAGACTGTGCTTCCCACCGGTCGGAGCTTCACGCCCTGGTACAACGAGTGGGTAATCTGGAGAGTAGAGCGGAGGAGGTAGAAGGACGGGCTCGGAGGAATAATATCTGTATTGTTGGACTACCAGAAGGGGCGGAAGGCCATAACCCCACAGACTTTGTTGAAACAATGTTGCTACAAGAAATCAACGGAGGAGTGCTGTCTCAGGGGTTCACGGTGGAGAGGGCACACAGGGCCCTAATGAGGAGACCGCCACCAGGAGGCCCACCTAGGCCGGTGATCGCTAAAATACTTAACTACAGGGATCGAGAAAGGATCCTAGAACATTTCCGTAAGGGTGGGACAATACAAAGAGGTTCGGCAAACATAACTGCTTACCCGGATTACACCCTGACAGTGCAGCAGAGCAGAATGAACTTTAGGGCGGTCAAAAGGAGATTGCGAGAAGCGGGTCATAAATACATGCTGCTTTACCCGGCCAAACTTAAGGTTTTTCATAAGCACAGAACCTTGTTTTTTGACACTCCGGAAGAAGCCATGGGATGGCTCGACATGCAGGGATGCCCCCAGGAGTCGGACGTCCGGACAGGAGAAGGAGGTGATGTGGATAAGTAATGAACGAGAGGGGCACCATGGGGTCTCAGGACTTAAGACTATGGGACTTGAATATAGGCACTCACGATCCGTAAATATTGCGATTTAGACTTTAACTAGAGGCCTTGCAGGACCAACCTGTACATCCCCCAATGAGGTTTAGTTAGGTCGCCGATACTGGGGGATACCAGGGTAGACACAAACGCGGGGAGCCTGAGATCCAGGGATGGAGCTGGGCAACAGTTGGGGTTGGGGTAGGACGGGGAGGAGGGAGCGAAGGGGTTGTGTGTTGCGTGCTGTGGTTTGTTATGGTTGGGGAAGAGTTATGGGGTAAGCCTACACCTCACGGAAAACGAGATGAACCATGGGAGACCTTAAGATAGTCACTTGGAACGTTAGGGGGCTCAATAGTTATCTAAAGCGGAACAAGGTAATGATGTATCTACGCAGGCAGAAAGTGGACATAGCCCTGTTACAAGAGTCTCATTTAACGAAAGATAAACTGGAAGTGATACGGAAAAAATGGAGGGGGACAATGGTGGGGGCAACATACTCTGCCTATGCAAGAGGGGTGATCACATGGGTAGCGCCGCATGTTCCGTTTTAGCTGCTGAGCTCGCAAGTAGAGGTGGATGGTAGGATGGTGATTATGAGGGGGATGGTGGAAAACAGAGAGATTTGCATTGTGAATACTTATGCTCCGAACCAAGATACAGCTGCGTATTTTAGGACCCTGTATAGTAAACTCAGTGGCAGCGTGGGGGGGCCATACTGTGGGGGGGGACTTCAACTGTGTGTTGGACCCCACCGTCGACCGATCAGACACTAAAATAGTTAGACCCACCCCGGCCGCAAAGGCACTACATGCATTACTGGTGGAGTTTGGGCTTGCAGACGCATGGAGAACATGCCATCCGCAGGATAGACACTATTCACACTATGCGGCCCCACAGGGCCTACATACAAGATTGGACTATATATTTGTCATGCAGGAGTTGCTGACCGAAATACCGCAGGCGGAATATAAAGCTAGAGTCCTCTCAGACCACTCGCCATTGTTGCTATCATGGCAATACCGACCCCCTAGGGGACGGATACCCACATGGCGATTGCGTGCAGAAGCTCTTAAAGACAGCGTATTTAGGGAGGATATGCGAGAGGAAATATTTAGTTATTTCAAAATAAATACTGGCAGTGTTAAGACAGCGGGAACACTCTGGGAAGCCTTTAAAGTGGTGGTGAGAGGAATAGCCATAGCCAAGTCTAAAGGACTGCAGGATGGGATTCTGACCGAATTACAGGACTCTGAGAAGGAATTGGAGAGGGTACTGGAACAGGGCAGTAACACTAAGGCAGATATAGAAAAGGCTTTGGGCCTGCAGCAGAAATGTGCAGGATATTGGGATAGATTATGCAATCTTAATTATAAAAAATACATAGAAAGACAACATGCGGGAGGCGATAAACCAGGAAGACTCCTCACATGGCTTTACAAAAACGAGACCCCTGGGCCCCCAATCAGGACAATGGTGAGAGATAATGGCGATGTGGTGGATTCACATGAGGGGGTTAACCAAGAATTTGTGGACTATTATAGACGCTTGTACGGAGACGAGGCGGGAGACAAGGAGGGGGAAATAGAGAACATACTGGAAGACATTGGACTACCCCAAATTAGTGTAGAGGAGAGAGAGGAGCTAGATGCCCTGATCACTCTAGAAGAGTTAGAGGAAGTGGTGAGGCAGCTGCCCACGTGTAAAACCCCGGGAACTGACGGACTACCAAGCAAATTTTATAAGGCATATAAAGCAGAGATTCTCCCCCACTGCTGGAAATGCTTAACGAGGCATATGAAGTTGGGAGACTGCCGGAATCACTGTGCGAAGCGGTCATTGTGCCACTCCCCAAGCCTGACAGGCCTGGTAGCGACTGTAGTTCCTATAGACCCCTATCAATGTTAAACCAAGATAGTAAGATCTTAACAGCGGTGTTAGCAAACAGATTGAAAAAGGTCATAACCAAATTAATTCACCCTGATCAAACAGGATATGTCCCAAACAGGAATATTTCGAATAATTTGAGGAGACTCCACCGAGTGATTGAACATACTGAAGGGAACACTAGCGAAATGGCAATAGTGTCGCTGGATGCGATCAAAGCATTTGATTCGGTCCGGTGGCCCTGGCTGAAGGTGGCCCTAGCTAGCTATGGTATAGGATCAGGATATCTCCACTGGGTAGAACTCCTACATAGCGAGCCACTAGCGAGAGTGAAGACAGGAACTGTGATTTCTGAAAGGTGGCGGCTTGGTAGAGGGACCAGACAGGGATGCCCCTGGTCTCCTATGTTGTACATTCTGGCTTTGGAACCTCTGGCGATTTATCTAAGGCAGCAATATGACGAAATAGGCATTGTAGTTGGGGAAACATCGCACTTAATTTCACTATACGCAGACGATATGTTATTGTACTTGCGCTACCCAGAGGAAAATCTGCAGTATGTATTAGAAGTGGTAGACAGGTTTGCGGAACTCTCAGGTATAGCTGTGAAGCCAAGCAAATCCTGTGTGTTTCCGTTGGGCAGATATAGAGGGCTCATGGCCGAGAATTTGCCGGTACTTCAGATACCGTGGGAGACCACAACCTTTAGGTATCTTGGGATAGGTATATATCACACAGCAGAAGACGAACATAGGCATAATACAGTTAGAACGGTTCAGAAACTGGAAAATAGCATGAATTTCTGGGCGAAACTCCCCCTGGCAATGATGGGAAGGGGAGCGATGCACAAGATGGTGGCATTGCCCAGACTTTTGCATTGCTTTGCGAACATCCCATACTCCATACCCCGGCAATTCTTTACTAAGCTGGACAGTATATGCAGGGAATTCCTATGGTACGGGATGAGGAACAGGGTAGCCCTATGGAAACTCCAAAACCCACATGAGAAAGGAGGCATCAAACTACCCAACTGGGAAGTATACTATGTAGCAAGCCAGCTGCAACATGTAGCCAAATGGCTCTCTGCGGAGTCCACCTTAGAACATAAACTGCTTCAAGTGGATTGCTCCCCATATTTTTTGAGAGAAATTATATGGTTACCCAAGCGGGAGCTAAGAAGTCGCCCAGGGATGTTGGGTCTTGGGTGGGAAATGTGGCAGAGGGCGTGCCGGTTGATGGACAAGCCGGCCTTGTGCTCGCCGCAGATCCCACTGGTTACAATGATGGGAACAGATGTGCAACTTAGATTAATGATTAGGAAGTATTGGGAACCGGTGGGAATAGCAACATTGGGGGATGTGTGGCAAGAGGGGAAAATAATGGAATTTGAGGAGCTGGTAGAGCAAACGGGGTTAAGCACTGGGCAATATATTACATACCATGGGATGGTGCAACGAATTAAAGATACCTGGTCCGAAGTGGAACTTGCAGAGGATCCGGACACCACATTAGATGCGATTTATGATATAGCGGAAGGTGGTCATTAAACGTCTAGAGTGTACGAGATGATGATGACTCAAGTGGGCAAGGAGGTGACGTCCCTTAGACTGGCTTGGGAGGAGGAAGAAGGAGTTGTGATGAGTGACAGGATGTGGGAAAGGGCTCAGGGGTATCACAAGAAAGTGTCGAGGAATGCTAGGCTGCAACAAATACAGCTGTATATAATGCACAGAGCATATCTGATGCCACTGAAGGTTGCTAAATTTAAGAATGCTGGGAGCCAGGTGTGTCCCAAATGCAATGAGGAAAGCGCAGGAATGGTGCATATGTTCTGGGCATGTCCGCAGATATTGGAATATTGGAGAGACATAGCACAGAAAATGGAAGACAAGGGAATCCGCATGAAGGTGGATACGGTATGGGCTTGTTTGTTGGGAGGGTTCCCCAGACCGCGGAAGCTTAAACATGTGAGCAAATTAAAAGATTTGGCATATATATTGGCGAAAAGAAGGATTGCAATGGGATGCAAAGCGTGCCACAAGCCCAAAGTGGAGACGTGGTGGAGGGACTTGCAGAAGTGGGCGGAGGCAGAAACAGCGGCATGGCAGGAAGCGTGCAAAGGGGACATAGAAGGTGAAGCTGGAGCCCTAGAGGGTTGGAGACAGCTAATAGCAGAGCTATTTGGGCCCACGTGTGATGGACCAAGTGATGATGATTCAACGAGCATGGCGGGAGAGGTCTCCCCACCACAAGAGGTGGAGACTAACGATGGGAGAAAGTAGGCTTGGGTGGGGGTGGGACGGGAAATACAGTGGGCGAAATAACAATGTATGTGTATTTACGAGCAAGATATGTAACCACTGTAAATTGAGTTGGGTTTGTTAATAGTTGTGAAGTGGGAGAATGGAAGACCAGGCTCCCGTCCTTCACCTCTCGCGCTTGGCCTAAAGGGTCACGACCCAGACACCCGCCACGAGAAGAGTTTGTCCATTTACCAGACGACCAGATACCCTGGTACAGGAACATACGGATGTGTCCATCTGCCTGCCCAGCAGCCCGCACTAGCCATGCCGACACCTGCGGCACGGACCAACTAGACTAAAATCTACACGTCGTTAGAGATGCCATGACGACCTAGCCAACGGTTAAGCACACCTGTGCAAATCTACACACTGGACACTCCCGCACCAATCTACACGAAGAATATACCCAGTGCTATGACGTAGGCGACAGACATACTCACGGACGTGCATCTTTATTATTTTCTACATAGGCTTTCAAAATGCAGAAACGCAAGACGCGTCATGAACTCATCTAAAAAGCTTGCTCACGCTTCTCTTAAAACCAGTTGCCACCATGAGAAATATAATGAAGACATGATACTGGTCTTGAAACTATATGGTACGGTAACCTAAAGCACCTGTGCACCAGACGGACCCACTTATACACTAGGCCTAAGTAGGCCGCAAGCAAGAGCTCCCGTGGACATTAACAAAACAAGAGTCAGGTTGCTGATCCTGCAGAATGAGCCCGGCGAAGCAACCAGCCAAGGTCGCAATGTTGCAAACTCACATTCCAAAAGCCAATCATCAAGGGCACGATGTTGCAACCTCGCACGCCGCGCACCAACGTTAAAGTCACACCTACAAATTAAACCAGACACACAGTGGAAAAACAATATTAATTGTGCAGAATTATGCCCCAAACACGGTCTCTCCTCACGTGACCAAGCCGAACCTGACATGATGCCAAGCCCAGGAGAAAGAAAGCGTCTGGATCTCTCGTTACAAGACATAAGCAGATACAACTAAAAAGGCTCAATGGACATCTGCGACAGTGGGAGCAGCCAGCCCTCCAGCTATGAATAAATCCTCACATTGTCTGCACGTACCCATAGTGAAACATTGTTGCAAATTGCAGGTACACCGAGAGCTGGGAACAGCGATGGTCCCAGGCTGGGAAGCTCGCGGGCGCACCAATCAGAACATGGGGCTCCTATCACTGACGCCATTAGCTTTAACCAATCATCAGGGGTCTCCATGTAACAATTCTCATGTATCTAATTGTAGGGACAACCCAGATATATCACCTGACTAACCTTCATCCACTCATATTATTCTCTATACGTGTGCTTTACTAACCCTACCACTTGAGTAACCAATTAAGAGCGGCAATAGGTTTTTTACTAACTTTTCAATGTGACGCAAGTAGCGCGTCATATCAAGGTAAAAAGGGCCTGCGAGCCCTACGATTGTGTGTGTGTCAGGACGGACGCGTACGCTCCTTGACCCATCCCTGCCGTTTTTGTCTAATAAACAGCAGAGTCACCTTGCTTCTTGCGTGTGTCTCATACTCTGTCTCATCTGGGATATACGGGAGGAGTTGGGGCCTCCCTGCCCAGAGGTCTGCGGACGGCCCGGCCGACCCCGGCAGAATTTCCACCCGACAAGTTGGAGGCACTGCTGAGATCTGTTTAAGATCGACTTTTTATTTTTACTTTTTCCAGGCACTCCCGTTGCGAGGAGGCCCGGCGGCGCGGCCCCCTCTGCCGTTGCCCCCTTCTGAGGACTACAGGACCATCGCGGAGCTGCGAGAAGACCGGACAGCGCAATCCGGATATTGGCCCTCGGGAGCCGGTTGAGAAGTATCCCGCCCGCGGTTGGCGAGTGTCCAGACGTGGTCCAGACGAGGGGAGGTGGCGAGCCGCTTGGAGGGGTGCACGCAGTCGAGCGGCCCTGCATCGAGAGAACTTGGTGAGCATGACACGCACAACAAGCAATGCGAAATTGTGAGGGAGGGGGGAGGAAGTAAATAAGGGAGGAGGGAGGTGTTGCACAGGTGCGCGAAGGTTTAACAACTTAGTGTTGGCAATGGAATGAATGGTAGCGAAACGAGTGCGAGAGCAGTCGGCTACGTCACGCGAAAGAGGGGGGCGGAGCACGAAAACATCACGTGTGGCCGCTCGTAGACACTGATTGGCCTAAGTCGCGACTACGTGTAAGGGTGGGTGTGTGTGGTTTCCTACGATTTGGCATTTATTGATCAATGAGTAGATGAGGATCCCTATTGTTCGAGCAAGAAACTCGATAGGTAGATGACGTTTCCCTGTAGGCGGTAGCTAGCTAGTTGCCCAATACGGAAGATAATTGGCTGGTTAAACCCTCCTGTTGAGGGGCGTATCACACGCGAGGCGACGCAGCGTGCGCAGTCCGATTATATTATTGATTTGACTACCTTGTTCCAGGAGTGACAGGAAGACAGCTGTAGGGTTAACGGGGGTAGATTGCAAGTGTATTTTGAACTTAAAGAACATATGAAGAACTTACCAGTAGCTCGAAGAGATCGGTGACGTCACCAGTAGGGCTTTAATAGGATATCGCGAGCACAAGGCACATTGGTTTTGAGAGTGGTGGGGAAGAGAAATATGATAAGGGAGCGGACACGGAGATAAACAGTAAACGAGTGGATCGGGGAAAGGAGAAGGGGAGAGGGGCGTGGCTGCGCACGGAGAACGCCAGCCACGGCAAGTGTAAAAGGGGGAGGAGAACGTGGAAACAGGATGACTGTATAAGAGCGTCGTAAGGGGTACGCAGCCGCAGGGGGCTGTGTGCGCTTCGGCCGCAGGGGGCCGTAAGGGTGTCGTATAAAGAAAGAAAGACAGAAGGGAATATACAAATGTAAAACCGCATATATATATATTTTTTTTTATTATTGCATATTTTTGTCAAAGGATTGTCGTAAGTCCCCAAACTTACGGGGCCAGGTAAACAATATAAGGTTGTATATTGTAAACGGCTAGTGAGATACACTGCTACCAGATAGGGGAAGGGTAGCAAGTGGGGCGCTACTATGTCATACGGGACAGGGTCGGGAGGGTGGGGGAACACCCTCACTACCCCACTACAACACATATGCACCACACTGCCACCCCATAGGGAGAAACTAATTAAGTACAGCATAGAATGGACCCAGGGGACGGATAACAAAATTCTAACACCGTGGCCGCCTAATGGTAGCTTCGATCCATATGCCCAACATTCACTGCTAAACCATCTGCACAATACATACAAGGGGAAGAAGTTGGCAAACCATGTGGAGGTGTTTAACTTATGGAGGATGTTCCAGGGGTCCCGACCAGGACCAAATGGAATGTTCACTATGGGGGAAACACCGGAAGAAAAAGAGATTAAGAAAGAAGGAGAGGATGGGAAAAAGGGGAGTGAAAGCACAAAGAATACGGGGAACGGAGGAGAGGGAGGAGAAAAGATTGATAAATCAGATGACATAAAAAAGGAGCCAAGCAACGAGATACCCATAACACCGGGAGTGAAAACAGAGGGAGGGGGGTTGTACCCTTTAAGAGAATTAGGAGAAATAGAAGGAGGACAGTTAAGGGCGGCTGAAGGATACTCTAACCCGGCATACAGCCCTCCACCATATGTGGCTCATAGGAAGATGCCAGTGGGGGAGGGGAGGATTGGAGAAGAGCAGACTGTAGAGATAGGAAATGATGAGTGGGTAGCTGCACAGATATTATTAAAATTACGAGGTTCACTAACTGGAGAAGAGAGGGAGGTAGTAAAGAGAACAGACGAGGATAGTGCCAGAGAGAGTGAAATGAGGGGGGAGGAGCTATTACGACAAAAGGAAGAGATTTTGGAGGAAAGATTAGCAAAGCTAAGGGATGAGCAGAATGAATTGATCAAACAGCTCGAGAGGGAGGAAAGAGAGAGAGTGAGGAAAAGGAAAGAAGGTAAGAACGAATTGGAAAAATTAAGGGAACGAAATGAGGAGCAAAGGAGAGAAGCTGAAAGGGTAAAAGCAGCAGCAGACAGGGTATCAAGAGTAGTGCTGAGAGAAAAGAAGAGGGAAGAAGAAGAAAAAGAAAAGGAAATGGCAATATGGAAGAGGAGGTTACTATCAGAGACAGCTAAGAAATATGAAGAGGGGAAGGTAATAGAGAGTATAGTAGAAAGAGAAAGGGTGAAATGGGAAAGGAAGAAAGAGGATGAAAGAATATTGGAACAGATGAGCAATGAAGTGATGGAGGAATTGAAAAGGAAAAGGGAGGAAAATAGTAGGGAGATGGAGGAGAGAAGTGAAGGGGGAAGAGAAGAGAGGAGTAGGGAGAGTGAAAGATGGGGGATGTATATAGAAGCAGAGAAGTAGCGACAACATCAGCACTAGGGGGAGCAGTTGGTAACGGAGAAAAAGGAGAAATAGACCTAATAGACTTACAAACAGTAACAATAAAAGGGAAAAAGACAGAGTGGGGGACGCCATTTATGAATGATTTTTGTAGTGAGGAGGAAGAAGGAGTGGAGAGGGAAGGAAGAAAAAGTGAAAGGGAAAGCTTAGATAAGCTAAACCTCACTCGAACGAACATAGACTCGCCATGGATCAGTAGGAGAAAGGAGGAGCTGGAGAGAAGTGAGGAGGGAGAGCAAGGACTAGTGGAAAGACAAACCCATGAAACCACACCATCCCCATCCCCATCACGCCCTCCCCCATCGCACCCTACATGCTTAACCACCTCACGCTCGCTGCGCAGAATAAAGCTCGCGCCCTTCATAGACGAACTGACACCCTATGCATGTCGGCTTAGAGACCTCCCTAGTCGCAGGCAGGACAGACGAATAAACATGCCCACATTAAATACAGGAAATGACGGAAGGAGGGGACAGGATGGAGAAGAAGGAGTTAAGAGCAGGGGTAATAAGGACGAAATTGAAGATGTAAAAGAAACGGAAGAGGAGGACGGGTGTGAGGACTCGATATTATGGAACGTAAAGGGTGACACAAGACACAACTTAATGCCACTGTTGGAGAGAGGAGGGGTTAGACCACAGTATGTCCCTTGGAAGCATACAGATAAAGAAAATATAAAATGTAGGCTTCCATCATTAAGTGGAGGTGCGGGTAAGTGGATATATGAAATGGAAAAACACACCGCAGGACAGAAACTAGCAGTAGGAGATGTAAAGGGCCTGTTAATATCAATATTAGGGGATAGAGCGGATGACATTTGGAAGAGAGCGGGATTCCATGGGGTAACAATAACAAACACATCGCATGATGGGGCACCATTTGCAAACTGCAGACATGCGCTATGGCAGGCACTGAGAGTACAGTACCCAGACACATCAGACATAGGAGCAATTACTTCCCGTAAGATGCGTGAGAATGAGGATCCTGTTGATTATATCCAGGATATTCAAGAGAAGTGGCGCATGGAAACTAGAGAGCAATGGGATAAAACACCAGCAATATTCTATCATATACTAGTACAAGGGCTCCCAGAAGGAGTTCAGAAACAACTAAAGAAAGTAGTGGGAATGGAAGCAAAACCATGGCCAGAAATACAACTGACTATAGTACATCACTGCAGGACATGGCAAGGAAAAATGAAACAAAAGGAAGAGGACAGGAAAACAGAAGAGGCTAAACTAGTACAGAAAAAACGTACTAAATACACAATGGAAGGGGCACTAATAACTACGCCCACACCAATGGCCCAAAGCCCCACACAAGTAGTGGCTGCACAAGATCCCGCCCAAATAGCACCTTCACAGACTATAACACAACAAGTGCCGCCACTGCAATTACAAACACTAAACATGGGAGGAGGGTACCCAATGCAAGGAGCTGGGTATTATAATTATAACAGGGGGAGAGGAGGATTTATGAGAGGGAGAGGATACGGATATAACACCCAACAGCAGGTGGGAGGACTTAGAAATTCCTACCCCACAGGGCAACCAGTATACCAGGACAACACAGGGAGCTTCCCATGGCAGAGCAGGGAACCACCCGTGTGTTGGAGTTGTGGATTATTAGGACACATGTCACGCACGTGTAGGGTTAGGCCAGGAACACCAGCATGGAATAAACAAGGACAACCTAGGACTTCACAAGAACAGCAGGGCATACAACAACAGCAGACGTTGCAACAGGGAAGTGAACAACAACAACAAATAACACAACAACAGCCACAGACATATTCACTGCCACAACAACAGGTAGCGATAACACAACAACCCCAAACCCAACAAACACAATTGGGTAGGGTGACGGTGTTGGGACACAACCCTTACACAGGAAATGGCCAATCATTGTACCCTCAATAGGACAGCCCACAGACGGCCTTGGTGTGTCCCATCCTGTCAGTAACACCTAATAGTGCGGAGGAGCCACGCATAGAGGTAACGATAGGTGACAAAAAATTATCATTCCTTGTTGACACCGGGGCAACCCGGTCTTGCATAAGGGAAGGTAAATTTAAGATGTCAGGCGAAGCCATGAACACCCAAGGATTCTCTGGGGCTAAAGGGTTGGTTCCCTTTACTGATAACATTCCCTTATCTATTGGAGATTATGATCTGTCAGTTCCACTTTTATATTATAGTGCCTCACCAGTAAATATATTGGGGAGGGACATAATGAACAGGTTGAATATGACGATCTCCTTTACAGAGGACGGCATAATTTGCTCTACTCCAGGGATTAACATGCTCGCAGCACGACAGATTATGCAAGCATACTGTGGACAGACAGCGATTAGGGCGGAGCCAGTAGATGGCGAGCTATTCCAGTATGGAACAGACATGGCATTTGCATGGATGCCAGGGATAGAAGGGAAAATATGGAGGAGGCCAGCAGCCTATCTGTTCCGACCAGAAACACCTGTTAATGAACCAGAAGGAAAGGTGGTTGTAATGGACATTGAGAGCATTATTGCAACAGCTGATTATATTGCTGTGCACGCCCAAGATAAAGAAGGGAGAGCATGGAGGGCAGTGATAGCACTAGCAGAAGGATGTAGGCTGACCCAGGTGTCAGATGAGGAGCTGTTCTCAGAAGAAAAGGAGGAAGGTGAAATGGTGTTCATGATGAGTGTAGAAATATGGCTAAGAGTGGCTCACAAACAAGTAGCACAGAAAATTGCAATGGCACTTGAGGCACCCGCATGCACCCCAGTCCCCTTCTTTAAGGAGGATATGTCAAAGGTGCCCAAATCATTGTGGACTATTAGCCCTTATGACGTGGGATGCATAAAAAGCATAGGGGGAGTAAGGATAAAATTGAAAAAAGGTGCCATACTACCCAGAGTGAAACAGTACCCACTGTCAAAAGAGGCAGATGAGGGCATATATGAAACCATAACGGCCCTTATAAACAATGGCATATTGGTCCCCTCAGAATCACCATGTAACACGGCTGTGTACCCAGTGCGCAAGGCTAAAGGGGGGTCTTGGCGCTTCATACAGGACCTCAGGCCCTTGAACAACATAGTAGAAGCAGAATATCCAGTAACAGCAAACCCGGCCACAATATTGTGTGGCATTCCAGCGGAAGCATCACGATTTACAGTGATCGACCTTAAAAATGCTTTTTTCTCAATACCATTACACCCAGACTCACAAGATTTGACAAGCTTCACTTACCGAAATACAAAGTGGAAACATACCAGATTGCCACAGGGGTATTGCGAATCACCCTCAATTTTCAATAGAGTAATACAGATGGATTTGGGTAACATTGAAGTGGAAAGCACAGTGTTACAGTATGTGGATGACATAATAATTTGCAGTACAAACGAAAGTAAATGCAGAGAGGACTCCTTAAAGATGTTGACAATATTGGCTGAAAAAGGGTACAAGGTAGACATGGAAAAGATACAATACTGTCAAGAACAGGTACTTTACATTGGCCAACTCATATCCCAACATGGAAGAAAGATTGCACCACAAAGAGCACAGGCCATTTCAAGCACTCCAATGCCACAGACTGTGAGGGAACTGCAGCAATTCCTGGGGCTGTGCAACTACTGTAGAGCATGGGTATTTGATTACAGTTCATACATAGGACCCCTGCTTGAGGGTTTAAGGGAAGCTAATAAGGGGGAGAAAAAGTTGGGGTGGACTATGGAAATGAGAGAGGCCTTTGATGAATTGAAAGATGCGATATCAACTGCTCCAGTACTGACATCCCCAGACTATGAGCGACGATTTTTTATATTCTCACATTGCGACTCAGCAGTGATGAAAGCAGTATTGGCCCAAAAAACAAGCATGGGCTATAAACCAGTAGCATTTTACAGCGGTCACTTAGACCCTGTGATGTTAGGTCACTTCCCTTGCGAACAAGGTCTTGCTGCAGCTGCTTTTGCAGTGGAAAAAGCATCAGCAATAACCATGGGGTGTCCAACTACACTGTTTGTGGGACATGCACTATTTGCAATATTGAATAAACCTAAGTCCACCCTAACCACGCAGAGGGCATCAGGTTATGAGATCATTTTGTCTAGAGCTGAACTAGCAATTGTTAGATGTAGCACGGTTAACCCTGCAAGGTTCCTAGCAGAAGTAATTGAGGAGGGAGATTATGCCCATGACTGTACCCAAATAACTGAAATGTACTCATGTACTAGAAAAGTTGAAGAAAACGCACTAGAGGGAGGTGAGCTTTTGTTTATTGATGGGTCATCAACTATTGATCAAGGAGATGGGATACGGAGGACTGGGGCAGCAGTGGTAAAAATGATGGAGGCGCCGGTGTGTGTGGCTATGAAATGTGTACAATTACCACAGCAGTACTCTGCTCAAGCCGCGGAACTGGTTGCACTAATATTGGCATTGAAGGAAAGTTTTGACAAACGAGTAACCATATACTCCGACAGTGCATATGTTACATCCACTGTCCACTCAGGGCTATCAAAATGGAGAAGAAGAGGGTTTAGGAGAGCTGATGGCACTCCAGTGCAACATGCCCTCTTATTGGCTGAACTAATTGAAGTAATAAATGACCCCCAAGAATTAGCCCTAGTAAAATGCACCGCACACACCAATGGTGAAGACCACGTCTCAAAAGGGAATGCAGCAGCAGACGCACATGCGAAATATGCTGCATACTTTGGTGAGATATGGAACCCCCCAGAATCACAGAGAGGGAGAGGGAGGGGAATGGCTAAGGAGATGTTGATAAGAGAAGGGTACACCTATCTCCCAGCCACGCAGATTATGGAGCTACAAGCGGCTGCACCAATGGCCGAAAAAGAAATATGGGTAAAAGAGGATGTACAATGTCACCAACCGACGCACTATGGCGCCAGGGTGGCACTGGAAAAGTTGTAATACCATTAGCACTTTTGAACACCGCCCTGAGCCAATTACATCACCCAGCCCACACAGGCAAGGAAGTAATTGCAGCACGAATTAGAGAAGATTGGTTCTGCCCCGAGTTAAATTCTCATGTGTCGAATTTTATAAGCAATTGTCTCACATGTCAACAGTTTACGGCCGGTCATACCCTAAAAGTGATAAGAGGTACTATACCCCGGCCAGAGGGACCTTTTCGGCATCTTCACATTGACTATGTTGATATGATCAACATATGCCAAGGTAATAGGTATATGATTGTAGTAGTATGCCCATTCTCTAGGTGGATTGAAGCAGGGCCCTGTTCACACCCAGATGCATTTAGAGCAGCCAAATTCCTAGTGAGGGAGGTCTTCCCCAGGTGGGGAGTGTGCAAAGTGTTAAGGTCAGACAATGGCCCGCATTTCGCAAACGAAATGTTCCAGCATATCACATCCTTGCTGAGCATAAAACACAAATTCGCATGTGCATACCACCCACAGGCCAATGGTGTATGTGAACGCCTGAATGGACTATTAAAGGAGGCAATTGCAAAGATACAACAAACAACAAAGAAAAGCTGGTTGTATTGCCTTCCATTAGCCCTATTTGAATTGAGGAATAGGCCAGGGTCCGACCACCACCTCACCCCACACAAGGTGGTTACCGGACGTCAAATGCGCCTTCCCCTAACGCCAACGTCAAGGGCATTCACTGATCACGAAAGCACAGCGAGTGTGTTAGGTGATGAAATGTACCAATATGTGTCTTCTTTGATTACTAGTGTTGTGTTTGTGTCTCAACAGCTCGAGCGCACACGGGGCGGGTCTACCAACAATCAACAAGAAGGCGCCAATACAGAATTGGAAAAGGAAAACCTTTGTAAACTTGCTAAAGGTGACCACGTGCTACTTCGCAATTTCAACAGGAAATGGAATGATAAAAGATTTACTGGCCCCCATCTAGTAGAGGAAGTATCAACAAGAGCAGTAAAGTTAAAGGACAAGCGTGCCTGGAACCACCTACATGATGTAAAGATCTACAAACTACAGACCCGCCCCAGCGCCACCGACAGGTCCATTGGGAAAACAGCAACAACATCACCAACGACGGAAGAGAGTTCTACCACAGCCAACGACCCAGTTGTTCCCATACCCTGTCACTTCCCAGCTTCCCCGGAGACAATAACTGACAAAGAAAGGGGTGATCCCCATACTGCCCACCCCATGGTCACACGCTCAAAGAGTAAAAATACTTTCGCCAACTGAGCCTAAACCCCCCTGCCTATTGACCCCCAAATATAGTAATAACTGAACTAAAGGACATTGCCTGCACAAATACACATGTAAACACGTGAATGTTCTCTTTTTCTCTTCTCTCGCACATACAGGAACTGCGTATTATTGTATTGTTAAGAAAATAGATAACTAACAAGTTCACTGCCCAGGCGTAGATGGTACTCCCAGACGATAACTACCCAGAAGAATTGTCACACCAATTTGTATACGAAATAAAAAGGCCGACGTACCTAAAAAGGAGAAGGGTACGTGTCTACTACACAGCATTCCTCCTGGCCATAGAATATTCAATGCCCCACCTCCACCCATACTTGCCGGTCCTAAGAGATAGATCACTCAGAGTAGAGTGGGAACAGCTCTTCGCCTGGGCACTGAATGACTATTTGATAGGGAGAGCTTAAAGAAAATAACAACTAACATTTAATAACAAGCATTTTGAGAATTTTCAGGCGGGCAACTTTAACGTCGCAAGAATACGCTGCTAGGACTGCAGCAAGGTAAGAGCAAAATGCCGGTGAAATTAGCATATGTAATAAAACTAATAGGGATTTTGATGATCACCGGGTTCTTGGCTGCCTCTGTATGGCAGTACAGCTATGCTATTCATTTTATTGCTGCACCTAAACCTAATACACCCCCGTCCCCTGCTGCAACAGGTGTTACATCAGGTGATAGTAGTAAAATTGCACCCAAGCAAATTAGAGTTAAACGCAGCACATACTCAGACAATAAAGGTATTGATAATTATATACAAGATTCAGCACACGTCTCAAACAACATATGGTACCAACACATGACCCGCATTGGTAAGCAGACAACAGAGGATAGCTGCTACGTTTGCTCATTAATACCATACGCCATGAGTGCTTCTCGAACATTTGTTGCCACAGAAATAGATGAAAAGACAGCACGGTGCATAATATACTTGGCACTGTTCCAAACGAAAGGAAGATTTCAAGGGACAGTGGTGCATATGACATGGAAAACACGAGACTCATATCCATATGAAAACAACTTCCTCAAGACCTATTTGAGTTACCACAAGAGCAGTTTACATGCTGAAGCATTCAGATACATAACAAGTGGTCCTGCAAAAGGAGAAACAAAGAAAGTAACACTGCAGTATCTACCATGTGATTGGTACGCCACTGAAGTTCCGGGTAAACAAGGATGTTGGGAGAGGCCGCTGGTGACGATAACCGGGAAGGTGTACCTGGACAACAGCTGGGAGATAGGAGTGATTGGCAGTAACATGGTAACAAAAGAAACTATCTCAACTATCGAGGCACACAATCACCGATGTTGGACGACATGGATAAAGTACGTACCAATGCTCACGTGGGTGGAGACGGATGAAGACCCAATAACAATACTGCCGCTGACTGTGCCCAAGGTATGCTACCAGCATAAAGGAGAGGTGGACGTAGGATATAACACCAACTGTGCAAGTGTGATGGAGTTACCTGAGGGGGGAGCAGGAACAGCAGTAATAATGGACCATTATTGGGCCTGTGGAGAAAAAGCATACCATACACTGCCTCCCCTGTGGAATGGTGTGTGCACAATGGTGCACGTCAATGTACCATCACTAGTGGTACCCAAGAAGCATGTCAATGTGGCGAACTTTCCCAAAATGGATGAAGGGGACAAGAGAAAAAAGAGATCTGCACCACTTCAGGAGGAGCAAAGGAACAGGACCAACGGCAATGATACTGTCCTAAATAGAAGGAAAAGACAAGGAGAACCTCTGACAGGAAATTACCTGTGGGGAAGGTCGGAAACGGCACTTACTTCAATACCGCCAGAACACAGACTATTCAGCAGAGCAGCAATGTTCTTCTCCTCAATAATACATCCGGGACTGCAGGCTTACGCAAACGCAAAATGGCTCCAGATAACTAGATGGGAACTAATGATGACCATCAATTCTACAGTAAATGGATTCAACGCAATAAAAGAGGAGCTGCGAGCTATAAGGATGGTAGCACTCCAGAACAGATATGTGTTGGACCTTCTCACAGCCATGGAAGGAGGTGTTTGTGCAAAGATAGGACAAGCATGCTGCACGTTCATTCCTGCCAACGATGCTGACAATGGTACACTGACAGAAGCAGTTTCACAATTGGCCCAGATGCACTCCAAAATGATGGATGAAAGTAACGGTGTAAACAAGGATAAGAGCTGGTTTTCACTATTATGGTCATGGATGCCATCCTGGCTGTCAGATGGACTGAAAATTATAGTGGGTTGTACTATTTTGGCTGGAGCTACACTGATCATAATAAGATTTTGGAAGGCCCGGAAGGCACGTACCACTGACGAGTTGCTTGAAATGGTGGGTATGCACCCCTTGATGCCAGCAGATGACGGCCAACACACAAGCGTAATAATACAGGAGAGGGAGAAGTTGCGCAACCAGATCATCACCAACCATCTAGACCCACCATCGGTGAAGATCGAGAACCCAAGAAACCCCAGGAGCTACATAGGGAAATGGGTATACTGTACTCCTGGAGGAACCTGTGAATATATGTATTGGTCATTTGAAGATCATGTGAACCACTATGGACATCTAGGAGGAATAACTAAGATATGGCGAGTAAGCGGAGATAACGAAAAGGATATGTTTGTGGTCGACAAGTCGACCAGAGGGGGGACTGAAGTGGGAGAATGGAAGACCAGGCTCCCGTCCTTCACCTCTCGCGCTTGGCCTAAAGGGTCACGACCCAGACACCCGCCACGAGAAGAGTTTGTCCATTTACTAGACGACCAGATACCCTGGTACAGGAACATACGGATGTGTCCATCTGCCTGCCCAGCAGTCCGCACTAGCCATGCCGACACCTGCGGCACGGACCAACTAGACTAAAATCTACACGTCGTTAGAGATGCCATGACGACCTAGCCAACGGTTAAGCACACCTGTGCAAATCTACACACTGGACACTCCCGCACCAATCTACACGAAGAATATACCCAGTGCTATGACGTAGGCGACAGACATACTCACGGACGTGCATCTTTATTATTTTCTACATAGGCTTTCAAAATGCAGAAACGCAAGACGCGTCATGAACTCATCTAAAAAGCTTGCTCACGCTTCTCTTAAAACCAGTTGCCACCATGAGAAATATAATGAAGACATGATACTGGTCTTGAAACTATATGGTACGGTAACCTAAAGCACCTGTGCACCAGACGGACCCACTTATACACTAGGCCTAAGTAGGCCGCAAGCAAGAGCTCCCGTGGACATTAACAAAACAAGAGTCAGGTTGCTGATCCTGCAGAATGAGCCCGGCGAAGCAACCAGCCAAGGTCGCAATGTTGCAAACTCACATTCCAAAAGCCAATCATCAAGGGCAACCTCGCACGCCGCGCACCAACGTTAAAGTCACACCTACAAATTAAATCAGACACACAGTGGAAAAACAATATTAATTGTGCAGAATTATGCCTCAAACACGGTCTCTCCTCACGTGACCAAGCCGAACCTGACATGATGCCAAGCCCAGGAGAAAGAAAGCGTCTGGATCTCTCGTTACAAGACATAAGCAGATACAACTAAAAAGGCTCAATGGACATCTGCGACAGTGGGAGCAGCCAGCCCTCCAGCTATGAATAAATCCTCACATTGTCTGCACGTACCCATAGTGAAACATTGTTGCAAATTGCAGGTACACCGAGAGCTGGGAACAGCGATGGTCCCAGGCTGGGAAGCTCGCGGGCGCACCAATCAGAACATGGGGCTCCTATCACTGACGCCATTAGCTTTAACCAATCATCAGGGGTCTCCATGTAACAATTCTCATGTATCTAATTGTAGGGACAACCCAGATATATCACCTGACTAACCTTCATCCACTCATATTATTCTTTATACGTGTGCTATACTAACCCTACCACTCGAGTAACCAATTAAGAGCGGCGATAGGTTTTTTACTAACTTTTCAATGTGACGCAAGTAGCGCGTCATATCAAGGTAAAAAGGGCCTGCGAGCCCTACGATTGTGTGTGTGTCAGGACGGACGCGTACGCTCCTTGACCCATCCCTGCCGTTTTTGTCTAATAAACAGCAGAGTCACCTTGCTTCTTGCGTGTGTCTCATACTCTGTCTCATCTGGGATATACGGGAGGAGTTGGGGCCTCCCTGCCCGGAGGTCTGCGGACGGCCCGGCCGACCCCGGCAGAATTTCCCCCCGACAGTTGTTTGAATAAAATCAATAAAAAAATTTTAAAAATAAAAAACTATTTTACCAAAGTCATGGACTTAGGTAATTATATTACTAATATTTAAAAAACACGGACACCCAAGACCCCAGCTGCGATGGGCCATTAGCCGGCCTTGAAAATCTGGGAAAGGTGTTGACGAGTTGGATAGCCATTTCATTAGAGGATTGGGCAAATACTAATAATGCTTCTCCTAATAATCAGGGGGACTTTCGTCCGGGCTTTTCGCCTATAAACGACTGCCTGACACTTGCTATCCTGGCAGAAGAATATGATATGGCCTCAGGGACGCACCTTTTATGTAGCGATGTTAGACATGAGGCAAGCTTTAGACTCAGTTGGCAGAAATATCTTATGGTCTAAGTTGGATGGACTGGGGGCTCTGAAAGGGCTGCTTAAATGTGTCCCACTAGTTTATAAGAACACATCAATGGTGGTCAGGTGTAGCACCTGGTTCTCAGCACTATTAGAGTCCAATAGGAGAGTTAGGCAGAGAAGCCTGCTGTCGCCATATTTATTTGTATTGATGCTTGCCGATTTTGTGACTTGTTTGGGTGATTCAGGACATGTTGCTCCCACTTCAAAGATACGAAATATCATCCATTGCTACAGGCAGGTGATGCTATTCTGTGGGATCTGACACCCATAGGTCTGTGAAGAAGCTTGACTGCTGCCAAAGACTATTTCAAGTCAAATAAACTAGAATTGTTTTTGGGAAAAACTGAAGTGGTGTCATTAGGAAAAAGAAAGGTCCATATATACATGTTTGCTTGATGGCCTTTTAGTGGTAGAAAGAAGACAATATACTTATTTTGGCATTACCTTTTCAAAATTTTTTTCCTGGGCAGCACATAAGCTGAGGATCCATAACTTGTTAACCTTGGAATTGGCGGCCTTTTCTATAATTCTATTGTAGATATGGAGAGCAGGTTCTTAGAAAGTGCATTGAAGTTTTTAATGCTAAAATGACTTCAGTAGCCGAAGAACGGGGCCCTTCGGATGTGGGGCCTCTGGAAATGATTCAAAATCAGTTCACAAGAACAATTTGCGATGTTCCCAGATAAACACTGATGGTTGCTATTAGACTGGAAGTTGGTATCCTTCCGTTGGCAGCTCTAGCTGCTGCAGCCTCTCCTAGATAGCTGGTTAAAAGAACAGTTTCCGGTTTTATATACCCAAAGGTAACAATTGCAATCACTGATTTAAGTACAGGAGTTGCCCCCAGCCAATCTCCTTGGTGGCTTCAGGTTTCAACAGACTGTGCCAGATGGGACTGTGACAAATTGCCATCTGGCAAGGGTGTGAACACCCTGGCTTTTTTTAAAAATAATACAATGATGTGGGTAAATCCCTCTCTGAAAGGGAAATCTGCTCATTAGATCCCCCTTTCATGAGCCCCATGCCATAGGCATAGTGTGTACTTGTGCCTTTCTGCATCAGTACCCTGATTTGCAGCATCTGCTCTGCCAGTGGCACAGAGCTGGTTCAGAGGCCACAAGTGCCCTCTTGACAGCTCCAGTGACACCCACTTCGCTGCAGCCAGGGGCTACATTTAAAATATGCACCCCTTTTCCAAAAATGACATAACCCTCAACATGTTTTCCTGGTAGCACATAAAACTGTAAATATACGCTATTCCTAAATTAGGGTATGGTGATTTTGCACATGTGACAGCCTTGGGGTCCAGTCCAGCTGTAGAAGGATTATGCGTATTCCTCTCAGACAAGGCCCACCCCTGTCCACTGACAGAGCTAGCCTTGGCAATTGCTTTTCTTTGTTCTTTGTAAAAGGCAGTTAACACCCTTTCCCCCACGACAGCCACTCCACAGGCTGCTGGCCCGGGAACGGACGCCAAGAGGCACACCCATTTACAGAGAGCCAGGCCTCACACAGCGTGGCTGCATTTCTAAAGACCTTAGGTCCTATTGAGACAGGAGGGGGCAGAGTTAGGATGATCAAGAGAGGGGCTGCACAGTGTTTGGAGGCTTCTGCCATTTTGATTCTCTCTGCCTCTATTTCTCTTTCCTGTCCCCTCCACTTCCTTTGGCTAAAACACTTTGGGTGTGACATCCTTAGAGCCAAAGTCCACTCATTTCAAGAGCAGGGATTGGACCCCTAAAGCAGGCTGGCTTTAGTCCAATCACCTGGGGACTGTTGCCTATAAAAGAAGGGGTCTCCCACCACTTCTTTGAATTGTCTGGAATCATCTTGAACCATCCTGAAGATTTTGTTGGACCCTGCTGAGAGAGCAGTCCTATCTGAATCCCTCCAGTTGTGAGGTGGAGACAGGTATTCCAAGACCAGCTTTGTCCCAGAACCATCCTCAGGGACCACTACGGGTGATCTGCTGCTGGACGAGGACCTGTCTCTCTACCTGTCACAGCAGTACTCTGTGTTGGAGGACCCCTGCAGTTCTGTGCCAGCCTCCTCCATGTTTGGAAACCCAAGAAGAAGGACCCATCCAGTCCCTGAGTCCCTGGAGTGGGACGCACAGCAACCCAAGAAGTGACCTGCTGCTGGACCAAGACTGCCTCGCTGCCAGCCATAGCAGTACCCAGGACCTCACCATGTTTAAGGACCCCTGCAGCTGTGTGCCAGCCGTCCCTGTGTTTGGAAGCATGAGGAAAGGACTTGTCTTGTCCCTGAGCACTTCTACTGGGACACACAGCACACTGAGAGCCAAGACAGACGGGATCCTAGTGTCTTTCACCATTGAACGTCTTGGAGCGTGTTTCAAGAACTGCTCAGCATGTGTGAACCAGCAGGGCCCTCTGTTTTTTTGCCTTTTGCTCTCTCCTGATCTTGGCACTGTGCCAAGAAGACTAGGTCAGCGCTGACGAACTGAAAAGAAGGTTCTATTGACTGCTGTCGCCTTGGTCCACAGGGCCCTAGAGACTGGTTAGGTCACAAGTACATATCCTTTTTCAAGAACATTGTTGCTTTTGCTCGCCTTTCATCCCTGATTCATTACCGAGTGCTGCATCTACCATCTTTGCTTATTCTGTGTTGTTTCTTCAGGAGTGGGTTTTGTGTAGTGTTTTTCTAGTTAGTTATTATTGTACATGCTGTGTCTGATTAAAGTGTTTATATTTCTATAGAACCTTGATTGCACATTCCTTTATTTTGGACACTTTGCAGTTTGGGTTGCTACTGAACCACATTCACACCATTCTTAAGAGTATATCCTTCCCTCTGCCCATGTTACCACGTAACATGAAGCATGTGTATCTCTTAACTGCCTGATTTACCTTTATGACTGTGTTTGCTCTCGGTTGATAGAAGTGTGAGGGCTGAGTGGGAGTTTTAGCCTCTACTCATCCTTGTACTCCAGCAGGGCAGAAGTCAATTCGTCACAGAGACGTACCAAAACATATGCCATGTGAGGAACGCACTGCTGTCCTACAAAGGACAATTAAGGTGGTATTAATGTGTGGTCTATTGGGTTGCAACAAAGCATCTTAGATCACTAAGAATGTAAAGATAAAAGGCCCTTTAGTATCTGAAAATTCTCTAAACAATATACTTTCGCTGAGGTTAAAATGTTTATTATTTCCTATGCACGTAAATGTTCTTGGAACTGGTGATAAAACTTGGGGTCGAATCAATGGTCGAAGTGTACGAAAAGAAGTAGTGGAACTATGTTGCCTACTGGCCTTCCCCCACCACCTACAAACTCCATCTCCACCCCGCCCTCCCATGCGCCATCCAAACCCCCAAACACATGTGCCTGATGTTTATGGTTTAAGGGAATGTTCAGTGCAGTGGACTGAAAATGTAAGTTTTAACTTCTTCCTACACTTGAATTTTGTTTTTAAAACCATTCCGGATCGGTTTCTTTTTAAAATAAAAGTATAGGAACAGTAAGACTGAATTAAAAAAGTAAAGGAGCACCGCTCCCAACCACTCCCGCCCACTTCCACCACCGGGTCAAATTAGTTCTCCAAATGATAAACTATGTGACTGGAAAGTGGTGGAAGTGATGACTTATCACATTGTATGCTGTCTGGGGATAAACACATACATTGAAGGAAATGTCCCATAGAGCACATGTATGCCGACTTGGATTTAGAGCGAGAAAAGAATCACTGAGCGTGATTTTCAATGCCCACGATAAACAGTGATTCATGAGGCAAAGTTATCGAGAGCTAGTCAGAGATTTTAACTTTTGTATGTTTAAAGTTGTTGGTACTTATTTTAAAGTTTTGTACTTTGCATTTGAGGATATATTGTACGTTTCTATATTTGTGTGGTCTTTTAATGGTGGGCGCTGAATAATAAATGTTGAACTGGACTTCACCAGTCTGCCAGCACTTCAATGAGCACTCATCGCCAGCTACCTGGCACTGTTGCTGTCTGCCAGAGATGATTCTTTTGATTCCCAGGTGGCTCCGGTTCAAGGACCATGGTTTGGAGTTCAAGTTAGGACGGTTCTGTAGCATGGCCTGGTGAATCGCAATCCCGCGCACCTGGGTAATCTCTGGTAGCCAAATGGTGGGACGTTCCTTTCTCTAGTTCTGGGGGTGCCAGAGGGAGCTGGAAGTCTATCTTCAGTCCAGCCAGGGAAACTCTAGCTCTTAGCAGGGATTGCATTTCAAGATGGTACAAGATGGGGAGGCACAGGTGGCAAGCATTCCAGAATAGGCTACATGTTCACAGATTCTCTAGATGGACAATATCTGGCTTGTAGGTCACACTCTTCTACATCAGTGGAATCGTCCACTCCCCTGTGAGTTGCAGTCAGATGACCCAAAGCTAAAGGGCAGATTATCTTGTATTTAGAAGGGTTATGGACATCCTTCCGTGGGAATAATTAGCCCCTGATTCTCTTTCTGATGAGCCTTCTTTAAAAAGGACCGATCCCTCCAGAATCTTGAAGACTGCATTTAGCTTCGGGTGCAATAGAATTCTGTCCCTCTCCTGTTTTTATATGTTTTATTTGTTGAGCATTTGTATGGTGCCAATACAACAAAAGTGGTTCCAGGTGCCAAAAGACAAAAACAAGGGGGAGGGGCAGAGGAGAAAATAACAGTAACGGTCCGACTAGGCCTTGTGACATTCAGATTGTACAAGTGCAGTAACAGAAAGTGCAAGGGTGAGGGGGCAGATCAGAGGGAAGGGCTGGGATAGGGAGTGCGGAAGAGGGAGAAGTGCATGAGGGAGGGGGCCCAGGGGATGGGTAAATTCTAAGGGGAGCCCAGGAGGGCAAGTGCTCAGACAACAAGGGATGGGGGTCAACTAGTGCGAAGTAAGGGTGGGACTAGACTCAGCAGGCTAGTCGGGGAGGGGTGCCTGAGAACAAGTGCTGGTATAAGGGGTGAGCGGGAAGACTGGTCGAAGGAGGGCCTGACCACAGTAAGGCTCAGAAGGGATACAGGCAACCAGACGTAGCGGCAGGTGGAGACTAGCAGGGGAGGGGGAGAGGGAAGGAGGAGGAGAACAGGAAGGTCCTGAGAAGTTTCCGGAACTTAAGGAGATCCGGCTCAAGTCGCAGAGGGCCAGGGAGGCTATTCCAGAGGGAGACTCCTACCGAAGAAAGAGATCTACCCTCCACTCTCTGCTTGAAGAAACATCTAATCTGCAGAGAGTTGGAGCAAGAGGATGAAGGGCTCTAGCAGGGAGGTACTTAGGACGAGGGAGTTGGATTTAGTGAGGGCCCAGGCCCCACAAAGTCTGGCAGTTGATACAGAGCATCTTGAATTTGATCATTGCAACCCCAGGGAGTCAGTGGAGAAATGTTAGGGCTGGAGAGATGGGGTCCCTGGGCTTGAGGCCAAGGATAAGTCTTGCAGTCCTATTCTGGATTAGTTGAAGAGGGCGGAGGGATGAAAGAGTCAGATTGAGGAAAAGGCTGTTGCAGTAGTCCAGCCTGGAGAGAATTAGAGCCCTGCAGACATTGACTTTCTGGGGGAAGGTGAGGAAAGTGAGAATTCCTCTGAGGAGGAGCAGCTGAAAATGATCTTCTTGACAAGGTCAGCGATATGAGGTGGGAAGGAGAGTGAGGAGTCGAAGATGACACCCTGGTTTTCTTCCTCACATGAGGGAGAGGGGAGGGGGCCCAATGAAGGCGGCTAGAGAGTAGGACAGGAGGAAAGAGAGGAAAGGTAAATGTTGAAAAGCCACCACCAGAGAATAGAGCCCTGAGAGACGCTGCAAGTAGAGAGTGATTTAGAGGAGAGAAAAGGGCCCAGTTGCACTTGGGGGAGCTGATTCGAAAAGGAAGAAGGACAACCAATCCAGTGCCCGGTCTGTGATGCCCAGGGTATTTTATGAGGGTGGAATGATTGACCGTGCCAAAGGCAGAGGACAGACAGATCGAGGAGGATGAGAACAGAATGAGAGTTGGAGTCGACGGTGCAGAGCAAGTCGTCGCGGGTGCTCAGGAGAGCAGTTTCCTTGCCTCTGGCTGCTCTGAAGCCAGACTGGTGGTCATGTTTTGAGAGGGGTGGAGATTCACACCATCTTAAATTGCAATAGCCAGGATCCGATTTTGGGGGATCTGTGCTTGTACCCAGATGTAAGTGAGAATTTCCTCTGACACCAATACAAATGTTAGAATGGTGAATCCTTTAGACAATTGTTGGTGTCTCTCATAGGAGGCGAGCACACATTTGATCATCTATAATGTATGTGTGCTCATGGGTCGGTTCGTGGGCATAGCTTTCAGATGCCACCTTTTCTACGGTTCTTCTAGGGGGTGACATTTAAACCAGGCATGCATCATGACCCACACAACAAACGACATGCTAAGGTGCTGGGCACATTTCCTTACATTGCATAGAAAATGGGCTGCTTTGCCCAGCTTCTTGTTCCTAAGAAGGTGCAGGAGGGCGAGGACAAGTCTGAATGCAGGTCCTGCACAAATGACCGCCATCCAAGTGGCTCCGGGCTTCTCACACATGATGCTCTTTACCAGGGTGGCGTAGGCAGGGCCCATGGTTGCTGAATTTTGCTTCTGCTGACCTAAAAACAGGCAGGGTGAGCGAGCTTCTAGAGGGGAAAAAGGCCATTGCCACACCAAAGAATGCATGCGAGCTGGTGCGCAGTGGCTAGGCCCATCCATGCCCTCCAAGGAACTCTAAAGGGGTGCGCTTAACCACAAAATCTGCCAGGGGAACAACCATCGACACTGGCAATCACCAGGGCAAAACCCCTGTCACTTGCGCCACCCGGAGCACCGTGGACAGCCCCCACAGGGGCATGACACGCCGCTTGCATCCATGCAACCGCGTTCTAATAAGTAAGTGGTCTGCATACTGAAGCGACGCTCTCAAATGAATGGATAAATAAATAAAGAAAATAAATGCTGCCCGACAGATATGTGTCTAGAGTTTTTTTATCCAGTCCCATTTGACAGTGTAGGTGCCCCAACAAACCGAACTGTGGGGGGGGTAGGGGGGTTGAACGGGGGGGGGGCTGCCTTGGTTCATTGTCTGCTAGTTGAGCCCTTGATCTCTGTTAATGACCGGAAGTTAAATAAAGACCACTACTTCTCCAAATCAGCCAGTGCTTACGTTCGAGGCACAGTCTAAGCAAGACAATGGGGGCCCCGTTCAGGGTGGGGCTGCCTGGTGCTGGTCTGGCGGTATACTCCATAATTAGGATTTTAATGAGGTGCTGAGAGAGAGGGATGAGGGCTGGGTCATGAATATTTAGCTGCAGTGTGTGCTTTGGCGGTTCCCATCCGCCGTGGCGGCCCAGGCTAGCCAGGTATGGGGGCCGCTGCGTGGCTAGGCAGCAGTTATTGATGCGCTGGCGCTGGCGGGGGGGCGGCATTCGGAGCCGGCATATGATGAATAACGCATGTCACCCGCCAGCACTTGATTACGGTACTCCCTGCGCGCGCGCCGCCCCGCGCGCGCTGCCCCATGCCTCGGCGCGGAGAAGGAAGACATCACGGCAGATGGCTAGGGTGCGTCCCCTGGGGGGTGCGCAAAGTGGGGAGGGAAGGTAAGCAGCGCCTACACTGGGCCCGTACTACCCCCGCCCCCAAAAAAGGTCCGCTCACACCCTGTGGCTTTTCCAGCCCGAGTTTAGGATATGTTTGAGTCATTGGTTTATGGCACCCGTTTTGAAAGCGTCTCGCGGCCGCGGGGCCTGATGAAAATCACAGCCCCCCGCGGCGCACAGGTGAGAATGAACGCCTGTGCAACTCAAAGAGGACATCAAATAAGCACATTATTACACCGCAGACACGTAGGAAACTGCTTCAGCACAGTGCAATCGAGAACAACGCCCCTCCAAAACTTCATGGCGGGTATTTAGAGGGCAGGTGCGGAAATTTAGAGGACAGGTGCGGAAATTTAGAGGACAGGTGCGGATATGTAGAGGACAGGTGCGGATATTTAGAGGACAGGTGCGGATAATTAGAGGACAGGTGCGGATATTTAGAGGACAGGTTCGGCTATTTAGAGGACAGGTGCGATTTAGAGGACAGGTGCAGATATTTAGAGGACAGGTGATATTTAGAGGACAGGTGCGGATATTTAGAGGACAGGTGATATTTAGAGGACAGGTGCGGATATTTAGAGGACAGGTGCGGATATTTAGTGGACAGGTGTTTTTTAAAAACATAATCAAAAACTTCCATCTATGTGACTAATGGCAGAGAGGTCCATATTGAACATTGTTAGAGGGTTCTATTTCCCCGCAGTATACCCTAAAAATATGATTTTCGGAATTGTCTGGTGTTTGCAATAATGAAACACGTAGCCTCCAAGAAGCGTGGCGTATCATGCAGCAGACCATCCCTATGTTGCAGCGGGTAGAGAACAGGCCTTGGCAAGGATAATAGGATTGTTTTTTCCTTAATAATTTAAGGCGTTTGTATCTTGTGCACGACAATGTGTCTGTGTTACTTTGCGCGCGATTATAATTCTCAGCGTTAGTCATTTAAAAAGATTATTGTTAGAGGTGAGATGTCTTATTAGTAGCTGCCAAGGGCCATTTAATGATGGCAGCGGTATGCAAGGAAAGTTGCTGAATTTTAAACGTAAGGGCAAAGATCGAGCTGGAGACTAAATTGATGCTGCAGTATTGTAGCAGGCGCACAGACACAGCTACAATGATCACAAAGTGAGGTACGGACACCACAAGCCGGGTGCAGTCTCGTGTACCCAATCAAGGCACCGGGCATTGGGCACTGGCCTGGCTGACCGCCTTCCTTTCTGAGCGACCTTCCCAAGTACAACTGGGTCCTTAACTCTACTCCACTTCACTCTGTACCTATGCATCCCTCAGGGATTGATCCTATGACCGTGGATCTTCGATCTGTACCTCGCCCCTCTGGCCCACTTGATCGCCCCCTTCTCTCCTCGCTTCCGGTGCTATGCTGATGACACGCAGCTCTCTTATAAGCTTCCCTCTTCTACCCACTCTTCTTGCTCTCTCATTCCCGACTGACTGCTATTCAGGCTTGGTGCTTTGCTAATGATCTCTGCCCTAATGCCAGTAAGTCCCAGATCCTTCTCATTGGGACGCCTGCTCCCTAATTCCCTCCCCCTATCTGGGTGCTCTCCTTCGGCCCCTCCTCACCCTCTTGTCAGGAACTGCATCTTGGGGTCATCTCTGACTCCTCTCTCGCCTTCTCCCCTCACACCACGGACCTTGCCAAGATGTCCAACTTCCAGCTGCACACCCTCAGAGGTCTTCCCCCTTTCCTCACCTTTCCCCGGAAGCTCAATGTCTCCCTGGTTCTCTCTTGACTACTGCAACAGCCTCTTGCTCAATCTGCCTCTTTTCTCCCTTCGCCCTCTTCAACTCATCCAGAATAGGACTGCAAGACTTATCCTTGGCCTCAAGCCCAAGGGACTGCATCTCTCCAACCCTAAAATCTCTCCACTGGTTCCTGGGGGCTGCAAGGATCAAATTCAAGACCCTCTGCATCATCCACAAAGCTTTCTGGGGCCTGAGACCCTGCTACATCCAACTTTCTTTCCCTAAATACCTTCCTGATAGAGTCCTTCGGTCCTCTAGCTCCAAGTATTTGCTGATCACGTTTCTCCAAGCAGAGGTAGATCTCTCTCTTTGGTAGGAGCCTGCCTCTGGAACAGCCTCCCTGCCCCTCTCCATCTTGAGCCAGCTCTCCTTAAGTTCCGGAAGCTCCTTCCTTTTCTCCTCCTCCATCCCCCACCCTCTCCCCCGCTAATGTCCCCCTGCCACTGTGACTGTTCCCTTATGAGTCTTAGAAGGGCCGGGCCCTCGACCAGTCCAACCCACCACATCAAACCAGCACTTGCTCTCGGACACCTGATTCTGGGCCACCCTGTCCCCGCACTAGCTGACCCTTATCCCGGGTTCCCCTAGCACTATCCTTCCTTGGACTCAGCTTAGCACTTGCCCAGCCCCTGAGTCCCCTCCTTCCTGCATCACCCCCCTCCTGTACCCCAGCCCTTCCTCCTTGCCTCCCCCAGTCCCCTTTGCACTTGTTGTCGCTGAACTTGCACGGTCCGAATGTCACAAGGCCTAGTAGGACTGTTTATTGTGTTTTGCACTGCCCCCAGCACCCCCCCCCCCCCACCCGCAACCCCATCACCTCCCTTTTTTGCCTTGTGGCACCTGGAAGCACTTGTGCAAAGACACCTTACAACTGCCCAAATAAATAAATAAATAAATAAAATAAGGCCTTCATAGGCCAAGTTAAGTCTCATAAACCCTGGCACAGCTATCGCACGCCAGGCGCAGCCTCATATGCCAGGTAGTACCACCCGATGCTGGGAGTAGCCTCTTGCATCCAGGTACGGCCAGGTACTGGTTGACATTTCATTTCCCTAGGTGCTGGCCTCAAATCAAAGTTCACTCTCATATGGTGGGTAAGGTACTGCCCTTATGAACTAGGTTAGTCATCCGGCAACTGGGGTTCCCTGCCGCGACCGCATGCGTCTCCACCTATGCACACTGTCTGCCATTGTATGCCATCATATGCTGGCTAGAGCTTCACATGGACAGGTGCTGCGATATCGATATGCCAGGTGGTGTCTGAAACCAGTTGTATCATTACCGCTTTTTGCCCCTCGGGTCTCATCACTGCATGCGTGCACGCTCGGGTCAGGCGGGGGGGGGGGGGCAAGACAGGCTTGTGTACCTTACCAGGAGGACCCCTTTATTGCTGTGTGCGGCGCGCCCCACGCCCCGCGTGGCAGGCTTGGCCCCTAGAAGACAAATGGGCCGGACGCAGGTATTCTCTGATATTCCATCTTGAAAGCGGCAATACCCCAGCATCCGGAAAATCCGATGTGTCAATTAGGCCGGGCCGTCCGCCATTTCCCGGGCCTTCTCGCTGCCTCCTAGATTTCTATATATAAACTATATTGTAAGTGCATGCAGCGGGGCTGCCTCCTTGCCCCTGGTGCCAGAATGATTAATTGCCGGGCCAGTCTGGGGTCAATTAGCCGGGGTCGGGGAGGTGGCGCGAGCTTCTCTATTGAACACTGAATTCACACCAGGACCTGTCACCTGGGCGGCGGTGATTTATTACCCGGGCCCCGCTCTGATCACCTACCTCCAGCGCCCAGATCAGCCTTTCCGCCGTCGATGCGGCGCTGTCGCCGAGATCCATTCGGATCTTCGCACGCGCGCATATCCGATAATCACGAAGCTCGCGCCGCGCTCTCGCTCATTTGCTAGCGACGCGGGGGCCTTTATTGTAAGCTCACAGCCCACCCGAATATACAATATTTGCAAGCAATGCTTAATATACGCTTTCACGTGTCTAAGCGCTTCCTATGTACTGGGAGATGAGACGCTAGGAGATTTGACCCTTATTCGCAGAGCGTTTTCCAATGGGGTTTTGCTATTATAAAACGCTTCTCTGAATAAGGCCCAAAGTGATTTGGCCACGATCACACAGTCTGACAAAGTGGCGAATGCATTCGATTTCTGAGTTCCTTGTTGCACAGTCGCCCATACAGCAGCTCAACAGCTCCCAGAGTCGTGTACATAACTTTGGCAGGTACACCACCCTGAAATGTCTGTCTTAAGGACTAGTCCACTTTCCGATGGCTGATATCACTGTCAGTATTATGGCACATTGTATGCACACATTTTGTACTTACATGACCTGCATTTGCGCTTCTGCAATTGAATTAGAAAATATGGGCCTGGTTCAGAGAGCGTTTTCCAGTGGAATTGCACCATAATAAAACGTGTCTGTGAATCAGGCCCATAGTTACAGAGCAAGTGCTTTTGCCTGTCATTGTACTTGAATTTCCTGGGACCAGATCATTAAAGCTTTGCACTGGTGCAAAAAAAGTGGAGCAAATGAATTTAGCACCGGTTTTAGTGCTTAGACAATTGGGAATAGAGCAAACAGATTTAGCCACAATGTGTATTATCTAAACATGTTTTCACAAGCGCAAAAAGGAAACAGACTGTTTTATTTCCTATGCTTGATGAGTAACACAAAACAGTATGAGTTATTTTTGCCCGAGTGCAAATGTTTTTAGATAAGATCAAATGTGACCAAACTTGTGTTCCCCATTCTATATTATCAAAGCATTTGCTCACTTTTTAGAACTTGTGCAAATGTTAGACAACCTGGCCCCAGGAGTGTTTTTTATCAATATTTCCCATATGTTTATAAAAAGCATAGCAGTTATCAACTATAAAGTACTGGTGAGGCAGCTCATTGGGTTAATGCATCTGTTGCAGACATTTTTTCGAAACACAAAGGTTACTGACGCAAATCCTGCCAGAGCAGTATATGGCTTTTATTTTTTTGAGTCTTTAAAATGAGGGCCACTGAATTGGCTTAATAAAAACTCCGGATATATGCAGGGTTTAAAATAAATATTATTCAGATGCAGCAATATTAATAATCACCCCATTGGCTTTTCTCCACACAGAGGGATGAGCTTATCACTACCTTGGGAAACACCACATACTTAGACTCGTGTAGGTCCAAGCTTGGCTGCTGTGTGCCTCGGTTGCCTAGATGGTGCGTTGGAGTGATTGGTTGCTGGTGGCTGGGCAAGCTTGTCCCTTAACAGTGAGACTTTCCATTGGACTCACACTCACCCATGCCAGAGTCACCCGTTTCCTCTCCTGAAAGAAGGAATCTTCTGAAAGGAAAGCAGAAGAGCTGGCGGCAGAAGAGCCATCTTTTGAATTTCCCATGGGGGGCTTGTGAGCATATTTTCAGGACATTCCATTGAATGTATAGGACAATTTAGTGCAGATTGCCGTACCAGGGGGTGCCCAAGCCCCGGAGCACCCGCTTGCTCAGCGGGAGTGACAGGGAGAGTCAGGTGGGAGGTGTGGATGGGAGGACCTGGGATACGGGGAGCAGTGTAGGACTGGTCCCGCTTCTTCTCCACCATTCCACATTCTTCTCAACCTGGCCCTGTAAGGCCCTTCCAGCGGCGGAGGTTGGACAATTCATGAAACAAGTAGTGTAGAATGCAGCAAGCAAATTAGGTGTGCGAGTGCCACTGTAAATTCCTCTACGCAGTGTGAGGGTCCCCTGCAGATGAGATACAGTATCTCAACAGCTATGTGACTATTTGCTCTTCATATATTCATACTGGTTTGGGTATGTTTGATTGTGTAGAAATTGCCCGCTGCAATTTGACCGAAAAACATTTGCACGCATACCCGATTAGAATGTATGTGTATTTTATGCGTGTAATACAATTGCAACTGTTTATGTTTGTGTTTGAAATTGTGTGTGGGAAAAAAAATAAGTGTTTTCCCGCAAACCATTTCAAACACATAAACATAAATAGGTGCAATTATATTACACACATAAATTATTATTTCTATTTGTGTCCCCCGCCTCCATTGTTGAGGATGCGGGAGACACCCCTGCAACCCTCTTTTGACCTACTTGCATGAACATGATGAGCACGGGACACCCTTGCAACCCCCGCACCACATGTTCAGCTAAGTAGGTAAGTGGTATTAGCCTATTTTACCTAAAACGAAAAAGGTCAATTTGGACCAGATGCAAAAAAAGGTCAATTTGGTCCATAGGTGAAATGTTTTAGGTCAAATAGGCTAATACCATTCATACATATTACATTGTTTACAACCATGATCCTTTGCCAGGTGTAGCACACCGGCGTTTCTTGCAGCTAAGCTCCACATATTTGGTGGCACACTCTCCTTGCACAGCAAATCGACCAACCAGCTTGAATCACAATTTGGCCACAAATTGAGGACCCTCAAACAATCCTTCTATCGTCAAGCAACCACCCTCTGGAACTCGATCGTGGTATTGGCTTGAAGTGCCCCCACAATTCTCTAATTTTGCAAAACATTGCTTTTGCATGAACACCTGACCAAGGACTAATCCCAATGGATGCACATACCTCAAGTAACAATACTCTGCAACTGTTAAAAGATACTAGCCCAAATACTGGCTTCCCACGCTATGTACAGCATTCCGCTGCTCTCGAGCTAGGTCTGTGCTTTAAACAATATAATGCAACAAAATAAAATAGGTGTTTTTAAAGGTACACAACCAGTTAAAGGGAAGAGATTTTCAACAGAGACTTCAACATCCATAGGTCTCCTGATTTGATCTTTTCAATTGCTTATATCAAAGAGGGTTGAATGAGATCAATAAATGCATATACGTTTGAAATGAGTTGTAATTTTTCACAAACTCAGCTTACAACTATTTGGTAATTAAAACTACTTTCTGAAAGTAGGTGTTTCGAGGGTCTGTGCAATCTGACATTATGGCCCTGATTCATTGAATTATTGGTGTGTAAAACAGAGATTTTTGCGTGCCATTCTGCCTGCAAATCCCTATTCATCAAACAGGGATTTTGCGGGCAGAATGGCACGCAAAGCCCTGTTTTACACAGAAATAATTCCCCGAACCAGGGCCTATGTGCCAGTCTTAAAATGAATAGGAATCCAACCTGTTTGTAAGAGGTTTTGGAGTCAGCTCTGAATGGTGTCCAGGATGATTAAAAATAGGCCCAGTTTCCTGTGAAAACAAGTCAGTGGGTTCTGTACAAGAAGACCCTTCGAATTACTAGAATTCAGTGTGGAGAGTAGAAGGGGTGTGGAGAAGGGATAGGAATAGTGAGTACGATCAAGGGATGGAGGTATGCAGTAGATAGAGAGAGAGAGAGGAACTTCGGATGGGTAGAGAAGGAAGTGCCAGGTAGTGTGAGGAGAGAAGGTGGGTAGAGTAGAAAGGATGAGATAAGGGAGAGCAATAGAGAGACATAGGGAGAGGAACACCATGTTTACTGAATTTTGAATTCAGTAACTCCCAGGTGACTTTAAAAAACACACACACACACACACACACGCGTGCGCTTCATCAAAGCTTCAATGCAGTAAAATGCTGGAGTAAATAATGGATGAGCTTTAACCATATGGGATACTGCTATTTGTTCCCAGAAATCACTCAATGTGGTACAGGAACTCAACTAGTCATCTAAAGCAAAGAGAAAAAGGGGGCATAAAAACATTGCCACTACTAGTCTTTCCTACCTAGGCCTTTTGAGAACATGGTTTTTCTATAATTGCACATTGAATTGGTGGTGGCAAAATTGACTACACTGTAACGGTTTATTGAGAGGCCTTCTCAACATGGGAGGTTCCTTCCCTCCCCAATCAAGGTGTCACACAACACACTGTTCAGTGGATTCTTTGTTCTGCCCTATTTCAGACTCATATCATGCCCCGTGTATCCCTCCCGCTGTGCCACCAATGAGCCATGAACCAGGCCTTTGTATCCAAAATATATTTATATTTATTTGAATTATAGGTAAAGGAGATCACACTAAAACTACACATGCCACCTTCTCTGTGGCTCACAATTAAACTTGTTTTGACATAAATCACACAAGTTGGTTTGTAAAACACAAATCACAATACTGTACACAGATTTCAATTCAAGGAATCATCAACACTGTTCAATGAACAAAATCAATTAACTTATGCAGTGCTGCGCAATTTCAATTTTTCTGTGTGCTTAAAAAGGGTAGCAGTTATGTTTACAATGTTGGATACATGAGGTGTCACTTTTGCAAGCACTTCTTCCCCCAGCCCCAAACACCCATGCACCAATTACATGCAGCACCCTTCTATTCAAAGGCCAGGTCTACGGAATGGGGATAGTTTAGAAGTTTGTTTTTCAGACCCCTCTCTCTTAAAGGCCTGGGTTGGGAAAGTTGGCAGTAAAATGGGGATGATTTAGGAATTTTGGATGTTCAGCCTCTCTCCACTGAAAGGCTTGTGCTGGGGAAGTTGGACAGTGAAATTGGGATTATTTAGGAATTTTGGATTTTTAGCCACCCCCCTACTTAAAGGCATGTGTTGAGGAAGTTGAACGGTAAAATGTGGATGGTTTAGGAATTTTGATTTTTAGCCCCCCCCCCCCACTTAAAGTCCTGTGTTGGGGAAGCTGGATGGTAAAATTGGGATGATTTAGGAATTTTGGATTTTCAGACCCTCCCCCACCCCCACTTAAAGGCCTGTATTGGGGAAGTTGGCAGTTTAGGGAATGTTTTTAGTTCAGAGACAAATACACCTCTCTTCCTTAAAGAAGTCAGGGTCAGCAGGACCAATAGGATTACCCAATTACACCACAGTTTATAGTTTTAATTGTACACTGAGAATGAGCTTTGTTCATTTTAAATGTTAACAAAAATCACCCTAGATTGTTTTGCTAAATGTGAATTAATACATTTTATAATCAGTCAAATAGGCTAAGGAATTACACAGATTGTCCCCCACCCACTAATGCAAAAGAACCCACCAATGAAAGAGAATGGGTTAATTAAATAGATCCCCCTGCCTACCTTTTGTTGGACAATGTACTTACATTGGGAAATCTCTGGGCTTGGCACTCAGGGACTGAGCTGCTTCGCTTGTCTGGGAAAAACAGGACTCTATCCAACACTTCAGTCAATGGGATCCCACAGCACTTCGCTCTCTCTGGCTCCAGTGAAGAATCACAGCCTCTGATTTTCCTGTCTCCTCAGCAATATTTTCACCTACATGAAACTTCAGCAAATCTCCTTTGGTAATTTCTGCAGCTGTCTCCCGTGGCAATCTTTTTGCAGCTCCCCCCTTGGAAATGTTTAGCAGCTCTCCCTGTTGGTAATTTCTAGCTGCTCACCCATTGGTAATTTTTAGCAGCTCCTCCCCTCTTTCTTAGTGCATCCACCTTATATACCAGTGATGACACCATCCAGATTTCAATATTGGACAGTGCCCTGCAAGAATTTCTGTGCCTTTGAATGGCCCGTCACATTGCTCTCCAGCCACCAGCCCATCCCCTGTCTAAGGATTGGTTCAAAAAGGATCCCCTTTTTTTCTTATGCCAACTTCATCCAGAAAGTAACTACATGGCAAAGTTTCGTAATTTACTAATAACTGCCATAATAGATATATATTCTGCTTTAGCTAATCATAAGGGATTTAATAAAACGACCGATGAGTTTGAGTCAAGTTACACGTGCGTGTGGCAAATTATAGCTGTTTTTACAAAAAGTATACATGTAATTTATCCTCCAAATACCTAATTTTGCATTCCATCAGCTTGCCAATTCTTAAATTCAGGAGATTTTCAGAGCAGCCAGAAACGTATTTTAGCTTGCTATTACAATTCCATAAATTGCTTGTGGATACATTTTATTTCATCAAAATCACCTTGAAATGACCTTGAAAATGACACATAAATAAATGCAGTGCAACTTGTGGTTGCTGAGAAAATGCATCAGTTATTATAGTCCATTTAAACTAATGGGAAATCTTCATATGTATGCAAATCCGAGCTCTTCATTCTTCAGGCCAGTTTCCATTCTTGGCCAGCCCATGACCAGAGCTTCCTGGACTGTGTTTTAATTACCCTCTTTGCTGTTTGAAGTTGGTGGGCTGCTGGTCATAAATAGTTGGGATGTATTGGCTATCCATGCTAACATCTGGCATTCTGCCCTGTTATCTGATGTTGACCACCATTTCGACCTGAGAACCTTCTATTTTCTTGTATTTGTTTCAGAGTTCAGCTTTCCTTCATTGCAGCCCCTCCATTCATTCCAGTCACACACTGGCTAGGCCATTTGCCCTGCAAAGAATGAGCCTCCAGAGACCCCAGGTCTGGTCATGGGGGAAGTTTGTTTTGAACACCATTAAGGGCAGGCCACACTTTATTGTAGTTGTAAATAGCTGAAATGCAAGCTTCAAAATAATTCCCTCTCCATATCCAGAGGCAAACAGGCTTGCAGTGGGGGAAGCTATTTGCAAATTCTATTCTGGCCAGAGACTCAAATGGTTCACTTTTCTTTTGCATCAGTGGATTTCTTCTTTCTTTTAACACATCATTGGTTTTTAAATATGACAGCTGAAAGTACAGGACTGTTTCTTTCAGTCATTAATAAAATACATTTTTAATTATGTGCTGTTCTTATGCCGAAAAGTGGGTCTGAGTTGTCATAGTGCACCACCATTTGATAGGTAGCAGTTTCAGTGAAAATGCTGCATGTATCTCTCAGTCAGAAATGTGATGTGCCTTTCCAATTTGCATTCTGATTACATTTTTCTCAGCTTTCTCTGGATTTCAACAGCAGAAAGGCACCCACATAGTCCGCCGTAATAAGCCCATTTTTAATGTACAGGTTTTTGAAGGCTGGCAAGTCAATTTTTCTGGGGGTCCTTCAGTTCTGTTTGTGCCTATAATTAAACCACACAACACTAAACTACCCAACATAAAGGCTACTAAGAAACTCTCCAGCAGGCTGAAACTCTTCCTCCTCTCTTACTCTACCAGTAGGAGTAAAACATTGTTACAAGCTTCTTCAATCCTTCCTGAGATGCTTTCAAGTATAGAAGCTCTCTTTCCAGGCCAAAGTTGATGTTAGGCTTCTCAACAACAGCATAACGAAATCAAATACCTGGTCAAGAACCTGATGGAATTTCACTGCATCAGTTCAAGAAAAGTATTCAAGTCTTTAATGCAAGTATGAGGTTTCGAGCAGTCACACATTTTGTGGGCTTTGGGCCAAGAGTGGTTTTCTGATTGTGCACTACCTGCCAGGCACCCTGAGGCATAGGGACCCATATGGTATTATGGGGATGTGACACACTGGCCTTAGTGGTGGTTGTGAGTACCACTTGTGGCCCTGTTCCACATTGGGCTCTAATAGTTACTAAAACAGGCTTTCCAGCTTCTAAGATGTCTGTCCTGTTTGGTCCATTTTCCAAGTTCTCTGCACTGGATGGCGCTTGCTTGTATCTCATGTTCCAGTACTTATCGAGTATTGTCTTATAAATGCACCACCACCCCCACATAATGCCTTTCATTTAAGCTTCTTGTGACAAGAAGGAAGTGTGTTACATCACTACCTCTCTTCAGTACCATGATGCCTGTCTTCTGGATGATTCCATAACTCTATATGTTGAACTCCTATTTGGCTTCAGATCTGTCCTCTTGGATTTTTATACCAAGAGGCTTTTCCCACCATTGAAATGTTTGCCCTGCATGTCCTGAGGGTTTGACAATTGGGATCTGAGAGGGCAGCTGCAAGGAAAGGTCTTTCCCATCATCGATAATCTAGGGAAGAGTTAAAATATTCACCTAAAGTTCTTGTCTCTTGGTACAATCCTTTCAACGTACCTCCCTTCCAGGTTTGTACACTCACCCATACCTTGGCTGCTTGCCGAACCCGGAATTAACAAGGAGAGGGAAATGCTGCTTGTATCCTGCACCAAGAAATGCCTGCCTCTCGCCCTTCATCTCTAGACAGGCACTGACTTGTACATCTGCACAATTGTGATATTATATATCAGTCTTAAAGAAATATTTGTATACATGACATGCGCACGCACGCACGCACGCACGCACGCACGCACGCACGCACGCACGCACGCACGCACGCACGCACACACACACACACACACACACACACACACACACACACACACACACACACACACACACACACACACACACACACACACACACACACACACACACACACACACACACACACACACACACACACACACACACACACACACACACACACACACACACACACATTTGAAAATATCCCTAAAATGGCAAAGCAGTTTTCATATTTACAAATATTATCAGGAAAGAAAAAGTGGTACGGTTTTGCTGCACTTTTTGCAGAAAAAAATCTTTGAAAAATATGGGGGGGATATAAGGGGTAGGGCGGTAGTGTATAGGTAATATATAAAGGCGAGGGATTATAGGGGGACCACCCAACTTAAATAAAAATAAAGGCTAAAAAATTGTCAGCAAAACATTGTCGCAAAAAAGTGCTGCGAATAATAAAAAATGGCTAATGAATGAACATAGAACCCGAAAAAGTGAGGATGTGCAGGGAAGTGAAGTGCAGTGCTATGCCTAGACAAAGACATCTTAGTGCAAAATGGCAATGACATTGTCGGGATGAATTAAAAAATATATATAAAAACGCTTCATCATGTCGTTAGATTTGACATGCATCTTTCAATCCCCATAATGCACATTTCCATGTGGGGATCTTCATCAAGACGGTATCCACTCATCTGCTATGATTGTTCCAAAGCATCTGTTTATCTATTTTAGAGGGTGCACCACTGACATTTTTCTCTGAGGGATTGAAATTCTACCTGAAACATAATCAAAGCAGGCTCAACGTTACTGCAATGCACTATTTTAGCAATGGGTTTGATGAATTTTAACAATGATGCTAAAATTGTGGTCCGAAGAAATATCTTGGGAGTGACTTTGATCTAGGTTTGATTACATTTCACAGAGAATTTCAATCCATCTGAGCAAAACATGATTATTGCAGCCAAAATAGATCTATTAGAACAATCATTGCATATGCAGGACTACTATCCTAATTGTTGTATTCATTTGAAGAACAGCGATGTCAGTTTCGCTCAGAAATGATTTACAATAACACGTTTACAAATGGCGAAGGCAGTCCCACAAAGGGTGCCTGTACAGCAGCAACATGATGAGAACAAGTGGTAAGCCATAGGTGTCTTACCAAGGTGACATTAATTTAAGGGAGCAAGAGCTTCAAATTAAAGAAGAGTACTATTTAAATATACACAATTGCATAATTAGGCCGACTGGAGGCAGTGATGGGTGGGTGGGTTCAGATAGGGTGATAGGGGAGAAGGCAGGTGGTGCTCCTCTTTTAGCAAGTAAGGGAAGTTTTGGCCGAACTTTGAAGAGATCCACAGTTGGGCTGGCTTTGATTGCTATGGGCAGTGGGTTCCAGTGAGCAGGCGAATTGGGAGAAAGAACAGAAGTGAGGGGAGGCAAAAGGAGGGCAAGCGACAGTTAGGGTGACTGCAGAGGAGGATCAGAGGGAATACCATGGTGAGACAACTGAGATACAATCAGACAGGTACTGCGGATTACTAGCTTTGTCGACCAAGAGAAGAGAGTTGGTGTGCATGGCGATTCAACCAGCATGTTGTCGATTGGTAGAAGTGGAGGAGGATCTGGGTAGGTCGTACAGAGCGCGGGTAGCAAAACTGAGGTCTTCCTCTAGACAGAGGAAGGAGTAGAGAAGGAGGTGATTCGAGGTTTGTAGAATGGTTGTTAAGGGAAGGACACATTTTCCAAATGTTGAAGAGGTTAATATGAGCTGGAGCAGCAGTGCTAGTGATGAATTGTTGCGATTGGAGGTTGTTATCAAGGAGGACTCCAAGACACAAGCCTTAAGCAAGGGAGCAAGAAGGTCAGATGGGAAGGAGATAGGCGATGGTAGGGTAGGGTTGGCCTTGGAAACTGGCAGAAAGATGACTTCCATTTTTGAAGAGTTCAGCATGAGGCAGCGCAGAGTCACCCAGTGATAAATTCTTGTGTGAAATGAAATTTCATAATACGTTCTGAGATGGCTAGGGTGAAGAAAGGAAAGGAGAAAAATATATGTTGTCATCATCAAAAACGTGATGGTGAAAACCAAAAGACAGGATAAATCCTCCTACGGCGATGTATACAGGGTGAAGATCAAAGGTCTAAGGACTGAATTTTGGGGAATGCAGACAGGGAGAGGGTGGGGCTAGAGGTTTGCGAGTTCCAAGAGATTTTAAAGGATCAAACTTCTAGGTAGTAGGCAGCTCAGGCAAGAGTAGACTTGCAAAACACAAGGTCCTCTAGAGTGAGGAGGAGAGAGGAGTGGTCTACAGTGTCGAAAGTGGCAGAAAGGCCCAACAGGATGAGTGCATAAGAGAGTTTGGAGTGCTGAGCACTAGAGAGAAAGTTGGAGACATGCATGAGTGCAGCTTCGGTGGAGTGTTTACTACAGAAGCCATTACTCTGAAAGTACTTAGGGATCTGATCGAAGAGCAACCCCTCAAGGACCTTTGAATAACGGGAAAGAGAGAAACTGGGCAATAGTTTGCTGGGATGTTTGGGGCAGCAGAGTGTTTCTTCAATAGGGGTAGTTGCAGAGTTGAACGTGGCAGGTAATAGTCCCGCAGAAAGAGAAAGGTTAAAGAGCTCATAGAGATAAGGGCAAGTGAATGAGACTATGTGGGCCATTACGACCCTGGCGTTAAGGGGTTAACGGCGAAGTAAAAGGTGTCAGCGCCGTTAAACCCTTAACGCCTGATTACGAGGTCCCTTTGCGGCTCCTCACCCTAACGGCTGGTCTGGATCAGCCGTTAAAGTAGGGACCCGCAAAGGAACTTCCGAGGTAATTACGGTACTGCAATTTGCAGTACCGTAATTACCGCCTTCCCCAGTCCCATTGAGCCCTATGGGGCAAAAATGGGAATGGGGAAGGGCCATTGGTAAATGGGGAATTACCGCCCCGCCAACCTTGGAATGGGGTGGTATTTCCCCATTTACCATTGGCGGACTCGTGACAATACCGGCAGCAACCATGGTGCTAATAGCGCCATTGGTTACCGCCGGTGTTCTAATGAGGGCCTATGTCTTTGACAATTTGGGGTGCCAAGGGGTCGATAGGAGCGTAAAAGGAGTTGGCACTGTGAAGGATGGGTGCTAATTCAATAGGCGAGGTAGGGTAGAAGTTGTCAAGAGTAGAAGAGGTGGGGGGAGGTGGTCAACAGAAGGAGGGTTTGGGAGGATGAGAGAGGAGGGCTGCAAGAGTGTCCCGAAAGTTTGAGATTTTAGAGGAAATGTAGCTAGCAATGTCATTAGCAGAAAGGGAGGGGGCAACATATATTGACTTGGGGAATTTGATTAGTGAAGTAGGAGGATTTGGCAGAGTCCAGCATAGCGCTTAGGGTAACAAGGGAATTTTTGTAGGCAAGGAGTATTATATATGTCAGTAAATTATCCTCGCATCGTAGGTCACAGTGCTTGTTTGTTTTGAGGGTCTGAATTTCAGAGGTGATCCAGGGCTGAGGACGGGGAAGGGAAGTTGTGAAAGTGTGGGCAGGATAATCTTGGAGTCATATTTGCATAGTGAACCCCAGACAAAGCACTGTCAATGGAGAGGCATTAATATGGGAAAGAGACAGGAGAGAGGTCTTCACATCACCATGGTAAGGGACAATAGAGTCCCCTCTTAATCTTTGAAGTGGGAAGATGAATTCAAGGCAGATGGACCGAGATGTTAAGAGTGAACAATGGAGTGATCATAGGGAGAGGGGTCAATTGAGAGGTCAGAGGAGGAAAGCAAAGTAAAGAGAGACAAGATCAAGCTCACTCAGGAGCAGAAGTGTGCATTTGTACTTGCAGCCCCGAGAATGTGGAATACCATGTTTAGTTTAGTTTAGTTTATTATTTGTAATGCGCTCCAGACCCGAGGGTATTCAGGCGCAAGGCATAAGGATATTCAAAGCTTGGTTACAGCATGTAAAATACATTTGTGTGCAGGTGCTGATTGGTTACATGTGGGCACAATAGGTTACGATAAATACAGGTAGGTACATTGAGGCATGCATAGTTTTACAAAGTAGTTGATGCGGTTGGTGCGTGCAGTGTAGACGGAGGGGCCTGGCAAAGGTCAACCACCTGATCTTAGGGCAAGTAGTGTTGCTGCATTGTTCAGGAAGAAACTTAAGACCTGGCTGTTTAGATGAAGCTGATGGTAGTGTTCTCTCCTAGCACGTCACTGTTGAATTTTTCTGCCTCTGTTTAGCCCCGATGTGATATTTCTTGTTACGTGTTGTCTGCGTCCATAAGCCTCTGGGTCATTTGGTGCGCTATTTAAGTTTTGTAAAGTAAGGTAAAGAGAGCTCCCACCAGTGTGGGTAGGCTGTTCATGGAGGGAGTAGAGGGTATGTCCAGATAGGTGGGAGTTAAGTTCAAGGTAGAAGGCTGCAGAGGGCTTGGGGAAGCTAAAGTCCCCAAGCATGGCAATGGGGATGTCAGTAGGACGTGACCTAAAGAGAAGGGCCAGATGAAGGAAGAAAGAGTTGAGCAGTCCAGTGGGCTGACAGAGAGCCAGAACAGTGAGAGGAGTAAGAGGGAGGAGTTGAATAGTGGCATATTCAAAAGAAGAGGTGAAGTCTGATGCTGTAGAGGAGCCGTGTTGAGGGCCTTATTGATATGGAACCTCTGCACGCCACTCAACCCAACATGGCGGTTAGAATGGGAGCAGGTAGCAGATTCAGTGAAGAATGTTGCTGGTGTAGCAGAGCCATGAGGGGAGATACAGGTTTCTGTGATAGCAAGAAGTGATAGTTGAAGGTGATAGGAGCCAAAGTGGTCAGTGATGTAGGAAGACCTGTTGCAGGGGTATTGTGCATTCCAAAGGGAAGTGAAAGAGTGATAGGAGGTTGGGGATCGGAGCAGGTGTTGTGCGTAGGCGAGGGGGATAGATGATGTTGGAGACACTGGGAGAACGGGAGCGTCTTATTTGATATGTGCCATCTAAAGGGCACAAAAGGCACAGTATAGTCCAATACCCTTCAAGGCAGTAGTTTCTTTTCAGGTCTACTACCTGTACCTTAGCCCCGCATACCACAGGTCACCACATTGGTTCGAATCCTAGGCAGACGTGCCTCTTCCCACAAGAGAAGGGTGGCTCACCTTCTAGTGGAGATCTGTTGGTAAAGACGCCATCTTGAAGACACACGCCATCCTCTCTACACCAGGGGTAGTAAGTAGTTAGGTTCATGGTCTATGGACCATCTAGGGGCTCTTCTAAAGTTACTCCCTATCTTGAGGACTATTCCCCCCATTTCAGTGTCTCAGGTCCCTGTGGATGCAGAAGCAAACGTCCTCAGTATGGCCTAGCCGTCACCCAAATGCAAACAAAGACCATAACCCTATTGGCAAGTTCTCTAAACTCCAGACAGTGATGCATGTGGAGGATTGCAGAAGTCTGGGTTTCTTTGCAAGTATTCACTAATGCCAACCTCTTCAGGTGAGGGAAAGTGGCATAACCCCAAACACGTGTACACGGTTCCTCTTGTTGTGTGAGGGTAGGCCTACAACAATACCGTGCATGATGGCTGCACTGCTCGTCATCGCGTAATGCACCAGAAGAAATCAGTTTGAGCTGCGACTTCCTAGCACTCCTGAAAATCCAGAATGCTCAATGGAATTCTGAATCTGCCCTGAGATTACCGACCCACCCCTCTTGCAGCTAAAACTGTTTCCTATCAAGCCAAGAACGCTGTCACTCTGGATCTGCGTGAAATGACCGAGATGAAAAGTCTGACCACCAAAGGTCTGTTTTTTTTTCTTAATTTATTTGCATATATATATGTGGGGGGAGACCCCCAACAGCCCCCCACCTTACACCTATACATTTTTATTAACTTTACCTCCCCCACATATACATATGCGAATAAATGGGGGTCAGACTTTTGATGGTCGAACTTTTCTACCTCAGTAATTTTGTCCTATTCCGTCACTCTTAGATGAAATGCAAGCCTAGTCAAAATGGTGACATATGTACATCAGAGGGTGAGTAAATTGATCCCAGTTCATGGGAAAGTCATGTTTCTGGGCTTCCCCACAGCAAACTAATGATTATGGGAGTTATGAGCTGAGTTCACTTCACCTGAATCAATTGGGCTGAACCACAACAGATGACAATAGAGTGGGAAAAAGGAAAGAACAGGCCATGGGCTCCCTGTGATAACATGGACCAAATATGTACCATTGCTGGCATGACATCATTAGCATTACTGGTAAATGTTCCTCTCCTACTATTCAGCTACTGTCCTTGGCGGCCGCCATCTTTAACCTCAATCACCAACCGGTCATGTGCCACCTGTCCCATGTTCCCGAATCTCCTGTGACACACCTGCTTGAAGGATGCCCACTTCTACTGCATGCAAAGCTCTGAGTGTTTCTGATCGAAACCCTGCACCACCAGTAAAATACAAGGAATGCAAATATGTTATGTTATGTTAAAGGTACTTATATAGCGCACCGTCACCAATGGAATTGGTCCCCAGGCGCTCTGGTGGATCTGTAAACGAGAAGGTGGGAAGGGTTAGTAAGGTTAAGAGGGAGTAGGATAGTAAGAGGGGTGGTATACTGTTGGCAGCTTCAACTCTGTGGATCGGTGTCAGTCCGCGTGTGCTGTTGGTGCAGCTTATGTGTTGCGGTGTGGTGAAGTGTGAGCAGCTTGGTGTGCGAGAGATGGTTGTGCGAGTTTCAGTGATATAAGTATGCGCAGAGTTTGAGCTTATGTTAGTGGGTTGTATGAGATTTAACATGCGGGCCTACATAGTTCCGTCTAAGTGTGGTACATGCTAACAATCACAATCCCATCTAGCTACGGCGCAGGCTAATGTTCGCAATTCTAAGTGTGCACATGCTGACATTCAAGTTCCATCTAAGTGTGGCACATGCTAATATTCACAATCCTATCAAGATATGGTGCAGGCTAATGTTCTTAATGTCCTCCAGCTGTGACACTTGTTAACATTGATTAGTATTCTAGTGTGCAATGCAAAGCTACATTTTCAATACTGTCATGGAGGGATTTGGGTTGGTGGTCATAGACCATTCCAAGTACGCATGGGCCAAGTCTATGGCAGTCTATGTCATGGAAATGTAAGGTAGAGTGGCGGGGGCTTTCTGGTGTAGAGTAATTGCTGTACACCCCACCCATGCCACACTTACGGTTTTTGTTGGTGTCTAGTAACTGCTGGCTTCTCAGGCTTCCCCTTCTGACACCTGCAGACTCTCTGGAGCCGCCCTTTGCCGTGGGCCCTTAGCTGCAGGGCTGCACGGGCAGAGAGTTGCCCTGGGATGGTCACTTATGACCAGGTAGGTTGGGGAGAGAACGGGGGTGCCGGGAGCGGGTTAGGGGACTCAGAGGGCCACAAAAATAATTAAACAGGCCCAGGAGGGTCCTGTGCTCGATCTTACTCACCCGGGTCACCAGAGCTAATAGCACTTTTGCATCCAAACCAACATTTAAAGTAATGAATTTCTCTTTTGGCTTGCCATTGCCCAGCTCTTCACTTGCTGGCAGTTGGCATTATTTTCTTGTGTGTTTCAGCTGCCTCCAGATCTGGGCATTGGGCATTCCCTCTCTCTGGATATGGGCATCTTTTTCTCTCTGCATGTCTATGGGGGTTCTCTACATGCCCGCCTGTCTGTGGGGCAGCACCTCCTCGGATTGAGTTCTTCCGACGCTGTTCTCCTAGGCTGATCTTGTGGCCCCTTTATATACTATTTTTGGAGCTCATTATATGACATCTCGATTGCCAATTGCCTAGTCTTGCATCACCTCAGGTTTTTAAAGGGCCAATTAAATGTAATCTGAAGTGCAAATGCTGAGGCTTACATTTCTTCATCAGGTACCAACGAGTTCCCCTAGCTTATTTATTTGGTCATTGAAAATGTGCCTACATTAATTGATGCTTACATTACCTCAGACTGCCGTCAGCCATCTTATTTGATCAAAATTTCCTTACATTATTTGCAACCTTGTTCTTCCCTTATCCGTCTAAAGCTTTGCCATATGTGGCATCTTGCTTTGTACAATTTGTCCATGAGGTAAGACTTGCCTTATATACACACTCTGTTCCCTACTCTGGACTATTCTAACTATCACCATAACAATGGCCCACACCAACTCCGCTCCTTGTAACCTGCAAGAGAGAAACTCGCGACTTAGAGTGAGGCTGCCACGTCTCTATGACCTCAAAAACAAAAGAACTAGACCATCAGGTTCTATACTAACTCTAACTGCCTCTGACCCTAACCCTTTTGCCCTAGCTGCAGAAAGGCGCCCTAAAATACAAACTAACATCCTCCATAACCAGAAGAGACCCAACCTTCCCAATCCTAGACTCATCCAAGAAAAAATTACAACCTTATCAGGAGCCCTTATCAATGCGAGGTCCCTCATCGCACACAATACGGAAATTGCCGACATACTTGCATTGGATAACCTAGATCTCCTCGCTATCACTGGGACCTGGCTCCACGACGCCGCAGGTCTCGCACTCATGATTGCCATACAAGACAATTACAATATACTAAGAGTCGTTCGGTCCAATTCTAGGGGAGGTGGCCTGGCCATCATCGCCAAAACCAAGTTAGCTCTAAGACTTACCCCACACCCAGCAAATACATCTTGCAAACTTCTTTCTGCCAAAATACCTATCTCTAATAACAGTACACTAACTGTCCTTCTGGTGTACAGACCACCAGGCCCACTAGGTAACTTGAGGAAGACCTATCCAGCCTCCTCACTAATAACATCAAAGATTCCACCCAGCTCCTTTTACTAGGTGACTTTAACTTGGGATTCAATGATGATGAGGACAAACAGGCCCACTCCATCCAATCAATCTTAGTCGATCATGGCCTTACCCAAAACGTTCTAGCCCCTACACACATAAAAGGACGTACATTAGATTGGACAGCCAACCGAAACTGTGCCACTGCCATCTCTAATATTTTACCACAAACCTGGACCGACCACCACCTCATCTGCTTTTCATCCACTACAGAGCCTCCTAAATTAGATAATCCGGAAATAGTCCCACCTATGCCAACCAGAAGCAAAAAAGAAATTACGGCTGAAAAACTGCTCCGACTCCTCCTACCAGCTCTTACTGCTAGCACTATGAATTCTGACCCTAATACACTAGTTGAGACATTTAACAACACTATGTCCAAAGCCTTGGACATAATTGCTCCCATCAAACTATGTAAAAGTAAACGAGAATCCCATCTCAACTCATGGTTCACCCCTCACCTCAAAGAACTACGAATCCAAAAACGTAAACTCCAAGCTATCTGGAGACATACACCTTCAGTTGAGAATAAAACTCTACTCGTCAACCTTGCTAAAAAATATAAGAAGGAAATAATCCAAACCAAAAAAGACACATTTAATGAGAGAATTAGTAAAGCTAACTCTAATTCTAAAGAACTCTTTTCCATCCTCCGGGAAAAGGAAAACCCGAAAACCCGATTGCTCCCACAGATAATGTTCCCAAGGACAAACAATGTTGCACCAGCATCCAACATGCCCTAGCTAATAAAATCACAACCCTACAATCCAAAATTGCTAAGAAGAAAGCATCCTTGAGTTCCACTGGAACCTATACTACCCATTTGACAGATACACCTAGAACAGTCACTCAAAGCAACTGCAAACCATTCAGATTTACCAACATATCCAGATTGGAAACTGAAAAGGTGATATCATCACTGAAACCATCTAATTGCCAAGGTGACAGCTGCCCAGCACAAGTTATTACGGACACAGCTACAGACTTATCACCCTTCATCTCTAAATTAATCAATGCCTCCTTTAGATCTAGCACTGTACCCACAAACCTCAAAGAATCTTGGGTACTGCCTCTCCTTAAAAAACAGACCCTCGACCCAGCTATCCCTACCAATTATAGGCCCATTACCACAGTCCCATTTCTCCTTAAAATCATCGACAGAGTAGCCTACCTCCAGATCCAAAACTATCTGGAGACTAACCAGCTACTAGGATCACGCCAATTGGGATTCAGACCACTACATGGTACTGAAATGGCCTTAATCGACCTTAAGACACAAATCGACGAGTTGAAGGATAAAGGCAAAACAGCTATGCTCCTCCTCCTTGACTTATCGGCAGCCTTTGACCTGGTGGATCAAGCAGTGTTATGCAACCACCTAGCATCTGCCGCCCATTTCTCAAGTGAAGCTATAGCATGGGTACAATCCTTCCTAGCCAACTGTACGATGAGAGTGTTCTCCCCCTTAGCCTCAGCGGTCCCAATGCAAATCACCTGTGGCGTCCCACAAGGTTCATGTGTCTCCCCCACAATGTACAACATCTTCACTAAGCCACTCTTCCACAAACTTGACAGACTGGGGGTAACTTATACTAATTATGCAGATGACACGCAGATCCTCATACCACTATCTGGCAACTTTGTCGAAGACACAGCTCTAGTAAACAAGATTTACCTCATCATTCAGGCATGGATGGCCTCCCACGGCTTCTGCCTGAATGACGACAAAACAGAGATACTGATCCTGGGTTCCGACTCTAACCTCAAAAAACTCAGCCCTAATTATACCGCCTTCAACATAGATGGTAACATAATTAAAGTGGTAACTGAGGTAAAAACACTAGGTTTCTACCTTGATTCCACTCTATCTCTCAAAAAACAAGTCAATTCCCTGGCTTCCTCCACAGCGTACACTTGCAAATGAATCAGGGCCTGCAGACCCTACCTTTCCAAAACCAATTGTATCACATTAGCCAATGCCCTATTAATGTCTGAATTGGACTGCTGCAACGCCCTATATGCGGGCGCCAGTAAAACTGTCATAAACAAAATGCAAATACTGCGGAATAATGCTCTTAGAGCAGCCTTGGACATACCCCGTAGAGCACACATATCCAACATTAGGAAAGACCATCATTGGTTAAAAATCAGTGACAGAGTCTCCTCAAGACGCTATCTCTCACCCATAAAGGACTGAACAATACTGCGCCCCCATACATCTCGGCAAGACTAACAAGAAAATCCTCTACTCACCACACTAGAGCTTCTAACCACTTCCTACTTGAAACCCCCAGATTCAGACTAACAAAAGCGGGTGGAGCAAGCTTCCCTGTTAGAGCTGCCCGTGCCTGGGATGCACTCCCTACTGCATTGAGAGCTAATCTACCATACTCTAGATTTAGATGTAATGTGAAAAGCTGGCTCTGGACCAAGGACGACCAACAAACTGATCCCCTGCCCTAGGCCCGGATCAATCACTGCATATAATGACCACAATACCTCTGAAACCGGACTATAGACTATCTCATTGCCCTTTGTGATGTGAGTGACCCACATCTTGTATCTCTTGTATATTTGTATTGTAAATACTTAAATAACACATGTAATGTATCTTCTGTATGTATCCTCTGTATGTATGTAACCTAAGCTTAAGTATTCTTGTGACTGCTGCGCCCGTCTACCCCTGGGTTTGGAGCGCATTATCAAATAATAAACTAAACTAAACTAAACTAAAGAGCAGGGACTTGATCAGATGTGGCATTTCCTGACGGTGCACCGGCAGATCGCAAAAAAAAACTTTTGGGCCTTTTAATTACAGTTTGTGGCGTCACTGTGCTGCCTCCATGCTAAAGTCTTAATCAAGCACATGGAGGTAGGGTGTCTCCCGGCCTGGAAGAGTGGTGAATCACCACTGCTATGCTTTAGCCCAGTCTGGGCTGGTTCCATCCATTGCACCAATTATAGGACCATTCTTGTTGGCTGGCTGGCTGTCTACTGTAAGGAAGGCATGGCATCAACAGTAAGACAGACACAAGTGACCACAGTTCAAGGGTGTTTATTGAACTTCAAAAAGGGTATAATAAACGGCTATCTAATTCTAAATCTACAGATGGGAGCAAGCTGCGACCATCAAATAATAATAACGCAGTCCTAGTGGTGTCTTGTCAAAATACAAACTGAATCACTACTTTTTCTTTTTTTTTTAAAGAGATTTTGAAAAAGGGATCAGAAAACAATTTCTTCTAGAATCTAACATGTTCAAAGCGATTCTTGAAGAATACCGTCTTTATATGTTAAAATATCCTCTTTCGCGAAGTAATCTGTATACATGTAAATCTAAATATTTCCTTTTAGCACCTGGAGATCGCTATTGACCTCTTCTCAGCCAATCAGAATGTTGAGTGCAGTCAATAACTTCTGGTATTGACAGTGTTTTGAGCATTCTGTTTTCAAAAGTAGACAGGAAAACAACAATGACACTTCCTCTCTGAGAGGACTACATTTTTGCTGCGGCATCCTACTTAACACATTGAAGAATAAGCAAAAACAATGAAAATGTTTTTTCTTTCTTACAGAGAAACCAACCACTTACTTTACATGATACCAAATGCATGCTCATTTAACCTGTCTCATTTCAACCTGTTTTGCAATTAAAATGCTAAGTTTATGAGGACAACCATGTTATTTCAATACTAAAAAATAAAACTGTATTTAGGGCCCGATTTCCAAAAATATTTTCAATGGGACTTTTCCATGGTAAAACATATTAGTTTACTGAGTTGGTAATTTACTTTACCCCCAAAGTTCAAGACACGTATTGCTACTAACCTTATGTGCACAGACCAATGGAGTCATCCCTCCTCCCTCGGTCTTTGCGGCCATAATAAACATGTGATGAGAAGTTAGAAGGTCAAATATAAGTGAACTGAAGTAATACTAATAATTTGTGTTCTTATATACAGAATAGCTTCATGGCAGACCCCTCCCACTCGTAAGATTAACCCTGGTAGGCCTGATGGGCAGACATTAAAGAGAATTTTTTTTATCTTGGTGTGATTTATGGTGTAATGTGCTGAATAATCCCAATGACAGACTGTTAATTAATGTTGTTAAACTGCTTTTATCTTTATATGATTTTCATTTGATTTAGTTGTTTGTTAACTGTTGGGATGAACTGATTAAATGTGTGTAAAGTTTGATTTTAACTAAGTCACACAATAAATAAATAAATAAATAGATACATGCACCCACACGCGGCGCACACGCACACACACGCACAGACACACTCTTCACCCCTACCTTTTCAAACAATGTGTGCGCTCTTGAAACTATTGTTCCTAGAAGGGCTAACCAAAGTTAGCCAACGAATTTGCACATTCACCAAGTTCCTGTTGGTAATATATGAAATGCTTCCTTTTATAAGACCGCCACTTTCACGAATGGTTTTTGTGTTTTTGTGTTCCTTGGCTGCGCACAGTGATTTTTTTCCCCCTGCACTGGTGGGCTTACGGTTCTTGGTTTCCAAGGGGATCTCTAAACGAGAACACTTGCTCTTTTGGTCATGGGCTGCAATGAGCCCTGCGAGTGGTTGGGGAAATGTTCCAGCTGGATCCCCCGATCCTAGCGCTGAAAAGAAAAAGTTGGGTTTTCTTTTAATGAACTGCTGTGCTTCAGGCTCAGGGATTTGGGAGTTCCGATGGGCTCTTCATAGCCTGTGTAACACAGAAGCCATATCAGCGCCTCCAATGCTTGTTAGCTGGTTTCTTAAATAGCAGTTCTCAATTCTCGATATATATATATAAAAAAAACATAACGCAAAAGAAAGAGGGGGAATGATTTCAGTTTCATTAAGGAGAATGTTTTCCTTTTCTGCCATTGTATCAGAACAGCATGCATTCCCTATTGCCAAGGGAGCTCCCCGCTGAGTTCCCTTATTTTGGAGTGCTTTATGAATTATTCCTCTCCATGCTGCGTATGAGGGTCTTTAAATGAGTGCGCGGCACTGCACATTACCAGGGCTTCTGCCGATGCTCCCTTACGTTCTCCATAGTTTCGACTTCTCGTCCTAACGAGTTATGGATTATGAATGATGAGGGAACGGGTTCTGACTGCCTTTCCATCGCTTCTCTTCAATAGCCGATTTCAATTCCCTGGACGGCCCAGCATCGCGGAATGCTCTTCCTGCTTCCTGCTCGAACTGGGGGCGCATTAAAGCAATGTTTATACTTTCTTTATTTCCCCATTGGATAAGGGATGATTTAAAATAGGGGGTTACGACTAGAACGACCTAATTCGGGTCAGATAATGTTCATGAATGCATACATGCTTCCCGTCGATCAAACATCTCAACTCCAGCCACTTGGCGTGGAGGCACTGGCATACATGGCTTCTCTTGAATGAATGCTCTTCTAGTCCATGATGACCAGCTGTCCACGGGATTCTTCGTTATTACAACACATTACATTACTTTGTGGTAATTTACTTCATTTCAATTACTTCTAATTTATTTTTTTCTCGAATTTATGTATGGGGTTCCCCCCATTCTTCCCTTCACTACCACCCCTAACCCACCCCCTCAACCCTCCCTTATACCACTTAACCCTTAAATACATTTACACAATGACTTCCCCAGGAAGTAATTATAAGTAATTGCAACAAAGTAAATTACTGCTAAGTAATTTACTACTTATAAACAACCGGAGACTGTCAACAGTACATTCAAGAACTCAGAAAGTTACATGGCACTCTCCTTTTTTCTTGCTGTGTTTTTTAAGGAGCTGTGTGGTATACCTTGATATGATATGATGTCATATGTGGTATACCTTCATATGATATGATATGATATCCTATGTGGAATACCCTGGCCGGGTTTATGGCTGAATGTGCGTGGGGTGCCATGGCAGTATCTGTCATGTGATGTTCATGGAATACCTGCTTTGCACCCGTGGAGGGATGTGTATGTTGTACTTTGTTCGTGCCTGAAGTGGGATGTTCATGCTATATCTTGGCTACATGTTTGGCTGAATGTGCATGGTATAACATGACTGTACCTCTTGTATGATGTTCTTGGGAGACCTTACATGTGTGTATGATAGATTGTTTGTGGTATCCCGCGGCTCGCCTTGGCTATATTTAAATCGTGATAAGCATAGTATACGTAGGATCGCATTAGTGTCCGGATGCCTCACCTGTGCCTATGGTGGGATATTATGGGGCACCTTGAATGTGTTTTTGAACGGATTCTAACTTTAAACCATGGCTGTTTTTAGGGTGCGGTGGTTATGGCACACCACACCTCTCCTTATGACAGGATCTGAATGATATGCCCTATCTGTGTATGGTAATACATGTATGTATTATGGCCCATCATAACTGTGCTTATAGTGGGATATGTATGCAGTATGATGGCTGTGTTTACTGCATGGTTTGCATAGAATACCTTGGGCATGTTTATAGTATATTTGTATGGAATCGATTGGCTGGATTTGTTGCAGGGTAGTGATGTTATACCTTAGTCAGGTATGTGAAATAATGTGTATGTTATACCATGTCTGGGCTTATTGTGTGGTTGGCGGTAAGCTTGGCAAGGAGTTCCTGTGTTTATGATAGGGTGTGGCATGGTATACTTTTGATGACTGTGTTAAAGGCAGGTTGACTTTTTCTGTAATTATGTAAGCTATACCTTGGTTGTTGCTATGATACAATGAGTATGGTGGGGCTTTGATCATGGTTGGCTATGTTGTGTCACGCCTTGGAGGGCAGGTCAAATTATTATTGTACATTATAATTGGTTGTTCATAACACACTTAATACCCAGAGATATCACAGCGCAGACCTGGGGATCGAACCTGTGTTGCTCCGTGTCGTCTTGCTTCCAAGGCGAGCACGTTGCCCCTGAGCTATCATACCGAGCCAAACAAGTTCAATAGCTTAACTTTACGTTGTTTCATTAGGGAACATTTACAATTAGTGGGCAAAACAATAAATGGGGGATGTAAAAAGTGAAATGCAAATGTCAGGATTAGTCGGGTGGTTTTACTAATTAAAAGTTCAGGGAAAACTAAAAGTTCAAGGTGACTTCTCTCCATCCTCATGATGTTCTGGCGTCCCCTGCCCGCCATGATGATATGCAACAAAAGAAAGTATTTTGAACAAAGTCTCTGGTTTTCCCAGGAACAGGCACTTCCCTTCTTTTAGGATTCTTTGATGTTCTTCAGCAAGCACTGGTTGCATGGGAACATCTCCCCTTTTATCCTCCTTGTCCTCTGTGAGTTGGTCTTTTTGATCTCTGGTCTGTTATTCTTCTCTGGCATCCCCTCCATCTGTTCCTCAATATGGTTGGCCACAGGGCAAAGGTCAGCGTCCCGTGTCAAGGTCTTGAAAGATCTGTGTTGTGTCACGGTTTTATTACACGGCACAGTCTAGCCAGGGACTCCTTCCCCGACAATGAATGTGGCGCACAAAAAAAATGCTTTTTATCTTTAATAAACCACTGGTTCTTTTATTTGAGTAGATCCCCAACCCATCTTGCACCCAACCTTCACAAACACACCATGTCACAATGGACTAGGAACCAGGCCGGTGTGTATCTATAAGATATTTATTAATTTATTATTTAACGAAACAGGAAAGATATTCAAAATACAACAGCCACTACTACTATGTGGCAACACAAATGCAATGATTCCTTCAGAACAATTAGTTTCAGATATCGTAGCACAGTTTACATGGATCTTTAATGGCAAAACAGGAAAAAGAACCATTTTTAATCAAGTGATAGCATCAAGGTTTAGCACTCCCCCTGCAACACTCACCCCCAAACATCAGCTAACTTAATTCCTTTGAATAGAAGGCAGCGGCAAGGAGTGAGGATGGAGCGAGGAAAATCAGATTTGGAATAAAGGCCACCATCCCAAGATGGGAGGCCAGAAAAGAAAGTGAAAACACGTTTTTGGAGCAAAACGGCAGAATCAGATTTTGCTTATTACCCGCACGGCTACTCACAACTGCTGTGGGACAGAATAACGGAAATTCGTGTTGCTACACTTGAGATAGGGAAGCTTGGAGACTACTAGCTTAGACACTACTAATCAGCACGCCAGGGCAACGTGGAAATAAGGTAGGAGAATCGATTTTGGGGAAAAATCAAATGCAAAAGGGAAAAAAAAATAAACGGCAAATGGAAATTCGTTTTACAAGGGATTTACAATGATAGGCAGCTAAGGAAAGGGTTTAGCTTTCAAAATCGGTTTTCTAAGACAAGGACAGAGGCACATAACAGACAGGATAATAGGCAAAAGGGATTGCTCTCAATGGGACTATGGTTTGGGGTTTTCAACAGGACAGAGCAAATTAGGAGTTCATGGGGTAATGCACACAATACACAGGCAAATTCGATTTTCAGTTACACAGAGACTAATTTTGTTGAGGCTATACTTTAATGACTATAGTTAATAAAAACACTCAACAAGATTGTTGATTTCGAATGGCAACAATTTTGAACATGAATTTCAATGGGGATATTAATTGATTTATTTGAAAATGATACTAAGGACTTATACAGACAACTGAAAGATTTATCAAAGGAATACGCTAACATACACAAGCTAATACAGATTCTTCTATAGAAAGGTGAATTAGTTATACTGGTTATTTGGGACTTTCAATGGGATTTTCTATGGGACTTTCAATGGGGTTATGTTGCAAAAAGGAAAAGATTATGCAATTTAGGGCTGGGGTTATTTGATACTTACAAAGTAAGCCTTGGTTTAGGATTCTGGGAGGCCATCTGGAACTCAGGATACTCTGGACATCTAGGGCAAAGGGTCTGGTCTCTGCACTCTATTGGATGGGTTTCTGGACAGCTAGCTGGATCTATGGACACTCTGGACTGCTAGGCAAGGGGTCTGGTCTCTGCATTCTCCTTGGTATGGTTCAGCTGCCCCCTCTCTGTCCTCCTGCAAGAATATCAAATGCAGGGCCATTTTTGAATGCAGGGCATAGCTTATTATTCAGTTGCAAGAACAACAAACGCAGGGCCGTTTTTGAATGCAGGGCATAGTTTCTTATTACTCAGATGAAAGAAAAGCAAACACAGACCCGTTCTTGTTGAAATGTTCAAATGCTTGCCACACATGTGCCAGGGAAAGCACAGCCGTTTTTTCGTGGCAATGTTTAAATGCAGTTTTTTAGGTGACAGGGATTTCTGCTTAGGGCCTGTAAATGCACCCCACAGATGGGAGTGTTGCAACTACCAAAGCCCTGCATGGCATTTCAGAGAGATCAGCAGGCTCAGAGGGTGGCAACTTGCTCTGTGGTCCTCTTGTTGGTCTGCAAGAGACATGGCCTCTCTCTTACTCTCCTCAATCTCTTCCATTCACTCTATTATTCAGTCCTCCCACTCACTTTCTCTAACTTTTGTCAGTTCTTCCCTCTCTGGAGCTTCTCCTACACCACTATACTATCCCCGCTTCTTCCCCTCTTTGGGAACTCTCTTTCTTTCGACTGTTCCCAACCACAGCTCATTTAACCCCTCTCAGAACCCCCTGTCTCAATTCCTCTTCTTGTTCTTTTATGCATACCCTTCTCTCCGGTCTTCTATCACTTTATTAATTCTTGCACAACCTCCTTCTCTCTTTCTACCACTTTTTTGTCTTTCTATGACCAGCTCTCATTTGTATACGCCTCCTATGATTCCTCGCTCTCTTTGTCACCCATTGGGCAATGTTAATCCCCAATTCTTAAATTATAGAGTCTCTGCACTCTCTTACAGATTCTTCACCCTGTTGATCACTATTCTCAATACTCTACAATTCTTGCCTCTTTCTCCCACCTTCAACACCCCTTTGGGTGCCACAGTCACTATTCTTCACATCTCTCTTCTCTCTCTCTCCTCTATTCCCCTTTGGGTACTACTGTATCCACGTTTCTCCTCACTTTTGGACCTTCATCACCCATATGGGCACCTCCGCCACTCCTCTGAGCACCACCCTCCTCATTACTTCTACGCTCATTGCTAAGCTTCTTTCAAATTCTTCACCCCTTTGAGCATGTCACTTCTCCTTAATAGTGTCACCCAATCTTGACCACCTCTGACATGCTCCTTTCCTTTCGCTCTCTCTTGTCTCCTTGGCTGGTCTCGTGGGTCTCACTTCCAGCTCCCAGGTTACAGTTTTGCCCAACCGCCTGCACCACTACTCCAGCATCATGGGTCTTGCTCAATCTCTTTCTCTCGGCTCGAAACATCTCCAAATGAACTCCTGCCTTGACTCTCCAGTCTCTCGATCTATTCACCAAACACCCATCCCATCAGCCTGAGATTATGAATTTATATAGTGATTTGACCCTGTCTTCCAGCCTCTCTCTGGTGAGAGGGATCTCAGGTGTGTTAGCTGGGATAGGGATTGCCTGTCATGCCCTACCCATAGGGATGCATTATATTCCTGATGTGGGACTTGGGATTGGCTCTTCCCTCCCCTTGAGCAGTCCTCTATCTTTCTGCCACACCTTTGCCCTGCTTTTTAGCCTCTCCTTTGGTTAAGGGAACTCAGGTATGTCCCTTCAGGCACCCAACCCCCTTGGCCTCCCCAATGGAAGTCCCCAGGGTGGGTCAGGGGACGTTGCCACAGTGATATACCTCAATTGTGTGTATGTTTGAAAGTGTGTGGTATATCTTGCGTGTGGTATGTTGGAATGTGCATAATAAATGTTATCTGGTTATAGTAGGGTGCATATTTTACTCTTACATTGTCTTCATTAGAGGTTGTGTATGAAATACATTGGCCCTCATTATAAGTATGGCGGTCAGGAAATAAGGGTGCCGGTAGCAACGTACCGGCACCCTTTCCAGACTACCATTCTATAACAATGCCGGTAGGGACCACGGATCCCCCGGCAGGCCTGACCTGCCGGGTTTTCAGGCCCCTACTGGAAGGGTTGTCACTGAAGCACCATTAGCGACGGTGCCGGTGCTTCAGTGCCCCCATTCCCGTGGAGTCCTATTGAACTTCACGGGAATGGGGAGTTACCGTTTCCACCGCCTGCCGTATTATACCGGTGGCACCGGGAAGTCAGGTGGTGCAAACACTGTTACAGGGTTGCCGGCAACCCCCGCCTACCGTCTTGTTTTCCGGCAACCTCTTAATGAGGGCCATTGATTGCATTTATAGTTGAATTTGTGTGGTACAATTTGTGTTCCTGCACAAACACATATTTTGGCTTTGTTTATGGTAAAGCTTGTGGGATAATTCTCGGGGTATTTATTTTAAAATGTGTATACCCTATAGCATGGCTGTGTACATAGGAACATGGGTATTTTGTCCTTGGGTTGTGCATTGGGTAAACTCTGCATGGTGTATGTCTATCTTCACTCCTTATCTCATTGCATTTACATGTCATGCCTGCTCTATGTCTGTGATTCAGTCTGCATGTTATATTGTGGCTGTGCCTATCTTAAGCTCTCGTTGTGGAACCATGGCTGTGTTCATAGTAGGATGTGGATGGTAAAACCCCACTGTGTTCATAGTAGAAAGTCTATGAGATACATCGGCTGAACTTGAATTAAGTAGGCTTAATGTGGTGTATGCAATACTTTGGCTCTGTGTATGGCTGTGTCTGTGGCAGGGTGTCAATAGCACATTTTGGTTGGGCATTTTGGTTGGGCATGTGGTGGGGTGTGGATGGTAAAACCTCACTGTGTTCACAGTAGAAAGTCTATGACATACATCGCTGAACTTGAATTAAGTAGGCTTAATGTGGTGTATGCAATACTTTGGCTCTGTGTATGGCTGTGTCTGTGGCAGGGTGTCAATAGCACACTTTGGTTGGGCATGTGGTGGGGTGTGGATGGTATGCATGTGGTTTGATTTAGTAGGATGTGAGTGGTATTTTTAGGCAGAGTTAATGGTATACTGTGAATCCTCTCTGGCACGTTGAATTGGAGAGACATGTTTTAATGAACACATTATGCAGTTTAAAGGAGAACCTGCCATTGCATAGAACCACTGGACTATCCCCCTGCAGTTGTGGGTATGAAAATTAGCAATTAAGTTCAGTTAAAAGACATGACCTCTTTTGGGGAGATCCGGGTGCAGTGTTTCGAGCTTATATTCAGGCCTCGTACACGCTCGTCTATGAAATGCTGTTTTGTAGTTGAGGCACTCCTTGATGTTAGCCTTTGCTCCAATCTGTCTTCGAGCCACAGGAAATTCTATATCTTACATATCGCTTGGGAACTGTACCTGAAAAACCTAGACAATAGATGCATGGTTAATGTTAATGTTAAAGGGACTTGTACAGCGCACTGTCACCAACGGAATTGGTCCCCAGGTGCTCTGGCGGATCTGTAAACAAGAAGGCGGGGTGGGTTAGTCGGGTGAAAAGGGAGTAGGAAAGTGAGAGAACTGGTGTAATGTTGGCAGCTTCAGTTCGGTTTTCACTGTGTGCTGAGCTTTGGTGTGATTATCAGACTGATGCGAGACCTTGGGTCTCATTCCGAGTAGGGCGGTAAGGATTAACGGTCACGGGTAACGAGACCGGTGCCGTTAAACCCTTACCGCCCTACTACGAATTCCATTTGCGGGTTGAGGACGGGACCCACAAAGTGACTTTAGTGCTAATAAAGGTACAGTAATTTATGGTACCATTTTTAGCGCCTTCCCCATTCCCATTGAACCCTATGGGGGCTGAAATGGGAATGGGGAAGGGCCCTGGTGAATGGGGAATTACCGGTCCCTCCAACCTTGGAATGGACCGGTAATTACTCCATTCACCAGGGCGGAGTCGGAACGATTTTGGAGGCAGCCATGCCGCAAATAGCAGCGTGGTTACCTCCAAAGTCGGAATGAGGCCCCTTGTGTGCTGTTTGTGCGGTTTATGTGTTGTTTTCTGTTGTGATGTGGAGAAGTGGGTGCAGTTTGCTGAGTGAGCAGATGGTTGTGTGAATGTTCGTGTCAGTTTAGGTATGCAGAGATTTGAGCAAAGGGTTAGTGGGTTATATATTTTAGTCCTTATAAAAAATGTTCTATGTATCCGGTTGTCTTATAGGTAGGCATCATTTCCACTTTTCTTTCCTGTCCGTCTAATTCTTATGGGTGATGTCGTGGCACGTTCCCAGCTGTGTTGTTTTTGACCTTAGTCTAATAGGAAGGGGCGTGTCTTTCCCCCACTCTGCTATTGGCGCTGTAACTTGGTCCTAATAAGGTTGTTCTTCGAACACATCATTTTTCAATCGTGTTCATGGTTTCATTATCACTGGAAACAACTGCTGTAGTGTTGAGGTCTTCAAGACATAGTAGCCACTTCTTGACCATCTTGTCGGGTGCAGAGTTTTCCCACACTGTGCCAGTAACTTTGGGGCTCATTGCCCGGAGACTGCCTGTCACACACTGCCATGGAAGCAAAGACGGGCAAAATAGCACAGGGTCAACAAGAATACATTTCGATCTCAAGTAGGGTTTGTGTAAAAAGCAGGCAGCAAATTATCAGACAGGAAGGCTCTTGCTGCCCTGTAAGCCATCAAATTTGATGCTTGTAAGAAATGATGCCCAAGCCCCCCCCCACATGATATGGAAAACTCATGGCCTTTTACTTATTGATCACGATTCTGACCAATTTTATTTTGCAGATGCCTCATCAAAAGCTCCACGCAGAGGACCGACAGAGAGAAATGCCTGATAACATCATGTGGTGAAGCCCTGGATTCCTATGCGTTTAGTAAAAACAAAGGCTTCACTGCGGAAGGATGTGTAGCAGCAGGTTAGAATGGATGGTAATTAGTCATTTGCACAGCAAGCATCCTGGCAGACACTTCATCTGTAATTTAGGCTAGCACTCTGTGAACAGATGTGATGTTCAGTTCCCTTCTGAAGGTCAGGAAGTCCCCCAAGACTCCCATCTCTGAGGGAGCTGGTTCCATGTCTTTCTGACCAGCGCTGAGACAGCTCTGCCGCCTCATTTGGAACACATGCTCAGCGGTGTACCTTGCAGTATTTTGAATGGTGATAGAGCTGGCCTAGTTCTTGTCAGCAATATTAGTGGGTTCAATAGGTAGAAGTGGAGCTGACGTAAAGGGCCATGTGTGCAATGGTCCCAAGCAGTGTGAGCTGGGCCGCGAAAGGAAAGCCTTCAAGGGGAACAGGATGGGTTCAGATTTTGGGACCAGTTTACAAGTCCATGCAACTTCTATCATGCAACGTTTGACATCCAAATCTGTTTTTAAGTATTTGCGTAGCTCGCTTTCTGCATGATTTACTTCTTGATTTGATGTGTGCCTAATTGGATGGTTAAATCCACCGGCATACCACCCAACGCAAATTGCGGCACCGCAACTCGGTCTGGTGCTATTAGCGCTTGATCCCAAGTTGCAGGGGTTTGGGGAGGGCGGTAAGTCCCCATTCCCATTGTGTCCATTGGACCCAATGGGACATTCTGGGGCTATTACCGCAGCGCTATTAGCACCGAGGTAATCAAGCTGAAAATGGGTTAAAAGTGGCAAGATTTACCTCTTGCTCAAAGGTAAATCTCCAACTCGGTGTCATCTCTGATGTCCTGGGTGTTACTCTTAGCAGTGCATGACAGTGGTGTGAGTTATGGTTGCTTAGCTTACCATAACTGCCTAATTTCTCAGGTTTTTTTATTTTACTTGTAACCATAACGCCCTTTAAACAAAAGTGATTTGATAGGATTTTATTAGAGCAACTTATCTATATGCCAGATATGCCAGGTGAGGCTTTTGTTTCACCCTCACGTGTCCTATCTTGCTAGACCTGTGATTTATGTGTGTTACCACATTAAACCCTATTGGATGACGACAAGTCAGGAGTCCCTTCTCCATTATTTGATAAATCTGACAATTCAAGTAATCTAAGGCTACAACCTTTGGTTAACAACCAACCGCCAGCGCCATTAAAAAGCAAGGTTTGTCACATCATCCAGTAATTAACCCTCGGGGAACATTGGAGTTTTGGTTACCCGACAGACCATGTGCCAGGACGCAGGTATTATCATACCCACCAACTAACTGTTGCCGTTAGCGCAGGGGACCGCTATCCTCTCAACTCCAACCTATTGAACCTTATTTATAACGTCCCTTTAACAATGTTTGTTCACTGAATTTGATAGGTTTTTCTTGTGCAACTTAACCATAACATCCCTTTAACAGAGTCTTTTCAGTGTATTTGCTAGGTTTTAATTAGTGAACGTGTTTCATGATGTTGCACTGTACATAAGTCATTAATAATTCCTCTTTTAACATATGAAAGAACTATAAACCTCCTTTAACAAACATAATTCTTTTGCAACGCATACTGATGTGTGTCGTTATTATCAGCGCATACTGGGGATGCAAGTCATGGTTGAATTGGCTAGGTCATGAGGCTCGGCCTTGACCCCAGTACCACCAAACGAACCCCGTTATGCACCACACCTATCCTGCATCCTACTTCAGTTTCCACAATATCCTCATAATATGACCAATGGACAGTGCTCAGAGCATGCAGCCATAGCCAGTCTCCACAATCAATGGGGCATGGGCTTCGGCCATGCCTCATGTTACAATAAGCAAATCAGAGTTGACATTTGTCCTTACCGAGGACCAGGCCCACTGCCTAGGCAAAAAACTTTGATCACAATGTTTTGTACTTACATTTTGACACTTTGGAAAAAATAAAACACAGGCCACATTTATAAAAGTATGCTTTCATGTCCTTGATGATGCTCCTCACACAAGTTTGCTGCAATCCCGTCCAGCTCTTCAAGCTCTAGCTGCGAGCAGAATTTATTTTCCCATTCAAACCTATGGCCTTGGCCATACCATAGGCCCCAACAAGCAAATCAGAGAAGACATTTGCCCTTGCCAAGGGCCAGGCCCACTGCCCAGCCACCAAATCCATATGACTATTTTCGTACTTACAAATTTGGCACTATGGAAAAAATAAAACACAGGGCAGGTTTGCAAAACCATGCTTTGAGGTCCTTGCTGATACTCCTCGCAGATGTTTACTGCAATCCTGTACAGCACTTCGGACTGTAGCCACAAGCAGATTTTCTTTTCCCATTCAAACCTATCTGGATTTCAAAAAATGTTACCACATAGCCTGTCCCTGGTGGTCATGCCCAGTTTAACCCCATTACCAGTCCCTCATGGCCGTGGCCAGTGGCCATCCGGACAATCTGGACACTGGCAATGACCACAAGCTATACACTGTGACCAACGGTATATCACTATTTTGTGTACCTACATTATGATACTTTTCAACAAATAAAAACACTGACACATTTGCAAAACTATACTTTTGGATCCTTGCAAATGTTCCTCTCACAAGTTTCCTCAAATCCATCCATATTTTATTTTTTGAAAAGTGTCAAAATGTATGTACATACAATAGTCAGATAACCTAGCCCCGCTCGACAAAATCCATTCAAACTTTGCACAAACATTCAAGGTTGGGCCTATAATCTTTTTGCAAACTTAGGTGCAGACTTATCAAATGGCACGAAAGTTATAAGCCATCTAAAAGATTTTAGACCCCCTCTAATTTTGCCCCCTCTTAAAATCGCACCAAACTTTCCAAAATCATTCAAAGCTGGGTCTAAAATCTTTTTGGAAACTTATGCGCAGATTCATCAGACTGCACCAAATCGATAAGGTTTTCAAACATTTTGAAACCCCCATCTTATTTTTCCCCATCCTGGTGAAACAGCATCAAACTTTGCAGAAGCATTTGAAGTTTGCTTTGAAGTGATACTGCAATATCTTATGAAGCTTCATTGAATGGTGCCAGAGTTATAAGCCATCCAAAAACTGCTCTTCACCGGCCCTTTGATGCAGAAATTTGCATGGAAGTCCTTGAACATTTGTCAAGTTCGCAAACATCCCATCAATGCCCCTGCACATCCCATCCCATCCTCATCACCCCTCACCTACCCAGTGATTGTTTAATTAATCTGACAAGTGTAATGTGTTTTTTAATATGTTTTTACCGCAACGTTCGCAGCCTCAGTATGCAGTCTGCGAATCCAACATGGCATCCGTTTCAAAAGTTTTGACGCAGCTCACATTTTTAATTAACCAATCAGCATGTGTCTTTGGTGTCCGCGAACACCATGCATCCTCATATTGGTCCAGAGGCGTCTGTGGACACTGAACCAGGAAATAAGTCAGCAGACCGGCCACAGATATAACAAAAAGTTTACCTACTTTTTGGCCATTAAAAAAAAAACAAACTACTGGACAGATTGACACTGCATTTGCAGAATCACGCTTTTGGGACCAAGCGGGTGCTCCTCACGTAACGTTGGTGCAAATCCACCCAGTGGTTTGGGCTGTAGGCGTGAGAAAAATGTAGTTTACTTTTTTTTAAAACTTTTTTTCTATTGGCAGAGAGCAGGCAATTACAAACACTGAGCATTAAAACATTGCTAAGACATACTTAATACAGCATATTCATCGGTAATCATGAGTAATGACTTCATCAGGTGGGGGGCAAGCATACACAACAGTAATTTGTTTTTTGTTCATGAGGATGGGGATACAGCTGAGGTCGAGTCCCTGTCTACGTCTTTATTAAGATAGCTACAGACGGCATCCCAAATATTCTTTGGGCGAGCTTGTGCAGGTAGTGAAGCAATATATTCCTCTTGGCATGTCTGTGTCAGGTGAGGGCAGAGAGCCACATCTTAAAGGTAGTAGGAGAGCGGTGCTTCCAACACTGCAGTATACATTTCTTGGCCACCATACTCCCCACATCTAGAAATCTAGCCATCTTCTTAGTTTCATCCCCTCTCCAGATACCAAACAACAGAGCCATTGGATCCGGTCTAATTGCTATGTCCACAATTTCAGAGAGTGCACCGGGAACATCCCCCCAGAATGCATTCAGCGCAGGATATGACCAAAACATATGCGCCTGGTTTGCGTTCACTGCAAAACATCTCGGGCAGACCTGCACACAGTCACGGGAAAAATGGGTCAATCTTTGTGGGGTATAATACACTCTATTTAACAGTTTGTATTGTATGCATTGATATCTGGGATTTAGGGAGACCTTGCACGTGTGGGAGCACATCTTCTTCCATAAGCCGCGTGATATCCAGACCTAGTTCATTGGCCCAAGCACTCCGGGCATTAGGAGTCCTATCCGGGAGCTTTGTTAGGAGGATTTTATACAGGGAAGAGGCTATTGCCCGACTATTGCTGGAATTGGCAATGTACTGCAGCTCGGGGGTGTCCGGGAGTTCTAGAAAAATGTATTTTCCATTATGTCCATGAGGATTTAAGTTTTGGGACCCCACATATAACTTTGCCCCCTCTTGACAAAACCACACCAAACTTGGCAGAATCATTCCGAGGTGGCCATATACTTTGTTTGCAATGTTTGGTGCAGATTTGTCAATCAGCGCCAAAGTAATGAGCTGCCCAAAAACCGGCAGTGTAATCATTTTAGCTAATTTCACCCAGCACACCATACTCTGATTAGTGCTGTCTTCTCCATTTCTCTCTCCTCTCTTGATCCTTCTCACTCTGTCTCTTTCTTTCTGCTTACTGTCTCATTCTGTTGCCACCTCTCTCTCTCTCTCTCTCTCTCTCTCTCTCTCTCTCTCTCTCTCTCTCTCTCTCTCTCTCTCTCTCTCTCTCTCTCTCTCTCTCTCTCTCTCTCTCTCTCTCTCTCTCTCTCTAAGGAGGGTGCAGATAGGCTCTTTTGGGGTTCTGGCAGAACTTGCATTGGACCAGAGGACCAGGCTGTAGGTTTCACAAGTATTTGATTTTTTCTTTTTTGTGCTACTTACTAATGTTTGTTTACTGTAACTCCCAGCTAATTACTGGTCAGCATGCAAAATTAAACATTGTCTTAGTGATCACAGAAGACACAGACCATTGGTTTAAATCTGAGTGTGACCTTCTCCAAGATGGATAGAAATTTTCAGAGACAAAATAGTTTGTTTTATTAGCAAAATAAGCTATTTGAAAAGGGATGTTATTTAATGTTTGTAATATTGTAAACTGGCTCTTTTTTTAAAATGGTGCAATGTGTATATCTAATGATCACTTCCAGTATATGTTGTATCCATAATAAGAACATTGTACTTGTCTTACTCAGCAAGGCACATGAGCAAATCCTAGACTGACCATAGACATTATTTTCTGATAGTTTATCATTCCAAGAGGGACAGTCTGCAATGCTCTTTTTGTACTATTGAGGAATACCCTTCTGGGAAAGGGGAAGGGGGCAAATGGCACAATGAAGGCTCCTTGCTGCTTTGCATATACTAAAAGAACAAATATGTCTGTGATGCCAGGGTTGTATATTTTAATAACTAAATACATAATGCACAATGGGTTTGGTGCTCATTTAATTTTTTAAACACTTACCCTAAACATGAAGTGTTTGTAACCATGAACCATATGCTATTTACTCATTCAGACTGCTTCAAGATTTGGAGGGGAGGTTAAATGAGTCCAACGTCTGCCACTCCATTGGTTTCCAAAGATCTTGCTCACAGACATTTGAAAGAGGAGGGGCTGAGATGGGAAGCCGGGTCTGAATAGAGAGTGTTCCTGCGGATCTGCGCATACCGTGTCAAGGTTGTTCAAGTTGCAGGGGATGCTCCTTCCATCAGCGGTCGCATTATTTTGCCTAGGGGCTGCCGTAGGACACATCTGCTCTGGGAGAACCTGACTGGGGCGAACAGTGGATGCTTTGGAGAACTGTTCTCAAGGCAGCCAAGGCTGAACTCCCTAGACGCAAATTTGGATAGTACCTTAAACAATCCATAAAGACAATGGTGACACCAAGAATTCAGTCAAAACCAGATCACTTATAAAATATATCTATGAACAACACATCAGTTTGTCTGTAAGATAGCTCAGAGAGTTAAGCGCTCAGCTCAGCCATCTCCGGTCATCCCACAAAACAGAGAGTTGAATCGCTGTGCGGCCCAACCAGCCCTTCATCCTTCTGCGGTTGATGAAATGAGAACTATTCGATCTGAAACAAAAACATCTATCACTACAGTGCCTGAAATCACAAAGAATCTTCCACCATAAAGCGCTATTTAAAATGTGCTATTATTACTAATAGCTGCCAAACCAAACCAATCGTGTTTGTTCAATTCAAATTAATTCAATTACATACTAAGGTTTTTATTTCTATTTATGGTCTGACTTAAGGAGCAGACCAATCCCAAATAAAGTAGTGCTCTTCTTGCCAACCCCCTAACACAGGCTCTTTGTGTGAGGCTTCGCGCAAGACTTATAATGTATTACTTTTTTAATTCAGTAGCCGAATGCTGTACTAATGACGCGAAAAACCTATTGATTTTTCAAACATAACATTAACAATGCTGAATGCTCCAATTTCAGGAACTTCACAGAGAGCTTTAGGACAATATAACAAGGATTATTGACGAAAAATAATTGCTCTCCCTTCGCTAAGCACACCACCACTATTGCCAATTTAACTGGTCTACAATTCATGCGACCTCCTCTCAAAAAGCAATCAATTAGGTACACAAATCGTTTGCTGCTATTTTTTTAAATTGTATGTTTGGACACAACTCAAACTTGTTATACCTATTGCCTACGCTGTTCTGAAAAATACTCATGTCGCAATTGTATTTAAATAGTTTTGAATCTCTAAACCAGATTATGGATCACCCTTCGAAGGTGTGTTTTGAAGACGGCAGCGATACTGCCTTTAAGGGAAATCAGGGGCTGAAAGTGGCTTGGTAGGATGTCGAGGGCGTGGGGCCCAGAAATCATGGGCTGAAAGTGGATCAGCAGGATGTCGAGGGCGTGGTGCCAAGAAATCATGAGCTGAAAGTGGCTGAGCAGGATGTGGAGGGAGTTGCACCCAGAAATCCTGAGCTGAAAGTGGCTCGGCAGCATGTCGGGGGTGTGGCGCCCAGAAATCATGAGCTGAAAGTGGCTCGGCAGGATGTCGAGGGCATGGCACCCAGAAATCATGAGCTGAAAGTGGCTTGGCAGGAGGTCGAGGGCGTGGTGCCAAGAAATCATGAGCTGAAAGTGGCTCGGCAGGATGTGGAGGGCGTGGCATCCAGAAATCATGAACTGAAAGTGGCTCGGTAGGATGTCGTGGCCGTGGTGCACAGAAATCATGAGCTCTCACAATGACACCCAGATACTTGACGTTAGTGCACCGGGACTGGGTAGTCGGGCCACTGAGCAATCTGGTAAACTTACGTTTTCAGGATATCCACAGTGAACGTGCATGAGAAGACTTTGCCCATAATGCATTGCAGTGGCCATGATTGCATATCTTTTTGGCATTTGTGAACACCCAACATTTTTTTACTTTTCGCTGATAGAAGGAAACAAGCCTTTGTCTCCATTCCGAATGACGAGAAAGCTAACAAAACTATACAACAAAAAATGTTTTATGTGCACATCCCATGTTTGCCACTTTTAAGAATATATTCCTGCCATAAAATCTGCGCTCATAAGACTCTCATTGCCTATTAGAAGGATCTGCAACCTTTGTCTCGCCAGACTTTTTGGACAACTCCCATCAGCCCTTGCCACCATAGTCAATGGCGAGGGATCATGGGAGTCGTAGTTCAACACATCTGGAAAGTCACTGGTTGAAGACCCATGTCTTATTAGCATCCACATGATACTATATCTATCACTAAAGATTCTTTTTTGCTGTGTTGGAACCAAATATTTGGAATGCTGTTTCTCAAGAGGTCTGCGCCTCATCAAATCAACCTAAATTGAAACAGATCCTGTTATGAACCTTCTTGCTGCTAGTTCTGATAACCTCCAAACTTCTCCAGCATACTGTGCCCAAACTAAGGGGCGCCTGTCTGTAGGATCACCGTTCTTGACACAATTTCAGCACCACACCGGTCCTGATCATGTACAGCGCTCTAATGTTTGAATGGGCTCTCATTCGGTGCCTAGTCAAATGGTCGACAGACAAATGGTCGACAGACAAATGGTCGACACAATTTGGTCGACAGGACAAATGATCGAATTTTTTTTAATTTATATAAATATATTTTTTAGGTTTTCGTTTAGGGAAAAAAACGGGGTTTTAGCAACAAAAAAAAGGGGGATGGGGGAAAAATGTGAATTTTTTTTTTAAAAAATTCGACCGTTTGACCTGTCGACCTTTTGGTATCGACCAATTGTCCTGTCGACCATTTAGATTCGACCAAATGACCTAGAACCCTCTCATTTAACAATGCCTTGGAAGATATACATTACAGTTGTCAGTTTAGACCCTCTGTAATGATGGCTCAATTTAATTTCTTTTTAGAAAGCAAGGGTTACATTTTTGACTTTGAAATCTTGACCAATTGGCATGAAGCTTTTAAAAAAAACATAGACAGCAAAAGCAAACACAGCAACCTTTGTATTTTTTGGGAACACTTTGTGACATTTCATTAAGAGGGGGAAGCTAATGAGGGTGCGTCCAAAAAGTTGTATTTCCCATTAAACTACCATCCAGTATTTCAAGAGCAATGGGCCTCATTAAGAGTTTTGTGGTATCCCGCTGGTAACTAAACAAAAATGAAGAGGCTGGATGAACCATCCAGCCAAGACTGGTGCTCACGCTTCTGTTCCGAGAACTGAATGATATAATTATTTTCTAGACAGAGTCAATCAGAGTTCCATTTGTAAATTGTTTCTTCACAATTTAATTCATATTCAAAATGTATTTGATTGTTGCGTTGATCAATGTGCATAGTAAACTCAACACCATCCAAGTTGATTGCCAAAAGCATATGGTTAACAGTCCCTATGCATTTCGGAGTCTAGCTCCTTCCTCAGGGCTGAAACCATAACGTAATATGCTTTTTCTAATGAACCACAAAAAAAAAAAAAAATTAATTAGTTAAACAAATTAAGTCCATAATGTCATACACGTGGAATGTTCACAATATATCACATAGGGTAGAATCAAAGGTAGTGTACACGGCAGATACATACCGCATCCCGCGTGCACACAGGACGTAGTGAAACAGGAGTGCAAAACATGAAAATAAAAATAGAGAAAATGCAAATGAGTGCAAAGAATTAGTGTGTAAAACTTCTTAAGTAAACTAACAATGGTGCCCAAACAGGATTAAAAAAGTAAGTGTACCTGAAGTTCAACTTGAATATACCGTGTGTTTCTTATCCAGATCGAGTGTGTGGAGTAAAAGTGTCTCCCTTGAATGCTGCGCAGAAAAGTAAATAAGAATGGAATATGCGTGTAACTTAATACAAGTATGTCATTACTGAAGTAAATATACTAGAATAACGCTACATATAGCCACGCGTCCTATAATGGTTACCTGATCACTCGAATGTATGTCGGAGCACGAGAAGTACGTGTGTCCAAGGAGGTGAACGGCGTTCACTTCCTTGTTTTATTGGTTGCCATGGTTTCCTCGGCTCGGCACTGCGCAGCGTCAATTGGCGTGTTGACGTGGCAGTGCCTCGCGTCCCGTATCTCCAAGGGGTTCGGAGTACGGGAATGAGGAATAACCATTCGGATGAACATTGAATAATTGTAGTATTAGAAACACTCGCTCGTGTGGATCAATGTAAAAGGTAAAAGCGCATAGTTATACAAGCCGGAACCACCGTGGTGATGATTCAGCATGTTGGATCGTATCTCTGCATTCAAGTCAGGGATGTCAATGACAGGTATGGCAATTAAACAAATGCGGAGTATTCATACCTGCTCACTAGATAATGGGAGGTAGTAATTTCTATGTTACAGGCTTGGATGACATTGCACATGTGGCTCTTATGGGCTAATGTAAGCTAGCATTGGGATCCATTCGCTGATTCCCAAACTGAGAACGGAAAAAAACTAGTGTTTCAAAAGTTGAACAGTGGTAAACCATCTGAATAAAACATATGGTATAATCGTAGTTAAATAAATACACCATGTATGAATAAATAAAACATAGTTATGCAAAAATAATATACATTAAGAAATAGACTGGGAATGAAATGACAGAACTGAATAACAGAACACAAATAAGTGAAAGTAAATAACATGCCCACAATGTACATGGGTATGTGGATGATCGTGTACTATCTGTACCCTAAAGGTAACAAGACCAATTAATCTCCTCATTGAGCCCTCTGGGGGCAAGAGTCCCAAGTCTATCTATCCAGAAGCACTCTCTCCTGTCCAGTCTATGTTGGAGATTCTCATGGGGTTCATGTCGATATATGACCTCCAGTATTTGGAACCATATCTCTGCCAAGTTGTGACCTTTCTCTGTCCAATGTTTGGCCACTGATGAAGTCATATTCCGGTTGCGGATACATGACCGGTGTTCATTCCACCGCAATTTCGCCTTTCTCTTCGATTGTCCCACATAGTACAACCCACATGGGCATTTGATGGCGTAAATGATATTAGCTGTTTCACATGTCGCTGGTAACTCCCTTACTGTCTCCGTCGCCTGATATCCTGGTATTACCGGGGTGTTATGGGCGGCGGAGAGCCGGTAAGTTCCCATTCCCTTGGAGTCCTGGGATGGTATTTCCTGAATCACTGACAGCGTTGGTAAAGGTGCCTGTGCTTCAGGCATTTATTTGCCGGTGGGGGCCTGAACTCCCGGCAGGTAAGGCCTGCCGGGAGATCTGTGACCCCCATGTGCCGGTCTGGAAAAAATGCCACAGCTTTAATTACCAGCATTTTTTCCAGACCGGCACACTCATAATGAGCTTCATGTATAGCACAAAATCCTTTTGACAGATTGATAGTAATTGAAGACTTAAACTAGCCACATTTTGCTTTTCGTATTTTTTTAAGGTATGAGCTAAATAAACGGCTAAACTATGAAGATCAGATGGATCCACTAAGTTCAACAAATCCACTGCCTAATTGTGACTTCAACAATTTCCCTTCATGGGAAGAGGGTTGAGCCAACGTCTCCTCAATGTGGTGTACGACAGAGAGAACAAGGGAACATCTTCCCTGGTTTCAACTCTTTCCCCCTCATTGCGCCACACCACTGGTCTGGCCCTGTTTACTGGCCCGAAAAGGCTTCTTCTGCAACATGTTCACCTGGGCCAACTGCAGTCCAGGAAGAAGCGCCCTGCGTTCGCTTTCCGGGATGATGTCTAAAATAGACTGCCTTGCTGGCCTGGGAGTATCTGGCTGCTGACAATGTCGAGAGAGTTTGATTCAAATTCTCCTGGGCCACTAAGGCTTGTAAAATACCTTTTGGTGTCCCCCAGAATGTTTACCGGGTAATTCAATCAAGATTATCTCGAAATTCCAGGACACTTCATCTCCTTTTGTCTAAGCCAGGATCTTCTACACCTCTGTGAATGGACCATTAATTCCAACATAAAATGGCGGCATTCAGAGTTTTCCTCTAAGTTCCAAACCATTATCCAAAAGTGTGCACTCTTACAAAGCAACGTTTCCTTAATAGCCACTGCCCCAGTTCCTTGGGTAGAAGCAAATTGGTTAGAGATTTGCAATGCTGAGAGATTTTGAAAAGATGTTGTTCAATAGTCTCCAGGCATATCCTTGCTTGGAGCCCCCAGATCTCCACTGCGTACATGGGCTCCGATGCCACTTTAGTGTTATAGGTTTTTAAAGCAGCATTCACAGAGGTGCCAACCTTCTTTTGCTGATGAAAAGAGTGGGTGGCTCCTGAGAGCTGCATATTTTGCTGAGTCCATTTAAAATTATCTTTCCAAAAGCCCTCTGGAGAAAATCTCAAACCCAACTAATCATGTGAGTTGACAATATCTAGCTCCTTGGTTTTTTTTTTTAATCAAAAACGTTATTTAAATGCAATAATGCTGTGCTAGAACAATGATCTTTGGTTTCCCGGAGACGGCAAACATTACAAAAGATATTAATCACATCCTGTAATTTTGCTGCGTTCAGCACTTGGAACAGGTTATTAGGGCCATTGGCACCCCAGTGTACCAAAGCCTTGCGCGTCCCCTTCAATGACTGAAAATACTGTCTAAAGATGGCTGCCATGGAAAGGGAAGGCAGGGCTTTGTACGGAGCCCCTCTTCCCTTTCCATAATGGCCGTCGGGAGCAGAGCCGAAGGTGCGGCTGCAATGCTGCCACAGCAGAAATAAGGTAAGTGGGGGCAGGGGGGATTAAAAAATAATAATAATAATAAGGGGACAGAGGGTGGGCGAAGATGGCAGTGGGGGAGCCGGCCGTCAGGTGGGATGGAACGCAGGCTTTCCACCCCAACTCATCGTTGGGTGGTGCGGTAATTCGGCAGTACATGGTCATACCACCACATTTAACCCGTACCACCCAACTCATAATGACCCTCAATGAGAGAGCAGAAGACAAAGAGGACAATGGACGAAGAGTTTATAGCGTAAAGATACTGCCAAGCTCGAGGGCCGTATTCCCCTACAACCAGCGGCGAGACACTACATTCAAGGAACTTGTGCAGCGACGCTGCGTCTGCATTGCGCCTACAGTTGATGGGAGAACGATAGTCCAGTTCTATTTTAACTGCTGTTATTGCTCTGTCTTTCCCAATCCAGCGCTTTCAAGCGGCCGTTCGGCGCTACTATTCGGGGTCCGAAGAGGGGGTGTACATTGGCGGATAAGGTAAGGTGGCAGTAGTGTAGGGAGGGGGGGAAATGGAGCCGAGCGAGCGTGAATTGCAGCAAGGGTAAAAGCAGGGAACATATGGAGAAAGAAAGCGGGGCTACAGAAATATGAAACGGGAGAATTGAAGAAGAGGAAACCGGAAATTCGAAACGAGACTGGCAGAGGAGACAGCGACTGGAAAGGATGCATTACACAGAAGCCTTATGGTCCAATCTGGATAAAATGCGCTTTAGAGAAAGTAAAGAATAGATCCTGCTTCCCCTCCTTGAGTTCCAGTTCCTGTGAATGTTCGTCCAGCATTATTGCCAAAGCAGGAAGCGCACTATTTATTTATTTTAAAGTATTTTTATTGGCATTTGTAAAATAATTGCATTAGTTCAACAATTCGCTTATTGCCACTTTTATCCATACACGCATACAAAGACTTATTGTGAACATTAAAATAACACATTAACAAACAGGAAGCGCACTAACTAAAGCACGGTGCCTCCCCTGGCCGCTCGCGCTGTTCTGCGCAGAGCCCTGGTTCGCCCCTTTCATTTCTACCCTGGAACATTGCACTCTTTCTCAGTCTTCCAGGCCCGCAGGAACGCCCCCCCTTCCGCCCCCCCGTCGAGCAGGGGATTCTCTCAGCATGTGGATACAGTGTGGCATGAAGGTAAATTAGCCTGACCATGATAAATAACGTGCAGAGAAGAGCGTGTGTAATCAGGTCAAGGGGTCAGGTGTCAGAGTGCTCTCTGCAAGTCCCTTGATCATTGTTCCAATTAGTGATAAAACATTAATGGGGGCTGCCTCCGACGCGCAGATATGTCTGTTTCACGGCCACTTTCCAAATGCAGCTTGGGAACAGCCCTGGCCCCTTTTATTTCGATCCTTGCGCCAAAAGGCCTACACAGCCCCAAAAACATCCATAAAAACATTATGTATGAGGAATGGACAGCCAGGTCGTTTGGATTCAGCAGTAAGCCTGCCATCTGTTTGTTTTAGTGGTTGGAATGTGCACCCTCTACACATGTTAGATTTATGATTCGCACAACTGTCATTAAAGTTCGACCAAATGCTCACGTTAAAAAATGGTGAACTACAGCAAAGGAGCTGCTTTCAGGGTACACACCTTAATCTCTGTCAGTACAAAATAGATAGCGATAGATGTGCACATACAAACACACACATACATGTATATGACCGGAATAACTTACTTCAGCTGAAGGGATGTCATGGGAACTATGCCAAAACCTTCATAGAGTGAAATTGGGTACGCATCGTTCCAATACATCCATAATTTGCAGCATGACATACACTGCTCATGGTATGACGTCACTTGGGACCTCCCAATAGCATCACTGACGACGCTGCATATGACATAGCCAATGACAGTCAGTGATGACATTAATGCAGCCATGCCACATGGCAGCTGTGCACAGTGCATGCATCCAACAATGTCCTGTGCACAGTACCCACAATGAATGCCCTTGACACTGCCAAGAGAACTAAGTGCCATGGCCTGTGGCCATGACCTTTAATTCCTGCGCACATGGCACGGCCCAGAGCCATTCTCTTTGTACACTACCCGTTCTTACTGGGCTCACACTGGTGAATGCTGTACGGGGGGATCATTGGCAGGCATGCTCCGAGCGCGGCAACGCCGTCTACATTCAAGCAGAGCATGGCCCACCACCAGGTCCTGTGAGTGGGACATTGGCACCAGCCTGGCCACTTACATATTACCATCCCATCAGTACCCATACGCCATGGCATTACTTTCAATCGATATGCTGGCATGCCTATTAATCTCACCACACCAGCAGCAGTAGTATAGTTGCTACAAGTGACAGTATCAGAAGTAGTTCAGCTCCTGAAACTACAACTACTTCTAGCAGTTGTCCTATTAACAGGGCTGCCAATGCTACTGGCAGTATGATCTTACTGTTGGGGGTTTGTCCTGACCCCCAGCGATACCCGTAACCCTCCAGCGCGTACAGACCACACTCACACGTCTGTACTGCTCGGGCTTCCCTGTCGCACTACTGCAGCCGGGAACGCACCTTTTATTTATACTGCAGGCGGTGGCGTGCAACATCACGCCGCCGCGTTCACGTCCCTTCAAGGGGCAGCGCCACACTCTTCCTTTTTTTCGGGAGGACAAACAAGAAACACTATAAGAATGCAAACTGCAAATCCAACAACTCTGCTCACACAATACTTCAAAAACAGTTTCCCCACAAACCCCTTTATTAACAGCCACCAGGGTCCCCTTACTCAGCAATCCTCAGACTGGTCGATCAGACAAATGTCCCAGCACGTAATCGCTGAGGTAAGCGGTTTCCCTCGTCCAGCCCTCTGGGGGTACCTCCCGCTTACCTCCGGCACAGGCAGTCTATCCGCAGGTGTTCCCCTGACAGAGGACTCAGGTGTGCCGGAGGGGCCTCCTCCGTCGTCAGGCATCTCCAGTAAGTCCGGTTCGAGGGGTGGGTCAGTTCTCGGGTCTCCAAGCTTCTTGAAGAAGCTCACGTTCCGGGTGACGGCGGACCTTCCGTCCGAGGCAGTCACCATAGACCCCTTGACGGCCACCACGTCCAACGGCTCCGGCTCGTCGGGAAGTGAGAGTTTTCAATGAGGGTGTCTGTTGCGGATGAGGACCTCGTGACCCGGCTCCAGCCGTTGCGGGCGGAGACCCCTTTGCATGTTTTCCTGCTCGATCCTCAATCGCCGGACCACCTCAACCTGTTGGTTGTCGATCACCTCCGGCTCCTTCTCCCCGACCTCGGGTATCAGACCCCGTGGACGCATGCGGGGTGGTGCAGTACACCCGCAGAAACTGATAGAGAGCTATCTGGAGGGACTGTCCCTGGCCTTGGGCGATCCTGAAGGTCTTGTTCAGTGTCCTCATTAGCCTTTCGGCTTCTCCATTTGCCCTGCGCCACAAGGGGGATATCTTCCGGTGCTGTACCCCGCAGCTCTCCATCAACTCCGAGAACCGTTCACTCTGGAATGGCACCCCGTTGTCAGAGCACAACGTGAGGGGGAACCCATGGGCCGCAAACACTTTCTCCACGGCCACCACTACGTGTTCGAAAGCCACAGACTCCCGGATACCTTGAGTATTCATCAACGATCACTAAGAAGTGGGTGCCCATGGTTGTTGATCCGAAGTCCGCATGGACCACTTCCCAGGGTCATGTGTCTCGCGGCATGGCCTCAATGGCGGGTTCTTGCTGTAAGGGAGATGCAGCCTGACACCAGACACAGGCTGCCACAAAGTCGTCCACCTTCCTCTCTAGTTCAGGGAACCAAACCTTCAGTCGTAGCCTGGCCTTGGTCTTTGCAGCGCTCTGGTGTCCGCAGTGGGCAAGGGTGATTATGTCCTTCACCTTGGACTGAGGGACTACTATCCGGTCGCCTCTGAGCACCAGGCCTGACGCCGAGGATGACAGCTCTTCCTTGACCTTCCACAGCTGCTCCAGTCCCGCATTGGCCTCTTGAGTCTGCCCACCAGGGATTCCAGCACTGACTTACAGGAGCCTTGCTGCATGGAGTGCTTCAGGATTTGGAAGCACTCATCTTCGGCCTCAGCTGCCTCCAGCTCCGCCAGGGGCATTGCACTGGGCGTGGCAGCCTCCACCATCATTCGGACAGAATCATCGGCCTCCTCCGTGCATATGTCATATTCTACCCCCCCATGTGCTCCCGGGTGCCTGGAGAGATAGTCCGCTGCGTTGTTCGCCCCCGGCTGATACACCAAAATGACCCCGTATTCCAGAAGAGCGAGGATCCACAGCTCGATCCTCGCCAGTGGTTTAGATGATGACCCTGCCAGAATGGGAAGCAGGGGCTTATGGTCCGTTACAACCGTCACTGGGCGCCCCAGGACATATAGCCTGAAATGCCTGCAGCCCCAGAGAACCGCCAGCACCTCCCGCTCAATCTGTGAATACCTCTGCTCCGTCTAAGACAGCGCCTTGCTGGCGTAGGCCACTGGGCGGACACCCCGTCACGATCTATCTGAGTCAGCACAGCACCCAGGCCAAACGGGCTGGCATCCATGATGACCTCCGATGGTCGGGCTGGGTCTAAAAACGCCATGGTGTCCCTATCCGTCAGCGGGCCTTTGATGTCCTCGAACGCTGCCTACTCAAACGGGCCCCAGTGCCAGGTGGATTCTTTCTTCGTCAGGGCCCTGAGGGGTTCAGACCTGGAGGCGAGATTTTGAATAAACCGCCCACAATAGGTGACCATGCTGAGGAAGCTCCTCACATCGGACACCGACTCGGGCGGCTGTGCCTTCTTGATGTCCTGGACCTTCTTGGGATCCGGTGACACACCCCCCCTCCTTGAAGACAAAGCTGAAGAATTTGATGGAGGGGCGCAGGAACTCACATTTTTCCCTGTGAAGGTTGAGGCCAAGTGACTGCAGTCTCTCGAATGTCTTTGCCAGCCTCCGCAGATGGTCCACCTCAGTCCTGGCGAACACCAAGATATCATCACTAATGTTCAGAGCGCCCTCCAGGTCTGCGAGGGCGCCTCGGATGATATTCTGAAAAACCTCTGCTGCCGAGGACACTCCAAAGCTAAGTCTTTTGTAGCGGTAGAGTCCCCGGTGGGTGGTGAACGTGGTGATGTACCTTGATTCTGGGTGGAGGACCACCTGATGATAGCCCGCCCGGAGGTCCAGCTTGGAAAAGAACCGAGCACCCTGCACCTCTGCAATAATGTCATCAATGGTTGGGGTAAGGTACCTCTCCCTTTTGATGGCCTTGTTCGGCAGCCTCATATCAACACAAATACCGACAGAGTCAGGTTGCTTGGGTTTACTGGCCACGACAATCGGGGACACCCAGAGGGTCGGGCCCTCCACCTTCTCGATTATGTCGAGGTTAACAAGGTTGTCCAGCTCCTTGTCCACCTGCTCACGAATGTGGAATGGTAGCCTGCGATGTTTCAGGGCAATGGGCTGCACTGACTCATCAATATGTAACCTTACAGGGTCACCAGCCATCTGTCCAATTCCATTAAAAAGGGCAGCATACTTGTCAAGCAGGTTGTTAATGTCCTCCAGGTACACTGAATAAGCAAAGCTGACAATGCCGAGAGCCTCGGCTGCACCACAGCTCAACAGAGTGTTCGTGCTTACTGGTGTTAAGCAGAACCGGGCAGTGATCTGCGAGACATCGTGCTCCACCTTCGCCACAAAGGCACCATCCAGTGGGATCGGTTCCAGCCCACCAAACGCAAAGATACAAGCTTTCGGTGTGATTAGCTTGGGGGGCACGTCCATGGCATCATAATGCCCATGGGCCATCACATTGACTGACACCCCCGTGTCTACCAGGACCGGAACTGGCGAATGGTTGACCTCCACCACACACCTCAGCTGTCTCCTGTTCTTCCCCTTCAGGACTCCCACACTGGAGACAAAGAAAATGTTCTCTTCCTCCTCTTCATTTGCCTCCTCCACATGGGCATCTTCCTCGCTCTGGTCAACCTGGGTGACATTCGCAGGCGGTTCTGGCGCGGGAACCGGGACCGGGCCGGGCCTCTGGGCACCATCACGGGCAGGGCTGCCTTGCATACCTGAGAAAAGTGATTGGGCAGCCCGCACCTACCACATGTCCTTCCTGCCGCCAGGCACTCAGTCGGGTGGGGAAGATCGTACCCACACTTCTGGCAAGACTTTCCAGCTCTTCCAGCTCTGTCATGGGGACCTACACCAGGCCTTCTGAAGCTTCTCCCACCTCGCCACATGGCACACACCTCCTCAGACGTGACTGAGCGGGACCCTGCCTCCATCCTAGCTGCCCGAGCCTCCGCCACCTCGTGGCACCGGCCTAGCTCAAGGATGCGGGGCAGTGTGATGCCTGGCTCTCTCAGGACCTGTCTTCTGAGTTTGCCCGAGGAGCACGCCTGTATCAGCATCGTTCTTATGTCCTCTGCGTCGCCCCACGCACAAGCCAACGAGAGGCGCCGAAGACGTCCATAAAAGGTGTCCAACGTTTCATCTTCTTTTTGTCTTGCGGACAGCATTACAAATCTTTCATAGTCTGAGTTGGTAAGGTACAGAAAGTGAGCCTGGATGGCAGTCTTTGCCGCATGGTAGGAGCCATCCCCTGGTGGAAGCGACTCAAATATCTCCTGAACCAAAGGCCCTGCCGAATACAGCATAGTTGCCAGCCTGCTATCATCATCCGCCACCTGCGCGGCCCTAAAGTACATATCGAGGCGATCCACCCACCTCTTCCATCTGGGCCCCATTCTAGACGGCGGGCCCGACACGTCAAACTCAGGGATGGGCTGCAGGGCCGCATGGGCTCGTACCTGGGCCATGACGGGAAGTCCTTGCTAGGCAACCAGCTGCACTACCGGCAGCGCCTGAGGCACTGGAGGCTGGCCTCCTACTAGAGCTTGAGGGGGTTGCTGTTGAACCGCTGCCCGCGGTGGCGCCTGAGGCAATGGAGCCTGACCCCCTGCTGGAGCTGGAGAGGGCTGCTGTTGGGCTGCTGCCTGTCCGTCATCCTGGGGAGGCTGCTGAACTGCTGGCAGCCCACCGTCTTGATCACCAGCCCCACTCATGGGCTTGAGCACACAGGCACTCCCAGCGTAGACCTTGGGGGCCGCAACTCAACACCCACCACCACAACACAGTTCCGATGCCCAACCAAGGCAAAATGAAATGTCCAACCTGGGGGCGACGAAGATGATGGTAAAGTGTCTCCCTCTCCAGACTGCCTCATGCGCAGACACAGCAGCTGGACATGATGAAGAACAGGAAGAGAAGAAAATGGAGGGTCCACTGCTGCAGCAGTCTTCACTGATGATGAAGAGGATGAAGAAGATGAGCTCTCCAGCCTGATGTTGGAGGGGATGAGGAAGTAATCAGAACCCTAGTTGCAGCAGCACCTTGCGGGCACAAATGTTCCAAAAATTGAGTCAAGATAGAGATCTCGGCTATGTAGGCCCAGCCATTGTAGCCCTTCTCCTTGCTTGCACTCAACGTAGAATCAGGTATGGGCATGCAGGTATAACTGCCTACTAGCAGTATGTCCAAAAATGAGGCCTGGATGCCACTCACCGACCAAACCGGAGCTTGGTGAAGTTCCACGGCCCAACACACAAAATGGCCTCCAGCCGCGTCGGTGATGCACGGCCTACATCACGAAACGAAGCACCATCAAGATTCCGTTTCAGGGAAAAAAATTGAAGATTCCGTCACCGCCGGCCCAGGCATCATCCCCCACTCGCTGCCACTGTTGGGGGTTTGTCCTGACCCCCAGCGATACCCGTAAGCCCCCCAATGCGTACAGACCACACTCACACGTCTCTACTGATCGGGCTTCCCGGTCGCACTACTGCGGCCGGGAACGCCCCTTTTATTTATACTGCACGTGGCGGCGTGCAACGTCACGCCGCCGCGTGCACGTCCCTTCAAGGGGCAGCGCCACACTTACTATGTAAGGTAGTACTAGAACCAGCAATATAATTATAACAGCTTTGCAGGGCACTGTCCTACTATTGGCAGAAGGATTGCTATTCCTGGGGCTACTGCTGTTACTATTGGAATGACTCCTATTGTTCTTGATTGGGGAAGTATCAGTAGACATATAAAGTTGCTGGTGGAAAGTAAAAGAAAATAGAACCAGCTGCTTTGCATCGTTACTGTCGTAATGGTTGAGCCATACTACTCACTGCCCCACAGTTGATGTCACTTCCTGTTTCAGAAATTGAAGGCAGTCCACAGGATGGAAGGCAACCTAAGAAAATAAAAAAAGAAGATAAAACATTAATCTTAATGGAAAAATATTTAATGTTTATGACTCTACATTGAAATTTGCAATAATCTCAATACCTCGAAAATCTCCTCTAAACAAAGCATCCATGTACATGGTCTCCTGCTTTTGGAGCCCAAGAAGAGCTGTGATTTTGAAACTTGGTGTAGGGAAAGTCCAACTGTATATATTTACATCAAGAGATAAAATGGCGGTGCAGGCACGAAATGTATGAGAATTTGAGGTGCTATTGACAACTTTTGACACCCCATTCACTGCTAAAGTGAAGAAAACATGTGCTATTACACATCCCGGCTTGCAGAGGCATTGCTAGGGGGAGGGGGGCTTAGAGGGCTATAGCCCCAGGTATTTTGGTTGTAGCCCCGGATTGAAGCTCAGGGTCTTCAACCAAAAGGCTAGCTAGCCCCCAGTCCCGACATTAGTGTAGCCCCAGATCTTTTCCCTACCTAGCAACACCCCTGCTGGCTTGGCAGGGGCTGGTGGAAAAGATGCCGTACAGAAAGCCACCGCCATAGAGAGCAGAAGGACATCTCGCATTAGGGACACTTTGCAATGCTGCGAACAAGGCCCACGTCATAAGTGTAGGGTATTTACTCACCTATAAAATCCCTTGCTATGACACAATATTTCCATTGAAAGGAGAGTGTGATTGGCTTGCCTGCCTATTCCAGATTCTTACTATCCCACAATAAATTGGCCACTCCTATAAATACTTTAAATACACATTCAAGGAGTCTTGGTGGGCGCTGCAGCTTGCAGGGTGCTGTGGGGAACCCTTATTACAGAGCTGGAAGCAGGATCAGTTGTCCACTTCTGGACATCAAAATTCGAGGACAACCCGAGTAAGTGTTACTCGCTAGAGACCTGATCCATCGCCCCCGCTGACAGATTTGCCAACTGTGAGAAGACTTACTGAACCAGAAGATGTGAGTTGACTACCTTGGACAAGAAGTGTCACCTACAAGACCATTAGGGGCCCCTTGATGCCCGCAACGTTTCATCTGTGCAGGAGCCTGCCCTGCCGAGCCCTACTATTTCATGTGGTTTTAGCTCCTGGTGTCTCTTTATCGTTCCTGAGATCTTCTATCGCCCTGACTGATGCCTACAGTTCAATGTTTATAGATCTGCCACACTGTAGTATGATTGGGTACTAGTCATTTATTTATAAAGCGCCTCTTCTCACCACGTGACCAATATCAAGGTGCCACAAACAAAATATAGCAGAAACATATCAAAAGAAACAGAAAACGTTGCAGAAGTTTGCAAACTAAAATTTAAAAAAACAGGGTATACAGCCATAACGTACCCTGTCCAATGACCTTGATTTTGTCGGACATCCAAAGAGACTTTTAAACTACATTATTGCTGTGTACTCCGATAACCAAGAATAGGCCGGGGTTGATAGTTGTGGCCAATATACTTCAGTATGTCCAGCTTCACACAGCATCCAGCAGGGGCGTGTTCTGCCCTCGCGCCCTGCTTTTTGCCATGTATGTTAACACCCTGGAACACGCCTTAGTGAATGAGTCTCATAATGTCCTGGCCATTAAAAACAGAATACACTGTCACCAATCTTTGCAATCAATTGATACAGTCATTACCACCAAGACTGTGAAGACCTTGGTATGAGCACCCTAGCAGGGGAAGCCAGCCAATCAGGCTATGCGCTGGAGGTAAATCTGCCGACTTTAGGCCCATTTTTGGCAGAATTACTGTGGCAGAGTTACCACTGCGGTAATTCTGCTGAAAATACCCCATTGAGTCCCACAGAGTCAAAAAATGGGCATTTACACCGCCACTTGTAATCCGATGGTAATACCGCTGGACCAAGTGGTGGAAATGGTAATTCCGTTGGGTGGTATTCCAGTGGATTTACCATCAGATTACCGCCCAACTCGTAATGACCCTGATGTCTCTTTGTCCAGGTGTGAACTGTTTCTCACTCTTGTGAGGCTTTCCTAATCCCTACCCTACTTCTCCCCTTGAGCTCAAGCCTAAAGATGGATGAACCTTAAAGTGCTCGACTAGAATGGCAATTTGAACCTTTGAATAAAAAGCTTGAATAGGTTCAGCCATTCGCGCCTCCATAGAAATGACTCGCGATTCGAATTGAGCCGATTCGGTACATTTCCAATTAGGCTCCAAAGCATTCCTGGCAATTCCAAACATGGTTCACCAAAATCGTAAAATCAATGTGCATTTTAAGAACGGATAGATATGATATGATATTTATAACGCGCTTAATACCCAGCGGTTTCTAAGCACGGACCCGGGGATCGAACCTGGTTTGCTCCATGCCGTCTTGCTTCTAAGGCGAGCACGTTGCCACTGAGCTATCCTCCCGACACTAAGGAGCAAATTCTCACAAATCTTTGTGCTGCAGGTGGCACAACTCATCACTTGTGCCCTCAAAAAATGGCCCCTATTCGTAAAGGGTATCTGATGCCCACATTCAGGTGATTTTTATTCGCCCCCTATGTACATTTCTGCAAATTAGCCAGTGTTTCTATGCGTTTAAAAGCACATCCCAAATCCACAAATGCACAATAGTTCCATTCCCCTGTGCTTATTTGGCTATAAATTACTGCTGTCACACAGGCATCCTCTTAGCTTTTTTCTATGTATTCATTTTCATGTCTGCATTGTCTCATTCCGTTAGCCACAAGTGATCATGAATTCTAGGACCCTTATTAAGGATCAAAGATCAGCATTCAAGCCGAGTCAAATCATCTTAATCATTTCATGTCCATATGAGTGGCTTCCGTTCCGGTTAGGAAGTGTCTAACTATGTCACTCAAAATGGTTCACATCTTTTAAACCAAATCTTTTAAAGCCTGTTCACTCATCCGTACTGAATACTCCATTTCTGTATGTTCTTTTCTCACTCATGCAGAATGGGACTCTTTAGGGGTCTGGCGGTAACCATGCCGGTGCTAGGGCAAGATACCGCTGGACCCGTAAATATTTACCGGCCCCTGACTTCCCAGTGCCACCGGTAGATTACAACCCCATCGGCCTGTAAAGTCAGGCGCCAGTAAATTGTAAGTCCCCATTGGACTCTATGGGAGTGGGGACCATGAAAGCACCGGCACCGTTGCTAATGGTGCCAGTGTTTCGGTGATAGTATGCCTACCGTGGCCGCTGTGCTCGGCAGGGTCAAACCTGTCGGGCACGGCGGCTCCAACAGGCAGACCTGTGGTTTGCCGGTCCGGAAACAACAGTGCCGGTAAGCTTACCGGTACCATTGCTTCTGGACTGGCATACTTGTAATGAGCCCAAATGTCTTCCTTTTGTGCCTCTTTCCCCATTCCTACACTATTTCGCTCCATGATCTTTACGCCCCATTTCTTGACGCCCCTTATTCATCCCTACGAAATGTTTTCTTTGGTGCCACTTTCCCCATCTCCATACCATTCCATCCCCTTGTCCTGGTTTCCCCATTCCGACATTATTTCTCCCCTTGTTTCTTAAGCCCCATTCCTCTATGTCCCTTACCCAGCCCAGCACAATTTATTTCTGTTGCGCCGCTTTCCCTAACCCACACGATTCATGCCCGTTGTGCTATTTCTTCTCCATTCCTACTGCAACGAAATGACTGCAGTCCTGAAGAAACACACAGAGGAGTAGTGGCTGAAACTCTTTCTCCAGGTAACACTACTACTATACCATCTAAGATCCAATGATAAAGGTGATCAAGGCACAACTGGAACGCTGTACATGAAGCCAGGCTTCAATGTTTTTTCTGAGCCAGTGATTCAGTGTTGGATTGGTGAACTGGGTGGCAAGGTCCAACACACAGTGTGATTCACACGCAGCAATGGCACATGGCACAAAGGAGCTTGGGACAGACAGACGATGTTCAGGTTGCTGTAGCTCAAAAGTGGTTTGATGCAGGAATCAGGAACCAGAACTATTCCTTGACTTCTGGGTGGCTGGTAGCCCTCTCCAGGTTACCGATGGGATAGGTGAGCCATTTCTTTCAGCTCCTCCCAGCCAGCAGGGTATAGAACGCACTTGCAGCATTCTGCCACCTCCAGTGAGTATTGTCCTGGGTACATTGTCTCAGTTGCAGTAGGCGTGCCCAGCTAGCTGGTCACCCTAAATGTGCCCGTGGGATGAAGCATAGATGTACACAACAATACACATGTGACCTTTGACCAGGCTCTGCTGCCACTGCAGGTAGCAGCTGGGGAAGCCAGGAGTCAATTCCAGCTGAGTCACAAGGTTACACTTTGCTTTTGGCAGGGAACTTTTTATGAAAGGGGGTATGATCAGAAAAAGAAAACTTCCAGAGGCAGAATCACCAGCAGCATTTAATAACATTAAAAAAAGTTCATGCAATACAGCCCTTAAAGATGGCCATTGTGTCATAGAAGTTTTGGTGGTGCTTGAAAGTGGACGTGCCTGCTGCTGCTTTTCCACGTGTGTTTTTAGGAGTGTGTGTGTCTCTTTAAATCCTAAGTTGCTCAAACATTCAAATTGATAAAAGACATTGAAGCACAGCAAAGTGCTGCAGAAGTGTTTGGCGGTGTTCGGCGGGGTGTGGGCATACGGATAAGCACACAGAGTTTGCTTTCGTCGACCTGTGTGCTGCCGTTTGCCTTGGCTTTGCCGCAAGCTTAGGTCTCACCCCTCGAGCCGAGCATTGTGCAATGAGAAGCCAGGAACATCTTGATCTCCTCCTGAAATATATGCCCAGACAACCGAGTGAGTGTTTCCGTGGAGTCTGCTGGACTTGAGGGGCTGGTGTAGCCTGCGCAGGACGAGTGATGAGTGTTCTCCAATTAACATGCTAGCGTATTATTGTGCAACCCCCCTTGATCGCTACTGACTATATTGGCTATGAATTAGAACTTCAACAGTAAATATTGTCATACGTATGACCTACGGAGTGGAAGGACTACCATGCCTCTTAATTCCAACGTTGCTCCCATTTCGGATGATGAGATGTTGGCAGCGATAAACGTACCACCGCTGCATTCACCAGAGGTTGTGCTTTTCAGCGACTTATTTACGGGTGAAGAACGGGAGAAAGTAGGGGTTGAGAATTCTTTGCAACCCCCTCAGCCCCCGATACAGCAGTGACTCCCCTGCAGATCAAATTCACCACTAAGCTGATTACTTCCTTTTTTTTTTCGACGATGGGGAAAATTGATAAAGACATTGGGATGGCCCTTCTACCCGTGAATTCGGTTCCAGTTACGTGAACCGTCATGGAACCCTCTTCTTGTGCACACCCTCAAGACGAAGAGCAAAGTTTCATAGATACGTCACCTGATATCGATCAGCGGTACGTCCCTGACTTTGATTCATCACTCCCTCAATAGGATCATTGCCTCCTTTCCTCCCTCCAAGAAACCTGGTGGTCCCCTTTTCAACGTGCAAGGAGGGTGCCTTGACTTGGGAACAATCACAGGTGAAAATAAACCAGGTTCTATGTATCCTGGTGTCTTTATACGAGAGTCTTAAATCAGAAACAAAAGCGAACTCAGTGATTCTTGAGTCCCTCCTCTTCAAGTTCGATAATATAAACTTGTATGCCACAGCAAAAGAATTTCTGTTTTCCCAGGGCTTGGTTAGTACTAAGGACAGAGTTCATTTGCAAGTAGGGCATACTTCAGAGGGAAATGATATGGGCATTATACATGAACCAACGGTTGGCTCTCGGACTGTAGAGCAGCCAACTACAGAAGCTCCAGCGGCCCCGTGTGAGTCTGGGTCCGTGTTGACTTCTAACTCTGAAAGTGCTGTTGTTTGTGCAGATGACTCCGTTCAGATAAGGGGGGAGCTTTTTGCAGGAAAAGGGACATTGGTCACCCTGAGTGGTGTTGTGGTTCCTACCAGGGTTATGAAAAAGCCTCCTTTGCTTCAAGGACCAACATGGGGAGAAGGGGCCAGTATTTTGGCTTAGGAGACCACAACTCTGACATTGGGTAACAATGATTTATCCCTTCCAAGAGAACCAAAAACCTGCTTCCCCTCGTATTACCACAGCAAAGGTAGCCAGGCGGAAAGCTCCAATGAACAAAACAACTACAGCATTTTAATGTTTGTTTATTTATTGTGCACATGCTCAAAATGTGAACTTCTCCACATCAACTATACATGATTAAGAACAAAAAAAGCAGCTTTAAAAATGCATTCATCACTAATTCACATTTCAAAAAAATTCATACAATATAACAATTCTACTAAAATAAACAGAACACCATTCTGTTAATATAAAATAATTCATGCATCAATATGGAATACATTTTTCATAACATTTGCAAATGCATTCTCAATATTTCATAGTGAGGCCAAGGTCATCCAACATTTTAATCACCTCTGCAGTCAAAAAAAACTTCATTACCAGCACTCGCCCTCTCCCAGACTACTTGTGCAAAATCTTCATTAACCATTGACAAGAATCTGCTCAAAAAGAACGATCTCATTTGTTTGAGGGACCCACATTCTACTATTAGATGACGTAAGTTCTCAAATGACACACTACAATGGCGATATACACCTTTATTTTCTTAGGTATCTATTCCTCGCTTGGCCAGAATATCCCCTGTGGGCAAAAGATCAAGTCGAAATCGCAGGAATTGTCTCCTTATTCTTCGACGGGGGCATTACATGTGCACCAAGAGTGTCTTCTTGAGTCTCAGTAGAATACACTTGCTCTGAGTCTTTTGTTGCTGTCTATGACAATAACAGGTATAGAAGGGCGGACCTGTTTGGCGCCCGCTCTCCCAGGGAAGACTATCGCCCAGAGAAGCAGCTGTTCACACTGATACATTTGCTGCCCATTGTGACAGCATTGCAGGAAGGGTGTTTGGTGAGTGGCCAGGGAAATGATGTTAAGCTCTTGTGCTGTTACACGGGTTAACTCGGTTGGTTGCACGCCGGTAACATACTGTGGGTTGGCGCAGAGATGCCTGCTAGCGTGAACGCCTAACGAAAGGGCAGTGAGTTGCTCCAGGATGGGTAAGTGCATTCAACCGAGCATGCGATGCAATAGATATGGTGGAGACTAAAATACAATCATCTGTTTGGCAATCAAGTAGAGTGAATTAGTTTTGTTGCGCTGACTGTCTATATAGGACAGCATTACAGGTTGTTTAGTTAAAGGGAGCACGTGTCAATAGTTTGGCAGTTCTAGCCGAGGGCTGGTGAGTTTCTCCTGAATAGAGGGACGGGTACTAGCTCTAGGCTCACCGACGACTCAGTCCTTCTCAGCGCAAGTGGTGACAGATTTTTCAATGGGTTTCTACATCGACATGGCACAATTGGCAATAGGTTTTGTAATACAATTCCATGGGAATCATACAAAAATGTCGCCCTCATTTGTGCTCCCCAGTTACTGCGACTTTGCGGGCGCACATATGAGGGCAACATTTACCGCGCCCAAGCAGAACGGGGTTGCGGGGGTGTCCCCCGCTCTGCTTCAGCACCGTAACGGGATTCGGGGGTTGCATGGGTGTCCCCCGCTTACCATTTTGGTAAGCGGAGGATAAGAAAGAAAAAAATAAAGAAAAGCACCCTGCGGCATCAGCTCTAACCCACGTTAGTGGGAGGAGCTGATGCCGCACGGATATCAGGGTGCATGCGGTACACACAGAAGTGTGCCACCGTGAACGGTAAGTTGGGGGAGTGGGGGTGGGGGGTAGAAAAGGGAAAATCAGGCCGGGGAAGCGGGCACAGTGATCTATATGATCACTGCGCCGCGTCGTAACTGGCATCGGCATTTCTGTAGTTATGGGTGGTGCAGTGATCACATAGATCCATTCCATGAATCAGGAGCAGCGGGCCTCAGCATCCAGCGCTGTGACCTAGAAAGAGGTGATGAGCGGCACTTCACTTGTTAACTACAGTGGTGGAATCCACTGGGTTAAAGCAGTTGCCAATGAGTAAGTATTCCTGTTTAAACATGAAGGTATTGAGAGGCATTGTTTGCAGTTAATGGATATACTAAGTGGTGTGTCCTGATATGGTTGCAGATTGAAATTTGCCTTGGGGCTCCCATCTGTCATATTCGAAAAAGGGCGAGGTGGCAAGCATTTCGTATCCAACTCCGTCCTCAAGGAAGAAGCTGTAGGTCACAGGTGAGGTAGATGAGAGTCATCTTTTTGCCATGAGAGTACTCTAAGTCGAGAGGAGGATTTGTTTTCCTCAGGTATTTATAGTTATTTCCCCTGTATCTTATCTATATAGGATATCCTATATCAACAGAGGGTCAGGCATCAACAAAAGGGCCGGTAGAGGAGAAACGAAGGATGCTAGTATGTTAATTGGTATTAGCCTACTACCTCGAAAAACATTTGACCTTTTACTTTTGACCGAATTTATTTGATCAATTTCCTGGTCGAAATTCGGTCAAATTTAATGAAATATATATGTGGGGTGGAGTAAGGGAATAGGGGGCGGGTTGATTTGCGGGTGTTCTCCCCCCGCATTTTTTACCAAACAAAAACCAAAATAAATTCGGTCAAATGTGAAAAGGACAAATATGTTCGACCAAGTAGACCTAAACCCGTTAATTAAAGGTATGCATCAGTGTTGTTGAATTGATTGAGAGTAAAATTGCTGAAGAGGATTAAGTCAGAAGAAATAGTAGAGAAAGAGCTGCTTGGAAGCTGTAACCTGTAGTAATCTGCTTCCATTGCAGACATCAATGAATACAAGAGTATAGGAGTGGTGTACCAGTTAAATTCCATTCCTGTCCTGATGAAGGCCAGAGCAGTATTTAGCCTTACCTAATGGCTAACAAGAACTCGCTGAAACACATGTCGACGGATAGATGAAGAAATAGACACACATTGTTATTAGCTATAGGTGTTTTGAAGTGCTAGATATATGTTGTTAGTCTGTTCCCCCTGCACTGTGACCGGGCTGTAGTAGATGTTATGTTTTCGCCTTTGGTGTGATAGTGAATTAATGTGTATGATGAGTATGGTATGCATGTATTCATGAGAATGATGAAAGGTGTGTGCATTGATTAATTGTTTAGAACTTACATTATGAATTGTTGAATGTTTCTAAAATAATTGAATAAAAAGACATTTTTTTTTTATTGGAAAGTGTACGACCGCAATCAGTGTGTGGTTTAGCTCTGTCTGGCACTACAGGTCTTTATCATTATTCAATTTATATATGTGATGTTAACAGGCATTGTATCCTGGCTTGCAACATTATGTGTTACTACTGACTTCTGCAATTGTATTCGCTCTCCATTCTTGCTTCTCCACTCTTTTTGAGTGCTTACTCTCTGTTCTCTCCTCCTTTCCCTTCTCCCTTTTCATATCTCCTCCCCTTACTTTCTTCTATGCACTTACTCTATCAGAATTGTCCCTGGACCAAATATGATAGCAACCTCGTCTGTTTCCTCCACCCTCCCATTACTGTTTTTTTCCTCCCCACCCACCCTCCAGCACTATCTAAAATGTCATCAGGCCTAGTATGATTGTCGCTTGTTTTGTTCCTCCCCTCCCTTTCTGCACCCCTCTCCCTCACCTTTTGTTTTTCTCCGGCTCTAGCAGAAATGTCATCAGGCCTAGTACGGTAGTCGCCTGTCTGTTTCCATTTCCTTCCCACTCTCCCCCTCCCTTCCTTATCTATGTCTTAGCTCTTGCACTATCTGAAATGTCATCAGGCCGAGTATGATAGTTAATTTCACATCCTTACTGTTCATGGCCTGTAAGAATGTCATTGTATTTTCCCTTGTTCCCTCCCTTGCCTTGAAGCGCATTGAAACACATTGTGTATAGGCGCTATATAAATAAACTATCATATCATATCATATCACACTCCCGATACTTTATTCTCAGTACAATTTTGTTTTCCTGTTTTTGTGTTGACATCTTACCCGAATAAAGACCACTTAACAGTTCACCGGTCCCTTGGTGATTTGGGCTGTACACTGTCCCACCGCATAAAGCCCCTCACGAATTAGGAATTTCTCAATGATTGCTAATCCTTGAATTGTATTAAGGGGCTTGAGCAATAGCATCCTAAAGTGGGGGCGGGGATATTCATTAATACCTTGGATAACTCCTTGAGTAGAGATTACTGACTGAAGACTCACTGAGGATCCAAATCCAACCCCTCTTGGTGTCCTGCCTACAAGAGTCTCCAAAATGCTAAAATGTTGTTTACTTGTTTTTTAGGAGAAGTGCCGTCTGTGAAATCCCCCTTGAGTTCCACCTATTAAAATCCCCTTAAAGGATGGTAAAATAAAGTAGGATTCTCCATGACGAGATTACCCCTTTACAAGTTCTGTGGGATCCTGACGCTGTGGTGAAAGAAGCCCTAGTTTCTGCATGCTGTCTATTGGGTGAAGATCGGGTGCTGTGCAGAGCCTTGAAGCCAAATATGTGCCTCACAGCCCTTTCTGTGACTGAGGAACTGCAACACATGACACTTGGATTGAGAACTTTGTCCTGAGAACACCCGCGCAGCCTCGTGGACATTGACTTGCAAGCTGCTGAATCTCCACACATGCCCTGAGACCATGAATGACCATGGTGATGAAACCTTCAGAATCTAGACTGTGAGAGCTTTATCTCGGTATAAGACCACTCACACTCACTGTGGAAATATAGTATAGTCTAAGTGTTCAGCCTTCCAGCCAAATGGTAATCCAGGTGATCTCGTAAACCCCTGGTTTGCAAATACATCAAGAGCAGCAGGTGCTGGGGCATCAGGGAGCTTAGGTGTAGCAGCTCTTGGCCTCGCCAAATCTCCCTAGGGATTTAAAAACACACTCCCACTGTCTTGTCACCCCTTTATGGTGTCTTCGTCTCCTTAGGGGGTTATTTACTTGTCGGGTGACTACACCGTCCCATTGAAAGGCTAAATACATTCTTGATTGCCCAATGGCTTAGTCCACCCTTGAAACCATTGTAGATGAGATCAGATGTGACCAGATTTTCAAAGCCAGATAACAAGTTGGGCTGTTCCATTCTGCACCAGCAACAACGCGGTGTGGCTTGCTCCAACTCAAGGACCAGGCAGAGCCACAGATGGTTGTCTAATAAAAACTAATTCCATGAAGTGTTCATGAAAAACCAAAGGCTGAGTTTGTTTTTCAGATTGTAGTTAAGTCTCAAATCTCTGTCATTGCTCTAAGCTGAAGAGCAAAGCACAGTTAAGTGGTATGCAGTAATAAAATCACAGCAAAAATGTTGCCCTTACACAAAATCGCAGCAAAAATGCTGTGGTTTCAATCAGTAAAGTTGTACCCCATTACAACATTTAAGGGGAGCAGGGTTTGCGGGGGTGTCTCCTGCTCCCCTTAAATGGTACAATGGGTCTGAGGGTTGCGGGGTTGTCCCCCGCATCCATTACATGGATTGCGGTGGCAAAAGCACAGCCATTTTTGCCGCGATTTTAACACATGGAACCATTTAAGTTTGATGACCAGAACTAGGTTGTTCTCCCCAGAGTTGCTGTGGTCTCAAGTTTGTCTTTTTCTAGCCTGAAAAATCCCAGGAGCATTTGGGTATCCTTCAATGCTGCCAGGTTCTTCATTAAGATTCTGCTAGCAAAGGCACAGACACTCCACCCAATGAAACTTTCCTTTTTCTTCGCGGCGTAGCCTTTTTGCGTATTTTGCTTTAAACAAAATCCCATCCAAGGTAAACTTTCTCTTGTGCAGAGTGGCTGATACTGGCTGGTACAAAACCCCACTATTAATTGCAGGGATAACATGATCTCCAGTTTACACCATGAATAAAAGCACATTGAGGGCTGAGCTTGCGGGACATTGGAGCTCATTCTCACGTAAAATGGCGGCGGCCCCATAGATGGTACATTCTACATGCGCCCATATTGGCATGAGAGATTTGGGCACAGTGAACTGGGCATTAAGAAAAATAGGTTAAAGTGGGGCATACCTGTGGGCCTTGATAGCACTCAGTAGCTGAGCCTCTTAATCCCCTTCAGGTAATATTTCATACATATCCTTGAGTTCTACATTTCAACCTACCCCACAATGAGTCTTTTGGGCTTTCTCCGGTTTCTGGTCGTCTCAATGAGTGCGTGTACAACATAGGGCGCGCCCATAGCGTTCACATGTTCACATTCCAATTTAGCAAGACAGGTCCACAGGTGTCAGGGGCCAATCTCCCCATTGACCATCAATACATTCACTCGAGGCAGGCTTTTAGGGTCTACGGAAAGGATGGTGGTATTTCTGCACTTTGGTTCCTTTTGTATTCATCATGTTTGCACAGACTATGCTCTTCCTAAGGGTGTTCATCCACCGCAGCGCTTTAAGGCAGTAGGCGCTTTACAAATATTAAATAAAATAACGTAACATTTGCTGTGCTTTATTAGACATCTCCTATCTACATAGTGTTATTAAAAAGCTGCCATTTATTTTCTTACATAGTCGCCCCTTTATAAAATCTCACCATGTCCTTAGAGGGCAGTCCTACACTGTTCACAAAAGCGCAAGAGCATAACAACCGTTGGGAATTAGAGAGGAAGGCCATTTCTCTTGTTCAACGTCCTTTAAAACATTGACAAATAATGTTGTCTTATCCCGTAAAGCAAGAAAATTATGACCACAATGCTTACATCAGCAATACCTGGGAGGGAGACCGAAATCCGTGTGACTTTGCCCACCTATGGCTCCCCATTAGATATAAAGCACAGACAGCACCGCCAAATCATCCTGAAAACAAGCCCAGAACATTCCCATCACCTCATCCTGAAGCACACCAGAAGCTCTGCTTTCAGGCCAACAGCAGACTGGAGCTCAGCTGGTTTAGCAAAGCTCAGATAGCTCCATTAACAGGACTCCTCAAGTACCCAAACCTACTTCCGTTCCCCAACTACCAAAATCACTTCTCTGTTAACCAGACCTCCTCACACTACACACACAGATCCCCTGCACCCAAAACAATTTCATGATGCCTTCTAGTGACGCCCCCACCACAGCAACCCGGGCAGAGCTGCTTGCATGACCCAGCACATATGGTATCAGGTAACATTGTCCCCGTATATAATGTCACCATACATATATCTTGCATTGCAAAATGCTCTTGCATTGCAAAATGTTTGCGGGGACATTATCACATGGAACTGCACATACCATCTCCACACCAGAAGCTCTCCTGGTGTCCCTGTAATATCTTGTAATAGATCTTGGGGTTGGGCCTTTTCGTGGCTCCCAAGGCAACGCTGCTTAAACTGTTTTACGACGGGTCCATTTCTGCAAACAGCAAGTCGAGCGTTGGGATTGCCTGGCAAAAGACGGGTGACGTGAACGAGTCATTCCTTATTCAAACAACTGCACCTGAGCCCTCCCTCTCCTTGTGTGCTTGATTGATTGATGGATTGTCAGATTTGTAACCTCCATCAGGGTCTAGGGGTCACGTGGCTGGACTGATGCACGGAGCAGCCGGCCAGGGCGACTGGGAATTAGTCACTGAAAGGCTTGCCTAAATTGGAGGGGGTACAAAAGGGCCCAATCTTCAAAATCGATAATCTGCCTGCGGTGCTGTTATTTCATTGTAAAACATGTTATGTCAGCAGATAGCTCAGTTGGTTAGGCCAGCACTGCACCTGCCGGTTTGAACCCAGTTTCATATGATTCTGTGTTAGATAAAATCAGCACTATTAGTGGGGCACCTGTTACTTATCTGAAGAGACATGTTGAAGTGTGTATGACGTGTGTTACATGCACATGGCTGATCTTTTCTCTAGTAGGCATTGCTTTTGGTTGGAAACTGCCTGCTTGACACTGGCAGGGTACTCACAGTGCAGACATGTTCCCGCAGTACTAACTCAGTAATGGGGTTCATTCCCACTGATGCATGTGTGCATAATTGCTCAATAAAGAAACGCACTTATATGGTGTGGTGTGGTTTGCAGGGTGTTGTTTTCAGGCTTTCTGAATAGTAAGGATGCTGGATAAGTTAGTTAAGAACATTTTCCATTTCTGTTCATTTAGAATTAGCTTCTTTGTGAGAACACCTGCATTATCTGCTTCAGCCAAACTCAACACTCTAGCAAGAGTTGTAACTTGTGCGCTGTATTGCCATTTGTTTACTTACTTCAGCTCTTGAGATTCCCTGCAGTGCTATGAAACCCTTCTGCGGCCTAATGTGCTAGATACAAAATATTCTTGTTGTACATTCCTTTAAAGATTCCAAACACAATTCTGTGGCTTACAATTGATTTGTTTGAAATGAATGCATTAAAAGCAGTGGTGTTTTAATAAAGATTTTAAAACGAAAAAAAAAAAAAAAAAACACTCTAGCAAGAGGTCAGAAAGTGCACAAGGCAGGCCCCTATCATACAGGGCCGCCACCCTTCATTTAAACCACGCCCAATGAAAACATTACCTCCCTCTTACACTGGAACACCCACAAATCATTCAGGGGACACTCATCAGATTCGTTCTCACTGTCAGAGAAACCAGGCTCATAAATTCATTTTGGGTGATGGTAAACAGAGGGGATATATTAATTGGCTTGCGAGTCAAGAAAAACAGCATCCCACCTAACTGACCTGACCCACCTTCGAGACACCTTACCTTATATGTCATTGGTCATTTGAATAGAGAAGTTCTAGAACATCGCTGATAGGCCTTCCTGCACACGCATCCCACATCCAACTCTCCCTTTGTAAATATCTTTCTACTCGAGCTCTTCGCTCCTCCACCTCCAACTCCCTCAGGGTCAGTCGCTTCTCCAAGCAACCAGTTGGTGGTAGATCTCTTTCTTCGGCTGGGGCCTCCCCCTGGAACAGCCTCCCTGCCTCTCTAAAACCTGAGGAGAACGGTTACGGAAGCACCTCCAGACCTTCCTCCTTGCTTCTGCCTACTCTCTTCCTCTTCCCTGTTGATTTCCTGTCTGATACTGCACTGGTCACCTGGCTCCCTCTGATTTTGGGCCCAAGTCCCTGCCTGCCCAGTAGCACACCCACTCTGCCACCCGGCAACCCTTGCACTTGTGTCTGTATCTGTAACCCTACAGTCCCTCTACCTGCACTTTTGGACACCTGCTGTCAGCACTTACCCTTGCACCTGCCACCTGCTGGCCGCACTTCTTGTTCTTGTTTGGATCCCATGTACTGCACTGCACCTTCCCCTTCCCCCTTGCACTTTTCCCCTACCCCTCCCCTGCACTTGCTCAATCTCAATGTCGCTTGGCCTAGTAAGATCGTTGTCTCTGTCCTCCCTCTGTTCCCCCTTCCTTGCTTCGTCACGCCTTGAAACACTTGTGTATAGGCACGTTACAAATGCCATATCATATCACATCCCACCAAAACAATAACCGCATTTATAAAGATTTAGGGGATGATTCATGGAAAAATGTGCATTTCTGCTGCATTTGCTGCGCACTGAGAATTACACTGCGCGAGTCTGAGTGCAGAATAAAAAATGCATGCTCTGTGTATTCATGGATCTAAATGCGCATTTCTAGCAGACACGCAAAGGGAATCGAGCTGCAAGAGGAACACCCACAACATGCCCCCACACAAACCAAAAACATAGCCGAAGACCAACCTTTCCGCAATGCTCTGTGTCCACCTCTGACACAACAGACATCACCCCAGCTATTCTGCGCGAGATTCCACATAAGTAACGGCTGCACCCCAGCTACTCTGGCCGAGGCCCCACACAAGTAACGGCTTCACCCCAGCTACTCTGCAAGGTCCCACGTAAGTAACGTATTGCATCCCAGCTACTGTGCTTGAAATGCCACATAACTAAGGACTGCACCCCTGTGAACCGTCCCGCCTACTCCCACCGCACACAAAGTGCTGGCACATACCCTGGCTGCACATCAGTCCCCTCAGGTGCAGATACCACCCACCATCCCTCCTGACCTCCGCCACTAACCCAGGCAGCACCCTCATAGTACTCCACCCTCCCCACACCGCCCTCACCTCTGACACTGCCCCGAGGCAGCCCCCTCAAGTCCAGACACCACCCACCAGCCCCTCTCACCTCTGACACTACCCCAGGCAGTTCTCACACACCCACCAGCCCCCTCACCTCCAACACACTACCACAGGAAGCCCCCTCAAGTCCAGGCACCCCCCCCCCCACCAAGCCCCTGATCCCTAACACCAACCCAGCCTGGACCTGCCACATCACCCCCCTAACAGTGCAATATTGCACAACAATTTACCTGAATTCTGATGGCCTGTCGCCAAAATTAAGTATACAGGCCACATGCTCACCCATATACCCAACAACTGGGTACACTGATGCAGAATGAAGGGTTTTACCTCATCACAGGACTCCCTGGTATATCACAACCACTGGCACAACAATAGGACAGCTGAATTTAGCAGCAGGTACACAGTGAAACCACCATATACATGTCACACAGTAAATCAATGTGATGCAATGTGACATATCAGTGTGCACATGTGTCATTGCAATTGCCTCAAACTGCTGTAGGTGAATGACCTAGGAGGACACTAGTCCAAGACATCACTGACAGGACCGAGTCACATGTGATGTCAGTGCATAGTAGCAAACAACATGCAATGAATCAATGGACTGAGGCCGGAAACTACAGCATTCTAAACCCCTTCAACGAACATAATTTGAACAGGCATGTTTCGGGGTGATACAAAGGAATTCCGAGTGTGTGTGAGCTAAGCACATGTATGATGTGTACAGCCACATATAACCCAACTGACATGTGATGAAGAAGCAATACAGTGGCAGAGGTGCTGCATGACATGAGACCACACACTGTTAGCTGATGTGTGTTGATGGTTGTCCATGCATTGTGATCCCCCACACCACCCCCATATATAATTGTAGAGTGCATGCCACCCGTCCACAGTTTGTCTCCCACCCCACGTGAGAGTCCTCCTGTTCCTGGCCCAGGTGTGCAGCCTGAACACACTTCTGGATGTCCCCATCCAACTCAGTGCGCTGGCCTTCATCTTCCTCCTCCAGCACCACCTCCATCTCCCTGGATGACTCAAAGAGAGCCTTCTTCCTTGGATGGCCCCACCATCCCGGCACCCTGACCCACAGCCACTGAGGGGTCCACCTGCATAACAACCTCCTGCGACATATCCCTAGCAGCTCTGCCTGATGCAACTGGCGCTCCCTCAGCCAACTCACACTCGGAAGATGTGGACTCCAGTAGGGCTGGCTGGGGTCTGCGCTTTGCCTGGTGGCTTTATCCCTGCTCTTCCGCTCCACAACGATGCCTCAGCCCTCCTCACGAGCCCCAGTAACTAGAACATTTAAAAATAAAACATTGACATCAGTGAACATAATCAATGGATATCTTGCATCCACAAAATTACCAAGCGGAATCATACATCATGGCACAACCATGAACTGACACAGAATGCACACATACATGTATGTGCCCAGACAAACAGAATGGCAAATGTGGCATGATTGTAGTGTGAAGGCTCAATCACAGTCATGACCCATGCACATGTGAACAACACACACTGCACAGTGCCCAACAACACATCCCCTACAACAGGCAATGCCGCCATACCAATCGTCAACCAACACAAGAATGACATTCAGGCATGGTCATGGAGACAGCACCAGGTCACCTGCCCACACAAACCCAGTCACCAATGTCTTCATGCCACAGCATGACTTGCAAGCAAGCAACATGTACCGCCAGCTATGTCGGCCATCAAATTGCACATGTCAGTCGGACAATCATACTATTATTGCATGTACACACATACAAATCCAGTGGAATGATATGTCACATCCCAGTCCTGGAGGCATCAATGCATGAACCCCACAAACGCGGGGATAAAAGCACATGTATCACTATCATCAGATGTGCCTGTGTGGATGCACTGTCAGTTGTGCCACACATCAACTCAGACATAATGCACGTCACTCACATGCCCACAACATAGCATGGCCACATTGGTCATGTCCAAGCACTTGATCCATGCTCACACACTGCACATGCACAACAGCAAGCCATGCACGCACAATCCGGCAAACCTCTTGCAAATGGCAGCATACATGCATTGGCACGAGACACCAATCAGCTGTGTCTCACAACACACACAAGCCACAAACAGGATATGGCATCTGCAAACATGCATGCAAGACATATGTCCTAGAGATTTGTCCCACGTAGGTACTCACCAGTGGCATCCATACATATTTTCCAGGCAAAGAGCCGGCAGTGGAGGTCCATATAGAACCTCTCAAATACCTGCAGGTGGATCTGGCTGAACGAGTGGCAGCCAGCAAAGTACACCCCCACAGTGGGTTCCGTGGAGAGAGCTGCCAATGCCTTGGTATGGCTGCAGGTCTTGAGGTCACCCCAGCATATCCAGACCGTCTCCTCAGGCCAGACTGCCACCCCCTCTGTGTTGATGGCAGCTGTGATTTCATCCCAGATCCTTTGCCTTTGTTGATGCCCAGCTGTGTAGCTGTTGTAAGGAAGGCATGGTATCAACAGTAAGATAGACACAAGTGAGCACAGTTCAAGGGTGTTGATTGAACTTCAATTGGGTTTTCAAAATGCTTATCTAATCCTACATCTAAAGATGGGAGCAAGCTACGACAATCAAATAATAATAATGCATTTCTACTGGTGTCTTGTCAAAATAAAAGGGCCTATACTAATAAACCTATTGCCAATCCTTACCTCTAATAACAAATAGTCTGGGAAACAATGTTATGCATGGGATTTAGCTTGACCCGTTGCAGGACCACTTTGATTCACAATCCTTTGGCATTCTTTCACTTTTGTCAACTCTCAGCAGGATACTTTACAGAGACCTTCGATTGAAAAAGCATGCAGTTCCTGACCACTCTGTCAAAGGCATCGTATATCTTGGTTTTGAAGTTCAATCACTCATGTGCAGTTCAACTTTACTCATGTTGGTTATCACACGCGTCTCATACAATGTTCGTTCCAGAGCTCGCCATACAATGTTGCTGCTTGCAACCTTGGCTTCAACACAGACCGGTCTTGTATCGATCTCCCCAACTCACCGGCTGTGTTGATTTCACTGATGCTGCTTTGTTGATGCCCAGCTGTGTAGCTGATGTAAGGGAGGCATGGTATCAACAGTAACACACACACAAGTGACCACAGTTCAAGGGTGTTTATTGAACTTCAATTGGGTTTGAAAAATGCCTATCTAATCCTAAATCTAAAGATAGGAGCAAGCTGCGACCATCAAACAATAATAACACAGTCGTAGTTGTATCTTGTCAAAATAAAAGGGCCTATACTAATAAACCTAATGCCAATCCTTACTCCTAATAACAAATAGTGGGGGAAACAATGTTATGCAAAATAAATGTTTTCAAGAAATATGTCAGGATATTCAAGCCGTTGGCTTCCCTTCCCCACGTTTTCAGCACAGGATAAAGCGGTACTCTCTAGTTTAGCACAGTCTCTGACTTCTCTAGCACTAGGGTGCAGTTCAAGACTCCAACATCATGGCCATCTGTGCAAAAGTGTCTTTGCTGTTCAAAGTCTCTTCTTTCAGAGGGCCTGATGCCATAAACAAATAATAAAGCTTCTTTCCTTTCAGGATTCTCCTATATAAACTTTTCTCAGGTGATTTACTGCTCACCTTAGATCCGCCTATGCCGGGCTCAGATACACTTTAACGCAAAGTTCGTATTTCACATATACACCATTTTCTTTGGATTTCTACGTTTTCAGTTTCTCGGGTGATTCACTGTTCATCCCGGATCCCCCTCTGCCAGACTCAGATCCGTCTGTCCACAAATTGAGAAAGCATGGCGCATTGTGAACAAAGTTGCATGTGCTTTTTTTGCAGGATTTTGGCAGGACATCTTTTCATAATAAAAATATATAATAAAATATCAAATTTGATATTGTCAACATTTTTCGAGGAGATGGAGTGCATCTGATTGATGTGGGCAATCTGATTTTTCTTGAAAACGTTCAAAATGCATTGAAGCAGTTTGTGTGAACACACAAAATATGGATTATAGTATTCATTAGTAGTTGAAGGAAAAAATGAAAAACAGAAAAAAAATTAGAAGCACTTTTTATGAAAGTTAGCCAAAATAATTAAATGTGTTAGTTCAGTACCAAATAATAAAAAAATATATAAAAGCCAAAAACAGAAAAATGAAAGGTTCTTTTAAGAGCCTCCATTTTCAAACAATTAAAATGATTTGTATTCCTCAACCCACACCTGGAATTTCCAGGTGTCCGCGGACTATCACAAAGTCCACAGACTATGCAGGCTGCAAAGAGCCCTGTGATTTTTTTTAAGTTCTATTTTTTAACTGTGAAAGGTGGCTCCTAAAGGAACCGTTTTTTTGTACGTTGTGATTGTGGTTTTTTGGTGGCTATTTTGTTTTTTACAGGAGAGGCCAGGTACGGTGGGGAGGGAAAAGAGGGGAGGGAGGGAAGGGGCACCAACCACAGACACAGAGGGGCAGGAGTATAGGAGAAGATGTTGGGCAGACCTTACATTTAAGGTTGGTGGCAGTGTTTCTCGTGCTCCTTCAGCGCGGCCTCGAAAGCACTACAAAACTGCTCCCCCCGCAGATCGGTGCATCGCAGTACAAACATAGTACTGTGATGCTCGAAAGGTAATGGTCAACAGCGTTCTGTGTGGCCTGCGGGGTGGCTGCCGGGGCCCTATGCCCCCCAGGAGTAGCATGTGTGGTGGCAGGAGTGGTCGAAGAAGATGGGGTAGAGGCCGTCAACCTTCTTCTCCCTGAGAAAGGAAGAACCTTTCTCAGAGAACCCGAGTGGTTGGATCTGGTGTGGCGGCACATGGAGGTGGTCCTGTAGGAGGACAGCCCAGGTTTTCTGTGACTGAGTATGACCACGCATTCAGTGCATCTCACCTTGGCTTCCCGGGCCTTCGGTACACCCCCAACATGGGTGAAAAACTGCCACACCCATGACTCACATCGGGCATTGGGGGTAGGCACTTCCTCTACCTCATCTTGCTCTTCCAATTCATTCTCTTCTGTATCTCTGCTCCTGTTCACCTCTCCAGGCCCTCCAGGTTGTTCTGGTGGTGATTACTGGGGAGGAGTGAAGTTATGTCATCTTGCAGGTAAGTCCAAGCAGGAACTCAAGAACTGCAAACAGGCGCTCTCTTCTGGATAGCCAGATTGAGAATGGCTGAACGTAATGGGTGGGTCCCTTTAGAGGAACCGTCCACAGACCACGTGACTTTCTGCGGACTATCGCATTGAAAATAAGCCTTGAACAGTTCTATAAAGTTGGGAGATCAACAAAGAAGGGGTCTAGGAGCTATGCAAGAGTACACATTCCGCTTGAAACATACTAAATTGGTAAAAAATGTGGTTTCAAACTGTTTGTGGTGATGGACACTGTTTGTGGACACACTGGGCCTCATTATGCGGTAAGAGGTAGCCATAGCACCATGGCTACCCCCTTACCGCATTCCGGGTCCGGGTTCCCGAAATAGGGACTTACTGGGTCATTGCAACCTTGGAGGACCCGGTAAGTCCCCATTCCGGGAATCATTCCTCATTCCCATTTGAGCCCCCATAGGGCTTAATGGCAATGGGGATGGAGCTAATAATATTAGCTCTGAAGTCCCTTAATAGGTCCCATCCTTAACACCTGGTCAGACCAGGCGTTAAGGAAGGGACCTGCTGAGGGACCTCGGAATAGGGTGGTACGGGATTACCGGCACCAGTGTCCTTACCGGTGCCGGTAATCCCTTACCACCTACCTCGTAATGAGGCCAACTGTCACGCCGCACGGGTGCGGTCAAATGATGATGTCCCCGCATGTCTGCAGCGCTGACGGGTGTCCATGGACACCATCGAGCGGGAGACCATCGGGCGCATGCCCATGGATGTCCGCAAACTGGCGTTCACTAATTAAAAGTAATGTCACAACGGACATGCCCAGACACAGCGTGATGTCCACGGACACCCCATTTCATAAATGGACACCCGAACAGTTGTATAGTCTGTGGAATATGTATTGGGTTTAAAAAAAAAAGAAATTATGGAAGAACAATATGTAAGATATTTATAGTATAAAACATAAATGTATTTATGAAAGGGGTGGGGTATCGGAATGGGAAACTTAAATGGGAGGATTTGGAATGTCTAAACAATGATCATCAGGGGAGGGAGTGAAGCTTCATCCAAGCGTCTCTCATTTATATTTTAGGAATTTGATGGGGATGATTGCTGGGGCAAGGAGGACAGTTACAAGAAGGACAGTAATACTCAACATTTCTAAAAACATGATTTTTAACATACTTTAAAAGTTCCTTAAAGTCATTACTAAGTTCATCCAATTTTGCAGACAAGATCATCATTTCATTATGAACAGTTGGGGACAGAGATTGTTTTTGTGATTCTTGGGATTCTCCATAAATAAATTGGGGTGCTGTTTCTTCATGTAAAATATGTTCTATAAGAAGAGAAGACATTAGTATTTGACTGAGTACTGAATAAACTACATTATTTGTTTATATTAAAAGATGTATTTCGTACCATTACAGATGTTATCATCACTCATTTCTTCTTTTGGGAAGTTTTCTTCCAACCACTCAAGTGTGTTTGCCATTTCTGTGAAAATAAAAATAAAAAATAGTGCTTTTTGCTTATAAGAAATGTTTATATAATGAATGGTAATAATACAAAAATAAATACAGCCTACTTACAATTTTGTAAGAGGTTGTTTTGGAATCATGGCCTGGTGTTTGTGAGTCTGTATGCATAGTAGTGATGAAGTGATAATATGAGGTGTACAGTTATAGTTTGTGCTTGGTGCATTCCATTATATCATGAGCTAAATGGAAAAATAATTTGTTCATTTTCAAATGACGATTTTGTATAAAAAGGTATATGTGGGTGTAGTAAATATAAGTAACGTTGTTTAATGTTTATGTGTTTTTTGGTTGAAGGGCAGGATATCTTTTGTACCCCCCGCCCCCCCCCGTGCTTCTGAGCTTTGGCAATGCTACCGCAGACTCGGAAGATGCTGCATCGCGGGTGAGTATAATATAAGGAACTTGTAGCAAATTAAGGGTGCACTAATAAAAACCTGTGAAATTCAGTGAAACAGTGTTGTTATATATGTACAGTCTATACAGTACTCTGTATATAATGCAACATACCACTCTGCAGGGGGGAGCAATTTCAAAGTGCTTTTGAAGCTGTAATCAAGGAGCATGAGAAACAATGCCCACTACCTTAGATGTAACACATGTGCAAAGTCTTCCTCTGTCCACCTGCCCCTCCATATTTGTGGTTGGTTCCTCATCCCTCATTTCCCTCCCCACCCTGCTTTCTGACTTCTCTTGCAAAAAAAAGAAAACACCAAAAAAAGGTTCTTTTAGGAACCTCCTTTCACAGTTCAAAAATTGAACTAATAAAAATAATCTTATAGACTCCATCTACTTTACATTTCTCAGTAAAGTAGTTGGACTCAATATGATTCTCCAACATTTCCATTAGCATTTTCTATTATGGTAATGGGAATAATGGACAATTGTATAGTAGAGAAAAATATAAAAGGACAGAAACAATTTTCTGTCCCACATACTTTTCTCTAGCATACAGCGAAGACCATGATTGATGGACCTTCATAACTATTCCCTGTCTCCACAGTCCCCTTTTCAGGCCTTGGATCATTAAAAGACCCGGATGGCACATGCACACCTTTGCAAAGGGTGGCCCTTCTATCCTTTTTAATTTTATATTTGCAACACTTCCTCAATGCCTGCTTTCAAACAGTCACACATCCATCCACCAATCACTTCCAAAAACTGTATATATAACACTATGACCATTTTAAGCTTCCACACACCAACTGCCACTTAATCTTCTACAAATCATTTGCATCTTCATTTCCCTTACTTATACAAAGAAAACTGTACACAGTGCTCCTATAAAAGCACATATGCATTGTGCAGTGAGAGAAGTGCATAAATAGAAGGGCAGTACGGAGGGCCAAGTGCTCATGAGAACCCAGGAGGGAAATGACAAGGTAAGCCAAGGTGGGACGCTACTGGGTAACTATTGGAGCTGAGGAGCCCCAAGGGTGGGCTGCATCTTAACTTTAACATCCCTTTAACAAAGTTCTTTCTGTCAATTTAATAGGTTTTTATAAGTGAAAATGTTTCGTGGTGTTGCATCACTGTATATGAGTTATTAATAATTCCTCTTTTCATATATATGAAAGAACTATAAACCTACTTTAAAAACATATTTTTTGTAACATAAACTTATGCCTGTCATTATCAGCAGTGCATGCTGGGTATGCAAATCATCGTTCAATTGCCTACGGCATAAGGCTCAACCATGACCCCACCACAACCAAACCACCCCTATTATTCACTGCACCTACCCTGCATCCTATCTCAGTGTCCACCGTACCCTAATAATGTATCCAATGGCCAGTCCTCATGGCTTGCAGCCATGGCCAGTCTCCAAATCCATGGGGCATCTGCTTTGGTCATGGCGCATTACACAATAAGCAAATTAGAGTACACATTTGCATTTGCCGAGGGCCAGGTCCACTACCCAGACACCAAATGCATATCACTGGTTTTTCTACTTAAATTCTTAAACTTCGGAAAAATAAAACACAAGACATATTTCCAAAAACATGCTTTCAGGTCCTTGCTAATGCTCATCGCGCAAGTTTGTTGTAATCTAGTCCACCAGTTCAGGCTGCAACCGCAAGCAGAATATTTTTTCCCATTCACACCTACCGCTTCGGCCATGCCGCATGCCCCAATAAGCAAATTACAATACACATTTCTCCTTGTTGATGGCCAGGCCCATTGCCCAGACACCAATGTTTTATTACTGTGTTGTGCACTTACATTGTCACACTTTCAAAAAAATAAAACACCAGACTTATTCGCAAAACCATGCTTTGAGGTTCTTGCTGACCCTCCTCATGCATATTTGCTGCAATCCCATCCAGCACGTCAACCTGTACCCACGAGCAGATTTCTTTTCCCATTCAAACCTATCACAATAAAAAAAACGTTACCACCTAGCCGGTCCCTGGTGGCCATGCCCACTTTAATCCCATTGCTGTTCCCTCGTAGTCATGGCCAGTAGCCAGATTGTCTAGGTCATGGCTGTCAATCTGGCCACTGCCCATGGCCACAGGCTATACCTCAGTCACCAAAGGTATATCACTGTTTAAACCATGTTTTCAGGTCCTTGCCAATGCACCTTGCATGAGTTTGCTGCAAATCCACCCTGTTTTATTTTTTTTAAAGTGTCAAAATGTATGTACATAAAATAGGCATATAACTTAGCCCCCAGTTAACAAAATCCATTCAGACTTTGCCCAAACATTCAAGGTTGGGTCTATAATCTTTCTGAAAACCTTTGTCCACATTCATCAAACGGCAACAAAGTTATAAGCCATCTAAACATGTTGAGGCACCCCCCCCCTAATGTTGCCCTCTCTTGACAAGATCCCACCAAACTTTGCAAAAACATTCACATCTAGGTCTGAAATCTTTTTGAAAACATTTGTACAAATTCGTCTAATGGCACCACATTTATAAGCCTTTAAGATGTTTTGGGACCACCACTCTAAAGCAGCACCATTCAGAGCCAGGTCTAGAATGAGATTCCAAAGTTTCATGCAGTTTCATTGAGTGACGCCAAAGTTATAAGCCATCCAAAAACTGCATTTCACCAAACCTGTAATACAGAAAAAGGCATTGATGTCCCCAAACATCACAGTTGTTTGTGAACATCACAGGACTGCCCCAGACATACGGACTGTTCACAGACATCAGAGTTGAAAAGCCACCCTTTTTAAGGTCATATCCCATCCTCACCACCCCTCATCTCCCCAGAGATTATTTCATTAGTTTGAAAAGTGCAATGTTGTGCTTTTTAATATTTTCCTACAATGTTCATGGGCAACGGCCGCTGTCCGCAAATCCAACATGGCAGGCCTTTCTAGAAATCTGACGCACCTCACTCTTTTCAACATCCAATCAACGGGCATGTCCGATGTCCGTGGACATCACGCCACCCTCTGAACCAATCGGAGGCCCGTCTGCGGACCGAACAGGGAAGTGAGTCCGCGGACCGAACCCAGATATATCTAAAGTTTTTTACCTACCTTACCTACTTTTTGTGTGTTTTAAACTACTGGATGTATTTACACCAAATTTACAAAAGCACGCTTTCGGTACCAAGCCACCACTCCTGCTGCAAATTTGGTGAAAATCTGCCCAGCGGCTTGGGCTGTAGGCATGAGAAAATATTTTTCCATTGCATCTATGGGAAAAAAACACATTTTGGGACCCCCCCTTATAACTTTGCCCCCTCTGCACAAAACCTCAATCTGATGGGGCCAAATACCTTTACCACAAAGTTTTGTGACAATTCGTTCAAGGATGGCAAAGATGGTAGTCTTAGCAGTGCAGGGTTGGGGAGCGAGTTATGGTTCCTTAGTTGACCACTGGCATATTTCTGGGGGTTTTCGATTTTACCTGTAACCATAATAGCCCTTTAACAAAGTTTTCCCACTGAATTTGATAGGCTTTTATTAGTGCAATTTAACCATAATGTCCTGTTAACAATGTTTTTTTACTGAATTTGATGGGGTTTTTAGTAGCACAACTTAACCATAACGTCCCTTTAACAATGTTTTTTCACTGAATTTGATAGGTTTTTCCAGGGATACCCTTAATTTGTGTACATGTACCATACAACAGACTAACCACCCTGTCCCAATGAGGCAGCCACAGAGTTTGTGGTCTATGGGACTGTACGTGGACCTCGGGCAGCATCCACACTGCCCAAAAGCTCAGGGGTTGTACAGTGATGTAGTGTGTAGCAAAGAAACTGAACATGTCTAAAGAGCAACACATAAGTGTATTACAAAGAAAATTGAAATAGAGGTACAAACTCTGCATTTATAAAAGCAGGAGTACAATTTCATAGGGTGTGCAACATAATGGAATGCACCAAGCACAGAAATAACCTCTACATCCAACAGCATTACCTCAGTGCTGCTTGGGAAACACACCAACAAACAACTGTCACAGAGAAGTGCAGCGTGCTCGCACCACAACCATACAAGACGAAGGTAAGTACACTTTATTTCTTCATGTAACTGAGCAGTTTCTTCTCTGTACATGACTAGTAAAAAGCATTTTCTTGTTTTTTACACAGAAATGGCAAGGACCCTGGAGTGGCTTGAAGATAATTTCCCAGTGGATGAAATGAGTGACAGTAACAACTCTAATGGTACACATTGGCAGTGCAAAAGTAGGAAAATTAATACACATTGCTTTACATGTAACTGAAAATAGTACATGCTGCAAATGAAGGGAATGACCTGGAAATGCCAGCTGCTGTACAACTGGATGGGGACATACAGACCCAGACAGACAGTGTGGGAAAGGAACTGAAGAGGCTGGGGGCAAACATTAACCAATTAAACACCAGTTTTATTAAAGTGCAAAACCATATAATGGGAAATACTATTTATTTATTTTGCATTTTTAAAGCGCTCACACAGACCACGGGCATTGAGGTGCTGTTACAGGAATTGTTTGTTTTTTAGTTGCGTAATTGTGTTTTTTTTGTCTTGGTTGCGTATTTATAACAAGCTTAAATATCCAGAGGTTTCTAAGCACGGACCAGGGGATCGAACCTGTGTTGCTTCATGTTGTCTTGCTTCCAAGGCGAACACATTGCAGCTGAGCTATCCTCCCGGGACCTTAAATTCCACTGTCCCACTTGTACCTGTACCCCTTTCCTCTGTCCCAGCCAACCATCCCCAAAAATTTGCTGTGCTCAGAGATGGTACGATGACATCTCCATCCCTTCCTCCCCTGATAACCAGCCTCAGCAAAACCACAATTCCCCTGTGTATGTTACCCAATCCGCTACCCCTTCCCTTTCCTAATGTTATGTTTTTGTGTGTAAATAAAGTTCTTTCTGTGTACTGTTGCTGTGTATGCATGTTTTTCTTTTTTAAAAGCCCTGTTAGGGGTCCGGGGCCAGCGCGACTTTCCAGATGTCCACAATTAAAATGGAGGTATCCTGCGGACACCTCGCCTGTCCGGGATGTCCATAATCAAAATGGAGGTGTCCTGTGGACAACGGGCCTGTCCGGACATGTCCGTAAAGTCGTGATGTACCTTTATATGATTCGGGGACCCACACCCTGTCCTGCGGACACCTTGGCACACATGCATCCGATCCCCTGTGTCCTCCGAACACTGCACCTGTCCGCAAGGTCCGTAAAGTTGTGTCGCAATTTTAATTAGTTTGGTGGCAACATCCCTGTCCTGCGGACACCTGGGCGCATGCATATCACACCCCGGTGCCCTCCGAACACTGAGTATGTCTGCAACGTCTGTAATTTTGTGTCACAATTTTTTTAGTTCGGGGATCCTACCCCTGTCCTACGGACACCTGACGCATGCGCACCTAACCCCTCTGCCCTCCGAACACAGTGCCTGTCGGCAAGGTCCGTAAAGTTGTGGCATGCTTTTAATTAGTTCGGGGATCCCGCCCCTGTCCTACGGACACCTTGGTGCATGCGCCTCTGATCCTGTGCCCTACGAACACTGCACCTGTCCGCATATGTCCGCAGCATGTGTCACATTTTTTCTTATTTTGGGGATCCCGGCCATGTTCTATGGACAACGGGGTGCATGCGCACATCGCATCCCAAGCAACAGGTGTCCTATGGACAGCCGTCCTACCCGTGGATGTCCGTGACATCACCATGTGACCGCACCCATGCTGAGTGTCCATCAGTTTCCGTGAACACTGTCTGGTCCCCCGGACACCTAAAAACTGCTTTTTTGACCATTCCAGGGCATTTTAATGTGAAACCTCACCCTTACAGTGGTCCTAGGCCATGCCCCTGGTGATCTAGAGACTTTTTGCAACTTTTTGGGCCCTTTTTGGGGTTCAAAGTGTCCGTGGAGCACTTCCCTGCACCCATATAAAAGGCTACACCCCAATGCTGCTCCTCATTCTGTTTTCGGATACCAAGGATTACTCAGCACTGCTTCAGCTTGCAGTTTGCTGTTTCCTGTTTTCAAGATTGTTGTCTTCCTGGTTCCTGATACCTTTGGTGAGGCATCCATGGCTGCTCCTGCTGCTGCTGTCTCTGCCTCAGCACCACCCCAACCCCTCCACCACTATCCCCTTTCCAAGGGCCTGGATAGGGGAACAGGCATGGTGATGTAGAGAGGCATCAAGAAGAGGAGAAGGATGAGGTAGTGGAAGTCCCCACTACCAGCTGCCAGCGTGAGTCTTGGGTGGGAAGGCTGTTTACCACAGTTGGGGGGTAGCCAAGACTTGTGCAGACAAGGTGCGCTGCAATGAGTGCCAGATGATACTCAGTCACGGCAAACCTGGGCTGTACAGCTACAGCATCACCTCCATGCGGCGACACCTGAAGTCAAACCACAAGGTGGCACTTCAAAGGGTATTCCCGTTTGAACAGGGTAGAAGGTTGAGTTCCTATACAGCATCCTCTGTATCTCCTGTAACCACAAGAGACACTCCTGTGGGACAGTGTATCCCTGATCCGGCCTCGCAGGCCATATGCACCGCAGCAGACACTTCCCTTCCGAGGGTCACTGTATTGTGCATGTACTGCTATGCGGTACTCTGCAGGGGGGAGCAATTTCGAAGTGCTTTCATGGCTACGGTCCAGGAGCATGAGAAAGAGTGCCCCCTACCTAACTGAGGCTCACCCAACATCTTCCTCTATCCACCTGCCTTTTCTTATCCCAGTAGTTGGTGCCCCTTCCCTGCCCTCCTTCCCTTCCTTTCCTCGTGTGACATGTTTAAAAACACCCAAAAAATACAACAACAAAAAAACGATCCTTTCAGAGCCACCCTTCACAGTTAAAAAAAAAGAAATGCCCAAACAAAAAATGGCGAAGGCCACTGCACAGTGCACAAACTCAGCGGACAGCAAAATAGTCTGCGGACTTTCAAAAAATGTAGGTGGTGGCACCATCAAAAACATTTCACTCTTTTCTGGGAGAAAGTGGTGGCTCTGAAAAGAGCCCTTTTGTTGTGTTTGTTTGTTTTTGGAAGGTTTGAAGCGGCCAACACATACTGCAAAAATGCTTGCTATAGTTGCAAAAAGGGGTGCAATGCATTTTGGATATTTCGCAAAAAAAGCTGACTGTCAGCATCCGTAAGATGGACTCCATTGCTGCAAAAAATGTTGGTGTGACGAAATGTAATATTTTAATTGTGAAAGGAGGACATGCGAACATCTCTCAAAAAGGAGCAACCAGCCTTGTTGACATTGCTCCTCGCTTTCTCCATTGGTAGACCAAATGAAGAAGAGCGCAGCCACATTTGTCTCTGCGCAATGCGAGAAAAAATTACTAGGGAGTTTGGAAACATGTGCATGACTTTTCCAAGTGCCTCCTTCATCGCAAACTGCAGTGAGATTTCAGTAATGTGGCCTAAACTGTTCCCTCCACAATGAATAATAATGTCTGGATGATGGTGCGTAACAAAAGTGGCACAAAGAGGAACTAAATCCAGCCATTTCATTTCACGCACTCCCTTCCAGTGCACATCCACATGTTGGAATCCAAAATGTGCAGCCACTCCGCAGTGCTCTGCATACCCCTGCAAGCAATGTATCCAAGAGTCCCCCAAAATCCAGACACTCTGCCTCCTGAATAACACAGACTTAACAAATGGGCTCCTGGTTTCGGAACCTATTCTGTCCAGGAGGGCTACTTATGGAACAAAAGGTACAGTTGAATAGGTCTAGAGAGAATTCTGCTCAAGCACTCTCCTATCCCTTATCACCCTAAGCACTTATTTGGAAAAATCAATCTCTCATGCTCAATTATAGAAAAATGTCTTGGTTTTATATAAAGTTGCATGAATCAACATGCATTTAGTATTCGAGACATGACATCAATCAGTGTTTAACTGGTCGTACAAGCAAAAATTAACAACACACAAGAACAAACATTTTTGGCAGCAAACAGTTTGTGTGTGTGGGACAAAGAGAGTATATGTCCTTGACTGTCAATACCTCAATAGACAGTAATATGCAGGCAAACAATTGAACATTGTGACAAAAAAACAACACAATAAGTAACAGTAATTCCTTTTGTGGGGCACAGTGATGATACACTGTGGTTTGGAAAATGCGTCTACACCGGAGTGTTTCAGCTGTTTAGCTGGGCTTGGTGTGCCTCGTTTTATACACGGCCTTCTTCAGGACGGGGCGCTGTACGATATGATGTTCGTGCTATGGATGATTATTGCCACAGGCACTCTGGTGGGGATCCACTTGCATCTATGGAGGTCCCCCTGGGGTCCTCTCAGTGGAGGCTTCGGTCTATTTTGTGCAAGGCACAAAAGGAATTACTGTTACACATTTGTAACTCGGGGACCACACACTTCCTATGAAGGTCATCAAAAGAAGATAAAACAGTTCCTCTCTGAAATGTGGCCCCAAGTTCCTCTGAAACAAAACAGTCACCCCAGAAATCGGCAGAAGCCCCATACACCCCATTCCTAAGGACAGGAGCCCCCATATAATATGAGGAACCTTCTTTGAATATTGCTCTTTGAGGTCATCCACTAATCGGCACTAGAGCAAGAATCAGCTTCCACACTGAAATAAGGTGGACCACCCCAAAAGTGTTCATGTGTGTTAAAACAATGTTTCAATTAACACTTCAGAAAAACTTTGAACCATTACTCATCGTTTCCCTGAATGTGATCCAACACATCCTGTTGTGACATTGTTTTACTGTGCTACCCTGGTTGTTATGTAATTGTGGTAGTACTTTGGCTTTGTGACGTACTGCTACTTCAAGTCATCTACTGGAGGGTCTTCTGGTTTGTTTTGCTGCCTGCAGGCTTTTTGCTTGGCTTCTGTGTTGGCCTGCTTTGAGTTCTCCTCTTTGATGTGGTGTTTTTGCAAGTCAAGGTGGCCTCTGAGGGTGCTGGACACTTTTTTCACACAAGGTGGGAGATGGTGACAAAGGGGAAGGGTGATCCTGTGGCCAGGTGAACTTCAAGGATGAAGGCTAGATAACCCAGGTGCAGTTGTTTGTTCAGTGGGTCATGGTGATTTGTGAGGGGGGGGGGGGGGGGTGTTTTGTTGTTGACAGTTGCCTTGCCCTACAGTGTGATGCACACCCTGACATTGTAATTGCAGTATCCTATGTACATGATGTATTCTGCTGATCAATGCCTGTTCATGTGTTGTGTTTACCTTTCAGGTGTGAGGGAATAGTTGTGGCTTGACGTGCTGGGGTGTACACATGGTGAATATTCACATGTGATGTGTAGAGGAAACTGATGGTCACTTGATTGCACATGCATATATTGAGTGCATGTCCCTACTGACCCACACACTCGCTCTATGATCCACTACATGTACAACCACCCTTCCATGTCCACATGTACACTCTATTTGCCTTCGGGTGCCCACTGTGTCCCTGCAGCACATGATCTATGACCAATTGTGGATCCTGTACACGCGTAATTTGCTTTTTGATGTAGTTTGTCGCTTGGATGTGATGCTCAGGTTGTGCGTCACACACAATGGCTGTTCACTATGCTGTGTGCTGAGCAGTGTGTTGCATGAGGTGGGCACCGAACACAGAAGCTGCAGTGTTGATTTTGCAATGCACAATGTGCATGTAGACAGGCATTCATTGTTATGTTACAACTACAACTGTTAGAATGCATTTGGGTATGACTTATTTTGGGTGGGAGGTTGTTGGTCAATCATTTCATCTGATTCCTTGTCAGGCATCATTGTGTGATGCCACTTTACATTTTTCACATGTCAATGTGTACCTTATTGGTACTGTGTTGGTGTATAGCTATTGCTTGCCATGTCATGTTGTGGTTTGGGAGGGTTTGGGTGACATAGCAGTGATAGTCATGGCCTGTTTTGCAGGTCTGTTTGATTCACACCTTGCATGTGTGCCTTTTAGTCACACATGATTGCTTATGTTTAAGTAGCTAGGGATGCATACAATGTGGCACTTCCATGGCAACATTCTCAGGGTGGTAAGGTTGTGACAGTTGACTGTCTCTTTGTCATCATCGATTGTCACCTGGTATGTGCCAGGCCTGTGTGCACTCCGCAGGGGTGGGAGTTGAAAGTGAAAAATGTGGCCACAAGCTGGGTCCGGGCTGCCTCGCCACGTGCCCTGTCCCCTTTCATGGGCAGCGCCTGTGCCTGTGGTTAGGGATGTGGGGGCACCACCATGTCCACCGGTACGCCCTGCCGTGTTGCAACATTGTGCAGGACACATGCTGCCATAATGATCCTGCACACTACTGGGGGTGCATAGAGTAGCTGCCCGCCAGAGCAGTCAAGGGAGCGGAAGCGTGACTTGAGCACTCAGAATGTGCGCTCCACTATGGCCGTGGTTGCAATATCGGCAGCATTGTATCTTACCTGGGGTGGTGTGGTGGGGTTCCGGATTGGCGTCATCATGTAGTTGCTCAGAGGGTGGGTACTGTCCACTGGAGAGGTGATGATGGTTGTGATTATTGGGGTTTGTGTATTTGTGTGTGTGTGAGACATGCATGCATGTGCACAGGCATTTGTACTCACCTAGGAGCCATGTGTCGCCATGCTGCCCAGCTTCCAGGGCCCAGCTCAGGGCGGACATTCTGTATATGAAACTGTCATGGGTGGAGCCAGGGTAGTTTGCATAGACAGAGGTGATGATTCCCTTTGCATTGCATACCACCTGCACGTTGATGGAATGCCAGTGCTTGCGGTTTCGGTAGATGTGCTCAGTGGCCCTAGGTGGACGTAGGGCCACATGGGTGCAATTTATGGCACCGAGCACTTTGGGGAAGTGTGCCACCCTGTAAAAGTCCTGGACAACGGCCTGCCTTTCTGCGGGTGTTCTGGGCATGTATATGTGCCTGCGGACTGAGGGGCGCGCTGTCATGATTGCCAAGACCTGGTGTAGGCAGTGTGACTGCGTGGCCTGTGAGACCCCCCACTATGGCAGTAGTCCGCTGAAATGACCCAGTGGCCAAAAAATGCAGGACATTGAGCACCTTCTCCAAGGGGCTCAATGTTTGGGAGCAGAGGGTGGGGGATTTAAGGTCATCGTCACACTCCCTGACCAGGTCTAGGATGATACGAGGTGGGAACCTATACCTGCCGTAGACCTGGTCATCAGGCATCCCAAAAAGGCTTGTCCGGGGTGAAAAAGTACATGCCCTGGCTATTCTCCTCCTCCTGCGGTGTCCCACGATCAGTGCTGCGACAAATGGGGCATTCATCGTAGCGGTATATACGTGTTTGTTGTTTGCACGCACTTTTATACTGTGTGCGGGGACGCTTCCGCCTGCCTTCCTGTGGCGGACGCATTGACGCCTATGCGCGTCTTTTGCCGTGCGCAGGTTTCCCGTATTCGGATCCATGAATACGGGGTGTTCGTGTGTGTGTGGGCATTCCGTGTAGTTCCCTGCAGTACTTCCCCAGTTACGCCTTCTTTTTCATGCGTTGTTCCCCATTCTGCGTGTTACGCCCACTGTTACGCCCACTTTTGTTGTGTGCGCTGCGCTATGTGCGCATTTCGCTGTGCGCGTAGTGCACGCCATTTGATGATGTGTGCACCCGCGTGCGCCATGCACGGATTTGGCGCACAACCAGTGGTATACACACGCACCGCCTTCCTTGAATCGCACGCGTGTGAGCATGCGCTTGCTTTCTCACACTTGCGCCACCTTGTGCCTGCTGGCGCTGGGATTTTCGGCGCATGTTTGTTCCATGAATCGGCCCCTTAATATCTTAGAAAAATATCTTAGAAAACTCTATATCCAACACAGCTGGTTTGGAGAAAATGTTTACATTGGCCCTCATTACGACCCTGGCGGAATTCGGAAAACGATGGCGGAAATGCAATACCGCCATCGAATAGCGCTCGGTGCGACTATGACCCGTCACCGCAAAGTACGAAGCCATTAGCGACACCGTAGTGAACGCCAACGCTAACTGCACCAAGCACGCGCGCGCGCGCCATGCCAAACCGCAAACACCACCATGGCGCAAGGGTACGCCAATTCCGACCCTAGCGGACATGTACCTAACGCCATCAAGCATGGCGGAATGTACCATACCGCCATGGTGAGAAGTACGGCATCGCAAATCAACCGTAAACGGCCCCACTGAGTGCCTGTACACCGCTCCCTGCCCACAAAGTACAACTCCCCGTAGGTGCAATGAAGTCACAATGCAACCATTGAAATGTACAAGTCACCCATGCATGCCAACGAACAAAAGAAACACAACAGGGGCCAATGGGAGCTGCAGGGCACAGATGGCACGAATACCGAAGCCATCCCAATGGACATGACCACAGTCCCCCACCAAGAAACGCACGCAAACACAGGCACCTGTGACCAGCAATATTCCGAGAATCACATCATTCCACCAGTCCACCTGGCTGACCGGCATCTGTTACACAAAACCCAATCCCCCGCCCCTGAGCATGACAACATTCAAACTGTCATATTGGCAGCCCCCATCCCTGACCTCACGGGCTTCGTAGGCAAACGCGCCCAGTACAGTACCACGCAACTAAACTCCGAAGCTGGAACCCAATGCAGATCTCCTCACAATACATCGCCCCCCAAATAGGCATATGCCACATCACTTGCAAAGAAGAACGCTACACGGGCCAAATCAGAATAGAAATTTAATGCACATCAAAATCACCAAGCCCATACAGCCATCAGGCCATGAACTCCAAAACACTTTTCACCATTGTGGGCTGCATCCGCAAGAAATGACCAGCCACTACTTGTGTGACGCCCTGTTCCCTCATGGTACACAGAGCCACATTCACGTACGAAAAGGCAACATGGAAGCGCACAGAACCGCAGGGCCGTCCCAATGGGGAGGCACTAGTCCAGCTGAAAGGCCGAAATGTTGCTCCGAGCCACCAGTACTGCGTAAGGGCATGTGGCCCATTGGCGATCGTCCCATAAGATCGTAATTCTGCTCCACTGATTAACACGAAGCAGCAGGTGTCGGGAGTAAAACCCATCTGCAGGAGTGGCATACAGATGGCAGTGGCAAAAGGGGAGGAGATACCTGTCAACCAAAAGAAAAGAAAAAGAACAGAATGGCCATCAGAACTACATTCGAACAACTCACTTCAATGATCACACTAAATCCACAGCCATATGCATGCTAGCCCACTCCAAAGGATCATCACCACCCCAAAACCACTTGCGACTCATAACCATCTATATCGAGGTGCAAACACCATCACAAACGAGTGTACCTGTGCATGCGTCTGTGAAAACAGAATCCATCAGATGGGAATGTTAACGTGCATGGACACAAGTGTCTGAGGGCGCGTCGAGACAGGGAGGGCTCAACAAGGCCAGATAGACGATGGTCCCACTATGGCAGCCCTGCATCACATAGCGTAGGGGAGGCGGATAGATCCCAAGAAGCCCTGTACATGGCAAACTCTGTATCAAATCACCTGCCCATGCATCCATTCATCATTCCCTCATCCCGGGATCAAAACGCCTGAATATTTACTCACATAACATTAGAAATATCCATTGAGTCTGTGCGTTATGCAGCCTGCAAAATCCACAGTGCCCCAGCCCGTAATTCCAGTGTAGTGAAGTAACATGTATTTGGGAACGTCCGGCCTCATCGCCCACGTCGCCATTGCGCATCCCAAACCATTCATATCAATCATTGCATCCTCGCCATGGCCCCTGTCTCAAGGACATTGAACAATAGAACGTTATATTTGCAGTCAGACCTGTGGGCATTTCCTCGCCGCTAGCTGAAAACCGAAAGCGCCGCCCTTCGAATTCCTCATTTGCAACATCACGTCGAAAAGGCATCTGTGGCCGTTTGAAATCACTAATTAATCCATCGAGTGCGGCTGTGTGTGAAAATGGCAACTGCCTTCACCCACAAATGGGACGCCCCGCCCGTCGTTGCAACTACAGTGATGCATGAGGGCCCACCGTTACTCGAGTACTACGTTCCACTGACCCTTCACAAGTCTGTTCGCGACTGCACAGATAGTATGTGAAACAATGGGACCACAGCAGAATGAACATGTCAACCAATGTTACACGGCCATCGGGTACAAATACATGATTGCAATAGCAAGATGCCATTCCCCGAATTGCAGCGTTGTGCGCGGGACGTGCTCGGCCAAAGGGGAGAGCAGTTTGCACAGGTGGAATGAATCACCACAGGTGGAGGCCATACAGCCTGAAAACACATAAATTGCACAGCCAGTCTCCTCCCACAACCACACCGAAATGCTACCGGCAGGACTCGCGATGTTGGCCCTGGGGGACCTGATAGCACTGCAAGTACTCCAACTCCAAGAAGAAGACGAACACCAACTACAACCGGCCGCACGGAGGAGACGCAGGAGGAGGAGGAGGCCAAGGCAGGGCCAGCAAGGGCCGCCAGCACAGCCACTACCACCACGCAGGCAGCCCGCAATCCCACGCCTCCGAGCACATCCGTTCAACCTCACTGATGAGCAGATCCACACCCTCTACCGTCTGGACCGGGACACCATAGCCGCCATTGTGGACATGACACAGGCTGACCTTGTCAGCATGATAGATAGCCCAACCGCCATCCCACCCCTACTGAAGGTGGTGTCTGTACTCCACTTCCTGGCCACAGGCACCTACCAGCACACAGTCGGACAGTTGCATGGCATTTCTCAGCCACTGTTCTCACGGACACTATTGCAAGTGCTCGATGCCCTCCTGCAGCACGCAGACGACTACATCTCCCTACCACGCTCGGAGCAGGAAATTACGAACACAAAAGTGGGATTCCATGCACTTGCCGGCATACCGGGTTGCATTGGTGCCATCGACTGCACCCATGTGGAATTGGTCGTCCCACATGCCATGGAGGCCCAGTACCGCAACCGAAAACAATTTCATTCCCTGAATGTACAAATGGTGTGTGACTCCAACAGGATCATTACACATTGTTGTGCCCGATTCCCTGGATCAACCCATGATTCTATGGTCTTGAGGAACTCTACAATACCACGCTACATGGAGCGACACGCAGGGAACAGATCCTGGCTACTCGGTGAGTCTCATTACATGCATGATAATGTGGGCTATGTGATTCGGCAATGACCTGGCAGGAAGGGGGGGGTGTGTGCGTACGTAGCAATGGCATTCCACATCATACGTTTCTCGTCCACATACAGGTGATGCTGGATATCCACTGAAGAGATGGCTCCTCACACCAGTCCGGAACCCACGGGACCAGCATGAGGAGGACTACAACCATGCCCACTCACGTACCCGTGTAGTCATAGAACAGGCATTCGGCCTACTGAAGGGTCATTTCCGCTGCCTCAGCAGGTCTGGCGGGGCACTCCTGTACCGCCATGAGAAGGTTGCAAAGATGGTGATGGCATGTGTCATGCTCCACAACATGTGCGTACGTAGAAATGTGCCCATGCCCCCTGACGCAGAACTGCAAGCACCTGATGATGGTCATGATGAGGGTGGGGATGTGGCAGCACCTCATGGAGTCTGCGAGGCACCGGAGGGCCGTGACATTCGTCAGCATCTCATTGATGTATGCTTCTAGCACTCACGCCTGGTGGCTGATACATGGACACGGGACTCGTGGCACTGTGTGTGTCTGGGACATGCACAATATGGACTGTACGCCTATGATGGCCTAGTACACAAAGATCAATGTCCACACATCTCATTGGTTGATCGTGCACTGTTTATGGCATATGTGATATCATGTTGTACACCCTATCGACCCGCCACCCAAGTGAGCCCAACACACCCCCTCCACCCTCCTACCTTCCCCCCGAACACCAGTGTCCAAAGATGCTCATTGTCAGTGGGCAGTCGCTATTGCAAGCCCCCTCTGCGGGTATCAGGGGCACCCCTGCCTGTGGAGCGCAGGTTCCTCCCAGATCTACGTTGGGGGCTGCCCTGGACGGAACTTGCAACGGATGATGTCTCTGCCTGCTCACGTCCATGCATGTCCCTAAGGGTTTGCGAGAGCTCAGTGAGCACACGGCGCACTGCGGCAAGTTCGGCACATACGTCCTTGGACGTCGCATGCAGTTCCCCCCTCAGGCTCTCGGTGCATCTCTCCATTTGGACTCTCAGGCTCTCGGTGCTACTCTCCATTTGGACTCTCAGGCACTCGGTGCTACTCTCCATTTGTGCCCTTAGTGTCTCTGTACTTCTCTCCATTTCTGCCCTAAGTGTCTCAGTTGATGTTTCTATGTCTGCCTTAGTGCCCCCACATTCATCGGCATGGTCCTTGAGGAGCGTGGCCAGTTGCTGCTGTTGCACGATTAACTGGTTGAGGGACTGTTGCCTCTGCTGGGCCATGGCCATTTGCGGTGGTGTCACAGAGGGGCTGATCACCTCATGTTGCCTTGCCACAGGGCTTGTGGGGGATGGCCAGTCGTCGTCTTGTGGGTGCCCCTGCGTGGTATCCTCATGTTGTACGGGATGGGACAGACAGGGGGATTGGGACAGGTCATGGATGGATCTGACTTCGACATCCCCGTCTTCTGTGTCGGAGCATGCTGCCATCAATGGGGTGTCACCTATGGTGCTGATGCCACCAGAGGCAGTGCCTTCTGTGGCATCCGTTGGGGGGACCTGTGGTGGTGGTGTTGTGGGCATGCTGGCTGCTGGGGTGCCTGTTGATGTTCCCTCCTCTGTGCTGCCACCTGATTTGTGCTGCTGCCGTGTCTTGATGCGTGCAGCTGAGGTGGAGGGTCTTTGGCCGTTGGTCTTGGCCCTCTTTGCAGGTGTGCTGGTAGGGGTGTCCTGAAGCTCGTCGTTTGGATCGGACCCTGTGGTGGAGTAAAGGAGGGCGAGGGTTATTGATGGGTCTGTGGGAATTGGAATGGCATTGTATCACATGCATTGGGGTGGTACCTGAGGGTGATTTGGGTCGGGGCCTTGGAGGTGCTTTCATTTGTGTGTGGAGTGAGGGTGCAGTTGTTTGGCAGCCTGCAGTTAGGGTGTGCCTGCTGCACGTGTAGTGCGTGTTTTAGGGGTTTTTAATTATTTATGTATTTATTGTGGGTTTTAACGTGCGCTATCAGGCCGATGTGTGTGGACGTTCTCCTGGACATGTGTTTCTGTTGCACTATGTGGACGCATGGTACTTCACATGGATGGACTTTGTGGATTTGGCATTGTTTTATTTGGCCCACCTACCTGAATCTTCGGATGTCTGCACTCCTTTCTCCATCCCTCCGACTCCCTCTATGCTCTCCATTCCGATGGTGGAGGCACAGATTTCTTCCCAGGGGGTCAACTTGATGGGTGATTCAGGACCTCCCCCGGTGGCTGTGGCAATGTTGCGGTTGGCAGAGAGTATGCTGCGGACGCGTATCCGCAGGTCGTCCTATCGCTTACGGCATTGCTGTGGGGTGCGGGGTGCGGTCCCCACCGCACTTACCCGCTGTGCCACCAGAGCCCATATGGCCTTCTTGTTTGCAAGTGCCGTCCTGGTCATTTGCGTGCAGAAGACGACGGCAGCATTCTCCTGGAGGGTCTCTGTTAGCACGGTGAGTTCCTCACGGGAGAAGTGGACCTGCCGCTTGCGGTCGCACGCTTTCTTCGCTACTTTTCCCATTTTTCTTGGTTTCGCTAGGGTGGATGACGGGTTGGGGTGTGTTTCAGGGTAGTGATTTTAGTGGTTGTGTGGTTTTAGTGGTTTTATAGGTGTACGGCGGGATGTTTCCCGTTCCGGGCCCATGTTTTAACTTCCGTTTCCGTATATTTCCGGTCACCGTACTTTCCGGTAGGCGCACACTGCGGTGTCCGCTGTGATGGGTGGCGGTATTGCACCTAGGGCGCCGTACGGCGGCGGTGTGGGCCGTTTTGGGGTCATTTCCGCCATCGCGGACTTTGCACTTCCGCCATGCCGTGGTGCTCGTGCCCGATGGGTCGGAATGGGCCGCACTTTGCTCCTTCGTGCAATGGCGGAAACGCTATTTACGCTGTGGCGGTCCGGTCAGTCACTTTCCGCAAGGGTCGTAATGAGGGCCATTGTGTTTAAACTGTAGAGTAATGCTAAAGTGTAACCTTGACGTGGAGCAAGTTTGAGTTAATGGAGCGCTTGGTACAGTTGTTGGCTTCCAGACATTCCCATGTGATAACAACATTCAGTTTGTCAACATCCACTTTGACAAACTTTCAGAAGTTAAAAGGATAGAACGCTCAACAGCCCAATTCCTTCTTTTCAAAGACATGTATGTACGCATATGCAGTCACTATTCATAAATCGCAAGGTCTAACCCTAGATCAGTAATTGATTGCTATTGGCAGCACAGTCTTTAAAGAAGGCATGCGTTATGTAGCACTGTCACGGCTACGTACACTTGAAGGACTATTTCTAGTCAATTTTGATCCAAACAAAGTCAAGGCTGACATTCCTTGCATCGTAGAGTACAACAGACTATGTGCACTCTACACACCCCATCTCAAAATGTACCCTGTTCCTCAAAAAGGAAAACTTGGTAAAAGAAAAGTAGTGCAAAAACAACTTAAAAGTGATCTCCCAACACTACCATTAAAGAAAATGAAAGCAGCTGCTAGTCCATCATATTAGCACAACCACAGAAGGATGTAGTGAAAAGGGAAATACATATCCATCTGCACAAACAAAGAGAAGTACTTCTTTTTTTTAAAAAAGCAAGTGGAGTTCCATCAAATGACTCCGAAACAGAACTATCTGGTCCATTCAAATTTTCCAACACAACTGGTGTAAATTGCTATGCAAATGTAGCAATCAATGTTCTATTGCAATTGCTTTGAACTGTTCAAGACATTTACTTGAACGGCAGAGACCAGTTGTGTTTGCAAATGCTACTCCTCCATAGAAATGCAACCAACAATCCTGACAACACTTACAGTGTCTCAGGAATAAGGCAGGAATTGGACTACTGTGCAAGAATGGTGAGATTCACCATAAACACACAAGAAGATCCACAAGAATTTCTAATGTACTTACTGCAAGTGCTTGAAAGCAAAAACATGCCTATAAATGAAATCTTCCAGATTTCATATATGTGGAAACATGTATGCACTCTCTGGAGCCAGGTGGCGCAGGATCAAATCCCTAATGAGCGCCTTGTGTATGTATTATACCTAATAGTGAATACATTCCATTTCAGCAGCTGGTGCAAAATGCAAATCATGGTATATTATGTGCTGTTTGCAATTCAGACAATCGTTCCACCTTGCACATAAACTCACATAGCCAATACATAATAGTAATGCTTTTAAAGGTACAACACAGATGGCACCAAAAACAATTACAAGCTTACTAGATTCACACACGGGCAATTATCACTTGGCAAGAAAACCTTCACAACAGTAGGCATAATCTACCACATGGGTGCCACAACTGCAGGTCACTGTACTGCATACATTAAAACGAAATGTGGTTGGTTTGAATGCAATGATACTTCCATTACTCTGAAGCAGAGATTACCAGCAAGTCTTGCAAATGCCTAATTAATATTCCTGAAACCAAAATGTACTAATTGACCTAGAAAAGTAGCATAGACCACAGCACAATACCCACTGACAGGTATGTAACAGCAAACGAAAATTTACCTTCTGCCCTGTGAAACTGGAACAACTTAGCATATAGCAACTGGCCCGTGAGTACATCAGTTACACTGCTATACAGTTTTTTCCCCAATGACCCAGTGATTATAGTCATAGAAGCAACAACTGTGGAAAACACACACTAATATTGTTTCACCCATAGTCCTTAAAAAGAAAAGGACTGAGTATGTGGGTCTACAAACTGTCCTCACTGACCTGTAAAACTACCAACTGATAGAATAAAGAAATGGCTGTCTACCAATGCTCATACCACTACAGTAAATAGGAAACTGCATGTAACTGCACCTGTAATACTGCAATGGCACTTGCAATAGTAGGAAATGGAAATCCGCCACGAAGAATGAAGCTGCTTGGAAACATACCCTGCAAAACTGTGAAACTGTAAACAGTTAGAATACACCAACTGGTATCTAACTACAACCATAATACTGCAATAGTACTTCCCATTATTACACAATGTAAATTCCACCAGCAAAAATAAAAGTTCTTCTGAGGAAGCACATCAAGACTTATTAAGTATCAACAACCAGAATACAGCAACTGGTAACTTAGTACTGACAGAGTACTACAATATTACTTCCAGCGGTCAAACTGCTAAAATCGTCCTCCAGCAATCAAACTGCTCCAAAACGTGCCCTTGACAACTGTCAAACTACCAACAGTTAGAGTATGCCAACAGGTATCTAACTGCCCCCATAATACTGCAATATTACTTCTCAATAGTACAGTATTTAGAAAACACCAACAGAAATCAAACAGCATAAAAGGATACTGTTAAAAAGAGGAAAAAGATAAACAGTTTGAACACCCCAACTGGTATTTAAGGGCAACCATAGCATCAATCGACCTTGAGCAATGAAACTGCTACAAAACGTACCCTCAACAACTGTCAAACTACCAACAGTTAGAATACGCCAACAGGTATCTAACTGCCCCCACAATACTGCAATGCTGGTTCTCAGTAGTACAGTACTTAGAAAACACCATCAGCAATCAAACAGCATAAAAGGATACTGTTAAAAAGAGGAAACAGATAAACCATTAGAATACGCCAACTGGTATCTAACTGCACCCATAGCACCACCACTTCTGAAAAGCAAAACGCATACACCATTTCAATTCCTCCTACTGCAACAATTCTTATAACACCAAGACCACATAAATGTGCACCTTAAACATTCCTGTCTGTACTGCACACTGCAATAAAACAGAGTGTGGCACATAACATCAAATTAATGTAGAAGGGTTTTTGTTTAATCCTGCATGGATTTTTTTTTCCACAGACCCAATCATTAGGCAAACAAACACAGGAACTGAGCAAATTGTACAGTACACTTGTTTGAAGCACAGTACTTGTAATGTACTAATTATGAGGGTCCACAAAGTACATACATGTCTGAAATTGTGTGCACTATGACATTATGAAGTACCTTCACTAACATGTTATATTTTTCTTTAATCACAGACAATGAAACAAAGATTTCTCCTGCATTTCCACATTCAACAAACTATGTGCAGCACTGGTACAGTATTCAAATTTGCTATTTCCACTTCAATAGTATTCGGTCACTTTCCTCCAAAAAGTATGCAGAGCCTCAAACAAAATGCCCAGTGAGTATACAATTGTTGCTGTCATGCTTCTTTGCAATGGCCAAATTACATTTCAATACACATGTTTGTGCAATGCTTATGCCAGTGTCCAAAATCTTAGGTGCATGGCCGTATTATGCTGTGGTGGTTGTGGCCAGCCCCTAGACTCTTGGGTGCATGGCCTACAGCCTACAGCCATGCACCCAAGAGTCTAGGGGCTGGCCACAACCACCACAGCATAATACAGCCATTCACCCAAAAACCTGTCCAGTGGCCAAAACCCACACACATAATCCACCCACCCAAGGCCCTGTCCACTTCTATCCACATACTATTGCACTACTTACATCCAGTGTGCACACTCTTGGGTCTATGTCTCCGGCTATGCACCCAAGAGTGTAGTGGCGGGCCACAACCACCACAGGGCCTGTCCACTTCTGTACACATACTATTACAATACTTACAGCCACTGCGCAGACTATTGGGTCCATATCTGCCAGCCATGCACCCAAGATTGCAGTAGCTGGCCACAACCACCATGGACCCTGACCACTTCTATAAACATACTATTGCACTACTTGCAGCCACTAGGCAGACTGTTGGATCCATGGCTTCCGGCCATGCACCCAAGAGTCTAGTGGCAAGCCAGAACCACCATAGAAGAATACAGCCATGCACCCAAGAATGTGGCCAGTACCCACAACCCACATACATAAAGCAGCCACCAGAGGGCCTGTCCACCTCTGTACACATACTATTACACTACTTGCAGCCAGTGCAAAGACTCTTGAGTGCAGTGGCTGCCCACAACCACCACAGCAGAATATAACCATGCACCCATGAACCTTGGCAGTGTTCACAGCCCACACACATAAGCCAGGCACCAAAGGCCCTATCCACTTTTGTACATATACTATTACACTACTTACAGCCCGTACGCACACTCTTGGGGCCATAGCCTCTGGCCATGCACCCAAGAGTCTAGGGACTGCCCACAACCACCATAACATAATACAGCCATGCACCCAAGAATCTGGGCACACAACAATGTGCCATTAACTTCCCAATTCAAACACCATGTACAGATATCAAAGTACACGGCCAACCCTATTGTTCCCCAATGGGAATATCACCATATCATCCAGACTCCATTCCCCTACTCTAAGAAGCCCTCTTGCAGTCACCAATGAAGCCCAAACATTTTTCTCCAACTGCCCACCAAACACTACCCACTGCAATACTTGTGAATAAATTATTCATGCTATGACCATATGACACTGCAGTAGTTCTGCCAGTGCCTAGATTCTTGAGTGCATGGCCTATCTGTAACCTATGCAAACATCCTCATATCACCTACATTCCACTCACCTACCCTAACAAAGCCTCCCCGCATTCAACAGACAAGCTGCCCGCCCAATGACTTATCCACAGACTACCACGGTGTCCGCGGACTGACGCAGACACACGTATTCTTCCACCTAAACAAACAAATCATATCAAACATCTTTCACTCCCCCACCCTTCCCATCTCCCCAACACCAAATGCCCCAAAACATGTTTTCCAGCACTGTTACCCAGCGCGCTGTCCGCAGGTATCCGCGGATCCACCATGGTGGCTGTTTCGAAAAAATGACGCACATCATGTTTCCCTCTAGCCAATCTGCAGGTGCGTTTGATGTCCATTGACATCACGTCGCCCGCCGGGCCAATCAGGGTCCTGTCCGTGGAGCGAACAGGGAAACTAGTCCGCCAAGCAGACCCATATATCACTAATTTTCTTAAACCTACAATTTGCCTGTTTTAAAAAAAGAACTACTGCATGGATTTCCACCAAATTTACAAAAGCACGCTTTTGGGACCAAGCCATCGCTCCTGCCACAAATTTGGTGAAAATCCATCCAGCGGTTTGGGCTGTAGGTGTGAGCGAAACAATGTTCAATTGTTTCTATGTCAAAAACATTTTTTGGGGTCTCCCCCTACAACTATGCAACCCTTGACGAAACCTCACCAAACGTGGCAAAAGAATTCAGAGTGGGCTATATACTTTGCAAAGTTTTGTGAGGATTCGTTCGGGGGAGCAAAGTTATAAGTCGGCCTAAAAGTGCTCTTCCTATGAGTTTAGCAACTTAACCATAACTACAGGGCCGCTACTGCAGGCCCCGTAATATATATATATATATATATATATATATATATATATATATATATATATATATATATATATATATATATATATATATTACACAGCCACGGTAGTGGCTGTGTAGTTATGGTTAAGTTGCTGTTCCCATAGGAAGAGCACTTTTTGGGCAGCTTATAACTTCGCTCCACCTGGACGAATTCTCACCAAACTTTGCAAAAAAAAGTATATGGGCCACTCTGAATTGTTTTGCAAAGTTTGGCGAGGTTTGGTCCAGGGGGAGCAAAGTTATAGGGGGGGTCCCAAAGCTTCTGTTTTTCCCATAGACATAATGGGAAAAAACTTTGCTCACGCCTACAGCCCAAACCGCTGGACGTATTTTCACCAAATTTGCCGCAGGAGCAGCGACTTGGTCCCGAAAGTGTGCTTTCGTAAATTTGGTGAAAATCCGTCCAGTACTTTTTAAAAAAATGACCAAAATGTAAGACACAAAAATTAGTGATATCTCTGTCCGCTCTACGAACACACTTCCCTTTTCGCTCCGCGGACAGGACACGGATTGGCCAAGCGGTTTGCGTGATGTCTGTGGACATGTGACGTTCTCTCTTATTGGCTGGGGTGCAGCGTGAAGTGCGTCAGATTTTTAGAGACGCCCACCATCCTGGATTCTCTGCAAGTGTCCGCGGACATCACGGCAAACATAACGAAAAACACAATATTACACTCGGCACACTTATCAAATAATGTTTGGGGAGGTGAGGGGTGATGAGGATGGGATGGAATATGGCTGCCAGATGCAAAAAAACCTGTGACCTAAAAACATCTGAACACAAAGGAAGCACGTAGCTGTGTACACCACGCTCAGGCAGTAAAGCTCACGTGCACAACTACTTCACCCACTCTTGACATATACCGCGCCACTCTAAACACACACACACTTTATTTCTCAAACTCGCATGCACGCCTCATCCGAATAGGGACACGCGCTATACAAAACACATACGGGCACACGTTGAAGAAAACACACAGAAATGATGACCAAGCACAGGAGTTAATGGAAAGCACGTAGCAGGGAAGACCGCTCACATGCGCTGTAGAAAACACGTATCTGCGAAGACTGCATACACGCACTGTAGATAACACATAGCTGCAAAGACCACGCACACGTGTTGAAGAAAAACACGCAGACATGAGATGAATCCAAACTCACACGCGCCTCATTTGAACACGCACACGCGCTGTAGATAACACGTAGCTGCAAAGAGCACGCATACACGTTTCCGAGCTCACACGTGCCTTATCCGAACATACACGCGCGTTGAAGAAAACCGCGCACAGGAATTAACGCATAACACGTAGCTGCGAAGACCACGCGCATGTGCTGTAGATAACACGTAGCTGCAAAGACCACGGACACGCGTTTCCGACCTCACACGCACCTCATCTGAACATGAACATGCGCTGTAGAAAACACGTAGCTGCGAAGATCACTCACATGCGCTGTGGATAACACGTAGCTGCGAAGAGCACACACATCTGTTGTAGAAAACACATAGCTGCAAAGACCACGCACACGCATTTCCGAGCTCACACGCACCTTATGCAAACACGCACATGCTTTGAAGAAAAACACGCAGAAATTAGATGAATCCGAGCTCACACGCGCCTCATCTGAACACGCACACGTGCTGTAGAAAACACGTAGCTGCGAAGACCGTGCACACGTGTTGTGAGGTGAAGAGGGGCCCTGTATGGAACCCCGCCTTCCCTTTCCATGGTGGCCTTCCTGGTAAAGGATTTTCCTTCCTACACCGGGACGCCGCAGGCGTACCGGTTTGGGAAGAAAAATCTTTTTTTTAGCACCCGGGGTTCCCGCTTTGGGAACCTAGAGTGCTAATGGTCTTCATCCGTTTAAAAGGACGTTATCGTTAAGTTGCACTACTAAAAACCTGTGAAATTCAGTAAAAAAAACTTTGGTAAAGGGACGTTATGGTTAAGTTGCCCTAATAAAAACCTGTGAAATTCAGTTAAAACAACTTTGTTAAAGGGACGTTAACGTTATGGTTAAGTTGCCCTAATAAAAACGTGTGAAATTCAATTAAAAAAAACTTTGTTAAAGGGACGTTATGGTTAAGTTGCACTACTAAAAACCTATGCAATTCACTAAAAAAAACTTTGTTAAAGGAACGTTATGGTTCCAAGTAAAACTGCAAAACCTCTGAAATTTGCCAGCTATGGTCAGCTAAGCAACCATAACTCACGCCACCACCGTGTACTGCTAAGACTAACACCCAGGATGGCAAAGATGACATCACAAATGTCATTGATGACATCACTGATGACATACATGTCTGGCTCACTTATTTTGGGTCAGTGAAAAATGTAGGCCAGGTGGTTTTATTCAGTGACAATCAGACTATAAAAACTCAAAAGGTGCTGTATATCAAAACGTTAACCTTGTAGTATGTTCTTAAAGTACTTTCCTTACGGTTTGGTCACAGCTCATGGTACACATGCATGGGGCAATAGCAGCCCTCAAACACACAATTAATTTGTATGCAGGAAGATAAACTTTAATGCTATTAACATTTTCTGATGATGCTGTTTCTTTCTTCCTTATTTTAGTTTCCCTGTATGTGCCTCTCACTTGTATGCATTGTGGGTCTTCATATGTATTGTTTGTACTTGCACAAGTGTGTATTAAGTCTTGCATTGTTAGGTAATTATCGCATGTTTAACATTACACAATCACCCCTCACATCTTGCTACCTACATAAAAAACAACCCCTTGTAGGTAGGCACTTTTCATTAACGTTACAATCACCCCTCACATCTTGCTACCTACTTAATAAAAACAACCCCTTGTAGGTAGGCACTTTTCATTAACGTTACAATCACCCCTCACATCTTGCTACCTACTTAATAAAAACAACCCCTTGTAGGTAGGCACTTTTCATTAACGTTACTGTCACATGTGATGTCATCAGTAATGTCATCAATGACATTTGTCATGTCATCTTTGCTATCCTGGGTGTTAGTCTTATCAGTGCACAGTGGTGGCCGAGTTATGGTTGCTTAGCTTACTATAACTGGCGAATTTCAGAGGTTTTGCGGTTTTACTTGGAACCATAACGTCCCTTTAACAACGTTTATATATATATATATATATATATATATATATATATATATATAAACCAAGGTTTGCGGTTTCGGAGCACTGGAATAACCCATATCAGCCGCTGAAGGATGAATGGATAGATGAACCCACCAGGTTCGGACCCTTTGATTTGCGTGTTGCACAGAGATCGCAGATAGTAGATCGATAACCTGCTTAACTAGAAGTCCGAAATTCTACAGTTCTTTATCTCGGCATTGCTAGAGTGCTGAGGGATGCCTCAAACCCTCTGTGTAAATCCCGCGTGCGTGCGGAGCCACTCTGCCTCGTGGCCTCCCGGCTCTCGAGAGTCCACGCACCCCTCGTGACTGTGCATAGAAAGTATCCGGCAGCAGAAACTACCCGCCCCGTAGCACCTGCGGGAATAGAGGGCAGAGGGGCAATATGTGTATTGAAAATGCTACTGTACCAGCGTCAACTTTCAATTTCACAGTCTCTGTCGAGTTCAAAGGAAACGTATTGACCCTGCTTAGAAAATGGACTGACCCTGATCGATTGAAAACTGGCACTGAGAAGTGCGCATTTTATTATGGTTCCCGCTGTGGGCCATGTGTAGTAGACCCGCAGTAGGGTTGCTCGGTTCAGGCCGCTGAACGCTGGACGCTTCGGTCACTGGGGTATTCCAACATATGGTTCTGTCATGCTTATCCTAACCTGCTTCAACGACCACGTGCCGGTCATGCCACTTGTGACACTTTCTGCCAGCCCTGGCATTGTGCCAACAGACCTCCAGGGAAAGCGAAATGCAGAATGCAGAGGGCTGCTGGTCAAAAGGCCAGCAAAGGATGATGGTGTCACAAATGACGTGAAGCCAACTGGCATCAATGGCCAACCTGAGGCACAGGCCCAGGATACGGGATACACTAAGAAGAAGGGTATCCTATATGAACAGACCGAAAGCAGGGAGGTGGCTGAGTTGAGTAAAGTTGGAGTGGAGTGTGAAGAGGGAGAACAGGAGAGAATCACGAGGCTTGAGGCACGGGGAGTGGCTTTAATAAACTGCAAAAGTACTTGAGCTGGGAAGAGGGCAGGAGGCTTGTCTAAGCTCTCCCCAATTCTCTTTCTGGCTCTGTTAGCAGTGAACTTGCATGCATCATGCACACACGAAATCAAGGGAGACACAAAATGAGTTGGTCATTGACATAAAGGATGCCATAGCTTGTTTTGGCTTTTAATAGGGCTGCAACTGGTCCTTTATTGAATGTTAGTTGGAAAATCATGATTCATTTTTTTAAATTTGTATATGGCTACAAAGAACCTTTACACAAAGGAGAAAAGAAGAGAGAAAAAAAATGGTTCCCATTGCAGTTCAAGTTCATTACTTCCTAATCAATAAACATGTATAAACCTTAATAAACCTTAATATAAAGAGAGCAGACATATGTGATGTATTGCACAATCAGTGGTTAAAACTGTATAAAAAATAAAACACAATAAACATTGAATACAATTACTATCTTCAAATGACGGACAATTGACCCAACCTGAAATAAAGGAGAAGGGAAGGAAAAAGAGAGAAGATGAAGATGGGAGAGCGGACGGAGAGGGACAATGATCTAGCTTTAGACGATAATATTGATATTTTCAAGCACCTGTGTCACTTTTATCGCCAGGCCGGTCTCTTGGCCAGATATCAACCTCTCCCAAACGTTTCTGTTAGAATGCCATCATGTCTATCCACGAATCTTTAGAGGAGAGCCTGGTGCCCTCACATTTTAGTATTTAGTGTTCATTGTATTTATATTGCGCACCTAACCAAGAGGTAGCAAGGCGCGGAGGCAACAAGAGGATTGCAAAGCTTGGTTACATACAAAGGTACGCGGTCCGGCTGTGGTCACAGTGCTGGACGCGTAAAATGGAGACAATGCAGCCGAGGAGGCATAAATTACAGGGATAAACTATATAGGCAATATTATATACAAGGTGCAGGTTGTTTCATGACAGATATCTACGGCAAACAGATGACAACCGAAATGTGCATATTTTTCATGAATGTATGTATTTATTCCATCAGAAGATGCTTTAGTGTCTGCTTCTCAGGGTTCCCACATATCATACACAGTTTATGGGCAGCCTCACCTTCCCCCATTTCAAGAGAACCTCCCCTTCTGTAGTGGGCAAACTTGATTGTCTTGAACTCGCCCTAGGGCAGGGGTCAGCATTCTGCGGCTCTCCAGATGTCTTGGAGTATAATTCCCGTGATCCCTCATCATTGACTATGCTTGAAGGGCTGATGGGAGTTGTAGGCAAAAGCATCTGGAGAGCGAAAGGTTGCAGACCTCTGCCCCTGCGGTTTAGACCCTGGCAGCTCCAGCACGCCCTGCTGACTCAGTGAGGTCATCATTTGCCCACCGTCACCCCTCGCTTGCACTTGATAGCTCTCCGGCCTGGCCTCACTACTCTTGCGCTGTGCTGCCAGGGGAGCCATGGCCTTGACTTTTTGAACTTTGACCATGTGCCTCTTCTGCTATTTGCCCAAACTGGTGAATACCGCATTCATAGCAGATTCCAAAGATGGGGTGAGGGTAAAGCTTGCTCTACGTGTATGCCACTATCAGAGATGTAAGACTCAAGTGGCATGCAGGGAGGCCAGATAAGGGCTGATGAGCCGGGAAGCACCATGGCATATGCCCGCACACCAACTCATTGATGTCCACATTGCTGCATGCGCGCACGCGTCATTGCCTAAGCTCACCCGCTTTTGGACATGGCTACACTCCCCATCAGGCTACATGCTTGGGGGTATTGGTTTCTACAGAGGAATTTAAGCAATGCGGATGATACCGGGGGGAACAAGAGGCCAGGAAGAAGTGTGTTGTGTGTGGATTCCAAGAGACGCCATTAGCGTACAAAGCGGATGTTTTGGACTACAACTCCCATTATCCCTTACCAATGATTATGCTGGCTAGGATTGATGGAAGGTCGTGGTTCAAAACATCTGGAGAGCCAAGGGCTGTGGACCTTTGTGTTTCCAAAATGCTATACCCTTCGCTATACCCTTCGACTACAGCAGTAAGGAAGGGAGTGACGACATGGGAGGTACAGCTCCAGTCAGAACCTCCAGGATATTGTGGCATGAAATTAAACATTTTGCAGCATAAAAAGCACATTTTGCAGCACAAAATTGTATTTACTACAACATTTTTGCAGCACATATTTTATTGACTGGATGGTGCTACAGAACATTTTGGTAAGAGAGCCAGAGTGCTTGTAAGAGTCAGTTTGTGTGAGGCTGCAAGAGAGTCATGTTGTCATTATTTGCACCTTTGGTGCGCATGGAGAACCCCAGTCCTAAATTCTGTGCACAATCTCCATTTTGCCTTCCTGCACTCTGAATCAGACCATGGTGCATCCACTCTCCTTCTGGTTCGGAAATCCACTGTTTCAATTTGCCTTTGGCCAAGAGGCTTCACTATTTCCTGTATTAGGAGTTCAAAATTGTCAATTACTTTAAGGTCTTCCACATTGAGGTTGAGAATTGCTGATTTTGAAAGCTTGATATTTGGGCTATTTAAAACTGTTTCCATCCAACTCTTGGTTAAAGTTGATTTTGGTTTGAAATGATTCTCTACAGTCATTTCACCAGGCCAATCTACCAGGGTCTCCCACTTAACCATTAAAGGGTTATGGTCACTCAGATTTTGGGCCTGATTCATGGAAATGGGTGCAGAAATCCCACATTGTGCAGAGAAGGACACTGCGCAGAAAGAAAAATGCGCCCCTCGCATATTCATACAATTGACAGCGCAAAGTGACCGTATTCGCAAGTCGCCCCTGAAATGCCCCCGACACACCCACACGCAAAGCACGAACAGCTACCTTTGCGCGCTCCATGTGTGCGAATACACACACCCTTCAAACAGTGATTGGGTCCCCTGTAAACAGGCCTGCGACTCTGGGGACCCTGCGTGGGGTCCCCTGTGACTGTATCCGGCACCCCGACAACATGCATATAAAAAATCATAACTCAGCAATAACTTGGGAAATCTGCGTGCAAACCTACATAAAACGTGCTTAGGCGCAACCTTAAGTTGCATCAGAACCCCAATTCAGTACACGTACTCCGAAATATGACATGTGACCCCACCTGCACGCTGAAAATCCTACGCACAAGTGTACTAACGCCTGTCTTCGGGTGGCGGATCATATAAAGGACTTGCGTGGCCATTTACCAGTCAAGATGTTGCACCGTCAAATCCATGAATACGTCTCATGACGCGCAATAGTGGGCGTGCAAGGGACTGCCTGCAAGTTCTTCCCTCTTTTTGGTGTTCTGCCCCTTCCCAGCCCTCTGTGCAGGCAACGCCCATGCTCTGCTCAGTGTTGTGTGCAAGGCCCTCAACGGCTCGCACAGACGTGCCAAAATAGAGCGTACTCCACGCAAGTCCACGAAAAGTACCGCGCATTCGTTTCCATGAATCGATGAAGGCAGATTTGTGTGCAGTTGCGCACGCAAGTACCCTCTTTTCTGTGCAAATAATTCCATTAATTGGGCCCTTTGTGGGGTTTTTTTAAACAGCCTTTTTTTCTCTATTCTTAGGGATTTGAAAATCACTTTAAACTGTGGGGTATAAATAAACCTGACAGTCTTGCACCCCAGAGAGGGGGAGCATGTTGTGCTGTAGTCTGCTGCTAAATCTGGTGAATTGAAGGGGAGGTCTTCCAAGTGTTTGGGTAACTGACTAAGCCAGCAGGTGTCCCCGGTGGCAATATGGGGGATTCCCCTGGCCACCCTCCCTTGGTTCTCATTTTACAGCAGGGAACAGTCACAGGAGAAATCTACACAGACTACTCTCCCCATGTCAAAGAGCCTGACGGTCCCACAAGCCAGACACATAGTCCCAGAGAGAGAAAACACACATCAACTCTTCAATATTCAGCTTTGTACACTAAATACATTCAAAACCCATAGTTAATGTTGCCAAAGGTCCTATGATAGTGAATAACTCAATGAAAAAGCTCAGAGACATTCTTGCTGACACCCTCGTGTGATACAAAATGGCAATTTCTCTATTTTGCTGCAGCATCTTCACATGAAAATACTACCTTACTAATCAATTGTCTGCCGGCTGAGTGTTCCTTTCTAGGTGATATAAAGTTGCAATTTTATTGAGGACAAGCAGTCCTTTCAGCCTCATAGAAATTAGAGAGACTGTCAAATGATTTACCAGCTACAGGTGGACACGCTAAGGAAGCAAGGGCTCTACAGTAACACGAAGGAGGAAATGAGATCCAAGATGTCAGACAGGCCAGATAAAGGCTTGGTCCAGCCCTTAAAGACTTGATTAAGGTCAGCTAAGCTGATTAAGGGCAGCCAATTGCAGCCTCTCACCAATTTCAGGACACAGGGGCAGACCCTCACAAACAGCTCATCCGAGGAAGATCAATGTTATAAAGTATATTTGGATGTAGTAAAGCTGAGACTGGAGACACAGACCTGCTGTGGAGTCATTGTGTTTGATCCAGGCAGCCTTATTTACATAATTACAAATGTACATCATCCAGTTTCTCTTGAGGGTATTTACAGTAGACAGGAGACAAGACATAACTGTAGAGCAGAAAACTCACCGGCCATCCTTCACACTCCAGCTCAGGCCCCCAACTGACACTCACAGAACATTCACTCACAGATACACCCAACATTCTCCTGAACTGCATTCATGCATCAACATTCTGACATCAAGCACTCCAGGCCAGTGACATAAGTCAAGACTACATTATAACAATAAAACAGAGCCCTCTGAAAGCCCACAAGCTTAATCTGGCTTTGTGGGCGTTTGGAGAAAGGCGGTCAGAGAGCAGAGTTGGAGTTGCAGAAAAAGGAGTTTGGAGTAGATTGTTGAACACACAGAGCATATAGGGAAAGCTGCAGGAGAGGTTGTAGAGAAGAAGGGGAGGTGATTGGTTAAAGGAAGGAGAAGATGGGAGAGTACTGGGAAGTTGGTGAAAAAGAATTGGTGATTGGTGGAAAATGACAAGAGGTTAGTGGGAAAGAACAAAAGGTTGGCAGAGAAGATCAGGAGGTTGCTGGAACGAAACAGGAGGTTAGTGGAAACGATCAGGAGGTTGGGAGAGAAGATCAGGAAGTTGGTGGAAAAGATAAGGAGGTTGATAAAGGAGCCCATGATGTTGGTGGACATCAGGAGGAGTTAATAGGGGAGAGGAAACATCAGGAGGAGGTTGGTAATATGCTTCAGGAGAAGGACAGGAAATACCAAGAGGGTGTTGGTGAAGGAGAACAGGAGGTTGCTGGAAAAGAACAGGAGGTTGGTGGACTATATCAAGTGGTTGGTGGAAAAGATCAGTAGGTTGATAGAGGAGACCAGGAGGTTGTCAGACATGTGGTGGTAGAAGTGAGGGAATGTCAGGAGGACGTTGGTGAAGTGCATCAGGAGAAAGTTGGGAATCATCCCAGAGGAGGTTGGTGATGGAGAAAAGGAGGTTGGTGGGGAAAAGATGAGGCTGGTGGGGAAAACCAAGAGGTTGATGGATGATATCACGGTGAGGTCAATGGTCCTCAGGAGGAATGTTAGTGAGCAGAAGTTTGCATTGGACAGGGTTTGGAAAGCTCTTCAGATGTTGGTGAGGAGGGTTTAGAGAGAAGATTGGAAATGAGAGATGGAGCTAGAGGTGATCAGAGAAGGTAAATAGGTGAAGAAAGAATATCAGGTGGTGGTTAATGAAAAGGATGTCACATGATATCGGCAAGAGTGGCATGAGGTACGCAGCTAGATAGCCAGCATAGGAAGGGTTCAGTGGGCCTTGCCAGTCCAAGGCAGTGATTAAAGGTGGGAAGAGAAATTTGAAGGCAGGAGGGAGCATACTGGAGGATTCAGGAGTTGAAGAGGAGCCATAGACAAAGATTCGGGAAGGAAGAGATACATGGCTCTACTTACTCCACCACTAGCGAGACCTGGAGGCCCTCCATAATGACTCTACCTATCGCCATATGATAAACTCCTCTCAACAGCAAACTGTGTGATACGACTGAAGGTTAGTACAGCAAGAGAGAAATGCAATTTTGAAGAAGGAATCTGGAACCTTGAGAAACACAACAGTTACTTGATGAGAAGAGATTTCAGTAACTTCCAAAAAACTCAGCAGGCGGTTGGTTAGAAGAAGAGTCAGGGAACCCTAGAAACCCGCAACAATTAGGGACTCAGGCCCCCTTTTGGGAGAGGTCTAAGAGAAAGGAGTAAAAGATAAAACCCAAGAAATGCTTAGTCTTGGATGCCAAACACCCACAACTTCAAATTATTTTACTTCCTTGTTCATTATTTAAACCGGCTTACATCAGTATCCCAAAACAGTTAACCATATCTGCTATCTTGGCATACTTCTTAATTCCTGTTGGCCTAGGACAGTGTGTAAACTGAGGGAGTTAAGTGTGGGTTGTAGGACGTCAGGCATTGGTTTACTTCTTGGGAAGGTTCGGATGGACATATTGTTTAAGTTTAGGGGACAAACATAAGGTAGGGTAGCAAGATGCTGGATATTGATCAGGTTTTTTGGGGGGTGGAGAGGGGCAAACTCGAGGGAGGTGAGAAAAGGTGGCGGGAGGTCAGGAAGCTTTTGTTGTTGGAGTTGAGGGTTCGGTGGGGAAGGTGACCGACCAAGTTGTGCATATTTCTCTTACACTTCCCTCTCTTATCTCTTCATTGCTTGCCATAGGTGGAAAGGGCAAGAGTGTGGTGAGGGTGGGGGGGGGCGCTGTGCGCTTGACAGAGCATGGCTGCCTAAAAAGGAGCTCCATGCTGGGCGACGACATCCATCCTGATATATGCCTATGTACGATTGATTTCTGAAAAAGAAGACTGGGAGCCCCTTCCAGCAGACCTTCCACCACTGCCACCTGAATATTGGCCCGGTATTCAAGACCGTCTCAGAGATATTTTGACCTTCTTGCAGGCCGGGAGGCTGCGTCACCCAGATCTGCCCGTGGCGTCCAGCTGGGCCTGCCTTCCTTGCTCGGAATTGCTGAGGCTGTGCAGCCTGTTGTGGGGGAGGGGCGAGCATCTGCAGCCCTACGGCCACTGGTGCCACAGAGGACAAACACTCGCCACTCATCCCAAGGGGCCACTGTCATCCTGTTCCCTGGTACCCAACACTCCTGGCTGGGATCTCCTCCCCGAGACTACCGCTGCCACAGTGGCCCTGTGTGCCTTGCCCTGGGCTGGAGCCCATGCTGCCCTTGCCTGATTGACGATGGGCCGCTGAAGATCTCCTTCCATCTACAACCGGGCGAACAAGCTCCCCTGGGGGCTACACACTCTGCACGTCGAGGGACTCAGCCCCGCTGGGCACGCTGTGACCCTGGCCTACCTGGGCACTGAGGACGACGGCTCCCTTAGCCCACAGTGAGTTCTGGCACCGGTGCTGCTTCTCCCGGTAGTGGCACCGGATCACCCCCTGCGCAAGAACCATTGCTGGGGTCTGCTGGGCCTTCCTGCAACTGTCTGCTCCTGGTTTCCTGGCACCGCGGCTGCTGGCTCCTCTTCCTCTCCCTGCGGCGCAACCGTATCCCTCACCGTACGGCTCCAACGGACATCGGATGAGGCACGCTCCCTTGCCTGGCAGCTGCCGAAGTCTTGAGGTTGAGAGACCTCCACTCTTCACCCGATACGTCGGGAGACACAATACACTCAGACATTGCAGGTCCTTATTGGCCTTATCAGCGTAGCCAATTCTACTGCTATCTACGCTGCATTGTTCTGCTCAATCCCAGCTTCTTAATTGGGGACACAGACACACAAACTGCGTAGAACTTGTGGATGTATGATTTGAATTCTGTGTCCCCTTTCAGGTTTACTGTGATCCCGGCCTGGGCAGATGGGCTGAGCCCCCACCTACATTGTTTAAGCTCTACCACCTGCTTCCCCGTGCTACCCTGGCTGCCACACCACCATCGCTCCGCTATACCTTAATCCACTGCATGCCTGGCTGAATCCACAAATACACTGGTTGCACTGCCATCACCTTCACGTCCAGAGACGGTATACAAGCCTGATTGTCTCTACCCTGCCATCTGTGAGGACTGCACTTGATCTTGCACTTTCCCACTATGCGCCTAGACGGGCCAGGCACCACAACATCTACTCCTCGGCCGGAGCCCCTGTGTCAGGCCCCTCACCTGGGATCGGCTAACTAATCTTCCAGAATCCTTACATTAGTCCCATGAGGTCGCTCTGATGCGCACAACTGCCCCAAGGCCGGTCCCGCTACTCAAGATCAGCCTAGTACTCAGCAATACACTTTGACCCTGGGGATCACCACCTATTAGCCCCGGATCACGTGAATGAATTGGTGCTGCAACCTGAGAGGGAAGCCCACCCCATACACTTGCCCTGGGTGCCCCGGTGCAGAACGCTCACTCTCTGTAGACCCAGACGGAACCATGACCAAGGGGGTGGGCAAGAAACAGAGCACCATAAAACTGATGGCTGGGTTATGGAGGTCAAGTCCAGGGTGGGTACTGCAGAGGACGACATAGCGTCCCTCTGCACCAAGGTCGCCACTTTGTCCAGACAGGTCTCTGAGGTTGCTAAGAAAAATGAGGATCTCGAATCTCGCTTGAGACGCAATAACCTCTGCATTATTGGCATTCCTGAGGACAGGATTGAGGGCCCCATGGAGGACAAAAATTGAACACACCTTGCTCCAACTGCTGGACTCTCCTAAATTGTCCCCGCAATTCGCTATAGAGCGGGCCCATCGTGCCCTTACAGCAAAACCCAAACCTGGTGCACCCCCGCTCCTCATCATTACAAGAGTTCTGAACTACCTCGACCGGGATAAACTAGTTCGGGCAGTGAGAGCCAAGGGGGAACTCCTTCTGGGTTCAGCCAGAATCCATCTATACCCTGATTTCTCGATCTCCGTCCAACAGGAGTGCAAAACCCTTATGGCAGCCAAGAGGAGACTGTGTGAATTGGGAGTTAAATACACTATGCTCTACCCAGCTAAGCTCCGGATTGAACACTCAAACCAGGTGTTTTTCTTTACTATCCCAGAAGAAGCTTCTAAATTTATAGACAAACACTTCCCCCGATGATCATACCTATTCCTGTGGCAGGGATGACACCATAATTTGCATTGTGTAATATGCGTCTCAATCTGGAGCTCCCGACAACTCTTTTGTGGTGAAATCTCTGTTCTTATCACTAAGTTGGATGAGTATTTTGCCCATTCAGGGTTCAATCCTAATGTTTACTTTGTACCTCCAGTCTTGATCACTAGTTGCATTGGTACCATGTTAATCCGTATTATGTCCCCAGCAAGGTAGCAATGCCACCCAACTGGCACACAATCCCCCAGGCGATGACGCCACCGTTCTTGGGTTTGTTCTTGTTTTGGTTGTTAGAAGTTGGGTTTTTACTCCTCTAATTGGGAGAGGGCTGTGGGTGGGGAGGGGTGGGGGGCAGTTATAACATAAAATGCTTGACATGCAGGGTGGGGTGGGAGGGTGGGCTCATATTATGGTGTACCCATTTCATTAATAGACGTCTGTCCCGATACCTACTATTTTCCATGACTCTCGGTTTCCCTGATGGCTGATCATGATATAGTCTGCATGAACTGGAATGTGAGAGGGCTCGGAAACTAAAAGAAGATGCAGAATTGGCAGTTATATGTGGAACGCCACAGGGTCAAAATCCTTTTTTTACAGGAGACACACGCTAGATCTGAGGGGTGCATCAGGTTTGCCAAGAACTGGGGTCCCCAGAGGTAACACACAAGTTATTCCACCCAGAATAGGGGTGTCATGATTATGATTCATAGGAGCATTAAGTTCCAACACATCATGTCTCACATAGACCCCTTGGGATGTTATGTCCTGCTTTATGGTAGACTGCAGAACAAAGAGGTTGTTCTTCTCAATGTGTATGGGCTCAACACTGATGATCCTGAATTTTACACACACCTGGTTTCCCTACTTGCTGGTTTCCCTCTTGTCCCGATCCCATGGTGTATGGATCTCAATACGATCCTCGATGTTGAATGGGATAGATCGGGATCCCGCCTCCGCAAACTTTCCAGTGAAGCTAAAGTGATTTTGAGCGCCCTACCCCAGCTATCACTATCGGACGCATGGAGACTCATACATCCCAACTCCTGTTTGTACTCATTTTATTCCTCGGTGCATGATTCGCATTCCAGGATAGGCAGGTGGCTCACTTCAGACATACTCATTAGGAACACCACACACATGTCAATCCTACCCCAGACATACTCGGACCACTCCCCGGTGATGATTTCCCTCGATTGGCACTCTGCCTGTGGTAAAACCTGTTCATGGAGGATGAAACTGCAGTCCTTATCGGACCTAGCATTCAACCTGGACCTGCAATCAGCTATAGATGATTATTTCATACTCAATACCGGGTAGGTCCGCATGCAGGCTACCCTCTGGGAATCTTTTAAGGCTAACATCAGGGGCATTGCCATCTCCAAAGAAGCTGGGATCCTTGGGGTGATTCGGAGATTCGGAGAGACATATCGAAGAGCGAAACGGTACTCTCCTCCCTTGAGCCCCAATATGCTCAGGCACACTCCACTGAAGTCCTTTCCAATATTGGTATAGAATTAGACACATTCCGTATGCACGCTGAGCGCGAGAGGAAATTCATAGACACTCCTGGTCTCACTAGGAGGTATGGAAAAGGTGAGCGGCCTGGCCGTGTTTTAGCCAGACTGCTCCGCCAGGAAACCGGCTCCCCAATTATCCCAGCTTTAGAGCAATCTGATGGATCTTTAGCCCTCCTCCCACAGGACATCAATGCTGAGTTTTTGGCCTTTTATGAATCCTTATACTCCAATGAAGATGTCTCTCCTACTCCTGAAGTGAACGCTTTCTTAGATAGCCTTCCCCTATCCGTCCTTTCCAACGAAACTCATAACGATCTTGACACACCATTTACGGCTGAGGAAATATCCAAAGCTATCGATTCCCTGGCTTCGGGTAAGGCCCCTGGTTCTGACAGTCTCCCGATAGAATTTTATAAGCAATTTAAATTGTGGCTAGTCCCCAAACTTCTGACACTCTGGGAGGAGTCCCGTGAGGCGGGTGTACTACCACTCTCCCTCCACAAGGCCATTATAAAGGTCCTATTCAAACCGGGCAAAACCCTACCATGTGTGGATCATATCGCCCTCTTTCCCTCATTAACTGTGACATTAAGATTTATGCTAAGTTGTTAGCCCTGCGTTTTACCCCCTACATGTACCACGTTATTCATCCAGATCAGTCGGGATTCATCCCGGGTAGATCCACGTGTCTCAACTTACGACGACTATTCAACATCATTAGCAGAATTGACCCCAACACTCAGGCAGTAGTGGTGGCCCTTGACATGCAAAAAGCTTTTGATTCTGTTTCATGGGATTATCTCTGGCGGCTGCTTGCTAAATGTAACTTCGGACCCCATTTTTTGTCATAGGTTAAATTATTATACTCAGATCCGATAGCCAGGGTCCGTACTGAGGACAGATGTTCACTACCCTTCCACATCGCCAGAGGTACGAGACAGGGGTGCCCTTTCTCCCCCTTGATCTTCGCCATAGCCATTGAGCCTCTAGCGGATAGGAAATGACAGGTTCACTTGCACCGGGGTGTGTGATTACTGGGTACACCGGATATGGTTTCCTTATACGCAGATAACTCCTTACTATTTATTCGCTCACCGGAACACAACCGCGCCCCAATCCTTGAGGATATTGTCCACTTCGGACGGATATCTGGACTCAAGGTAAACTGCTCCAAATCCACACTTTTTCTTCTTACCAACGTTACCCGTCCACCACCCGACCTCATGGGGTTCGCCTGGGCACAATCTGAACTCACCTACTTTGGGGCAGTCGTTGCCCGGCAATTGGAATTAGTATTCGAGTTCAACTTTCGAAACTATTTGACTACACTCACTAAGATATGTTCGGGGTGCTAAACTTCCAATCTCTCTAGCCGACAGGGTTGGTGTCTTAAAAATGATTGTACTTCCTCAACTCCTTTACCACTTCCTCAACCTTTCCCAATTTTTCCAATTTCTAAACCGCATTATTAACGCGTTCCTATGGCACTCCGGCGCGGTTCGCCTCAAACTAGGCACACTAGCTATCCCAATGGATAGTGGCGACTTTGGCGCTCCCAACTTTGAGAAATACTGGCTGGTCGCCTAGGTCCAATTCACATCACACTGGTTTAATACTATGAATACTCCTCCACATGTCAGGCTAGAACAACGGGCGGTTGGTGGGTGGGACATTTGCTCCCTAGTTCTCTCCCCCTAGAGTCTTGGCTGCAGTCCCTTGGGTCCGGTAGGCACCACGTTCCTAGCTCTATCTAAAATTTGGGGACTGCCTAACGTGTCTCGTCCCTTTCATCGCTATCTACCTCTTTGGAATTTCCTCTTGGGGGCCCCCTCCTTTCCACCTCCTATAGTGCACCTTTGGGCAGAGTCAGGGTTCGAATCCATCCGCAATGTTTATGATCAAGACAACTTCTTGAAGTGGGCTGACTTACCTGAGGCCGTGTGACTGAGGTCACCTATCTGGCTTCAATACTCAAGCCTCCGTCGGTTCCTTAAGAGGAGCTACCCGAGTTTCCCACCATACCCCCTGATGATCCTATTCTTGCCGAACTCATGAACACTAGTACCTCTAGGGGGAAGGTCTCCAGGCTTTATGCTCTACTACAATCCAAGTCCATTTCACCATTTGACAAACTCAAACGCTCTTGGGCAGAGGACCTGGAGATCGACATCACTGATCAATGCTGGAAACGTATGTGTGCTTGCACCCACAAAGTGTCATTCAATTCTTACTTCAAACTTATTATACTCAAAATCTTACACAGATCCACTACACTCCAATCAGGTTGCACCGCATATCACCAGATAATACCCCCATGTGCCCCAGGTGCGGCTTCGAGGAGACGACTTATATACCATATGCTCTGGTCCTGCCCGTCGCTTGTCCAATTTTGGGGGGAGATCACCTCCACGATGTCTAACATCCTGGATCACGATATCACCCCGCCTCCACTAGGATGTCTATTCCATGACTTCCCCGGCCTCGGTCGAGAGTCCAGGAGATTGGCGGGACTCTGCATGCTTCTCGCAACTCGTTGTATCCTACTATGCTGGCACAGGCCCCGGGTCCCCACGCATTCACAGTGGCTTGCTGCCGTGACCTGGGCCTCAGACACTGAGGAGGCTTGGGTGACTCAGCTACCCCCAATGTACAAACTCCAAAATGTCTGGTCCCTGTTCAGCTCTTACCTCACCTCTATATCCAGCAGTGATGTCGATGGGTCATCAGGGTCTCCTTCTCCCATCAACAGCTCCACCTGAATTATGCACTGATTGCTGTTTTATGCTCATTGTGTGACCAGGCGCAATGTCTATTTTACATGATCGTCGTTGCTGTACACCAAATGTTTGTATTATTACGGTGATTGCCGGGTGCGGCCTCGTGATTGCCCTTCTTTGTAATGTCAAGCACTATAAAGAAAAAAAGAAAAAAAAAGAAAGGGCAAGAGTGGGCTATACACAACATAACATTGTAGATGAGCCACCATGTGGCATAGACGACCCAAACCGTTTTCTGGTCACTCTCTTGTATTTCTGGTTCCATCAGTGGAGTAGGTCCTTATTGCTGATAGTCACCCATCTACAACGTATGAGTAAGGAAAAGTGGTTAACCCAAATGTGATCGGCATTCGTAAATCAAAGGATGACTGCCTTTGTTTCAGTACTCGGATAACTGCAGGCCCCTCACCAAGCAAGAAGTTATAGTTGTCAGGCAGATTTAATGCGACGATTAATGCTGCCTCAGAAGAGCTATCATGGTGCTACTCCCCCTTACCTCCAGGTTACCAAATGAAGGGGATTTAAAAGGTTTTAGAAGCGAATGAGTGCACCATGTTGCCCGTCTATTGGTGGTATCCAAGGCAGACACTTAGAATTGCCTTACAGTGACAGCAGCCCTGCTATTGTTGCAATCTCTGTTCACTTTTATGACAGAGAATGGAAAGGCAATGACAGATCACCATTAGAGAGCAGCATCTGAGATATCAGTATTTCTAGTGGGTAAACAATGATATACCATGGCCACAAGAGGGCAGCATATGCTAATACCACTAGTGGGTTGGACATAACATTCCCCTACCACTAGACAGCAACACCAGGGAAGTTACTATCATAGGGATGGCAAATGCAATTTACCGCTACCACTAAAAGGCAACACGTGACGTGCCTCCTGCTCTAGTGACTTTGTCCTCCACACTAGCAGGCACATATCATATATGCCTACCAACATGTAGTAGTAGTGCACACAACAAACAACTTGAGGCCATTTCTTTCCAACTTGTTACCACTAGAAGTAGTAATTGGCATAGGCCTACTGGTGGAAGGAAGACCATGCTATGCATCCAGCACTAGGTGGTAGCACGTGACAGATCCCTGCCACGGTAGTGCACATTAAGGCCTATTACCCCTGCTAGGTTACTACGTATAGCAAATCTCCACCACCACCATAGAAAGCTGATCATAACCTAATTCCCTCACTAGTTGGGTAACATTAATATGGCACTGCCATTGTACAGGTGATCATTATAGATCTGCTAATGGCCTAAACATGTTATATGCCTATGCCTACTTCTAGTAATCGAGGGTGAGGAGGTTGAGATCCCTGTATCATGGCCTACGGCGGTGACATTTCGATTGTACATTCCAAATTTAAATGTATCCTTTAGATGGCAAACTATGGATCTGATTTTTAGGTCTGACAAAATTCTCCCCCATTCAAGTTGTGAGGTTGGAAATGTCCTAATATCTACTATGTACAAATTGAAGAGGGTTCTACTTTTGGTCGCCTTTAGACTTGTCACAGGCCAACCAGATGCTTTGGTCCATTATCTGGATATGGAATTATGCATGGGTAAGAAAAAGGACACTTTCAAAGTGCTACCCGAATTGTCACAAGGCCAATATAACCGCCCTTTGTTGTATTCTTATTATTTCCCATGACCCTCGCACACATCTTGTCTTGTGGCGCCTGGAAACACCTGTGTATAGGTGCCTTACACATGTCCAATAAAATAAAATAAAATAATCTCTGCAAATTCCAGAGCTTTACTTGTCCCAAACTCAATGGTGGACTGTCCCCTTCCTGACTATGGAGTCTGTAAAACCACATTGAAAAATGCTGAATCTGTACGGAATATAGGATTTTATGTTGCCCAGGCATTCTCCCTCCGCTTAGGAGACTTGGAGCAGAGACTACCCGACAGTGATATATCAATGACCCGGGCCAAAATGAGAGTATAACCGGCTTCATGATCTCACAACTCCATATCGCCTCCTAGAGCTTACATGACGGTTGACTGAAAACGCCAAGAGACAAACGTCTCTGTTCTGTTGGAGTTGTAATGAGCCTCTAATCGGCATATATTTTTTGCTAAACAAAGGAATTAAGAAGTCAATGGGCCTCATTACGAGTGTGGCGGGCCGGAAATAAGGGTGCTGGTAAGCTTACCGGCACCCCTATTTCTGGCCCGCCAAACTACAAGTCTGCCACAGGGCCGACGCTCCCGGCAAGTCTGACCTGGCTGGGTGCAATGGCCATGGTAGGTGGAGTTATCACGGAAGCATTGGCACCGTTAGCAATGGTGCCAGTGCTTCCGTGTCCCCGTCCCCATGGAGTCTGATGGGACTGCACGGGAATGGGGATTTACCAAATCCAACGCCTGACTTCCCGCAACTTGAAATATCCTGGTGGCACCGGGAAGTCAGGTGATGGAAACAGTTTTTCGGGGTTACCGCCGACCTCGTAATGAGCCCCAATGTATTAATCCTTTGTTTTTTGGGCAGCCTATTAGACATGTAAGAGGCAAGTTCCATGTCCTTTTGAAGGGCAGATTTAATAAGGTCTTTAACAACAAGGGGCCTCATTACAAGTTTGGCAGTAGCCTTGCAGGCTGCCACCAAACTTGCAAATTTTTCCGGCCCCTGGCAATGGGGAAATTCAGGGTCATTACAATTTTGGCGGACCCTGTAATTCCCCAATGCCAGGGGCGGAAACTTTTACTACCCATTCCCATTGAGCCCATTGGGCTCAATGGGAATGGGTAGTCCGGTAGCACCAGCAGTGTCCGCTCGCGGGTGTCGGGACGCCCGTCAGGTCAGACCTGGTGGGAGGGTAAGGCACCCAGGAGCAGAACTTGTAGTTTGCCGGTCCGGTAACAACGGTACCGGCAACCTTATTGATACCATTGTTACCGGACCAGCAAACTTCTAATGAGGCCCAAGGACTTTGCTTCTAGAATAGATCTGCCATAGTAATTCTGAACCCTGATAACTCAGATGTAAGCAATCTTCTTTGCAGTATGATGTTTTAGATCCATTGAATGCACCGCATGCTCTGCTAAGGAAGGAGTGTAAATAGCCCTTGGATTCATGACTAGATCTGTTACACAGAATAACAGTACAGTCTGCACTGGTAATCCAGCGGGCTGAATACCCCAGAACCCTCCGAACACTCCGCCATTAAGACTGAACTATTTCACCTACCATGTAGGTTAATGAAGTGACTACTTATGGTATAGTGTCTGGATTTCGAATTCCCCATTCCATTTGATACCTAAAGAATGTTCAGGTGGCAATTGAGACGCTGTGTGCTGGGGCTTTTGCCTTTTATTGATGTTGGATTGTGATGCAGATCGCATAGGTTAGAATGAAGGGCCATGCATGAATGGATTCAGTGTGCATTATTGGGTGATGAGCATAGATGTGCCCTATAAGTGGGCGCATGCGTACGAGAGTAGCATCTCATTCCCGACGCATGCGCCCCCTTACATATCTATACAGCTCCATCGGGAAACACTGCAGCCGTAACCCGACGGAGCAGCAAAATGCCGAACTAACATGTACATATCTCTTGGGACCCCGTCTCTAGTGGCAGTAAGTACCTCACTATCTGCCCCCCAGCCTTCCACCAGAGGCTCAAACACCCCTGGAGTGGATCTTGTATACTATCCTGACAGGGAGTGCTCTCTCTTTCTTTTCCACTCCCCCTCTCTCAGATCTCCATCCAGCACGTCTCTACCTGCTTGCCACAAACCCACCATCGGGGATTCAGAAGAGCTCACCTCTCTCCATGACCTACTTCATTTTAGGACACCGAGGTATATTACCATTGTTTTTTAACCAGATTGTTGCTTCCAATGCCTTGCAACCATTGAAATCCATGGGTTCACGACTTTGATTGTGCACTGTTATTTCTTTTTGACATGTTTTAGTGACACTATTTGATCGCTGGGTGATGATCTAACTGCAGCATTTCATCTATTATGGGCTCCACATTCTCCCATTCCAAATCTACAATCCAGAATAGGAAATTAATCTGTTGCCATTACCGTAAAGGTCAGTACCAGATTGGAACTGTGCTTTTTTAGTAAATTAGTCTTTAACTTATTGTTTTAGTCTGTGTACATATTGCTGTGATACTCAAATAAGTTAGTCACTCACAATAGTTTTTATGAATTAGTCTCTCACGGTCCCCTCTGCTTTTTGCAGGGGAATAAGTGCCTTGGCTGCAGAAGAAGGCTTTTCTACACTATATGCCGAAACGTCCATGAACCTCAGCGCAACCTTGCAGGTGCCCCTTGGGGTTTTCCCCCCTTTCGGGGTTTGATTCAATGTCCAGACGTCGACCTTTTACAAGGTCACTCTGTAGCCTGGCTGAAAATTGACTTTTGGTAAAAAAGAGACCTCCTGAAGGTCGTACCACCTAGATGGAACACATTGAATAGATTTCCACCTAAGGAAGACACGAGAACATCTCTCTACATTTGGAGCTCCCGTATGTCAAATCCGCATGAAGTAATGCACTTGGTTTTGTTTGGAAACTCCATGTTCACATGTGAAAGTAATGAACACTTTTGTGACTACATTGACATTTGTATGTTTCTCAAATTATGTGTTAAGCTGCAAAGGCATGAAGCAATGCCTATGTTGAGTATTGTTATGAGGGTTAGCATGAAGTAAATGTCTGATGTTCATTAGCTTTGCCTCACATATTATCTGTAAAATGTCCAGATTCAGCAGATGATATGTACTGCACTCTGTGAATTTCAAGTTGTGCTTTTTCTCACATGTTGCAAAGTGCATATATTTTAAAACGTGAACATGTTTAAAAAAAAGTGGGTCAGTTATTAGTAATAAACTGAGCACCAACCTTTTTGAGTTTTCCACTGCATTTTTTGTACACAGCTAGGCAGTGGAGGCCAGCTAATGATATGTTGGTAGACAGCCTTACAAGAAGTAATAACTGCATTTGAATGAAGTGGAAAGGAATAGAAATTGTATAGGCAGGACCCCCTTCTTTGTTTATAGCCTATACATGGGACAGAGCATTTGCGCTCCACAGTTTATGTTATGTTATTTGGCATTTACATAGCGCTCTATATATCATTGGTATGACCTCCAAGCGATGGTAGGTTGAACGCCCTCGGGGACCGTAGACCAGGTCAGTAGAGAGAGTAGGGTGTCATAGGGTGCTTGGGTGCACCAGTTCCGTGTGCAGCTGATGTAATTGCCTGCTATGGATTATGATCCCCCATATACGACGAATAGAACTATGAAGGGATCACTAACAGAACTATGGCACGAGCTATGGCTTAATTATTGCACCCAGGGTCATATGTTGTTTAATTTCAGTAGGATTGTCCTGGGTGTATATAGTCACCAGGTTCTGTTTAGAGCCAGGCTATTATTCAAGTCTATGCAAAAAGGACAAGCATACTCATCCTTAGCACTTAAGGGGTTAAATGGCCATCCAATTGTATGAAGTATGGCGTTTTCACATATACATGAAACAAGTATTGATTTTTTTTGTATATGTACACCTTCTATTGTAGTAGAGACCACAACATATCCCTACTTAGAGAGAAATGACCATTGCAAGGCATCACCATTAGAAGGGTGAACATGGCATGTTAGTACATGTATGGGGCAACGCATCACATATGATCCAGAAGCCCGAGAGCTCCACTACATGGATAATAGCATGAATGCTGAAAGACAACGCAATACAGAGCATCAAGACTTGTGGCACAATCAGAGCATCGCCACTGCAGGGCAGAATATGCAGTCTTCACCACTAAACAGGAGTCAGTAGCATCATCACCGGAGGACATCCTATCCCAGAGCACTGTCACTACAATGCAGACTCGCCCCGTGCAAGGGTGGATAGCTGCATGAGTAAAGCGCTGGTCTCTGACATGAAGGCAGCTTGCTCCTCGCAAGTTCAAATCCAGTGGTAGCACCAACCTAGCCTTTCATCCTCCCTAGATCACTAAATCAAATACCATTTACAGTGCATTCATTGTAACACCTGTTACTACAGCACTTGGAAGTGGGAGGAACCTAGCATGAAGCACTGTACAAGAACACCACATGAGTATAGAATCGTGACTGTAGGGCAGAGTGTAGAATACGCCCAGAGGAGAGATCCTATCATCGCCTCTTGATGGCTCAAGGTATCTACTGCACTGCAGCTAAAAGCCAGAATATAGCATTCACCTGGACTTGGGGGAAGAGTGTAGCATCATCACGAGAGGCCAGGGGTCACAACATGAATATGTTTCCATCAACGTTTGCAACAAGGCCTCATTTTATTAGAGGAATTTCATTGTCAACAATTGTGAAATATATCTGAGATATTGAGAGTCATTGCAAGCTTATAGTTGTAGATGGAAGCCAATCAAGCATTTGGTCTCTTAAATATCCTTTCATTAAACAATTTTTTAAAGAGAGGTGGTGGAGGAGAATATGGCTACTGAGCACTAAACGTATCGCCCACTTTCTATTTTTTCCAATTTTAAATGTTTTTTTAAATGCAAAGAACAAAGCAATTATACCTATCAAAATCACACAGGTTATCGCTCAGATTATACAGTATGTAATGTAGATATTGCTATGGCCATTTCACGAAGAAACATGTTTTTGTCATATGTGTGTAGCTCTTGCCTTCAACTGATCAGAACATCCTACCACAAACGATACTCACGAGTTTGCTATTCTGTGGTTCTTAAAATTACACCTGATTGACAACCTGGCCTCATGGCATACACTCTGGGTGGTTTGACTTGGAGGTTCTCTCCACAACAGTTGCCCACCACACAACCCTTCTTACTCCACGCATTCCACGTATACATACATTTGCCTTTATTTGCACTCTCCTAAACGTACACCTAGAAAGTTCACATGTAACTTAAGTGTGTTCACAAAAGGGCAGGGGTCAATTCCTAAAAAAAAAGAAGTGGGGAGACTCATTAACAAACACAATTGGAAGTGACGTCACCAGAAATGAGCATATCAAGGTGAAATATGCACAATTCTTTGAAATGACTTTGCATATCCACCCAAACAAATTTCACATGACGAATGGCATTTGTCTTTCATAAAATCAACACACTCACACAAAACCAAGTGCGGATATGTTCTTCTAATAGTGTTTTAAAAACGCTTAAAGCTGTGCACGTTTTAAACTCCAAGAACCAATGCAAATGTTTTCCCTGGAACATGCACTACCGAAATGGGACATGCAATCTTTAGTTGTTTCTTATTTTTCATCAGGTTATATAGTGCAGTGGTGAAGTGTCCGCCCTGCAAACGTTAAGACTGTGGTTGGAGCCCAGAGGTTGGTGTTAATTCATAAATTTAAAGAAGACACGTCCACCCTCTGAATAAAGTGGGTGGACTCCCACCCTAGACTTCAGCCCTGCAAAAGTATCTGAGACAACTTTGGTCTCTGTGAATGCACGCTAAGTGACGTGTGTGAGCCTGTCACTATGTCTTACACTTTGACACACCAAGAATTATTTTTTATTGTATATGGTTTACAAAAAAAACCTTTACAACATTGAATAATAAGAAAACGAAAAATAGAAAACATTATTGCACAATATTACACAATATCACACAATCTAAGACGTACAAAAATCAAAAGACCATTGAATACATCTCAGTTCATCACATAAAAAGCATTACAAGATTGATAAAACTAATATTTCACCTATTTTACATTTCTTGTTTGTGAGCAAATACATACTCTATATTATTTACAATAAAATAAGACTTAATTGTGAAATGTCCTGTTCATTGTATAAATCCATTGACTTAACAAATGACGCAATCGCTATGCCCTCAGTTGTATTCTGAATATTGATACAACGGGACCATATACAGTCATCATCCTTATTAACTCCCCATTCAGCAAACCTGGCAATATGGGCCGACCTTTCGCTACAAAGTGCAGGACAAGCTAATAGTAGGTGCCTCGCTGTTTCAATTTCTGCCTCCCTCTTACAAAATTGGCAGATGGAATCTTCTAGACTAATCAGTTTCCTGTGTAGTAGCACTTCAGGAGTATTCAAAATATGCCAATGTAATTTGAATAGATTTGTCTGATAATATTGATTCAGGAACTGTAAAAGAATGGGCAAGATAACCCCACGTCCCTTATGATCCCACTGTAAATGACTCAAGGAGGGATATGAGTGATATGATATGATAGGTTATTTATAACGTGCTTAATACCAAGAGGTTTCTAAGCGCGGACGCGGGGATCGAACCTGTGGTGCTCTGTGCCTTCTTGCTTCCAAGGTGAGCACATTGCCCCTGAGCTATCCACCCGAGACCAAACTGTGGGTGTAACCCGGTCTTTCTCATATAGCGCTCTTTTAACCCTTTTGGGGTTAGTTACCAGAGTATCTCTATCCATGTGGAGAACTCTCTGGGTGTGATTTTAGTCAAAAACATGTTAGAATATTGTGCTAATCCAGACATGTCCAACAATTTACCCAGCTCTACATAGAGCGTATTCGGCAGTGGGGCAGTCATACTAGGAGAAAGGGATAGCAGTCTCCATGTCACCCAGGCCTCCAAGGATACTATTCCCAGTTCAAATCTAATAGCCGCTGCCAGAATGGAATTTGGTAACTTTAGCATCTGTACAGGCCTTGATCTAACATTTCCCAGAATTTCACCAACTCATAATAATGTAATTCCATCCCATAGATGAGTTTCGACACAGCCTTGCCTTAATAAAAGCAGACCGATCATTTAATTGGAAACCACTAATTTGCTCATCTGATTGGACAGAACTGTTGCTTTCTGTCTGAGGAAGGTGCAAATTGCAATCCCTGTAGGCAGAGCCAGGAGAGGGGACCCCAAATAAAGCACACTAGATGTGTTATCAATCGAAACCCCTTGCATAATCCAACTCTGCCTTTTCCAATTCCACCCCCTCGACAGCACCACGACACGTGTTTTCCTATGGTTGACAATTAGACCATTTTCCTCTAGGTATTTTGCAAATGTATTCATTAAACGCTGAAGGCCCACTTTGGTGCTGTCAAGAAGTAGGAAATCATCAGCATATGCCAGCCAGGGAATACATAACTCGCCCAGTTTCAGGGTGACCATACCTGCCTCAAACAGACAATCCCCAATATCCGACACATGTAGATTAAAGAGCCAGGGGGGCAAGGGCACACTCCTGTCTCAAACCAACCCAGGTTTGGATCCTGCAAGACATATTCCCTGCAAGGTTAAGTTTAACACGTATCCCTGCTTAATCATAAAGAGGCATGAATAGCCGCAGCAGACCCACCGGCAACCCCCACTTAGCCAACTTTTATCCAAGTCGGCTCCGAATAACGTGGTCAAAAGCCGTTGAGAGGTCGATTGAGGCCACATAAATATCTCCACCATGCTTTCCCCATGTTGATTCCTGTAACGCCTTCATAACAAGACCATTCACCTAGTGGAGTGACCCATCAGAAATGTATTAAGTCGTTGTCTTGTGGTCAACAATATAGAGGAAAATATTTTACAGTCTGCGTCTATTAAGGCAATTGGGTGATAATATTTTTGCCTGATCTCTTTCGCCACATTTAAATACGGGAACCACAGAAGTTGTTTGCCAAGAGATTGGGATGACATGAGCCCAGGCATTCGGATGAGCCTTAAAGGTGTTATTGGTCAAACCATTCGGACCCACCACCTGGGAGGTTTTTGATCTTTTGATAAGCCCCAACACCACCTCTTAGTCAATAATTCGCTGCAACTCCGCGCCATGATAGGGAAGCAAGCAGTTGCTTTCCTCATATGGACTCCCCGGGTTAGCCTCGTTAAAGATCAGTAAAGAATTCAAGTCATTGGATCTCGGAAACCGCATTCAATTGACAAACAATAGTTGCAAGGTCTTGGCGATTAATCAGCTCCCAGAATGCCCTTAAATCTCTTTTTACTAGGGTACACAGCATCGTTTCTGCATCATTTTGCAACACCACTGCTTTTCTGGACCTACAATAATTGTTATACCTTTGTTTAACAAGTCTGATTCTATAATTTTTTTGTCCTTGGTCCCAATTAGAACAGCGAATCGACCTCAGGGATTGATGCATAGAGGCTTTCTCACAGCTAGCTGATTAATGAAAATATGCCTATTTCTGCGACATGACATACCAGACCTCATTTTAAGGGTTAGAACTAGTCCTGTAAATCAGACAGCACAGAAATGTATCAAACCTAGTGAAATTAAATGTAAAGAGTTTCCATTCATAAGGGAGTCTAGTTCTGTATTTAGGATCGCGATATTCAGAGCGGTCCATCTAATCGCTTTACCCTGTCCCGCTGTTCTAAGTTTAAGTACCCTTTGACCGACTTATTCACCAATATATCAAAGGCCACTCCAGGACACTATGGTCACTTCATACATTGGGAAATATCTTAATACCTGAACTCAAATCAAAGGAAAGGGCATTATCTATCTCCTCTTTTTCCAGGTTGGTATCGGTGTATCAGAAGCATCCAGTCCCCCATTCGAACAGAAGACCCATAGACTCAAGCGATTTTCGCTGATCATACCAGGTAGGGTCTCCCATGGTTCATTATTCTCATTCAAGAGGCAACAGTCTGAATTAAGATCTCCTGCCAACATGACCCTGCCATTTAGGGCAGCCCACTGCCAGTGCCGGATTAAATTGGTAATTGTTTCCAAAAAGTAATTTAAATCAGCCACCCCTTATGTCAATAGACATTTACCAAAAAAATGTCCAAGTCCACCACCCAGGACGATACTTTCACTGCCATAATCCCCAATCGGAGACCAGGCACAGGACTAGATATAAAACCTAGTGTTTCCTTGATTGCAATCATCAAACCCCCCGAAAGACTTCCAACCTTGTTTTGCTTGGCAAGTTGAGAAAACACCTCATAGCCATCTATAGAGAAAATGGCCACAAGCCAAGTTTCTTGCAAAAATATACAATTACTCTCTGTCAGCATGTTTGTGGTTTCAGGGTTGGTTGACAAGTGGGTGTTCCCCGTCGTATTCCATGAGAGCAATTTCAAATATATATCCTCCTCAATCAGCCCTTTAATATCAATATTTACTGGGGAGGGATCAGTTCCATAAAGCAGCTTTAACTTGTGCCCAATCTTCATTTTGTCTACTAAAGCCTCTGTACTATTGCCTCGCTTGCCTCAGACTTGTCTATCTGGTTGGAATACAACCTTATAATTCCCACCATAATTGTAGTTGCACTTATAAGGATTTTGGTCTCCCTCCAGTAATTTCATCTCAAAACCAAGTTTACCTAAATTGTCGGTTTCAGCAATAACCAAATTCAAAACAAGTTGGGAATTGAAGTGAATATTACTTTGCTCCCATTGCTCTCCATCCGGAAATTGTATCCTATTTAGATCACAAAAGATAAAAGGCTTAGGCTCAGAATTTCCGCCAAGATTTTCAGTACATTTCCCTGGTTTAACCACACTGATGTGTTAGGGCCCCAGAGGCTCGTCATCTGTATTATTTTTGTAGCCTGCAATTCATTGGTATGATTAACATTCTTATCATCAAATACCTTCTGCCCTAAATACTATCATGTGCAAGTTGACCGAGCCCCTCACTTCCTTTGTCTCCCATCAGGATAATCTGGACTCTGACTGACCCCGGACCCTGGGGTTTCCTATCTAGATGACCAAAGGGATCATTTGTACAGACAAAGTCCAACGGGTCCTGTGTGGGATTAGGGACATACATTTTACTTAAGAATTTGTCCTGCTCTGAACACTTCACATACATTTTACCAGTTGCACCCAAAGTACGGCCAACAGGATGAGAAACCTCACCCGTCGCTGGCCCTGGCAGACTATGAGACCAATTCGGGAAATAGAGTTTCCCAAACAATAACTTGTCATTCTTACACTCTGGGACAACCACTTCTGTCAAATCTATAACCTTCTTCAAAGGATCCGGCTTACCTATTATTTTTTTTAAACAGATGCTTGATTCTCACCACTTTCCAGAACACCTAAGATGATTCCATGTCCAGCTCCCATTCCATCATTTGATTCCACTAATGGTCTCGCCAAAGAATCAGTTTGAATCCCAATCTTAGCCCTAGTGCATTATGTCACCTGGGATCATTATTATCTTGAAGGTTATGATCACTGATAGAAGCAGCAGACTGCCTCTCCCCAAGGCAGAAGACTTCTGCTACCACCTCTGTTATTCTCTCGCTGACATTTTCCTCCAAAACAGGTGTCATCACACTATGAGCACCATTACTTCTTTGACCTCTCCCAACCATTGACCTCTGGTATTGTGAGATTGTGGAGGTACTTACGAGAGGAGATGTTACGTTTTCTGATGTTTTTTGCATTTGTTTTTATTTCTTGGCCTTATATTCCTTTTTGTTTGTGTTATACCTATCCTCTCCCTAGGGTGCCTCATCTGTGGTTAAATCTATAATCTCAGATTCAACATTAAAAACAACTCAGTCGCATATACTCTCACAGTTTCGAGAGCAGCCCACCTTGGACTGCCCAACCTCAATTTCTGCATTACATTTTTCGGCATCTTCCAGGACACACCCCTGTCCAGGGGTCATCCACAGCAGCAAGTGGCGTTTATTTCACAGCTGACACACAAGTCTTTTCCATTCCTTCTACTCTTTTACCAAGAATTCTTAGACAAACTTCCGGGAATGCCCACTTTTGCTGGGCTTACACTGTAAGCCCCATCAAAAGATGTTTTCTTTTGTGTGAATTGTAAGCATTTTTGTGAATAGGCATAACATATGTTGGTGTAACTCAGTATATTTTCATATTTTCATGGCATAAACATTTTGAAATAAACTCTTATGGCCAACGATTTGCCTGTAAAAAATAAATAGGATGAAGCCTCATCGGATTAATGAGTGGCTTTCAACGATCATAACAATCATGATATTTTGCAACAGTTTTTGAAGAATGGCATGGATTCAGTTTAAAATTGCTCCCCACAGCCATCAATTTGAGAGTTTCTTTTAGGGGCTAACTTATATGCAGTCTATTGTTATTCTCCAAGGTGCCGCTGATGACTACTTCAATGTTTTAAAAATAAAATGAAGCATGATACCATGACTTTTAGTCAAATTCTCAATCAGGTAATTATGATGCCAAGTGAAAACTTTGCTGACCAAGTCAACATCTGGATGGGTCATTTTACTTTGCATTTTTGCAAAACGTTAGATTTTTATTGTGATATGCATCTGTCTCCAGAAGGGGACTGGCCTGGAGTGAGCTCAGGATATTTACCAACAGGCCGGTGACTCTCAGAGACTAGGAGGGTCTTGGCACATATAGGCATAACAAAAGAGCCCATAATGTGCCATGCTGAGATGGAGATGACATATTACATTAAGGGAGAGATGAGAAATATTTTGTGGCAGAGATGAAGGCAAATATGGGTACAGCAGATTGTAATAGAATTGTAATATACTATGTACAGAGATGGTGCTGGAATACACTATGGATATCTTTAGCTCTGACATAGAGATGGATCATAACATTAGACTTTTAGGTAGGGTAAACCATAAAGAAATGTAGAGAGGCAGATGTACACGTCATCTATAGTGCCCGCCCCATAACTCGGTCATATTGGAAGAACAACAAGAAGACACTGTACATGACAATACCACATTGAAGATATGAGAGACTTTATGCACTCAGACAACTGTATCAAATGTGCCCTCCAACTGATGTGGTAGAAGGATGTCTGCAGACACCATTGAACTTGAGTTATAAGTGAAATCTGATGAGTGTAAAGTGACGTCATAAAAAGAAGACACACGGACGCACTGAAACGATATGCAAATATTTAAAGAATGAAGATGTGACTGAAGTAACAGAGTGAACATTTATGCAAATACGAAGAAATCATATACACTGAGAAGATAAATGAGAAAAGACACAGTAGATGTATATACGCAGAAACGCAAGGTAGATGAGATATATAGAAGCTTGCTGCAGTAGAAAATATAACACGGATATAGCAGCCAGGATGAGAAATAGGACGTTGACTCTGTATAAATAGTAAGCAAGAAGCATGAAGGAGAGAGACCAAGGCTGCAGAGCTGACAGTCGCTGGAATGCAGCTCTGTGCAAGAACAAAGAATATTTGTTTGTCTTAGGATCAAGGATGCCGGTGCAAGAAGCAATTGCAAGGCATGAAAGGAGTCAAAGAGGATACACTACATACTCACAACATATTTCCCTTAGATTAAGCAAAGGAGTGAATATTTGCAAGAACCAAATATTGAACAATCAAAGAGGCAAAACGCATATGCAAAATGGAGCAACCAATTCTCCAGAGGCCAAGAGGAGTAACAACACCCAATATATTTGAATTAAATAGCACTAAATAGAAGGTCAGAATGGACACATTCATGGTCTTATCACACTTGGTGCAAGACCAGGAAACAAGCCCTATTCATAAAGCTGCAGGTGAAGATAGCAATGTACCTTCACTCCCTTTAAAGTTCTGAGGAAGAGAACAGTCAGCAAGGTCAACTGATTGGCAAGGGCCTGGTCACTAGATTTCTGCTTACCGGAATGCTAGCTAAAAAGTCAAGATGGCTTGTGTTGTTTTTTGGAGGCACTGGCTTGTGGGACGTCCAGGGTGCTCTGGGCAGTGCAGGCAGGAGACCCAGTCTCCTTACCCAGTGAGCGGTTGCAACCGCAGGCAGGGTTAGGGACCAGTTCTCCCACACCACGCGCTCACCTCCCAGAGTTGACGAGGTGTGAAGGCAGTGGAAACCACTGTACCGGGAGGCGGTAGGCCTCAATTATAAGGTGACAGTAGGGAGCCACCCCTATGACAATAGAGGCAAATACGCTGGGCAAGGAAGAAAAGGAGCGAGATAAGGCAGGAAAAGGAAGGGGAAGGAAAAGAGGATCAAGGAACCAAAAGGGGGCCACCCCTAAGGCAGAGCAAGGAAAGGGAGCAAGGGTAGAGAACAAGACAAATGCTGCAATAACATGAGCATTAAGACGCACCATTCCACAAGTCCGCTGGCCTTATATGGTGGAATCTTAATGGTTCTGGCATGGGCCATTGCCCAGGAGACTGCAATCTGGCATGTCACGTGATCCAAGATCACAAGATAGCGCAGTGATGTAGGCGCATTGCCCGTCATGACCCGAGGATGTCCCAGATGATTGCAGTGCCTCCCGCAGCCTTCACGGGAACAGGTAAGCGTAGAGCAGTCACCAGCACCAACATGGATACAGCCACCAACCAACCGTGGTCGAGCGGTGATGCTGTGTGGTAAGCAAGCAACCATTGGACGTGACACTGAAGAGAGATGCCAGGCTAATTGGTCAAGTGGGCAGTTGTCTGACATTGTTCACTGCACCTGGTTTTAATTTTGCTTATGTGTTTCTAACGAGCCAAATGTCCAAGGTTGGCAGAGAATGCCGACCAATCATGAGGGCCTATGTAATGATGGATTCATCGTGGCAGAGGCCAATCCTCTGCTGTTATTCTGATATTATCTGTATTATACTCAGTTACATGTAGTTCAAAGCATGCTTCCTTGAGAAGGGTCAGCCAATGATGTTACTAACACCTAAGTAAGCTATAGGTGTATATGTTCCCTTAACCAATCCCTCCGTTCGATAGGTTTTAATTGTTTGCCTTGTAGAATGACATCATAGCTGACGTGCATTGAGGTATAAAGACTTTTGTGTAATTGAAATGCTTCGAGAGTCTGTGAACTACAATCTGTTTGTTCACCAAGTTTCCCATCATGATTGAGCTGATAATGAAGTAGTATTTTGCCATATTCTTTCAGTCTCTCTGGTCATTTGGGCCTGAGATCATTTATTGGTAATCTCATTTGGCACTTGGAATGCTCTAGGTGCTACTGCACATTTTGCTAGCGGTGCGGATGGTTCAGATCCAGACTCTTGGGATTCTTGACACCTTCCACCATTAGCTGGAAGACCGATGATTTTCCTGTGGAGAGCGGGAGAAAGACACATGTAAGACGAGACAGTCTGCAGGTGCCTCTTTGAAAAAATTGCTGTCCAGTCCCCATGGACGCCCCGCGGACCAAAGTCGAAGTGGTCAATTTGGGAAGAGTCGATACCCAAGGGCTCGAACTAATCAATGGACATAAGTAGATACATCGAAAGAGGAAAATAAAAGGGGAGGGTTCATATTGCATATATATATAATACAGGAACGAAACAGGATTTGATTAAGGAGAGATACCTCGTTTCCTATTCTCAAGGAGAAAAGAAGGGACTGCATCAAACAACAATTCTTTAAAGGATTCCCGTGGCAAGGCCAAGGAAGGATGCGTGACGCACTCCAAAATGGAGTAAAATAGAAATTAGATTTTTTTTACTAGCAACAGTAAAGAAGACGATTTTAGAAATTGTAGTGCACATTGGTTTGGGGTGGTGAAAAATATTAGTGTAAAAAGTTGATGCATTTTGCATTAGATTGTGATAACATTGGTTGTAGTCTAAAACTATAAAACAATAGTAAATAATTTGACTAGTTATTAGACTCTAAAAAACAAGCAATTGGTGCCAATCATAGTAGAGTAGCAGTTGAGAGAAATAGAATAAAATACAATTCTTAAATTGTAAAAAATAAAAGCAGGATATTAAGAAATGGTGGAATCATGAACAAAGGAACAAAGATTATATTATTTTCTAGGCTTGGAAATTGTTTGGTGGATATTTTGGGATAATGGGCAGAGATTGATGGTGCTGGCCCGAATTGATTGCTGTGCGATGAATAATTAAAGAAATAATAGAATACAAAAACGGTAAGTATTGACAGTTAAAAATGACTTGACATTATGGGGGACACTCTCCTATTATACTTGTGCAAACATTACTCAGATACACTCCCAAGATTAGGAAATACCATGCCGAATGAGTAAAAGGCACAGCTGACAAAATGTTAATGCCTTGGCCTCAAGAAGCTTCGCTATCAAGGACAGTATTGCAACACATGACAACATACTTACATTCTGCATATACAGGGAAGAAGTTACAGAAAAGGTTAGAACTATGGAAAATTTATCAGAGTGAGAAAAAAGACCCACCTGAAAAGGAGTGGATGCTTAATAAGCATAAAAGCATAAAGGGGAGGATGTAACGGCCTTGGCTCCTCTTTCACATCATAAAAATGATACTACAACTGAGGACAAACAGGGATTTTGTCCCCCCAAAGGAGTTAAAAGCAGCAACAGGGTATGGTAATCCGACATACAAGCCCTTGCAAATAGTAGTGAGGACGATATAGAATAAAGCAAGATTAAAGTATGTAAATATATGTCAGCACCTGATGAACATAAAGAGCATGATGAAAGAAGGGATGGATAAGAGACTAAAATAAGAGATCAAAACCAATGCAGTGACAATAGTACAGAATGAGTGAATGGGTGGACAGATATTTCTCAAATTAGACGGAAATGGTATTGATGGTGTTACAGAAAGTGAAGAAAGAGAGGAACGGGAAAGGAAGGGAAAGGAACGAGAAAAGGCATACAAAGAGGAGCAATAACAATAGAGGAAGCAAAAGGAAGAATGAAGAAATATGAAGAAATAGAAATGTAGAGATTGAAATAATGTAGGTTGCAAAGAAGGCAGTAGGAAGAAGACAAAAGGGAGATGAGAAGAAGGGAAAAAATTTGAAGAAGTAGGAGACAAAGGGATGACGAAATAGATCACATTGTTGTTAGATATATAATAGCAATCGAAGCAACAGAACAATGGGAAGAAGAAGAGAGAGGGTCACAAAAGCCCTGCAAAGAGCTGCAAGGGATACCCGAGAATACAGACATGGGCTGATGAGCATGAGGCAGAAGACATAGGGAAAAGGATTGAGGATTTATATAGGAAAATGAGGGAGAAAGATGGTTACAAGGCCAAAGGGAGCATCAAAGGATCTCCACTGAAAGAACCAGGAGAAAGATTGGATGACACAATGATGGACGAGCATAGAACGTTGTCCATACACAGACTAGATCTTGATGACAAGGAAAGGGATAATAGCCATACCAGCTGGGGTATAATGATGTCAGACGAAGAAAGGGAAGACAATGAAAGAGTGCAAAAAGAAGGTGCATGTGGTTGTTCACTAGATTCAAATATAGAAAGAGGGGTAAGGTGGTCAGATTGAGAAGACCCAAAAGAAAAAACACCAGAACAGACACCATATTCCGAATGACCACAAGTAGGTTCACGCAGTGCAGGTGATATATCTCCACCTTATGTAAGTAGATTAAGGTAATTGCTAGGACGAAAAAGAACGGGTGAAACTAAGCTCACCTGGAAGACAAGAAGTGTAGGTGGGTATGATTGTTGACCAGGATTTACACAATTCCCTTTATTAGAGAAAGGTGGAGGACAACCACAATAAATGCTATGGCCAGAAATGGACAAAGATAATATGAAATGTAAATTACCTAGTTTGACTACAGGTGCAGGAAAATGTATGTATCAGTCTGAAATAATGACTTTGGGAATGACGTTAGCAATGGGTGACATAAAAAGCCTACTAGCAGCTATTTATGGGGAGAGAGCTGATGCCATTTGGAGACGAGCAGGATATGCGAGTGTGACAGCGCAAAATATGACACATGACAGAGTGCAATTGTAGAGCAGACATATGAAGGGCACTTAGAGTATAATATCCAGACACATCAGACATGGGTGTGATTATGACAAGGGGAATGGTTGAGGACGAAGATCCTGTTGCTTTCATTCAGGAGATTCAAGAACGCTGGCATCTTGAGATGAGGGAACAGTCGGATAAAACAGTAGCATTATACTATCATATTTTATGTCAAGGACTGCCTGAGCCAGAGCAGCGGCAGATGAAGAAACAGGTAGGGATGGAAGCAAAGCCATGCCCAGAAATCCAGTTGACTATCGTACATCATTGTCGATTATTACAAGATAAGAATAAGAAAAAAGCTGAGAATAGAAAGCAGGAGGAAGAAAAGTTAATTCAGAAATGTTGTTCATAATTAGCCATAGAAGGAGCATTACTGACAAGTGGTGAAGGTGTGGCCACACAAGAGTTACAGCCAGCGCAGCCAAGCAATGTAGGGTACCCTATAGATCAAGGTGGGTAAAATGTTTGACCATGAGGTAGAGGGAATGGACCTAGAGCAGCAGTATTCAAACTGTGGGGCGTGACCCTAAGGGGGCCGTGGCCTCATGTCCAGGGGGTCACACAGCCACAGTCTGAAGAAACAAAACATTAAAAAAAAAGAATGTTTGGAACCTAGACACCTTAGCATCATGTCTCCTACTTTTCCTGAGAAAAGCCCCACCGTTTACACATGCCTCCTTTACATGGCTCCAGCAGTGTCACTGCACGATGAACTGGAAGCGCACAGTTGCACCAGCCAGCGAGATGTGTTTATTACCGCAATTCACTTAGTCACACTTGCTTGACAAATGTAGGGATAGTGAGGAAACTCATATCAGAACCCATTATTGTTGCCAGCAGAGGGAAAATAAATGAGCAGGCAGACAAATGTAAGGTGTTGGCTTTGTTCTGTTAATGCTGCTTTGTGAAGCAAAATGTATTTGAAAAGGACTAGGCAGCATGACTTTGTGCCTCAGAATTCTATATTAAACAAAAATTACATGCCCTGAAGATGGTTTGGCATTTCCTGACGCCTTAATACTGGTAACCAGAAAACATGCATCTGAACATTCAGGGAACTGGGCTGGCACAACATCCTTTCAAGCCCACAAAAGTAACAATTATTGTCAAAGCCAATGTCTCGAACCTTTGTCTTTTGATGGATTTATCCTCTACTATTTAATTGGCTCCTAGAGCTTCAAAAGGAACATTTCTACAGAGCTGTTTGTAATATTTGCATCCAGGTAACACCCTGGCTGCCATTCCATTGCCTCTGCCTGTTTTAGTCCCAAAGCAGACAACCCTTTAATGATATCATGTGCTGCAGATGTTTTGTTGTGTCTATTAGTTGGCACCGAAGCACCCTTTGTAAGCCAAAACTAGTGGGATAGGTTAGGAGGGAGATGTGAGACAAGATATACAGCTTGTGGGTGTTATGAATGATATTTGATTAAATAACTGCCTTGTACTGCAGACAGAAAGGCAAATCAATCCACATGGACATCCCCCCACTATCTGCCCCACCCTGCCCTAAACATACCTCCCAGGGATCTCTTTGAGTAGACTCTATCAAGCAGTAAAATCAAATGGTGTGCGGTACAGGGCATGCACTGTAATTTACAAGCAGTATTCTCAGAGTTACTGGCCTATTTGCAGTTTTCAGGGACTTTGGTGGGAGCAGGGTGGGGAGAGCCTGGGGTCTATGATGGGGTGGAGTGAGCCCAGGGACTGGGCTAGGAGTAGGATAAGGGAGGCCCCCCAGCACCAATTGCAAACTGTTTGGCTTTTTACCCAATTCATTTTTAAAAGTGTGCTATAAAATGCAGCATTTGAACCCATTAATTTTTTTAAAGTACCACAGTGAGAACCCCACCAAACCCCTCTTCATTGGTTTGGGCTCCCTCACTATGCTTGGTCACTATGGCATATCTAGGGAAATATTTATGCCCCTCCACTTAAAATATTCACCACCCGCCACTGGCCCTGGGACTGTGGTGGGAGTATGGTAGGGTAGCCCAGGAACTGTGGTGGGAGCCTGAATCGGGGGAGACATGGGATTGTGGTGGGAGTAGGGTAGGGAGAGCCCAAGTTCTCTGGTGGGTTGGGGTGGGAAGAGCCCAAGGAGTAGGATGAGGGAGTACAGAGACTGTGATGGGAGCAGGTGAGGGAGCCCACATACTATAATCGGATCAGGGTGTGGTGACGGTGCACAATAGTTCATAGCCATTTGGACTTACTACCCAGAGAGTGACTTGATGTGTTCAGTATTATCAGTGGCACCAGGCCCCCAAGAGGAGCCAAGGGTCAAGGTATCAATAGGAGGTCAGAAATGTTCGCTTCTTGTAGACACTGGAGCGAGTCATTCCTGTATTCGAGAGGGAAAGAACCCAATGTCTGGCATTGCCAAGAATGCGCACGGATTCTCTGGGTCTATGAGTTCAGTTCCTTTTACTGACAAATTACCAATTTTATAGGAGATCATGATGTGTCTATGCCACTATTGTATTCTCGGCAGACACCAGTTAACAAATTAGGATGTGCCCTGATGACAAAACTTAACATGATGATATATTTTACTGACAAATGCATAGTGTGTTCCGCTACAGGGATACATTATATGAATGTAAGAGAGTTCATATTAACCTTTACAGGCCAAAGGGCACTACGAGGAGTTCCTTTAGGCCCAGAAGTATTTTTGTATGGAATAAATATTTTGTTTATATGGCTTCCTGGATTGATAGGTAAACTATTAAGAATGCCTGACAAATTTTTGTTTTGGCCAGAAAAGTCTGTGGACGTTGAGGAAAGACAGATTATCCCAATAGAATTGGTGGAAGTGATAGTGAGAGAGGAAAGGCTGATTATTCATGGGACAAATGTTGAGGGAAGAGCATGGAGAACAGTAATAGCCCTTCAGGAAGGATACAGACTAACAGACTTGACAGATGAGGAGCTGTTTAGAGATAAGAATTTAGATGATGAGTTAGTATTTTTCATAAGCCTCACTTATTGGATTAAAATTGAGAATAGATAAATACCACAGAGAATGGCATTGGTAAAAAAGAAACCACAATTTTTCCAGGAAGATTTAGAAAAGGTGCCAAGAATCCTATGGACCAACAGTCCATATGATGGGGTCTATTGAGTGGAGCGGAGGCAGTTACAATTAAGCTCAAGCCTGGAGCAATTTTGCCATGAGCAAAGCAGTATCCCGTGTCCAGAGAAGCAGATGAAGGTATATTTGAAACCATTTCCGCTTTAGTACAGTAGGGAATATTGGTGCTTTCTTCCCATGTAACACAGCTGTGTACCCGGTGAAGAAATCAACAGGATGGGGTCTTGAAGCTTTATTCAGGATCTACATCCCCTAAAAAAAATGTTGAAGTACAGTTTTCTCTGGTTCCAAATCCAGCTATGATATTATATAGCATCCCAGCCAAAGCCAAATATTTTACAGTTATAGACTTCAAAATTCCTTTTTTTCAATTCCCCTTCATTAGGAGTCCCAAGATTTGACCTTATTTCGTATAGAAATCAGCAATGGAAACATACAAGATTAGCTCAGGGGTACTGTGAGTCCCCATCTATCATTAATAGGGTCTTTCAGATGGACCTACGTAAAATACAACCTGAGAGCACAATAATTCGGTACGTAGATGATGAATTAGTGTGCAGCAAGACAGAAGAAAAATGCAGAAAAGATTTGGCTCAACTAATGACCATACTAGTAGAGAACGGATATAAGGTAGACAGAGAAAAATTATAATATTGCCAGGAAGAGGTCTTGTACATAGGACAGCTAATCTCTCAAGAAGGGAGAAAAGTGACACCAGAGAGAGTAGAAGCAATCATGAAAACTCCAAAACCTGAGAGAGTAAGGGAAATGCAACAATTTATTTTTTGGCATATGTATTTATTTTGGGGAATGGGTTTTAAAAGGACTCAGGGAAGCACAGATAGGTAAACGGGAGATAATATGAATAAATGAGATGACTGAAGGATTGGAAGAATTTGTATTTATTTATTTTGAAAAGGGTGATTTATACAGCCCCTGTGTTAGGAATTCCAGACTATAACAAAGAGTTTTACCTATTCTCACATTCAAATGGAGAAGTAATGACAACAGTTCTCACGCAGAAGACAACATTAGGACATGCACATAAACCATTAGCCTACTATAGTGGGATTTTAGACCCATTAATGAAAGGATATTATCCTTCCAAAAAAAGTGTAAGCTGCTGCTGCTTTCGGGTTTGAAAAAGCTGCAAGTATTACAATGGGGTGCTCAATGACCTTATCCATCAAGCATTCCTTATTCACCATTTTAGAGAAACCCAAAAGTTCATTGACTACACAAAGAGCATCAGGAACTGAAGTGATTATTTCGAACCCAGCAATCACAACTGTTAGATGTAGAGTAGTGAACCCAGTTACATTCATAGCATAACCAGTAGGGAAGGAGGGTTATGTACATGACTGCATGATATATACTGAGTTTTATGATGAAATTCCCCATGTTTGAGAAAGTGCTCTTGGAGTGGGGAAAATTCTATTTATTGAGGGTTCTTCAAAAATTGACCAAATGACTGGAGAGAAACATACTGGATCTGCAGTGGTGAAGCTAAAAATAAAAAAGAATGGTGAATTTGAAGTAGTGACAAGTGCAAGACAGCCCTCACATTGTTCAGCACAGGCTGAAGAATTAGTGGCGCTTATCGCCACACTTCAGAGGTATGATGAGGAGGAAGTGACAGTGTACTTTAACTCCTCCTATGTGATGTCAACCATACATGCAGGATTGTCACGCTGGAAAAGGAGGGGTTTCCTTCATACAGGTGGCACACCATTGCAACATGCATCTCTATTGGATAAACTCATTAAGGTACTAAAGTACTCATTGGCTATCACTGCGGAGAAGTGCGCAGCCCATACTATGAGAGCAGAGATGATTTCTCGCGGTAATGAAGCCGCGGATGTGGAATCTAAAAGAGCCGCATATTTTCAAAATATTTCTGATTTTGAAGTAGAAAGTGTTAAGCAAATGTCAGAGTGATGTATGATGGTGAAGGGAGGTTTTAACATGTTATCCATTATACAGTTAATTAGGGTCAAGCACCACAAGAACAGCAGGATTTATGGAAGAGACATGGACATTCTTTTTCACCCACTGATGCTATATGGAGACAAGATAGTACTGGAAAGCCAGTTATGCCTTTAGCATTATTCAAAGTGGCACTGGAGCATCTGAACTACCCTGAACACACAACTAAAGAGAGTCTTGCTGCCATGATCACAGAGGAGTGGTTTTCACCAAATGTTTAGAGCATGTGGCATAGTTTATTGTGAACTGCATTATCTGCCAGATGTGCACAGCAGGGCATTCTTTACAAACAGTGAGAGGAGCAATCCCTAGACCCAATGGTTCTTTTCATCATCTATATATAGATTATGTGGATATGTTGCAAACATGCAATGGCTCCAGATACGTGAGTGTTAGCATATCCCTTTTGCAGATGGATTGAGGCAGGTCCATGTATGCACCCAGATGCCACATATCCTGCCAAGTGTCTTGTATGTGAGGGTGTGTGCGAAGCCCTGCATTCTGATAATGGGTCGCATTTTGAAGACAAAATGTTTGAACAGATCACTCTTTTATTGGGCATAAAGCACATGTTTTCATCTGCATATCATCCACAAGCAAATGACATTTGTGAAAGGCTAGATGGACTCCTTAAAGAAAATGTAGCTAAGATCAAAATTACTTTGAAAAAGGGATGACTATATTGCCTGCCCCTTGCATTATTTGCACTGTGAAGCCAGTCTGGCTCAGATCAACACCTGATTCCTCATGAGTTGTTGGCTGGACCAACTGCATGACAGTATCCCTTGCTTCTACCACTCAAATAGAAACTGATACCCATAGTGTAGCAAAAACATTAGGGGATGAGATCCATGATTATTTGACAAATATGACCTCTGGTGTTTCTTTTATTTCTCAACAGATCAGAAATCAGAGGGAAGGGTTGAAGAAAATTGAAGAAGACAGCCAAACAGTTGATCCCAGAGACTTGCTGAAGCAAGCAAGTATGTGCTCTGTTGGCCAAGTGCTTATAAAGAGTTTTGTCAGCACTTGGAATAAGCCACGTTTTGAAGGACTATACCTAGTAGAGGGGGTCACGCCCACCACAATGAAGATCGAAGGAAGAAGAGCTTGGTTACAACTGAATGCCATAGAGATTTACAAAGGAGAGACCCTTACCCCTCCTGCACCTGTTGACAGTGAAGCAAGAGAAGAAGTTCTGCAAATGCAGATGAGATCGGTTACCAAGAGCCAAAACAAAGAATAGATGAAGTAAAAACACTTTGAACTATTGACTGTTGACTATTCCCAAGTTTAAAGGGAAACAAAATAACTATGCAACTATCAACTGAACAATTCAAGTGAGGCTAAACAGACAAAGCCTTGAAGATAAAACACAAACATTGCACATGACACTTTATGTTGCCTATAATGTTGCACACATTTCTGCATGCTGTTTTTGTATATATACTTATCTGGCTCTATTCAAACGACACGTTGATATTGTCACATTTTTGGGAAATCCTAAAAACAGTCCTTTCATTTTCAGATAATTATTGCAATAATATTACAATTTCTATTATAAAAGAGTGTGCTTATTATAATGAATAACAAGAATTGCACGTTGAAAAAAGAGGATGAGGCTTTTCTTCCTTATTATTATAGCATTTCTTCAAATAATGTTCAATAATACAGATGAAGTGTCTAGCCACACAACATTTATTTCTATCCCTAACAAAAGCACAAGTGATATTTTCAAGCAAATTATCTGACTTCAGAGAGATGCTGACGAAGATCATGAGTATATAAATAACTAACTTGATAATTCCACCTATTTAAGGAATAACATGTGGTTTCTGCTCATGAAGGAGGTGCAGAGGAGAAGAACATCAGATGAGAGCTTCTATGTGTTCTCTCTCATCCCTCATGCCGTGAGCACAGCCAGACCATTTATCGCAAGAGAAATACCTATACATGATGCAAAGTGTTTCAGCGGGATGCACAACAAGAGAAAAATTTGAAGGAAGATGGGCAACCCTATAATGGATGTCAAAAAGACGTTCCCATATGAATGCAGAAAATGGAGAAGGACCCGGATTGGAAGAGCAGAATGCTCCTATATTCATTCAATGGTATGACTGGAAAGCAGCTAAGGACCTTTGAACAAAAGAGACTGGGTTGTGCAGTTACATGGGAAACACCAGGATTGCCAGGATGCTGGGAAAGATCTCAGCTATTGGTATTTGGATAAGTAGCCACCAGTTCAGGATGGGAAGAGGGAATGTTAGCATGCACTCACATATATTGATGACAGAACAAGTACAAATAGTGGAAATAGTGAATGATGAATGCCTGAAAGAATGGACCAAGTGTTTGAAATTATTAACATGGGTTGATAATTAAGCAGGACCTGTGTCCATACTGACCATGAAGAATACAACACTGTGTTTCCGAAACAAGGTTCTGACCAAAGTTGGAGAAAATACAGTATGCAAGCAAATAATTGATGTACCAGGCATTAATGGAGGAACTGCAATGCTAATTGAACACTATTGGGCCTGTGAATCCAAAGCCTATGTGCAACTACCTAAACACTTGGAAGGAATATGCTCTATAGTGATCATACATGTTCCTGCATTGGTGATTCCCCAAAGTGATCCCCCCATCGACAACTTTGTGAAGAAGGATGCACAACAAAGAAAGAGGAGGTCACTCAACCTCATCCGAGAGAATAAAGAGAACTATTTGTCAGCAAAATCAATAGAAGCTAGTCACAACATTCCTGATGAGCATAAATTGTTTAGCAGAATGGCAATCACATGTATAGCCTTAGTCATGCCAGGAATTCAGACTGCAGTGAATGTCAAGTGGTTGCAAATAACCAAGTTGGAGCTGCTACAAACAATTAATATGTCAATAAAAGTATTTAATGTGATTAGAGAAGAATTCAGGGCCATCAGACTCATGACCCTCCAGAACAGGTATGTTCTGGGCTTAATTACAGCAATGGAAGGAGGAGTGTATGCCAAGAGTGGGTCTTCTGGCTGTACATACATACCTGCCAATGATGGGGAAAATGGAACCCTGACGGAAGCAATAACTATGCTGTCAACTATGCATACAAAAATGGTGAAAGAAGTAGATGTGACTGAAGATCAAGCCTGTTTCTCATTTCTGTTCTCGTGGGTTCCAACCTGGCTAGCGAATGCCTTTAAGCTGCTTGGAGCAATACTAGTGGTAGTATTGCTGGGATTCTGTCTTGTTAGAATAATTGTAGGACAGCGCATGAAGACAGCAAAGAAAGCTTTTGGGGGAAGATAATGATCAATGTAAATGCTGTGACTGACGAGCACACACAGACTGAAAGCACCAGCCACGCACACCTGAAAGGAAATACTTTGGCACCCCCAGGAACAATGTTTTTTTACCCAAAGGATCATAAGAACTATGTGGGATGTTGGGTGTTTGTCAACCAACTGGGGAGTGTTGCCATATGACCTGGAGTGTGGATGAGCACTTAAAGAATGCAAGTGTCTTGATGAGGGTGACAAAGATATGGATTCCCCAAAAAATAACACAGTGATAAAAAAGGTGAAGAAAATTGAGGAGGTGGTTGAAGAGGGGGGAATGTAGAGAGGTAGATGTACACATCACCTATAATGCCTGCCCCTCACCTCTGTCAAAATGGAAAAACAACAAGAAGACACTGTTCATGACACCAGGTATCATCCCAATACTGCATCGAAGATATGAGAGATGTTATGCGCACAGACAAACATTTTGAATGTACCCTCGAACTGACATGGAAGGAGGATGTCTGCAGACACAATTTAACATAGAAGAGTTATAAGTGAAATCTGATGAGTGTAAAGTGATATCATAAAGAAAAGACATAAGGATGCACTGAAATAATATGCAAATATTTAAAGAATGTAAATGTGACAGTAACAGAGTGAAAATGAATGCAAATGCAAAGAAATCATATACACCTAGAAGATAAGTGAGAAAAGACACAGTAGATGTATCTATGCAGAAACGCAAGGTAGATGAGATATATAGAAGCGTGCTGCAGTAGAAAATATAACACGGCTAAAGCAGCCATGATGAGAAATTGGACGTTGACTCTGTATAAATAGTAAGCAAGAAGCCTGAAGGAGAGAGGCCCAGGCTGCAAAGCCGACAGGTGCTGGAATACAGTGCTATGCAAGAACAACACATATTTGCTTGGCTTGGGTTCAAGGATGCTGCAGCAAGAAGCAATCACAAGGCACGAAAGGAGTCCAAGAGGATAAGCTACATACGCAGGAGATATTTCTCTTAGATTAAGCAAAGGAGTGAACATTTGCAAGTGCCAAACATTGAACAATCAAAGATGCAGAAAGCATATGCAAGGCGGAGCAACCAAGTCTCCAAAGGTCAAGAGGAGTAATTTATTTTATTTATTTTTTTATTTCATTTAGTTTATACAAACTTTTTGAAAATTTAAAAAAGAAAAGAAAAGACAAAGCAACTTGTCACCTTTTGCTTTGATTCTAACCTTTAAAATTACTCAATTTTTCATCTAAATCCTTTTTGTTACATCACTCGTCCTGTAACATATTATTCTACTCAATGTTAAGCTGGTCTATATCCCGTGTGTCCTTCACATGGATCATCGCGGCTCCTTTCTCTCTAGCTCTCAGACATCGCTGTTCAAATATATGGGCTTGTCTCTAATTGGATTTGAATTTGCTCCAAAAATCGCATCATACCAATCATCATAGTTTTACTTTCCCCAATGTGAAGTTGTTTCCACCATTCTTCGGAGTTGTGCGTCTGGAATGAACTCATCACCTTCCCCAAACAGTTCTCACGTTGCACCCTAAGTTCCGTACAAGACAACACCAGATGTTTTAAATTTTCGTCATCCTTTGCGCAAAATCTGCATTTTAAGTTTCTTTCTGGAATCATCCGTCAATGTCTTAAAATTTCTTTAGTTTCGAAGATATTCAAACGGAACTTTAAGAACAACCTTCTTAAACGTTTACAGGGTGATAACATTAGATATTTTGGGAGTGTATTGCGTTTTTTGGCTTCAGGTGGTGTATTTTGCATGGATTTATGGGCTGATCTTGTCTCTTCTATTTCGATCCAATCGAGGTCTAGCAGTTTTCTTTTCACTGAGTTTGGGTTATACCATAGGGTTCGCTCATCTGTTCCTAGTTGGTTTAGGATCCCTTTACATTGTTGTTTCCATTCATTTAGCGCTGATTTCTTTTGTGTCTTCTCTTCCGTCAAAATTTTAAGAGGTGGCAAGTTTGCCTCTTCATATGTTTTTCTGAACAATGCTAACTTATTCCATGTGATTCTCACATTAAGAGAGGAGATCCCTACTTCGTACAGGACACTGGCCGTCGGCGTACTTTGGGGAATCTGAAGAACTTTGTTCCAGAAGAAGCCTTCGCATCGCGACCATATTTTGTGGTCACACCCGAACATATTCCCTGCTCCATAGGTTAAAATTGGAGAGACTTTGCTCTGGTAAAATTTTCTTACTGGGTCACATGAAAATTTTCCATATTTGTTTTGGATTATAATGCCTTGCGAAGTCAGTTGTTTGCAGCTGTTTAGAAGTTTTTTGGACATCGGCTCATCATTGATGCTAGAACTGATGATTTTTCCCAGGTACCTTGTATGTGGAACTTAGTTCAGCTTTTTCTCCCCAAGCAACCACCATTGTCTGAACTTGTTGGATTTTCCTCCTCTTTTATTTTCAAGTTACCAGAATTTCTGATTTGGCTGCGTTGATCTCCAGTCCCAGATCTTCCGGGAAGGTTCTTAGCACTGTCAGTTTTCGTTGAAGGCCAATTGGTGTACGATCTGAGATCACCATGTAATCTGCGTACATGATATGATTTATCTGGATTCCATTTATCCGCGGTGGAAATGACACCACACTTTGTAGGGCGGTACCAACCTCTGATATATAGAAGTTAAATAGGGTTGCCCCTAGTGGGCACCCTTGTTTAACGCCTCTCTTTGTTGATATGGGGTTCGTTAGATTTCCTTCGCTGTCCAGACGCACTTGTATGTAAGTATATGAATATAGCTCTTTGATGGCTTGGATAAGGCTCTTACTACACCCCCTCTCCATAAGGTTGTTCCAGAGTGTTTCTCTATCCACCCCATCAAACACATTCACCATATCGATAAATGCAAGGTATATTTTTTGGCCAGATCTAATTGCGTCAATTTTTAGCAGGTTCAAAATTAACAAATTAACGCCACAGCCTACACCTTTAACGAAACCAGACTGACGGTCATCGTAGATCTTCTCTTTTTGAATCCATGTGGTCAGTTGTGCAAGTAATTGCGATGCAAACACCTTTCCCTCTACATCGAGCAGGGCTATTGGCTGATAATTTGCAGGGTCGGTGCAGATTCCTTTCTTGAAGATAGGTACGATTATTCCAGATTTCCATGTGATTGGGATCCGACCTTCTTTTATTATTAATTGAAACAAGATGTCACAGAAGTCTGACCATTCTCCGATGTTCTCTTTTAGGTCCGCATTTGACAAGCCGTCAGGCCCTGCAGCACGTGAGGCATTGCTTTTTATGATCGTTGTACGAATATCCTCTTTGTCTATTTCAATTTCCCATGGCTGGCTCCAGTTGAAGTTTGTGGAACTCAGAGTTTTTCTTTTTTTAAATAACTTTGCATAGTGCCTTTCCCACTCATTTTCAGTTACCATATTTGATATTATCGCCTTTTTGGAGTTCATTGCTTCATTTATTATAGGCCAAAAGCCCCTGGAGTTTCTTTTGTTTAAGGCCTTCAGCATTTGCTCGGCATCCCGTTGCTCCATCACTGCTCTATGCTGTTTGTACCAATTATTGTATCGGTTCTTTGCCTTTTTTATCTGGCTCTTATAATCCACCAATTTTGCGGCGCCAATTCTTCTTAGGGTCTTCCTTAACTCTCTCTTTCTTCTCGCAATTTCAGGGTCATATTGGTGTTTTTTGTACCCAACACTATTCAGAGAGGTCTTCTTTTTAATTTTGTATATCTCTAAAAATTGCTGGTATTCAATCGGATTACGCCAGCCCAACTCCCGGGACTGTTGCATGGACTCTGTTACTGCCACTATGTCGGCATTCTTTAAGCACAGTCTGTTCCGACCCGGTACCACCGAGATTGCTTGTCTCCATTGATTCCGCTGTACTGGTTTGTCCATCATCCATTCCATTGACACGATGTTATGGTCACTTTTGTTTGACTTATTCACATTTAATGAAACTATTTCTGGCACTAATCTATTCGATACAAAGATGTAATCTAGTATGGATTTTTGCCCACCTCTTTCCCCGGTTGGCTTCGCAGGTATATCTCCTCGAGTTGTTCCGTTCTGCATTACCAGATTCCTGTGTGCCATTTCGTCTAACCAACATTCGCACTTGTGTCTTTCTTTGAAATTCATAGGAGTCTTTACTTGGTCAATTTCTATTCATTTCATGTTAAAGTCTCCACACACAATCAGCGGGCCCCCGGGTCATCAATTAGAATGTTATCTATTGCTTCTAGGAAGTCGTCTTCAAATTTTTGGTGTGTTTTTGACGTTGTGTTCCAGTAAACGTTTAGGAGATGAATAATTTGCTCCTTCTTCTCTATCTGGTTTACTGATTCAACACCAACCATCTGCAGCAAAGGTGATAAGTTTAATACTGATTTGATTCTCATACCAGAGTTTCTTTTAATGAGAACTAATTGGCCCGACATCGGGCGGCCTTTTTTCTGTCTAATGGCTGGATTTATTGCAACTTCAAAGCCTTCAACATATGGTGTACTAGTAAGCCATCTTTCTTGGAGACATATCACATCGGCCTTTGATAAGATTTCAGGTGTTGAGTTCAAAAGATGAGAGAAGCCTCTCGTATTCCAAGAGGCTATCATCAACTTTGTCGATTGCTCATGGCATTAACTCATCGTCGGACCATTTAGAGATTTTGCCAGCCATGCCCATTTATTTCCCACATCCTCAGGGGCGTTCATCTCCTCGTTCTTTGGATCCGTTGACTGTATCACCTGACAGTTCTCAACTGTTATTTTGATTTCTTTCAATCTTGTCTCTATCATTGAGCAGGGCATTTTCCCTTCTCCTTCTTTCGAGTGTATTTCATCACTCCTCTGAGCCTCTGCTCTTATACATGCTGGTCCAGAGGTGATCTCCAAGGGGCCGATTCCTTTTTCCGCTTGCAAGTTTTTTTCCTTTTATTTTTCAAGCGCTTCTCCCACCAAAGCATTGTCCACCTCATAAACTAGGTAGCCCGCATCCCACAGCTACCTCTCACACTTCATAACCAGTTCCACATCCTTCCTGTCCATGAAGTGTAACAGTACGAATTTCTGATTCGCATCTGTTATGATTTCCACATGGTCGATTCGTGTACTTTTTATTGTTCTTAGGACAGGGATTTTTTGGAATAGCTGCAGTATGGTATAACTGTTTAGAGGAGTGTCACTTTTTCTGGTTTCAATCTTTTCCACCAATATTCTAAAAGGCTGATGTCTTACCGGAGTGATGGGATTAGTATTTACGGCATAAAGCTGCTGCCGGTGGACTTATCTGGCTTTTCACTCAACATCCTCTCTGCATTTGTTAAGGTGCACTGCATCACATTTAGAGTCTCAGAATTTAACTTATGTTTCGGTGAGGGATCATTTGTTTTCTTCAGCAGTTCTGCCGAGCTCTTCATCCCGATGTTGGCTTTCTGCGTGCTTATCGCACGTTTCTCCTCTAATGTGTAGTAGATTTGTGCTTCTTGAAGCTTTACGCTTTCCTTTTCTTTTGTAGCGTTGATTGATTGGTTGATTGAGTAATAGCACCCAATATAATTGAATTAAATAGCACTAAATAGAAGGTCAGAATGGACAAAATCATGGTCTCCTCAGACGTGGTGCAAAACCAAGAAACAAGGCATAATCATAAAGCTCCAGATGAAGATAGCAATGTACCTTCACTCCTTTTAAAGTTCATAGGAAGAGAACAGTCAGCAAGGTCAACTAAAAAAAACAAGCCTTAACTCAGGGCTTAACTGATGATAGATGGTAGGCTAATTGGCCAAGTGGGCAGTTGTCTGACTTTGTTCACTGCACCTGGGTTTTGTTTTGCTTATGTGCTGCTAACAAGCTGAATGTTCAATGTTGGGAGAGAATGCCAAACAAACGTGAGGGCCTATGTAATGATGGATTCATCGTGGCAGAGGCCAATCCTCTGCTGTTATTCTGATATTATCTGTATTATACTCAGTTACATGTAGTTCAAAGCATGCTTCCTTGAGAAGGGTCAGCCAATGATGTTACTAACACCTAAATAAACTATAGGTGTATATGTTCCCTTAACCAAACCCAACGTTCAATAGGTTTTTATTTTTTGCTGTGCAGGATAACGTCATAGCTGGCATACATTGAGGTATAAAGCCTTTTGTGTAATTGAAATGCTTCGAGAGTGTGTGAGCTACAATCTGTTTGTTCACCAGGTATGTGATGCTGGAACTGCCTTATAGAGGGACAGGGCCTCCTTGTCCCTGTCCTACCACTTCTGTGTGTGTGTCTTTTTCTATGTTTTCTGCCACTGATGTCCAGTCTGGATCTCTGGCAGTGCAGCTCTTCATGTTTTCCTTTTGTTGAACAACACCCATGGCATACACTTATGGCACTCATGGATCGGGGTACACCCTTGTACCCCTTATGTGTGTGTTGCCCACAGAGCAGGGTATGAGCTGGTGGCAGTTACATGCTGACTTGGCAGTGGCTCTGTAGTGATACACAAAATTGCAAATTTGCCAATCAGGGCTTTAGATGACAGCATTAGCCGCTGAAAGCCAATAGTTTATTCAAAGTATGTGCCAAAAATGCTGACAGTAGTCTGTTGTAGCACTTCCATTATGCAGTAGTGAGCTACAAGGAATATGCAGGCCTAGTAGGGGTGGTAGGTGACATTATGCATTGTAGATAAACAGGCAGGGCGAAGGCCCCAGCTCTGTAGCTAATAGACATTATTGGAGTGTTTGGAACATTATGGCACCTATATAGCGCTTAGATAGCCAGTCTTAAGCGCTATGAACACTAAGCTATGAGTGCATGCCTTTTAGAGCTTGCTCACATGGGGTTAATTCATCTCGGCTTCTCTTAGAATATTCTGCCTTTCTAACGGTAGCCCTGCATGGCTTCGTAAACAAATCCTCTTCCTCTGAGAAGGCACTGATAAGACATTCCTGAGCTTTCGCGCAGATGGGCTCCAAGTAGGGAGGGGCACAGAAAAGGAGCACCATGGAAATTCACAGAGTTGGGTTTTTCCATGAGCAAGCCTATATTTTGCACAGGGAAAGTTCTGGAACTGTGCATCATGGACTGACAGCACGAGATTATAAAAATGTATGCCCACATGACTCAGGTGGGAGATCGATCTGTGGACTTGGTTCGAGCAAGATCAAGTGTCCGGAATTTGTGGCTCTGTCGGCACCCTGCAGCGCTGTCCTCTGAGCGGGGCTTGTTACAGCTAGCTTATGAGGGCCAGGGTCTCCCAGTGCTGATTGAAGGGGCGTAAGACTGTGTTTCTCTATGTTTCTCTAAGTTGTATGTTTCTCTATATTTTGCATTTCTCTAAGTTTTGTGCTTTGTAATCTTCTCTAACTTGAATCCCAAGATGCTGCTGAAATTCACTGTTTAGAATAAATACTAAAAAGTTTTGAAGGTGTCATTTGTCACTAGCATGAGTTCACTGCTCGGCACAATAGAACCTGTATTTTGGGCTGAATTGGGTAATTTTTGCTCCCAAGGGCTGGTCCCAAGGAAGATTTGCCCAATATCAAGACAGGCTCTAACTGACATTTTGGGACACCCTGGCTCTGCCATAGGAATCAATGGATTCCTGATAGAAGGCAAGATGGCCCCTGTGGTCTCTTGGTTTCTATTGCCTTTTACCTTGTTTCCCAATGTCCTGGGAGGCCCTGTCTCCGTTCCATTCCTCCAGAGTGGCTGTTGGATGGAAACATCATATATGTCTCTATTCCTTTTCTTCCTGACTGGCTGTTGGATGGAATTAAAATATATGGCTCTGAGACTCCCTCCTGTCAGACTGACTGGAGCCTTCCCAGGGGCTGTGTGTTGTGGGTACACCCTAGGGACGGGACCTGTATGAGTGAAGTCTGAAGTGAACTCACATTCTGTGTTACAGGTGTCTGGTTTCTGTGTGTGTGACACAATTAATGGGACAGCCATGACTGAAACTGACATGAATGTAGCGTAGAGTGCTGAAAGGCTTAGTACTTATCCCAAATCCACATTCTTTGTTTTGAGTGTCTAGGTGGAGTGAATGGCCTGAATGTCTGTGAACCTGATTGGCTGCCTGTCTGCATGAATGCCCTTCTGTGTGATTGGCTGACTGAGCCTGGCTCAGCAGTCAGAGTGAATGGGGAACAGATGTGTATATCTTGGGACCTCTCACATACCAATTGGTTCAGAAGCTGAAGTCTAAGTTGAAGCAAGAAGAAGCTGTTCCTTGAAGTCCAAATGGGGGAGAAGTCTGCTGCTGCAATTTCTTCATGTAATCCAAAAGCTGCTGTGTTCTTCCAAGGACTGATCCAGAGAGGTCATGCAAAGGATACCTCTCCCCGAGCTACGACGGACAATTGTGCAAACTGTTACTCTTCCTCTAAAGTACCCTAGAAGTCAGTCCTGTGTGCCCGCAATCCGGATAAGGGGTCTTGGTGAGTCCTGAGGAGGAGTGGGCAGAGATCTCGAGTCGAAGAAGTCCGTTGGTATCACCCAGGGTCCAATGGTACATTTTCATTACAGTTGAAAGCCGTTGTTGTCTACCACCCAGAAGAGGGGGTACCCCGGCATAGTGCTGATGTAAACCCAGAGCTGTAAAAGTTTCAAACTGCCTTAGAACATTCCAAGGGACATCCTTGCCATCATCACTGATTACTTGTTCCCGCCGGAGAGAGTCCACAGTCGCTTAGTGCACAGGAAGGTCTGTGGGTGGGTTTCCCGACCACCAGAAGCTAAACGAAGAAGTCCTGAGGGTCCAGACTTGGTGAAGGTCTGAGGTCCATGCCAGTGTTGAAGTCCAGGTCACCAGAAGCTATCCAGTGGTCCGTGCTGTGGCTGCAGCACCGAAGAACCGAAAGTGAGAAAACCTGCGAAAGTTGCGATATTCTGCAACCGGACACTAAAAGGGACCTTTGCAACAATCGCCGCCAGAAGTCCTTGAAGGGTGCCAGGGGTCTTACTCTTATTTGGCAAGCCTTTAAGGAGCCCACAGCAAGATTCATCTTCATAGGACTTCTATAGTCAGAGAAATCATCGACCAAAGGAGAGTACCGCGAAGAGTAAATCTGCTGCACTTCAGAAAGACTTTGGTTCAAATTTTCTCATGGACTCAGCATCCCAGTGGCTTCTTCTTCCAAGTGGGTGCCCATCCTCGGAGGGAATCGCTGAGTGAAACCGAGAAACTCTGCCACTTTGCCTGCCAAAGCACCAAAGGTACCATGACGAGGAAGAGCATCTTCTAGCCTCAGGACTCGTCCAGTGGTCCCAGATCCTGTTCTCCTGTGGCCTCTCAGGTACTTTGGGGTGGTAGAATCTTTTAAAGAAAGCAGAAGGTTATTGAACATTATTGTACTGGGCTGTAAAAGACAAGATAGGTTACTCCCTAACTTTCCATTACAGGTTGCCCAGGTGGGGTGAGGGAGGATCTTCACACAGAATTATATATCTAGTCTAAAGAGAGCATTCTGCCACTGTTCACCACTAACCTGCCTTTCTTCCCTATTCTATGCTGATACACCCCACTTAAAAATTCACATCCCTTTTTAAAACTGTCTGCAGTTAGTATATCTATTACTGAATTTAGGTATTGTGTGGTACCACATAGAGTATATATCTACCATTCTTTGAATAAGTATTTCCAAGTGCAAAGTGTTCTTATTTAAATGTATATATATTCCTGAATCTTATTTTCTATAGGGAAGCTGTGTTACCACCTAACATAGTGTGGGGAAATTTATTTGTGGGTGCTTGGTGACTCACTGTACTTAAGAACCAGCCTCCATCACCTCCTGAAAGCTTAAGCCTGGCTGCTCGTCCATTGCTACCAAAATCAGAGGTCTGGCCTGGGTGTTCTGTGCCTTTACCCTAGCATATAGAGGGCAGAAATACAGATACCCCCCTCCAGTCTTTACAAGGTTTCCCTACTTTATTGAGCTGATAATAAAGTAGTATTTTGCCATATTCTTTGAGTCTGCCTGGTTATTTGGTAATCTCATTTGGCACTTGGAGCGCTCCAGGTGCTACTGCACTGAAATATGCCATGGTGTGCTAAGGTAATGTAGAGAAATGGAGGCATAACATGAAATGGAGCTAAGGTGGCATGATAGACTGACCGAGGCAGACATGTTATGGAGCATGCAAACTATGCAGAGGTTGAGAGTATGAAATAATACGGAGGCCCAATAACCTCTGTCATTAATTAGTTACAATAGATTAAGGGCATGATTCAGAAAATATGCTTTCACTAGAAAGGACACCCAGCTCTTCACTCCCCTAAACAGCAAGGAGACAGCTTACGTGAGGAGGCGTCCAATAGGGGCCTGCATCTTGCTCCAACTGTCACTCCATAGAACCCTTCTTTGAACTTTGAACTTGAGTCTCCCTAGGCCTCCTTGGCTGTGTGAAAGAGCGAACAGCTATATGCCTCGCCGCCACCTCCCAGTATCTGTAGTTATGGTGCTGCCTCAACTCCAGGGGAGTGGGACACCCTGCAAGGGGGCAGGGCCAGGGTTACTTTACCCTGAGGTTTTGTGTGTCATGTGGGGGTGCTGTGCTTTTGCATTACATGCCTGTTGGGACACACAGAACCGGGACAAATGACCAGGGCCCATCTCCAATTGCATATCCGCAAAACGTCATAATTTACCTATAAGGCATTGTACCGTAGGGCAAAACCCTAGACGATTCCACTAGATGGCTCTTAACCTGCCCACTTAGATACTAAGGAAGGTAAAATGTTGTGTTGTAATTGTCAAATCCCGCGCAGTTCTTTCTCAAAACCAAAATGTTCATCCCTCGCCGAACCGTTTGGCCTTCAATGGACGGGCCATAGACATAGAAGTAGGACTACCGTACGTACAAATACAGTGGTAGTCCTACTTCTATGTTGCTGGCCTTACCTTGCAAATCCCAGACAGGGTTTTTAAAATTAAAAAAATCCCGGGACCCTGGGACAAAGGGAGATTTCCCCGGACTGTCCCGGAAAACCGAGATGTCTCATCACCCTATTTGCCCTGCTAGCCTGCCCCCACTCTCTCACAAACGCAATCGCCACACCTCCTCCCACGGGCTCTATCCAAACCCTCAAACAAGCACACCTGTTGTTTAATCAAATGCTCAGTCCAGTGCCCTGAAGTGAAAGTTTCAACGTCTTCCAACGCTTTTATATTAAAACTAAAACATTTCAGAGTGGTTTTGTTTTAAAATAAAAGTATAGGAACAGTAAACCTTTTTTTTTTTAAGCAGAGTAGCACCGCTCCCAACCGCTCCCACAGGCTGTGAACGCATTAAGTGCAAGTCTGTATCAATGTTAATGGGGAAATACTTGTCAGTGTTGGTCTAAGAATGCTTTTTGAACGCAGAGTTTTGATTGCCTTCCTGTACTTCAGATGGTTGGGTTGCAGTGTCAATTCAGTTCATAGGGTATTTCTTACCTCAGCAGCAGACACTGTCAGCCTTCACTCACAGAATCTGTTTTATGCAAAGGTTCAGGTGGCAATTTGTTGGTGGTGTTAGATCTGGGGGTCTCCTTGGGGTCTGCTTGCAGAATCAGAAAAATTAGAGACTTAGGGCCACTGTTGCATTATTTTCTTCTGATGATGCATGGAACTTTCATTTCTAGTTACTGTTGGATGGGGGAGGGAGGCAATGTAGATTCTTCTTTGCCCCAAAGATGTGGTCCTGTTTTTTTCAAACTAAAGACCATATGTGTCAACCCATTTTGCATTTTTTTGAGTCTATTGGTCTCTTTTCTGGGGCTACCCCAGAGGAGACTGTTGTAATGTTCATGCTTTCAGATCCTGGATCATCTGAATTTCTTTGTAGCAATTAAAAGGTGAAAAATGCCATTAGATGTAGGGCCTGATTTATGCAAGTGTTTTATAATGGCGCAATCCCATAGGAAAACATTCCATGAATCAGGCCCTTAGTGTTCAACGGATGCATGGGACTTTTTCCGATATGTGTTTGGAGAAGCACAGAAGAACTGGCCAAAGGTCACTCCCGGGTCCTTATCCACGGACACAGAGTTGGGGTTGGTTTCCAATTGCTTGGCCACCACTCGGGGACGTTTAGGACCACAATCTAAAAACTCAGCCTTACCTGGGGTGAGAAAATGGTGACTTTCAGCCATTCTGGTTTGTATTCCCAATAGAAATTGAGCACATTTAAGTTTCTTGGCTGGAGTGACAGCATCTAGGTTTATTTTGAGTTGGGTGTCATTGTCTACGTATTGATGGCTTCAGAAATTGCCCAGGATCTCAGCCCAGGAGAGTGTAGGCATTAAAGACCCAGAGCCAGGGGCATAGTGAGGTACAAGTCAGCGACCATAACATGGTATTAGAACATTTTGAAATGCCACAGCAATCGTTTTCACTGAAATGGAATTGGAATACAATAGCAAACTGCAGTGGAAATAGATTAAAGCTTAATTAACAGCAAGTGAGTACCTTGAAAAATGAATATGAGAAAGCACATTGACTTGTTGGGTGTAGATTATACTTCTTTGTTAGAACAATATAAGATCTTGAGAAATCCAAATAGTACTCGGTCTCATAAGTACATACATATTTACAATCCTGAAATTGTCATGAGAAAGAGAGAAATGTGCAGGGCCTTACGACAACTAAAAAATTATAGCAAAGTGGATCAACTTAAGATGAAGAAAAAGATCAAACAAAACTACAAGAACTGGATGATAGCACATCGTGCCCTGACGGAACAACATGATGCAGAAAAAATAATGAAGTGCCTAATAGAAAAAAACTCTTCAGATTTATTAACAATGAATCTAGAATACAGCTGGCTTTGCACAAAAACATGGTTACTGAAATATATTGATTGAGCATTTCTCAATGTTGTTCTCAAAAAAGGGTAACACTCCTGATCCTCCGGTGCCAGTCCTTTCACATTGGGATATCCAATTTGATCAGGAAGAAATTTTGTTAAATATTAAAGAACTTTCCAATTCTCGTGCACCAGGTCCGGATGGCATAACCAATGCTATGTTAAAATCGGATCCAGAAGCCTAGGCAGAGTTTTGCAAGGTCCTATTTGATAAAATTGTTATGGAAGGTGCTACTCCTATGTCGTGGAAGAAGGCCATTGTTGTGCCTATTTTTAAGAAAGTCAACAGATCAAACCCAATGCACTATAGGCCTATTGCCTTGTTGGATGTTATAGGCAAGATATATGCAACTCAACTCCAGCATAAACTGATGGAATGGCTAGTTCTAACTAAGCATATAGACGCCAGACAAAGTGGGTTTGTGAAGGGTGTAAGATGTTGCCTAAATCTTACACTCATTAATTTAATGAAAATGGACGCGATTAGGGAAGGATGAGAAGTGTACCTTGCATTTGTCAACCTGTCTCAAGCTTTTGATAGCATAAACAGGGGAATTCTTTGGACGAAACTAAAAACTTGGAATTGTCCTGATAGCCTTTTATCTGCTATTAAGGATTTACATACTGATACTGAAATCCACATTCGTTTGGATGCATGTGGCACTCTGTCTAAACCCATTCGCACCCATTGTGGGGTCAAACAAGGGTGTCCTCTTGCGGCCATAATTTTCAATGCTTTCATCTCGGACATCGGTGAAGCTCTTGGAAAAGTAAAAGGATTCGATCCTAAAATAGTTGAATCTGCTCTGAACTGGCTCCTTTATGCAGATGATCTAGTATTAATGTATCTTACACCTATTGGATTACAACGAAAACTTCATGTGTTGGAGCAATATGTACATAACAATGGTTTGCACATAAATCCAAGCAAATCTGTCGTTTTAACATTACAAGATCTTACCAAATGTGCATCCAAGAAGCTTAATTGGCACCTTGACGGCGAACCACTGCAACTGGTAAAACAGGTGAAATATCTAGTTATGTGGTTGAACTCCAACACAAATGATCAAACGTGGGTTCAGAAAACTAAAGCCAAATGTCGTCAATTAAGTGCCCAAGCAACAACCTTAGATAAAAAATATAGGAAGTTCTCATTGGTTCTCACATTAAAGTTGTATAAACAAAAAGCTGTGCCAGCTCTAATTTATGGCACAGAAACTGCCTTTGGAAGTCCATCAAATTTAGAGGATAACCTTGAAAACATCTTTTGGGGTAGAATCCTGAAAGTTGCTAGGGGGATACCGGCAGCAGTGGTGAGATATGAATTGGGGTTAATCTCAATAAATGCAAAGGTCACATGGAACACTCTGTCAATCTTCCGTAAGATAATTTTGCCCAATGGTGCACCACAAATGAAAATTCTTCATGATTTGGCAAATAAGCAATCAAATACAGTCTTTTTGGCCTGGATAAACCAATGTCATCAAATTCTAACGTACATAAATAGTGACATAGTCACATTGGCAGAAAACCCTGATGCCGTAAAGAAAAAGTTGTGGGAACATGATTGGATAAGCACAGGCATAAATAGGGCTAAATATTCACTCATGAAGACTGTTCCTCCTGAAGGAAAAGCCTTAAATTCCACGTACAAATATCTTGAAAAATGCCCAGACAAACAAAAAAGAACTTTGCTCATGAAATTCAGGCTGAATCAATTCAAGACCAAAGAAGTAATTATGCGATGGACTAAATATGAGAAGTTGAATCCAAAATGTAGATTCTGTGAACACTATGAAGGAAACATCAAACATCTGATTCTCACCTGTAAAGCCTTCTCCACGATAAGAATGACACTGTTTGAATCAATTGTGGCAAATAAACCTCATCATACAATGGAAGAATGGTGGGAGGAATGTTTTTCTGAGGCAAATAATAAATTAACATATGCTCTGACATTTCTCCTCAAAAACATTGATGAAGAACGACCTAAATCCAACAAAAAATTGACTTAAATCTTGTTTGTGACCTGTGGTTTATTTTGCCTAAATCAGTGTTGATTTGATTTCTTTTATCATTTTTAATTGCTTAATTTTTGATTTTTTTCTTTGCTGTTTTCTGTTTTTGCTAATTATGTTATTTAAATGTGTTATTTGTTAAATGTATTTTTATCATTTGTTCTTTTAAAGGTTTGAATAAACCAATAAAAGAATAAATAGTGAGGTACGCTGCATAGCAGGGTGAATGATTTAGATTTGAATTGGTTTTTCATTGTAGGGAGGACTCAACCATTGCAAGTCTTGCCTTTGATTCCCATGTGGGATTCCAGTCGTGCTGGGTGAATGGCATGGTCCGACCAATCAGAGGCTGCGGAAAGGTCCAGGAGGATGATAGCTAGGAATTGGTTAGCATCAAGCTTTAGCCGAATGTTTCCTCTTGTATCCAGTTGTGTTGTGTTTGTGCTTCTTCCATGCCTGAGATCTAATAGTTTAGCATGGAATCCATTTTTTATGCTTTATTCCTGGAGTTGTTTCAGTGCAATGTTTTGAATTATCTTGGATTTGAATGGGCGTGTAGATATGGGTCTGCAGTTTGCCAATACAGTGGGGCCCACATCCTGTTTTTTTAGGAGGGGTGTGATTGGAAGGTGGTATGGGAATCCCCATGGAAAAGGATATAATGCATGGGCCAGTTAACAGGTCACCCAATGTCTTCATTAACATCTTGCTGAGGCGTATAGAACAAGCTATGATTTGAGATGTTGGTGGTTTGATTGTTTTCCTTTTGCAACGTTCACCATGTCTCCAAAGGAAAGCATTCGGAAGATGTCAGAAGATAACTTAGGTCGGTTAGTCCATAGTTTGGTGTTGGAATAGAGTTATCGATGTAAGATAAAGAGGTTTATGCATAGCTACCACCAGTCTTGGGTGTGTTAAATCACTGAAGCTGTTTGGTTTGGGCTTATTAGCTCTGCATCCGTACATGAAGACACCAATACTTGAGGTCTATTTGCTAAGAGGTTGGTTTATTGGCTGATGGAGGTGGTTTCTGCAGTCTAGAAGTATGTTTATAGCTTCTGGCAAGTTGCAAGAATGTCTATTCGCCTGTAGGGTTCCTGAAGGTGGCCCAGTTGTGCTCCAGTTTTCAGCCCTCCCTTTGCAATAGAGGTAATTAGCGGTCATGCCATTTCTTTTTGGCATTGATCTCTGTTTTGGCCTTTTAGATATGAGTGGAGCAATATGTCTCTGACTGCTTTATGGAAGTATGTGAGCAGTGCCTTAGGGTTGTTTGTGTATGTAAGCAGCTATTAACATTTTGTGATGACACTTTTCTATCAAGTATGAAGAGGACAACTAGAACTGCTCAGTCTTCATGTGTCATCTATGGGCAGTGTTTGAAGTTTGCCATGGATCAGGGAGGGATTGGACCACAAAGTAAGACAATTCTTGTTTTGTGTACAGTATGGTTTCTAAAGAACAGCGCATATGGCCATAATCATGGATAGGACTGTGGGTTTTTCAGGGGAAGCCCAAATCTTCCACAGTCAGCAGTAGGGCATAGGTCAGTCCATTGTTTTCCACCTCAATCCAAGTGTTGAGATCACACATCAGACAGTTGCCTGTAATGTTTGCCAGAGTAAACATAAAGGTCTGTCCTTTCATTGATAAAGGTGGGATTACTGCAGAGACAGAGGTAGGCGATCATAATCAAAACACAGTTATTGATGTTGAGATGTTTGTGTGGTTGGTTTTTGACAACGACATTTGAGTTTACTGTTTCTATGGTATGAAGAATTGAAGTGAAATTGGTGGTGAACCATCTCCCTGTTATGGTCAAGCATGTGGTCTTTTCTACTTCCGTAAGGTTCTTTATGTCTGATCCATCTTTCACTGCTGAACGTCCATTGATGCAACCAAAAATGCGCGTTTTTAGCTCAAGATTTGGTATTTCATCATCCACTGATTCACCCATTGCTGAAGAACATAGGATGTCTTGACTTGTGAACTCCCTTTGTCTAAAGGATGAAATGTCTTCATTCCCCGGCCTCTGGCCAGTGTTGACTTGGCCATTGATCTGTGGGGTAATTGAAGGGTGTTCACACTTGTGTTTGGGTTTCTGACTGGGCAAGGTTGTCTTGAGTTCAGCTTGGTTTTACTGAACCTGTTGTTCTGGTCATTCAGAGTGAGGTAGTTGGTGAGTTCGAGGGTAAGAGTTGCCGGCAGTATGGGAGGCAGGGGATTGTTGGACCAAAGGTATTGGCGAATCAGGTTAAGGTGACCGATTTGTCCTTTTTCATGTTGGCTGATTGTGCAGGCTTCTGACTGGAAAAGGGGTCTTTGAATTGATGGTGGAGACCCCCCATTGATTTTGTTTTTTGATTGTGAGCAAAAGAGATCTGCCTTTTTCCTTCCTACAGGTATAGTAATGTGCAGACAAACCACCCACTAAGGCAGTGGTTGTCAAACTCTTTGGCCTGGGCCCCGCAGAGCAAAATGTGGACAGGCCGCCCCCCTAAAAAATGCCAAATGGACTGTAGGTCTAAATGGCTATGTACTATCTCACGCCGTCAACAACCCCTACTCCGAGTATAGTGGCTGGGCTCCCCCACCTGCTCCCATCACAGTCTCTGGGTTCCCTCAGCCCATTCCTAACCCAGTGCCTGGGCTCCCTCCACCCCACCACAGACCCTGGGCTCTCCTCACCCTGCTCCTACCAATGCCCCTGTGCTCTCCCCACCCTGTTCCCTCCACTATGCAATGGCTCCCCATCCTTGGGCTCACCCCACCCCACTCCCAGCACAGTCCCAGGGCCAGTGGTGGCTGGTGAATTTTTTAAGAGGAGGGGCATACATATTTTCCCCAGATATACCACAGCAACCGACCGTAGCAAGGGAGCCTAAGCAAATAAAGAAGGGTTCAGGGGGGTTTTCAGGGAATGATTTAAAAATAATTGGTTAAAATGTTGCATTTTGGAGCATATTTTTACAAAACTATTGGATAAAAAGCCAAACAGGTATTTCTTATTGGATATCTATGATAGATTTCCAGTTAAAAGATAACACCCCTGGACCTCACAGCCTCACAGCACCAATCTCTCTCTCTCTCTCTCTCTCTCTCTCTCTCTCTCTCTCTCTCTCTCTCTCTCTCTCTCTCTCTCTCTCTCTCTCTCTCTCTCTCTCTCCTAGAATTGCACATAGCAAATATTGGGGAAAAAAGCAAGGCAACTGGGAACGCAGTTAGGCTTCTGGACCTCTGACAGGACTTTTTCCTCGCCCACCCTCATATATAAACCATGACTAGCCACCACAGCGCAGAAATTCAGCAATCACGCGAGAAGGTCACCATGACTACAAGGTTTTATATATGGCAGAAGTGTGATATATAAATCCCACATAGCACATCAAGTAGAGTGCAGTTTCGAGGAAAGTCTCCTTTAAGGTGCTTTTCTTTAAATGTGCCCCTGATTCCCATGCAGGTGGTGGACACCTAAATATGCATCCAAACACACAGCTGTACCATTGAGGAAAGGATACTTATGCATCATTTTGTTTATAAACTGCATCATAGCGCAAAGGCGCAAAGGCGCAAAGCCGGAGGATGTACAAATAGGGTGTGTTATGTATGTCTAAGTTGCAGTATTCTGTCATGTTTTGAATACTAGTAACTGTATGTCTTTGCTTCTTATTTTTTGTCTGTCAGATTGAGTACAACTTGATCAGAATCTATATTTTTCTTTTTGTTGCTTCCTTTTCTTTCTTCAACCTCTTTTTTTGTTGTTAAAACATTCCCATCAGAACTCTTTTTGTGATTTATCTTTCTGTCCTCCATCTCGTCATGGCTGTTGTTCTTCAGGATATGCATGACCGCAGACACTTTTCTTCCTGCTTATGTTGTCAACCTTTCTATTGCTTGATGACTGTCATGGTTCGGTTCGGGGTTATGGACTTGGAAATGCGGGTTTCTCTTGTGCCTTGAAACCATGTTACAAAATAAACAAAGGCCTTTCTCTCGCCGCTGGTCTTAAACGTGCTTCTCATTTAAGAAAAACTTTCCAAGTTGGGCGTGTGATGAACAGATGGTGGTTGCCCTGGAAACAGTGGCATCTGTTACATATGGGATGGATCAGATCAGTCATGTGATCAGTTCCTTATCAGTCTCGTTTCGGAAGGAGGCGTTGCTTCTGAACATTTTCCAGTACGCCTTTGTTTTGTCCTGGAACGTCAAGTAGCTGTTTTTCTTGCCTGGTTTAAGGATTCTGTGTCTTTGCTTTTGCCCTTGTCAGATTTGGTGTTTGGTTATTCTGTCATTTACGGATGCCGGGACTCGGAACGTTTTACGACCTGCCTTAGGTTACCCCTAAACTTGTTTGCCTTATCTGCTCCCCCTCCTCTGCAGCCTCGAGTTGACTTACTCACGTCAGGTTGCCGGTGGGTTTAAGAATATCTGTGCGGGAGATAACGACTCTCTTTTTCCTGACCCCGAATTGTTCATCTTGGCGGGGTCTCTTATTTTTGGTTTCTCCACCTACTCAGTAGGCACGAACGCGCGCTCCGAGGGATCAGCTCTAATACACCTTTCTATTGTCATCTCTGAGGATGCGAACGCGCGCACCGAGGGAGCAGCTGTTCTACATCTTTCTCTCTTCATACCTGAGGACGCGAATGCGCGCACCGAGGGAGCAGCTGTTACTTTTTTCTCTCTGGACTATAATTGAGGATACAAACGCGCGCACCGAGGGAGACTCTTGTTTGCTTCTTTCCTTGGAAATTTTGGAACTGCTTTCAGGACATCGCAGTTCTATCATTTCAGATTGCTCTACTGATAATCATCAGTACTAATTTTCATACCATGTTTCGTTGGATTCCATGGGTATGATCTACTCCTAATTCTTGCATATCATTGTGCTTTAGATTAGTGTACTTTGTTAATATCTTGTTTTACTTGTTTAGATCTACCATCTACATTTGGTTGTCATTCTACAGTAGTTCTGAGTCAAGTCATCACCGAGTACAGGTTAGGAAGTACTCAGATAGTCTATATTATTGCACTGTTAGTAGACATTGGCCCTCATTAGGACCCTGGCGGAGAGGGTTTTACGCCGGCGTAGTGCATGGCGTACCTCTCCGCCAGACTACGAGTTCCCGTAGCGCCAAGGATGATTTTTACGCCTGCTTTTTGCAGGCGGAGAAATCGATGGCGCTACGGGATCTTGATGTTAATTACGCCACCGTAATTTACGGTGGCGTAATTAACGCCTTCCCCACTCCCATTATACCCTATGGGGCAAGAATGGGAATGGGGAAGGGTAAAATGGGGATTGGGGACTTACCGCCCCGCCAAGGCCGGCATGGGGCGGTAAGTCCGCCAAGCACCTTGGCGGAGTTGGCAGCTTTGCGCCATGCACCATGGTGCAAATTGCACCATGGTCCTCCGCCAAGGTCCTAATGAGGGCCATTGTAATTAACAGTGCCTTTTTCCTCCTTAAAGCCTGCTGTTTCGTGGGATCCATCTTCCAACCAATTAGACCATCTGCATGTGTATTAGACATCCAGAGGGTCACTTTGTTGGGAAGAAAAATATTCTTCACTACGTGTCAAGTAACACAAAGTAGTTTTCTTGGTATTCTGATTGTCATGATAATGACACAATCACGCTTCATTTGTGCATGTCCGCAGAGAGCATGGTGACCAATATGCTGTCAAATGTATTTCCTGCACTTCCCTGGGGTCTTTGACCCTGATGAAGGTTCTGCAACATTAGTGTGCCGAAACCATTGCTGATACATCCCTTCCCCATTCTCCTTGTTCTGCTTCTGCTTTACTCTACAATGTATATCATGTATATCATGTACTCAACTATGTGTATTTTTTGTCATGCACTCCAACTGCACATAACACACTTAAACTGATATGTGTAACTGGATTTCTATCATTATTGAATTATGTCTTTTGTGGAACCACTTTCCCTCTAAAAAGCACAAATCTATCATTTAATTCTAACACGTTTTCTTCCATATAGAATGCTGCTTGTGTTGGCCATCTATTCACTAATTAGAGTTGATGGTGCCACCAAGACGCAGACACTCCTTTCAGATAGGCAGAGCCTAGATATAATTATAAAGGGCAAACGCCACCCAATAAGCCTTTCAAGAAGGACATGGCAAAACAGCTGTTTTTGTTAATAAATATGGGGCACGCACATTCTGCAGCACATTTTGCACGTTTCTGTGTGATTTGGCCCTCCTTAATCGACACATTAGGGTGTTGCGTTCATTCTTTTTTCACTTTAATTATGAACATGCTTAACTTGCGAAATCACAGAAAAAGAGCAACAAGAAAACAATTCAAAGGATTAACGTATTTGAAGGTGCACAATTGTGTATTTGTCATTATGCACTCCCTGCCTTGGATGCTTTTTCAGACCTCTGCCTCTTGAGTCTGTGCTCTAGGGATATTTTTGGGATGAATTCAGCCATTTTGTGCCTTTATATGAATTCCAATTGCTCAGATCAAATCCAATTTGTAGTTGTCTGAGAAACCTTCCTAACGAGGTGCATATATCTAGCATTCAAAAAATGGTCATGAAAAGGCAAGCTCTCTCATTCTGTTACTGTGTCCGCCTCCTTCTTGAATTCTTTCTGTCTCTCTTTCTCTCTCTCGCTCTCTCTGTATAGATATACATATATATATATATATATATATTTTTTTTTTTTCAAACAAAGGGAACCAGTTGATGGATTCCCAAAGAGATTGCACTCTACAGATCAGCCGCCAGAACGTAACTCTGCCCAATACAAAACCAACCAGACATATATATATATATATATTATAGGGCGGCAATACCCTATAGTTAAGGTGAGTTGCATAGGGACCCATTAAGCTGTTATTGTTAATCATTTTTGATTTGAGTAACGGATTTGAACAAAATTACGAAAGTGATTAGGGACTCGCGCCCCAGGCCCCCCCCCACCACACCCCCAGACTGCAGAGTTTCATAAAGATCCCTTAAAAAATAAAAAAGTTATTAAGAAGAGAAAAAGTTGCGGCCTACTTCCCATTCATTTTCCCATAAACACAAAGCATTAACGTGCGATCCATGCTTGGGGTTATTCCAGTCGTTTTTTTAAATATTTGACAGAGAAGGGGGTGCCCCCTTCTCAAATATAGATAGCTATATCTCAGAGATTTACCCAAAACTTGGTGTTTTTAGAAATGAAACAGCTGCCATCTTGTTTTTCTCTTGATATGTGGGAGATATTCAAGGTTATAGCCGAGGTTATGGGAAAATGAAACAGACGAAAAAACCTATTTGCTGGTGAAAAAGATGCAAATGCCATTAGGCTAGGGGTGGGGGATTGGCTAGAGGGCACCAAGTGACATTTGGGAGTTGGAATGGGTCTAGGGATTGATTTTGCAACACAAAGCTTTCTGGAGCCAGGGATATGCCATTTTTACGATTTTCAAAGCTATAAAGGACTACAGATAGCTGAGGGTATGTGTAGTACCGTTAGAGTTGTTTTTTTTTTAAATATATTTTTACAGCTATAGTGATGTTGGGGGTAAACAAATACTAGATAGCCATCCAGGTCTCCCATCCATGCAGTAACCAGGACACAGCTTGCTTGGATTTAAAGCGAGGAAGAGGCCAGCCCCTTCAGGCCATATTGCCTGACCACTAAGATAAACTGGCCTAGAGAAACAGGCCAGCCCTTTCCTTGCTTTGAAGGTAAGCAGGGCCAGTCCCATTTTGAAGCTAAGCAGAGCGAATCCCAATTACTGCATTGGTGGGTGACTGAATGGGAATACCATTATTATTTTTTTAAACCATACTACTGTCAGATCTTGAAACCTTTACACTCAGAAATAATTGTTTTGCTTTTGTTGAATTGCATTCTGGTATTTGTAGTCTCCCACTCAATAATGCAAAAAAAGATTATTTTACAGCTACTGTGGGTTTCTCATCCATGCAGTAATTGGGGAGAACCCTGCTTAGCTTCAAAGCAAGGAAGGGGTCAGCCCCCTAAGGCCAAGTTGCCTAATAAATGAGCCCACCTTACAAGACCACTTAGCGCAACGTGAACTAAGGGGGCTGGATCCTTCCTTGCTTTGAAACTAAGCAGGCTCAGCCCCGGTTACTGCGTAGATGGGAGACAGTCGCCAGTCCCGAATGTGGTGTGTTTTCTTAGTTTTAAATATCTCATAGCACACGACCACTGCATTATTTTTTTTAAACCATGCTACTGTCAGTCCTTGAAAGTTTTGTAGTCAGAGACCATTTTGAAGTCTTTTGCTGAATTGCATTCTGAAATTAGTAGTCCCCCAGTCAGGATAGGGGGAATAATACAATTGTACACTTTTTGCCGAACATAGTTCTATAAGGATTTATATATTTGAGTGACACTATGCTATGTGTACTTTTCAAGTCATCTTTATAAGCAGAGTATTATTGAAAGCCAGACATGGGGTGAGGAGGGGAAATGATGAGTGGGCAAGTAAGTCATGACATGCACAAAATGTGGCAAGTGAGTTTGCAATCCTGGACACTGGTGCAGTTATTTTCTCCTGATTGTGGCTGCTTTTCAGGACACAAGTAAAGGACACATGTGGGTGGGCAGCTTATTTTTTTCAGAGGGCGGATGCAACCCCTTGTGTTTTCCTGAGGTTGGCAAGCTTGCTCATGTATTTAGCTATGAGGATTTTACTCAGGTTGTTATGTTCCCAGTGCAGCTGCTTTTTGGATTTTGTTTTCCAGGAGTATTTCATGGCAGATTGCTGAGTTTAAAAGGTGAGCACCCTTTATACTTTGCCAGCATATTTATTGGAAGGTTTATTCTCTCATGTTATTTTCTGGTGTGTATGACTTTTTTTAAATCCAATTCTATTTTGTCTTGCACACTTTCTTCTAAGAAGGTCAATTGAACTACATTTGTATATTTTACTTTAAATTATATGTTCACTTACTGTGCATAAATTAATGGGTGCCAGCTTTTGATTTTTGCTGTGGGGGACAAAGTACCTGGGAATATGTTATCCTTGCAGGTTGTAATTTTTTCCCTTTTCTGTGCTGTTTGGGGTCATGCGATGTATCACAACTGTAACCAAGAGTCCAGCCACAAAACAAGGAACTTGTAGCATGCTGCTTAACCAACGTGTGTGATCCTCGGCAAATAATTGTATCTCACTACGCATTGACTAATAACATTGTGAGTTCTCGAAGCCTGCAATATTTTATACATAATAAACAAAATAGATATGTTTACAGGTACAGTGGCTTTCCCATCCATACAGTAACTGAGACCGAACCTGCATAGCTTCAAAGTGATAAAAAGGCACCAGCCCTCTCATGCTATGTTGCCTAATAAATGAGCCCACCTTACAAGACCACTTAGAGCAACATGGCCTGAAGGGGCCAGATTCTTCCTCACTATAGCGTCGGTCCTGGTCAGTGCATACATGGGTGACAGTCCCCAGTCCCAAATGCTGTGTATTTTCCTAGTTTTAAATATCACATAACACATGGCATCCAAATGATTTTTTTAATACCGTGCTACTGTCATTCCTTGAAAGTTCTGCACTCAGATACCATTTGTTTGCCTTTTGCTGAATTGCATTCTGGTATATGTAGTCTTCCAGTCAAGATGGGCGGAATAATGCCACAATTGTATACTTTTTGCCCAACATAGTTCTATAAGGATTTATAGATGTGAGTGACACTGTGGTATGTGTACTTTTCAAGTTATGCTTATAAATCAGAGTATTGTTTAAAGCCAGACATGGGGGTGAGGAGGGGAAATGATGAGAGGACAAGTAAGTCATGAGTATTTGCCCATGATGTGGCAAGACATTTTGCAATCCTGGACACTGGTGTATTTTCCAGATTGTGACTGCTTTTCAGGGAAAAAGTAAAGGACACATGTAGGTAGACAGCGTATCTTTTCTTCAGAGGGGGCAGATGCACCCCCTTGGTTTTTTTTAGGTTAGCAAGCTTGCTCAAGTATTTCGCTACTTGATGTGATCTGTGATGTCATCATGGTGTTCATAGGCTGCGCAACAGGGGGCACGAAGTTAAGGTGGCTTTAGCCAAATTTCAGTGAGTTTGTTGCATCAAGTTCTCACCTTAACGTCCATGCAACTAAAGTTTTGTCCATATATATATATATATATATATATATATATATATATATATATTTATTATAAACCGCCTACCGCTGTACACTTAGGATTGCACTCCCCAGAGCAGCGGAACAAGGCGAAATCCCTCGATCTGCAAGGAACAGTCTGCATGATCATAGATTTCCACAACAAAATAGTTTATGAAGGTATTATATGGACAGGTAAAACCACGCAATGACACATTTCACAGTTAACAAACCGCCTGATTACATACGAGGAAAACAACACAAAGATAAGACTTTAATATTGTGTAACATCTCTATGGTACTGGCGAGATAGATATGTCCCACTTTGAGTTAGTTCAAAAGTTCTGGCTGCAGTATGTCGGACATCTTGAAATCTCTATGTGCATCTGATTAGTATGGCATGACTGAATAATCTGGCATGTAAACAAGATATGAAATTACACTGTTAGTACAGTGTTTAAGCACAGTTAGGCACAGATGAAATTTAACATGCAACGTATATGTTGCATAATAAAGTGCAAAGTGCATCTCCTGTGCCAAGATAGCCACATTGTACAGTGCATAATGCTCAAATATACCCATGACCTATAGCCCATGAAATGAAGAATAAAGTGCAATTGCAAAATTTGGTAGTCAGCAGGATACGAATTGGCTCATGTGGAGTCTGATATGCAAAGCATATATTTCACTAATAAAGTGCATAGTGCACGTTTTTTTGTGCAACAGCTTAAATGATAAAGTGCTTAGTGCATCAATAAAACATCATAAAAACAACAGAAACAAATATATCAACCAGCGCAAACCCATTCCCATACAGACTTACTTAGATTACAACCTCTCACTACAGTCAAATTGTACTAAGAGAATAGTGAAAAATACAATTTAGCACAGACAATATAATACTAAGCATCTCACATAATTCACAATTAAGTACGACAATCGTTTCTTATGTCAAGTCAGCCACATAATGTCATGCAAAATACAAAGATATAACAGTGGCACACGACTTAAAAAGTGAAAAGTAGAATGCTGTTGCTATGTCTGTACAACGGCAGGATGCAGGTAGGCTCATGTTGTTTCTAATAAATTACACGTATATTTCACTAATAAAGTCAAAGTGCAGAATTCCTCCGAATTATAAAGTGCATAGTGCATCGGAAATAAAATGGTAAACACCACATGAAAAATGTATCATTAGACACAAAGCCATTCCTATACAAACTGACTGAATTTAAAACCAAATACTGTGCATGTCCATGGCCCTTCATTTAAAACGTGCTGCACATGTCTGATTTAGTCCACCAACTCCACTCCAATATACAATACATAATGCATACAGACCTTATACTAAAGAAAGAAAAGGGGTCTCCTAAGGCCTCAATGCCCACACAAAGATTATTTTGGACAGTAGGTCGTGACTTAGAGCGCTGGGACACGAGACACGAGATGCAAACATGGCAGTTCCTTAATAGCAGAACTAAAGTTCGTGATGCATTAGAAAGCTAAAAATAGCGATAAATACCACATATTGTCGGCTCAAATTAAGTGAGTCTACAAAAAAGAAGAAGAACAGAGCACCACGTATAGATAATAGTGCTAATGAATTCATCTACCAATACCTTCAGTCTACTATGATCCAGTCCCGAATACCATCCAAATATTTGAAACCAGAACTTATGAACACTCAAAAGTATATCAAAGTGCACAGGTTTCCCTCTAGAACACAAATAAATACTGAAAACCCAATATGAAAAAAACATGAATGAAAAGTAAATATACTTCAAATGAGAAAGAAAATTAGATAAATGCAGATGAATGAAAAGACTCTTAGTATATATCTGCAAACCGCAATTCAGCAACAAAAACCATACAAATAGAGTTGCGCCTAGATGGATGCAGTGACCCTACAACATGGGGTCCTTCAAAGATGACCAATCAGAAACAGGAAACACTTTGTTAAAGGGACCTTATAGTTAAGTTGCACTAATAAAGTGAGAGCACCAGGAGAGACACCTGCTTTGGAGATAACCTTGGCAAATCTTCAATCCTGCATCAATGGCATCACTCATGGCCATTCCTCCTCCCCAGGTGCCACCACCACCACGACCAGCTGGAGGACCTGGACAGGGGAATAGGTACGATGATGCAGGGGAGGATCAAGAGAACCAGCAAGATGAAGTAGAGGAAGTTCCTACCTTCAGCACCCGGACAGAGTCATGGGTGTGGTGTTTCTTTACCATGGTTGGGGGGGTACTCTTTTGGTACCACCTTCATGCGCTGTGACACTTGAACCAACCACCTGGGTGCTCTGAGAAAGGCTGTTCCTTTCCTTTTGAAGCTACCTTTCACGGTTAAAAAATAGAACTAAAGAAACAATCAAAGCACCTTTCGCAGCTTGCATAGTCCGTGGACAGTATAATAGTCTGTGGATGCGTCGAAAATTCCAGGCAGAGGTTGGAGGGGGGGGGTTAAAATCAATTAACCTGTTTTTGGTTAAAAAATGGTTCTTAAAAGAACCTTTTTTTAAAAAAAAATGTTGGGGTTTTATATACTCAACTAACAAATGTTCTACTGAACTTAATTATTTTCTCGAACTTTCACACAAACTGCTTCTAATTTATTTTTCTGTTTTTGCTATTAATTTAATACAACTACTGACAAATACTTCACTACATATTTCACATGTTCACAAAAACTTGTTGCAGTGCATTTTGGACATCCAAAAGAAAAATCTGATTTCCAACATCAGTCAAATGCACTGCATCTCTTTGAAAAATATTCATAATATTGAACTTGGTATTTTCATTGTGAAAAGTTGTCACTCCAACATCCTGCAAAAAAGCACATACAGCTTTGTTTACATTGCACCTTGCTTTCTCGATTTGTGGACAAAATACATTATAACGTTTCCACATTTCCCTTTGAACTATCTGAGAAAAACATATTTTCGACTATGGAAACAGTTCCATTAACTTTGCAAATGTATCCTTCATGGCAAACTGGAAAGATATTCCGGTTACATAGCCCACACTATTGCCTCCACAGTGAACTACAATGATGTCTAGTTGCTTTGAAGTAACCATACTTTTGCAAATGGTAGCCATTCTGCCCACTTTATTCCTCGAACTCCATACGAGGAAACTTCAAATTCTTCAAATCCAAGATTCACAGGTAATCCATACTGCGCACAGTACACCTTTAACCAATGGATCCAAGAATCACCCACTCTCCAGACACTCTGCTTCCTCAAAGCAATAGCCATAGCCATCTTCACTGCACAAATGCCCCAGGCCCTGGGTCGTACAAAGTACGGCGCAATGGAAGGCCTGGCAATTTAGCCGCAGGGTGGGGCGAGATGGCGTGAAAACACAAGGGGAGGGGCAGCCAGGTGGCGCCCCCCACCCCAGCGTTGCCAGGCAGCAGCCAGCAACACAGGGAAAGGTGTGAGGGCAATCAGGAGGGGGGCCGGGGTAGGGCCGGCCCCCCACTGGAATAACAAAAGGGCTGAGAAGTATAAGTAGGGCTCAGCAATGGGGGGAAAGCACAAACCAGGTAAGAAGCTCACCTCGCTCATGTAAGCTTCTAGGGCCTGGAAATGGAAAGAGAAACATTTTGATCGTCTTAACCTGTTCTTTTTCAGCCAAACCTGCGTTAGCTGGGAAAGCGGGGAGAGCGGTTGGCGTGATCCGACAGCCAAACTTGCGTTAGCTGTGGGAGCAGAAGGGGTCGCTGTGAACACCCACCTCATTGGCCGCGGACTGGAGGCGGCATCAGCAGAGAATTGAGGAGGGCCCGCAGGGAAGCCGTGCTGCGTCCGGGAGCACACCGAGGAGCAGAAGATGGTGACGAGCAGCTTGTTAGCCAGCCAAGGAAACTGCCATCCGATCAAGGCGGTGTATGGAAGAAGGGCCCTCGCAAGGGCGATCCAAGCAGGAGGCATCTGGAAGGCAGCGGTGGACCCGGGAGAGGCGCAGCGGTCTCGCAAAGAAGGTGATCCGCAGGACCAGGCCACGTGAGAGGCGGCTCACCGTAACTGTAAGGCAAGCACGAGCGGGACCCGGAACAAGAAGGGAGAGGCCGACGCGAACCATGCTGAGCACCTCACTCCAGAGACCAGGGGCAGCACAACGTGACTGGAAAAGCCGACGGACCATTGGCAGGCACCCACACCAGCCTCCACTTCCCAAAGTCGGTCGAGGGAGGGAAAGGAGGCGGGGACCGCGAGGCGGTCCCAGGCTTTGTGAAGAAACACAAGCCTTAAAGGAGAAGGGCCCGGATTATTCGGAAGTAGCGAAGGGCAACAATTTAAAGGGACAGCAGCCCTGTAAACACAGTACGGTGCCTGGGAGGCGCAGGAACCATGGCAAACGGGAGAATCACGTGTCACACAAGCTCACGTGACATCAAAAGAGGGCCATAAACCAAAAGCATATCGAGGGAACTGCAAAAAATGACAAAGCGGCAAAATACAGCAGGAAAGAAGCATACAGACAAGAAGCATGCCGGATGAAAGAGCAAAAAAGAATTCAGCGAATGGGCCAGAAAAGCCTAAAAGGAGTTTGGGGCCCAGTGGGTCGTTGACATCATGCAAAAAGAGGAGCGGGCAAAAGAAATGTCGCCTTTGCTAATCGAGGAATCCAGCGGCAGCGAATCAGTGACAGCAAGAGAGGAGGCACTACCACAAGGGCCGAAGAGGGCGAGAGAAGAGCCAAGAAGAATGCAAGACCAGACGGAGGAACCCAAGAAAAAGAGAAGAAAAGAAAAAAATAAAGGTACTGTAAAAAGTGGGAAAAAAATTGAAAGGCAAATTGTGAATATGTTACGCACCTGCATCTCTGGTACGGGTAAGTCGCCCAGAGCCAAGGACAGTGGTGGTAGAAAGCATAAAAAGTACAGGGGGGAACAGGAGGATTCCACCACCGGAATAGAAAGCAGTGAAGACGAAGAGAGGGACCACCAAAGGCATGGGTAAAATGGAAGGGGGTGGTAAGTAAGGAAAGGAGAAAGGGCTCTGGGCTAGAGGGAGCTGGCAATGGTACAGGGGGGGCGGGGCCAGTACCATTAGGTACCCCAGGGAATCCTGTACCCATCCCACAAGGGGCGCCATCGGTACCCAGTCCACAGGGGGACCTGCCAGGACCCAGTCCTCAAGGGACTGCACCCACCCACCTGTGGCACCCACAGGAGCTACCCCAACGCCACAGGCAGGGAACACCCCTCACAGGGTGGACACAACCAGTGTAGGACCGGCAGCAACGGCAGACAAGGAGGGAGGGGCAGCCATGACAAAATATGGCAGGCCAACAATGGGAAAGGATGCGCAAGGAGGGGCTATGAAAACGCTCACAGGAGATACAACAACAGCTATGGGAGGTCAAGGGAACAGAATTTTCAGAACAGGCAATATAGTGTACAGCGAAGTTGGCAAAGTAGCATGCCGCCAACGGCCCAGGGGGTGCGGGGGAAATGCCTGGACATCACGGGCAGCTTCATCACCATGCCGGAACTTTGAAAGCGGGGTACCATGCAGCTGGGGAAGAAATTGCAAATTCAGCCACAAGTGCGAAAAATGTAGCAGGGATCATAGCAGCGCCAAGTGCACCAGGGCAACAACAGCCGGAAATAGAAGCAATGAAAAGCGTAAATAGGGGATGGGGTGAAAAGGGAGCCTCTCCTGTTAGGCTGGAAAAGATGGAAAAGTGGCTAGAGGCATTTCCAGACCGGGAGGTTGCCACTCTGATTAGGAAGGGTTTTCAGGAGGGCTTCAAGATTCCTTTTTCAGGACAGGGTTCACGGAACATTCCAAAAAACTTGAAATCAGCCATTAAAAACAGGGGGATCGTAAGTGAAAAAATAAGGAAGGAAATAGAACTGAGTAGGATTGGTGGGCCTTTCACATCACTGCATATGCTCACCATCGGGGCTAGTCCCAAAGAAAGAAAGAGGGGAATTCAGACTAATTCACCATCTTTCATACCGCCAGGGGGCGTCAGTAAATGACGGCATCCCGCAGATAGAGGCAACCGTATCTTACTCGGATTTCCAAGAGGTGGTAGAAGTGGTCAGAAAGGCGGGAAAGGGGACATGGATGGCAAAGGCGGACATACAATCTGCTTTCCGGCTATAACCAGTAAACAGGGAGTCACAGAAATAGCTGTACATGCAATGGGAGGGCAAGTTTTTCATTGACAAATGCCTCCCCATGGGATGCGCCATCTCATGCGCATGTTTAGATTTTGGTACATTACCTGGACGATTTTCTATTTGTAGGACCTCAAGGGTCAGGACTGTGCAAGGATACCCTAAAAGAATGTGTAGAGCTGACAGGTGAATGGGGTTTCCTGCTAGCAGAGGAGAAAACAATGGGCCCCACATAAAGAATACCGTTTTTGGGGATAGAAATAGACACGAGGGAGGGAGTATGTCGGATCCCAGAGGAAAAAGTGGCAGATCTTTTGAAAACAATCAATTACCTAAAGGGAAGGAACAAGGCCACAGTGAAAGAATTACAGGCATTGGCGGGAAAGCTAAACTTTGCAGGAAGAATTTTTCAGAGGAGCATTGAGCTGAGGACAAGAGGGGCCAAGATGGGTAATCTCAGAGTCAGGATAGGAGGGGGAATCAAGAAGGACATGGAAGTTTGGGGAGAATGTGAAGGAGAGTGTTGTTTACAGATGCAGCCGGAGGTTTCGGCTTTGGGGCAATGCTAGGAATAGAGTGGTGCGCAGAGAAATGGCCAAAGGTATGGCAGGAGGCAGCTTGGACAAAGAATATCACGCTGCTGGAGCTTTTTCCGATTTGGGTGGCATTAAGTGCATGGGAAATGGAGCTGAATAGCAAGGAAATGGCAGTCTGGTCAGATAACATGGCAGTGGTGCAGGTATTGAATAAAGGGAGTGCATCATGCCCGTTGGTATTGCAACTAATGAGAGCCATCACGCTCGAATGTTTAAAAAAGAATGTATGCATAAGAGCAAGGCAGATATCTGGAGAAGCAAATGTGGTGGCTGATGCCTTGCCTCGTTTTCAGTGGGGCAGGTTCAGGGAGCAGAGGCCGGATGCCAAAAAGGAAAAAAACGCCCACACCAAAAAAGGCATGCGTTCCACTGAAAGTGCTGGAAGAGAAAGAAAGGTTAGCCATGAGGTTAAGTGGAGAAAACAGGAAAAGCCACAGGAACCGGAACGAGTCATAGAAAACCTGGCCAGGAACGCCCTAACTTACAAAACGGGTAAGCAATACGGAAAACATGTGCAGAATGTATTGGTTGAAACAGGAGTACAAGATGTGGGGAAGGTTACAACAAAGATGTGTGAATTCTTGGAAGGGGCTTTTTCTAAAGGGAAAAAGAAAAGCTGGGCAGCAGCACATTTAGCTGCTGTTGCATACACCGCAAAAATAGCCGGCGTAACCGACCCAACTAACAGCCCTTTAATAAAGTATGCGATGAAGGGTTGAGCAAGGTTGGAAGGAAAAAAGCCAGATAGTAGGAGGCCGAGTATGAAACAGCTCTCTTTAGGGCAGCATTTGCACTAGCATACTACAGGGCTTTCAGAATAGGGGAGCTAGTAGCCTGAAATACAGTAGCAGGGGATGTCCTGGCAAGAGAGGATGTTAGCATAAGGTCAAAAGGTATGGCCCTACTTCTGAAGAAATCTAAGACTGACCAGGCGGGAAAGGGGAGAGCGATAGAGCTCAACTGCATCAGAGAGAAGGACCACTGTCCCAGGTGCATCACTCAGGCATTCCTGGATATCCAACCGGATGTTGGAGGACAACTTCTAATACACAGGGACGGCAGCGCACTTATCAGGTACCAGTTCCAGGCAGTATTGAAAAAAACAGTAGCCAAGGCAGGGTGGGATCCGGGCAGAATTTGGGACCCACTCATTTAGAATAGGTGCAGCTACGTCAGCATGGGCGGGGGGCCTGGGAGCAAAGGGAGTAAAAAAAATTGGGAGATGGAGGTCACATTGCTTCAAAAGATATGTAAGGGAGGAACTGATGGGAACCTCTCTCCCTCTACTCCAACAGATATAGGCCTCTTAAAATCGGCGTGGATCATGGGGAACTCATTGGTGACCCGGGCAGGCAGGTGGATCGAGGAGGTCAAGCAGGGACTCCACTTCACAAAGACAATCACGTCCTGGTGGGGCCTCCCCGGGATGCACTGGGAGGACATACATTACAGGTTGTCAGACCTAATTGGTTTCAGAGACCCCCCTGAATACCTGTCATACACCTCGGGGGCAACGACCTAGTCAGCAGAAACATGGGAAGATTGCAAAGAGACATTTGCGAGTCGCTACATGACATAGCGCACTGCTGGTGGAAAACCGAGTATTTTATGTCAGAAATGATACCACGCAGAATATGGTACGGGGCACATCGTAGACAGGCTGTGGAAACAGCAAGGAGGAAACTGAACAAAACAGTGGAAAAATAGGAGCACAGGCCTCCATTTTATAAGGCACATTTTTTCCCAAAATAACCCTGAGATGTTCCATCAGGACAGGGTGCACCTGTCCAACAAAGGGATAGGGGTTTTTCAGACAATATTTTCAGGGCATTAGAGGAGCGGGATGTAGAAAGGGGTACTTTTGGTGGGAACCTGAGCGGCCGGGGCAACAGCCTATGCCCCAAGCCCCGGGTCGTACAAAGTACAGCACGATGGAGGACCTGGGGGTTTAGGCGCATGGTGGGGGTGAGATGGCGCGAAAACACAAGGGGAGGGGCAGCCAGGTGGCGCCCTCCACCCCAGCGTTGCCAGGGAAGCAGGCAGCAACACAGGGAAAGGTGTGAGTGCAACCAGCAGGGGGGCCGGGGTAGGGCCGGCCCCCCACTGGAATGACAAAAAGGCTGAGAAGTATAAGTAGGGCTCAGCAATGGGGGGAAAGCACAAACCAGGTAAGCAGCTCACCTCGCTCGGGTAAGCTTCTAGGGCATGGAAAGGGAAAGAGAAATGTTTTCTACCCAACCCACCCTGCAATTTTGGAAAGAAGGAGACGAAACAAGGAGGAGCTGGAACGCTGAGTACTTTCTTCGGTACACGGTAGAAGAAAGTCGTAGGCGGCATGTGTCCAGGAACAGATGCCGAGGGAAAAAGGGACTTGCCAAGGAGAAGGATGGCATCTACAACCCTGGCCACAGTGTGCCCAAAAGCACACATGTTGGTATATAATTTTGGTGTGCGTATTTTCTGCAGAAAATAAATGCCTACGGCCAATAATTTGTCCACAACAAAACCGTCTGTAATCATTCCATAGTAGGAGGTAGGAACCAGGAGCAAGGGGAAGTCCACACTACACAGCCTAACACAGATTACTCTTGCTACCCTGTCTTCCTGCACACCACACCCCCGAAACCTGATTGGCTAATCCCCCGATGTCCGTGTACCTTGTAATTGTCCACGGTCCCCGCAATCCCCATTCCTTTCCTGGCATCCTTAAAAGACCTGGATGCCACATGTGGGACCGGAGACTTACCGCTTTGTCCGCGGATGCCATGGCCAATTACAGTGGGTGGAGAGGTTTAAACTCAATTTTAACCATTTATTCTGCAATGATGGCTCTTAAAATAGACTTTTTTAGGGGGCTATGTTTAAAAAGACCCTTGTTTGTTTTTATCTACTATAGTCACACACTTTTGTTGTCACAGTCATGTGTGTTTTTTTTATAATTGCTACAGAAATTGCTTCACATTTTTCTTCTCATTTGTATGTTTTACAGCTACCATCAAATGTTTTAGTATACACTCCACATCTTCCCTTTTAGTTTTTTCACACAAACTTTTTCAATGAAATGTAAACATTCAAAAGAAAAATCTGATTGCCAACATCAGTCAAATGCACTCATCACTCCAAAAAGTTTTTACGCCATCCAACTTGATATTTTCATTGTCAAAGGATGCCACTGCTCAACCATATCCAAAAGCACGTACACCTTTATTGAAATGCTACCTAGCTTCTTCCATTTGTGGACAAAACAAGTTTGGATGTCTCCACATTTGCCTTTGATTGATTTCAGAAAAAATGATCTTTGCAACGGGAAAAAACTGTTCCATTAAGCTTCTCAACATATCCTTCATGGCAAACTTCAAAGATTCTGCACTCACAAAGCCCAAACTATTGCCTCCACAATGCACAATAATAATATCTGGACATTTAGAGTGAAACAGACTCTCACAGAATGGTTATAGGTTCTCCCACAATCCACACACTCTGCTTCTTCATAGCCATAGCCACCTACACTGCACACAACAAAGAAAGCATGTGCTACCATGTGTTCCTGTGCACCACAACCACAAAAACCTGATTGGCTACCCCCTGATGTCCGCAAACATCTGTGACTGACCGTGGTCCCAACAGTCCCCTTTCCATGGCTGGCATCTTTAACATACCTGGATGGCCTGTGCGGGTCCGCGGACTACTGCAGTGTCTGTGGACGCTTTTATGTTTGTAACTCTCCCTCATTGGCTGCTTTCAAACAGTCACACATCCATCCAAAAATCACATCTAAAAACTCCACATGTAACCCTGTCATCTCAGTTCAACACTTCAGATGGACCCTTGAACTCTTAGAGTATATGTCTCCTCTTGGTCACAGCCACCTGCATCAAAACCTACTGTGAAACTCTACAAGATTTCTATTTGCAGATTCATCAATATCTACATTTAACAAAACATAGTACATGTATGCATGTATTTGTTTTAAATCGTATTTTTAAACAGCTATATATATAGGGTCACTGCCACTTACCCCGTAATAAGCTTCTCAATAAGCATATTCTCTTTTTTAACCACCCTATCAAATGCCATGTATTGCAACATTATGCACCTTATTACATCAAGTTGCAGTTACTTATATGTACTGCCCACATATTAAACTTTTTACACACCAAGTGCCACATAAAATGTTTTACAAATCTTTTGAATCTGCTTTTCCTTTCTTTTATTAAAAAGTTACACACAGTGATTCTGTAAATGCACATATGCATTTGTTTACTTTAAACAAAATGCTCCTAAAAAGATTTTTTTGTAAATGCATAGCATTTTCCATTTTCCTTCCGTATAAATGTCATACTTTCCAACTTTTCTTGTTACATCCCTTATAGTGCCACCATTATCCACCTGATCACACATGTGTATACTGCCAGAGTATCTATATTCAGCACTTCACCTTACACATAAAGTAATGTTATTTTCCAACCACTACTATAAGACACCATACACAGCCCCAAATACAATCTGCCATTGCGTTACCACTAGGCCACAGTTTCCCTATTCTTTGAAAACACTTTAACACATTACAAATACATTGCAATACAAACACAGCATTTCTCTTATTAAAATCACCAGCACAAAAATAGCCTAGATATGCATCTGTTTACACACCCATTTTGCCCTGTTCCTTATAATGTCCCAAACAGCTCTAGTCATAGTCCAATTCTTCTAACAACATGGTTAACATACATAACTACACTACCCATAACACAACTTTATTAACTATTTTCCCAACAACTCCTCCTACCTTAATAAATAACAACCTCTCTTACTAAAAGTAATTCACCATTGCCACATATACCCACTAACATTCTTTAACAATAACAGGAAAAAAGAAGATTGACGAACACAGTTATCGAAGAAAGAACACTCTTTACATCCTACAAAGTAAGTACATTAATAGAGCATGTATATATCTCTCTTGTAACAATGTACATTCACTATACATTATCATAGAATATTATTTTCTACACAATAATTATTCAATACACCACCCATTCTTTACTGCCTAACAACACATCCATCTCTCATCAACTTCTATAAAACAATTTCCCTTCCTTACTATTCCATACCCCTATCCACACGAGGTCCTAATTCCAACCCAACAACTTTCAAACTCATTGCATTGCAAATCACTAACAGATATTATCACACAATCACACAAACACACACACTTCCACACCCCTTTTCCATTACACCCACACAACCCACATACATATACACTAAATCACACCATTATAACAACCACTGTTTTCCTCAAAACATCATAATGTCCCTACGTATTCAATCACACCACCACTCCCTTACTCACTAACCCAAGCCCATCACACAAGAACAGCCTCTTACTCGGACAACCTTCCCAACCACACCTATCATCCCATCCCACAATCACACAACACTCTATTAATCTGTACAATCACACCCATACACCCATGCATAATATATGCATAAACGTTCTGCAACCTTCAAACACATACTTTCTTTTTTCCCCAACAGACAGAACAGAATGCCTACTAAAAGCCAACTCTGTAGAAAACAAAAAGAAAATAGAGTAGATAAACATATAAACAAGCCATATAGTCATCCACCTCTAAAATAATTTTTAGAAAACATTAAAACAAAACAGCTAGTAACCCCACTCAACAAAACTAAACCAGCCCCCACTAAAAGAGTAAGGTCACTCTTGCAAAAACTAAACGTAAAAAAAGATGTTCAAACAAAACAGACCTACTAATGAACATTACACTATAGCTATCAATGTTAACTAAAAGTAAAAAAGATGTACAAACAAAAGCATACCTACTAATGAACCTTACACTATACCTATCAAAGTTAACGTGAAGCAGTTAAACATTCTGAAAAAATAATTTTGCAAAAAATATCCCACTGTAGATTTCTTAACAATCTTATAAAGACAGCTAAAACGTCACCAGCTACCCTTAAAAACTACTGCAGAAAACGAATGCTCGAAGTTCTAATTGACAGCACATTTCTACTAAAGAAAAAGTAGTTTATATTAATGTTAAACAGAATTGAACCACTAAATAAATTAATCAATACATTACAAAAAGTATTTGTAAACATGCACAATGTCAATATAGATGCCTATTCAAACTTCTGTGAAGGTGAATGGATTCACACACTCAGCACAGAAGCATCTTCCAATGAAGATGCATATAAACAAGAACAAAAAAAACAATTGCCATAGACAAGAATAGGCAAGGGTATCAAATGGTAGGAGACACCATTATGGCAAAAGAAACCCTTACAGGAAAAAGGTTCCCAACAAACTTTCAACCAAATGTTACTTTTGCCCAAACAAACCGTCCAGTGTACAAAAGGACATGCAGCTCAATATGTAACGTACGCCAACAATCTTTCAAATCTTTATGACAATTTCTCAATCACTATGTGGAACTAAAAGAGAAAGGTAGAATAATTACTTTACAAACCATGGACTCCTTCCCAGTACGCACCCACACTGGAATGCAAGGACATTCATTAGCCTGCGTTTCAGGAACTGCTTGCAAAAGCACCTTGCACCACATCAAAATGTTAGCAACACACCATTCCATTATACAAAATCGTGTGCATAGACCCTACTATGCAAAAACTCCTGCTCTAGAACTGCAAAATGTAAATAACATTCTCTAACATGGCACAACCAAACAACTCCTTCAAGAAATAGCGCACATCCAAAGGAAATATTTTGGAACTGGAGTTGTCTTAGACAATTCAGTAACTTCAGAAAATATTTGCGAAAACCTCACAAACACCAACCACCTTACAAACATATAGAAAAAAGAAATAGCTACATTTCAAAACACATCTGCCTAAATACCAGGCAAAGTATGTGTATGTTGTTGCAGAACTATCTATTAAAAAAACACAAATATAGTAGATTTGGCCTACAAAATACAGGACAATGAGGAATCCCAATGGTTCCAATTAGCTGTATATCTAACAGCAAAAAATAAATACAAAATAACTGACCCCTTAATAGTTTGCACAAACTGCAATACAAAGCTTGAAAATAACCAAATGCGATCAAGTACTATCACTAATAACATCTTCCCACTTACGAAAGCTCTCCAAAATCTTAATTTGTATGAGAGCATTATAATTAAAAAATGACACCCATTTCAAGCTATAATGCGCCTTCAACCAAAAATGGCCAAAATGCCTCCACCTAAGTTACTAAAAGGCATTTGTGGCAAAGTAGTATATTTGGCATTAGATCTTAAATACAATTGTAGAGGAGGAGCCAAAAGCATCTACCGGAAGTCCCACCCCTAACTTGCCTATCTGTTGCGAACCAGAAATAGTGACAAAAGCAACAGCTGTAATGATGCCTATAACACGAGCAGTGTTCAAAGCAAAGTATCCATTAAGAAAACCATTCTTTATGTATCCACGAAAAGCTGACAGCCTCTTGGGAAGAATCCCTGAAGACCACGTGAAGAAGGATGAAAGAAGAGACTGATGATGTCACATGAGGCAAAGTGATATGCCTAAGAAGAGATGGTAAGAAAGAAGGTGGATAGACCATATAGAATCTGGTGATGAAGTAACAATCGAGTAAACTTTCATATGCGGAATGAAGATTGCACGTGTGAAAAGCACAGAAGAAAATGAAAACCATTTTATAATTGTACAGACGCAGTGACGCAAGTAGATGAAGTCATCATAAGGCTGGCTCTACGTAGTGAATAGTGCAGGCGGTGCCGCCAAGGTTGCATAGGAACCTGGAAGTTCCACATCATACTTTAGAAAAGTGAAAACCCTGTGAATAGAAGGACTTGAAGTGTGGCGCAGCAGAATAAGCCTGGCCTGAGATGGAAGGAGAATCGAGAAGGTTTGCCTGGCCCAGTGACAAGGATTGGGGCAGCCAAGAAACTGGTTATCTATTGTGGAAAGATACAATGAACAAGAAAGCAAGAGCTGAGCTCCTGTTAATGTGCGGCGGAAGGACACTGAGTGCCAAGTTTTATTCATTAAATGGTTTTAAATACAACGAAGGAGCTCAAAACATGGTCTCCTGTCACATGGTCAGATGAAAATAAACTTTGGGCAAGCTACACCGAGACCAGAAGATAAAGCCATGCTCACACTCCATTTTATTCCCAGGAGCAGTGACACTTGAAAGGCCAAGTTAAAAAGACTATTCTCATGGCAGAAAGCTTGAGTGATGATAGATGCTGGGCTAATTGGGTGGGGAGGCATGGTAAAGTCTGACCCATCCGCACCTGGGATACCAGCTTGCATGCTGCTAACAAGTGGAATATTCCAGAAGGGTACAAGCATGACAACCAATTATAAAGGGCCACATATCAAAGAGCCCTATAGTTTAGAGATCCAATAAGACGTTGTGTATTACTTGTACTACGGGTGGGCAGAGTTGTCCACCTGACAGTAGAGACCTAATCACACCAACCCCCATAGAATGTATACCTAGATGTTTCCCGTTACCCAATCACAGTCCCACATGCATTTTCTTGTCATGTAGTATGACGTCAATGATGATGAGCTTTTAGTATATAAGTGTGTTTTTTGTGAAATACTCTGAGATATTACTGCCAGACATCCAATGATGTTCATTGTACTCCCTGTTTTAGATAATTGTTATTAAAACAAAGTATTTTGCCAACTTCCTGAGTCAGTTTTATTAGTGATGTTTAAGTAATTTCTCCATCTCCATCCACCCTGTAGAGTGTGACCTGGTCTAAAAGGACCTACAGGTTCACAATCTAGAAACTATTGATCAATCATTGATTGGACTAGTTAATGGTGTACCAACAAAAGACAAAACAAATTGGCTACAACTAGTCGACTTAAACAAAGTTAGACAAGCACTACAATAGCTCAAAGAAAACAATGAATACTACAAAGACATAAACATAGAGGAAAATGTAAAAGAATCCACCCAAATAATTCAATATTCACCACAAACTGGCCTATTTTTATAACGTGTAGATCCTGTTTCAGCAGCCAACATTTTAGACCAGTATACTATTCACCCACTACACTCCAAAGACACCATAAAAGATGTGCTAGAAACATATCAAACGCATCAAGCCAAAGGCTCCCCAATTAGCATATGATAGATATGATATGATATTTTATCTATATTGCGCTTGTACACAAGTGTCTCAGAGCACGAGAAGGCAAGGGAGGGGAACAGGGGAAAACAAAACAACGATCTTACTAGGACCAGTGACATTGAGAACACGCAAGTACATAGGAAAAATGCATGGAAGGGGGAAAAATTGAAAGTGCGGAACAGAGAAAACAGATCATTATTAATAAATAAAATAAATAAATAAAGAAGGCAAAAAACAGTGGTAGTGCAGCCAGCAAGTGGCAAGTGCTGGGTTTAGCCAACAACAGGCTATATATGATAAGTGCAGAAGAAAAGCAAGGGGCGGGGGAACTGTATAGGTACAGATATAGACCCCAGTGCAAGGGGTGGCCCCAAGGCAGTGCAGAAGAGTGGCAGGGTGAGCAGGTACCTGGTCCTGGGGGATAGAGGGTGGTCAGGTGCACAGTGCAGAGAGAGAAAACAGATCAGCAGTGGAGAAGGGGGGCAAAATCAGAAGCAAAGAGGAAGGTCTTAATGTGCTTCCAGAACCGGAGATGGTTCTCCTCAAGTTTCAGAGTGGCAGGGAGACTGTTCCAAAGGGAGGCCGCAGCCAAAGACAGAGATCTACCCCCAGCTTGTTTCTTTGAAAAACGACTGACCCTGAGGGAGTTAGAAGTAGAGCAGCAAAGGACTCGAGAGGGGAGGTATTTACAGAGGGATAGTTGAAGGTATTTTGGACCCAGGCCCCAGAAAGCCTTGTGGACAATGCAGAGGGTTTTAAATGTAATCCTTGCATCCACTGGGAGCCAATGAAGAGATTTCAGAGCTGGAGAGATACGATCCCAGGGCTTGAGGTCAAGGACAAGTCTCGCAATCCTGTTCTGGATTAGTTGTAAAGGGCGCAGATTGGAGGCAGGTAGATTTAGACTGCTGTTACAGTAGTCCAACTTAGAGAGAACCAGAGCTTGGGAGACAGTGAGCATCTGGGGGAAGTAGAGGAAAGGCAGAGTACCTCTGAGGAGGTGCAGTAGGAAGGATGAGTTTTTAGAGACATCAGAGCTGTGGGGGGAGAAGGAAAGTGAGGAGTCAAAGATGACCCTGAGGTTCTTAGCCTCGCAGGTAGGGGTAGGAGGAGGGCCAAGGGAGGCCAGCCAGAGAGTGAGTGAGGGGAAAGGATGGTGGAGGTGTACCGAAGAGGAGGATCTCAGTCTTGCTGGCATTTAGACAAAGATCGTTGGTGGCACACCAATCTTGAATGGCAGTTAGACAATCAGAGATGAGAGAAGGAGAGGAGGTGGCTGAAGGAACCCTGAAAATGAGGTGAGTGTCATCAGCATAGCACTGGAAATTTGAGCAGAAAATGCCAGGTATTGGTTGAGAAGCCATGGCGAGAGATTAGACCCCTGGGGAACACCACAGGTAGAGAGGGAGATAGATGATAGGAAGGACCCAAGTTTGACCTGTGAGGGTCGATCAGAGAGGAAAGAGGTCAGCCAGCCCAGAGCCTGATTGGTGATACCCAGTTTATGAAGGAGACAGTTGAGCAAGATGATATGGGTCACTTTGTCGAAGGCAGAAGAGAGATCGAGTAGGATGAGGACAGGGGGAATGTTGGAGTTAAGGGCGAAGAGCAGGTCTTCACTGATGTTCAGGACAGCAGTTTCCGTGCTTTTGGCAGCTCTGAAGCCAGATTGGTGGTCATGGAGAGAGCCAACAGAATCGGAGTGAAGGTTAAGCTGAGAGATGGCCAGTAGTTGACCCAAAAAGGGAGTAATGGAAAATTGGCGATAGTTAGCCAGACAAGAAGGGTCAGCTGTGGGTTTCTTGAGAGGATGCACAAGGGAGTGCTTCAGGGGGGAGGGGAAGGATCCTGAAGAAAAGGAAAGGTTGTAGAAATCGGCAAGGGCTGCAGCGAGGGTATCGATGTGGTACTTGATGGTTTTAGTGGAACAGGGATGAACCTGTTTTGATGAGGCTTTCATAGATCAGACTTGTCTAGCGACCTCATCAGGGGAGAAAAGAGGAAAGGATAAGAAAGAGGTTGGGGTGTAGGGGAAGGAGGGTCAGCAAGGCAAGACGGAGAGGGGAGAGGATGGAGAGGGGAGCAGAGGGTAGACAGAATGTCCTGGGTTTTAGAGATAAAGTGAGAGGCAAGGGCATTGAAAAGAGCCTGGGAGGCAAGAGGAGGGGTAGAGATTGCATCAAGATTTGCCAGCTCCTTGCAGATATGAAAGCATTTGGCTGAATTGTTAGATGCCGCAGAGACACAGGCTTCAATGTGGACTCTCTTCTTGGTGCGTACCGAGAGTCAGTATCGCCTTTGGAGCAGGCAAAAGGCCAGTTTGTCAGAGGATGAACAAGAAGCCCTCCATTTCCTCTCAGCCATACCAAGAATTGCACTTGGCTTTGTTCTTCAAACGGATCCTCATGACAGGGACAAGAGCATCAAGAATAGCAGAAATGGAGGAGTAGAGCAGGGGCATGGCTGTGTCAGGGTGTGAGTCAGCCAGGGGTTGAGGGGGGGGAGAAGGTGGCAGCAAATACCTCAACTGATACACACTTCATGGGCCGGATGTCCGAGAAGGTAGGTGGCAATCTTAGGGTAGGTTTGGCTTGGGGGGAAGAGAGGGAAAGATGAGAGGAGTGGAGGCAGTGATCACTGCAGGAGAGAGAAGTGGTCAGAGGAATAGAGAGGTGGAGTCCAGGGGAGATCAAGACATCAAGTGTGTGACCTGCAGAGTGAGTCGGGCCAGAGGGGTGGCTAGAGATGGAGAGGGAGTCTCAGAGGTCACAAAAGAGCGCAGATGAGGAACAGGGAGAATCGAGATGGATGTTGAGGTCACCAAGGAGGAGGAGTTGAGTGGTTGAGGCCAGGAGGGAGGAGGAGAGGTCAGCCCACTCAGAGAGGAAAGAGGTGATTTGACCAGGGGGCAAGTAGCAACAGTCATAGAGTGGCTAGGAGAGAGAGAGAGCCTGCAGACAAGGCATTCGAAAGAAGAGTAGGTCTGAGTAGGGATGAGGCAGGAATCCACACAGGAAAGATTATGGCTATACCCCCTCCGGGCCAGGTGGATCTGGGCATGGAGAGGATCTTGTAATCATCAGGGAGGAGAGTGTCAAAGCTTGTGACAGAGCTGGCTGTGAACCATGTCTCGGTAAAACCAAACATATCAAGGTCAAGTTCTTCTAAGAGGTGGCAGATGTCAGAGGAGTGTTTTACAGCAGAGAGAGAGTTGAGGGGGCAAGATGAAGAAGGTTGCCAGCCTGAAAGCCCTTCCGGGGAGGGGTACAAATCAGAGGTATGCCCTGCGGAGGTATTATATGATATGATTTGGCATTAATAACGCACATATACACAAGTGTTTCAAGGCCGACGAGGCACGGGAGGGGAAACAGAGGGAAGACAGACAACGATCCTACTAGGCCAAGTGTCATTCAGATCACGCAAGTGCATGGGAAGGGGAAGGAGGAAAAGACCTACCACCAACTGTGTGGGGGGGCACGAGGTGGGGCAGAGGAGGAGGGAAAAGAGGGCAAGGTAGCCAAAGGAGGAGAGGAGGGGACAGCCTGAGATGAAAAGAAGTTGATGAGGTGAGGGAACCGCCTATTGAAGAGGAGGAGATTGGCCTGATGGCCTTGGACCATGACAGTGCCATTTAGGTAAACATTTATGATGACTCTCGGGGAGTCGGAGGAATCCATGAGGACTACCCAGCGGTGTCACCATTAATGGAAGAGGAGGAGATAGGACAGAGCACATAGATCATATGAGGGGTCCATAGATCTGGTGAAGGAACGACAAAGAGGATGTCAGTGAGGGTCTGTCTGGAAGAGGCACTGGAATAGGTATCAGCGATGGTGAGACCTGGGTTGGAGGCCAAGATATCCTTTTTAAACTTCTTACCAGATTTAGTGAGAAGAGAAAGATAGTTGATAGAGAAGCAGTTGGATTAGATCGGAGAAACAGTGCCATGGGTGAGTAGAGAATGGAGGCAGTGGGCAAGCAGGTTTCAGATAATGGACAAAGTTAAATGAAAAACACACCCAAATTTCACTTTCAAAGTTAAATGAAAAACACACCCAAATTCCACTTTCAAAGTTAAATGAAAAAACACACCCAAATTTGACTTACAAAGTTAAATGCTAAGGCACCGTAGGTAAAGAAATGAGGTATGAATCAGAAGTTAGAGGTGAGTGCTAGAATGAGTGCAGGGAGACTGGTTAGAACAAGCAGAGAAGAGAGAAAAGATACCACAGAGAGTAGGAAAGGGCAAACAGAAGGAGGGAACTAACCCATGAAGAGCAAGGTAAGAGAATCTTGGTAGCCCAGTTTCATAGCTGAGTGAGGTAGCAACCTCAGGGAGGGTCTGGTCGTGGCAGTAGTTTCACACAGCGTCCTGGTGGCAGACAGGGAGCAGACAGGGGCCTTAGGTGCGGGCCTTTGAACACAAGGGCCGGCTCTCGCCTCCGGGTGATTGTTGGTTGGCTGATGTTGGGATGCCAGCCAATGGGGGCGGGAGCAGGCTCAGGCGCGGGAAGAAAGGTGCTGAGAAAACAAGGCAGCCATGCTGGAAGGCCATTAGGATTGCAGCAACAGAGTCTTCAACATAAGGCAGCAAGATAAAGCATGATTTTCGGTGCAAATAGACAAATCAACTGCAGTCAGCAAATGTGGAAATCCAATTTTCAATATTTGGAGGCAGAGTGCCTCGAGGACCAAGATGGGTCCAGAGCCCACAGAAGCAGACAAAAAGCCTTACCAGTCCGCTGGTACATGTAAACAGAGGGCCTTGTGTGCTCAGGACTCGAGCACTAAATAGCGGAGATCAGCTGGCTGACAAATGGAGAAAAGTCTACCAGTACGTTCTTTTCCTCTACTCTTTCCTAAAGGGAAAGGAGGAAGATATGATGAAAGATCCACATAAATTAGTGTATCAGAATATCGCTCTTTATAAATGTATTCTGTGACCCGAGATTCAGACAAAATGCAGAAACATTTTCCACCTCATGTTCGAAATTTAACTCTATGTTATGGAGTTGCACACACATTAAAAACAGGCTGCAATTTTTTTAACATGTCCGCTACTCACCTGCTTCAAAAGATAAAAACAAAGAGTTTTGCAGGCAAGTATCACAAATCGCTTGGCAAACATGTGTGGTACAAAAGAATACTGGCATCAATGTCACGCTGATATAGGTTGCATGCTAAGAAACCTAGGCCCATCCACATGGTTTGTTACTTTAAGTTGTGCAGAATACACATGGGATGACTTGCATGACTTCCTATGCACTGCAAACCAAAATAAAGAGGGAATAGATATAAAAACACCAGGAGAACTCTGTCCTCTTGACCCTGTCAATGTATCACGGTACTATCACCATCACTTCGGTGCCATGCTGCACTTCATCTGCAATAAAACCCCCCCCACTCAGAGAAGTGGAACACTTCTTTTGGAGAAAACAATGTCAATCCAGAGGAGCACCACACATCCACATGCTTTTATGGATAAAAGATGCTCCCAAATTTGGCCATGACAGTGATGCCACTGTTTTGCAATAATTGAACAATACATTACCTGTGACACCCCTTCAGAAAATACACAGAGTGACCTACGTACACAAATCATACGCTTCCATAAACATAAGTGTGGCAAATACTGCCGATGTTGATATAAAAACAAAGGTAAATACTATACCATATGAATGTTGCTTTGGCTTCCTGAGACCAGTTTGCACAAAAGGACAAGTAAATAGTTGGATGTCTTCTGTCAGGCACAGTGTAAAATGGAAATCCCCTAAAACCACAAACAACATTAAAAGGGACAAAGCATCCAGGTACATTAATGATTACAATGCAATCATTGCCCTCTTGTGGAATGCAAATATAGACATACAATACATTGCAGACAATTCCACTGCAGTTGCAAGATATGTCACAGCCTATTTACCAAAGCTGAGTTATCAGAGCTAAAAGACCTGTGGGATGACATATAATCTGAAAAAACATTGTCACAAAAATTGTACAGCTTTGTTATAACAATGCTTTCCCATAGAGAATGTGGGTGCTATGAAGCTGCAGACTGTTTAACAGGTACACCCTAATATGGGAAATCTGAAAATGTCCAGCATCATCTCGAAAAAGGGTACTAAAATCCTAACAAGAGATTGAAACAATAATCAGGCATGATCCCAACAGCAAGGACATTTTAAAAAAACAATTGAATTGACACATAAGACCCAAACAGAAGTACTGCTATGGAAAACATGTGCCTGTACAATAAAGATTTCAAAGAAGGTAGCAGGCGCTCCTCGCCAGAAAGAACATGGCATGATAACCTGTTCTGAGATGAGAGTTTGCAGGACACGCTTTTTGCTCACTGTACCTTTCACAGATGGGAAATATCCATTTGCATCAGTCTTTGTCCCGCCCATATGGGCAGTCCAGCACCGAAATGCTATGGCAATTCCTCTCTGAACAAGAGTACCAAAAGCAACCCCATACACGTGTTTCAGCCTTGTTGGGCCTCATCAGTGAGGTGAAGCTTTGTTTCTCTGAGCACAGTGAGCAGGGAGTCCACGTCTGGTTGCCCCCAGGTAACTCAGGGTGACCAACCCCAAGTTCCTTGCAGAAATTTCAAAGAAGGTAGCAGGCGCTCCTCTTCAGAAAGAACATGGCATGATAACCTGTTCTGAGATGAGAGTTTGCAGCACACGCTTTTGCCTGTACAATAGAGCCCAGCCTAATTAATCATATAGACGTATCATTTAAAACTCTGCAGCATTGAGAACTTTATTATATGGCCCTACTACAACTTTTTAAACCTTGGAGAAAAGAAGAAGAATTATTAAGTGACCATGACTCATTTGAAGCTGCATTCAATGCAAATGAAAGCAGAATAACAAATGTAAATTTTAAACAATATAAACACATGTTGTACAATGAACGCCAACAAGAGGAAGAAGTTTAAGCTCTACTAGATTAAAACACTCCGGAAGGTGGTCAACCTTCTCTAACAGGAAGCCAAGAACCACTTGGAGAACCACACATTCTAAATGAAGCAGAAATAGCCATGACTGAGGTAGAAAACACCATGTATCAATCTAAACAATAGAAGAAGACTTGTCAGTGCTCAAATCACAGCTAAATGATGAACAGCTCACCATTTATCTAGAAGTCACTGAAGAAATTGAACATGGGTTTAAACATGAAACAAAAACTTGTAGCTGTAAAAATTATAAACCTCTGCTCCTGCATGTAAGTGGTGAAGCTGGCTCTGGCAAAACGTTCTTAACTACAATAATCAGCACATTTCTACAAGTTCTAACAAACATCAACCTTTCAGCTGTTGTAACAACCCGCACAGGTCTAGCTGCCTAGAACATAGGAGATGTTACTTTACACCGACTACTGCTCCTCCCAGTAGAACACCAAAACAAATTTGCATACTACATATTATCAGTAGAAGCTGCTACTGAAGTATACAGAATTCTGAAACAAATGATAGTGCTCTTGATAGATGAAGTAAGCATGGTTTCCAAACTCATGTTGGCTTTAATTCATCTCAGAATGTAAGAAGTCCTGAAAACTGACTACAAAGAACTGTCTGGAGGAAAACACGTTATTGTTTTCGAAGACCTCCTACAGTTAAAACCAGTAAACGATCAACCTATTTTCAAAACATTAGTACACAAACAATACTGTAACACACTTGGCAGCATCGGAAATATAAATCTCTGGCAACGTTTTCGCAACAGAGAACTAACTGCAAATGTCACCTATGCTAACATTTAAAAAAAGCATTATAACTGGTCTGCTGACTAAAGATGCAAAATACATCTTAAAAACAAGACAAATCCATGAGCGATATAGGGAAATCACATCTGCCCCTGATGTCATGGAACAATTAACTCTACAGAATATAAAAAGCATGCCTTTAATGTCAATCCTTGCAAGCTGTAGTCAATTCAATGATATAATGTTGAAAAAAGAAATGCAACCCATAGTACATATCAGCTTCACCGACAAACCAGAAGTGCACGGAATGGCACTCCCTATGTGTCAACAAGCAACAGCACGACTAAATAGCTTGGAAAAATGTATCTCTAACAGAGCTGGATTAGAAAAAGTATTAACTCTGTGTCTAAACTGCAGAGTAATTCTAAAGCGTATCCTTGACGTAGAACAAGCTTTAGTCAATGGATCAATTGGTAGTTGTTGGCTTCCAAACATATCTACATGACAACAAAATTCAGTTTGTCAACATCCACTTTGACAAACCTGCAGAAGTAAAAATATTAGGCTGCACAATAGCACATTTCCTTCTTTTATATATTTATTTATACGTTATTTAGTTCATCAGAACTTTATAAGTAATTAAATCAATACATATATACATACATAGTCAATCTAAAATTCATCCACAATTATTCAATTTAAGTCCTTAATTACTTGAACATACATAACTAAATGACAATCACAATAATCATGATATACAGCACACTAAAAGCTCTAAAAGCATACAAAATGTATATAAAACTTCATCATTCATATTTCATCCATAAAATCATTAGGAGGACTCCTTTCTAATATACTTCTTAATATGAAGCCATATTTTATATAGAGCAATGTATACTGAAACGAGGATAGCACAGGGACAACGTGCTGCTCTTGGAAGCACCAATTAACAAAAGAAAGACACGGGGAAAATTTTAAATGACCCCAAGATTCATCCTCCCATACAGGCATGCAACAGCTTCTAAACAAAAAGAATCTTGTGGTCTCTATGTTGTCACCCCCCTAAGGATAGACGAACTCCACTTTTCAAATAAGTACACAACAGATAAATGTGACAATAAATTATAATATTTTATTATATGAAAAAGATTTTATATGCATACATTTCATAGAATCTAAAAACCGAGTGCTAAGCACCCAACTGCAACAAGACAGTTTGTAAAACTTTTACATAGATTTAAAAAAGACATAAAAAAGAGACAGTACAATGGAGTCTGGAAACTATGACTCTCCCTAACTCCTCACAGTGCAAAAAACCTATAGCGTGTACTAGTCTGATAAAATTCTTAGCTATCTAAAACCTACACCTCAGCCTGTATCATGATAAACACTTCTAAAGAGTACAACAAGACAGTCCCTAACTTTTAGGGTACACTCTTTTCTTATTCAATGTCCTTGATAAGTGAATCCTCATGTGTACAACCATGTGGTTCGTATCAATTCAATATTACATTAACATGTGTTGATGTATATACAACACCCTTAAAACACCGGACATGTTTCGTTCTTAATAAAGAGTTGATAATGTAAAATAACTTCTTCAGGGGGATAGAAAGTTATTTATCAACAAGAAAACACAGGTTTAAACAGTTTTAAAACAGCACATTCAAACACTTTTTTCTTGTGGGATTCTTCTTAACCCTAGGGGGGAACAAAATAACAAAATTGAAAGACAGCTATTAGTAACGCTGTTCTCATTTTTACAAAAGCCAAAACCAGTGGGAGCTATCAATCTCCTATATGTGGCTCACCGTACTAGCATATGTTTTTAGTGCCATTTGACGGATAAGTAGAATCGTCTTCAATGTAGACGTAACACCTGTAGATATAAAACACCACCCATTGGTACACATCATGCTATCCGAGAATAACTTCAGCTCATATAACTAGAGTGAACACACATAATCACCAAATTCACCACTAGCTACCATGAGAACCTTCTTTCAATTAGTTATTAATGGCTAATGGCTATCGAATTCACCACTAGCTACCATGAGAACCTTCTCACAATTAGTGATTAACGGCTAATGGCTATCTCACACCGTTATGGCTTGCTACATTCTTTAAGTGACCATACTGGTGGTCTCTTTTTGGCTGGTACAACACCATTTCTATGCTATTTCAAACATTTAATTAAAACTAATACATATTAGCATCCAGTGCTTCAAAGGCTTCAATGGTACCGCCCTAAGTTTCACAACCATCCTATTTCAAAAAGACTATACCAGCACCCCTCAAGCAGTAATCACCGACTTACCCTTCGTGTTAGGGTGCATCAATCTATGCTCTATCTTCATGATTGATTTTCATCTAACATCCCAGTGTGATCTCCAGAAACAGACTACCCTGGTAGTCTTTGCTGCTTGCTCAGAGGTCTGCAACAGTGGGCAGGCGGTTTTCACCTGCATGCATAAAAAAGGAAAGGGAAGGGACAAAGAACGGTGAACTTGTTACTCCTGTGCAGCGTTTGCCCTCAAGTGCAAAAAAGTGCTGCCCTTGACCGTAGTTACAAATAATCTAACTATAACAGCTGTTACGGGAGGATTATGCCTCAAAGTGTAACCTCGCGCATACTCGGTCCGATGCATCCTTCGTGCTACCCGTTCGCGTCTCTTGATGCTTGCGTCGCTTCCGCCAGTGCACCACGCTGGAGATCACCTAATCGTACGTGGTAGCTAGGCAACTGTTTAAATAGTTTTGACTCCGTCGCCACAGCTGTTCCCGAATGTCGACAACAACTGTAGGTGATACGGTATTGAGGTGTGTCTTTCTCTACATTTACTGAGCGTGCCTGTCTAATTACGTGGCACTATGATTATATATCCAATGGAAACCCGCTCGCCTTCTCTCCCTACTACGGTCATTCAAACGTGGAGAAAAAAGAGAAAAAGAGGGAGATGCGTGTTTGCATTTCTAACCATAATCATTGGTACATTTTTCGCGTGTCCCGCCTTAACCATACTAATTATCCTTCATTGTTACAACATTAGCATATCTCTCAGCCCTAGTCGGTAGGGCCCTGCGTCAATCGAGCTATAAAGTACCTTCAATTTTACAATGTGGTAGAGTGTCAGGCATTCTTAAAGTGATTAACTCCGTGCCATTGTTAACCTAAAGTATACAATTAACTGGATTTGGCCCATCGGGAACCGTTGCAGAGTACCAGTATTCCACACTCTAAACAACATTATTCCAGTCTATTGACTCATTAAGTCTGTCACTGTAGAATTGCTTAAAAAAATTAACCATAGTTCTTTTTTCTGCAGTTTCTTAAACACAGGTTCCCCATCTGTAGTTGGTATCACATGTAGCAAGACAGTCCACTTAAAATCATTCGGTCCATGGTCCATCATTAAAAAATGGTTCACCATTGGGGCTGTAGTTACTTTATTTTTTATGCAACTATTGTGCTGTGAAATGCGTATCTTGATCCTACGTTTAGTCATTCCTATGTACAGTTTTCTGCAAGGGCACCATACTGCGTATATAACATTACTAGTATTACAGTTAGTAAATGTCATCTGTGCCCATGGTTTGTTCAAGCCTATATCTACTTCTGTCGTCCGGCTTGTGAGGTGGCAATTCACACACTGACCACAAGGTGCATGGCCCGTCATTTTTGGTAAACCCCATATTTCTGTTACACTTTTCTGTACAGGAACCCTTCTTGAAATATAATTTCTTGTTTAAAGATCTTTCAGATTAGGTCCTCTTTTAAACGCGCATATGGGCGTGCCAAAGGACATTCTCCACGCTCTAAAATGTGCCACAACAGTCAAATTGTTCTTTTCTGTAGTTCTCTCTCGGTACTCTAGGAGTGCCTTGCGGTTATTATTTGTAGACCACTTCAGTGCCCGTTTTATTATTTTCTTCGGGTACTGTCTGGTCCTGAGCTTATCACTGAGAGTTTCTGCTCGAAAAATCTCTTGTGTTGAGCTATTCCTTTTAAGGCACAGAAACTGTTCAAACGGATGATTCTGCCTAGTGTGATGGGGATGGCAGCTATCGAAGACCAACAAGGCGTTACGATCGTTGGGTTTGTGAAATGGTTTCACTTTTAAGATACTAAGATTCACATCCACCCAAATCGTGATATCTAGAATGTTGATTTCTGCGTCACTATGTGAACTTTAAATAACGATTCTGCCAGTTCATCCATTCCAAAAATTCATTAGAGAGAGACAGACCCATTCCATACAATCAATGTGTCATCAATATAACGTCGCCACAAACCCAGGTGAACAAAATAAGGGTTTGTGGAACTATAGATCACAAGCCGTTCGAAACTTTCAACAAACAGGTTAGCTGCTGACGGAGCTACTGAAGAACCCATTGCTGTTCCATGGGATTGATGGTATAGTTGGCCAATGAAACTGAAATAATTTTCAGTCAATGCCATTTCGGCGCAGCAGAGGATGAAACTATTAGGTGTTTTGCCTGTTCTTTTAGTGAGTAAAAGCTCCTCCAAAACCTGTAGAGTCTCCTGTTGGGGTGTACAGGTGTAAAGGGACACAATGTCCAAGCTAATCAAAAGTTGTGTCTTCGGATCGAACTGCATGTCTTCTACCATATTGATGACCTCTGTAGTGTCTTGCACAAAAGAGTACATTGTTGTTACAAAGGGTTTCAGGTATCTGTCTGCAAACCTTGATAGTGGTTCCAAAAGGGCCCCCGTACCCGAGATTATTAGATGCCCCGGAAGGATTTACCAAAGCCTTATGAATTTTCGGTTGAATATAAAACTTTGGTATTGTGGGTATTGGAAGCAAGACCACTCATAGCAACAGAGGTTTGAATCCCAGATCCGTGCTTAGAAACACCACTGAGGTATTAAGCACATCTTAAAAAAACAATCAATAAAATTAAGTAAATGGAGTTATTGTTAAAACAGTAGTTCCAAAATGCCTGGTCTAAGATTGCTTCATAATTGTGGACCAAGTGCCCTAAGTGAATCATATATAGGGGGCCCAATTTTGGATATTCCGTAAAAATGTGCTTCACAATTTCTTTGTTCCCAGGAATCATATAGATTCTGCAATATCTGCGGTCCTCTTGTAGCTTCAATCGTGCACCTGTGGTAGCAAGCACCGGCAGTTGATTAGTACAAATAAAAATTCTGAGCCTGCGAACCTTGGGGTCTGGGCAGAGCAACAATTAGGGCTGGGGTCTCATAAACCTATGGGTCACCAGGGACAATGGAGCATAACCACGAAGTGTAGCTAAATCTTCATAATTACAAACCCAGTCCCACCAAGGAACCTTCTTTGCAAATAGTCTCTTCAGGAACTCATATTGTGTCCCACAGTGGAAATCAGGATACCAAATCACAGTAAAGAACAGCATTTTTATCAGTTGTAGATATTTGTCATCTTTCTGTGTCCCCACAGGACTATATGAAACCATACGAGCCAGCAGATTATCTTTGCGAATAGTTTAGGTTTGAAAAAACAACTCACACCTGCGTCTTAGCGTCATTGCCTTCATAGATAGGAGTCCCAGCTCTAGGCACAAATACTCTATCGGAGTGGACAGTGGCAGATTCAGCATGTTACAGCAAAAGAACCCTTCAATGTGGTTAAGTCATTCCAATGTATCCACTTGCAGGGCTTCTAGGCCATACAATGTGGAAAGACATAACCACTGTTTATACAACAGTCAGATCCCACTCAAAGAGAAATCTGCCCTTTCTCTCGCAAATCTGTTAACCAGACAGGTTAGTTGTCTTGCCTTCGTGATTTTAGACTTAATTATATTTCCATGGCTCATCAATCGCAGTAGCTCAAAGCCACGGTATTAATATGGGGAAGTTTACTGGATTTGTCCTAGCAGCGTTTCCATGACTGACCTATTGATTCTTTTGGTGGAGATCATCATAACCTTCATTTTCTCCAAGTTAATAACCAACTCATTTTCCTTAGCGTTTTGGGCCAGTTCTCCAAGTAATCCCTAAATTCCCGCCACTCTGGGGCTGAAAAGTATAAGTTCATCGGCATACTCTAAGCGGCAAATCAAATCCACTAGGTATAAATTAAAAAGAAGTGGGGCCATCATGCATCCCTGTTTCACCCCATCGGTTTATACTTATTTCTCCTGGAGGGACTTAACTATCTATAGGATCCACGAAGGACAGCTCCATTCAGACATTTTTACCCAGAGTCAGTCTCTATTGACCAAATCGAATGCGGATTTAAAATCCACGATCGCGGAACACAATGAAGGACTCAATTTTCTCTTTGCATTAGAGATCAACCTATCCAAGGCTGTAACATTAAAATTCCGACTGGTTCCTGCTCGGAAGCCTGTCTGTAATGGATGTAGTAGTTCATTTTCATACACCCATGTTTGCAAATGTTTCAGGGCACAGGTGGCAAAAACCTTCCTCGTAACATCGCGTAATGATAATAAACAATCGTTTTTGGGAAGCGAGCAGTCCCTGGCCTTATTAATAGGTACCAGTATGGATTTAGTCCTATATTGTGGTATCTCTCCTGCTGACATGTCTTGGAAAACAGTATGCATAAAAACATCGCACAGTTTCCTGGGTCGGCCTTTAGTACAGCCATAGCCAAACCACTTGGTCAAATATGGTCAAATATGGTCAAATATGCACCACCTATTAAAATGCAATGGCCACTGGTGCTTCTTGACCATTGTGGTTCCGCCATCTTGTCCATGTCTAAACATCTTCGCTTCAATAAAGTCTGGCCAGATTTGTTCGGGAATTGTTTTTTTGTTTTTTTTCCCTCCTTCAGGTCCTTAGCCAGGGAGAGACTGCACCACACTGTTTTTGTATTTCGGCTTAGCATTACCTTTAATAGCTTCTGCCATCTATATGTTAGACCTTCTGCTGTATGTTTTGTGTGGCAGTTTCGATACAAGTCTTTTTAATATTAACTAAGGCACTTTGCACAGAATGCGAACATCACTTTATGAGTCGTACCCTCTCTGCATAACTTGCGCTTAGCCAGTTGTATTTCCATATGGAATGGTATTGCCTTTTTATTCTCCAACCACCCCCAACCTACTTGTTTTTTCAAGAATACATATTTCAATACCTTCTGCGGTGGATTTAACCAGGTAATTTAGACCATTGACTAAAATACAGCAAACTCCTTACAAGCCTTCCTGAAATTAGCTGCAGACCAGCGAAAACTGTTACCTTCCTGGTTTACCTCCAGCTCCCCCGGTCCCACTACCCTGGGCTCCCCCACTGTTCCTTTTAGATGGAGTTCCAAAATACCATGGTCACTGTACTGGGCTGGGACAACACTCATTGATGACACACATTCTATAAGCGGGCCATTCCCACAAAAATAGTTCAGGGTTCCATGTTTCTTAACCACATTCCAAGTCAGCCTACCAGGGATATCATTAGGTATGCAGGCATTCAGGGGCATGAATTCCCACTCTGTAAAGAAGTGGAGCCACTCTCGTCCCTTTGTATTAGATTCTTTCAACATCAAGTTATTTATGTTCAGTATGTGGGGGAAATTCACCCTGGAAATAGATTCACCACTTCCTGTATTCAGATCACCTCCCAGAAGGATAATGTTGGAATCCAAATCGCCACCAAAGTTGTTATAAGGTTGCCTATGTGCTCAATGATAGAATCTTGTTTTTGGAGATTCATGCCCCCCCACCCCAAGAATCGGCCCACAACCACCACAATAAAGTTAAACCATATAACAAGTACGTACAATACACCTTCAAATAGGAAGACTTGCCCAGAACCCCCCCAATGCAAGTGACGTCCGCAGACAGTAAAACTGACTGCAGACTCGGCGGGACCTGCACAGCTTTTTTGTCTTGTGAAATAGCTGCATATCACTCTCTCATCCTCTGCAGGCCCTCTTTCGGGTTCTCTTTCGGCTACAAAATAACCCCAAATGTATTTTCCAGACTTTTTATTCACTGCGCTGTCTGTGGACAATGGCGGTGGTTGGCGGATCCAATATGGCGACTGTTTCAAAAATTATGACACACCTCACGTTTTTGAACATCCAATCAACATGCATCTTCAATCTCTGCAGACACCAAGCCACCCTCTGATTGGTTCAGGGGCATCCGCATATTCCGAATCAGGAAATGAGTCCACGGACCAAACCCAGATATCTCACATTTTTGTACCTACTTTTTGGCCATTTAAAAAAAATACCACTGCATGGATTTACACCAAACTTGCAAAAGCATGCTTTCGGGACTAATCCACTGCTCCTTGTGCAAGTTTGGTGAAAATCCGTAAAGCGGCTTGGGCAGTAGACGCAAGTTAACCTTCTTCCCATTATGTCTATGAGGATTAAAAAAGTTTTGGTACCCTCCTGGACGAAACAGCACCAATCTTCGCAAATCATTCTGAGGTAGCCATATACTTTTTTTGCAAAGTTTGGTGAGGATTTGTCAAATGCCGCAAAAGTTATAAGCCACCCAAAAAGTGCTCATTCTATGACCTGAGCAACTTAACCATAAGACCCTTATTCATAAGGGCCTTAACGGAGGTGAACGAGAGAGATGGAAGCATACTAGGTTGAACCATAGACAGAGAGCATAAGAGTTGAAGAGGAAAGAGTGACGACTGAACAGTGAATCCACAGGGACCACGTAGCTCAAGGGCACAGGGAAGAGGTCCCACCCCTCTTCCCCCCTCAATGGGTCCAGGAAGGTGATGGCGGCTGCACACCAGGTTGTGGCAGAGGCCAAAGCGGTGTAGATATCTATTATTCGGGACACGAGGTGGACGGTGGGGGAGGAGGCACCGTCCCTTTATAGCCCTGCAGACAACCCACAACCCTGCACAGAATATAGGAGGGAGAACCCCACCAGTGCCCCACAATACGCGACACTAGCAGGGGTGACGCATAGCACAGTCAGCCAAAGTAGAGGGGGAACAATGGAGCAACAACACTAACCAACCCACTAAAAATCTCATCCCCCTTACTTACACCTCTCAAATTTGAAACATAACACAACCGGTTAGGGAGAATTCTCAGAAATGTGCTAATTCCTCTTTACCCACTTTTGCTGGATTCTAGGACTTTTTGATTTTTAACCTGGAGAGAGTGAGACCTTTTTCCCATTCTCTCACATATTTTTCTGTGATTTAAACTCTGTGTTTCTTTTGGTTATGGAGTCTGACAAACTCCATAGGCATCATCTTTTTACATAGTGACACATAGCACCTTCAGTACTGTGCAACAGGGAAGTCTTCTCAGATTTACGAAAGGTTTAAACACCTTCTCTTGGATAAACTACTGTTTCCAAGAGCAGTGAAGTGAAATTGACTTTACTTACATTTGTAACTTTCTAGACCCAGCACACACTATCTTACAATAGGGTGCTGGAGGGGTTACTTAGTATCCCGTTTGTCTAGTTTCTCATGTAACATTTTTATGTTACCCTTTCTACAGTTAATGGCTGGTGGCAGTGGTTTACTTTTAACTACCATTGGCAGTTTTTACAGCGGCCTGTGTTTGCAGCTGCAGTAAAGCACCCAGGGGTGCCCATTCTGTCAAAATGGGCTGGTCTTCTTTTTTCACCATTTCTTGTTGGAAAGGTCCTTCTTGAGATTTACTCTGCACGCCAAACCAGGGTTGGTCCCTTTGTTCATTTTGTCTTTGGCGGGATTAACGAGTGAAGCCTGCCTCTGGCTCCAGTATGTCTGGCAGGGGCAGGAAGTGAGGGAGGTGCCGGAAACTCCCTGTGCTTAATCCCCTTGGTTATGCACCTAATGGTGATTGGCTGTCTGGCTGTCCAGCAAGGACAGCCACCCTGCTGTGTGATTGACAGCTAGGATGTAATGAATGGGAGAAACCTTCATAAAAGGCAAGGCTTTTTGGCTTGGAAGGCAGAGTAGACCACTAGACGACGGAATCCGAAGAACTTGGAAGAGATGCCTGCTGCAACTCCTGGACTGTTGGTTTGCCTGGTGAAGCCCAGCTGCTGTGATGAAGCTCCGAATTCACCTCGACTAGAGAAGCCCTGCAAGGACGACTTCTCCCCTTGAGTTGGTGGGACTAATAAACTCCAAAGTGAACTCGTTTGGACATTCTCTCAAAGCTGTACTTCCGCTGCTGCTGCTGCTGGAACCAAAGTGCCAGGGAGAGGAACACCAAATTGAGTGGATCGCTTTTAAGTCAGTCCCGAGCGCTAGGAAGATCCTCCGGAATTCCTTGATGCATGACTGACCAAGCCTGAGCCACCTCAACAGAGTGCTGGACCCCAGAAGCAAGTAAAGTCTGAAGTGGTATACGAGAACCGCAGTGTTGCTATTTGCTGTCAGACGCGAGGAGCTGAAATGCCAAAGTGCCACTGAATTGAAGTTTGCCCATTGCTGCCGACTGTCCCGTTGTGTTGCAGGAGTCCCCAGACGTCCTCCCTCTTGTCCCACGACTGTGACCCAGGAACAAAAGGATCTGCAGAGTCACGCAGGAACAGAAGCCAGCTGGAACCATTTCTTCTAACCAAAAGTACTGTACAGTCTAAGAGAACTTACCTCTTGTCTTGTAGCCTTACTTGTTCTCAGTTGAGACTTGTCCTGGTTGCTTCTGTAGAGTTGCTTGCATCTTCTCCAACTCACAAGCCTCCCAGCGTGTGGCCCTACTTGATTCTACTTTTTCTACAAAGATGTCTAGAACATTGTGCAAGACTTTTACTGACCTGCAAGAAGTGCTTCAGCTCACCTAGACTTTTGCCCAATTGACTTTGGCTGGCCTGGCTCCCTGAATGACTCTTCTCTCCTCTGATTGTGTGTTTTCCTCTGATTGTGTGTTTTTACCTTCCTTCCAGGAAAGGGTTAACTTACTTTGCATTGGGGGGTTCAAAAGTACTTACCTGCATCAGAATACTTGTGTGATCTCTTGTCTTATTCTTAAACCTCTTTTCTTCGACACCAACTTCAGTATTGCTCTAAATGTACCAGTGATATATTAATGTCGACAGTGGACTAGCTATTTAAGTCACCGGAGGGTGTAGGAAGTGTCTGTGTGCCATCCCAAATGGGTACTTGCTGATTTAGAGAAACTAAGTGTGTGTATTTTGAGGTGTATTTGTGTGTTACTATTATATTTCCCCTTCTGAAGAAGGCGTATTCAAACTGACTGTTAAATAAATGAATAATTGTGTAATCAAGAAACCTTGAGTGTAAGTGTTTATTTGTTTACTTGTCACTGTGAATCTCTGTGTAACTCCCCTGCTGCTCACATTGACCCCTCTTCAGATAAGCCTGGCTGCTCAGCCACACTACCAACCTGTGTAGTACAGATGTTTACCAAAGGTTGGGTTCCTATTGCCCGGAGGTCAGGGTTGTTGTAGTGCACCATTAAGGTACTGCATATAACATTTGCTTAACACTGGTGGCAGGCAGTGAGGATCTATTGTAGAGTTGTTACACTAAGTATTTGCTTTGCTTTTGTTCAACTAAAAACCTTCTCAAGGCTATGCTCTACTAGAATAGCAATTGTAACATGCCAGATATGGATAACTTCAGTCAGGAACCCGTGATCATTTTAACAGTAGAACAACTGAAATAAATGTGTAAAGTCAGGAATCTCCCTGTTAAAGGAAAGAAAAATGAATTGATCGCAAGATTGCTGAATGATCAAAGTCTGGGTAGTAGGCCTGTCACACCTACTAACCCACGAAATGTGTAAATTAATAATAAGGATGATAGTTCAGAGTCTAACTCTAATGTCTTAGAAGAGCCAGAGGAGGGAGAGGCGTCCCAAGATAGGAACCCCTCTATGCCTCAGCCTGCCCTTTGGCCTCACCCTTTAACCACTGGAACACCACAAGGTCCATCAATGTGTCCAGAATATGTGTATCTTGATAAAATGAGACTTGAATTAGAATTTAAAAGGTTACAAGCCAGGCTAAAGCCAAACATGAGGACATGAAACTCAAGGAGTTGGAAATGCAACATGCTCTAAGAAATTAAGACATTGGGTCTCATTACGAGTCCGGCGGTAACCGAGGCGGTAAAACCACCTGGTTACCGCCGGACTCGTATTACCATTCCGCCTCTGTGATTCCCGGAATTACCGGGGCATTACAACCCCGGTTTCCCGGGAATCACGGAGGTGGAATGCTGTTAATTCCCATTCCCATTGAGTCCTCTGGGACTCAATGGGAATGGGGATCATGGAAACACCGGCAGCATCTTGTGATGGTGCCGGTGTTTCCTTGTCCGCCTGCAGGTGGTTGGTGTTAAACCCACCAGGTCAGACCTGGCAGGAACATCACCTCCCGCCTGCAGGAGTCGGGATCAGGCGGTCCGGAAACAACAGTGGCGGCGGGTTTACCGCCAACGTTATTTCCGGACCGCTTGATTTGTAATGAGGCCCATTGTCTCTTGAAACCACTTCCCCACCAGAGTCCTCTAGGTCTTCCAGTCCAAAGAGGCCTTACCTGCCCAAGAAGCAGTGAGTATGTATGATATGAAACTTGATATTTTGGATTTGTTGAGTGCTTTTGAATACAATGATGGGATTCAGGGTCTCACGGGGGATCAGTTGATTCCTTGGCTCTTGTCTAGACTCCCCCAGGTTGCAGCTGATGCTGTAATGGAGGTGGGGGAACTTGAAAGATTGGAGTATGAGAATGTGAAGCTAGCTTTGATAGCTAGATTTGGGAAAACTCCTTCCCAGTACATTAAGAGGTTTAGGAACCTCAAAAAGACTGATGGTACCTCTTAGGCAACCTGGGTGTGTGAATGTTTGAAAAACATAGATGGTTGGATTAAGGGTTATACAGTAAACTCCTTTCAAGTAATGAGAAATCTATTTGTATTGGAATCTTTCTTTGATGCCCGCTCTCCCGAGCTGAGACAGCACTTGGCTGACTCAAAAGAGATTGATCCCAAGAAGTTAGCAAAGGCTGCTGACTTGGGGGATGCCAACAGGGCCACTCACAAGGATTCTGGGGTCACTCACAAAAAGGATGAGGGGAAGCAGCAGAAGAAAGATGACAAAGAGAATTCTAAATCCTCCCACCCAAAAGAGGGCCTCAAACATAAGAAGGGTAAGCCATTTGGGAAACCAGGTCAGTCTCGTGAAACCTCTGGTGCTAAACCAGAGCGAGGTCAGCAGGAGCCCCCATTTGTCAAAACATTTGGAAAATGTTATGCTTGTGGGTCAACTGGCCATGTGAAAAAGGATCCCAGATGCAAGGGTAAACCTTGAGGGGTTCACACTGCTTCCTTAGCATTCATCCTTGAGGGAGAGGTTCATATGGCAAGTGGAAACTTTCATATATTGGCTGCAGACCCCATTGGAGTCTCAGCCAGTGTTTCTTTAGTATCTCTGGGTCTGTGGGAACAGCAGAATGTAAATGTGTATAACTTTATTCCAGATAATACAAAAGGATATTACAAGGACAGTGTACTTGTGAATGGTCAGGAGGCCCCTGCCATTAGAGACACTGGGTCCAGCATTACAGTTGTGGATGAAACCTTTTTCAAACCTGAGTATGTTGCTAAGGCACCAAAAGGCCCCACTAAGCTTGCTGGAGGCCCTGTCCAGATGGTTCCAATAATACAAGCTCTCATCCAGTGCAACAATATGACTGTAATAATCCCTGTCAGTGCACACAATGAGATGCCTGGGAGAGTCCTGTTGGGGAATGACTTAAAGGATCTTGGAGTTGTATCAAGCACACTGTAACGCTCACCTGATTCTCGCAGAGGCGCCGGTCTTGACTGGGCGACTACCGTATTTTCAAAGGTGATGTGTAGCACCCGGTTGGCTCTTTGGGCTGGACCTCTGTGCACTGTATGCCTGACGTGTAGAGTAAGATGTCTGCAGATAGAAAATATGGGGTTAATGAACTGGGGTTATTGGGGTGTCCCTATCTCTTTCCTCTTCTCCTCTCCTGTAGACCCCCAAAGGTTAACGCTCTCACCTTAGGAAAGTGAATGCCGAGCTCTCCATCTGCCTCGGGGCAGGGTGCTGTAACCAGTTTCTTCACTGGATAGGTAGCGCAGGCCTCTTGACTTCAGAGAACTGCTGTCCGTCGTTTACTGCACGAACGGTAAGTTTCGAGACATTCAAATGTCTTTAAAGTCTTTAGTAATGATGTCTCTTGTTTTGCAGGGTTCCGGCGATGGCGGATGACGGGCTGAAGTGAGTTGAAGATGGAGCCCGTGTGATGAATAGAAGCGCCTGGAAGCACGTAAGTAAGCGCTTGTTGCCTGCTTCACTATGCGCTCTAACTGTCTTTTTATGGTACGAGTTCGGAGCGGCTGCAGGGTGCCGGAATACCCACTGGATTAGATGTGGAAAGGAGTAATGGCACGTGAGTATTAAAGTTCCCCAATGTCTTTAAACGCACCTTGTTTTGTCTTTCAGATGCGGGATGCAGTGTGAAGACCTCCGGAGCGCACTAAGAGTAGGTAAGCCTTTGCCTTTCAGATGCCGGAATGCTAACCTGTTCTTTCTTGTCTTTATAGGTGTTGCTGAAGACTGGATTCAGGATGGTAAGCCTTTGCCTTTCAGATGCCGGAATGCTAACCTGTTCTTTCTTGTCTTTATAGGTGTTGCTGAAGACTGGATTCAGGATGGTAAGCCTTTTTCCTTAGGCCCAGGACCGGATGCAGAAGACACGATGAGCGTTCTGCTGCAGAGGTTGCAGAATAACGCAAAGCAAGATTCATCCACCGGGTGTGGTTTAAATAGCCTCCTGTAGTGCTTAGGTGTCTCCTTCCACAGCCACGCCTAAGTAAGAAAAGAGTTCCTGGTAAGAAAAGAGTTCCTGCCTTCCAGAAGAGTTCCAGTGTTCTGAATCTAGGGAGTGGCTCCAGCCCCACCCAACAGGAAAAGTAGTTCCAAACAGAAGAGGATCAGAGGCTCAACTGGCAGGCAAGTAAGCAGCATGGTCTGCTGAAGGTAAGTTCCCCCAAGCATTATGAGCCCGGCGCTTCCAGCGCTGGGACTGGGCATATTTATGAGCCTGGTGCCACTGGCGCCAGGACTGGGTCCAAAAGGTCCCAATTGGGACTGGTTGGCACTCGGAACCTGGGTTATGGATCTGCTTCCAAGGGAGTTGGGAAAACCCTGACCTTTTGGAAGCAGAGATCATGACAGTACCCCCCCTCAAGGCCCCTCCCAAACCAGGCTTCTCCGGGGGTTTTGGCTTGTCAGGAAATGTTCGGTGAAATCTTTTGATTAGGCGAGGAGCGTGGACATATTCAGCAGGTTCCCAGGATCTCTCTTGGGGGCCGTAGCCTTTCCAGTCAATTAGGTAGAATAGTTTAGATTTGGAGATCTTGGAGTCCAGAATGCTTTTGACTTCAAACTCGAGTTCTCCATCCACTAGGATAGGTTTTGGAGATTTGGTTAGTCGGGTTTGAGGTTGCACGGGTTTTAATAGAGAGACGTGGAAGACCGGATGTATCTTCATGTGCGGGGGCAAGTCCAACTTGACCGCTACTGGGTTTACTATGGTAGTGATGGAATAGGGACCAAGGTATCTTGGGTTGAATGTGCGTGGCCCTTTTAGAGATAGATATTTGGTGGATAACCAGACTTGATCCCCTACTTGATAGTGAGGGGCTTCCTTCCGATGTTGATCTGCTCCTTTCTTGTATTGTTCTTTAGCCCTTTGAAGGTGAGAAACAGCTTCCTTAAAGGCTTGGGTGATTGTAGAATGCAGGTAGTCTACTGCTGGTGTTTCAAGATCTTGGAGGGGATCCAACTCCGAGGTTCGAGGGTGACTGCCGTACAAAAGAAAAAACGGGGTTTTCCCAGTTCCCGAATGGACAGAGTTATTGTAGGCATACTCGGCTATCCAAAGGATATCTTTCCAAGTTTTTTCAGTTTGTTGCAGCATGCAGCGTAAATACTGTTCCAGAGTTTGATTGGTCCTCTCGGTTTGTCCGTCGGTCTGAGGGTGGTGACTGGTCGATAGTCTCACATCAATTTGAGCCGACCGACAGCAACTTCGCCAAAAATGAGAAATAAATTGACTACCTCGATCCGAAATTAGAACCGAAGGAAAACCGTGCAGTCGGACGATGTTTTCGAGAAATTCTCGGGCCAGAGTTGCTGCTGTTGGCAAGCCTTTGAGCGGAATGAAATGCGCCATCTTGGAGAATAAGTCCACGATTACTAGAATCGTATTGTATCCGGAGCATGGAGGTAGATCGTGATGAAGTCCATAGAAAGCGTATGCCAAGGGCGAGGTGGGATGTCAATAGGGCGTAAGAGGCCTGCTGGTCTTTCCTTTTGACTCTTGTTTTGGGCGCATACTCCACAGGACATTATAAAGTCTCTGATATCTTTTTTCCAAGACGGCCACCAGAAGTAGCGCTTGATCTTTTCTGAGGTCTTGGCTATACCGGGATGACCTTCCATTAAAGAGTCGTGATAACAAGAGATTACTTTTTTCTGTAAATCTGTGCTGGGTAGGTATAATCGTTCTTGGAAATACAATAAGTTGTCCTTTACTGCAAAGTCCTTTCCCTGCAGATGCCAATTCTGTATGTCTGCTGGAGTTACAAGTTGCCTGGCTTTATCCTTAACTTCCTCTATGGATTCTGTGGCGATTACACCCAGAATTCTTTGTTCGGGAATGATTGGTACAGGTTTAGGGTTGACCAAGTGTTCTTCCACTCCCATCCGAGAAAGGGCATCGGCTTTACCGTTCTTTGTACCAGGTCGATAGGTAATTATGAAGTCAAACTCGGCAAAGAATAATGCCCAACGGAGTTCTCTAGAGGATTGGGCTTTTGCGGTCTTCAAATATTGCAGGTTTCGGTGATCCGTAATCACAGTAACGGTGTGTCGGGCCCCCAGCAGATAATGCCGCCAAGCCTTAAAGGCAGACTTGATAGCCAGAAGTTCCTTGTCAGTAATCGTGTAATTGATTTCAGGAGGCGAGAATTTGCGGGACCAAAATGCCACGGGATGCAACTGATTGGTTACCGGGTCCTTTTGTGATAGAACTGCCCCCATGGCAAGGCTTGAAGCATCAGTTTCCACGATGTAGGGGAGTTCGGGGCGAGGGTGTTTTAAGATTGGTGCAGAGATAAATTTAGTCTTCAAATCCTGGAAAGCTTGTTCCGCCTCGGTAGACCATTCAAAACGTTTGTTTTTCTTTAACAAGGCAGTGATGGGCTGGACTATTCGAGAGAATTCGGGGATAAACCTGCGGTAAAAGTTAGCGAAGCCTAACATGCTTTGCACACCTTTTACGGAGGATGGTGATGGCCATTTGAGAACTGCATCGACCTTCTTTGAATCCATACGCACTCCGCCAGGTGATAATATGAATCCCAAGGATTCAACTTCAGTCACGTTGAAAACACATTTTTCCAACTTAGCGAAAAGTTTGTGTTGACGCAATCTTTCGAGGACCATTTTCACGTGTTTCCGATGTTCAGATTCCGATGAAGAATAAACGAGGATGTCGTCAATGTAAACAACAACACATACATCTATGAGCTCTCTGAGGACATCGTTCATAAAATATTGAAAGGCGGCCGGGGCATTGCAAAGTCCGAAGGGCATGACCTGATATTCAAATAGCCCATACTTGGTGCGGAAGGCCGTCTTCCATTCATCGCCCTCTTTTACTCGTACCAAGTGGTAAGCTCCTCTAAGATCCAGCTTTGTATATATGCATGCTTTTCTGACTTGGTCCAGGAGTTCAGGGATCAAAGGTAACGGATATCTATTCTTAACGGTGATCTGGTTCAGGGAGCGATAATCGATACAAGTTCTAAGGTCTCCTTCCTTTTTTGGAACGAAGAACAAAGCTGAAGAAGCAGGGGACTTGGAAGGACGAATAAACCCATTTGCCAGGTATTGATCCAGGTATTGTCGAAGGTGAAGGTTCTCAGGCTCGGTGAGGGCATAAATTCTACTACAAGGAGGAGTAGATCCAGGTATCAGGTCTATCTGGCAGTCATAAGACCTATGAGGAGGTAGAGAGTTAGCCTGATCCTTCCGGAAAACATCTTGGTATTCTAGGTATTCGGGAGGTAACTGGGGAGTCTCTGAAGAAATTGCGGCCAGTGCAACACCAGGTGGAGGGTGACAAGTAGAGACACATTCTGGAAACTGGACCGTTCTTGCTCGCCAATCGATCAGAGGATTGTGTTTCTCTAACCAAGGTATTCCTAGAATAATCTGAAACTGAGGGGCCTTGATCACATTGAACACGATCTTCTCATGGTGTCCATCTTGACTTACTAGCGTCACCTCTTGAGTGGTATGCGTTACTGGCCCGGAGGCTATCTCCGTACCATCCACCGTAGTAATGACGTCCTTTACAGCCTTGGGACAAAGAGTTAGATTCATCCTCAAAACCATTTCATGATCCACATAATTGCCGATGGCACCGCTGTCGACGTAAGCTTCAATTGCATGTAATCGATCCGGATTATCAGGGCTAATGAGGACCATAGGTATCACGAAATGCGAGGTCACGGAACTGGTTTTCACGCTCGGCAAGAGGACCTCTATTCTTGTCGGGCGAGGTCGTTTCCCTGCTCAGAGTTTGTAACTTTGGTAACTGCAGCTCCTACTGCCTTCTTGGCAGGTTTCACCGGACAGTCTCGAAGAAAGTGCCCTGAGTTTCCGCAATATAGGCATAATTGCAACTGTTTCCTCCTTTCCCGCTCCCTTTGTGTTAGAGGACCTTTCAGACCCCCTATTTGCGTGGGTTCCCCAGAGTCTACTCCTTTGGAAGGAGTTGGCGGTTTGGAAAATACTCGAGCATCAAACTTGGAACGATCGGCCTTCCTGTTCTGCAGCCTGTGATCTATTTGAACGACCAAGTCTATATAATCCGAACAGTCTTGTGGGGGATTCACTACTTGGGCTAAAACGTCTTTGAGCTCTCCACGTAGACCTCTATAAAACAGCGTAATCCTTTTGTCCTCAGGCCATTGAGTTTCCACTATTAGTCTATTGAAAGATGCAATATAAGCCAAAAGGTCGTGATTACCCTGTCGCAACGAAAGAAGCTCATTGTCCAAGGCCTGCCCCAGTGAATGTCTTGCGAACAGTTTTTCCATACTAAGCTGAAAGGCTTGAAAATCATGGAGAACCGGATCATCTTGATTAACTAGAGGGATCGACCAGTCTGCCGCATTGCCACTAAGGTACGAAAGTACAAAAGCTACTTTTGCTTGATCAGTTGGAAAGGCTGCTGGCCGGCATAAGAAGTGCAACCGGCACTGATTCATAAATACTGCAAACCTCTTTGGGTCACCAGAAAATCGTTCGGGCGGAGCCAGAGGTACATTCCCAGGTAGGTTGATCTGCACTGGATTCATAGAGGATGTTGAAGGAAGATTTGCCCCTGATGCGGGTAACGGGGTCTGTCCGGTTTGTGACTGTAGCACTTGTCTAGCAAGATTGTCTGTTCTCTCCTTGGAAATAATTAGTTCCCTTCTTAGAGCATTCGTTTCCTGACGAGCTGCATGCACTTCTGCCCTTAGTTCCCCAAGTAACCGGGCTAGGGGGTCAGTATCCGAGGTTTCCATAGCGCCTGGGCGAGAGTTTTGCGGTAGGCTTTGCGTTCTGTAACGCTCACCTGATTCTCGCAGAGGCGCCGGTCTTGACTGGGCGACTACCGTATCTTCAAAGGTGATGTGTAGCACCCGGTTGGCTCTTTGGGCTGGACCTCTGTGCACTGTATGCCTGACGTGTAGAGTAAGATGTCTGCAGATAGAAAATATGGGGTTAATGAACTGGGGTTATTGGGGTGTCCCTATCTCTTTCCTCTTCTCCTCTCCTGTAGACCCCCAAAGGTTAACGCTCTCACCTTAGGTAAGTGAATGCCGAGCTCTCCATCTGCCTCGGGGCAGGGTGCTGTAACCAGTTTCTTCACTGGATAGGTAGCGCAGGCCTCTTGACTTCAGAGAACTGCTGTCCATCGTTTACTGCACGAACGGTAAGTTTCGAGTCATTCAAATGTCTTTAAAGTCTTTAGTAATGATGTCTCTTGTTTTGCAGGGCTCCGGCGATGGCGGATGACGGGCTGAAGTGAGTTGAAGATGGAGCCCGTGTGATGAATAGAAGCGCCTAGAAGCACGTAAGTAAGCGCTTGTTGCCTGCTTCACTATGCGCTCTAACTGTCTTTTTATGGTACGAGTTCGGAGCGGCTGCAGGGTGCCGGAATACCCACTGGATTAGATGTGGAAAGGAGTAATGGCACGTGAGTATTAAAGTTCCCCAATGTCTTTAAACGCACCTTGTTTTGTCTTTCAGATGCGGGATGCAGCGCCGAAGGCCTCCGGAGCGTGCGAAGAGTTGGTAAACTTTTGTCTTTCAGATGCCGGAATGCAGTGTGAAGACCTCCGGAGCGCACTAAGAGTAGGTAAGCCTTTGCCTTTCAGATGCCGGAATGCTAACCTGTTCTTTCTTGTCTTTATAGGTGTTGCTGAAGACTGGATTCAGGATGGTAAGCCTTTGCCTTTCAGATGCCGGAATGCTAACCTGTTCTTTCTTGTCTTTATAGGTGTTGCTGAAGACTGGATTCAGGATGGTAAGCCTTTTTCCTTAGGCCCAGGACCGGATGCAGAAGACACGATGAGCGTTCTGCTGCAGAGGTTGCAGAATAACGCAAAGCAAGATTCATCCACCGGGTGTGGTTTAAATAGCCTCCTGTAGTGCTTAGGTGTCTCCTTCCACAGCCACGCCTAAGTAAGAAAAGAGTTCCTGGTAAGAAAAGAGTTCCTGCCTTCCAGAAGAGTTCCAGTGTTCTGAATCTAGGGAGTGGCTCCAGCCCCACCCAACAGGAAAAGTAGTTCCAAACAGAAGAGGATCAGAGGCTCAACTGGCAGGCAAGTAAGCAGCATGGTCTGCTGAAGGTAAGTCCACCCAAGCATTATGAGCCCGGCGCTTCCAGCGCTGGGACTGGGCATATTTATGAGCCTGGTGCCACTGGCGCCAGGACTGGGTCCAAAAGGTCCCAGTTGGGACTGGTTGGCACTCGGAACCTGGGTTATGGATCTGCTTCCAAGGGAGTTGGGAAAACCCTGACCTTTTGGAAGCAGAGATCATGACACACACCCAGGCCTCACAGTAAAGGGAAGCAGGAGCAGACTAGACTGGCCAGAGATCAAACTTTAAATGACTCTCAATGGGAAGTTACAGAAGCACCTATAACTCCCAGTCCACAGGAAGAACAACCTTCTGATTCCAGGAAGAAAGAGACGAAGGGGAAACCCAAGGTCTCAGGAAGAACAAAAAGTATCACCCCTTTGCACAAAACCAGGACATCCCTGAAAGGACAGTCCAAGGTCACACCACTGATCCCACCACCAGCTGAGGCTGAGTGGGAGGAAAAACCAGAGGATGGTGAACCAGTTACTGGTGAAACAGAACCGGAAGATGCCCTTCCCCCTGTTGAAGATCTGGATCCTAAAGACCAACATGAGCTACAGACATTACTTGCAGAAGGTGGCCCCTGGAGGGTAGACTACAGCAGAGGTCAAAGGGAGTGTCCTACTCTTGAAGGACTTCGCCAACAGGCAGCTTCCCAGCTGGAAGGGCAAGAGCCAGGGAAGCACAGGCTGTACTTGGAGGATGGCCTCCTTTACAGTGAGCCTATAGAGTCTACCCCAGGGGACTACAGAAGACTTGCAGTTTCTCAGGAGGTGAGACCTCCATTTCTACAGTTAACCCATGAGATTCCTTTAGCTGGTCACTTAAGTTTTAAGAAGACCAAGGAAAGGATTTCTCTATATTTCTACTGGCCTAAGATGGGGTCTGATGTAGATGTGTTCTGTAGAAGCTGTCACACTTGTCAGACTTCTGACAAGAATGGAGCCAAGCATGTGGGACCCTTGGTGCCTCTCCCAGTGGTAGGAGTACCTTTTGAGAGTATAGGGATTGACATTGCTGGTCCCTTAGACCCTCCCACATCTTCAGGCAACCGTTTTCTTTTGGTTGTGGCAGACCATACTACCAGGTATCCTGAAGCCATGCCTATGAGGAATGTTACTGCTCGGGCAGTAGCTAAGGCCCTCCTTGGTATTTTCTACCAGGGTAGGTTTTTCTAAGGAGGTTATCTCAGACAAGGGGACCAATTTTATGTCCCACTGCATGCAATTGTCTGTTGATGCAAGTATAGCCGTCTTCAGGACAGGAGGAAGAAAGAAATGTGAAACTTGATAATGTTGAATGCTTCTTATTAACCGTACTGTTGTGAGAATAGAACCCACTACAAAATAAACACACATAAACACATAAATGTATACAGATTGAAAATAGCGGTTGTAAAAACATACATGTTAAAATGCTAGCAATGTTAAAAAGGCAGAGTCTTCCTTGATAGTGCACATTATTACTATCATTACTGGTTGGGGCTGAGAGACAAGCATAAAGTGCCTAATTTTTCATGCATTATTGAGAGGGATGTATTTATATCAGCCTTCCATACAATAAATGTGATGAACTAGAAATAACAGCATGTATCTGAGAAGAGCATGCTTTTTTTCAATCACTATGGAACTTTTTGGGGACAGGGAATCCCGTTATTATATAATGAATGTGATCTTACCTATGCATTAAATGGTGACAAAATCCTGTTGGATATCAAAAGTGTGCTGTGCAAAGTACAGCGAGAGCCAAATGTTCTTTTGGTCCAAATCGTTAACAGTGATCTATGAATAGGAAGAACTGATTGTTAATGACAGCCACACATGGATTGCGTGTGTGTTTTCAGTGGTTTCTTTGCATTTAGTGCTAAGAAGACTGAATACATATGCCAAAACGTCAAGAATTGCGTAATTAACACACCCTCCTGTTTCTATTGCTGTAGGGGCTAATGGAAAGGAACCCCGGTTTGTTATAGTTGTCAATAACACAGCGTCCAAAATGCGTGGTGTCTTAATATATTTTAGGTCCCCAGAATGTATCTTTGCTGTTAAACAAACACAAAGAGAAGCAAGATAGGATACCCTCCCGGAAGCTGCAAGGAGGCTGTAAACTAACCATTATCAGGTGGTATAAATTATATAAATGTTTTCTACGTCCTCAGAATGTCTTTTCTGTTTAACAAACAAACGAAGAGCTATAAAATACCCACCCGGAAACTGCAAGTGGGCTAAAAGCTAGCTGTTGTCAGGTGGTGTAAATTATTCGAATGAGGCAGAGTTTTTACCTCTATGTTTATAGGCAGTGGAGATCACTCGGTCTTGGTTTTTTTTAAGCCACCTAAGCGCAGATGAAATGGATTGATTCCTAAAGACATGAGGTTGAGAGGAAAGGCCAGTCAGGGACACAATTGTTATATCCTGAAAAATGCATGGGGAGGCTATGAAAGTTGCTTACCAGAGTACTGCCTGCGGGCTAAACAATGCGGTCGATCTCGCAGGGGTCCAGTCATCATAGTTCAAATCCAGGAAGCGCGGCAACCAGCATAGTGTAAAGCAACGTGCCGGGGCTGCGTGCTACTGTTGACTCCTGCAAAGGAGTCTAACCTAATCTTTATACGTGGGCGTCGGAAGTGACGATTTTCATTTTAGCATAAACACTAGACCGCTCATCCGCCGGATGCTACCGCGCCAAATGGAACGGTCAGGTGAAACATGCAAATGTTAAGGATGGTAATGTTTTGTGGATTGCTTGATTCTTTTTGTTGCTATTAGCCGGAACATATGTCGAATTTCACAAAACATACCTAAGACATCTAATAGTTTTTTTCTTTCGATAGAGCCGGTTCAATCAAGTAGTGCTCTACTTTTTCTGTGCTTGATGTTGAACATTTAGTGTCCTCAAGACACCACACCTACGTACTAACCCCACTACGACCTTCATGTGTGTTATACCGGATTTTTCATCTGGTTTTGTTAAAAAAAAGTGTCCAAATTATTTGTTATGTTCATTCTTACATGTGTTGTGAAGATTGTTTCTCTTTTTAACAAAGAATTTTTACACTGGCTTTAGTGTGATTGAAAATAAAATTATTGTTGTTATCATCTAGTGGTTGCCTTTCCAATTGTTTTCCTAACTGTGTTTTTACCTCTGGACAGGTTGTATGTCATTTGCACACTCACAGCCTTTGACCTGGTGTTTTAGTAGCTTTGTCTTCCGACAGTAGGCACATTGATTACCTGTTTGTGGCATTAAGAGACAGGGTAACCCCCCCTTGCTTTTTCCTCATGTTTCCTTTGATCCTCGAGGGTGGTGTTTCCCATAAACTGGATCTCCCCGAATTTGAATAGCCACTACATGCAAGTCATGTGGAAAACTGTGACTTACAAGTTCTCAATAGCCTACCATCCCCAAACCAATGGATTAGTAGAGAGGTTTAATAGAATTATGAAGAGCATGATGGGTGCTTTAGAAGAACCCATTAGAAGAAAGTGGGTTCTTCTACTGCAATGCCTTCTCTTTGCTTATAGAAAAGTCCCTCACAAAGGGGTTGGCTTCAGCCCCTTTGAGCTTCTCTATGGCCATCCAGTTAGAGGTCCATTGGCCCTAATCAAGGACAGGTTGGAGAGGGCTACTTCCCACGAGCCAGTGAGAGTCACTGACTATGTGTTGGGTCTCTGAAAGGAGAATGACAAGCATGATGACAGAAGCTTCAGATAACTTGAAAGCAGGTTAGGCTCTGGTTAAACATTGGCTTGACCAGAAGGCCAACATGGTGGAGTTTACTCAAGTCCAGCTAGTTCTAGTTATGGTACCTACAGGGCAGAGGGCCTTACAGGACAAATGGATAGGACCCTTCCAGGTTGTGGGCAAACCTGGCGAGGTCAATTACTTGGTGGATTTAGTCAATTCTAAGGAGGCTCCCTGTCATGATTCCTGCCCCTCATGTCCCCAGCCCTCCAAGATGTCAGGCTGTAGCCAGGCCACGATCACCTACATGGCCCTCAAGGGCCTCTCCATCCCTCCAAAGACCCACTTGGAGTCAGACTTGGGGCTTGTGGCACCAGACTCACTCACTCCCTTAGGATAACATTGGGGATTGGACTTGTAGTGCATTGATGGGAAAAGGATGGATGCCCCCACATATTTCGGTTCCCAGAACTGCATGTGCGGTCTAGTCTTTTGGGTGTGGTTCAGCCCAGAGACACCTGGGATACCCAGAGACTATTTAAGCCACACCCAGGCTGAGAAACTTGCTTTGCGTTTTCTGCACTTGCAGCGTGACACTCACTGTGTTTGGATCGGTCTCCAGTAGGCCTGCATCTTTCTTCTGCGCTCAGCTCCTGCAAGAACAAGAACACTGTTAGGAACAGCCTTACCTTGCGGCGCTTCTGCCCATCATTCATCGCTCCTTCTGTTCTGCGGGCATCTTCGGCGGTGTCATTCCCATCCAGGCACGCCGCTTCCTAAGGAAAAGGGAAAAGAACAGAAAAAAGGCATTAGTAAGCATTCTGCAAATCTTCGCTTATTTTTAAATACTGTACAAGCTTCAAACGCTTACCTGAATCCCAGCCGCTCTGGGGGAACCCTGTCTCAGGAACTTCTCATCCATCTGCAAGAGGAAAAAGACACTCCAGGTTAGTGTGGAAACATCTAGAGGCGCCGCATACCGCGCTTACCCACCGCATTTGTTCTTAATAACCAGCATCCATGCTGAAAACGTCGCGGCACCTAAAAGACACAGAAAAAGAACTCAGTTCAATGCAAATACGAAAGGGGTGCATCGCGCATCGTGCTCTCACTCACCTTCAGTGCTACTCATCTCAGCAACACGCCGCCATCCCCGGACGCCAGTCATCATCTAAGGAAGGAAAGGAACAAAGTTAGAGAACTGTTCAAAAGACTCATTTTACTTACCTGCGGACTCTTGCCAGTGAAGTAACTAGGCTGCAACGAGCCCGCATCAATCAACGCACCCCTGCGCTGAAAGCAGGACGGAGAGCACACTATCCAAGAAAATAAGGTGAGCTGTGGATCAAAGGGAAGGGTTGGACCCCGGGGAAGAACGGGTCAAGCACACAGAGACAATAGGGAGTTAAACTCTACCAATCCTGTGTTTTAGGCCCAGTCTCTGGTCGAATAGACTCCAGGGAAGGGTTCGAGTGACATACCCGTGGATACCAGGTGAGCGTTACACTCCCAGGGTCTTTCACACCAACCGCTTAAAGGCCTCTGTCTTTAGATCAGAACTGGGAGCTTTGCTTCTAGCCTCTGATCTGGAGGAGGAGGAGAGTGAGCCTTTACCTGACCTCCTCAGGGGACAACCTTTAGATGGAAAGATAGAAGGAGTTAATCTCTCTTCTGATCTGACTCTGCAACAACAGGAGGAGTACAACGTTCTGTTAAATCAGTTTTCCTCCCTGTTTTCACTAACACCAGGCTTGACCCCTTGGGGCCAGCATGATATACTCACTGGTGACTGTCTCCCTGTTAAGAGCAGGGGTTACAGAATATCAGACCATGTAAGAACCCACATAAAGGAAGAGGTCAAGAAGATGCTTCATCTTGGGGTAATAGAGCCATCTACAAGTCCATGGGCTAGTCCAGTTGTACTTGTGCCAAAGGCAGGATCCAAGGATCCAAGGAGTTGAGAATCTGTGTGGACCATAGAGCTCTTAATGCAGTCACCACAACGGATGCCCATCCTTTAGCTAGGACAGACAAGCTGGTGGACAAACTTGGGTCAGCCAAGTTCCTCAGTACATTTGACTTAACCTCAGGGTATTGGCAAATATCTCTGACAGACCATGCCAAGTGAACACTGCATTTTCAACCACAGGAGGCCTCTACCAGTTTAAGGTTATGCCTTTTGGACTAAAGAATGCACCTACTACATTCCAAAGGATGGCAAATCATGTTCTGAATGGGATGGAGGACTTCTGCATGGAATACTTGGATGACATTGCAGTGTTCAGCCCTACTTGGAAAGAACATCTTGACCACCTAGGATATGTTTTGCAGGCTGTTGAGCAGGCCCATCTGCCGATAAAGGAAAGCAAATGTCAATTTGGTTAGAGTAAAGTGGTCTACCTTGGACATGAGGAAGGAGGAGGTGAAATAAGGCCATTGCGTAGCAAAATACAAGCTCTACAAGACTGGGCCACACCTACTACTCAAACCCAAGTGAGAGCCTTTTTAGGTCTCACTGGTTACTATAGGAACTTCATTGAGAGCTATGGGACCATAGCTCCGCCCTTGAACGTGATCTCCTCATCAAAATTATCCAAGAAGGTCCGGTGGAATGAGGAGTGCACTAAGGCATTTGAAGGAGAACTTAAGAAAGCCCTGTGTCAAGCGCCAGCCTTAAAAGCTCCTGACTACAACCACTCCTTTATTGTACAAACCGATGCTTCAAATACAGGTATAGTGGAGTTCTGAGCCAGCTAGATGAGAAAGGCAGGGAACACCCAATCTCCTTCATCAGTAGGAAACTGAAGGACCCTGAAACAAGGTGGGCAACCATAGAACGTGAATGTTTTGCCATTGTGTGGTATTTTAAGTAGTTTAGACCATACTTGTATGGATCTACTTTTGTAATTCAAACAGACCACTAACCCTTGAGATGGTTAACGCAGATAAAGGGGGGAAATTCTAAATTGTTAAGATGATCTATCAGCCTGCAGGGGTTTGATTTTACCATAGAACACAGGTCAGGGTGTAATTACCAAAATGCTGATGGTCTCTCCAGAAAGTATGACCAACTGGAGTAAGGAGATTCATCCAGAGGCGGGTGTAATCCCCCTGACCCTTAGTGTGGGGGGGGCGGGTGTGTATTAGGGAGAATTCTCAGAAATGTGCTTATTCCTCTCTACCTTAGAGACCCCCAGCACTTTTGCTGCACTCTAGGACTTTTTGATTTTTAACCTGGAGAGAGTGAGACCTTTTTCCCACTCTGTCATGTATTTTTCTGTGATTTAAACTCTGTGTTTCTTTTGGTTATGGAGTCTGACAAACTCCATAGACATAGGGCCTCATTACGACCCAGGCGGTAAGTTACCGCCTGGGTCGTACCCTTACCACCATGGTGTAAACTATGTTTACACCATGGAGGATGGCGGATGTACCGCCCCATTCCAAGGTGAGTGGGGCGGTAAATCCCCATTTCCCATTTTACCCTTCCCCATTCCCATTTTTGCCCCATAGGGCATAATGGGAGTGGGGAAGGCGCTAATTACGCCACCGTAAATTACGGTGGCGTAAATAGCACCATGGTCCCTTAGCGCCATGGATTTTAACGCCTGCAAAAAGCAGGCGTTAAACTCACCATGGCGCAAAGGGACCTCGGAATCAGGCGTTAGAGACTATTTAAGCCACACCCAGGCTGAGAAACTTGCTTTGCGTTTTCTGCACTTGCAGCGTGACACTCACTGTGTTTGGATCGGTCTCCAGTAGGCCTGCATCTTTCTTCTGCACTCAGCTCCTGCAAGAACAAGAACACTGTTAGGAACAGCCTTACCTTGCGGCGCTTCTGCCCATCATTCATCGCTCCTTCTGTTCTGCGGGCATCTTCGGCGGTGTCATTCCCATCCCAGCACGCCGCTTCATAAGGAAAAGGGAAAAGAACAGAAAAAGGCATTAGTAAGCATTCTGCAAATCTTCGCTTATTTTTAAATACTGTACAAGCTTTAAACGCTTACCTGAATTCCAGACGCTCTGGGGGAACTTTGTCTCCGGAACTTCTCATCCATCTGCAAGAGCGAAAAGACACTCCAGGTTAGCGTGGAAACATCTAGAGGCACCGCATACCGCGCTTACCCACTGCATTTGTTCTTCATAACCGGAATCCATGTTGAAAACGTCGCGGCACCTAAAAGACACAGAAAAAGAACTCAGTTCAATGCAAATACGAAAGGGGTGCATCACGCATTGCGCTCTCACTTACCTTCAGCGCTACTCATCTCAGCAGCACGCCGCCATCCCCGGATGCCGGCCATCATCTAAGGAAGGAAAAGAACGAAGTTAGAGAACTGTTCAAAAGACTCATTATACTTACCTGTCGGACTCTTGCCAGTGAAGTAACTAGGCAGCAACGAGCCCGCATCAATCAACGTGCCCCTGCGCTGAAAGCAGGACGGAGAGCACACTTTCCAAGAAAACAAGGTAAGCTGTGGATCAAAGGGAAGGGTTGGACCCTTGGGAAGAAGGGGTTCAAGCACACAGAGACAATAGGGAGTTAAACTCTACCAATCCTGTGTTTTAGGCCCAGTCTCTGGTCGAATAGCCTCCAGGGAAGGGTTCGAGGTCATAAGAGATCAGAACAGGCAGAGTGACGTACCCGTGGATACCAGGTGAGCGTTACAGAACGCAAAGCCTCACATCAAAATCCACCTGGGCGTCATGGAAATGTCAGAAACCGACCAGTTAGCCCACATGTTGGGGCAGCTACGTTCTGAAGTACATGCAGCCAGACAGGAGACCAACACCCTGAGGTGAGAGCTGATCGTAGCCAAAGATCACACTGATGATTTAAGCCGGCAACTTCTCCAGTCACAAGCAGGGCATGCACCATTGCCGGGAAGCGTGCCCTCGATACCAGCGCCATCAGCCAATCCCGTTCAGATAACCCTTCCTGGGGCAGTTCCCTTGGCCCTGCCCGAACGATTTACGGGGGATCCCAAGAGGTTTGCAATGTTCATGAACCAGTGCCACCTGCACTTCCTTTGTAGGCTAGGGGCCTTTCCGAATGACCAATCACGGGTCGCTTTTGTGCTATCCTACCTGAGTGCTAGCACCGCGGACTGGTCTGTACCCTTTGTGGCCCAAGACGATCCTTTGCTGCATGACTTCAGGGGCTTTCAGCAGGAGATGGAAAAGCTGTTCGCCCGTCGTACTCATGGGCAGTCATTAGAACTTCTGTCCCTATGCCAAGGGAATCAAGACCTATTAACATACATAGCCACGTTCAATAGACTCGTACTTGAAGCAGAATGGCCAGTGGAGAAGAGAACCATGTTATTTCATCGGGGTTTGCGGGGGGAGCTCAAGGATGTTCTTGCACAAGTAGTGAACCCCCCGAAAGACTGCTCAGAATTCATTGACCTTGTTGTTCAACTGGATCATAGGTTGCAGGACCGAAGAGCAGATCGAACCAGACCGGACCCTCGCCCTATGTATGTGCATTCAAAGGACAATACTGCCCGAACAACGGAAGGTTCAGGAGAACCAATGCAAATCGGGGGGGTCAGATCCCCCTTGACTAAAGCGGAAAGGGATAAAAGGAGACAGCAGCAGTTATGCCTGTACTGTGGAAGGTCAAGTCATTTCCTTAAAGAGTGCCCTGTGAAGCCACCGAGGAGGACGGTAGGGGCCACGGACAAGGAAGATACCATCAAGGAATCGGAAAACTCCCCAGCCCGGCAAGTTTAGGGGTCCACTTGTCGAGCGAAGAAAGTGAACTACAGACCTTCCATTTTGCACTATCTGTGGTCTTCATCAATAACCAACAACCATCTTGGATGCACGCAGTAAGAGCGTACATAGATAGTGGAGCCGTTGGGAATTACATTGACCAGGATATTGCGGCAAATATGGGGCTTCCGTTACGCCCTAAATCAACCACTGACACTTTTACCACTGTCGACGGCACGTAAATAGCTTCTGGTCCAGTATCCCAATGCACTGCAGCTTTAACCCTTCTGTGCCAGGATGGACACCAAGAATCTATTGTTTTCGACCTCATTAAGGCACCACAGTTCCGGTTGATTTTGGGAATGCCATGGTTGGTAGCTCACAATCCTCGAATCAATCGGCGAGCAAAAGAATTGGCCTTTCCCGAGACTTGCGCCCATACATGTTATCGCCAAGAGAAACAACCAATAGACACCAGAACCTCCACGCTTGCGACTGTGGCAATCGGCACCCTACCAAGTGAATACCAGGACTTTCAAGATGTCTTTCCGAAAGAACAGGCTAATACCCTGCCACCGCATAGACCAAACAATTGCCAAATCTACCTGATACCCGGCGTACAAATCCCTTGTGGGTGAATTTACACGCTCACGGAACCAGAAAACCAGCACCTGAAGGCCTATCTTGACCAATACCTGGCCAACGGGTTCATCCGTCCCTCGAAGTCTCCAGCAGCCAGTCCTCTATTCTTCGTACCGAAAAAGGAGGGGGACTTGAGAACGTGCATCGACTATCACGCACTGAACCAGATTACTGTAAAAAATCGCTACCCCTGCCACTGATCCCTGAATTGCTTGATCAAGTCAAAGATGCTCAAATCTACACAAAACTAGACCTGATGGGGGCATATCACCTTGTTTGCGTAAAACAGGGGGACGAAGGGAAAACCGCTTTTTGCACCAAAGACGGCTTGTACGAATATCAAGTAATGCCCTTTGGCCTTTGCAATGCACCTGCTGCATTTCAATACTTTATGAACGATGTCCTACGGGAATTGATTGATGTCTGTGCTCTAGTGTACATCGACGATATCCTAGTATATTCCGCATCAAAGCAGGACCACGTTAAACACGTCTGATCGATATTGGAGAAACTCTGTCAACACCAGCTCTACGCCAAGCTCGAAAAGTGCTCATTCCACGTCTCTGAGGTGGAATTCCTGGGCTTTATTCTCAGCCCGGATGGAATCCAAATGGATGTACACAAGGTAGATGCTATCCTGAACTGGCCATCTCCACATTCATTCAAGGGGGTTCAAAGTATGCTGGGTTTTGCAAACTTCTACCGCTGGTTCATCCCAGGATTCTCGCAAATCGTGCATTCCAATTCGTCATTACTAAGGAAAAGCAACAAAAAGTTCCAGTGGACAACAGAAGCCGAGGAGGCTTTCCAGGAACTCAAAGCAAGATTCACATCTGCCCCAATTTTATGCCACCCTCGCCCTGATCTCTCATACCTGGTGGAAACGGGCGCCTCAAGCATGGCTATGGGAGCCGTCCTCTCACAAAAGGACCCTGAAACGGGCCAGTTAAACCCTGTTGCCTTCTGGTCGTGTAAATTCACACCCCCTTAACTCAATTACGCTATCACAGACAAAGAACTCCTGGCCATTAAGTCAGCCTTTAATTCATGGCAGTACTACCTCTTGGGTGCCAGACACACAATCACCGTAATAACTGACCACCGGAACCTCCAGTACCTAAAAACGGCAAAGGCCCAATCCTCACGACAACTACATTGGGCTCTTTTTTTTTGCTGAATATGACTACGTGATTACATTTCGACCACGGGTGAAAAATGGGAAGGCCGATGCCATTTCCCGTATGGGAGTGGAAGAGCAAGGGTATCAGACCTCTGACCCAATAGCAATCATCCCTAGTGACAAGCTCCTAGGAATCACAGCAACCATAACTCAGAAAGAATTACATGAAGAAATCCAAAACCTGATGAGTCCTGAGCAATTACAAGCGTGGAGTGCACAAGGAGAACATTACATGATAAAAGTTCAGTTGCCCTACTTCAGGAATCGTATATTCTTATCAAACCAAGAACTACGAGAACAAGTCATGTCTGGTTATCATGATTCCTTGATCTAGGGCCACCCCGGAATCGCTAAAACCCTAGCCAAGGTAAAATGAAATTATTGGTGGCCCCATGGCGTAAAGACATTGGCCCTCATTACGACCCCGGCGGTAAGCGAAAAACGATGCTGGTAAATGATTACCGGCATCGTTTTCCGCTAGGTCCGATCATGACCCGTGAAAGTGCTATTAGCGGCATCGTAGTTAACGGTGCCGCTAACAGCGCCAAGTTCACGCGCACGCGACCTCCCACGCCGTAAATACCGGCATCGCACAAAGGTAGGCAAATCACGAACCAAGCGGACATGCTCTTAACGCCATCGCAAAGGCCGTTAAGTACCTTACCGCCATGGTGCTAATTCCGCCATCGCGAACCAACCATAAATGGCCATGTGCAGTGTTCCCAGCTGCCACAGGTGCACAGAATCAGCACAGGTGGAGGCAATACAGACTCACCAAGAACAAAAAGAGCACACCCCACCCCTTCCCATACCCAGTCACACTCCACAATGATTCCAATACGACTAGAAATGTTGGGGCTGGAGGACCTGATTGCAATGCAAGTGCTACAACTACAACAACAACAACAACAGGCAGCACAGAGGAGGCGCAGGAGGAGAAGGGAGGCAAGGCAGGGCCAGCAAGCCCCACCAGCACAGCCAGTGCCACCACGCAGGCAGCCCCCAATCCCACGCATCCGAGCCAGTCCATTCAACCACACCGCTGAGCAGATCCATACCTTGTACCATTTGGACCGGGACACCATCACCACCATCGTTCACATTATACACAACAACATCGTCAGCATGATAGAAACACCCACCACCATCCCCCCCCTACTGAAGGTAGTGTCCATGCTCCACTTCCTGGCCACAGGCACCTACCAGCACACAGTGGGGCACTTGCATGGCATTTCACAACCATTATTCTCACGCACACTGATCCAAGTGCTCGATGCCCTCCTCAAGCACACAGACGACCACATTTCCTTACCACGGTCTGCTCAGGAGATTGCAAACACCAAAGTGGGTTTCCATGCACTAGCCAGCATACCTGGTTGCATTGGTGCCATCAACTGCACCCATGTGGAATTGGTGGTCCCACATGCCATGGAGGTACCGTACCGCAACCGTAAACTATTTCACTCAATCAACGTGCAAATGGAGCGACATGCAGGGCCAAGATCCTGGCTACTCGGTGAGTCTCATGTCATGGCCATGGAAATGTGAAGTGGGTAGGTGATTGACGAATGATGCATACTTTACCTGGCTGAAAGGGGGGGAATGATGCATACTTTACCTGGCTGAAAGGGGGGGGGAATGATGCACACTTTACCTGGCTGAAAGGGGGGGGTGAATAATACATACTTTAACTGGCTGCGAGTAGCAGAGGCAATGGAGCCAGCTCATACCCTAAAGCAGCACAAACGTCAACTGACACATAATGCCCGATGTAAGCAGCCTACCATGTGAATGAAGGTGTGTCCCAACCATGACACAACCATCTGCAAGTGCATTGTACCGATTCGGACCACATTGACACATTGACTTCAACGAAATGCACCTACATGCACGGCATCAAACAACATCAATTGAAAGGCCTATCCCCCATAACTGTGCACAAAGGATGCACATGATGGACAGAAACATCAATACACCATTACACAGACACCAAGGCCCCAAAAATGTCCCTATCAACATCAGTAGTGCTCATTGGGGTCATCATGAGGCTGACAGCAATGTTGCCATAACGTGAGCGTTGATATCACAGGACACGTGCCAGTTCACCAAAACAAATGCCATGAACGAACAGAGTGGATGGGCACTCAAAAGTCACTTGACCCCCCTGCATACATTGGTTGTTGGCATGCAAAACAGTCCATGAGAGCAATACACATATACCGGTCACATAGTGTAAATCCATTTGTGCATTTAAAAGTGGTACAAAGTAACAGTTGAATGCATGCCATGGTGGCACGTCATGTTTGGAATTAGATGTCATGGCTGACACATACATTGTTGCCCATATACAGGTGATGCAGGCTATCCCCTGAAGAGGTGGCTCCTTACATCAGTCCGGAACCCACAGAACCAGCACGAGGAGGGCTTCAACCGTGCACATACACGTACCCGTGTGGTGATTGAGCAGGCATTCGGCCTACTGAAGGCAGGGTTTTGCTGCCTCAGCAGGTCTGGTGGGGCACTCCTGTACCGCCATGAGAAGGTGGCAAAGATCGTCATGGCATGTGTCATGCTATACAATATGTGTATCAGACGAAATGTGCCCCTGCCCCCTGACGCAGTACTGCAACCACCTGACGATGAGGATGAGGAGGGTGGGGATGGGGCAGCACCTCAGGGAGGCAGCGATGCACAGGAGGGGCGTGAAATGCGTCGGACTCTGATCAACCAATGTTTCTAGCACACGCGGGTGAGGGGGTGTCACATGGAGATGGCAATTGGGGCACTGTGTGTGTCTGGTATATGGACACTGGGGACTGTTCACCAATAAATCACACATACGCAATGAGCAATGTCCACACATGTGAATTGTGCAAAAAGGAAAAGTGTATTGTAAATGTGATTTGGTTTAACACACCCACTCCCCCCTCCCCCATGAACTCCCCAACACACCCACCTCCCCCCTCCCCCCTGGACTCCCTGCAAAGGTGTGAGGAAGTCTGTGATGAAGTGGCTAATGTTTGATTTCTCCACTGGGCGGCCACAATTTTCAGCCCCCTCCCCTGGCCCCTGGGGCACCCCTGCCTGTGCTCCGCAGGTTCCTGCCCGATCGGCGGACGGGGCTGCTTGGTGTTGAACTGGCAGCCGAGGAGGCCCCTGGCTGCTCATTGGGACGCATGTCCCTAATTGACTGAACAAGTTCAGAGATCACGTGCCGCACCGCAGCAAGTTCAGCACAAATGTCCTTTGTGGAGGACTGTATTGCAGCCTTCACTGTCTTTGCGAATTGCTGCATTCCTGCCCTTGCACCCCCACATTCTGCAACATGCTCAGTCAGGAGTGAGGAGAGTTGGTGCTGCCGTGTGATGATCTCCTCCAACGACTGTTGATTTTTCTGGGCCATGGATATTGCCGTGGTCTATCCATTGGGCTGCTCACCTCCAGCACATCTTGCACTGAGCATGGAGAGCCTGGCCAATCCTCATCATCTAATTGCCCCTGTGTGGCATCTTCATGCTGGCTGCTTTGGGACAGGTAGGGGGAATGAGGGTGGGCAGTGGGGGGTTCTACATCGATCTCATCATTCCCCGCATCACTGTCAGAGGAAGCTGCAATGGCAGCAGTTTCCCCGATTGCGCTGCTTCCTGCAGAACCAGTCCCTTCTGTGGCCACCAGTTGGGGTATGTCTGCTGCTGCTGCTGGTACCGTGCTGCCTGCTGGGGTGCCTGTCAGTGCCCTGTCCTGTGTTTTTCCCACGGATTTGGGCTGCTGTGGGGTTTTGGTCTGTACAGCAGAGGTGGAGGGTTGCTGTGCTGGCACTGTGGTCCTGGCCTTCTTGGCAGGTGTGGTAGCAGTAGTGTCTTCCTCGTCGAGGTCGGAATTGGAGCCTGTGGTGGAGCAAAGGAGGGAAAGTGTTATTGATGGGTCAGCGGACATTGAGCGGGCATTGTGATGACTGCCATCATTTTGGTTACTAGATGCGGCACATTGGAGGCAGGGACATACAGGTTGTCTCCCTTTTGTGTGGAAGTAGCATGGGGGTATGTGGGTGCCTACAGTTAGGGTGTGCATACTGCATGTGTACAGGGTGGAGGTCAGAAATGGCTGTAGGCAGTTTTCTGCTGATGTGTTGCATTTACACTATTGGGCAAGATTGTGCTTCACATGAATGGACTTCAGTGACTTTTGCATGGCTTGATTTGAGGCACCTACCTGCATCGCCTGATGTCGGGGCTCCTCTCTCCATTCCTCCTACCCCTTCAATGCTCTCGATGCCGATTGTAGTGGCACAGATTTCCTCCCAGGGCTGTAATTTTATTGGGGAATCTGATCCTCCGCCGGTTGCCATGCCCATGTTACTGTTGGCAGAGAGGATGCTCCTAACGCGGAGCCGGAGATCATCCCACCGCTTACGGCACTGTCTCGCGTTGCGGGGTACTGTTCCCACAGCACTGACCTGCTGTGCAATTAGGGCCCATATGGCCTTCTTCTTTGCGATTGCCGGTCTGGTCATTTGGGTAGAAAAGACTACAGCAGCGTTTTCTTGGAGGGTCTCCGCCAACATGTTCAGCTCCTCCCTGGTGAAACGGTCCTGCCGCTGGCGATCACAACTTTTCTTGACAACTTTAGGCATTTTCTCGCAGGGTAGATGTAGCTGATGTTTTGTGCCGGTTCTCAGGGTTGGATGTCCACTGGTTGCAGAGGATGCCAATGGATTGTGTTTTTGAAGATGGCCGCCGTGCTCTTTCCCGTTCCGCCGCGATGACGCAACTTCCGGTTCCACTTATTTACAGTCACTGCTAATTGCGGTCACCACTTATTTTCGTCACCGCTAATATCGGTGGCCGGTGTGGCGGTAGTGCACCTTGTGCGGCATACGATGCCGGTAGGTGCCGTTTTGGGGGCATTAACGGCATGGCGCAGTTTACATTACCGGCATGGCGCAATGCTCGTGCCCGATGGGTCATAATGTGCCGCTTTTTACGGCTTCGGCCCAGCACGGACACGTTAGTTGCGCCATGCCGGTAATGTACTTTACTTACCGCCAGGGTCGTAATGAGGGCCATTATCCAATTCATCCTATCTTGTGGAGTGTGTGCTGAAAACAAGTCATCCAAGCAGAAACCGGCTGGGCTATTACAACCATTGGAAATCCCACCAGCACCCTGGCACACATTGTCCCTCGATTTTATTACTGACTTACCACCCAGTCAAGGGTTTAACACTATTCTTGTGGTCGTGGACCTATTTTCAAAAATGGCACATTTCATTCCTCTTATGGGGCTCCCAAAAGCTTCCTCTCTGGCAAAGGTATTTCTTGAAGGCATCGTACGGCTCCATGGGTTTCCTTCAGTTTTGGTCTCAGACCGAGGTACTCAATTCGAATCCAACTTCTGTCTGGAGAAAATGCTGCTCTATGGCCCAGAACGACATCTGGCTATCCACCAGTCACCATCCCCAAACGGATGGTCAAACTGTGAGGACAAATCAGACCCTCGAGCAGTATCTGCGTTGCATGTTACACCAAGCTGAAGGAAGCTGGTTCGACCTATTATGGATAGCTGAATATGCTTATAATAATTCCCTACACACCAGCACTGGGCAGACACCCTTTTATACCATGTATGGCAGGCACCCACGTACTTCTGAGTAGGACATTCCTTCAACCCTGGAAATGCCAGCAGTCAAAACCTTGCACACAACCATTTCTCAAACCATTAAAAGGGCAGCTGTACACCTACTTCAAGCTAAGAATCGCCAAAAGAAGTTTGCTGATCAACACCGAGCAAAGGCCCCCAACTACCAAGTGGGAGACAAAGTCTGGCTGGCGTCTAAACACGTGTCCATTAAAGGAGCCCGAACTTTCCATCCAAGATGCCTGGGTCCATTCACCGTCACCTCCGTGATAAATCCTGTGGCAGTCAGACTAGCTTTGCCGTCAAACATGCAGATTCATCCTGTGTTCCACGTGTCTCTCCTTAAACCTGTTCAACCTGGGACCCGGGTAGCAACGCCACCGCAGCCAGTAGTAGTCACCGGGGAGCCAGAATTCAAAGTCAAGGACATCCTAGATTCAAAGTACGTCAGATCCAAATTATACTACTTAGTAGACTGGAAGGGGTATGGTCCACAAGACAGGACATGGGAGCCTTGTGAGTACATCCTTAGGCAATTTCATCAAAACCATCCGACCAAACCAGGACCAGATAGAAGAGCCACCTTGAGAGGGGCCTTGGGGGGGAGTGCTGTCATGATTCCTGCCCCTCATGTCCCTAGCCCTCCAAGATGTCAGGCTGCAGCCAGGCCATGATCACCTACATGGCCCTCAAGGGCCTCTCCATCCCTCCAAAGACCCACTTGGAGTCAGACTTGGCGCTTGTGGCACCAGATTCACTCACTCCCATAGGATAACATTGGGGATTGGACTTGTAGTGCATTGATGGGAACAAGATGGATGTCCCCACATATTTCGGTTCCCAGAACTGCATGTGCGATCTAGTCTTTTGGGTGTGGTTCAGCCAGAGACACCCGGGATACCCAGAGACTATTTAAGCCACACCCAGGCTGAGAAACATGCTTTGCGTTTTCTGCACCTGCAGCGTGACACTCACCGTGTTCGGATCGGTCTCCAGTATGCCTGCATCTTTCTTCTGCGCTCAGCTCCTGCAAGAACAAGAACACCGTTAGGAACAGCCTTACCTTGCGGCGCTTCTGCCCATCATTCATCGCTCCTTCTGTTCTGCGGGCATCTTCGACGGTGTCATTCCCATCCAGGCACGCCGCTTCCTAAGGAAAAGGGAAAAGAACAGAAAAAAGGCATTAGTAAGCATTCTGCAAATCTTCGCTTATTTTTAAATACTGTACAAGCTTCAAACGCTTACCTGAATCCCAGCCGCTCTGGGGGAACCCTGTCTCAGGAACTTCTCATCCATCTGCAAGAGGAAAAAGACACTCCAGGTTAGTGTGGAAACATCTAGAGGCGCCGCATACCGCGCTTACCCACCGCATTTGTTCTTAATAACCGGCATCCATGCTGAAAATGTCGCGGCACCTAAAAGACACAGAAAAAGAACTCAGTTCAATGCAAATACGAAAGGGGTTCATCGCGCATCGTGCTCTCACTCACCTTCAGTGCTACTCATCTCAGCAACACGCCGCCATCCCCGGACGCCAGTCATCATCTAAGGAAGGAAAGGAACAAAGTTAGAGAACTGTTCAAAAGACTCATTTTACTTACCTGCGGACTCTTGCCAGTGAAGTAACTAGGCTGCAACGAGCCCGCATCAATCAACGCACCCCTGCGCTGAAAGCAGGACGGAGAGCACACTATCCAAGAAAACAAGGTGAGCTGTGGATCAAAGGGAAGGGTTGGACCCCGGGGAAGAACGGGTTCAAGCACACAGAGACAATAGGGAGTTAAACTCTACCAATCCTGTGTTTTAGGCCCAGTCTCTGGTCGAATAGACTCCAGGGAAGGGTTCGAGTGACATACCCGTGGATACCAGGTGAGCGTTACACTCCCAGGGTCTTTCACACCAACCGCCTAAAGGCCTGTGTCTTTAGATCAGAACTGGGAGCTTTGCTTCTAGCCTCTGATCTGGAGGAGGAGGAGAGTGAGCCTTTACCTGACCTCCTCAGGGGACAACCTTTAGATGGAAAGATAGAAGGAGTTAATCTCTCTTCTGATCTGACTCTGCAACAACAGGAGGAGTACAAAGTTCTGTTAAATCAGTTTTCCTCCCTGTTTTCACTAACACCAGGCTTGACCCCTTGGGGCCAGCATGATATACTCACTGGTGACTGTCTCCCTGTTAAGAGCAGGGGTTACAGAATATCAGACCATGTAAGAACCCACATAAAGGAAGAGGTCAAGAAGATGCTTCATCTTGGGGTAATAGAGCCATCTACAAGTCCATGGGCTAGTCCAGTTGTACTTGTGCCAAAGGCAGGATCCAAGGATCCAAGGAGTTGAGAATCTGTGTGGACCATAGAGCTCTTAATGCAGTCACCACAACGGATGCCCATCCTTTAGCTAGGACAGACAAGCTGGTGGACAAACTTGGGTCAGCCAAGTTCCTCAGTACATTTGACTTAACCTCAGGGTATTGGCAAATATCTCTGACAGACCATGCCAAGTGAACACTGCATTTTCAACCACAGGAGGCCTCTACCAGTTTAAGGTTATGCCTTTTGGACTAAAGAATGCACCTACTACATTCCAAAGGATGGCAAATCATGTTCTGAATGGGATGGAGGACTTCTGCATGGCATACTTGGATGACATTGCAGTGTTCAGCCCTACTTGGAAAGAACATCTTGACCACCTAGGATATGTTTTGCAGGCTGTTGAGCAGGCCCATCTGCCGATAAAGGAAAGCAAATGTCAATTTGGTCAGAGTAAAGTGGTCTACCTTGGACATGAGGAAGGAGGAGGTGAAATAAGGCCATTGCGTTGCAAAATACAAGCTCTACAAGACTGGGCCACACCTACTACTCAAACCCAAGTGAGAGCCTTTTTAGGTCTCACTGGTTACTATAGGAACTTCATTGAGAGCTATGGGACCATAGCTCCGCCCTTGAACGTGATCTCCTCATCAAAATTATCCAAGAAGGTCCGGTGGAATGAGGAGTGCACTAAGGCATTTAAAGGAGAACTTAAGAAAGCCCTGTGTCAAGAGCCAGTCTTAAAAGCTCCTGACTACAACCACTCCTTTATTGTACAAACCGATGCTTCAAATACAGGTATAGTGCAGTTCTGAGCCAGCTAGATGAGAAAGGCAGGGAACACCCAATCTCCTTCATCAGTAGGAAACTGAAGGACCCTGAAACAAGGTGTGCAACCATAGAACGTGAATGTTTTGCCATTGTGTGGTATTTTAAGTAGTTTAGACCATACTTGTATGGATCTACTTTTGTAATTCAAACAGACCACTAACCCTTGAGATGGTTAACGCAGATGAAGGGGGGAAATTCTAAATTGTTAAGATGATCTATCAGCCTGCAGGGGTTTGATTTTACCATAGAACACAGGTCAGGGTGTAATTACCAAAATGCTGATGGTCTCTCCAGAAAGTATGACCAACTGGAGTAAGGAGATTCATCCAGAGGCGGATGTAATCCCCCTGACCCTTAGTGTGGGGGGGGGGGGGCGGGTGTGTATTAGGGAGAATTCTCAGAAATGTGCTTATTCCTCTCCACCTTAGAGACCCCCAGCACTTTTGCTGCACTCTAGGACTTTTTGATTTTTAACCTGCAGAGAGTGAGACCTTTTTCCCACTCTGTCATGTATTTTTCTGTGATTTAAACTCTGTGTTTCTTTTGGTTATGGAGTCTGACAAACTCCATAGACATAGGGCCTCATTACGACCCAGGCGGTAAGTTACCGCCTGGGTCGTACCCTTACCACCATGGTGTAAACTATGTTTACACCATGGAGTATGACGGATGTACCGCCCCGTTCCAAGATGAGTGGGGCGGTAAATCCCCATTTCCCATTTTACTCTTCCCCATTCCCATTTTTGCCCCATAGGGCATAATGGGAGTGGGGAAGGCGCTAATTACGCCACCGTAAATTACGGTGGCGTAAATAGCACCATGGTCCCTTAGCGCCATGGATTTTAACGCCTGCAAAAAGCAGGCGTTAAACTCACCATGGCGCAAAGGGACCTCGGAATCAGGCGTTAAGGGTCGGCGCCGTTTACGGCGCCGTTAACCCCTTAACGCCTGATTCGTAATGAGGCCCATAATCTTTTTACATTTTCACACATAGCACCTTCAGTGCAGTGCCATAGGGAAGTCTTTCAGATTACCCAAAGGTTTAAATACCTTCTCCTGGATAAACTACTGTTTCCAAGAGCAGTGAAGTGAAATTGACTTTACTTACATGTGTAACTTTCTAGACCCAGCACACACTATCTTACAATAGGGTGCTGGAGGGGTTACCCTTTGTCTAGTTTCTCATGTAACATTTTTATGTTTACCTTTCTACAGTTAATGGCTGATGGCAGTGGTTTACTTTTAACTTCCATTTGCAGTTTTTACCGCGGGCTGCATTCGCAGCTGCAGTAAAGCACCCATGGGTGCACATTCTGTCAAAATGGCCCGGTCTTCTTTTTTCACCATTTCTTGTTGGAAAGGTCCTTCTTGAGATTTACTCTGCACGCGAAACAAGGTTTAGTCACTTTGTCCATTTTGCCTTTGCCGGGATTAACGAGTGAAGCCCGCCTCTGGCTCCAGTATGTCTGGCAGGGGCATGAAGTGAGGGAGGTGCCCGAAATTCCCTGTGCTTAATCCCCTAGGTTACAGAAATGCACCCAAAGGTGATTGGCTGGCTGGCTGTGCGGCAAGGACAGCCACCCTGCTGTGTGATTGACAGCTGGGCTGGAATTCACGAGTGAAACCTGCATACAAGGTGAGGCTTTTTGGCTTGGAAGGCAGAGTCGACCACTGTATGAAGGAATCCAAAGAAGAACTTGGAAGAGATGCCTGCTGCAACTCTTGGACCCTTGGTTTGCCCGGTGAAGCCCTGCTGCTGTGCTGAAGCTCCGAATTCCCCTCGACTAGAGAAGCCCTGCAAGATCGACTTCTCACCTTGAGTTGGTGGGACCAATCAACTTCAAAGTGAACCCGTTTGGACATCCTCTCAAAGCTGGCTGTACTTCCACAGCTGCTGCTGCTGGAACCGTAGTGCCAGGGAGAGGAACACCAAATCAAGTGGGTCGTTTTTAAGTGAGACCTGAGTGCTAGGAAGATCCTCCGGACTTCCTTGATGCATTACTGACCAAGCCTGAGACACCTCAACAAAGTGCTGGATGCCAGAATCAAGGAAAGTCTGAAGTGGTATCCAAGAACCACTGTGTTGCTATTTGTTGTCAGACGGGAGGAGCTGAAATGCCGAAGTGCCACTGAATTTAAGTTTTGCCGTTGCTGCTGCCGACCATTCCATTGTGTTGCAGGAGTCCTCAGACTTCCTCCCTCTTGTCCCTATGACTGAGGCCCAGGAAGAAAAGGATCTACAGAGCCACACCGGAACAGAAGCCAGCTGGAACCATTTTTTGTAACCAAAGGTACTGTAACATCTAAGAGAATTTACCTCTTGTCTTGTAGCCTTAATTGTTCTCAGTTGAGACTTGCCTTGGTTGCTTCGGTAGAGTTGCTTGCATCTTCTACAACTCACAAGCCCCCTAGCTTGTGGCCCTACTTGATTCTACTTTTTCAAGACTTTTACTTACCTGCAAGAAGTGCTTCAGCTCACCTAGACTTTTGCCTATTTGATATTGGCTGCCCTGGCTCCCTGAATGGCTCTTCTTTCCTCTGATTGTGTGTTTTTACCTACCTTCCATGAAAGGGTTAACTTACTTTGCATTGGGGGGTTCAAAAGTACTTACCTGCTTCAGAATATTTGTGTGATCTCTTGTCTTATTCTGAAACCTCTTTTCTTTGACACCAACTTCAGTATTGCTCTAAATGTACCAGTGATATATCAATGTCCACAGTGTTCTAGCTATTTAAGTCACCTGAGGTGCAGGAAGTGTCTATGGGCTATCCCAAATGGGTACCTGCTGACTCAGAGAAACTAAGAGTGTGTATTATGACGTGTATTTGTGTGTTACTATTGTATTGCCCCTTCTGAAGAAGGCTTATTCAAACTGACTGTTAAATAAATGAATAATTGTTTAATCAAGAACCCTTGAGTGTAAGTGTTTATTTGGATACTTGTCACTGTAAATCTCTGTGTAACTCCTCTACTGCTCACATTGGCCCCTTTTAAGATAAGCCTGGCTGCTCGGCCACTCTACCAGCCTGTGTAGTACACGCCTATACCAAAGGTTGGGTTCCTATTGCCAGGAGGTCAGGGTTGTTGTAGTGCACCCAAAGGGTACTGCATACAATATTTGCCTAACACAACCATACCTATATTGCACAACAAACCGCATGCACTTCACCACACCACCACAACGAAACAAATGACACATAACCTCGCTCAGTTCCACATACACCACTCAACTCTTTTTTTGCCCTCTACACAGCACATGATGTAGAGCCTACCCTCTACTGTACGGGTCCGCATCTCTCAGCAGGACAAAGCCTGAGGATGTCCTATGCTCAGCCCCTGGCCTCTTAGTGAATCGGAACTGAGAACTTGGGATCTATAGCACCGGCAGGTAAGCTGCCACTGCGGTGTTTCGAGAACTTGTGTTGTATTTTCCTATGCTCTAATGAGTATTGGCATCCCATAAATATATTCACTGGAGTTTTTTATACACATTGCAGGGTCGCCCCTACGGAGCCCTGATGAAGGCGGATGCAATTTGATGTAAAGCCGTCGAAACGTGATACGAACTGAGAACACCTGTTTTGTATGGTTCCCTGTTGTACCAGATTCTGTACATTCAGTCTCTGCCACGTTGTTGCATTCTTCAGCATTGTTTTAAAAATCTATGCACTATATGTTTGTTTGCATTAGCAAATAAATTATTGCTTTCCAATAAGACAGTGAGCGATTTGTACATTTTTTTTTACCTCTTGCTTGGATCTGCAACTTAGCAGAACAACCCTTCCACTAAACTGTGGACCGACTTAAACACCTGAACCGGTCCAACTAAACAATTGCCTTGAGTATTGTTCACTAGCAAGGGCACACTCATTTGTTTTCACATAACCTCGCACAACAGCACATGACAACTACCGACCGAAAAATCACACCCACGCTCAGTGAACGGTGTAAACAGAACTGAAGTTGCCAACAGCACATCACAGCTCTCTTACACTATTTCCCGCTCAACCCTACTAACTTACCCTACCCTCTCGCCTTTCCGATCTGCCAGAGCTCCAGGGAACCACTCCGGTGCTGATAGTACACAGTATAAATATCCTTTAACATAACAACAAAACATAACTACACGGCCACTACCACAGGCTGCGTAATATATATATAAATGAACACATATTTTTTTACAACGGGTTTAAGTAAACTGCCTGTAAAAAGCAAAGTCTCCAGACATTGGAATGCCAAAGTTAAGGTTGTTGCAAACACACGGCTCATATTAAGTAGTCCATTACACTACAAACAACACCTTTGATCGCACTGCACCACAACTTCACAAGACTGTCTGCAACCATAATGCCCGTGTAAGCTACCTAATATTTAAAGGTGGTGTGGTTTATATATATATTCAGTGAAAAAACTTTGTTAAAGGGACGGTATGGTTCCAAGTAAAACCGAAAAACCCTTGAAATTCGCCAGTTATGGTAAGCTAAGCAACCATAACTCGCGCCACCACCGTGCACTGCTAAGCCTAACACCCAGGACATCAAAGATGACATCACAAATGTCATTGATGACATCACTGGTTTTTCGGTTTTACTTGGAACCATAACGTCCCTTTAACAAAGTTTTTTCACTGAATTTCATAGGTTTTTAGCAGCGCAACTTAACCATAATGTCCCTTTAACAAAGTTTTTTCACTGAATTTCATAGGTTTTTAGTAGTGCAACTTAACCATAACATCCATTTAACAAAGGTTTTTCACTGAATTTCATAGGTTTTTAGTAGTGCAACTTAACAATGATGACTTTGATTTTATATACATGTCATATGGAATTGACTGAATCTCTTCTACTGTACTTGATGTCCGCGAACTCATTTAATGTTCGCGGACATGTTCGAAGAACAGTACCACTACCTAAAAACTCTGGTGGTGTATGTTTGATTGTTATATCATAACATAGGAACATTTAACAAATTCAAAAAGGAGCACACAAACACATTATATGTAGTAATACATAAGCAATGTAACCCATATATGCAACACACTAACCATTCATTTAAATGCACTATGTTCTAAAATGGATATACCACAAGAAGATAAATTGGCTTCCAACATAATTACCTCACAAACATGACAGAACTGAGAACAAGAGCAGACCCACTGACTACATAGGACATATCTTACCTGAAATAGTAAGTGGACTTAATTTTATTGATATATTTATAAACTTTCTGTATTAGATAAAAAAATATATTATCTTTTTTTTTCTCACAGAAATGTCTAGTACTCTGGAATTGCTAGAGGAGCATTTCCCACATGAAGAAATGTCACAAGATAGTGAAACTAATGGTAAACACTTTATAATATAAACAATTTAATTATTATTATTTTGTATACATTTAACATATATATTTTTTTTTTGTACAGAACATACCAAAATAGAAAATACTTCAGAAAAACCTGTTATGGATAACACTTTTCACAGTATAGAAGAAAAAATTGATTTATTGTTGACTAATTTTAATAAATTGAAAACTTTTGTGGAAGATCATTTTAAACCAAAAACCTCGTACGATTGCCCCACATGTACTTGTCCCTCCTCACCATATCCCAGTCAATTATCCCAAAACCCTCTCCATAACCCAAAACGTTTTGATGAGACTTCCCTCCCTTCTTCACCTAATAACAATCATGTTGAAACCCCTAATTCTCCTGTTTTTGTTTCTGTTCTGCCTCACCTTCTCTGTCATAAATTATTAATATATGTTAAATAAAGTTTAATTTTTATATTGTGTTGTAAATAGTTTCGTTTTTTTTATTTTTTTTAAAAACAATGTAGGTGTCCGCGGACAGTGCAGGTGTTCTGAAATGTTTGTAAATAAACGAAAATGGAGTTGTCCTGAAGAACACTATACCTGTTTGTACTGTTCGCTTGCAAGTTGAAACTGTTCTAAGAACACACGTGGTGTCCTGAAATGTTTGTAAAGAAACTAAAATTAAAGTGTTCTAAAGAACACTATGGGGGTCATTACAACCCAGGCGCTAATTGCGCCAACTTTACCACCATGGTGTAAACTACGTTTACACCATGGTGGATGGCGGATTTACCGCCCCATTCCAAGGTGAGTGGGGCGGTAAATCCCCATTTCCCATTTTCCCTTCCCCATTCCCATTTCTGCCCCATAGGGCATAATGGGAGTGGGGAAGGCGCTAATTACGCCACCGTAAACTACGGTGGCGTAATTAGCATCATGGCAGGTTAGCGCCATGGATTTTAACTGCTGCTAAAAGCAGCCGTTAAAATCAGAATAGGCGTTAAGGGTTAACGACGGCGTTAACCCTTAACGCCTGGGTCGTAATGAGGCCCTATATCTGTCCATAGTGTTCGCTATCAAGTTTAAACTGTTCTAAGAATACAATTAGTGTCCTGAAATGTTCGCACGTAAACGAAAATGGAGGTGTCCTGAAGAACACTATACCTGTTCGTAGTGTTCGCTAGCAAGTTCAAACTGTTCTAAGAACACACGCAGTGTCCTGAATTGTTCGTAATTAAACGAAAATGGAGGTGTCTTAAAGAACACTATACCTGTCCGTACTGTTTCGCTAGCAAGTTGAAACTGTTCTAAGAACACAATTGGTGTCCTGAAATGTTTGTACATAAACGAAATTCGACGTGTCCTGAAGAACACTATATCTGTCCTTACTGTTCGCTAGCAAGTTTAAACTGTTCTAAGAACACACGCAGTGTCCTGAAATGTTAGTTTCATGTGTGACGCGTTTTTAATTACTTCAGGACCCGAACATTGTCCGTAGAACATCAACCAACGCGCATGAGCTAACCAATCTCCGTGCATTTGGTATCCTGCGGACATGCGCTTCCTTCGCGGACTTGTTCGCAAATGGATCATATGACCGCGCCCACGCTGATCACGTGTTCTGAATGCGGACACTGTTCATGTCCCCGAACAATTTAAAAGTACATTTTCAATTAATCCATAATATTTTTCAATAAAATCTCACCATGGCACAAGTCCCACATAGTAATCCTGAGTTTCTACATACCTTTTGAAACTTTTTGAACTTTTTTTTGTGTTTGCTCTGTCCGCGGAATGCGCGCATGTCCGCGGACCGCGCAAAAGCACCCCTATAAAAGACCACGACCTAGAGCTTATTCTCATTGTGTTTCTGGCTATTCTTCAGAACACAGGGATTTTTGCTGCCATCTGCAGATTACACCATCATCGAGATGGCATCCATGGCTGAACTACTGCCACCTGGTGCTGCACCTGCTTCAGCACCACCCCCACCACCTTCACCACCACCACCTCCCCAAGGGCCTGAAGAGGGGAACAGGAGTGAGGATGCAGAGGAGGATGAAGAGGATAATGAGAATGAGGTAGAGGAAATCCCTACTAGCCGCACTAGGCGTGAGTCTTGGGTGTGGCGGTTATTTACCATTCATGGGAATGGTCCTAAGGCTTGTGCGAACCGTGTTACCTGCAATGAGTGCAAAATGATACTCGGTCGCGGGAAGCACGTTAAGTACAGCTTTGGGACCACTACTATGAAGCGGCACCTGAGGTCATTTCACTCGGGGGCTATTCGCAGGGTTGTACCTTGCGAAGAACGTAGCAGGTTGATTTCCTCTACTTCATCATTTGTTTCTGATCCTGTCACCACAAGGACCACCTCTGTGGGACAGCATCTTCCTCAAGCTACCTCACTGGCCATACAGAATGCTGATGACCCTTACCTTTCGAGGGCCACAGTTGTATGTATGTACTGTGATACAGTACTCTGCAGGGGGGGAGCGACTTCATAGTGCTTTTGGGACTATCGTCTCAGAGCACGAGAAGATCTGCTCACTATCCAAATAAAACCCACTCTACATCTTCCTCTCTCAGCTCGCCCTTTCTTATCCCTGTGGTTGGTGTCCCCCCCCTTTACCTTCCTTTCCCCTCCTCTCCTAGTGTGTCCTGTATAAAAAACCAAAAAAAATACAAAATATCAAAAATCAAAAAAAAAATAAGGCTCTTTTCAGAGCTGCCTTTCACAGTTAAACAATAGAAGTGAAAATAAATGAAGCAGGGCCCTTTGTATTTTTTAGAAGTCCATGGACAGTTCGCGAACATTTAAAAAATTGGGTTGCTACCCTATCACAAACATTGCAATTTTCTCTGGGAGGAAGTGGTGGCTCTGAAAAGAGCTTTTGGGAGGTGTTTGTAAGTCAAAAATGTAATACTTCAAAATGGATGTTGTAATTCCAAAAAAGGTTGCAATGCATTTTGTACATTTCTCAGAAAAATCTGATTGCCACCATAAGTAAGATGGACTCCATCTCTGCGAAAAATGTTTGTACTACGAAACAGAATATTTTCATTGTGAAAAGAAGACATGCCAAAATCTTTTAGAAAAGCACAAACAGATTTATTAACATTGCGCCTTGCTTTTTCCATTTGTGGACCAAATGAAGAAGAACGAAGCCACATTTGTCTCTGCGCAATCTGTGAAAATATCACTTGAGAATTAGCAAACATGTTCATAACCTTCCCAAGTCCTTCTTTCATAGCAAATTGCAAAAAATATTCCAGTCACATGTCCTAAACTGTTCCCTCCACAATGAATTACAATTATGTCTGGATGTTGCTCTGTCTCCAAAGTAGCACAGAGAGTTAGCAAGTCCAACCACTTCATTCCACGTTTTCCATGCCAGTGTACGTCCACATGTGGGAATCCAAGAGCTACAGCTACTCCACAGCTTTCTGCATGCACCTTAAACCAATAAATCCATGAATCTCCTAAAATCCATACAATCTTTTTCCTAAAACACACATACATAGCTATCTGTTGTTCTCTCAGCAAAAACAGTATATGAGAAACTCTCTTCTGGCACAACACACCCACTAAACTTTCCTGACCAATCTCTTTCAGTACTCATTCTCATTTGCATGACTTCTGAACCCAAAAATCCCCAGATGTAACTCCTGATGTCCGCGAACTACCGCCATGTCCGCGGACATAACGTAACATGAACAGCCCTTCTACCATTTCCACTTCACTCTCTCTGCCATTCCCTCATTGGATGTAGCTAAGAAGTCACATGACCATGCACCAATCACATTCAAGACCTCTACATCTAACTGCATCATCATAGATCAGCACTGCAAATGTACTGTGAATCTCTCTGAGTACAAGTGTCATATCATTGGCAAGCACCATCTACCAGAAATACTGTACAAGTCTCCAAGATTTCTACTTGCAGCTCCAGGCATATCCATATGCATGAACACAAACTTCAGGTATGCATATTTTCTGTACGGTAGATGAACACATTTTCAAACAGACTTTTAGCTTGTGTAATCTATAAAATGAATTTACTGTATTTTTTTCAATTTCCTAAAATCAGCTATCACTTATAAACCTTTATACTATTTACTTTCTTTATACACACACACTCAAATCATGTTAAACTAACATTTTTTAAATTAAATATATAGACTACATATATTCAAACAAAATTGCATACAAGCACAATCTATGTTTAAATCTTTTAAAAAAATACTTATACAATTTCATATTTTTTTGTTTTTATTTATTTATTTGCTTAATTACTTTAATTTAGACATGACATTGAGGCGCTATTACCTAGAACAGCTTAGTTACAGAAATAGTGGTATTCGCTGATATATTATAAATTTCACAAGACATAGTAAAGATTTTTTTTTGCTACAGTTAGTCATTCAATACAATTTGTTCAATAAGAACATATCATATGTACTGAACTGATGCAATGTATCTTATGTAAATAAATTAGTTTAATGTTTTTGAAGAAGGCGCTGAGGATTTCAATTAAAATAATCAATATCTAAATTAAAAACAGCGCTATATTCAAACAAAATTACTTATTTGAATCTTTTACAATTGCAGTGAAGACCAGTCTCCTGAAAAGAAGCAGCTGAATTTGAAGAACAAAGAACTAAGAAGTAACCTGTTAATTTAAGAAAAAAAGTAAGTAGAATATCACCATAATATTTGTATTATTACTCAAACATACTGTAAAGTTAATACAAGCTATTTCTGTGCCTAAAAATAGAGATTGTGTATCATTTTGTCCAAAAATCTCCATGTCTTAAACAGCGATTTACAGCCAGAATGGCCCACAAATTCCTATTTTTGGACACACAAATTACCCAACTGAACCGCTACAATTTTCATATTATAGAACAAACAACTGTTTTAATTGTATACATTATATTTACTATTTGTACTTTTCCACACCACTAGCTTACTTTTTTTGTCATCTGAACCCCAGTTTAGTAACACATAAATTCAAGAATACCTATCCCTACTAGTTGTAGTTCCAAATGCACAATCACACACGATTACATACATCTTTATCATCTTACTCAAACACTCATGCACACAGCACACATACATTGCAGAACACCCTAACCCATACATTCTTTATTTTTTTCAACAGACCCTAAAGAATGCCTACCAAAGGTCAAGTCCGTAGAAAGCAACGCAGGAGTAGAGCAAATGAAAATAAAAGTGTCCAACATAAGCATCCATCTCTAGCAGAATTTGTAAAAAAAAGTTGAAACAAAACAGCTAATACAGTCATTTAGTGAAACACAAGAAGTTTCAAGTGCAAAAACTTTGCCTTCTCTATCAAAATGTAAAACAAACCAAAAAACAATTAACAGAAAATCAGCTATCACTACAGATAAAACTACTTCTTTAAATTTTAATATAGTGCAAAGTAAGCATACCAAGAAAAGTATTTTAGCCAAAATGTACCGTTACAAAGTCCTTCAAAATCTTATAAAAACAGGAGAGAAATCAGGTTCAATGCTTAAAACCTATCGTAGGAAATTAATCTTAGAAGCGTTGATGGACAGTGCAATTCTTCTCAAAAGAAAGTTATTTATTTTACTGTTAATCAAAATGAAACCACTAACAAAACTAATAACTAACTTACAAAAAAGACTTCTCAATAAGCGAAATGTCAACAGAAAGAACTTCTTAAGTATCTGCGGAGGTGAATGGAATCACACTACAAGCACAGAACCATATTTTAATGAAGAAGCGTACAAAAAAAAGCAAACAAGTACAATTGCCATACATAGCAGTGGTCGAGGTTATGAAAAAGTGAATAATACCATAATGGAACAAGAAGTACTCCTTACAAAAATATGCCCTGAAAACTTAGAATTACCCCTCCATTCAACTGAATCAGAACGTCTAGTGTACAAATGGCCATGCACGTCAATGTGTAACATTCCCAAACAATGTTTCAAATCTTTACGCCAATTCCTCAATAAATATGTAAAAAGCAAAGACAAAATCAAAATTAAATTACTGCAAAATATGGATACCTGTCCAGTGCGCAAGTACACAGGACTACAAGGACATTCATTGGCCTGCATTACAGGACCTACTTGTAAAACCACTTTCCATGATATCAAAAGGATATCAACACATCATTCAACTATAAGAAATATAGTCTATAAACTGTACTATGCTAAAAGTTCTGCTTTAGCACTAGCAAATTTAAATAACATCCTTCTACATGGTACAGCAAAAGACCTACTTGAAGAAATTAACTATATCCAGAAAAAATATTTTGGAAGTGAAAGCCATTTACAGAATGAAATAGCTTTAAACCAATTAAGCGAAGAATTCTACACATGGCAACCTTTTGCGAAACACATACAAAAAAGAAATACTAAAAGTACCTCAGCAGAAGTACCAAACCATGTATGTGTATGTTGCCGTAGAACCTTTTATAAAAGTAACACAAAAACTGTAGACCTATCATACAAAATAGAAGACAATGAAGATTCTAAATAGTTTGAATTAGCTCTCTACATTGTAGCAGAAAACAAATACGAAATAACTGACCCCTTAATACTTTGCAGTTACTGCACTACAAAACTTGACAACAACCAAACTCCTTCACGTGCTATCACAAATAATTTGGAATTATACCCAGTACCAAAACCCCTACAAGAACTTAATTTATATTAGAGCATCATAATTCAAACAGTACACCCATTTCAAGCAATAATAATACACCTTCAACCAAAAACAGCAAAATTACCTCCCTCTGAATTGGTAAAAGGCATTTGTGGAAAAGTAGTTTCTTTACCATTAGATCTAAAAGGAAATGTGCATACTCTAGGAGTGCAACGTCCAATGCAGCAATCTTTAATTATCTTAGTAAATGGAGTACCTACAAAAGACAAAAAAATATGGCAACAGCTGGTAGATTTACATAAAGTTAGACAAGCCTTCCAATATCTTAAAGAGAATAATGAATATTAGAAAGAAATTAATATTGAAGAAAACTTGAAAGATACAACTGAAATAATTCAAGAAACACAAGAAGCTGGTCAATTTGAGCTACTAGATCCTGCTACAATATCAAATACTTTAGTCCATTATACAATTCATCCTTTGCACTCTAATGACACCATAGAAGATGTACTGGAAACGTACCAAATGCGTCAAACATCAGCAAATGGGAAAAAAGTATAGAAGCACGTGATTTTCCTCTACTCTTTCCTACTGGCAAAGGAGGAAGGAATGATGATAGACCTATACAAATATCAGCTTCAGAATACCGCTCATTACGGATGCATTCTGAAGATCCCAGATTTAGACAAAATGTGGAATACATATTCCACCTACTCTTTGAAAGTGAACTAGCAACTTTATGTTACGGAGTTGCACACATATTAAAATCAGGATCACACTTTCAAAATATGACAGCTACACAATTATTAGAAAAAGTGCAACAAAAGGATGAGGTTTTACAATCAAATACTACAAATCTATTAGCAAATATTTGACGTCATGGAGATGTACGTTGTATGATCAGAAACCTTGGCCTACCCACTTGGTTTGTTACATTAAGTTGTGCAGAATATGCATGGGAAGATTTACATGATTTCCTACGCATATCAAATAAAAACAAAACAAACATAGATATTCTAACACCTGGAGAACTTTGTTCTTTGGATCTTGTTAATGTTTCAAGATATTTTCACCATTGCTTCACTGCTATGCTACATTTTATTTGTAACAAAACTGTTCCTCCCCTTGGAGAAGTGCAAAGCTTCTTTTGGAGAAAAGAATACCAAGCCAGAGGAGCACCACATATCCACATGCTTTTATGGATTAAAGATGCTCCAAAATTTGGTCAAGACAGTGATGCCACTGTTTTACAGTTTATTGAAAAATATGTCACTTGTGAAATTCCATCTGAAGCCACAAATAGTGATCTTCATGCACAAATTTTACAATTTCAAAGACACAAACGTGGAAAATATTGTCGTCGCAAATACAAAAACAAAGGGAAATACTACACCAAATGCCGATTTGGTTTCCCTAGACCAGTTACAAATACAGGTCAAGTGAACAACCTCATGTCTTTAGTTAGACATAGTGTTAAAGGTAAGTCACTTAAACATACATATTACATAAAAAGAAAAGAAGAAGAAAAATATATCAATGATTATAATGCCATCATTGCCCACTTATGGAATGCAAACATAGATGTGCAGTACATTGCAGACAATTCTACTGCAGTTGCACGATAGGTCACAGCATACTTAACTAAAGCAGAAAAGACAGAGCTCCAAGACCTCTGGAATGACCTGTCATCAGATAAAACAGTGTCTCAGAAATTATACAGCTTGGGCATAAAAATGCTCACCCATAGAGAATGTGGATCATATGAAGCAGCTGATCGTTTAACTGGTACTGCATTGTATGGTAAATCTGAAAATATAGTATGGCTAAATCTTTGTCCAGCTTAATCTAGAAAAAGAGTTCTAAAATCATATGAAGATATAGAAACAATAGCCAAACGTGATCCCAACAGCCAAGACATTTTAAAAAACAATGTATTGGACACATACTACCGAAACAGAAGTAATACTTTGGAAAACATGTGTCTATACCACATAGCCCAAAACTACACATACAAAAATAATATGAAATATGATGAAAAAAAACGTAAATAAAGAGTGACAAACTGTGAAGGCAGCTTAGTTAAACTCACTAAACCTAATTTAATTAATCATATCAAATTGTCATTAAAGACTCCTCAACATAAAGAAGTATATTACATGTCCCTGCTACAACTCTTCAAACCATGGAGAAAAGACGAACAAATACTAGATAACTATGACTCATATGAGGATGCTTTCAAAGCAAATGAAAGCACTATAACTGATGTAAAGTTTACACAGTACAAAACAATGTTGCACAATGAACAGCAACACGAAGAAGAACTCCAAGCCCAACTAGATAAGGACACTCCTGACAGTAGTCAACCTTCTGTAACAGGAAGCCAAGAACCACTCGGAGAACCACTAATAATAAATGAGGCAGAATTAGCTATGATAGAAGTAGAAAACACCATGTGTCAGTATGAAGATAAAGAAGACTTAACTATACTACAATCAAAATTAAACAATGAGCAACGTAGCATTTTTCAAGAAGTAACAAAACAAATTGCACATGGTGTAAAACATGAAAATAAAGAATGTTCCTGCCATAATTATAAACCTATACTACTGTACGTCAGTGGTGATGCTGGTTCTGACAAAACATTCCTAATCAAAATCATTAGTAAATTCCTTCAACAATTGACAAACAACAAACTGTCAGCTGTTGTCACTGCCCCCACAGGCTTAGCTGCCTACAACATAGGTGGTGTTACATTACACCGATTACTACTATTACCAGTAGAAAACCAGAACAAATTAGACTATTACAAACTTTCTGCAGAAGCTGCAATGGAACTACGCAGAGTATTGAAACAAATGAAAATGCTACTAATAGATGAAGTGAGCATGGTCTCAAACCTGATGTTAGCTTTGATTCACCTCAGATTACAAAAGTACTCAATACAGACTATTAAGAGCTCTTTGCAGGAAAACACATTATTGTTTTTGGAGATCTGCTTCATTTAACACCAGTAAAAGGTGAGCCTATTTTTAAAACATTAGGACACAAACTCTGCCGAAAACTGTTGGCAGCATTGGAAATGTCAACCTTTGGCAACATTTCCAATACAGAGAATTAACAAAAAACATGTGGCAATCTGCAGATCTCACCACTTATGCCAACATTTTAAAAAGTATCATAGTTGGTATACTTTCTAAAGAAGCAGAAGCAATATTGAAAACCCGGCACATTAATGCACTTTATGGTGATAATGCATGTGCTACAGATGTTATGGAACAATTAGCCCACAAAAATGTCAATTGTATGGCCTTAATGCCAACTCTTGCAAGCTGTTTCAAATTCAATGAAATCATGCTAAGTAAAGAAATGCAACCAATCATGGAAATTAGCGCCACAGACAAACTAGATGTACATGGTATGACACTACCAATGTGTGACCAAGCCACAACAAGACTAAATAGTTTAGAAAAATCAATCTCAAACACAGCAGGCTTAGAAAAGATATTAAAATTATCCTTAAATTGCAGAGTAATGCTTAAACGTAACCTTGACGTGGACCAAGGACTAGTTAATGGAGCACTGGGTACAGTTGTTGGCTTTCAAAATGTACCCACGCGACAACAAAATTCAGTTTGTCAATATAGTCTTTGACAAACTTTCAGAAGTAAAAAGGATAGAACGCTCAACAGCTAGATTGCTTCTCTTCAAAGATATGTATGCACGCAGAGAACAATTTTCTCTAACTCTTGCATACGCAGTCACGATTCATGAATCACAAGGTCTTACCCTAGACAAAGCAATGATAGACATTTGTAACACAGTCTTTAAAGAAGGCATGAGCTACGTAGCACTATCACGCTTACGTACACTTCACAGTCTATTTCTAATCAACTTTGATGCAAGTAAAATAAACGCTGATATTCCCTGCATTTTAGAATAAAATAGACTTCGCTCACTATACACCCCCCACCTAAACACATATTCTGTTCCACAAAAAGTAAAACGTTATAAAAGAAAAATAAATCAAACAGAAATGCAACAGGATGTCACTGCAAATCCTCCAAAGAGAGTAAAAGAAACTAATACTTCATCAAGTACCACAAGCAAAAAGAATCAATTAGGGAAAGTAAACCAGGTACCTCTTTAAAGAAGAAAGACAAACTCCAAAAAAGCAGTTAGATACAGAACTACCTGGACCATTTAAATTCTCAAATATAGTTGGTGTAAGTTGCTATGCAAATGTAGCAATGAATATTCTATTTCAATTACCACCAATTGTTGACAACATTTACTTACACAGTACAGACCCATTGTGTATGCAAATGTTAGTACTTCACAGAAATGCAGCAAACAATCCTGATAACACATATACAGGCCGATTCATGGAATAATTAGCGCGGCGCAAGTGGCCAAAAACGTGCGAATCGCAGTGGAATAGCGAAAATCGCAGTGCAAGTGCGAAAATCGCACGAAAAGCAGCACACATCGATTCATGGAAGGCCGTGCGCGAGAAAACCATCGGATGTGCGATAAAAAAGTGCGCGGCGCACGTTGGCGCACAGGCCATCTAACTGCGTGCGCCAGGTCACAGCGAAAATCGCACAGGCCACAGCGAAAATCGCACATAGCGCGGCGCACGCAACAAAAGTAGGCGGAACACGGGGCGTAACACTCGGAATGGGGAACAACTTGCCAAAATGTGGGCGTCACGGGGGAAGTACAGGGTACAAGTGCGCGGAACGCCCACACGCTCGCCTACAACACGTATTCATGGAATAGAATAGGGCAAAAAAGCGCACGCTCAAACCAGCGCACAGGCACAAACACAACCGCCACAAGAAAGCAGGCGGTAGCGTCTCTGTGCCTGTAAGAAATGTGCGCCAAAAGGTGCGCCAACAAATAGCACCTATATACAGCCATGATGAATGTCCTATACTGTGGCCCTCCAGGACAAATGACGTGCAAAGGGGTACCCACAAACACGGACACCCGCTGACAAAAAATATGTGTGTGTGTATACCGGGGTGCGCGGGAATACACACAAAGAGGTTTCAGAATATTTGTGTGATCTCTTGTCTTATTCTGAAACCTCTTTTCTTTGACACCAACTTCAGTATTGCTCTAAATGTACCAGTGATATATCAATGTCCACAGTGTTCTAGCTATTTAAGTCACCTGAGGTGCAGGAAGTGTCTATGGGCTATCCCAAATGGGTACCTGCTGACTCAGAGAAACTAAGAGTGTGTATTATGACGTGTATTTGTGTGTTACTATTGTATTGCCCCTTCTGAAGAAGGCTTATTCAAACTGACTGTTAAATAAATGAATAATTGTTTAATCAAGAACCCTTGAGTGTAAGTGTTTATTTGGATACTTGTCACTGTAAATCTCTGTGTAACTCCTCTACTGCTCACATTGGCCCCTTTTAAGATAAGCCTGGCTGCTCGGCCACTCTACCAGCCTGTGTAGTACACGCCTATACCAAAGGTTGGGTTCCTATTGCCAGGAGGTCAGGGTTGTTGTAGTGCACCCAAAGGGTACTGCATACAATATTTGCCTAACACAACCATACCTATATTGCACAACAAACCGCATGCACTTCACCACACCACCACAACGAAACAAATGACACATAACTTCGCTCAGTTCCACATACACCACTCAATTCTCTTTTTGCCCTCTACACAGCACATGATGTAGAGCCTACCCTCTACTGTACGGGTCTGCATCTCTCAGCAGGACAAAGCCTGAGGAAGTCCTATGCTCAGCCCCTGGCCTCTTAGTGAATCGGAACTGAGAACTTGGGATCTATAGCACCGGCAGGTAAGCTGCCACTGCGGTGTTTCGAGAACTTGTGTTGTATTTTCCTATGCTCTAATGAGTATTGGCATCCCATAAATATATTCACTGGAGTTTTTTATACACATTGCAGGGTCGCCCCTACGGAGCCCTGATGAAGGCGGATGCAATTTGATGCAAAGCCGTCGAAACGTGATACGAACTGAGAACACCTGTTTTGTATGGTTCCCTGTTGTACCAGATTCTGTACATTTAGTCTCTGCCACGTTGTTGCATTCTTCAGCATTGTTTTAAAAATCTATGCACTATATGTTTGTTTGCATTAGCAAATAAATTATTGCTTTCCAATAAGACAGTGAGCGATTTGTACATTTTTTTTTACCTCTTGCTTGGATCTGCAACTTAGCAGAACAACCCTTCCACTAAACTGTGGACCGACTTAAACACCTGAACCGGTCCAACTAAACAATTGCCTTGAGTATTGTTCACTAGCAAGGGCACACTCATTTGTTTTCACATAACCTCGCACAACAGCACATGACAACTACCGACCGAAAAATCACACCCACGCTCAGTGAACGGTGTAAACAGAACTGAAGTTGCCAACAGCACATCACAGCTCTCTTACACTATTTCCCGCTCAACCCTACTAACTTACCCTACCCTCTCGCCTTTCAGATCTGCCAGAGCTCCAGGGAACCACTCCGGTGCTGATAGTACACAGTATAAATATCCTTTAACATAACAACAAAACATAACTACACGGCCACTACCACAGGCTGCGTAATATATATATAAATGAACACATATTTTTTTACAACGGGTTTAAGTATACTGCCTGTAAAAAGCAAAGTCTCCAGACATTGGAATGCCAAAGTTAAGGTTGTTGCAAACACACGGCTCATATTAAGTAGTCCATTACACTACAAACAACACCTTTGATCGCACTGCACCACAACTTCACAAGACTGTCTGCAACCATAATGCCCGTGTAAGCTACCTAATATTTAAAGGTGGTGTGGTTTATATATATATTCATTGAAAAAACTTTGTTAAAGGGACGGTATGGTTCCAAGTAAAACCGAAAAACCCTTGAAATTCGCCAGTTATGGTAAGCTAAGCAACCATAACTCGCGCCACCACCGTGCACTGCTAAGCCTAACACCCAGGACATCAAAGATGACATCACAAATGTCATTGATGACATCACTGGTTTTTCGGTTTTACTTGGAACCATAATGTCCCTTTAACAAAGTTTTTTCACTGAATTTCATAGGTTTTTAGCAGCGCAACTTAACCATAATGTCCCTTTAACAAAGTTTTTTCACTGAATTTCTTAGGTTTTTAGTAGTGCAACTTAACCATAACATCCATTTAACAAAGGTTTTTCACTGAATTTCATAGGTTTTTAGTAGTGCAACTTAACAATGATGACTTTGATTTTATATACATGTCATATGGAATTGACTGAATCTCTTCTACTGTACTTGATGTCCGCGAACTCATTTAATGTTCGCGGACATGTTCGAAGAACAGTACCACTACCTAAAAACTCTGGTGGGGTATGTTTGATTGTTATATCATAACATAGGAACATTTAACAAATTCAAAAAGGAGCACACAAACACATTATATGTAGTAATACATAAGCAATGTAACCCATATATGCAACACACTAACCATTCATTTAAATGTACTATGTTCTAAAATGGATATACCACAAGAAGTTAAATTGGCTTCCAACATAATTACCTCACAAACATGACAGAACTGAGAACAAGAGGAGACCCACTGACTACATAGGACATATCTTACCTGAAATAGTAAGTGGACTTAATTTTATTGATATATTTATAAACTTTCTGTATTAGATAAAAAAATATATTAACTTTTTTTTTCTCACAGAAATGTCTAGTACTCTGGAATTGCTAGAGGAGCATTTCCCACATGAAGAAATGTCACAAGATAGTGAAACTAATGGTAAACACTTTATAATATAAACAATTTAATTATTATTATTTTGTATACATTTAACATATATATTTTTTTTTTGTACAGAACATACCAAAATAGAAAATACTTCAGAAAAACCTGTTATGGATAACACTTTTCACAGTATAGAAGAAAAAATTGATTTATTGTTGACTAATTTTAATAAATTGAAAACTTTTGTGGAAGATCATTTTAAACCAAAAACCTCGTACGATTGCCCCACATGTACTTGTCCCTCCTCACCATATCCCAGTCAATTATCCCAAAACCCTCTCCATAACCCAAAACGTTTTGATGAGACTTCCCTCCCTTCTTCACCTAATAACAATCATGTTGAAACCCCTAATTCTCCTGTTTTTGTTTCTGTTCTGCCTCACCTTCTCTGTCATAAATTATTAATATATGTTAAATAAAGTTTAATTTTTATATTGTGTTGTAAATAGTTTCGTTTTTTTTATTTTTTTTAAAAACAATGTAGGTGTCCGCGGACAGTGCAGGTGTTCTGAAATGTTTGTAAATAAACGAAAATGGAGTTGTCCTGAAGAACACTATACCTGTTTGTACTGTTCGCTTGCAAGTTGAAACTGTTCTAAGAACACACGTGGTGTCCTGAAATGTTTGTAAAGAAACTAAAATTAAAGTGTTCTAAAGAACACTATGGGGGTCATTACAACCCAGGCGCTAATTGCGCCAACTTTACCACCATGGTGTAAACTACGTTTACACCATGGTGGATGGCGGATTTACCGCCCCATTCCAAGGTGAGTGGGGCGGTAAATCCCCATTTCCCATTTTCCCTTCCCCATTCCCATTTCTGCCCCATAGGACATAATGGGAGTGGGGAAGGCGCTAATTACGCCACCGTAAACTACGGTGGCGTAATTAGCATCATGGCAGGTTAGCGCCATGGATTTTAACTGCTGCTAAAAGCAGCCGTTAAAATCAGAATAGGCGTTAAGGGTTAACGACGGCGTTAACCCTTAACGCCTGGGTCGTAATGAGGCCCTATATCTGTCCATAGTGTTCGCTATCAAGTTTAAACTGTTCTAAGAATACAATTAGTGTCCTGAAATGTTCGCACGTAAACGAAAATGGAGGTGTCCTGAAGAACACTATACCTGTTCGTAGTGTTCGCTAGCAAGTTCAAACTGTTCTAAGAACACACGCAGTGTCCTGAATTGTTCGTAATTAAACGAAAATGGAGGTGTCTTAAAGAACACTATACCTGTCCGTACTGTTTCGCTAGCAAGTTGAAACTGTTCTAAGAACACAATTGGTGTCCTGAAATGTTTGTACATAAACGAAATTCGACGTGTCCTGAAGAACACTATATCTGTCCTTACTGTTCGCTAGCAAGTTTAAACTGTTCTAAGAACACACGCAGTGTCCTGAAATGTTAGTTTCATGTGTGACGCGTTTTTAATTACTTCAGGACCCGAACATTGTCCGTAGAACATCAACCAACGCGCATGAGCTAACCAATCTCCGTGCATTTGGTGTCCTGCGGACATGCGCTTCCTTCACGGACTTGTTCGCAAATGGATCATATGACCGCGCCCACGCTGATCACGTGTTCTGAATGCGGACACTGTTCATGTCCCCGACGAACAATTTAAAAGTACATTTTCAATTAATCCATAATATTTTTCAATAAAATCTCACCATGGCACAAGTCCCACATAGTAATTCTGAGTTTCTACATACCTTTTGAAACTTTTTGAACTTTTTTTTGTGTTTGCTCTGTCCGCGGAATGCGCGCATGTCCGCGGACCGCGCAAAAGCACCCCTATAAAAGACCACGACCTAGAGCTTATTCTCATTGTGTTTCTGGCTATTCTTCAGAACACAGCGATTTTTGCTGCCATCTGCAGATTACACCATCATCGAGATGGCATCCATGGCTGAACTACTGCCACCTGGTGCTGCACCTGCTTCAGCACCACCCCCACCCCCTTCACCACCACCACCTCCCCAAGGGCCTGAAGAGGGGAACAGGAGTGAGGATGCAGAGGAGGATGAAGAGGATAATGAGAATGAGGTAGAGGAAATCCCTACTAGCTGCACTAGGCGTGAGTCTTGGGTGTGGCGGTTATTTACCATTCATGAGAATGGTCCTAAGGCTTGTGCGAACCGTGTTACCTGCAATGAGTGCAAAATGATACTCGGTCGCGGGAAGCACGTTAAGTACAGCTTTGGGACCACTACTATGAAGCGACACCTGAGGTCATTTCACTCGGGGGCTATTCGCAGGGTTGTACCTTGCGAAGAACGTAGCAGGTTGATTTCCTCTACTTCATCCTTTGTTTCTGATCCTGTCACCACAAGGACCACCTCTGTGGGACAGCATCTTCCTCAAGCTACCTCACTGGCCATACAGAATGCTGATGACCCTTACCTTTCGAGGACCACAGTTGTATGTATGTTCTGTGATACAGTACTCTGCAGGGGGGGGCGACTTCATAGTGCTTTTGGGACTATCGTCTCAGAGCACGAGAAGATCTGCTCACTATCCAAATAAAACCCACTCTACATCTTCCTCTCTCAGCTCGCCCTTTCTTATCCCTGTGGTTGGTGTCCCCCCCTTTACCTTCCTTTCCCCTCCTCTCCTAGTGTGTCCTGTATAAAAAACCAAAAAAAATACAAAATATCAAAAATCAAAAAAAAAATAAGGCTCTTTTCAGAGCTGCCTTTCACAGTTAAACAATAGAAGTGAAAATAAATGAAGCAGGGCCCTTTGTATTTTTTAGAAGTCCATGGACAGTTCGCGAACATTTAAAAAATTGGGTTGCTACCCTATCACAAACATTGCAATTTTCTCTGGGAGGAAGTGGTGGCTCTGAAAAGAGCTTTTGGGAGGTGTTTGTAAGTCAAAAATTTAATACTTCAAAATGGATGTTGTAATTCCAAAAAAGGTTGCAATGCATTTTGTACATTTCTCAGAAAAATCTGATTGCCACCATAAGTAAGATGGACTCCATCTCTGCGAAAAATGTTTGTACTACGAAACAGAATATTTTCATTGTGAAAAGAAGACATGCCAAAATCTTTTAGAAAAGCACAAACAGATTTATTAACATTGCGCCTTGCTTTTTCCATTTGTGGACCAAATGAAGAAGAGCGAAGCCACATTTGTCTCTGTGCAATCTGTGAAAATATCACTTGAGAATGAGCAAACATGTTCATAACCTTCCCAAGTCCTTCTTTCATAGCAAATTGCAAAAAATATTCCAGTCACATGTCCTAAACTGTTCCCTCCACAATGAATTACAATTATGTCTGGATGTTGCTCTGTCTCCAAAGTAGCACAGAGAGTTAGCAAGTCCAACCACTTCATTCCACGTTTTCCATGCCAGTGTACGTCCACATGTGGGAATCCAAGAGCTACAGCTACTCCACAGCTTTCTGCATGCACCTTAAACCAATAAATCCATGAATCTCCTAAAATCCATACAATCTTTTTCCTAAAACACACATACATAGCTATCTGTTGTTCTCTCAGCAAAAACAGTATATGAGAAACTCTCTTCTGGCACAACACACCCACTAAACTTTCCTGACCAATCTCTTTCAGTACTCATTCTCATTTGCATGACTTCTGAACCCAAAAATCCCCAGATGTAACTCCTGATGTCCGCGGACTACCGCCATGTCCGCGGACATAACGTAACATGAACAGCCCTTCTACCATTTCCACTTCACTCTCTCTGCCATTCCCTCATTGGATGTAGCTAAGAAGTCACATGACCATGCACCAATCACATTCAAGACCTCTACATCTAACTGCATCATCATAGATCAGCACTGCAAATGTACTGTGAATCTCTCTGAGTACAAGTGTCATATCATTGGCAAGCACCATCTACCAGAAATACTGTACAAGTCTCCAAGATTTCTACTTGCAGCTCCATGCATATCCATATGCATGAACACAAACTTCAGGTATGCATATTTTCTGTACGGTAGATGAACACATTTTCAAACAGACTTTTAGCTTGTGTAATCTGTAAAATGAATTTACTGTATTTTTTTCAATTTCCTAAAATCAGCTATCACTTATAAACCTTTATACTATTTACTTTCTTTATACACACACACTCAAATCATGTTAAACTAACATTTTTTAAATTAAATATACAGACTACATATATTCAAATAAAATTGCATACAAGCACAATCTATGTTTAAATCTTTTAAAAAAATACTTATACAATTTCATATTTTTTTGTTTTTATTTATTTATTTGCTTAATTACTTTAATTTAGACATGACATTGAGGCGCTATTACCTAGAACAGCTTAGTTACAGAAATAGTGGTATTCGCTGATATATTATAAATTTCACAAGACATAGTAAAGATTTTTTTTTGCTACAGTTAGTCATTCATTACAATTTGTTCAATAAGAACATATCATATGTACTGAACTGATGCAATGTATCTTATGTAAATAAATTAGTTTAATGTTTTTGAAGAAGGCGCTGAGGATTTCAATTAAAATAATCAATATCTAAATTAAAAACAGCGCTATATTCAAACAAAATTACTTATTTGAATCTTTTACAATTGCAGTGAAGACCAGTCTCCTGAAAAGAAGCAGCTGAATTTGAAGAACAAAGAACCAAGAAGTAACCTGTTAATTTAAGAAAAAAAGTAAGTAGAATATCACCATAATATTTGTATTATTACTCAAACATACTGTAAAGTTAATACAAGCTATTTCTGTGCCTAAAAATAGAGATTGTGTATCATTTTGTCCAAAAATCTCCATGTCTTAAACAGCGATTTACAGCCAGAATGGCCCACAAATTCCTATTTTTGGACACACAAATTACCCAACTGAACCGCTACAATTTTCATATTATAGAACAAACAACTGTTTTAATTGTATACATTATATTTACTATTTGTACTTTTCCACACCACTAGCTTACTTTTTTTGTCATCTGAACCCCAGTTTAGTAACACATAAATTCAAGAATACCTATCCCTACTAGTTGTAGTTCCCAATGCACAATCACACACAATTACATACATCTTTATCATCTTACTCAAACACTCATGCACACAGCACACATACATTGCAGAACACCCTAACCCATACATTCTTTATTTTTTTCAACAGACCCTAAAGAATGCCTACCAAAGGTCAAGTCCGTAGAAAGCAACTCAGAAGTAGAGCAAATGAAAATAAAAGTGTCCAACATAAGCATCCATCTCTAGCAGAATTTGTAAAAAAAGTTGAAACAAAACAGCTAATACAGTCATTTAGTGAAACACAAGAAGTTTCAAGTGCAAAAACTTTGCCTTCTCTATCAAAATGTAAAACAAACCAAAAAACAATTAACAGAAAATCAGCTATCACTACAGATAAAACTACTTCTTTAAATTTTAATATAGTGCAAAGTAAGCATACCAAGAAAAGTATTTTAGCCAAAATGTACTGTCACAAAGTCCTTCAAAATCTTATAAAAACAGGAGAGAAATCAGGTTCAATGCTTAAAACCTATCGTAGGAAATTAATCTTAGAAGCGTTGATGGACAGTGCAATTCTTCTCAAAAGAAAGTTATTTATTTTACTGTTAATCAAAATGAAACCACTAACAAAACTAATAACTAACTTACAAAAAAGACTTCTCAATAAGCGAAATGTCAACAGAAAGAACTTCTTAAGTATCTGCGGAGGTGAATGGAATCACACTACAAGCACAGAACCATATTTTAATGAAGAAGCGTACAAAAAAAAGCAAACAAGTACAATTGCCATACATAGCAGTGGTCGAGGTTATGAAAAAGTGAATAATACCATAATGGAACAAGAAGTACTCCTTACAAAAATATGCCCCGAAAACTTAGAATTACCCCTCCATTCAACTGAATCAGAACGTCTAGTTTACAAATGGCCATGCACGTCAATGTGTAACATTCCCAAACAATGTTTCAAATCTTTACGCCAATTCCTCAATAAATATGTAAAAAGCAAAGACAAAATCAAAATTAAATTACTGCAAAATATGGATACCTGTCCAGTGCGCAAGTACACAGGACTACAAGGACATTCATTGGCCTGCATTACAGGACCTACTTGTAAAACCACTTTCCATGATATCAAAAGGATATCAACACATCATTCAACTATAAGAAATATAGTCTATAAACTGTGCTATGCTAAAAGTTCTGCTTTAGCACTAGCAAATTTAAATAACATCCTTCTACATGGTACAGCAAAAGACCTACTTGAAGAAATTAACTATATCCAGAAAAAATATTTTGGAAGTGAAAGCCATTTACAGAATGAAATAGCTTTAAACCAATTAAGCGAAGAATTCTACACATGGCAACCTTTTGCGAAACACATACAAAAAAGAAATACTAAAAGTACCTCAGCAGAAGTACCAAACCATGTATGTGTATGTTGCCGTAGAACCTTTTATAAAAGTAACACAAAAACTGTAGACCTATCATACAAAATAGAAGACAATGAAGATTCTAAATAGTTTGAATTAGCTCTCTACATTGTAGCAGAAAACAAATACGAAATAACTGACCCCTTAATACTTTGCAGTTACTGCACTACAAAACTTGACAACAACCAAACTCCTTCACGTGCTATCACAAATAATTTGGAATTATACCCAGTACCAAAACCCCTACAAGAACTTAATTTATATTAGAGCATCATAATTCAAACAGTACACCCATTTCAAGCAATAATAATACACCTTCAACCAAAAACAGCAAAATTACCTCCCTCTGAATTGGTAAAAGGCATTTGTGGAAAAGTAGTTTCTTTACCATTAGATCTAAAAGGAGATATGCATACTCTAGGAGTGCAACGTCCAATGCAGCAATCTTTAATTATCTTAGTAAATGGAGTACCTACAAAAGACAAAAAAATATGGCAACAGCTGGTAGATTTACATAAAGTTAGACAAGCCTTCCAATATCTTAAAGAGAATAATGAATATTAGAAAGAAATTAATATTGAAGAAAACTTGAAAGATACAACTGAAATAATTCAAGAAACACAAGAAGCTGGTCAATTTGAGCTACTAGATCCTGCTACAATATCAAATACTTTAGTCCATTATACAATTCATCCTTTGCACTCTAATGACACCATAGAAGATGTACTGGAAACGTACCAAATGCGTCAAACAAAAGGATCGCCAATCAGCAAATGGGAAAAAAGTATAGAAGCACGTGATTTTCCTCTACTCTTTCCTACTGGCAAAGGAGGAAGGAATGATGATAGACCTATTCAAATATCAGCTTCAGAATACCGCTCATTACGGATGCATTCTGAAGATCCCAGATTTAGACAAAATGTGGAATACATATTCCACCTACTCTTTGAAAGTGAACTAGCAACTTTATGTTACGGAGTTGCACACATATTAAAATCAGGATCACACTTTCAAAATATGACAGCTACACAATTATTAGAAAAAGTGCAACAAAAGGATGAGGTTTTACAATCAAATACTACAAATCTATTAGCAAATATTTGACGTCATGGAGATGTACGTTGTATGATCAGAAACCTTGGCCTACCCACTTGGTTTGTTACATTAAGTTGTGCAGAATATGCATGGGAAGATTTACATGATTTCCTACGCATATCAAATAAAAACAAAACAAACATAGATATTCTAACACCTGGAGAACTTTGTTATTTGGATCTTGTTAATGTTTCAAGATATTTTCACCATTGCTTCACTGCTATGCTACATTTTATTTGTAACAAAACTGTTCCTCCCCTTGGAGAAGTGCAAAGCTTCTTTTGGAGAAAAGAATACCAAGCCAGAGGAGCACCACATATCCACATGCTTTTATGGATTAAAGATGCTCCTAAATTTGGTCAAGACAGTGATGCCACTGTTTTACAGTTTATTGAAAAATATGTCACTTGTGAAATTCCATCAGAAGCCACAAATAGTGATCTTCATGCACAAATTTTACAATTTCAAAGACACAAATGTGGAAAATATTGTCGTCGCAAATACAAAAACAAAGGGAAATACTACACCAAATGCCGATTTGGTTTCCCTAGACCAGTTACAAATACAGGTCAAGTGAACAACCTCATGTCTTCAGTTAGACATAGTTTAAAGGTAAGTCACTTAAACATACATATTACATAAAAAGAAAAGAAGAAGAAAAATATATCAATAATTATAATGCCATCATTGCCCACTTATGGAATGCAAACATAGATGTGCAGTACATTGCAGACAATTCTACTGCAGTTGAACGATATGTCACAGCATACTTAACTAAAGCAGAAAAGACAGAGCTCCAAGACCTCTGGAATGACCTGTCATCAGATAAAACAGTGTCTCAGAAATTATACAGCTTGGGCATAAAAATGCTCACCCATAGAGAATGTGGATCATATGAAGCAGCTGATCGTTTAACTGGTACTGCATTGTATGGTAAATCTGAAAATATAGTATGGCTAAATCTTTGTCCAGCTTAATCTAGAAAAAGAGTTCTAAAATCATATGAAGATATAGAAACAATAGCCAAACGTGATCCCAACAGCCAAGACATTTTAAAAAACAATGTATTGGACACATACTACCCAAACAGAAGTAATACTTTGGAAAACATGTGTCTATACCACATAGCCCAAAACTACACATACAAAAATAATATGAAATATGATGAAAAAAAACGTAAATAAAGAGTGACAAACTGTGAAGGCAGCTTAGTTAAACTCACTAAACCTAATTTAATTAATCATATCAAATTGTCATTAAAGACTCCTCAACATAAAGAAGTATATTACATGTCCCTGCTACAACTCTTCAAACCATGGAGAAAAGACGAACAAATACTAGATAACTATGACTCATATGAGGATGCTTTCAAAGCAAATGAAAGCACTATAACTGATGTAAAGTTTACACAGTACAAAACAATGTTGCACAATGAACAACAACACGAAGAAGAACTCCAAGCCCAACTAGATAAGGACACTCCTGACAGTAGTCAACCTTCTGTAACAGGAAGCCAAGAACCACTCGGAGAACCACTAATAATAAATGAGGCAGAATTAGCTATGATAGAAGTAGAAAACACCATGTGTCAGTATGAAGATAAAGAAGACTTAACTATACTACAATCAAAATTAAACAATGAGCAACGTAGCATTTTTCAAGAAGTAACAAAACAAATTGCACATGGTGTAAAACATGAAAATGAAGAATGTTCCTGCCATAATTATAAACCTATACTACTGTACGTCAGTGGTGATGCTGGTTCTGACAAAACATTCCTAATCAAAATCATTAGTAAGTTCCTTCAACAATTGACAAACAACAAACTGTCAGCTGTTGTCACTGCTCCCACAGGCTTAGCTGCCTACAACATAGGTGGTGTTACATTACACCGATTACTACTATTACCAGTAGAAAACCAAAACAAATTAGACTATTACAAACTTTCTGCAGAAGCTGCAATGGAACTACGCAGAGTATTGAAACAAATGAAAATGCTACTAATAGATGAAGTGAGCATGGTCTCCAACCTGATGTTAGCTTTGATTCACCTCAGATTACAAAAGTACTCAATACAGACTATTAAGAGCTCTTTGCAGGAAAACACATTATTGTTTTTGGAGATCTGCTTCATTTAACACCAGTAAAAGGTGAGCCTATTTTTAAAACATTAGGACACAAACTCTGCCGAAACTGTTGGCAGCATTGGAAATGTCAACCTTTGGCAACATTTCCAATACAGAGAATTAACAAAAAACATGTGGCAATCTGCAGATCTCACCACTTATGCCAACATTTTAAAAAGTATCATAGTTGGTATACTTTCTAAAGAAGCAGAAGCAATATTGAAAACCCGGCACATTAATGCACTTTATGGTGATAATGCATGTGCTACAGATGTTATGGAACAATTAGCCCACAAAAATGTCAATTGTATGGCCTTAATGCCAACTCTTGCAAGCTGTTTCAAATTCAATGAAATCATGCTAAGTAAAGAAATGCAACCAATCATGGAAATTAGCGCCACAGACAAACTAGATGTACATGGTATGACACTACCAATGTGTGACCAAGCCACAACAAGACTAAATAGTTTAGAAAAATCAATCTCAAACACAGCAGGCTTAGAAAAGATATTAAAATTATCCTTAAATTGCAGAGTAATGCTTAAACGTAACCTTGACGTGGACCAAGGACTAGTTAATGGAGCACTGGGTACAGTTGTTGGCTTTCAAAATGTACCCACGCCACAACAAAATTCAGTTTGTCAATATAGTCTTTGACAAACTTTCAGAAGTAAAAAGGATAGAACGCTCAACAGCTAGATTGCTTCTCTTCAAAGATATGTATGCACGCAGAGAACAATTTTCTCTAACTCTTGCATACGCAGTCACGATTCATGAATCACAAGGTCTTACCCTAGACAAAGCAATGATAGACATTTGTAACACAGTCTTTAAAGAAGGCATGAGCTACGTAGCACTATCACGCTTACGTACACTTCACAGTCTATTTCTAATCAACTTTGATGCAAGTAAAATAAACACTGATATTCCTTGCATTTTAGAATAAAATAGACTTTGCTCACTATACACCCCCCACCTAAACACATATTCTGTTCCACAAAAAGTAAAACGTTATAAAAGAAAAATAAATCAAACAGAAATGCAACAGGATGTCACTGCAAATCCTCCAAAGAGAGTAAAAGAAACTAATACTTCATCAAGTACCACAAGCAAAAAGAATCAATTAGGGAAAGTAAACCAGGTACTTCTTTAAAGAAGAAAGACAAACTCCAAAAAAGCAGTTAGATACAGAACTACCTGGACCATTTAAATTCTCAAATATAGTTGGTGTAAGTTGCTATGCAAATGTAGCAATGAATATTCTATTTCAATTACCACCAATTGTTGACAACATTTACTTACACAGTACAGACCCATTGTGTATGCAAATGTTAGTACTTCACAGAAATGCAGCAAACAATCCTGATAACACATATACAGGCCGATTCATGGAATAATTAGCGCGGCGCAAGTGGCCAAAAACGTGCGAATCGCAGTGGAATAGCGAAAATCGCAGTGCAAGTGCGAAAATCGCACGAGAAGCAGCACACATCGATTCATGGAAGGCCGTGCGCGAGAAAACCATCGGATGTGCGATAAAAAAGTGCGCGGCGCACGTTGGCGCACAGGCCATCTAACTGCGTGCGCCAGGTCACAGCGAAAATCGCACAGGCCACAGCGAAAATCGAACATAGCGCGGCGCACGCAACAAAAGTAGGCGGAACACGGGGCGTAACACTCGGAATGGGGAACAACTTGCCAAAATGTGGGCGTCACGGGGGAAGTACAGGGTACAAGTGCGCGGAACGCCCACACGCTCGCCTACAACACGTATTCATGGAATAGAATAGGGCAAAAAAGCGCACGCTCAAACCAGCGCACAGGCACAAACACAACCGCCACAAGAAAGCAGGCGGTAGCGTCTCTGCGCCTGTAAGAAATGTGCGCCAAAAGGTGCGCCAACAAATAGCACCTATATACAGCCATGATGAATGTCCTATACTGTGGCCCTCCAGGACAAATGACGTGCAAAGGGGTACCCACAAACACGGACACCCGCTGACAAAAGATACGTGTGTGTGTATACCGGTGTGCGCAGGAAGTCTCACACGCGATTTGTCAGGGTACGTGGATTACAGGGGTGCGCGGCAAGTTCCACACGCGATTTGTCAGGGTACGTGGATTTCAGGGGTGCACGGGAAGTTCCACACGCGATTTGTCAGGGTACGTGGATTGCAGGGGTGTGCGGGAAGTTCCACACGTGATTTGGCCGTGTACGTGGATTTCAGGGGTGCGTGGGAAGTTCCACACGCGATTTGGCCGGGTACGTGGATTTCAGGGGTGCGCGGGAAGTTCCACACGCGATTTCGCCAGGGTACGTGGATTTCAGGGGTGCGCGGGAAGTTCGACACGCGATTTGGCCGTGTACATGGATTTCAGGGGTACGCGGGAAGTTCCACACGCGATTTAGCCGGGTACGTAGATTTCAGGGGTGCGCGGGAAGTTCCACACGCGATTTGTCAGGGTACGTGGATTTCAGGGGTGCGCGGGAAGTTCCACACGCGATTTGGCCATGTACGTGGATTTCAGTGGTGCGCGGGAAGTTCCACACACGATTTGGCCGGGTACGTGGATTTCAGGGGTGCGCGGGAAGTTCCACACGCGATTTCTCAGGATACGTGGATTTCAGGGGTGCGCGGGAAGTTCCACACGCGATTTGGCCGTGTACGTGGATTTCAGGGGTGCGCGGGAAGTTCCACACGCGATTTGGCCGGGTACGTGGATTTCAGGGGTGCGCGGGAAGTTCCAAACGCGATTTGGCTGGGCATGTGTATGACAGGGGTACGCGGGAAATTCTACACGCGATTTGGCTGTGTGCTCCCAGGTATTCCCTGTACACCCTCCACGGCCCCTGCAGGCAGCACACACCACAGGGGACTACCCTGCACACCTGCTCATGTCACCCAGCACCCCCACCCCCCAGCATCCAGGGGCACCCCCCACCAGGCCACCACTCATGTCTCCCACCACCCCCACCCCCCAGCATCCAGGGGCACCCTCCACCAGGCCCCCACTCATGTCGCCCACCACCCCCACCCCCCAGCCACCAGGGGCACCCTCCACCAGGCCCCCACCCATGTCTCCCACCACCCCCACCCCACAGCCACCAGGGGCAGCCTCCACCAGGCCCCCACTCATGTCTCCCACCACCCCCAGCCCCCAGCAGTGCAGGGGCACCCTCCACCAGGCCCCCACCAATGTCCCCTATCACCCCCACCCCCCAGCAGTGCAGGGGCACCCTCCACCAGGCCCCCACTCATGTCTCCCACCACCCCCACCCCCCAGCAGTGCAGGGGCACCCTCCACCAGGCCCCCACCCATGTCCCCTATCACCCTCACCCCCCAGCAGTGCAGGGGCACCCTCCACCAGGCCCCCACTCATGTCTCCCACCACCCCCACCCCCCAGCATCCAGGGGCACCCTCCACCAGGCCCCCACTCATTTCTCCCACCACCCCCACCCCCCGGCCACCAGGGGCACCCTCCACCAGGCCCCCACCCATGTCTCCCACCACCCCCACCCCCCAGCAGTGCAGGGGCACCCTCCACCAGGCCCCCACTCATGTCTCCCACCACCCCCACCCCCCAGCAGTGCAGGGGCACCCTCCACCAGGCCCCCACTCATGTCCCCTATCACCCCACCCCCCAGCAGTGCAGGGGCACCCTCCACCAGGCCCCCACCCATGTCTCCCAACACCCCCACCCCCCAGCCACCTGGGGCAGCCTACACCAGGCCCCCACTCATGTCTCCCACCACCCCCACCCCCCAGCAGTGCAGGGGCAGCCTCCACCAGGCCCCCACCCATGTCTCCCACCATCCCCACCCCCAGCATTCAGAGGCACCCTCCACCAGGCCCCCACCCATGTCTCCCACCACCCCCACCCCCCAGCCACCAGGGGCAGCCTCCACCAGGCCCCCACCCATGTCTCCCACCACCCCCACCCCCCAGCAGTTCAGGGGCACCCTCCACCAGGCCCCCACTCATGTCTCCCACCACCCCCACCCCCCAGCAGTGCAGGGGCAGCCTCCACCAGGCCCCCACTCATGTCCCCTATCACCCCCACCCCCCAGCAGTGCAGGGGCACCCTCCACCAGGCCCCCACCCATGTCTCCCACCACCCCCACCCCCCAGCCACCCGGAGCAGCCTACACCAGGCCCCCACTCATGTCTCCCACCACCCACACCCCCCAGCAGTGCAGGGGCAGCCTCCATCAGGCCCCCACCCATGTCTCCCACCACCCCCACCCCCCAGCATCCAGGGGCACCCTCCACCAGGCCCCCACTCATGTCTCCCACCACCCCCACCCCCCAGCAGTGCAGGGGCAGCATCCACCAGGCCCCCACTCATGTCCCCTATCACCCCCACCCCCCAGCAGTGCAGGGGCACCCTCCACCAGGCCCCCATCCATGTCTCCCACCACCCCCACCCCCCAGCCACCAGGGGCAGCCTACACCAGGCCCCCACTCATGTCTCCCACCACCCCCACCCCCCAGCAGTGCAGGGGCAGCCTCCACCAGGCCCCCACCCATGTCTCCCACCACCCCCACCCCCCAGCATCCAGGGGCACCCTCCACCAGGCCCCCACCCATGTCTCCCACCACCCCCAGCCCCCAGCCACCAGGGGCAACCTCCACCAGGCCCCCACTCATGTCTCCCACCACCCCCACCCCCCAGCAGTGCAGGGGCACCCTCCACCAGGCCCCCACTCATGTCTACCACCACCCCCACCCCCCATCCACCAGGGGCAGCCTCCCCCAGGCCCCCACTCATGTCTCCCACCACCCCCACCCCCCAGCAGTGCAGGGGCAGCCTCCACCAGGCCCCCACCCATGTCTCCCACCACCCCCACCCCCCAGCATCCAGGGGCACCCTCCACCAGGCCCCCACCCATGTCTCCCACGACCCCCACCCCCCAGCAGTGCAGGGGCACCCTCCACCAGGCCCCCACTCATGTCTCCCACCACCCCCACCCCCTGCCACCAGGGGCACCCTCCACCAGGCCCCCTCCCATGTCCCCCTGCACCCAGGTCCTCACAATCACCAACCATGTGTGTAATGGTCAGCCTCCACAGCCAAAAGGCCCTACCAAGTAACCCATTCACCCACATGGAAATGGAAATTACATGTTACACCCCCAACGTACATAAAGCAAATGAACCCATGTCTGTCACACACAATGGTTGCAAATGAATTGGAAAACACCCAACATGACATGCATGAAACCAATGAGATGATACCACACAGTGAAGTATGAAAACAAAATTGTATTAAAAAAATATGAATGCAAATGAAATGAAACAAACTACAATGCCAATGAAAAAAAGAAAAGGTGCATGTCCGTCCAAAAAAATTAAAAACACCAAATCCAAAAAAAATGTACTTCAAAGTCACATTAAAAATGAAATCAATCCGACAGAAAAAAAAATCCAAACACCATTGGTCCATGGAGAAAAAATAAAAAATAAAAAAATAAAACAATCCAATGAAGAACTATGTACAAAATATCCAAGGGTCCATGAGCCCAACTGAACAAAGGAAACCTACAAAAAACCCTAACAAAAATGCTATATACAAAAAGTGGAGCTGTGTCTGTCGACTCCAAATCATAAGAATAAACAAATGAAACCTAAAACTAAAGAACTATATACAAAGGCGGCGGGCAAGTCCAGCGGCTCACTCCGTAGTGTTCCGGGCCAGGGCATCATCAAACTCCTCGTCTATGTCCCGGAGGCGGTCCTGTTCCATGGCCCTGAGGGTCCGCAGGGACGACGCCATCTGCTCCTCCAACCCCCTGCAGATTGCCTCGAGGCACTCGGCCCGCCTCAGGGCCCTCCGCATGGAGTTCTCCGCCCTGACCATCGTGAGCCGCTCCTCTTCCGTCCGCCACCGCTCCGCACCTATCTGCTGGCCCAACAGCAGCCACACGGAAGACACTTCCTGTCCTGGGTACTCCTGCCCTCCGGCCGATGCCTGCCCCTCCGATGTTGATGGCCCCGAGCCATGATGCCTCCCACATTGACTCTGCTGCTGCCTCCGACGCAACTGCCTCTGCCAGCACAACGGCATCCAGGCTGATGGAATCCACCGACGCCGTCGTGCACGTGCCCAGCCTGATGATGCTGGCACATCCTCCATCTGCTGGGGTACAGTTGCTGTGGTGTCCACCCCTGCTTGACCTCCGACTCCCGACTGTGGCAGGGATGGGATCCCCACCGAGCTGGCTGCATAGGTCAGGGCAGGTCCACAGGGGGCCCTGGTGGCATCTGGGCCGGAAGACGGCAAGGAGAACGACCGGCGTATAGCCTCCACAGAGGAGGAGAGGGCCGCCAGATTGGCCGACACATGCAGGAAACCCCCGAACATGGAAGATCCCAATTGGGCCATGTCGGCACGGTGCTCTTCGTGATGATGTGCGTGCTCCTCCCGGGAAGCACGCACGTCATCACGAATTGCACCCGCGCGCATCGCAACCCCAGTCAGGACCTTCTCCATACGAACACGGGTCCCCTCGTCCGCAGGTGGAGGAGAGCCAGGTGACATGGACATCCCCTCTACCTGCGGACGGGCCTGGGACGGGGCATCCCTGCTGGTGCATGGTGGTGCACTCACAGGGTCAGGGACAGCGACATGCACAGGCCCCTCCACGGTGACCTGTGCTGCCTCCTGCCCCTGGCCCTGGACTGCACCACTTGCACCAGCAGGGATGCCCCCACCAGGCCCCATGTGTGCCCCTGTGGCGGCCTCCTCCTCCTCTGTGGAAACCACCAACCTGGATGGCTCCTCACCGTCTTCCACCGTAGCAGGCCCCTGTGGGGGCTCACCCACCCCTTCCGCTGCAGCCATGGGGGCATCCCCGCCGCCTTGCTCCACAGCGCCGTCTCCGCCCTCTTCTTCACTAGCCGCTGCGTAGAGGGAGACAAAGAACACAAGCATCAGGGTACTGTACAATGGTCCCCTAGACAGGAAGCAATAGCAGATGAATACCACTGTCAAAGTACACTTCCATCATGTCCCTCCACAACACATGGGTCAGTCCAGGCAAAACACACACAGTAACAGGCATGGTGCTGCCATGGACATTTCCATACATGTCCAATGGACTCTTGAAACATACAATGATATGGAACTCACATGCATCATGAGTCATGCCTATCACATGCACACACTTCACCTCAGTCACATCCATCTGGCCCCATACACCCCAAACACAGCGGATACAAGGGTAACTAGGCTGCATCAGTGAATCTGTGCATTGTCACACACATGTGTCATGCATCCATGGCATGCACAAGTCACAGACACGCAGGTCAGGCACACAGACATGGCTACCATATATGTACCTGGCATCAGCACCCATCCCTCACCCCCACCCATGTCCAGGAACAGAGACTGGCATGCTCTCATGTTTAAAATCTGCATAGGGCTCCCCATGTGGCATTTAAACACATGCAACAACCATGTGGTTCACACATCACTGGTCGCACATGCATTACCATGATGTCCCTGCACACATACATGCATACATGGCCTATGTCACACATACAGGCAAGTATCAGAGAACCAGCACACCGCAACATGCCCTGTCTCACACAACAATGCTTGGACACTTACCGCTCAACTCCAGACGGGTCTCCCTCTCAAGGATCTGGGCGTGGAGCGCTGGGCGTACGCGTTCCAGGACCCTCATCTGGATGGAACTCATGCGGCCCCGGCCCCCCTCCACAAGGCGCCGGGCCTTCACGAGGGTCCTGGACCTCAAGTCCTCCCAGCGCTTCTTGATCTTCTGGACGTCGCGGGTTGCCACCCCCTCCGCGTTGATGGCAACCACACAGTCGGCCCAGATCCTCTCCCGTCCTTCCTTGCTGGCGCGGGACGATCCAAAGAGGGCATCATACTGCCCCAGGACATGCTCCACCAGGACACCAACTTCGGTGGCAGTGAAGCTGGTGCCCCTCTGCCCCTCTGGCCTGGGGTTGCCACTGGTGCCAGGTGTGGAAGTGCCGACATGGCAACCCCAGAGGCAGGTGTGGGTGGGCAACTGGGTCCTGGGGCTGGGCTGTGGAGCGATGTAATCCCAGTCGGGAGTCTTCAGTTCCAGCAGGGGTGGACACAGCAACTGGACCCCTGCAGATGGCTGATGTGCAGGCACCAAATGGCAGGGCACGGTGGCAGCAGGTAGGCAGGCAGGCAGCAGCAGATGGCACGTGGGAGGCTGCTCGGGGCACTGAGGGGCAGTAATTCGGCCTTCTGGGCAGGAGCGTGGTCTTCCGTGTGTTTTCGCGTGGCCAGCTTGATACGGAGTGATTTGGCACATGAAAATCCTGCACGTCAGCGTGAAATTCGACGAAAGGCCCTTAGCGCGTAAGCGCGTCAGCACGCATACGCGATTCTGTTGGACCAAAGGCCCTCAGCGCGTAAGCGCGTCTGTGACGTGACCCGCACGGGTGTTTCCCACACAGCATGTGATGACGGAGCACACGTGGAAAGACTGCACGTCAGAGTGTCATCGCGTGTAATTGGACAGCACGTCAGAGTGCCATCGCGTGTAATTGGACAGCACGTCAGAGTGTCATCGCGTGTAATTGGACAAAAGTGTGCGTACACGCGATTGGCCTATGTACGTGTATTTCAGGGGTGCGCGGGCACTTACACATGCAAGTACGTCAGCGCACCTGTATCCCGGGGTGCGCGGGAATTTCCACACGCTATTGGACTGGGTACTGGATTTCAGGGGTGCGCGGGTCACACACTCGCCTACAACACGCGCAACGCATAAATTTGCGCGCTAACAAAATAACAAGCTCAGACCCAGTATGAACATACCGTTCCTAGCAGCAGTGGCCGTGGGCTACCAAAGGAGGAGGAGGAGGATAGTCAGGGCCAGAATATTCACACCCAGAACCAGCCTTTTCGGGATGCCTGATGACCAGGTGTATGGGAGGTACAGGTTTCCACCACACATAATACTGGACCTGGTGAGTGAGTGGGAGGATGACCTCACATCACCCACCCTGTGCTCCCAAGCACTCAGCCCCCTGGAGAAGGTCCTCAATGTACTGCACTTCTTAGCCACTGGATCATTTCAGCGGACAAGTGCCATAGTGGGTGGGGTATCACAGGCCACCCGGTCACGCTGCCTACACCAGGTCTTGAACATCATCACTGCACGCCCATCAGTCCGCAGGCACATATACCTGCCCAGAACACCTGCAGAAAGGCATGCTGCCGCCCTGGATTTTTACGGTGTGGCACGATTCCCCAAAGTGCTAGGTGCCATCGACTGCACCCATGTGGCTCTACGTCCCCCCAAGGCATCAGAGCACATCTATAGGAACCGCAAGCACTGGCATTCCATCAACGTGCAGGTAGTATGTAATGCCAAGGGAATCATCACCTCAGTATATGCCAACTATCCCGGGTCCACCCACGACAGCTTCATTTACCGAATGTCCACCCTAAGCCGGGACCTAGAAGCTGGGCGGCATGGCGATACATGGCTGCTTGGTGAGTATGAATGCCACTGCACATGCATGCATGTCAGATACTGAGCAAGGTCACAACCCCACCAATGATACCAATCACCACCTCCACACGGGACAGTGCCTACCCTCTCAGCCCCCACATGATGACGCCAATTCGGAACCCCACCACGCCACCCGAGGTAAGATATAACACAGCCCACATTACAACCCGGGGCATAGTGGAGCGCACATTCGGAGTGCTAAAGTCACGCTTTCGCTCCCTTGACCGTTCTGGCGGGCAGCTGTTATACGCTCCCCCAGTAGTGTGCAGGATCATAGTGGCATCATGTGTCCTGCACAACGTTGCAACATGGGAGGGGAAAGGGCATGGGGGGAGGCAGCCCGTACACAGCTAGTGGCTAATTACTTCACATAGAAATCACACCCCTGTGGAGTGCACACTGCCCTGGCACATTCCATCTGACAATCAATGATGACTCAACCTGACACTGATCCTGAATGTCTGGAGAATCAAACGTGAAAACCATATCAGCCTGAGATTGTTCACCTGGAAGTGTTACAATGTGTGCATCCCTACCCACACAGACACCACCAATGCAGTTTTGTGAAGAAACACATTCAAGCAGCTAAAATGAATACCCACTTGCAAAATGCAACAAGAGGACAGTGCCATGTCAGCCAACCCATCCCCAGCACCGCCACACGACACACCGTGCCATGTCATGCTATTTGCAGGTAAACAAAGTAATCCCCACAACATGACACAAGTGTCACAATGTACAGTGTCCCTAATTGAAACTTGCAACACCTGAAATGCTCACAGTAATGCAGGACCAACAACAAACTTGAGCAGGTACTACCCATTAACATGACATCACAAATGTAATAAATTAGTAGTCTCACCACCTGGAAATGCCTGCACTCCCACCACTTCCAACTGTACAGTGTTGGCGCCATGTAGAGTTGTAGGTGCACTGCTGCCAACATGGACCCCATCTCCAAACTAGAGGGCCTTGTGTAGACATGAGGAAGGGACCTGCAAATTGGGAGGTAGACATAGATGATGAGTTACACAACAATGCAACATGCAGTGTACAACACAACAGCAATATGCACTAGGAATGTATACACAGTATTGACTAGACTACCCACGCATGTAGTGGGAGTCCAATGTCACCATGTACGTCAATGTCACTTGGGCACACCCTTTGCAAGCCCATGGAAACGGGAAGCAGGAGGGGTGTGTGTGACTCAAACCCAAGCATCTGAACCAAATACATGACAAGCCTGCATGTGCCCAGCCACAATGCAGCGTATGCCCACAGGAACCACGGAAGGCAACAAATTATCCCAAAAAAATTGGTAAAAATAAAAATAAAAATAAAAATAAAATAAAATCAAAAATGGCCATTGATGGGCCCGGGGGGGTTGGGGAGGCCACCCAGGAGGTCCGAGGACAGGGTGCACACCAAAACCCACCTGTGTGGATCCTGTGAAAAAAAAACACCTCCATGGGCTCATGGCCCACACGGCTACCCTATTGTGGGAGTATCACTGCTGTCGCTATTATCACCCTGTGCAGCTGCATCCGGAGGTGGTTGCACTATGGGAGGCAGCCCACGCAAGGCCCTAGTCTGCTCCTCCATGGCTGCAAGCATGCGGGTGTGGTAGGTCTCGTTCTGGAGGATGAGTGTGCGGAGGTCCCCATGCAACAACTCACGGGATGCCCGGACCTCCGCCCTCGTTGCCTGCATCTCAGCTGAGAGTGTACGGGTGAGACGCTCCAGCTGCTGTTCTGTCCTTTGGTGTGTTGAAGCCTCAAGCTCAACAAGAGTCGTCCTGAGGTGAAGGAGCTCCTGCCTCAGGGCTTCCCTGTGGCCCTTGGACTCTATGGAGATGGCCTCCTGCAGAGTCGCCAGTGCCGCCCGCCTGTCCCTGTTGGACGCCAACATGTCCTCCCTGTGTGACTGGCAGCTGGAGTCGGTTGCATGCTGTAGTCGCTCCATCAGCCTTTCAGGGGGGACAATGGAAGTGGCCACTCTATCCATGGCCTGAGCCATCATCTCGGATGATGCTGCCTGTTGGGTTGCCATACCGTAAATGGATTGCTCCCATGCGGTATTGCCAGGTGGCGTACGGCTACCAAGTCGGCGGGCACCACACCTGTCTGGGGCAAGGCGAACTGCGCCTTGCTGTGCCGGCACTGCCTGAGGCTGCAGGACTGCATTCCCCCTCTGATCTGCTGGCCCAGGAACAGGATCAGATGTCGCGGAGTGTGACCCTGCATCCGTAACCACCAAAGGCGTAGCTGCCAACACTGACATCCCCATTGACGGTTCTGACCCTGGTGCAGGTGGGTGGGACAGAACAGAATCCCTCCCTGGAACACTCACCTGCGATGGCACGTAGGTCTCATCATCCGAATCAACACCTGAGTACAGCTCGGGGGAGGTGCAGCCAGAGACACCCCTTGAGAGCACGACCTGCAGCACTTGTGGGTTCTCACCCACCACCACACCACGTCCCTCACTGGTGGTTGGTCGGCCCTCGGACCCCTCCTGGGTCTGCACCATCTCCACAAACCCAGCAGTATCAGGTGCGTCTTCTCCTCCAAAGACATAAAAACAAAGAAATGGAAACAGGCATTAGCACCATGGCACACAATGAGGGCTGAGAAGCAAGAGAACCAGTACTTGATTGACACATGTCCCACATGACTAAAACCCTCCCATGCATGCACCCTCACTGCATATGAAGGGCAGGCAAATGGCACACACTGATGACACCAAGATGGAAGATGAACACATTTTCTGCATGCTGCCTGGCAGTGGCATCACACATTGGCCTGTGATTGCCAGGTGAAACACACATGCCATCACACAGATGGCATGTACCATTGCTATTGAGTGAAGATGGAGAGGAGGGCAGCACCTATTCATTCAGTCCAGTTCCCGCATGTAATAGCTTTTCTAATTCAAACAGGTCAGATTTTTCACCTGGAGCTACCGGATCCACCACGGCCACCACTTGTGGCTCTTCCACCTTTGCCACCCTTACGGAATCCTCGCCTCCCAGCCATGGCACTGATGTTAATGTGCGTATGGGAGTGGCTGTAAACTATTGTCCTGGGCAATTGGGGGTCAAAGGGGTTGGGTACCAGATGGTAATTGTACCCTAGTGCTCTAGCAAGGCTGAATGTAACCCCTGGGGAAAGATGACAGGTCACGCTACGCACAGGAGGCCCAAAAAAGGGAGATGACGTGCACGCAACCCCTCCTAGACCACGTGTGCAGAAAGAAAAACCTGCACTACGCTGTGGCACCCAGTAACACAAGAATGAACGTATGCGTGTCACACGCAGCCTAGAATGACCTCTGAAGGGGTAGGCTACACACGGGGCAAGCACAGATGTTAGATACGTGCGTGACTCACCGTCTGCCAGGTAAAAGAGCGTGAAAAAGGAGCGCGTTTGGTTGGCAACACCCCCGCCAAAAGAAGATTTGTACGCTGTCTGAGGAGAAAGGACAACAGTAGAAGGGAACACTGTTTGAGGGAACAGGCCCAGGTAAACCAGTAAAAGAGAAAAAGAGAAAAAGCTGTCAGAGGTAACAGGGAGTACGAACTTGAAACGCCGTGAAGTAAATCGCGTGTGAAACGACAAGAATTACAGAATTCACCCACTCGCTCTCCACGAAAAGCACGTACAAGGAAATGGTGTTCTACACGTACCTTTTATGCAGGCCCACACGTCCAGCGTCACTTACGCGGCGTGTACGCGCTAGGGCCATTTCCACCAATTACACACTTTGTCACTTCTGCGTGTAGGGCCATTTCCACCAATTACACGCTTTGTCACTTCTGCCTGTAAGTCCATTTTCACCAATTACACGCTTTGTCACTGCCGCGTGTACGCGCTAGGCCCATTCCCACCAATTACACGCTTTGACACTCGGACGTGTCTTTCATTTTTTTCACACGCAACATTTTCCAACGTGTGCCCAATTCAACGTGTACGTGACTTCATAGACGCGCATACGCTGGCGACGCGTTTACGCGCTAAGGGCCTTTCCTCGAATTACACGCAGACGTGTTAGATTTTCACGTGCCAAATCACTCCGTATCAAGCTGGCCACGCGTTCACACACGGAAGACCACGCTCCTGCCCAGAAGGCCAAATTACTGCCCCCCAGAGCCCTGAGCACGCTCCCACCTGCCATCTGCTGCTGCCTGACTGCTTGTTGTCCACGTGCCCTGCCATTTGCTGCCTGCACATCAGCCAGGGGTGCTGTTGCTGTGACCACCCCTGCTGGAACCGAAGACTCCCGACTGATTTTCCATCGCCCCACAGCCCAGCCCCAGGACCCAGTTGCCCACCCACTCCTGCCTCTGGGGTTTGCTATGTCGGGCACTGCAACATCTGGCACCAGTGGCAACCCCCGGCCAAGGAGGCAGAGCGGCACCAGCTTCACTGCCACCGAAGTTGGTGTCCTGGTGGAGCATGTCCTGGGGCAGTATGATGCCCTCTTCGGAAGGTTGCGCGCCGACAAGGAAGGACGGACTCGGATCTGGATGGACATCGTGACTGCCATCAACGCGGAGGAGGTGGCAGTCCGCAACTACGAACGTGTCAGGAAGCGCTGGGAGGACTTCAGGTCCAGGACCCTCAACAAGGCCCGGCGCCTCCTGAAGGCAGCGGATGCTAAAGGGCGCCGGGGCCACTTGTCGGAAGATCAGATGAGGGTCCTGGAACGCATATCCCCAGCGCTCCACATCCAGGTCCTTGAGAAGCAGACCCGTCTGGAGTCGAGCGGTAAGTGTACATGCATACTGATTGTAAGCTGTGCGTGTGGTGGTGTGCCAGGAGTGTGCAGGTTGAACATGTATTTTTATGTGGCCAAGTAGGGGGGGTGTACAGGGCCGTGAGGGTGACACATGCGAGGGGTCTCATGTGTGACACATGGATTGTGCTTGTGTGTGTGGGCTTGCATGGCACAGGATGTGGAGGAATGATTGTCAGGTGTGACATGGATGTCGATCAAAACACTGCGACAGTTGGCGGAGGTGTACACATGCATGCAAGTTTGGTGTTGTGTGTGCATGTGTAGTGTACTCCCTATGTTGCATGTGATGTGTGGATGACCTTTGGCTACTCATGCTGTTGTATGTGAATGGATGGTGCTGGCTGTTGCATTATGGCTGTGGTATGGCTCATGTGTGCAAGTTGAAATGACATGTGTGTTGGGGATTGTGATGCCATGTCTGAGGTTTACCAATGCCACTCATGTATAACTGTCATGTGTGTATGAGTCCATTTTACAGTGCCCTGATGCCTGTGTTTTCTTTCTCCCTGTCTGCAGCGTCAACTGATGAAGAGGGCGGAGAAGGTGCTGTGGAGCACAGGGGCAGGGGTCGCACCACCAGCCGGAGACGCAAGGCCCGGATCCCCTCCCAGGTTGTGATCTCGTCGGGGAGTGAGGAGTCCGGTGCCGTGTCCCAGGCCGCAGCTGTCGAGGGGAGGTCCAAGAGGCGGAGGTTGGAGTTGGACTCCTCGGCAGCAGAAGGGGCAGCTGGGACCCCACAGGGCCCAACGGGGGAAGATGGCACGGAGTCATCCAGGTTGGTGGGGGGTTTGGTGGAGGAGGAGGCCGTGCAAGCGACAGTGGCGGGGTCTGGAGGTGGGGATTCCACTGGTGCTAGTGGTGCAGTGCAGGATCAGGGACAGGAGGCAGCACAGGCCGCCGCAGAGGTGCCTGTGTGCAATCCTGTCCCTGCTCCTGACACTGCATCATCTTGCACCAGCGGGGATGCCTACCTCCAGACCCGTTCTCAGGGAGAGGATTGGCTTACAACACCTGGCCTTCCACTCCCTGCGGATGTGGCTATCCTGCACCAGGTTGTGCCTGTCCAGGGTGGGGTGGCGTTGCGTCAATGGGCCATGCGAGCTGACCTGCAGTCTTTTCATGATGAGTCTGCACGTCTTCTCGCATGGCTCGTTGACCGCGTTGACCCACTGGGACAGCTCACTAGGGCTGGATTCCTCCGTTTCCTGGACCTTGTTCTGACCCCCTTCTCCACAGAACCCCCTATGCCCCAGTCGTCCTCCATGCCATCTTCCCACCCATGTGTCACCTGGGTGCCCTGTGGAGCTGCCTCCGACCGTGCGGCCAGGCTGGTGGACAACAGATCCCTGCCACAGTCGGGAGTCGGACGTCCAGCAGGGGTGGCCACGTCAACGACTGCACCCCAGCTGGAGGAGGATGTGCAGGCACCATCGGACAGGGCACATGGACAGCAGCAGCTGCAGCAGCAGGAGGCTGTAGGTGGGAGCCACGATAGCTCGGGGCCTTCAACATCGGAGGGGCAGGCATCGGCCGGAGGGCAGGAGGACCCTGGACGGGAAGTGTCTTCCGTGGGGCAGCGGTTGGGCCACGCCATAGATGCGGAGCGGCGGCAGGCAGAAGAGGCGCGGCTCACGATGGTCAGGGCGGAGAACTGCATGCGGAGGGCCCTGAGGCGGGCCGAGTGCCTCGAGGCAATCCGCAGGGAGTTGGAGGTGAACATGTCGGCGACCCTGCGGACCATCGGGGCCATGGAACAGGACCGCCTCCAGGACATAGACGAGGAGTTCGATGATGCCCTGGCCCGGAACACCACTAAGTGAGCCGCTGGACTGGCCCGCCGCCATTGTATATAGTTATTTAGTGATAGGTTTCCTTTGCAGTTTATTTTTCTTTGGAGTCGACGGACACTGCTCCACCTTTTGTATATAGTTCCATTTTAGATAGGTTTTTGGTAGGTTTCATTTCTTCTCTTGGGATGATGGACCCTGAATACTTTGTACATAGTTGGACTTTGGATTTGGATATTTTTTTAACTATGAATATTTTTTGCCATGGAGCAATGGTTTTCTATTTCTTTTTTACCTTCATTTACTTTTCATAGGCCCTCATTACGACCCTGGCGGAAAGTGACTGACCGGACCGCCACAGCGTAAATAGCGTTTCCGCCATTGCACGATGGAGCAAAGTGCGGCCCATTCCGACCCATCGGGCACGAGCACCACGGCATGGCGGAAGTGCAAAGTCCGCGATGGCGGAAATGACCCCAAAACGGCCCACACCGCCGCCGTACGGCGCCCTAGGTGCAATACCGCCACCCATTTTAGCGGACACCGCAGTGAGCGCCAACCGGAAAGTACGGTGACCGTAAATATACGGAAACGTAAGTAAAAACATGGGCCCGGAACGGGAAACAACACGCCGTACACCTATAAAACCACAAAATCCACACAACCACTAAAAACACTACCCTGAGACACATCCCAACCCGTCATCCACCCTAGTGAAACCAAGAAAAATGGGAAAAGTAGCGAAGAAAGCGTGCGACCGCTAGCGGCAGGTCCACTTCTCCCGTGAGGAACTCACCGTGCTTACAGAGACCCTCCAGGAGAATGCCGCCGCCGTCTTCTCCACGCAAATGACCAGGACGGCACTTGCGAACAAGAAGGCCATATGGGCCCTGGTGGCACAGCGGGTAAGTGCGGTGGGGACCGCACCCCGCAACCCATAGCAATGCAGAAAGCGATGGGACGACCTGCGGATACGCGTCCGTAGCATACTTTCTGCCAACCGCAACATTGCCACAGCCACCGGGGGAGGATCGGAATCACCCATCAAGTTGACCCCCTGGGAAGAAATCTGTGCCTCCACCATTGGAATGGAGAGCATAGAGGGAGTCGGAGGGATGGAGAAAGGAGTGCAGACATCCGGAGAATCCGGTAGGTGGCCCAAATAAAACCATGCCAAATCCACAATGTCCAATCATGTGAATCACATGTGTCCACATAGCGCAACAGCAACACATGGCCAGGAGAACGTCCACACACATTGGCCTGATAGCGCACTTTAAAACTCACAATAAATACATAAATAATTAAAAACCCCAAAAACACCCACTACACGTGCAGCAGGCACACCCTAACTGCAGGCTGCCAAACAACTGCACCCTCACTCCACACACAAATGAAAGCACCTCCAAGGCCCCGACCCAAATCACCCTCAGGTACCACCCCAATGCATGTGATACATTGCCATTCCAATTCCCACAGACCCATTAATAACGCTCGCCCTCCTTTACTCCACCACAGGGTCCGATCCAAACGACGAGCTTCAGGACACCCCTACCAGCACACCTGCAAAGAGGGCCAAGACCAACGGCCAAAGACCCTCCACCTCAGATGCACGCATCAAGACACGGCAGCAGCACAAATCAAGTGGCAGCACAGAGGAGGGAACATCAACAGGCACCCCAGCAGCCAGCATGCCCACAACAGCAGCACCACAGGTCCCCCCAATGGATGCCACAGAAGGCACTGCCTCTGGTGGCAGCAGCACCATAGGTGACACCCCATTAATGGCAGCATGCTCCAACACAGAAGACGGGGATGTCGAAGTCAGATCCATCCATGACCTGTCCCAATCCCCCTGTCTGTTCCATCCCGTACACCATGAGGATACCACGCAGGGGCACCCACAAGACGACGACTGGCCATCCCCCACAAGCCCTGTGGCAGGGCAACATGAGGCGAACAGCCACTCTGTGACACCACCGCAAATGGCCATGGCCCAGCAGAGGCAACAGTCCCTCGACCAGTTAATCGTGCAACAGCAGCAACTGGCCACGCTCCTCAAGGACCATGCCGATGAATGTGGGGGCACTAAGGCAGACATAGAAACATCAACTGAGACACTTAGGGCAGAAATGGAGAGAAGTACAGAGACACTAAGGGCACAAATGGAGAGTAGCACCGAGTGCTTGAGAGTACAAATGGAGAGTAGCACCGAGAGCCTGAGAGTCCAAATGGAGAGAAGCACCGAGAGCCTGAGGGGGGAACTGCATGCGACGTCCAAAGACGTATGTGCCGAACTTGCCGCAGTGCGCCGTGTGCTCACTGAGCTCTCACAAACCCTTAGGGACATGCATGGACGTGAGCAGGCAGAGACATCATCCGTTGCAAGTTCCGTCCAGGGCAGCCCCCAACGTAGATCTGGGAGGAACCTGCGCTCCACAGGCAGGGGTGCCCCTGATACCCGCAGAGGGGGCTTGCAATAGCGACTGCCCACTGACAATGAGCATCTTTGGACACTGGTGTTCGGGGGGGAGGTAGGAGGGTGGAGGGGGTGTGTTGGGCTCACTTGGGTGGCGGGTCGATAGGGTGTTCAACATGATATCACATATGCCATAAACAATGCACGATCAACCAATGAGATGTGTGGACAATGATCTTTGTGTACTAGGCCATCATAGGCGTACAGACCATATTGTGCATGTACCAGACACACACAGTGCCACGAGTCCCGTGTCCATGTATCAGCCACCAGGCGTGAGTGCTAGAAGCATGCATCAATGAGATGCTGACGAATGTCACGGCCCTCCTGTGCCTCGCGGACTCCTTGAGGTGCTGCCACATCCCCATCCTCATCATGACCATCTTCAGGTGCTTGCAGTTCTGCGTCAGGGGGCATGGGCACATTTCTACGTACGCACATGTTGTGTAGCATGACACATGCCATCACCATCTTTGCAACCTTCTCATGGCGGTACAGGAGTGCCCCGCCAGACCTGCTGAGGCACCGGAAACGAGTCTTCAGTAGGCCGAATGCCTGTTCAATGACTACACGGGTACGTGAGTGGGCATGGTTGTAGTCCTCCTCATGCTGGTCCCGTGGGTTCCGGACTGGTGTGAGGAGCCATCTCTTCAGTGGATATCCGGCATCACCTGTATGTGGACGATAAACGAATTATGTGGAATGCCATTGCTACGTACGCACCCCCCCCCTTCCTGCCAGGTCATTGCCGCATCACATACCCCACATCATCATGCATGAAATGAGACTCACCGAGTAGCCAGGATCTGTACCCTGCGTGTCGCTCCATGTAGCGTGGTATTGTTGAGTTCCTCAAGACCATAGAATCATGGATTTATCCAGGGAATCGGGCACAACAATGTGTAATGATCCTGTTGGAGTCACACACCATTTGTACATTCAGAGAATGAAATTGTTTTCGGTTGCGGTACTGGGCCTCCATGGCATGTGGGACGACCAATTCCACATGGGTGCAGTCGATGGCACCAAGGCAACCCGGTATGCCGCCAAGTGCATGGAATCCCACTTTTGTGTTGGTAATTTCCTGCTCCGAGCGTGGTAGAGAGATGTAGTCGTCTGCGTGCTGCAGGAGGGCATCGAGCACTTGCAATAGTGTCCGTGAGAACAGTGGCTGAGAAATGCCATGCAACTGTCCGACTGTGTGCTGGTAGGTGCCTGTGGCCAGGAAGTGGAGTACAGACACCACCTTCAGTAGGGGTGGGATGGCGGTTGGGCTATCTATCATGCTGACAAGGTCAGCCTGTGTCATGTCCACAATGGCGGCTATGGTGTCCCGGTCCAAACGGTAGAGGGTGTGGATCTGCTCATCAGTGAGGTTGAACGGATGTGCTCGGAGGCGTGGGATTGCGGGCTGCCTGCGTGGTGGTAGTGGCTGTGCTGGCGGCCCTTGCTGGCCCTGCCTTGCCCTCCTCCTCCTCCTGCGTCTCCTCCGTGCGGCCGGTTGTAGTTGGTGTTCGTCTTCTTCTTGGAGTTGGAGTACTTGCAGTGCTAACAGGTCCCCCAGGGCCAACATCGCGAGTCCTGCCGGTAGCATTTCGGAGTGGGTGTGGTTGTGGGAGGAGACTGGGTGTGCAATTTATGTGTTTTCAGGCTGTATGGCCTCCACCTGTGGTGATTCATTCCACCTGTGCAAGCTGCTCTCCCCTTTGGCCGAGCACGTCCCGCACACAACGCTGCAATTCGAGGAATGGCATCTTGCTATTACAATCATGTATTTGTACCCGATGGCCGTGTAACATTGGTTGATATGTTCATTCGGCTATGGTCCCATTGTTTCACATACAATCTTTGCAGTCGCGAACAGACTTGTGAAGGGTCAGTGGAACGTAGTACTCGAGTAACGGTGGACCCTCATGCATCACTGTACCGAGTTGCAACGACGGGCGGGGCGTCCCATTTGTGAGTGAAGGCAGTTGCCATTTTCACACACAGCCGCACTAGATGGATTAATTTGTGATTTCAAGCGGCCACAGATGCCTTTTCGACGTGATGTTGCAAATGAGGAATTCGAAGGGCGGCGCTTTCGGTTATCAGCTAGCGGCGAGGAGATGCCCACAGGTCTGACTGCAAATATAACGTTCTATTGTTCAATGTCCTTGGGACAGGGGCCATGGCGAGGATGCAATGATTGATATGAATAGTTTGGGATGCGCAATAGCGAAGTGGACGATGAGGCCGGACGTTCCCAAATACATGTTACTTCACAACACTGGAATTACGGGCTGGGGCACAGTGGATTTTGCAGGCTGCATAACGCACAGACTCAATGGAATTCTCACATGTTATGTGAGTATGGAAACAGGCGTTATCATTACGGGATGAGGGAATGATGAATGGATGCATGGACAGATGATTTGATACAGTGTTTGCCATGTACAGGGCTTCTTGGAATCTGTCCGCCTCCCCTGCGCTATGTGATGCAGGGCTGCCATAGTGGGACCATCGTCTATCTGGCCTTGTTGAGCCCTCCCTGTCTCGACGCGCCTTCAGACACTTGTGTCCATGCACGTTACCAATCCCATCTGATGGATTCTGTTTTCACAGACGCATGCACAGGTACACTTGTTTGTGATGGTGTTTTCACCTCGATATAGATAGTTATGAGTCGCAAGCGGTTTTGGGGTGGTGATGATCCTTTGGAGTGGGCTAGCATGCATATGGCTGTGGATTTAGTGTGATCATTGAAGTGAGTTGTTCGAATGTAGTTCTGATGGCCATTCTATTCTTTTTCTTTTCTTTTGGTTGACAGGTATCTCCTCCCCTTTTGCCACTGCCATCTGTATGCCACTCCTGCAGATGGCTTTTACTCCCGACACCTGCTGCTTCGTGTTAATCAGTGGAGCAGCATTACGATCTTATGGGACGATCGCCAATGGGCCACATGCCCTTACGCAGTACTAGTGGCTCGGAGCAACATTTCGGCCTTTCAGATGGACTAGTGCCTCCCCATTGGGACGGCCCTGCGGTTCTGTGCGCTTCCATGTTGCCTTTTCGTACGAGAATGTGGCCCTGTGTACCATGAAGGAACAGGGCGTCACACAAGAAGTAGCTGGTCATTTCTTGCGGATGCAGCCCACAATGGTGAAATGTGTTTTGGAGTTCATGGCCTAATGGCTGTATGGGCTTGGTGAATTTGTTGTGCATTAAATTTCTATTCTGATATGGGCCGTGTAGCGTTCTTCTTTGCAAGTGATGTGGCATATTCCTATTTGGGGAGCGATGTATTGTGAGGAGATCTGCATTGGGTTCCAGCTTCGGAGTATAGTTGCGTGGTACTGTGCTGGGCGCGTTTGCCTACGAAGCCCAGTGAGGTCAGGGATGAGGGCTGCCAATATGACTGTTTGAATGATGTCATGCTCAGGGGCGGGGGATTAGGTTTTGTGTAACAGATGCCGGTCAGCCAGGTGGACTGGTGGAATGATGTGATTTTTGGAATATTGCTGGTCACAGGTGCCTGTGTTTGCGTGCGTTTCTTGGTGGGGGACTGAGGTCATGTCCATTGAAATGGCTTCTGTATTCGTGCCATCTGTGCCCTGCAGCTCCCATTGGCCCCTCTTGAGATTCTTTTGTTCGTTGGCATGCATGGGTGACTTGTACATTTCACTGGTTGCATTGTGACTTCATTGCACCTACGGGGAGTTGTACTATGTGGCCAGGGAGCGGTGTACAGGCACTCAGTGGGGCCGTTTACGGTTGATTTGCGATGCCGTACTTCTCACCATGGCGGAATGGTACTTTCCGCCGTGCTTGATGGCGTTAGGTACATGTCCGCTAGGTTCGGAATTCGCGTACCCTTGCGCCATGGTGGTATTTACGGTTTGGCATGGCGCGCGCGCGCGTACTTGGTGCAGTTAGCGTTGGCGTTCACTACGGTGTCGCTAATGGCATCGTACTTTGCGGTGACGGGTCATAGTCGCACCGAGCGCTATTCGATGGCGGTATTGCATTTCCGCCATCGTTTTTCGATTTCCGCCAGGGTCGTAATGAGGGCCATAGACTTGAACTTTGGAAGATATTTTTTCGTATTGTCATTTATTGATTTCATTTTGAAAAGAGACAGCCTGCTTAATTTTTTAATTATTTTACTTGTGTATTTTGGTTGATTTTGATAGCCATTGCTGTTGTTTTTAATACATTATTTTGATTTTTTCATTCTTCAATGTGTGGTTTCATCTCATTGTTTTCATGCATGTCATGAAATGGGTTTTCAGGTTCCCTTGCAACCATTGTGTGTGTGTGAGACACATGTGTTGATTTACATTGTTTCCATTGGAGTAGTATCATGGGCACATGTAATACTTGGTTGTGTCTTTGGGCTGTGGTGGCTGGCCATGAGGCACATGCTTGAGGATTGTCAGGGCCTGTGGGCAGGGGGACATGAGTGGGGGCCTGGTGGAGGATGCCCCTGCACTGCTGGGGGGTGGGGGTGGTGGGAGACATGAGTGGGGGCCTGGTGGAGGGTGCCCCTGGTGGCTGGGGGGTGGGGGTGGTGGGAGACATGGGTGGGGGCCTGGTGGAGGGTGCCCCTGCACTGCTGGGGGGTGGGGGTGGTGGGAGACATGAGTGGGGGCCTGGTGGAGGGTGCCCCTGGATGCTGGGGGGTGGGGGCGGGGGGAGACATGCGTGGGGGCCTGGTGGAGGGTGCCCCTGGTGGCTGGGGGGTGGGGGTGGTGGGAGACATGGGTGGGGGCCTGGTGGAGGGTGCCCCTGGTGGCTGGGGGGTGGGGGTGGTGGTAGACATGAGTGGGGGCCTGGTGGAGGGTGCCCCTGCACTGCTGGGGGGTGGGGGTGGTGGGAGACATGGGTGGGGGCCTGGTGGAGGGTGCCCCTGGTGGCTGGGGGGTGGGGGTGGTGGGAGACATGGGTGGTGGCCTGGTGGAGGCTGCCCCTGGTGGCGGGGGGGTGGGGGTGATAGGGGACATGAGTGGGGGCCTGGTGGAGGCTGCCCCTGCATTGCTGGGGGGTAGGGGTGGTGGGAGACATGGGTGGGGGCCTGGTGGAGGGTGCCCCTGGTGGCTGGGGGGTGGGGGTGGTGGGAGACATGGGTGGGGGCCTGGTGGAGGGTGCCCCTGGTGGCTGGTGGGTGGGGGTGGTGGTAGACATGAGTGGGGGCCTGGTGGAGGCTGCCCCTGCTCTGCTGGGGGGTAGGGGTGGTGTCAAACATGAGTGGGGGCCTGGTGGAGGGTGCCCCTGGTGGCTGGGGGTGGTGGTAGACATGAGTGGGGGCCTGGTGGAGGCTGCCCCTGGTGGCTGGGGGGTGGGGGTGGTGGTAGACATGAGTGGGGGCCTGGTGGAGGGTGCCCCTGCACTGCTGGGGGGGTGGGGGTGGTGGGAGACATGGGTGAGGGCCTGGTGGAGGGTGCCCCTGGTGGCTGGGTGGTGGGTGTGGTGGGAGACATGGGTGGGGGCCTGGTGGAGGGTGCCCCTGGTGGCTGGGGGGTGGGGGTGGTGGGAGACATGGTCGGGGGCCTGGTGGAGGCTGCCCCTGGTGGCGGGGGGTGGGGGTGATAGGGGACATGAGTGGGGGCCTGGTGGAGGCTGCCCCTGCACTGCTGGGGGCTGGGGGTGGTGGGAGACATGGGTGGGGGCCTGGTGGAGGGTGCCCCTGGTGGCTGGGGGGTGGGAGTGGTGGGATACATGGGTGGGGGCCTGGTGGAGGGTGCCCCTGGTGGCTGGGGGGTGGGGGTGGTGGTAGACATGAGTGGGAGCCTGTGGAGGCTGCCCCTGCACTGCTGGGGGGTGGGGGTGGGGGGAGACATGAGTGGGGGCCTGGTGGAGGGTGCCCCTGCACTTCTGGGTGGTGGGGGTGGTGGGAGACATGAGTGGGGGCCTGGTGGAGGGTGCCCCTGGATGCTGGGGGGTGGGGTGGTGGGAGACATGAGTGGGGGCCTGGTGGATGGTGCCCCTGCACTGCTGGGGGGTGGGGGTGGTGGGAGACATGAGTGGGGGCCTGGTGGAGGGTGCCCCTGGTGGCTGGGGGGTGGGGTGGTGGGAGACATGGGTGGGGGCCTGGTGGAGGGTGCCCCTGGTGGCTGGGGGGTGGGGTGGTGGTAGACATGAGTGGGGGCCTGGTGGAGGGTGTCCCTGCACTGCTGGGGGGTAGGAGTGGTGGGAGACATGGGTGGGGGCCTGGTGGAGGGTGCCCCTGGTGGCTGGGGGGAGGAGGTGGTGGGAGACATGGGTGGGGGCCTGGTGGAGGCTGCCCCTGGTGGCGGGGGGGTGGAGGTGATAGGGGACATGAGTGGGGGCCTGGTGGAGGCTGCCCCTGGTGGCTGGGGGGTGGAGGTGGTGGGAGACATGAGTGGGGGCCTGGTGGAGGCTGCCCCTGCACTGCTGGGGGGTGGGGGTGGTGGGAGACATGAGTGGGGGCCTGGTGGAGGGTGCCCCTGGTGGCTGGGGGGTGGTGAGAGACATGGGTGGGGGCCTGGTGGAGGGTGCCCATGGTGGCTGGGGGGTAGGGGTGGTGGTAGACATGAGTGGGGGCCTGGTGGAGGGTGCCCCTGCACTGCTGGGGGGTGGGGGTGGTGGGAGACATGGGTGGGGGCCTGGTGGAGGGTGCCCCTGGTGGCTGGGGGGAGGGGGTGGTGGGAGACATGGGTGGGGGCCTGGTGGAGGCTGCCCCTGGTGGCGGGGGGGTGGGGGTGATAGGGGACATGAGTGGGGGCCTGGTGGAGGCTGCCCCTGGTGGCTGGGAGGTGGGGGTGGTGGGAGACATGAGTGGGGGTCTGGTGGAGGCTGCCCCTGCACTGCTGGGGGGTGGGGGTGGTGGGAGACATGAGTGGGGGCCTGGTGGAGGGTGCCCCTGGTGGCTGGGGGGTGGGGGTGGTGGTAGACATGAGTGGGAGCCTAGTGGAGGCTGCCCCTGCACTGCTGGGGGGTGGGGGTGGTGGGAGACATGAGTGGGGGCCTGGTGGAGGGTGCCCCTGGTGGCTGGGGGGTGGGGTGGTGGGAGACATGAGTGGGGGCCTGGTGGAGGGTGCCCCTGGTGGCTGGGGGGTGGGGGTGGTGGTAGACATGAGTGGGGGCCTGGTGGAGGCTGCCCCTGCACTGCTGGGGGGTGGGGGTGGTGGGAGACATGAGTGGGGGCCTGGTGGAGGGTGCCCCTGGTGGCTGGGGGGGTGGGGGTGGTGGGAGACATGAGTGGGGGCCTGGTGGAGGGTGCCCCTGGATGCTGGGGGGTGGGGGTGGTGGGAGACATGAGTGGGGGCCTGGTGGAGGGTGCCCCTGCACTGCTGGGGGGTGGGGGTGGTGGGAGACATGGGTGGGGGCCTGGTGGAGGCTGCCCCTGCACTGCTGGGGGGTGGGGGTGCAAGGGGACATGGCCAGGTGTGCAGAGTAGTCCCCTGTTTTGTGGGCTTCCTGCAGGGGCCGTGGAGGGTGTACAGGGAACACCTGTGAGGACCCACCCAGCCTAATCGCGTGTGTAACTTCCCACGCACCCCTGTAATACACGTACCAAGCCAAATCGTGTGTGATAATTCCCGCGCACCCCTGTAATACACGTACCTGGCCAAATCGCATGTGAGAATTCCCACGCACCCCTGTAATACACGTACCCAGCCGAATCGCGTGTAAAACTTCCCATGTACCCCTGTAATACACGTACCCAGCCAATTTGCGTGTGATAATTCCCGCGTACCCCTGTGATACACGTGCCCTGGCTAATCGCGTGTAAAACTTCACACGTACCCCCATAATACACGTACCCTGGCCAATCGAGTGTTAAACTTCCCGCGTACCCCTGTAATACACGTACCCTGGCTAATCGCGTGTATAACTTCACGCGTACCCCTGATATGCACGTTACCCGCTTTGCGTTCCTTGTTTGGCAGCCCTGTAAACTGGTCCAGGGTTAGCGCAGCCCTTTGCGATGATTTTGCGATTTTGATGGCTTTTCCTTGCGCGAGGGCGTTCTTGGGGGCGTTACTGGCGCTGCTGCAGGGTCGCTGCGATACTCTGCGCCACGGCTGGTTTGGGAGCCTAAAATCCATGAATACGCTGTGCACGGAAATCGGTTTTAGCGCACGTGCCTGGCGCAGACAATTGCACGCGGACACTCTGCGCCAGCCGCTTGCGACACTTTTCTGCGAAATTCTATGAATTACCCTGATAGTGTTTATGGAATAAGACAAAAATTGGACTACTCTGCTGGAATGGTGAAATTCACTATAAACTCACAGGAAGATCCACAAGAATTTCTAATGTACTTACTACAAGTACTGGAAAACAAAAACATACCTATAAATGAAATCTTCCAGATTTCATACATGTGGAAACATACATGCACTCTCTGCAACAATGTGACACAAGAAGAAATCCCCAATGAACGCTTCATATATATATCAATACCAAATTGTGAATCCATTCCATTTCAGCGACTTGTACAAAATGCAAACCATGGTAGATTATGCTCTACCTGCAATTCAGATAATCGCTCCACATTAGTAATACAAAGACATAGTAAATACATAATACTAATGCTTCTACATTACAATGCAGGTGGTACCAAAAACAACTGCAAGCCGACTGGATTCACACATGGTCAAATATCACTTGGTAAGAAAACCTTCACAACAATAGGTATAATCTACCACGCAGGAGCCACAACCAATTCAGGGCACTACACTGCATATATAAAAAAGAAATGTGGATGGTTTGAATGTAATGATAGTACCATTACTCTAAAGCAGAGATTACCAGCAAATCTTACAAACGCTTATTTGATGTTCTTAAAACCAAAATTTGATACCTAAACTGTATTTAAACCCTATGTAAACTTGTGTTAAAAAAATATAAACTGTTAGAATACTCCAAAAGCTATCTAACTGCTCAAAGATTCTACAACAACTAATCAGATAAATGAATACCACTAAATTAGACCAAAATATACACAGTTAGAATACGCCAATTGGTATCTAACTGTCCCAAAATTTAACAACATCCAAATAGATAAATCAATACCACTAAAATATATCAAAAAAATAGACAGTAGAATACGCCAATTGGTATCTAACTGCTCCAAAATTTTATAACATCCAAACAGATAAATAATATGTTACTGCTCCAAAAAATGCAACAAGCCAAAATATAAAGCATTAGCCAGAAACAACAAGTGAACACTGAAAACAAACAAACAAATAAACTGTAGCATAACAGAAAAAGGTTATTTTTTTAATCCAACATGGATTTTTCTTTCTCCCACAGACCCAATGATTTTGGCAACAAACACAGAAACTGAGCAAATTGCACAGTACTCTGATTTGTAATCTACTAAATATGAGGGTCCAAAAAAAAAAGTATGTTGATTATACAATGTAATAAGTCATTGCAAAATACTAATACTAACATGCCATTTTCTTTTATCACAGAAATTAAAAAGAAATACATGTACTCCGGTTACTAGACCAGACAGTAAGTATACAATAATAAGGAGAACCATCCCAGCATATCACATCCATAGTATCTAATACCTTTGTTCCTTATACATTTGTTTTTCACCCAAAGTTATAAGCAAATATGAATGTGATATGCTGCAGTGGTTGTGGCCAGGGCATAGAGTCTTGGGTGCATGGCCAAATGGCCTTGCACCCAAGACTCTATGCCCTGGCCACAACCACCGCAGCATATCACATCCATAAAGTCAAACATTTCAACTATGGTCTATGGAAACTTTTAATGTCCGCAGACATTATGAGTGTTCTTAGAACACTTTCAACTTGCCAGCAAACAATACGGACAGTGTTTTCAGAACACCCCCTACGAACATTTCAGAACAACGCGATAGTTCTTAGAACACTTTCAACTTGACAACGAACAATACGGACAGTGTCCTCAGAACACCCCCATTTCTTTTATTTGCGAACATTTCAGGACACCGCGAGTGTTCTAAGAACACATTCAACTTGCCATCGAACAATACGAACAGCATCTTCAGGACAACCCCTACGAACATTTCAGAACAACGCGAGAGTTCTTAGAACACATTCAACTTGACAGAGAACAATACGGACAGCGTCCTCAGGACACCCCAACTTTTGTTTTTTTGCGAACATTTCAGGACACCGCGAGTGTTCTAAGAACACATTCAACTTGCCAGCGAACAATAGGGACTACGCCTTCAGGACACCCCCTACAAACATTCCAGGACACCGCGAGTGTTCTTAGAAACGTCTTCAGAACACCCCCATTTTGTTTATTTGCAAAGGACACCGCGAGTGTTCTTAGAACACATTCAACTTGACAGAGAACAATACAGACAGCGTCCTCAGGACACCCCCCTTTTTGTTTATTTGCGAACATTTCAGGACACCGCAAGTGTTCTTAGAAGCATCTTCAGAACACCTCCATCTTGTTTATTTGCAAACATTTCAGGACACCGCGAGTGTTCATAGAACACATTCAACTTGACAGAGAACAATACGGACAGCGTCCACAGGACACCCCTTACGAACATTCCCCGGACACCGCGAGTGTTCTTAGAAACGTCTTCAGAACACCCCCATTTTGTTTATTTGCAAACATTTCAGGACACCGCGAGTGTTCTTAGAACACATTCAACTTGCCAGCCACAACACCCCATTCATATTTGCGAACATTTCAGGACACCGCGAGTGTTCTTAGAACACATTCAACTTGACAGAGAACAATACGGACAGCGTCCTCAGGACACCCCCTATGAACATTCCCCAGACACCGCGAGTGTTCTTAGAAACGTCTTCAGAACACCACCAACTTGTTTATTTGCGTACATTTCAGGACACCACAAGTGTTCCTAGAACACATTCAACTTGACAGAGAACAATACGGACAGCGTCCTCAGGACACCCCCATTTTGTTTATTTGCGAACATTTCAGGACACCGGGAGTGTTCTCAGAACACATTCAACTTGCCAGCCACAACCCCCATTCATATTTGCGAACATTTCAGGACACAGCGAGTGTTCGACAACGTCTTCAGAACACCCCCATTTTGTGTATTTGTGAACATTTCAGGACACCGCGAGTTTTCTTAGACCACATTCAACTTGACAGAGAACAATACAGACAGCGTCCTCAGGACACCCCGTACGAGCATTCCCCAGACACCGCAAGTGTTCTTAGAAGCGTCTTCAGAACACCACCATCTTGTTTATTTGCAAACATTTCAGGACACCGCTAGTGTTCTTAGAACACATTCAACTTGACAGAGAACAATACGGACAGCGTCCTCAGGAGACCCCCTACAAGCATTCCCCAGACACTGCGAGTGTTCTTAGAAACGTCTTCAGAACACCCCCATTTTGTTTATTTGCGTACATTTCAGGACACCGCGAGTGTTCTTAGAACACATTCAACGTGACAGAGAACAATACGGACAGCGTCCTCAGAACACCCCCATTTTGTTTATTTGCGAACATTTCAGGGCACCGCGAGTGTTCTTAGAACACATTCAACTTGACAGAGAACAATACGGACAGCGTCCTCAGGACACCCCCATTTTGTTTATTTGCAAACATTTCAGGACACTGCGAGTGTTCTTAGAACACTTTCCACTTGCCAGCCACATCCCCCATTCATATTTGCGAACATTTCAGGACACAGCGAGTGTTCGACAACGTCTTCAGAGCACCCCCATTTTGTGTATTTGCAAACATTTCCGGACGCCGCAAGTGTTCTTAGAACACATTCAACTTGACAGAGAACAATATGGACAGCGTCCTCAGGACACCCCCTACGAACATTCCCCGGACGCCGCAAGTGTTCTTAGAAACGTCTTCAGAACACCACCAACTTGTTTTTTTGCAAACATCGCAGGACACCGCAAGTGTTCTTAGAAGCGTCTTCAGAACACACCATCTTGTTTATTTGCGAACATTTCAGGACACTGCGAGTGTTCTTAGAACACATTCAACTTGACAGAGAACAACCCCCATTCATATTTGCAAACATTTCAGGACACAGCGAGTGTTCGACAACGTCTTCAGAACACCCCCATTTTGTGTATTTGCAAACATTTCAGGACACCGCGAGTGTTCCTAGAACACATTCAACTTGACAGAGAACAATGCGGACAGCGTCCTCAGGACAACCCCTACTAGCATTCCCCGGACACCGCGAGTGTTCTTAGAAACGTCTTCAGAACACCCCCATTTTGTTTATTTGCGAACATTTTAGGACACTGCAAGTGTTCTTAGAACACATTCAACGTGACAGAGAACAATACGGACAGCGTCCTCAGAACACCCCCATTTTGTTTATTTGCGAACATTTCAGGTCACCGCGAGTGTTCTTAGAAGCATCTTCAGAACACCACCATCTTGTTTATTTGCAAACATTTCAGGACACCGCAAGTGTTCTTAGAACACATTCAATTTGACAGAGAACAATACGGACAGCGTCCTCAGGACACCCCCATTTTGTTTATTTGCAAACATTTTAGGACACCGCAAGTGTTCTTAGAAGTGTCTTCAGAACACCATCATCTTGTTTTTTTGCGAACATTTCAGGACACCACAAGTGTTCTTAGAACACATTCAACTTGACAGAGAACAATACGGACAGCGTCCTCAGGACACTCCCATTTTCTTTATTTTGAACATTTCAGGACACCGCGAGTGTTCTTAGAACACATTCAACTTGCCAGCCACAACCCCCATTCATATTTGCGAACATTTCAGGACACAGCGAGTGTTCGACAACGTCTTCAGAACACCCCCATTTTGTGTATTTGCGAACATTTCAGGACACCGTGAGTGTTCTTAGAACACATTCAACTTGACAGAGAACAATACGGACAGCGTCCTCAGGACACCCCCTACGAGCATTCCCCGGACACCGCGAGTGTTCTTAGAAACGTCTTCAGAACACCCCCATTTTGTTTATTTGCGTACATTTCAGGACACCGCGAGTGTTCTTAGAACACATTCAACGTGACAGAGAACAATACGGGCAGCGTCCTCAGAACACCCCTTACGAACATTCCCCGGACACCGCGAGTGTTCTTAGAAACGTCTTCAGAACACCCCCATTTTGTTTATTTGCGAACATTTCAGGACACCGCGAGTGTTCTCAGAACACATTCAACTTGCCAGCCACAACCCCCATTCCTATTTGCGAACATTTCAGGACACAGCGAGTGTTCGACAACGTCTTCAGAACACCCCCATTTTGTGTATTTGTGAACATTTCAGGACACCGCGAGTTTTCTTAGACCACATTCAACTTGACAGAGAACAATACAGACAGCGTCCTCAGTACACCCCGTACGAGCATTCCCCAGACACCGCAAGTGTTCTTAGAAGCGTCTTCAGAACACCACCATCTTGTTTATTTGCAAACATTTCAGGACACCGCGAGTGTTCTTAGAACACATTCAACTTGACAGAGAACAATACGGACAGCGTCCTCAGGAGACCCCCTACACGCATTCCCCAGACACCGCGAGTGTTCTTAGAAACGTCTTCAGAACACCCCCATTTTGTTTATTTGCGTACATTTCAGGACACCGCGAGTGTTCTTAGAACACATTCAACGTGACAGAGAACAATACGGACAGCGTCCTCAGAACACCCCCATTTTGTTTATTTGCGAACATTTCAGGGCACCGCGAGTGTTCTTAGAACACATTCAACTTGACAGAGAACAATACGGACAGCGTCCTCAGGACACCCCCATTTTGTTTATTTGCACACATTTCAGGACACCGCGAGTGTTCTTAGAACACTTTCCACTTGCCAGCCACATCCCCCATTCATATTTGCGAACATTTCAGGACACAGCGAGTGTTCGACAACGTCTTCAGAGCACCCCCATTTTGTGTATTTGCAAACATTTCCGGACGCCGCAAGTGTTCTTAGAACACATTCAACTTGACAGAGAACAATATGGACAGCGTCCTCAGGACACCCCCTACGAACATTCCCCGGACGCCGCAAGTGTTCTTAGAAACGTCTTCAGAACACCACCAACTTGTTTTTTTGCAAACATTTCAGGACACCGCGAGTGTTCTTAGAAGCGTCTTCAGAACACACCATCTTGTTTATTTGCGAACATTTCAGGACACTGCGAGTGTTCTTAGAACACATTCAACTTGACAGAGAACAATACGGACAGCGTCCTCAGGACACCCCCATTTTCTTTATTTGCGAACATTTCAGGACACCGTGAGTGTTCTTAGAACACATTCAACTTGCCAGCCACAACCCCCATTCATATTTGCGAACATTTCAGGACACAGCGAGTGTTCGACAACGTCTTCAGAACACCCCCATTTTGTGTATTTGCAAACATTTCAGGACACCGCGAGTGTTCTTAGAACACATTCAACTTGACAGAGAACAATGCGGACAGCGTCCTCAGGACAACCCCTACTAGCATTCCCCGGACACCGCGAGTGTTCTTAGAAACGTCTTCAGAACACCCCCATTTTGTTTATTTGCGAACATTTTAGGACACTGCAAGTGTTCTTAGAACACATTCAACGTGACAGAGAACAATACGGACAGCGTCCTCAGAACACCCCCATTTTGTTTATTTGCGAACATTTCAGGACACCGCGAGTGTTCTTAGAAGCATCTTCAGAACACCACCATCTTGTTTATTTGCAAACATTTCAGGACACCGCAAGTGTTCTTAGAACACATTCAATTTGACAGAGAACAATACGGACAGCGTCCTCAGGACACCCCCATTTTGTTTATTTGCAAACATTTTAGGACACTGCAAGTGTTCTTAGAAGTGTCTTCAGAACACCATCATCTTGTTTTTTTGCGAACATTTCAGGACACCACAAGTGTTCTTAGAACACATTCAACTTGACAGAGAACAATACGGACAGCGTCCTCAGGACACTCCCATTTTCTTTATTTTGAACATTTCAGGACACCGCGAGTGTTCTTAGAACACATTCAACTTGCCAGCCACAACCCCCATTCATATTTGCGAACATTTCAGGACACAGCGAGTGTTCGACAACGTCTTCAGAACACCCCCATTTTGTGTATTTGCGAACATTTCAGGACACCGTGAGTGTTCTTAGAACACATTCAACTTGACAGAGAACAATACGGACAGCGTCCTCAGGACACCCCCTACGAGCATTCCCCGGACACCGCAAGTGTTCTTAGAAACGTCTTCAGAACACCCCCATTTTGTTTATTTGCGTACATTTCAGGACAACGCGAGTGTTCTTAGAACACATTCAACGTGACAGAGAACAATACGGGCAGCGTCCTCAGAACACCCCCATTTTGTTTATTTGCGAACATTTCAGGGCACCGCGAGTGTTCTTAGAAGCGTCTTCAGAACACCACCATCTTGTTTATTTGCAAACATTTCAGGACACCGCGAGTGTTCTTAGAACACATTCAACTTGACAGAGAACAATACGGACAGCGTCCTCAGGACACCCCCATTTTGTTTATTTGCAAACATTTCAGGACACCGCAAGTGTTCTTAGAACACATTCAACTTGCCAGCCACATCCCCCATTCATATTTGCGAACATTTCAGGACACAGCGAGTGTTCAACAACGTCTTCAGAGCATCCCCATTTTGTGTATTTGCAAACATTTCCGGACGCCGCAAGTGTTCTTAGAACACATTCAACTTGACAGAGAACAATACGGACAGCGTCCTCAGGACACCCCCTACGAGCATTCCCCGGACACTGCAAGTGTTCTTAGAAACGTCTTCAGAACACCACCATCTTGTTTTTTTGCAAACATTTCAGGACACCGCGAGTGTTCTTAGAAGCGTCTTCAGAACACCACCATCTTGTTTATTTGCGAACATTTCAGGACACCGCGAGTGTTCTTAGAACACATTCAACTTGACAGAGAACAATACGGACAGCGTCCTCAGGACACCCCCATTTTCTTTATTTGCGAACATTGCAGGACACCGTGAGTGTTCTTAGAACACATTCAACTTGCCAGCCACAACCCCCATTCATGTTTGCGAACATTTCAGGACACAGCGAGTGTTCGACAACGTCTTCAGAACACCCCCATTTTGTGTATTTGCGAACATTTCAGGACACCGCAAGTGTTCTTAGAATACATTCAACTTGCCAGCCACATCCCCCATTCATATTTGCGTACATTTCAGGACACAGCGAGTGTTCGACAACGTCTTCAGAGCACCCCCATTTTGTGTATTTGCAACATTTCCGGACGCCGCAAGTTTTCTTAGAACACATTCAACTTGACAGAGAACAATACGGACAGCGTCCTCAGGACACCCCCTACAAACATTCCCCGGACACCGCAAGTGTTCTTAGAAACGTCTTCAGAACACCACCAACTTGTTTTTTGCGAACATTTTAAGACACCGCGAGTGTTCTTCGAAGCGTCTTCAGAACACCACCATCTTGTTTATTTGCGAACATTTCAGGACACCGCAAGTGTTCTTAGAACACATTCAACTTGACAGAGAACAATACGGACAGCGTGCTCAGGACTCCCCCATTTTCTTTATTTGCGAACATTTCAGGACACCGTGAGTGTTCTTAGAACACATTCAACTTGCCAGCCACAACCCCCATTCATATTTGCGAACATTTCAGGACACAGTGAGTGTTCGACAACGTCTTCAGAACACCCCCATTTTGTGTATTTGCGAACATTTCAGGACACTGCGAGTGTTCTTAGAACACATTCAACTTGACAGAGAACAATACGGACAGCGTCCTCAGGACACCCCCAACGAGCATTCCCTGGACACCGCAAGTGTTCTTAGAAACGTCTTGAGAACACCCCCATTTTGTTTATTTGCGAACATTTCAGGACACCGTGAGTGTTCTTAGAACACATTCAATGTGACAGAGAACAATACGGACAGCGTCGTCAGAACACCCCCATTTTGTTTATTTGCAAACATTTCAGGACACCGCAAGTGTTCTTAGAAGCATCTTCAGAACACCACCATCTTGTTTATTTGCAAACATTTCAGGACACAGCGAGTGTTCTTAGAACACATTCAACTTGACAGAGAACAATACGGACAGCATCCTCAGGACACCCCCATTTTGTTTATTTGCGAACATTTTAGGACACCGCAAGTGTTCTTAGATGCGTCTTCAGAACACCATCATCTTGTTTATTTGCGAACATTTGAGGACACCGCGAGTGTTCTTAGAACACATTCAACTTGACAGAGAACAATACGGACAGCGTCCTCAGGACACCCCCATTTTCTTTATTTGCGAACATTTCAGGACACCGCGAGTGTTCTTAGAACATATTCAACTTGCCAGCCACAACCCCCATTCATATTTGCGAACATTTCAGGACACAGCGAGTGTTCGACAACGTCTTCAGAACACCCCCATTTTGTGTATTTGCGAACATTTCAGGACACCGTGAGTGTTCTTAGAACACATTCAACTTGACAGAGAACAATACGGACAGCGTCCTCAGGACACCCCTTACGAGCATTCCCCGGACACCGCGAGTGTTCTTAGAAGCGTCTTCAGAACACCCCCATTTTGTTTATTTGCGAACATTTCAGGACACCGCTAGTGTTCTTAGAACACATTCAACGTGACAGAGAACAATACGGACAGCGTCCTCAGAACACCCATTTTGTTTATTTGCGAACATTTCAGGACACTGCGAGTGTTCTTAGAAGCGTCTTCAGAACACCACCATCTTGTTTATTTGCGAACATTTCAGGACACCGCGAGTGTTCTTAGAACACATTCAACTTGACAGAGAACAATACGGACAGCGTCCTCAGGGCACCCCCATTTTCTTTATTTGCGAACATTTTAGGACACCGCAAGTGTTCTTACAACACATTCAACTTGCCAGCCACAACCCCCATTCATATTTGCGAACATTTCAGGACACAGCGAGTGTTCGACAACGTCTTCAGAACACCCCCATTTTGTGTATTTGCAAACATTTCAGGACACCGTGAGTGTTCTTAGAACACATTCAACTTGACAGAGAACAATACGGACAGCGTCCTCAGGACACCCCCTACGAGCATTCCCCGGACACCGCAAGTGTTATTAGAAACGTCTTCAGAACACCCCCATTTTGTTTATTTGCGTACATTTCAGGGCACCGCGAGTGTTCTTAGAACACATTCAACGTGACAGAGAACAATACGGACAGCGTCCTCAGAACACCCCCATTTTGTTTATTTGCGAACATTTCAGGGCACCGCGAGTGTTCTTAGAAGCGTCTTCAGAACACCACCATCTTGTTTATTTGCAAACATTTCAGGACACTGCGAGTGTTCTTAGAACACATTCAACTTGACAGAGAACAATACGGACAGCGTCCTCAGGACACCCCCATTTTGTTTATTTGCGAACATTTTAGGACACCGAGAGTGTTCTTAGAAGCGTCTTCAGAACACCACCATCTTGTTTATTTGCGAACATTTCAGGACACCGCGAGTGTTCTTAGAACACATTCAACTTGACAGAGAACAATATGGACAGCGTCCTCAGGACACCCCATTTTGTTTATTTGCGAACATTTCAGGACACCGCGAGTGTTCTTAGAACACATTCAACTTGCCAGCCACAACCCCCCATTCATATTTGCAAACATTTCAGGACACAGCGAGTGTTCGACAACGTCTTCAGAACACCCCCATTTTGTGTATTTGCAAACATTTCAGGACACTGCAAGTGTTCTTAGAACACATTGAACTTGACAACGAACAATACGGACAGCGTCCTCAGGACACCCCTATTTTGTTTATTTGCGAACATTTGAGGACACCGCAAGTGTTCTTAGAACAGTTTCAGCTTACTTGCAAACAAAACGGACACATATTGAGTCCTCAGAACACCCCCCATTCAGTTTATTTAGAACATTTCAGAACACCCGTGATGTCCACAGACAAATCAAACACAAAAAGAACATCTAACACATACAAAAACACAACTTTCATCCTATCTCATACACTCCCACCCTCCCCAAACACTCCTACACACCAAAACACTCTACTAAATACAAATTTTGAACAAAGTTTCACTGCGCTGTCCGCGGACGTCCGCGAATCCAAGATGGCAGGCGCTATCGAAAATCTGACGCGCTTCACGCTCCACGCAGTCCAATCAGCAAACACGTCGCATGTCCGCGGACATCACGTAAGTCAATGGACCAATCAGGACACTGTCCGCGGACCGAACAGGGAAGTGTGTCCGCGAAGCTGACGCATATATCACACATTTTTTTTAACCTACTTTTTGGTCATTTTTTAAAAAACTACTGGACGGATTTTCACCAAATGTGCAAAAGCCCGCTTTCCGGACCAAGCCGCTGCTCCTGGTCCAAATTTCGTGAAAATCCGGCCAGCGGTTTGGGCTGTAGACGCGAGCAAAAAATTTTTCCCATTCAGTCTATGGGATAAAAAAAATATACCACAAGAAGATAAATTGGCTTCCAACATAATTACCTCACAAACACGACAGAACAAGAGCAGACCCACTGAGTACCTATGACATATCTTACCTGAAATAGTAAGTGTACTTTATTTTATTCATATATTTATAAACTTTCTGTATTAGATAAAAAAATATATTATCTTTTTTTTTCTCACAGAAATGTCTAGTACTCTGGAATGGCTAGAGGAGCATTTCCCACATGAAGAAATGTCACAAGATAGTGAAACTAATGGTAAACACTTTATAATATAAACCATTTAATTATTATTATTTTGTATACATTTAACATATATATATATATATATATATATATATATATATATATATATATATATATATATATATATATATATATTGTACAGAGCATACCAAAATAGAAAATACTTCAGAAAAACCTGTTATGGATAACACTTTTCACAGTATAGAATAAAAAATTGATTTATTGTTGACTAATTTTAATAAATTGAAAACTTTTGTGGAAGATCATTTTAAACCAAAAACCTTGTACCATTGCCCCACATGTACTTGTCCCTCCTCACCATATCCCAGTCAATTATCCCCAAACCATCTCCATAACCCAAAATGTTTTGATGAGACTTCCATCCCTTCTTCACCTAATAACAATCATGTTGAAACCCCTAATTCTCCTGTTTTTGTTTCTGTTTCTGCCTCATCTTCTCTGTCATAAATTATTAATATATGTTGAATAAAGTTTAATTTTTATATTGTGTTGTAAATAGTTTTGTTTAAAAAAAAAAACAAAAAAAACAATGTAGGTGTCCGCGGACAGTGCAGGTGTTCTGAAATGTTCGTAAATAAACGAAAATGGAGGTGTCCTGAAGAACACTATACCCGTTCGTACTGTTCGCTACCAAGTTCAAACTGTTCTAAGAACACAATTGGTGTCCTGAAATATTCGTACGTAAACGAAAATGAAGGTGTCCTAAAGAACACTTACCTGTTCGTAGTGTTCGCTAGCAAGATGAAACTATTCTAAGAACACACGCGGTGTCCTGAAATGTTCGTAAAAAAAAAATTTAAAGTGTCCTAAAGAACACTATATCTGTCCGTAGTGTTCGCTATCAAGTTTAAACTGTTCTAAGAACACAATTGGTGTCCTGAAATGTTCGTACGTACACGAAAATGGAGGTGTCCTGAAGAACACTATACCTGTTCGTAGTGTTCGCTAGGAAGTTCAAACTGTTCTAAGAACACACGTGGTGTCCTGAATTATTCGTAATTAAACGAAAATGGAGGTGTCTTAAAGAACACTATATCTGTCCTTACTGTTCGCTGGCAAGTTTAAACTGTTTTAAGAACACACCCAGTGTCCTAAAATGTTCGTTTCACGTGTGACGCATTTTTAATTACTTCAGGGCCCGAACAGTGTCCGTAGAACATCAACGCGCATGCGCTAACCAATCTCTGTGCATTTGGTGTCCTGCGGACATGAGCTTCCTTCGTGGACTTGTTCGCGAACGGATCATATGACCGCGCCCACGCTGATCACGTGTTCTGAATGCGGACACTGTTTGTGTCCCCGAACAATTTAAAAGTACATTTTCAATTAATCCATAATATTTTTCAATAAAATCTCACCATGGAACAAGTCTCATATAGTAATCCAGTGTTTCTACATACCTTTTGAAACTTTTCAAACTTTTTTTTGTGTTCGATCTGTCTGTGGACAGCGCGCATGTCCGCGGACTGCGCACAAGCACCCCTATGAAAGACCACGCCCTAGAGCTTATTCTCATTGTGTTTCTGGCTATTCTTCAGAACACAACAATTTTTGCTGCCACCTGCAGATTACACCATCATCGAGATGGCATCCATGGCTGAATAACTGCCACCTGGTGCTGCACCTGCTTCAGCACCACTCCCACCCCCTCCACCACCACCACCTCCCCAAGGGCCTGAAGAGGGGAACAGGAGTGAGGATGCAGAGGAGGAAGAAGAGGATGATGAGAATGAGGTAGAGGAAATCCCTACTACCTGCACCAGGCGTGAGTCTTGGGTGTGGCGGTTATTTACAATTCATGGGAATGGTCCCAAGGCTCATGCGAACCGTGTTACCTGCAATGAGTGCAAAATGATACTCAGTCGCAGGAAGCATGCTAAGTACAGCTTTGGGACCACTACTATGAAGCAACACCAGAGGTCATTTCACTGTGGGGCTATTCGCAGGGTTGTACCTTGTGAAGAACGTAGCAGGTTGATTTCCTCTACTTCATCCTCTGTTTCTGATCCTGTCACCACAAGGACCACCTCTGTGGGACAGCATCTTCCTCAAGCTGCCTCACAGGCCATACAGAATGCTGATGACCCTTACCTTTCGAGGGTCACAGTTGTATGTATGTACTGTGACACAGTACTCTGCAGGGGGGAGCGACTTCGTAGTGCTTTTGAGACTATCGTCTCAGAGCACGAGAAGATCTGCTCACTACCCAAATAAAACCCACTCTACATCTTCCTCTCTCAGTTCGCCCTTTCTTATCCCTGTGGTTGGTGTCCCCCCCTTTACCTTCCTTTCCCCTTTCCCCTCCTCTCCTAGTGTGTCGTGTATAAAAAACCAAAAAAAATACAAAATATCAAAAATCAAAATAAAAATAAGGCTCTTTTCAGAGCCGCCTTTCACAGTTAAAAAATAGAAGTGAAAATAAATTAAGCAGGGCCCTTTGTATTTTTTAGAAGTCCATGGACAGTTTGCGAACATTTTAAAAATTGGGTTGCTACCCTATCACAAACATTTCAATTTTCTCTGGGAGGAGGTGGTGGCTCTGAAAAGAGCCTTTGGGAGGTGTTTGTAAGTCAAAAATTATAAATGCTTAACACCTACTTCAAAATGGATGTTGTAATTCCAAAAAAGGTTGCAATGCATTTTGTACATTTCTCAGAAAAATCTGATTGCCACCATAAGTAAGATGGACTCCATCTCTGCGAAAAATGTTTGTACTACGAACAGAATATTTTAATTGTGAAAAGAAGACATGCCAAAATCTTTTAGGAAGGCACAAACAGCTTTATTAACATTGCACCTTGCTTTTTCCATTTGTGGACCAAATGAAGAAGAACGAAACCACATTTGTCTCTGCGCAATCCGTGAAAATATCACTTGAGAATTAGGAAACATGTCTATAACCTTCCCAAGTCCTTCTTTCATAGCAAATTGCAAAATAATTCCAGTCAAATGTCCTAAACTGTTCCCTCCACAATGAATTACAATTATGTCAGGATGTTGCTCTGTCTCCAAAGTAGCACAGAGAGGTAGCAAGTCCAACCACTTCATTCCACGTTTTCCATGCCAGTGTACTTCCACATGTGGGAATCCAAGATCTACAGCTACTCCACAGCTTTCTGCATGCACCTTATACCAATAAATCCATGAATCTCCCAAAATCCATACAATCTTTTTCCTAAAACACACAGACATAGCTATCTGTTGTTCTCTCAGCAAAAACAGTATATGAGAAACTCTCTTCTGGCACAACACACCCACTAAACTTTCCTGACCAATCTCTTTCAGTACTCATTCTCATTTGCATGACTTTTGAACCCAAAAATCCCCAGATGTAACTCCTGATGTCCGCGAACTACCGTCATGTCCGCGGACATATCGTAACATGAACAGCCCTTCTACCATTTCCACTTCACTCTCTCTGCCATTCCGTCATTGGATGTAGCTAAGAAGTCACATGACCATGCACCAATCACATTCAAGACCTCTACATCTAACTGCATCATCATAGATCAGCACTGCAAATGTACTGTGAATCTCTCTGAGTACAAGTGTCATATCATTGGCAAGCACCATCTACCAGAAATACTGTACAAGTCTCCAAGATTTCTACTTGCAGCTCCATGCATACCCATATGCATGACACAAACTTCAGATATGCATATTTTCTGTACAGTAGATGAACACATTTTCAAACAGACTTTTAGCTTGTGTAATCTGTAAAATGAATTTACTGTATTTTTTTTCAATTTCCTAAAATCAACTATCACTTATAAACCTTTATACTATTTACTTTCTTTATACACACACACTCAAATCATGTTAAACTAACATTTTTTAAATGAAATATATAGACTACATATATTCAAACAAAATTGCATGCAAGCACAATCTACGTTTAAATCTTTAAAAAAATACTTATACAATTTCATATTTTTTTGTTTTCATTTATTTATTTACTTAATTACTTTAATTTAGACATGCCATTGAGGCGCTATTTCCTAGAACAGCTTAGTTACAGAAATAGTGGTATTCACTGGTATATTATAAATTTCACAAGACATAGTAAAGATATTTTTTTTGCTACAGTTAGTCATTCAATACAATTGGTTCATTAAGAACATATCATATGTATGATGCAATGTATCTTATGTAAATAAATTAGTTTAATGGTTTTGAAGAAGGCGCTGAGGATTTCAATTAAATAAATCAATATCTAAATTAAAAACAGCGCTATATACAAACAAAATTACTAATTTGAATCTTTTACAATTGCAGTGAAGCCCAGTCTCCTGAAAAGAAGCAGCCGAATTTTAAGAACTAAGTAGTTACCTGTTAATTTAAGAAAAAAAGAAAGTAGAATATCACCATAATATTTGTATTATTACTCAAACATACTGTAATGTTAATACAAGCTATTTCTGTGCCTAAAATAGATATTGTGTACCATTTTGTCCAAAAATCTCCATGTCTTAAACAGCGATTTACAGCCAGAATGGCCCACAAATTCCTATTTTTGGACACACAAATTACCCAACTGAACCGCTACAATTTTCATATTATAGTACTAACAACTGTTTTAATTGTATACATTAAATTTACTATTTGTACTTTTGCACACCACTAGCTTACTTTTTTTTGTCATTTGAACCCCAGTTTAGTAACACATAAATTCAAGAATACCTATCCCTACTAGTTGTAGTTCCCAATGCACACACCATTACATACATCTTTATCAACTTACTCAAACACTCATGCACACAGCACACATACATTGCAGAACACCCCAACCCATACCTTCTTTATTTTTTTCAACAGACCCTAAAGAATGCCTACCAAAAGTCAAGTCTGCAGAAAGCAACGCAGAAGTAGAGCAAATGAAAATAAAAGTGTCCAAAATAAGCATCCATCTCTAGCAGAATTTGTAAAAAAAGTTGAAACAAAACAGCTAATACAGTCATTTAGTGAAACACGAGAAGTTTCAAGTACAAAAACTTTGCCTCCTCTATCAAAATGTAAAACAAACCAAAAAACAATTAACAGAAAATCAGCTATCACTACAGATAAAACTACTTCTTTAAATTTTAATATAGTGCAAAGTAAGCATACCAAGAAAAGTATTTTAGCCAAAATGTACCGTCACAAATTCCTTCAAAATCTTATAAAAACAGGAGAGAAATCAGGTTCAATGCTTAAAACCTATCGTAGGAAATGAATCTTAGAAGCGTTGATGGGCAGTGCAATTCTTCTCAAAAGAAAGTTATTTATTTTACTGTTAAACAAAATGAAACCACTAACAAAAATAATAACTAAATTACAAAAAAGACTTCTCAATAAGCGAAATGTCAACAGAAAGAACTTCTTAAGTATCTGCGGAGGTGAACACTACGAGCACAGAACCATATTTTAATGAAGAAGCGTACAAACAAAAGCAAACAAATACAATTGCCATACATAGCAGTGGTCGAGGTTATGAAAAAGTGAATAATACCATAATGGAACAAGAAGTACTCCTTATAAAAATATGCCCTGAAAACTTAGAATTACCCCTCCATTCAACTGAATCAGAACGTCTAGTGTACAAATGGCCATGCAGGTCAATGTGTAACATTCCCAAACAATGTTTCAAATCTTTACGCCAATTCCTCAATAAATGTGTAAAAAGCAAAGACAAAATCAAAATTAAATTACTGCAAAATATGAATTACCTGTCTAGTGCGCAAGTACACAGGACTACAAGGACATTCATTGGCCTGCATTACAGGACCTACTTGTAAAACCACTTTCCATGATATCAAAAGGATATCAACACATCATTCAACTATAAGAAATCTAGTCTATAAACTGTACTATGCTAAAAGTCCTGCTTTAGCACTAGCAAATTTAAATAACATCCTTCTACATGGTAAAGCAAAAGACCTACTTGAAGAAATTGACTATATCCAGAAAAAATATTTTGGAAGTGAAAGCCATTTACAGAATGAAATAGCTTTAAACCAATTAAGCGAACAATTCTACACATGGCAACCTTTTGCTAAACACATACAAAAAAGAAATACTAAATGTACATCAGCAGAAGTACCAAACCATGTATGTGTATGTTGCCGTAGAAACTTTTATAAAAGTAACACAAAAACTGTAGACCTATTATACAAAATAGGAGACAATGAAGATTCTAAATGGTTTGAATTAGCTCTCTACATTGTAGCAGAAAACAAATACGAAATAACTGACCCCTTAATACTTTGCAGTTACTGCACTACAAAACTTGACAACAACCAAACTCCTTCACGTGCTATCACAAATAATTTGGAATTATACCCAGTACCAAAACCCCTACAACAACTTAATTTATATTAGAGCATCATAATTCAAACAGTACACCCATTTCAAGCAATAATACGCCTTCAACCAAAAACAGCAAAATTACCTCCCTTTGAATTGGTAAAAGGCATTCGTGGAAAAGTAGTTTATTTACCATTAGATCTAAAAGAAAATGTGCATACTCTAGGAGTGAAACGTCCAATGCAGCAATCTTTAAATATCTTAGTAAATGGAGTACCATCAAAAGACAAAAAAATATGGCAACAGCTGGTAGATTTACATAAAGTTAGACAAGCCTTCCAATATCTGAAAGCGAATAATGAATATTACAAAGAAATTAATATTGATGAAAACTTGAAAGATACAACTGAAATAATTCAATAAACACAAGAAGCTGATCAATTTGAGCTACTAGATCCTGCTACAATATCAAATACTTGAGACCATTATACAATTCATCCTTTGCACTCTAATAATACCATAGAAGATGTACTGGAAACATACCAAATGCGTCAAACAAAAGGATCGCCAATCAGCATATGGGAAAAAAGTATAGAAGCACGTGCTTTTCCTCTACTCTTTCCTACTGGCAAAGGAGGAAGGTATGATGAAAGACCTATTCAAATATCAGCTTCAGAATACCACTCATTACGGATGTATTCTGAAGAGCCCAGATTTAGACAAAATGTGGAATACATTTTCCACCTACTCTTTGAAAGTGAACTAGCAACTTTATGTTACGGAGTAGCACACATATTAAAATCAGGATCACACTTTCAAAATATGACAGCAACACAATTATTAGAAAAAGTGCAACAAAAGGATGAGGTTTTACAATCAAATATTACAAATCTATTAGCAAATATGCGTGGTACTAAAGAGTATTGGTTTTGACGTCATGGAGATGTATGTTGTATGATCAGAAACCTTGGCCCACCGACTTGGTTTGTTACATTAAGTTGTGCAGAATATGCATGGGAAGATTTACATGATGTCCTACGCATATCAAATAAAAACAAAACAAACAGATATACTAACACCTGGAGAACTTTGTTCTTTGGATCCTGTTAATGTTTCAAGATATTTTCACCATCGCTTCATTGCTATGCTACATTTTATTTGTAATAAAACTGTTCCTCCCCTTGGAGAAGTACAACACTTCTTTTGAAGAAAAGAATACCAAGCCAGAGGAGCACCACATATCCACATGCTTTTATGGATTTAAAGATGCTCCTAAATTTGGTCAAGACAGTGATGCCACTGTTTTACAGTTTATTGAAAAATATGTCACTTGTGAAATTCCATCAGAAGCCACAAATAGTGATCTTCATGCAATAATTTTACAATTTCAAAGACACAAATGTGGAAAATATTGTCGTTGCAAATACAAAAACAAAGGGAAATACTACACCAAATGCTGATTTGGTTTCCCTAGACCAGTTACAAATACAGGTCAAGTGAACAACCTCATGTCTTCAGTTAGACATAGTGTTAAAGGTAAGTCACCTAAAAATACATATTACATAAAAAGAAAAGAAGAAGAAAAATATATCAATGATTAAAATGCAATCATTGCCCATTTATGGAATGCAAACATAGATGTGCAGTACATTGCAGACAATTGTACTGCAATTGCACGATATGTCATAGCATACTTAACTAAAGCAGAAAAGACAGAGCTCCAAGACCTCTGGAATGACCTGTCATCAGATAAAACAGTGTCTCAGAAATTATACAGCTTGGGCATACAAATGCTCACCCTTAGAGAATGTGGATCATATGAAGCAACTGATCGTTTAACTGGTACTGCATTGTATGGTAAATCTGAAAATATAGTATGGCTAAGTCTTGGTCCAGCTAAATCTAGAAAAAGATTTCTAAAATCATATGAAGATATAGAAACAATAGCCACACGTGATCCCAACAGCCAAGACATTTTAAAAAACAATTTATTGGACACATACTACCGAAACAGAAGTAATACTTTGGAAAACATGTGTCTATACCATATAGCCCAAAACTACACATACAAAAATAATATGAAACCTGATAAAAAAAAAAGTTAAATATAGAGTGACAAACTGTGAAGGCAGCTTAGTTAAACTCACTAAACCAAATTTAATTAATCATATCAAATTGTCATTAACGACTCCTCAACATAAAGAAGTATATTACATGTCCCTGCCACAACTCTTCAAACCATGGAGAAAAGATGAACAAATACTAGATAACTATGACTCATATGAGGATGCTTTCAAAGCAAATGAAAGCACTATAACTGATGTAAACTTTACACAGTACAAAACAATGTTGCACAATGAACAGCAACACGAAGAAGAACTCCAAGCCCAACTAGATGAGGACACTCCTGACAGTAGTCAACCTTCTGTAACAGGAAGCCAAGAACCACTGGGAGAACCACTAATAATAAATGAGGCAGAATTAGCTGTGATAGAAGTAGAAAACACCATGTGTCAGTATGAAGATAAAGAAGACTTAACTATACTACAATCAAAACTAAACAATGAGCAACGTAGCATTTTTCAAGAAGTAACAAAACAAATTGCACATGGTGTAAAACATGAAAATAAAGAATGTTCCTGCCATAATTATAAACCTATACTACTGTACGTCAGTGGTGAAGCTGGTTCTGGCAAAACATTCCTAATCAAAATCATTAGTAAGTTCCTTCAACAATTGACAAACAACAAACTGTCAGCTGTTGTCACTGCCCCCACAGGTTTAGCTGCCTACAACATAGGTGGTGTTACATTACACCGATTACTACTATTACCAGTAGAACACCAGAACAAATTAGACTATTACAAACTTTCTGCAGAAGCTGCAATGGAACTACGCAGAGTATTGAAACAAATGAAAATGCTACTAATAGATGAAGTGAGCATGGTCTCCAACCTGATGTTAGCTTTGATTCACCTCAGATTACAAGAAGTACTCAAAACAGACTATGAAGAGCTCTTTGCAGGAAAACACATTATTGTTTTTGGAGATCTGCTTCAATTAACACTAGTAAAAGGTGAGCCTATTTTTAAAACATTAGGACACAAACTCTGCCGTAAAACTGTTGGAAACATTGGAAATGTCAACCTTTGGCAACATTTCCAATACAGAGAATTAACAAAAAACATGCGGCAATCTGCAGATCTCACTTATGCCAACATTTTAAAAAGTATCAGAGTTGGTATACTTTCTAAAGAAGCAGAAGCAATATTGAAAACCCGGCACATTAATGCACTTTATGGCGATAATGCATGTGCTACAGATGTTATGGAACAATTAGCCCACAAAAATGTCGATTGTATGGCCTTAATGCCAACTCTTGCAAGCTGTTCCAAATTCAATGAAATCATGCTAAGTAAAGAAATGCAACCAATCATGGAAATTAGCGCCACAGACAAACTAGATGTACATGGTATGACACTACCCATGTGTGACCAAGCCACAACAAGACTAAATAGTTTAGAAAAATCAATCTCAAACACAGCAGGCTTAGAAAAGATATTAAAATTATCCTTAAATTGCAGAGTAATGCTTAAACGTAACCTTGACGTGGACCAAGGACTAGTTAATGGAGCAATGGGCACAGTTGTTGGCTTTCAAACACATCCACGCGACAACAAAATTCAGTTTGTCAATATAGTCTTTGACAAACTTTCAGAAGTAAAAAGGATAGGACGCTCAACAGCTAGATTCCTTCTCTTCAAAGATATGTATGTACGCAGAGAACAATTTTCGCTAACTCTTGCATACGCAGTCACGATTCATAAATCACAAGGTCTTACCCTAGACAAAGCAATGATAGATATTGGTAGCACAGTCTTTAAAGAAGGCATGAACTATGTAGCACTATCACGCTTACGTACACTTGACGGTCTATTTCTAATCAACTTTGATGCAAGTAAAATAAACGCTGATATTCCTTGCATTTTAGAATACAATAGACTTGGCTCACTATACACCCCCCACCTAAACACATATTCTGTTCCACAAAAAGTAAAACGTTATAAAAGAAAAATAAATCAAACAGAAATGCAACAGGATGTCACTGCAAATCCTCCAAAGAGAGTAAAAGAAACTAATACTTCATCAAGTACCACAAGCAAAAAAGAATCAATTAGGGAAAGTAAACCAGGTACTTCTTTAAGGAAGAAAGACAAACTCCATAAAAAGCAGTTCATACATATGGAAAACATACATGTACTCTCTGCAACAATGTGACACAAGAAGAAATCCCCAATGAACGCTTCATATATATATCAATACCAAATTGTGAATCCATTCCATTTCAGCGACTTGTACAAAATGCAACCCATGGTAGATTATGCTCTCCCTGCAATTCAGATAATCGCTCCACGTTAGTAATACAAACACGTAGTAAATACATAATACTAATGCTTCTACGTTACAATGCAGATGGTACCAAAAACAACTGCAAGCTGACTGGATTCACACATGGTCAAATATCACTTGGTAAGAAAACCTTCACAACAATAGGTATAATCTACCACGCAGGAGCCACAACCAATTCAGGGCACTACACTGCATATATAAAAAAGAAATGTGGATGGTTTGAATGTAATGATAGTACCATTACTCTAAAGCAGAGATTACCAGCAAATCTTACAAATGCTTATTTGATGTTCTTAAAACCAAAATTTGATAACTAAACTGTATTTAAACCCTAAGTAAACTTGTGTTCAAAAAATATAAACTGTTAGAATACTCCAAAAGCTATCTAACTGCTCAAAGATTCTACAGCAAGTAATCAGATAAATAAATGAATACCACTAAATTAGACCAAAAAATACACAGTTAGAATACGCAAATTGGTATCTAACTGTCCCAAAATTTAACAATATCCAAATAGATAAATCAATACCACTCAAATATATTTAAAAAATGGACAGTTCGAATACGCCAATTGGTATCTAACTACTCCAAAATGTTATAATATCCAAACAAATAAATAATATGTTACTGCTCCAAAAAAATGCAACAAGCCAAATTATAAAGCATTAGCCAGAAACAACAAGTGAACACTGAAAACAAACAAACAAATAAACTGTAGCATAACAGAAAAAGTTTTTTTTTTTAATCCAACATGGATTTTTTTTCTCCCACAGACCCAATGATTTTAGCAACAAATACAGAAACTGAGCAAATTGCACAGTACTCTGATTTGTAATCTACTATATATGAGGGTCCAAAAAAAAAGTATGTTGATTATACAATGTAATAAGTCATTACAAAATACTAATACTAACATGCTATTTTCTTTTATGACAGAAATTAACAAGAAATAAATGTACTCCGGTTACTAGACCAAACAGTAAGTATACAATAATAAGGAGAACCATTGCAGCATATCACATCCATAGTATCTAATACCTTTGTTCCTTATACATTTGTTTTTCACCCAAAGTTATAAGCAAATATGAATGGCCATGCACCCAAGACACTATGCCCTGGCCACAACCACCGCAGCATATCACATCCATACATTTCAACTATGGTCTATGGAAACTTTTAATGTCCGCGGATATTATGAGTGTTCTTAGAACACTTTCAACTTGCCAACGAACAATACGGACAGCGTTTTCAGGACACCCCCTGCGAACATTTCAGAACAACGCAATAGTTCTTAGAACACTTTCAACTTGACAACGAACAATACGGACAGTGTCCTCAGAACACCTCCATTTCGTTTATTTGCGAACATTTCAGGACACCTCGAGTGTTCTAAGAACACATTCAACTTGCCATCGAACAATACGAACAGCATCTTCAGGACACCCCCTACGAACATTTCAGAACAACGTGAGAGTTTTTAGAACACATTCAACTTGACAGAGAATAATACAGACAGCGTCCTCAGGACACCCCCATTTTGTTTATTTGCGAACATTTCAGGACACCGCAAGTGTTCTTAGAACACATTCAACTTGCCAGCGAACAATACGGACTACGCCCTCAGGACACACCCTACGAACATTCCAGCACACCGCGAGTGTTCTTAGAAACGTCTTCAGAACACCCCCATTTTGTTTATTTGCGAACATTTCAGGACACCGCGAGTGTTCTTAGAACACATTCACCTTGCCAGCGAACAATACGGACTACGCCCTCAGGACACACCCTACGAACATTCCAGCACACCGCGAGTGTTCTTAGAAACGTCTTCAGAACACCCCCATTTTGTTTATTTGCGAACATTTCAGGACACCGCGAGTGTTCTCAGAACACATTCAATGTGACAGAGAGCAATATGGACAGCGTCCTCAGGACACCCCCATTTTGTTTATTTGCGAACATTTCAGGACACCGCAAGTGTTCTTAGAAGCGTCTTCAGAACACCACCATCTTGTTTATTTGCGAACATTTCAGGACACCGCGAGTGTTCTTAGAACACATTCACTTGCCAGCCACAATCCCCCATTCATATTTGCGAACATTTCAGGACACAGCGAGTGTTCGACAACGTCTTTAGAACACCCCCATTTTGTCTATCTGCGAACATTTCAGGACACCGCGAGTGTTCTTAGAACACATTCAATGTGACAGAGAACAATACGGACAGCGTCCTCAGGACACCACCATTTTGTTTATTTGCGAACATTTCAGGACACAGCGAGTGTTCGACAACGTCTTCAGAACACCCCCATTTTGTGTATTTGCGAACATTTCAGGACACCCCGAGTGTTCTTAGAACACATTCAACTTGAGAGAGAACAATACGGACAGCATCCTCAGGACACCCCCTACGAACATTCCCCAGACACCGCAAGTGTTCTTAGAAGCGTCTTCAGAACACCACCATCTTGTTTATTTGCAAACATTTCAGGACACCGCAAGTGTTTTTAGAACACATTCAACTTGCCAACCACAATCCCCATTCATATTTGCGAACATTTCAGGGCACAGCGAGTGTTCGACAACGTCTTCAGAACACCCCCATTTTGTGTATTTGTGAACATTTCAGGACACCACGAGTGTTCTTAGAACACATTCAACTTGAGAGAGAACAATACGGACAGCATCCTCAGGACACCCCCTACGAACATTCCCCAGACACCGCGAGTGTTCTTAGAAACGTCTTCAGAACACCCCCATTTTGTTTATTTGCGAACATTTCAGGACACCGCAAGTGTTCTTAGAACACATTCAACGTGACAGAGAACAATACGGACAGCGTCCTCAGAACACCCCCATTTTGTTTATTTGCAAACATTTCAGGACACCGCGAGTGTTCTTAGAAGCGTCTTCAGAACACCACCATCTTGTTTATTTGCGAACATTTCAGTACACCGCGAGTGTTCTTAGAACACATTCACTTGCCAGCCACAATCCCCCATTCATATTTGCGAACATTTCAGGACACAGCGAGTGTTCGACAACCTCTTTAGAACACCCCCATTTTGTCTATCTGCGAACATTTCAGGACACCGCGAGTGTTCTTAGAACACATTCAATGTGACAGAGAACAATACGGACAGCGTCCTCAGGACACCACCATTTTGTTTATTTGCGAACATTTCAGGACAACGCGAGTGTTCTTAGAAGCGTCTTCAGAACACCACCATCTTGTTTATTTGCAAACATTTCAGGACACCGCGAGTGTTCTTAGAACACATTCAACTTGCCAGCCACAATACCCAATTCATATTTGCAAACATTTCAGGACACAGCGAGTGTTCGATAACGTCTTCAGAACACCCCCATTTTGTGTATTTGCGAACATTTCAGGACACCACGAGTGTTCTTAGAACACATTCAACTTGAGAGAGAACAATACGGACAGCATCCTCAGGACACCCCCTACGAACATCCCCCAGACACTGCAAGTGTTCTTAGAAACGTCTTCAGAACACCCCCATTTTTTTTATTTGCGAACATTTCAGGACACCGCGAGTGTTCTTAGAACACATTCAACGTGACAGAGAACAATACGGACAGCGTCCTCTGAACACCCCCATTTTGTTTATTTGCGAACATTTCAGGACACCGCGAGTGTTCTTAGAAGCGTCTTCAGAACACCACCATCTTGTTTATTTGCGAACATTTCAGGACACCGCAAGTGTTCTTAGAACACATTCAATTTCACAGAGAACAATACGGACAGCGTCCTCAGGACACCCCCATTTTGTTTATTTGCGAACATTTCAGGACACCACGAGTATTCTTAGAACACATTCAACTTGCCAGCCACAACCCCCCATTCATATTTGGGAACATTTCAGGACACAGCGAATGTTCGACAATGTCTTCAGAACACCCCCATTTTGTGTATTTGCGAACATTTCAGGACACCGCGAGTGTTCTTAGAACCCATTCAACTTGCCAGCCACAATCCCCCATTCATATTTGCGAACATTTCAGGACACAGCGAGTGTTCGACAATGTCTTCAGAACACCCCCATTTTGTGTATTTGCGAACATTTCAGGACACCACGAGTGTTCTTAGAACACATTCAACTTGAGAGAGAACAATACGGACAGCATCCTCAGGACACCCCCTACGAACATTCCCCAGACACCGCAAGTGTTCTTAGAAGCGTCTTCAGAACACCAGCATCTTGTTTATTTGCAAACATTTCAGGACACCGAGAGTGTTTTTAGAACACATTCAACTTGCCAACCACAATCCCCCATTCATATTTGCGAACATTTCAGGGCACAGCGAGTGTTCGACAACGTCTTCAGAACACCCCCATTTTGTGTATTTGTGAATATTTCAGGACACCACGAGTGTTCTTAGAACACATTCAACTTGAGAGAGAACAATACGGACAGCATCCTCAGGACACCCCCTACGAACATTCCCCAGACACCGCGAGTGTTCTTAGAAACGTCTTCAGAACACTCCCATTTTGTTTATTTGCGAACATTTCAGGACACCGCAAGTGTTCTTAGAACACATTCAACGTGACAGAGAACAATACGGACAGCGTCCTCAGAACACCCCCATTTTGTTTATTTGCGAACATTTCAGGACACCGCGAGTGTTCTTAGAAGCGTCTTCAGAACACCACCATCTTGTTTATTTGCGAACATTTCAGGACACCGCGAGTGTTCTTAGAACACATTCACTTGCCAGCCACAATCCCCCATTCATATTTGCGAACATTTCAGGACACAGCGAGTGTTCGACAATGTCTTTAGAACACCCCCATTTTGTCTATCTGCGAACATTTCAGGACACCGCGAGTGTTCTTAGAACACATTCAATGTGACAGAGAACAATACGGACAGCGTCCTCAGGACACCACCATTTTGTTTATTTGCGAACATTTCAGGACACCGCGAGTGTTCTTAGAAGCGTCTTCAGAACACCACCATCTTGTTTATTTGCAAACATTTCAGGACACCGCGAGTGTTCTTAGAACACATTCAACTTGCCAGCCACAATACCCAATTCATATTTGCAAACATTTCAGGACACAGCGAGTGTTCGATAACGTCTTCAGAACACCCCCATTTTGTGTATTTGCAAACATTTCAGGACACCACGAGTGTTCTTAGAACACATTCAACTTGAGAGAGAACAATACGGACAGCATCCTCAGGACACCCCCTACGAACATTCCCCAGACACTGCGAGTGTTCTTAGAAACGTCTTCAGAACACCCCCATTTTGTTTATTTGCGAACATTTCAGGACACCGCGAGTGTTCTTAGAACACATTCAACGTGACAGAGAACAATACGGACAACGTCCGCAGAACACCCCCATTTTGTTTATTTGTGAACATTTCAGGACACCGCGAGTGTTCTTAGAAGCGTCTTCAGAACACCACCATCTTGTTTATTTGCGAACATTTCAGGACACCGTGAGTGTTCTTAGAACACATTCAACTTCACAGAGAACAATACGGACAGCGTCCTCAGGACACCCCCATTTTGATTATTTGCGAACATTTCAGGACACCACGAGTATTCTTAGAACACATTCAACTTGCCAGCCACAACCCCCCATTCATATTTGGGAACATTTCAGGACACAGCGAATGTTCGACAATGTCTTCAGAACACCCCCATTTTGTGTATTTGTGAACATTTCAGGACACCGCGAGTGTTCTTAGAACACATTCAACTTGCCAGCCACAATCCCCCATTCATATTTGCGAACATTTCAGGACACAGCGAGTGTTCGACAACGTCTTCAGAACACCCCCATTTTGTGTATTTGCGAACATTTCAGGACACCACGAGTGTTCTTAGAACACATTCAACTTGAGAGAGAACAATACGGACAGCATCCTCAGGACACCTCCTACGAACATTCCCCAGACACCGCAAGTGTTCTTAGAAGCGTCTTCAGAACACCACCATCTTGTTTATTTGCAAACATTTCAGGACACCGCGAGTGTTCTTAGAACACATTCAACTTGCCAACCACAATCCCCATTCATATTTGCGAACATTTCAGGGCACAGCGAGTGTTCGAAAACATCTTCAGAACACCCCCATTTTGTGTATTTGCGAACATTTCAGGACACCACGAGTGTTCTTAGAACACATTCAACTTGAGAGAGAAGAATACGGACAGCATCCTCAGGACACCCCCTACGAACATTCCCCAGACACCGCGAGTGTTCTTAGAAACGTCTTCAGAACACCCCCATTTTGTTTATTTGCGAACATTTTAGGACACCGCAAGTGTTCTTAGAACACATTCAACGTGACAGAGAACAATACAGACAGCGTCCTCAGGACACCCCCATTTTGTTTATTTGCGAACATTTCAGGACACAGCAAGTGTTCTTAGAACACATTCAACTTGCCAGCGAACAATACGGACTACGCCTTCAGGACACACCCTACGAACATTCCAGCACACCGCGAGTGTTCTTAGAAACGTCTTCAGAACACCCCCATTTTGTTTATTTGCGAACATTTCAGGACACCGCGAGTGTTCTTAGAACACATTCAATGTGACAGAGAGCAATATGGACAACGTCCTCAGGACACCCCCATTTTGTTTATTTGCGAACATTTCAGGACACCGCAAGTGTTCTTAGAAGCGTCTTCAGAACACCACCATCTTGTTTATTTGCGAACATTTCAGGACACCGCGAGTGTTCTTAGAACACATTCACTTGCCAGCCACAATCCCCCATTCATATTTGCGAACATTTCAGGACACAGCGAGTGTTCGACAACGTCTTTAGAACACCCCCATTTTGTCTATCTGCGAACATTTCAGGACACCGCGAGTGTTCTTAGAACACATTCAATCTAGCAGAGAACAATACGGACAGCGTCCTCAGGACACCACCATTTTGTTTATTTGCGAACATTTCAGGACACAGCGAGTGTTCGACAACGTCTTCAGAACACCCCCATTTTGTGTATTTGCGAACATTTCAGGACACCATGAGTGTTCTTAGAACACATTCAACTTGAGAGAGAACAATATGGACAGCATCCTCAGGACACCCCCTACGAACATTCCCCAGACAACGCAAGTGTTCTTAGAAGCGTCTTCAGAACACCACCATCTTGTTTATTTGCAAACATTTCAGGACACCGCGAGTGTTTTTAGAACACATTCAACTTGCCAACCACAATCCCCCATTCATATTTGCGAACATTTCAGGGCACAGCGAGTGTCCGACAACGTCTTCAGAACACCCCCATTTTGTTTATTTGCGAACATTTCAGGACACCGCAAGTGTTCTTAGAACACATTCAACGTGACAGAGAACAATACGGACAGCGTCCTCAGAACACCCCCATTTTGTTTATTTGCGAACATTTCAGGACACCGCGAGTGTTCTTAGAAGCGTCTTCAGAACACCACCATCTTGTTTATTTGTGAACATTTCAGGACACCGCGAGTGTTCTTAGAACACATTCACTTGCCAGCCACAATCCCCCATTCATATTTGCGAACATTTCAGGACACAGCGAGTGTTCTTAGAACACATTCAATGTGACAGAGAACAATACGGACAGCGTCCTCAGGACACCACCATTTTGTTTATTTGCAAACATTTCAGGACACCGCGAGTGTTCTTAGAAGCGTCTTCAGAACACCACCATCTCGTATATTTGCAAACATTTCAAGACACCGCGAGTGTTCTTAGAACACATTCAACTTGCCAGCCACAATACCCAATTCATATTTGCAAACATTTCAGGACACAGAGAGTGTTCGATAACGTCTTCAGAACACCCCCATTTTGTGTATTTGCGAACATTTCAGGACACCACGAGTGTTCTTAGAACACATTCAACTTGAGAGAGAACAATACGGACAGCATCCTCAGGACACCCCCTACGAACATTCCCCAGACACTGCGAGTGTTCTTAGAAACGTCTTCAGAACACCCCCATTTTGTTTATTTGCGAACATTTCAGGACACCGCGAGTGTTCTTAGAACACATTCAACGTGACAGAGAACAATACGGACAGCGTCCTCTGAACACCCCCATTTTGTTTATTTGCGAACATTTCAGGACACCGCGAGTGTTCTTAGAAGCGTCTTCAGAACACCACCATCTTGTTTATTTGCGAACATTTCAGGACACTGCGAGTGTTCTTAGAACACATTCAACTTCACAGAGAACAATACGGACAGCGTCCTCAGGACACCCCCATTTTGTTTATTTGCGAACATTTCAGGACACCACGAGTATTCTTAGAACACATTCAACTTGCCAGCCACAACCCCCCATTCATATTTGGGAACATTTCAGGACACAGCGAATGTTCGACAATGTCTTCAGAACACCCCCATTTTGTGTATTTGCGAACATTTCAGGACACCGCGAGTGTTCTTAGAACACATTCAACTTGCCAGCCACAATCGCCCATTCATATTTGCGAACATTTCAGGACACAGCGAGTGTTCGACAACGTCTTCAGAACACCCCCATTTTGTGTATTTGTGAACATTTCAGGACACCACGAGTGTTCTTAGAACACATTCAACTTGAGAGAGAACAATACGGACAGCATCCTCAGGACACCCCCTACGAACATTCCCCAGACACCGCGAGTGTTCTCAGAAACGTCTTCAGAACACCCCCATTTTGTTTATTTGCGAACATTTCAGGACACCGCGAGTGTTCTTAGAACACATTCACTTGCCAGCCACAATCCCCCATTCATATTTGCGAACATTTCAGGACACAGCGAGTGTTCGACAACGTCTTTAGAACACCCCCATTTTGTCTATCTGCGAACATTTCAGGACACCGCGAGTGTTCTTAGAACACATTCAATGTGACAGAGAACAATACGGACAGCGTCCTCAGGACACCACCATTTTGTTTATTTGCGAACATTTCAGGACACCGCGAGTGTTCTTAGAAGCGTCTTCAGAACACCACCATCTTGTTTATTTGCAAACATTTCAGGACACCGCAAGTGTTCTTAGAACACATTCAACTTGCCAGCCACAATACCCAATTCATATTTGCAAACATTTCAGGACACAGCGAGTGTTCTATAACGTCTTCAGAACACCCCCATTTTGTGTATTTACAAACATTTCAGGACACCACGAGTGTTCTTAGAACACATTCAACTTGAGAGAGAACAATACGGACAGCATCCTCAGGACACCCCCTACGAACATTCCCCAGACACTGCGAGTGTTCTTAGAAACGTCTTCAGAACACCCCCATTTTGTTTATTTGCGAACATTTCAGGACACCGCGAGTGTTCTTAGAACACATTCAACTTCACAGAGAACAATACGGACAGCGTCCTCAGGACACCCCCATTTTGTTTATTTGCGAACATTTCAGGACACCACGAGTATTCTTAGAACACTTTCAACTTGCCAGCCACAACCCCCCATTCATATTTGGGAACATTTCAGGACACAGCGAATGTTCGACAATGTCTTCAGAACACCCCCATTTTGTGTATTTGCGAACATTTCAGGACACCGCGAGTGTTCTTAGAACACATTCAACTTGCCAGCCACAATCCCCCATTCATATTTGCGAACATTTCAGGACACAGCGAGTGTTCGACAACGTCTTCAGAACACCCCCATTTTGTGTATTTGCGAACATTTCAGGACACCACGAGTGTTCTTAGAACACATTCAACTTGAGAGAGAACAATACGGACAGCATCCTCAGGACACCCCCTACGAACATTCCCCAGACACCGCAAGTGTTCTTAGAAGCGTCTTCAGAACACCACCATCTTGTTTATTTGCAAACATTTCAGGACACCGCGAGTGTTCTTAGAACACATTCAACTTGCCAACCACAATCCCCCATTCATATTTGCGAACATTTCAGGGCACAGCGAGTGTTCGACAACGTCTTCAGAACACCCCCATTTTGTGTATTTGTGAACATTTCAGGACACCACGAGTGTTCTTAGAAAACATTCAACTTGAGAGAGAACAATACGGACAGCATCCTCAGGACACCCCCTACGAACATTCCCCAGACACCGCGAGTGTTCTTAGAAACGTCTTCAGAACACCCCCATTTTGTTTATTTGCGAACATTTCAGGACACCGCGAGTGTTCTTAGAAGCGTCTTCAGAACACCACCATCTTGTTTATTTGCGAACATTTCAGGACACCGCGAGTGTTCTTAGAACACATTCAATTTCACAGAGAACAATACGGACAGCGTCCTCAGGACACCCCCATTTTGTTTATTTGCGAACATTTCAGGACACCACGAGTATTCTTAGAACACATTCAACTTGCCAGCCACAACCCCCCATTCATATTTGGGAACATTTCAGGACACAGCGAATGTTCGACAATGTCTTCAGAACACCCCCATTTTGTGTATTTGCGAACATTTCAGGACACCGCGAGTGTTCTTAGAACCCATTCAACTTGCCAGCCACAATCCCCCATTCATATTTGCGAACATTTCAGGACACAGCGAGTGTTCGACAATGTCTTCAGAACACCCCCATTTTGTGTATTTGCGAACATTTCAGGACACCACGAGTGTTCTTAGAACACATTCAACTTGAGAGAGAACAATACGGACAGCATCCTCAGGACACCCCCTACGAACATTCCCCAGACACCGCAAGTGTTCTTAGAAGCGTCTTCAGAACACCAGCATCTTGTTTATTTGCAAACATTTCAGGACACCGCGAGTGTTTTTAGAACACATTCAACTTGCCAACCACAATCCCCCATTCATATTTGCGAACATTTCAGGGCACAGCGAGTGTTCGACAACGTCTTCAGAACACCCCCATTTTGTGTATTTGTGAATATTTCAGGACACCACGAGTGTTCTTAGAACACATTCAACTTGAGAGAGAACAATACGGACAGCATCCTCAGGACACCCCCTACGAACATTCCCCAGACACCGCGAGTGTTCTTAGAAACGTCTTCAGAACACTCCCATTTTGTTTATTTGCGAACATTTCAGGACACCGCAAGTGTTCTTAGAACACATTCAACGTGACAGAGAACAATACGGACAGCGTCCTCAGAACACCCCCATTTTGTTTATTTGCGAACATTTCAGGACACCGCGAGTGTTCTTAGAAGCGTCTTCAGAACACCACCATCTTGTTTATTTGCGAACATTTCAGGACACCGCGAGTGTTCTTAGAACACATTCACTTGCCAGCCACAATCCCCCATTCATATTTGCGAACATTTCAGGACACAGCGAGTGTTCGACAATGTCTTTAGAACACCCCCATTTTGTCTATCTGCGAACATTTCAGGACACCGCGAGTGTTCTTAGAACACATTCAATGTGACAGAGAACAATACGGACAGCGTCCTCAGGACACCACCATTTTGTTTATTTGCGAACATTTCAGGACACCGCGAGTGTTCTTAGAAGCGTCTTCAGAACACCACCATCTTGTTTATTTGCAAACATTTCAGGACACCGCGAGTGTTCTTAGAACACATTCAACTTGCCAGCCACAATACCCAATTCATATTTGCAAACATTTCAGGACACAGCGAGTGTTCGATAACGTCTTCAGAACACCCCCATTTTGTGTATTTGCAAACATTTCAGGACACCACGAGTGTTCTTAGAACACATTCAACTTGAGAGAGAACAATACGGACAGCATCCTCAGGACACCCCCTACGAACATTCCCCAGACACTGCGAGTGTTCTTAGAAACGTCTTCAGAACACCCCCATTTTGTTTATTTGCGAACATTTCAGGACACCGCGAGTGTTCTTAGAACACATTCAACGTGACAGAGAACAATACGGACAACGTCCTCTGAACACCCCCATTTTGTTTATTTGTGAACATTTCAGGACACCGCGAGTGTTCTTAGAAGCGTCTTCAGAACACCACCATCTTGTTTATTTGCGAACATTTCAGGACACCGTGAGTGTTCTTAGAACACATTCAACTTCACAGAGAACAATACGGACAGCGTCCTCAGGACACCCCCATTTTGATTATTTGCGAACATTTCAGGACACCACGAGTATTCTTAGAACACATTCAACTTGCCAGCCACAACCCCCCATTCATATTTGGGAACATTTCAGGACACAGCGAATGTTCGACAATGTCTTCAGAACACCCCCATTTTGTGTATTTGTGAACATTTCAGGACACCGCGAGTGTTCTTAGAACACATTCAACTTGCCAGCCACAATCCCCCATTCATATTTGGAACATTTCAGGACACAGCGAGTGTTCGACAACGTCTTCAGAACACCCCCATTTTGTGTATTTGCGAACATTTCAGGACACCACGAGTGTTCTTAGAACACATTCAACTTGAGAGAGAACAATACGGACAGCATCCTCAGGACACCTCCTACGAACATTCCCCAGACACCGCAAGTGTTCTTAGAAGCGTCTTCAGAACACCACCATCTTGTTTATTTGCAAACATTTCAGGACACCGCGAGTGTTCTTAGAACACATTCAACTTGCCAACCACAATCCCCATTCATATTTGCGAACATTTCAGGGCACAGCGAGTGTTCGAAAACATCTTCAGAACACCCCCATTTTGTGTATTTGCGAACATTTCAGGACACCACGAGTGTTCTTAGAACACATTCAACTTGAGAGAGAAGAATACGGACAGCATCCTCAGGACACCCCCTACGAACATTCCCCAGACACCGCGAGTGTTCTTAGAAATGTCTTCAGAACACCCCCATTTTGTTTATTTGCGAACATTTTAGGACACCGCAAGTGTTCTTAGAACACATTCAACGTGACAGAGAACAATACAGACAGCGTCCTCAGGACACCCCCATTTTGTTTATTTGCGAACATTTCAGGACATAGCAAGTGTTCTTAGAACACATTCAACTTGCCAGCGAACAATACGGACTACGCCTTCAGGACACACCCTACGAACATTCCAGCACACCGCGAGTGTTCTTAGAAACGTCTTCAGAACACCCCCATTTTGTTTATTTGCGAACATTTCAGGACACCGTGAGTGTTCTTAGAACACATTCAATGTGACAGAGAGCAATATGGACAACGTCCTCAGGACACCCCCATTTTGTTTATTTGCGAACATTTCAGGACACCGCAAGTGTTCTTAGAAGCGTCTTCAGAACACCACCATCTTGTTTATTTGCGAACATTTCAGGACACCGCGAGTGTTCTTAGAACACATTCACTTGCCAGCCACAATCCCCCATTCATATTTGCGAACATTTCAGGACACAGCGAGTGTTCGACAACGTCTTTAGAACACCCCCATTTTGTCTATCTGCGAACATTTCAGGACACCGCGAGTGTTCTTAGAACACATTCAATCTGACAGAGAACAATACGGACAGCGTCCTCAGGACACCACCATTTTGTTTATTTGCGAACATTTCAGGACACAGCGAGTGTTCGACAACGTCTTCAGAACACCCCCATTTTGTGTATTTGCGAACATTTCAGGACACCATGAGTGTTCTTAGAACACATTCAACTTGAGAGAGAACAATATGGACAGCATCCTCAGGACACCCCCTACGAACATTCCCCAGACAACGCAAGTGTTCTTAGAAGCGTCTTCAGAACACCACCATCTTGTTTATTTGCAAACATTTCAGGACACCGCGAGTGTTTTTAGAACACATTCAACTTGCCAACCACAATCCCCCATTCATATTTGCGAACATTTCAGGGCACAGCGAGTGTCCGACAACGTCTTCAGAACACCCCCATTTTGTTTATTTGCGAACATTTCAGGACACCGCAAGTGTTCTTAGAACACATTCAACGTGACAGAGAACAATACGGACAGCGTCCTCAGAACACCCCCATTTTGTTTATTTGCGAACATTTCAGGACACCGCGAGTGTTCTTAGAAGCGTCTTCAGAACACCACCATCTTGTTTATTTGTGAACATTTCAGGACACCGCGAGTGTTCTTAGAACACATTCACTTGCCAGCCACAATCCCCCATTCATATTTGCGAACATTTCAGGACACAGCGAGTGTTCGACAACGTCTTTAGAACACCCCCATTTTGTCTATCTGCGAACATTTCAGGACACCGCGAGTGTTCTTAGAACACATTCAATGTGACAGAGAACAATACGGACAGCGTCCTCAGGACACCACCATTTTGTTTATTTGCAAACATTTCAGGACACCGCGAGTGTTCTTAGAAGCGTCTTCAGAACACCACCATCTTGTATATTTGCAAACATTTCAAGACACCGCGAGTGTTCTTAGAACACATTCAACTTGCCAGCCACAATACCCAATTCATATTTGCAAACATTTCAGGACACAGAGAGTGTTCGATAACGTCTTCAGAACACCCCCATTTTGTGTATTTGCGAACATTTCAGGACACCACGAGTGTTCTTAGAACACATTCAACTTGAGAGAGAACAATACGGACAGCATCCTCAGGACACCCCCTACGAACATTCCCCAGACACTGCGAGTGTTCTTAGAAACGTCTTCAGAACACCCCCATTTTGTTTATTTGCGAACATTTCAGGACACCGCGAGTGTTCTTAGAACACATTCAACGTGACAGAGAACAATACGGACAGCGTCCTCTGAACACCCCCATTTTGTTTATTTGCGAACATTTCAGGACACCGCGAGTGTTCTTAGAAGCGTCTTCAGAACACCACCATCTTGTTTATTTGCGAACATTTCAGGACACTGCGAGTGTTCTTAGAACACATTCAACTTCACAGAGAACAATACGGACAGCGTCCTCAGGACACCCCCATTTTGTTTATTTGCGAACATTTCAGGACACCACGAGTATTCTTAGAACACATTCAACTTGCCAGCCACAACCCCCCATTCATATTTGGGAACATTTCAGGACACAGCGAATGTTCGACAATGTCTTCAGAACACCCCCATTGTGTGTATTTGCGAACATTTCAGGACACAGCGAGTGTTCTTAGAACACATTCAACTTGCCAGCCACAATCCCCCATTCACATTTGCGAACATTTCAGGACACAGCGAGTGTTCGACAACGTCTTCAGAACACCCCCATTTTGTGTATTTGTGAACATTTCAGGACACCACGAGTGTTCTTAGAACACATTCAACTTGAGAGAGAACAATACGGACAGCATCCTCAGGACACCCCCTACGAACATTCCCCAGACACCGCGAGTGTTCTCAGAAACGTCTTCAGAACACCCCCATTTTGTTTATTTGCGAACATTTCAGGACACCGCGAGTGTTCTTAGAACACATTCACTTGCCAGCCACAATCCCCCATTCATATTTGCGAACATTTCAGGACACAGCGAGTGTTCGACAACGTCTTTAGAACACCCCCATTTTGTCTATCTGCGAACATTTCAGGACACTGCGAGTGTTCTTAGAACACATTCAATGTGACAGAGAACAATACGGACAGCGTCCTCAGGACACCACCATTTTGTTTATTTGCGAACATTTCAGGACACCGCGAGTGTTCTTAGAACACATTCAACTTGCCAGCCACAATACCCAATTCATATTTGCAAACATTTCAGGACACAGAGAGTGTTCGATAACGTCTTCAGAACACCCCCATTTTGTGTATTTGCGAACATTTCAGGACACCACGAGTGTTCTTAGAACACATTCAACTTGAGAGAGAACAATACGGACAGCATCCTCAGGACACCCCCTACGAACATTCCCCAGACACTGCGAGTGTTCTTAGAAACGTCTTCAGAACACCCCCATTTTGTTTATTTGCGAACATTTCAGGACACCGCGAGTGTTCTTAGAACACATTCAACGTGACAGAGAACAATACGGACAGCGTCCTCTGAACACCCCCATTTTGTTTATTTGCGAACATTTCAGGACACCGCGAGTGTTCTTAGAAGCGTCTTCAGAACACCACCATCTTGTTTATTTGCGAACATTTCAGGACACTGCGAGTGTTCTTAGAACACATTCAACTTCACAGAGAACAATACGGACAGCGTCCTCAGGACACCCCCATTTTGTTTATTTGCGAACATTTCAGGACACCACGAGTATTCTTAGAACACATTCAACTTGCCAGCCACAACCCCCCATTCATATTTGGGAACATTTCAGGACACAGCGAATGTTCGACAATGTCTTCAGAACACCCCCATTTTGTGTATTTGCGAACATTTCAGGACACCGCGAGTGTTCTTAGAACACATTCAACTTGCCAGCCACAATCGCCCATTCATATTTGCGAACATTTCAGGACACAGCGAGTGTTCGACAACGTCTTCAGAACACCCCCATTTTGTGTATTTGTGAACATTTCAGGACACCACGAGTGTTCTTAGAACACATTCAACTTGAGAGAGAACAATACGGACAGCATCCTCAGGACACCCCCTACGAACATTCCCCAGACACCGCGAGTGTTCTCAGAAACGTCTTCAGAACACCCCCATTTTGTTTATTTGCGAACATTTCAGGACACCGCGAGTGTTCTTAGAACACATTCACTTGCCAGCCACAATCCCCCATTCATATTTGCGAACATTTCAGGACACAGCGAGTGTTCGACAACGTCTTTAGAACACCCCCATTTTGTCTATCTGCGAACATTTCAGGACACCGCGAGTGTTCTTAGAACACATTCAATGTGACAGAGAACAATACGGACAGCGTCCTCAGGACACCACCATTTTGTTTATTTGCGAACATTTCAGGACACCGCGAGTGTTCTTAGAAGCGTCTTCAGAACACCACCATCTTGTTTATTTGCAAACATTTCAGGACACCGCGAGTGTTCTTAGAACACATTCAACTTGCCAGCCACAATACCCAATTCATATTTGCAAACATTTCAGGACACAGCGAGTGTTCTATAACGTCTTCAGAACACCCCCATTTTGTGTATTTACAAACATTTCAGGACACCACGAGTGTTCTTAGAACACATTCAACTTGAGAGAGAACAATACGGACAGCATCCTCAGGACACCCCCTACGAACATTCCCCAGACACTGCGAGTGTTCTTAGAAACGTCTTCAGAACACCCCTATTTTGTTTATTTGCGAACATTTCAGGACACCGCGAGTGTTCTTAGAACACATTCAACTTCACAGAGAACAATACGGACAGCGTCCTCAGGACACCCCCATTTTGTTTATTTGCGAACATTTCAGGACACCACGAGTATTCTTAGAACACTTTCAACTTGCCAGCCACAACCCCCCATTCATATTTGGGAACATTTCAGGACACAGCGAATGTTCGACAATGTCTTCAGAACACCCCCATTTTGTGTATTTGCGAACATTTCAGGACACCGCGAGTGTTCTTAGAACACATTCAACTTGCCAGCCACAATCCCCCATTCATATTTGCGAACATTTCAGGACACAGCGAGTGTTCGACAACGTCTTCAGAACACCCCCATTTTGTGTATTTGCGAACATTTCAGGACACCACGAGTGTTCTTAGAACACATTCAACTTGAGAGAGAACAATACGGACAGCATCCTCAGGACACCCCCTACGAACATTCCGCAGACACCGCAAGTGTTCTTAGAAGCGTCTTCAGAACACCACCATCTTGTTTATTTGCAAACATTTCAGGACACCGCGAGTGTTCTTAGAACACATTCAACTTGCCAACCACAATCCCCCATTCATATTTGCGAACATTTCAGGGCACAGCGAGTGTTCGACAACGTCTTCAGAACACCCCCATTTTGTGTATTTGTGAACATTTCAGGACACCACGAGTGTTCTTAGAAAACATTCAACTTGAGAGAGAACAATACGGACAGCATCCTCAGGACACCCCCTACGAACATTCCCCAGACACCGCGAGTGTTCTTAGAAACGTCTGCAGAACACCCCCATTTTGTTTATTTGCGAACATTTCAGGACACCGCAAGTGTTCTTAGAACACATTCAACGTGACAGAGAACAATACGGACAGCGTCCTCAGAACACCCCCATTTTGTTTATTTGCGAACATTTCAGGACACCGCGAGTGTTCTTAGAAGCGTCTTCAGAACACCACCACCTTGTTTATTTGCAAACATTTCAGGACACCGCGAGTGTTCTTAGAACACATTCAACTTGACAGAGAACAATACGGACAGCGTCCTCAGGACACCCCCATTTTGTTTATTTGCGAACATTTCAGGACACCGCGAGTATTCTTAGAACACATTCAACTTGCCAGCCACAACCCCCCATTCATATTTGGGAACATTTCAGGACACAGCGAATGTTCGACAATGTCTTCAGAACACCCCCATTTTGTGTATTTGCGAACATTTCAGGACACCGCAAGTGTTCTTAGAGCACATCAACTTGACAACGAACAATATGGACAGCGTCCTCAGGACACCCCCATTTTGTTTATTTGCGAACATTTCAGGACACCACGAGTATTCTTAGAACACTTTCAACTTGCCAGCCACAACCCCCCATTCATATTTGGGAACATTTCAGGACACAGCGAATGTTCGACAATGTCTTCAGAACACCCCCATTTTGTGTATTTGCGAACATTTCAGGACACCGCGAGTGTTCTTAGAACACATTCAACTTGCCAGCCACAATCCCCCATTCATATTTGCGAACATTTCAGGACACAGCGAGTGTTCGACAATGTCTTCAGAACACCCCCATTTTGTGTATTTGCGAACATTTCAGGACACCACGAGTGTTCTTAGAACACATTCAACTTGAGAGAGAACAATACGGACAGCATCCTCAGGACACCCCCTACGAACATTCCCCAGACACCGCAAGTGTTCTTAGAAGCGTCTTCAGAACACCAGCATCTTGTTTATTTGCAAACATTTCAGGACACCGCGAGTGTTTTTAGAACACATTCAACTTGCCAACCACAATCCCCCATTCATATTTGCGAACATTTCAGGGCACAGCGAATGTTCGACAACGTCTTCAGAACACCCCCATTTTGTGTATTTGTGAATATTTCAGGACACCACGAGTGTTCTTAGAACACATTCAACTTGAGAGAGAACAATACGGACAGCATCCTCAGGACACCCCCTACGAACATTCCCCAGACACCGCGAGTGTTCTTAGAAACGTCTTCAGAACACTCCCATTTTGTTTATTTGCGAACATTTCAGGACACCGCAAGTGTTCTTAGAACACATTCAACGTGACAGAGAACAATACGGACAGCGTCCTCAGAACACCCCCATTTTGTTTATTTGCGAACATTTCAGGACACCGCGAGTGTTCTTAGAAGCGTCTTCAGAACACCACCATCTTGTTTATTTGCGAACATTTCAGGACACCGCGAGTGTTCTTAGAACACATTCACTTGCCAGCCACAATCCCCCATTCATATTTGCGAACATTTCAGGACACAGCGAGTGTTCGACAATGTCTTTAGAACACCCCCATTTTGTCTATCTGCGAACATTTCAGGACACCGCGAGTGTTCTTAGAACACATTCAATGTGACAGAGAACAATACGGACAGCGTCCTCAGGACACCACCATTTTGTTTATTTGCGAACATTTCAGGACACCGCGAGTGTTCTTAGAAGCGTCTTCAGAACACCACCATCTTGTTTATTTGCAAACATTTCAGGACACCGCGAGTGTTCTTAGAACACATTCAACTTGCCAGCCACAATACCCAATTCATATTTGCAAACATTTCAGGACACAGCGAGTGTTCGATAACGTCTTCAGAACACCCCCATTTTGTGTATTTGCAAACATTTCAGGACACCACGAGTGTTCTTAGAACACATTCAACTTGAGAGAGAACAATACGGACAGCATCCTCAGGACACCCCCTACGAACATTCCCCAGACACTGCGAGTGTTCTTAGAAACGTCTTCAGAACACCCCCATTTTGTTTATTTGCGAACATTTCAGGACACCGCGAGTGTTCTTAGAACACATTCAACGTGACAGAGAACAATACGGACAACGTCCTCTGAACACCCCCATTTTGTTTATTTGTGAACATTTCAGGACACCGCGAGTGTTCTTAGAAGCGTCTTCAGAACACCACCATCTTGTTTATTTGCGAACATTTCAGGACACCGTGAGTGTTCTTAGAACACATTCAACTTCACAGAGAACAATACGGACAGCGTCCTCAGGACACCCCCATTTTGATTATTTGCGAACATTTCAGGACACCACGAGTATTCTTAGAACACATTCAACTTGCCAGCCACAACCCCCCATTCATATTTGGGAACATTTCAGGACACAGCGAATGTTCGACAATGTCTTCAGAACACCCCCATTTTGTGTATTTGTGAACATTTCAGGACACCGCGAGTGTTCTTAGAACACATTCAACTTGCCAGCCACAATCCCCCATTCATATTTGCGAACATTTCAGGACACAGCGAGTGTTCGACAACGTCTTCAGAACACCCCCATTTTGTGTATTTGCGAACATTTCAGGACACCACGAGTGTTCTTAGAACACATTCAACTTGAGAGAGAACAATACGGACAGCATCCTCAGGACACCTCCTACGAACATTCCCCAGACACCGCAAGTGTTCTTAGAAGCGTCTTCAGAACACCACCATCTTGTTTATTTGCAAACATTTCAGGACACCGCGAGTGTTCTTAGAACACATTCATCTTGCCAACCACAATCCCCATTCATATTTGCGAACATTTCAGGGCACAGCGAGTGTTCGAAAACATCTTCAGAACACCCCCATTTTGTGTATTTGCGAACATTTCAGGACACCACGAGTGTTCTTAGAACACATTCAACTTGAGAGAGAAGAATACGGACAGCATCCTCAGGACACCCCCTACGAACATTCCCCAGACACCGCGAGTGTTCTTAGAAACGTCTTCAGAACACCCCCATTTTGTTTATTTGCGAACATTTTAGGACACCGCAAGTGTTCTTAGAACACATTCAACGTGACAGAGAACAATACAGACAGCGTCCTCAGGACACCCCCATTTTGTTTATTTGCGAACATTTCAGGACACAGCAAGTGTTCTTAGAACACATTCAACTTGCCAGCGAACAATACGGACTACGCCTTCAGGACACACCCTACGAACATTCCAGCACACCGCGAGTGTTCTTAGAAACGTCTTCAGAACACCCCCATTTTGTTTATTTGCGAACATTTCAGGACACCGCGAGTGTTCTTAGAACACATTCAATGTGACAGAGAGCAATATGGACAACGTCCTCAGGACACCCCCATTTTGTTTATTTGCGAACATTTCAGGACACCGCAAGTGTTCTTAGAAGCGTCTTCAGAACACCACCATCTTGTTTATTTGCGAACATTTCAGGACACCGCGAGTGTTCTTAGAACACATTCACTTGCCAGCCACAATCCCCCATTCATATTTGCGAACATTTCAGGACACAGCGAGTGTTCGACAACGTCTTTAGAACACCCCCATTTTGTCTATCTGCGAACATTTCAGGACACCGCGAGTGTTCTTAGAACACATTCAATCTGACAGAGAACAATACGGACAGCGTCCTCAGGACACCACCATTTTGTTTATTTGCGAACATTTCAGGACACAGCGAGTGTTCGACAACGTCTTCAGAACACCCCCATTTTGTGTATTTGCGAACATTTCAGGACACCATGAGTGTTCTTAGAACACATTCAACTTGAGAGAGAACAATATGGACAGCATCCTCAGGACACCCCCTACGAACATTCCCCAGACAACGCAAGTGTTCTTAGAAGCGTCTTCAGAACACCACCATCTTGTTTATTTGCAAACATTTCAGGACACCGCGAGTGTTTTTAGAACACATTCAACTTGCCAACCACAATCCCCCATTCATATTTGCGAACATTTCAGGGCACAGCGAGTGTCCGACAACGTCTTCAGAACACCCCCATTTTGTTTATTTGCGAACATTTCAGGACACCGCAAGTGTTCTTAGAACACATTCAACGTGACAGAGAACAATACGGACAGCGTCCTCAGAACACCCCCATTTTGTTTATTTGCGAACATTTCAGGACACCGCGAGTGTTCTTAGAAGCGTCTTCAGAACACCACCATCTTGTTTATTTGTGAACATTTCAGGACACCGCGAGTGTTCTTAGAACACATTCACTTGCCAGCCACAATCCCCCATTCATATTTGCGAACATTTCAGGACACAGCGAGTGTTCGACAACGTCTTTAGAACACCCCCATTTTGTCTATCTGCGAACATTTCAGGACACCGCGAGTGTTCTTAGAACACATTCAATGTGACAGAGAACAATACGGACAGCGTCCTCAGGACACCACCATTTTGTTTATTTGCAAACATTTCAGGACACCGCGAGTGTTCTTAGAAGCGTCTTCAGAACACCACCATCTTGTATATTTGCAAACATTTCAAGACACCGCGAGTGTTCTTAGAACACATTCAACTTGCCAGCCACAATACCCAATTCATATTTGCAAACATTTCAGGACACAGAGAGTGTTCGATAACGTCTTCAGAACACCCCCATTTTGTGTATTTGCGAACATTTCAGGACACCACGAGTGTTCTTAGAACACATTCAACTTGAGAGAGAACAATACGGACAGCATCCTCAGGACACCCCCTACGAACATTCCCCAGACACTGCGAGTGTTCTTAGAAACGTCTTCAGAACACCCCCATTTTGTTTATTTGCGAACATTTCAGGACACCGCGAGTGTTCTTAGAACACATTCAACGTGACAGAGAACAATACGGACAGCGTCCTCTGAACACCCCCATTTTGTTTATTTGCGAACATTTCAGGACACCGCGAGTGTTCTTAGAAGCGTCTTCAGAACACCACCATCTTGTTTATTTGCGAACATTTCAGGACACTGCGAGTGTTCTTAGAACACATTCAACTTCACAGAGAACAATACGGACAGCGTCCTCAGGACACCCCCATTTTGTTTATTTGCGAACATTTCAGGACACCACGAGTATTCTTAGAACACATTCAACTTGCCAGCCACAACCCCCCATTCATATTTGGGAACATTTCAGGACACAGCGAATGTTCGACAATGTCTTCAGAACACCCCCATTGTGTGTATTTGCGAACATTTCAGGACACAGCGAGTGTTCTTAGAACACATTCAACTTGCCAGCCACAATCCCCCATTCACATTTGCGAACATTTCAGGACACAGCGAGTGTTCGACAACGTCTTCAGAACACCCCCATTTTGTGTATTTGTGAACATTTCAGGACACCACGAGTGTTCTTAGAACACATTCAACTTGAGAGAGAACAATACGGACAGCATCCTCAGGACACCCCCTACGAACATTCCCCAGACACCGCGAGTGTTCTCAGAAACGTCTTCAGAACACCCCCATTTTGTTTATTTGCGAACATTTCAGGACACCGCGAGTGTTCTTAGAACACATTCACTTGCCAGCCACAATCCCCCATTCATATTTGCGAACATTTCAGGACACAGCGAGTGTTCGACAACGTCTTTAGAACACCCCCATTTTGTCTATCTGCGAACATTTCAGGACACTGCGAGTGTTCTTAGAACACATTCAATGTGACAGAGAACAATACGGACAGCGTCCTCAGGACACCACCATTTTGTTTATTTGCGAACATTTCAGGACACCGCGAGTGTTCTTAGAACACATTCAACTTGCCAGCCACAATACCCAATTCATATTTGCAAACATTTCAGGACACAGAGAGTGTTCGATAACGTCTTCAGAACACCCCCATTTTGTGTATTTGCGAACATTTCAGGACACCACGAGTGTTCTTAGAACACATTCAACTTGAGAGAGAACAATACGGACAGCATCCTCAGGACACCCCCTACGAACATTCCCCAGACACTGCGAGTGTTCTTAGAAACGTCTTCAGAACACCCCCATTTTGTTTATTTGCGAACATTTCAGGACACCGCGAGTGTTCTTAGAACACATTCAACGTGACAGAGAACAATACGGACAGCGTCCTCTGAACACCCCCATTTTGTTTATTTGCGAACATTTCAGGACACCGCGAGTGTTCTTAGAAGCGTCTTCAGAACACCACCATCTTGTTTATTTGCGAACATTTCAGGACACTGCGAGTGTTCTTAGAACACATTCAACTTCACAGAGAACAATACGGACAGCGTCCTCAGGACACCCCCATTTTGTTTATTTGCGAACATTTCAGGACACCACGAGTATTCTTAGAACACATTCAACTTGCCAGCCACAACCCCCCATTCATATTTGGGAACATTTCAGGACACAGCGAATGTTCGACAATGTCTTCAGAACACCCCCATTTTGTGTATTTGCGAACATTTCAGGACACCGCGAGTGTTCTTAGAACACATTCAACTTGCCAGCCACAATCGCCCATTCATATTTGCGAACATTTCAGGACACAGCGAGTGTTCGACAACGTCTTCAGAACACCCCCATTTTGTGTATTTGTGAACATTTCAGGACACCACGAGTGTTCTTAGAACACATTCAACTTGAGAGAGAACAATACGGACAGCATCCTCAGGACACCCCCTACGAACATTCCCCAGACACCGCGAGTGTTCTCAGAAACGTCTTCAGAACACCCCCATTTTGTTTATTTGCGAACATTTCAGGACACCGCGAGTGTTCTTAGAACACATTCACTTGCCAGCCACAATCCCCCATTCATATTTGCGAACATTTCAGGACACAGCGAGTGTTCGACAACGTCTTTAGAACACCCCCATTTTGTCTATCTGCGAACATTTCAGGACACCGCGAGTGTTCTTAGAACACATTCAATGTGACAGAGAACAATACGGACAGCGTCCTCAGGACACCACCATTTTGTTTATTTGCGAACATTTCAGGACACCGCGAGTGTTCTTAGAAGCGTCTTCAGAACACCACCATCTTGTTTATTTGCAAACATTTCAGGACACCGCGAGTGTTCTTAGAACACATTCAACTTGCCAGCCACAATACCCAATTCATATTTGCAAACATTTCAGGACACAGCGAGTGTTCTATAACGTCTTCAGAACACCCCCATTTTGTGTATTTACAAACATTTCAGGACACCACGAGTGTTCTTAGAACACATTCAACTTGAGAGAGAACAATACGGACAGCATCCTCAGGACACCCCCTACGAACATTCCCCAGACACTGCGAGTGTTCTTAGAAACGTCTTCAGAACACCCCCATTTTGTTTATTTGCGAACATTTCAGGACACCGCGAGTGTTCTTAGAACACATTCAACTTCACAGAGAACAATACGGACAGCGTCCTCAGGACACCCCCATTTTGTTTATTTGCGAACATTTCAGGACACCACGAGTATTCTTAGAACACTTTCAACTTGCCAGCCACAACCCCCCATTCATATTTGGGAACATTTCAGGACACAGCGAATGTTCGACAATGTCTTCAGAACACCCCCATTTTGTGTATTTGCGAACATTTCAGGACACCGCGAGTGTTCTTAGAACACATTCAACTTGCCAGCCACAATCCCCCATTCATATTTGCGAACATTTCAGGACACAGCGAGTGTTCGACAACGTCTTCAGAACACCCCCATTTTGTGTATTTGCGAACATTTCAGGACACCACGAGTGTTCTTAGAACACATTCAACTTGAGAGAGAACAATACGGACAGCATCCTCAGGACACCCCCTACGAACATTCCCCAGACACCGCAAGTGTTCTTAGAAGCGTCTTCAGAACACCACCATCTTGTTTATTTGCAAACATTTCAGGACACCGCGAGTGTTCTTAGAACACATTCAACTTGCCAACCACAATCCCCCATTCATATTTGCGAACATTTCAGGGCACAGCGAGTGTTCGACAACGTCTTCAGAACACCCCCATTTTGTGTATTTGTGAACATTTCAGGACACCACGAGTGTTCTTAGAAAACATTCAACTTGAGAGAGAACAATACGGACAGCATCCTCAGGACACCCCCTACGAACATTCCCCAGACACCGCGAGTGTTCTTAGAAACGTCTTCAGAACACCCCCATTTTGTTTATTTGCGAACATTTCAGGACACCGCAAGTGTTCTTAGAACACATTCAACGTGACAGAGAACAATACGGACAGCGTCCTCAGAACACCCCCATTTTGTTTATTTGCGAACATTTCAGGACACCGCGAGTGTTCTTAGAAGCGTCTTCAGAACACCACCACCTTGTTTATTTGCAAACATTTCAGGACACCGCGAGTGTTCTTAGAACACATTCAACTTGACAGAGAACAATACGGACAGCGTCCTCAGGACACCCCCATTTTGTTTATTTGCGAACATTTCAGGACACCGCGAGTATTCTTAGAACACATTCAACTTGCCAGCCACAACCCCCCATTCATATTTGGGAACATTTCAGGACACAACGAATGTTCGACAATGTCTTCAGAACACCCCCATTTTGTGTATTTGCGAACATTTCAGGACACCGCGAGTGTTCTTAGAGCACATCAACTTGACAACGAACAATATGGACAGCGTCCTCAGGACACCCCCATTTTGTTTATTTGCGAACATTTCAGGACACCGCGAGTGTTCTTAGAACAGTTTCAGCTTGCTTGCGAACAAAACTGACACATATTGAGTCCTCAGAACACCCCCCATTCAGTTTATTTAGAACATTTCAGAACACCTGTGATGTCCGCAGACAAATCGAACACAAAAAGAATGTCTAACACATAAAAAAACACAACTTTCATCCTATCTCATACACTCCCACCCTCCCCAAACACTCCTACACACCAACACACTCTACTAAATACAAATTTTGAACAAAGTTTCACCGCGCTGTCCGCGAATCCAAGATGGCGGGCGCTACCGAAAATCTGACGTGCTTCACGCTTCACGCCGTCCAATCTGCGAACCCGTCGCATGTCCGCGGACATCACGCAAGCCGATTGGCCAATCAGGACACTTTCCGCGGAGCGAACAGGGAAGTGTGTCCACGGACCGAACACAGATATCACTAATTTTTTTTTACCTACTTTTTGGTCATTTTAAACAAAAATACTGGATGGATGTGCACCAAATTTACAAAAGCATGCTTTCGGGACCAAGCCTCTGCTCCTGGTCCAAATTTGGTGAAAATCCGTCCAGCGGTTTGGGCTGTAGGCGCGAGCAAAAAAAAATTCCCATTCAGTCTATGGGAAAAAAAAAGTTTTGGGACCCCCCTATAACTTTGCCCCCCATAGACAAATCCTCACCAAACTTTGCAAACAAAATTCAGAGTGGGCCATATACTTTTTTTTGCAAAGTTTGGTGAGGATTCGTCCAGGGGGAGCGAAGTTATAAGCCACCCAAAAAAGTGCTCTTCCTATGGAAACACCAACTTAACCATAACTATATATATATTCAGTGAAAAAATTTGTTAAAGGGACGTTATGGTTAAGTTGCGCTACTAAAAACCTATGAAATTCAGTAAAAAAAACTTTGTTAAAGGGACGTTATGGTTCAAAGTAAAACCGAAAACCCCCTGAAATTCAGCAGTTATGGTAACATAAGCAACCATAACTCGCGCCATCGTTCACTGCTAACACTAACACCCAGGACATCAAAGATGACATCACAAATGTCATGGATGACATCACTGATGACATCACATGTGCATTTACTTTTCAGAAAAACTCTGTGCAAGGGATTCTTATAATGCTGACCAAAAACTGTCAAGGATCATTGGGATAAATATCATGAGCTAATTAGTGCATTAAGCAATGCATTGATATAAATAGCATTCTATTATGAAGTTCTATCCAGTATACTAAGCTACTCATGCAGAAACATAGGCAGTGTGTGAAGCATACATGATGAAGGTGCCATATTCATAATCTTCCCATGTTGAATACTGAAATGATAACTGCTTTCTTATTAGAGTTTTGTGTACTGTGAAACATGTAATAAGTAGATAATAAAACCCACTAAATACATAATTATTACAGACAAAACACAGAGACAACAACACATACAAATATGAGTATATACAGGGACAGTGAAGTAAACAAAAAAGCAGAAGTAGTAGCAGAAAGAGTTCATAACCTAACTGATTGTCTTTATGCAGAGAAACTATTGCTCTGTTTCAAAGCTGCTACTTACCATATGTATGTGTATCACATGATGTGACTGCACCTAAAGGAAAGGAGAGTGAGTATAATGTATACAAATATGAGCATATACAGGGAAGGTAGAGTAATAAAAATAAAACTATGAGAAAGTTCTGATAACCCTAATGATTATCTTCATGCACAGGAAGGATTGCTCTCTTTCAAGCCTGTGTCTTCCGCTATGTATATGTTTCATATGATGTGACTTGACCCTAAGTCTACAAATATAGTACCTTTTCAATTTTTACTTCCTGACTGTTACTGAAGAAAACTATGTGGCTTCGATATGTCAGTAAAGGATAAAAAGGGAGAGCCAACCATGTGATGTCATCAGTGATGTCATCAATGACATTTGTGATGTAATCTTTGATGTCCTGGGTGTTAGTGTTAGCAGTGCACGGTGGCGCAAGTTATGGTTGCTTATATTACCATAACTGCCAAATTTCAGGGGTTTTTTGGTTTTACTTTGAACCATAACGTCCCTTTAACAAAGTTTTTTCACTGAATTTCATAGGTTTTTAGTAGCACAACTTAACCATAACGTCCCTTTAACAAAGTTTTTTTACTGAATTTCATAGGTTTTTAGTAGCGCAACTTAACCATAATTTTCCCTTTAACAAAGTTTTTTCACTGAATTTCATAGGTTTTTAGTAGCACAACTTAACCATAATATCCCTGACTTCATATACATGTAACATAGAACATACTAACCCCCTCATAGTGATTTTCATGTCCGCGGACTACCGCCATGTCCACGGACATATCGAAAATCTGAGCGTGGTGAATGTAAATTTAAATCGTTTTTTTTTTTTTACAGATGCTTTACAGACACCTGTTATTTTGTATTTTTTTCTTGTTTTTTTTTCTTACATTACTCCTAAAATCTTCACATAACCTTCTCCAAAGCAACCCTTACATTCCAAAATAGAAAGGCATTTCCCGTAAAAGATAAAGAAATGCCATCTTCTTTAAAATTAATAGCATTACTGGCATCAATATTCTCATTATTACAGAAGAACATACCAGCTCTAAGCATGAAGGCACACATGCCTCGGTTGATGACACACCTAGCAATGTTTTGCTGAGGACAAAAAACTGAACTATTGTCCCATATTGCCCTAGGTAGTAATCCAGAAAAAATTACTTTCGCATTTGGAAGGATCTTCATTATGGCTTGAACCAACCGTTCCAAATCAGCCAACAAAGTAGGGGCACTGACATTGCCCAAATGGAAAGCACCATAGTCCAAAACTACCACATGGGGACTGTTCATCGTGGCCATATCCTCACAAACTTGTACAATTCCCTGTACATTGCAATCAGACACAATGCTCCACACCACCTCCACTCCTTTCACATCAAAGTTCTTTGCAACATGCCTGCATTGAGCGTACTGTTGTAAACTATACACAAACATATCTCCAAGCACCAACACCCTGACTTTCTCTACTTCTGCCATCTTCACCACACACAGTCTCTTTCAACACAAATCCACAACCTTGACATCTGATTGGCTGATCCATACAGTCTTCTTTCCATGTTGGATTTCCTGGAAAAACCTGGATGTAGCATGCCCTGTCCACGAACAGCCGCGGTGTCCGCGGACGGCGTCCACTTTACTCTCTTTGCCATTCCCTCATTGCATAAAGCTAAGCAATCACACAATACGAATAACGTCCTCAGAACACCCCCATTTTGTGAATTTTCGAACATTTCAGGACAATTATCATTTCATTATTCAACATATTAACATTACAAATATTATACTTTCATCTTGTACTCTGCACACAATCCTATGTTTCTCCATTAGTAGCTCAGTATACTAGATAGAATCCCATAATGCAATGCTATTTATATCAATGCATCATTCAAAGCACTAATAACGGTATGATATTTATTGCAATATCCTTGACACTTTTTTCGCAACATTATAATAAAAATCCCTAGTACACAAATTCCATGAAAAGTACATACACATGTGATGTCATCAGTGATTTCATCAATGACATTTGCGATGTCATCTTTGATGTCCTGGGTGTTAGTCTTAGCAGTGCACGTTGGTGGCGCGAGTTGTTTTTCACAGCTTACCATAACTTGCGATTTTCAGGGGTCTTTCGGCTGTACTTAGAACCATAACGTCCCTTAAACAAACTTTTTTTAATATCACGCAAACAATATACAAACATGGCGTGCAAAAACCAACTTCTCACAGATGGTTTTACACAGAATGTTGCAAAGTAAGAATTTATGCTTGTTCACAGTGAAGGTCAGCTGCTTCCATTTCTTTCTCGGGCCCCGGAGAGGCTCACGAAGCGTACTATAAGGTTGTATTGTGTTTTGACCTTGACAGACAGAGATTGTGATGAAAGACTTCTCTTGAAGGAGTGTTGCTAAAACGTAAGAGAAGATAAGGATGACATTTCTGAAACGAAACCACTTTTATATATTATATCACTATGCGAAAGATCGTTCGCACACGCAGAGTCGTATTTTGGGACTGCACTACTCGTAGACAATGGAAATTGCAATTGTACTGTAAGTAACCCTTTAGATTATTTTATACCAAATATAATTACAATAGCGTAGCATTAAAGACCGCTCAAGTTGAACTTGTTCGTTGAAAGTGGCATAATGTTTTCTACCGCGCACTATCACCGCCGAATTGATCCCCTGTCGTTTAGAGGCCTCTGAAAAAGGCAGACGACACAGGGTGGGTTAATAGAAATAATTTAACTGGTCTATAGGTGGTCAAGTGCTCTACTCGCTGTGCCACTTAATTGTAGCCTGTCAAGTGGCACAGCGAGTACAACGCTCGCTTTGACATCCGTGTACAGCTTGCTAACCAAGTTTGAATCCCGGCAAGGCCAAACTCAGCCTTTCATCCTTCCGTGGTCGATAAATGAGCACCACACACAGTGGTTAATAATAAGCACCACTTAGATACCTCACGGTTCTTAGCGCTATATGAATGGGAAAATATTATTTTATTATTAACATACTCCGTTGCACTATCTTCGATAGCAAATAGTTTCACGCCCTAATAAATAAAATGATGATTTTTAATGAAGATCGGCTGGTGAGACTAATTTATGTTTTTTAAAACAGGTATGTGGCCCCATTTTGCCTATGTCACCATTTACAGACTCCAGAGGATGGGGTCTTCAACTGCCAGGTGCAGGTCCAAATATGCAACTTCATGACCCTCACCATTTTATGGGACAATCGCCAAGGACCAATATGCCCTTACGCAGTACTAGCGGCTACAAACAACATACCAACCAATAGGGTGGTCTAATGGCTCGTTGTTGGAGCAACCTTCCGATCATCAGAGCGACCATTTACTGCTTTTATCATAAACCAACAGCCTATCTACCGCAAAGGAACAACGCGTGGCTCAAAATAAACTTTTGCTGATCGACAGCAGAGACAATAGCAAATCGCTGAATATTCACTAAACATTTCATGTGAAATAAATGTACTTTACCAAATGTACAATCTTGCTGTTTGCATTTAAATCACTGTTTCATATTCCGAATTGTGGCGCAGTGTGTTGTGACATAATATGTGTTGTCTTCCGGGTTCTGTGAAAAATCACTTAGGACTGCAGAGGACTGGCGCGTTTGATGACGCACCCTGTAACGTCACGGAGAGAGGCGGGGAATATGAATGCTTTGATAATATCAGGCTTAGGGGCGGGAGATATGATTTAGTGTCGCAAAAGCAAGTCAGCCAGGTCAATAGCGCCAGTCATAGGATTATCACATAATGTCGGCGCACACCAGCCGGATTTATCGTTTCTTTAGTGGACAAAAAGTCGGTTGACGCCCATAGGAAATTCTACTATTAGCGGACAAAAGGAGTGGTCTTAAAACACTTTCACCCTGACAAGGAACAATGCAAACAATGTTCTCAGAACACCCCCATTTTGTGTAATTGCAACCATTTCGGGACACCGCGAGTGTTCTTAGAACACATTCAACTAGACAGATTACAATACGGACAGCGTCCTGAGGACACCCCCAGTTTGTGCATTTACGAACAATTAAGTACACCGCGAGTGTTCATAGCTCATGTTTACCTTCCTTGCGAACAAAAATGACACATACTCCGTCCTCTAAACACCCCACCATTTAGTTTATTTACAAAATGTCAGAACAGCCGTGTTCTCCGCGGACAAATCGTACGCAACAAAAACATCTAGCACATAAAAAAACAAAACATTGAACCTATCTCATACTCCCCCACCCTCCCCAAACACTCTTACACACCAACACATGGCACTAAATACAATTTTGTATCCACGTTTCACCGCGCTGTATGCGGTCGACGGCGAATACAAGATGGCGGGCGCCACAGAAAATCTGACGCGCTCCACGCCCCTCGACGTCCAATCAGCGAACACGTCGCATGTCCGCGGACATGACACAAGGCCATGGGCCAATCGGGGTGCTGTCCGCGGAGCGAACAGGGAAGTCCGTCCGCGAAGCGAACACAGATGTCACTAATTTTTTTGCCTTACGTTTTGGTCATTTTAATAAAAAACTACTGGACGGATTTACACCAAATTTGCAAAAGCACGCTTTCGGGACCAAGCCCCCACTCCTGCCGCAAATTTGGTGTAAATCCGTCCAACGGTTTGGCCTGTGGCCGTGCGCAAAGTTTTTTCCCATTATGTCTATAGGAAAAAACACAAGTTTTGGGACCCCCCTATAACTTTCCCCCCCTGGACGAATCCTCACCAAACTTTGCAAAAAAATTCAGAGTGGGCCATATACTTTTTTTGCAAAGTTTGGTGAGGATTCGTCCAGAGGGAGCGAAGTTATAAGCCACCCAAAAAATGCTCTTCCTATGGAAACACCAATTTAACCATAACTACATGGACGCTACTGCGTCCATGTAATATATATACATATATACATATATATACATATCTGGTCTGGAAAGAAAATTAATATCTCATATCTGCAAACAGGACTGACAAATCAGTGATTCTGAATGATTTATTGTACATAATTGATGTCTTACAATTTAATGACTTCTAGTACAATAAATAAATACCCTTGCAATAACAGCAGTTATATAGGATTTCGAGTAGAACAAGAATGTTTGATACATGGGCAATTTCTGGCACCGTGATGATGATTTGTAGCAGAACTCTGATGTGTGCTATGTAGATGAGTTCTGCTGGTACCGCCATGACGCCGAGTGTATGGTGGCATGGGAGACTCCTGGCACTGCAATCATTTCTCCGCCATTGCAAGGATTGGACAGAGAGATCCAGGAGGAGTTCTCCAAATCTCCATTTCCATGGCGCAAAAGCTTCCAATTCCCTTTCTTCATCATACGCAGAACGAGGTTTGGAGGAAGAAAAAACCTCCCATGCTGCTATTTTGGGCCGTTCCACGGGAATACGCCTGGGCGGTGCTGCCGGCCCCAGGATCCCTTTTAATTTATTTCATTATTTGCCAGCTTCCAGAGCCAAACAATTACGCCGGCCGCGCCCATCCCTCTCCTCCTGGCATCTGTTTCATTAGCGTTATTGTTCTGTGGTTATTTATTGGACATCTCCTTTTTAATTGTTTATGCCAGGTTCTTCTTTTTTTTTAATAATCTTTTACTGGGGTTTTCCGGAAGGACTTATAAAAAAAAAAAGACGACCTCTTGTCTATAGCCGGTGATTTAGGCGGGAGGGGAAGATGCGCCGGGTTCAGCTATTATTTATTTTTTTTTTTTCATTTGAAAGTGGAGGTGGGTGGGAAAAAAAAAAGAATTTGACATTATTGTATAATTTAAAATTGCAGAGCCCGGAGCTCGCGAAAGCGAGCATGTAATTACACACTTACTAGAGGTAACAGCAGGTCTGATAATTATTCTTTACACAGGAGATTCCGGGTGATATCGCTCAGTCGGAAAGTGGGAAGTACAATATCTTTAATGCCCTCCTCAGAGGCCCTCATAAGCAGAGTGGAAGTATGAGACGGCACACAGGGTCCAAAGCAATATCTTCATCGCTCCAGATGTCAGGAGCTTTAGCACTGCGGAAATCAATAGGTTTCTCAAGTACATTTTTTTTTAAAGGTACAATATTTTTTATGACCTGGCCTCGGAAAGTGCAGGCAATCGGAGCTGTCTGGAACTGATATTCTTAGCGTGGGCCTTGTCAGCTAGAAATGTCTTGAGCGCCTCATCTATGAGAGACACGTGCTGTACACCGACTGACTTGACCCCAGCAAGCGGGGTCACTTAATAGACGATATTTCATATGTACGATATTGCGGGCCGTATCGACGTTATGGAACTTTGCAAGGGGAATTAGCTCAAGGGCAAAAATGACCCTAGTAAATCAAACAGATTATTTCAAAGTTTTGTTTGCACCAGGGCAAATTTCACAGTAGTGCGAGGTACAGGCCAAACAATTCCCGGCTGAAAAATTACCTTTTAAGAATAGGATTTTTGCACCAGGGCGAATTTCACAGTATTTTGCCGTATAGGTGAAAAATTGCCCAGCTGAAAAAATACCTTTTAAGAATAGATTTTTTGCACCAGGGTGAATTTCACCCTAGGAAGATATATAGGCGAAACATTGATTGCCCGGCTGAAAAAATGCCTTAAAGAATAGGATTTTTGCACTTCGGCAATTCCTGCTGCAGTGCTAATGGCGCATGCTCCAGTAAGAACAATGCATTGGAAGTGCAATACTATTACCCTAAACACATGCAGGTATAAACAGCAATGAAGGTCAGCTGAGGTCCGAATCAGAGTTTGCCCAGACTGATAAAAACATCTCCATGAGAGCAACAGCCACTGCCAGTCAAACACCCTCTTTTCTGGGTGCTGTCATGGATCTCACAGCCATCGGCTGATCGGGGAACATGAGTTTTGCTTTCTTTGCTTAGTTCCCTGTTTAAGGTTCGTAGACCAAGAATGTGTTGGCACATAACTGCAATGTTTCAGACGGATTCTGAAAGAGACCCACATTTTAATGTAATCGCTTAAAACTTGTATTTGCCATGGGCATATTTTATCAAACGTGTGCAATATCCTAGGGTCAGGGGCGCGTTATAAATGAATGAATGAATGAATAAATAAATAAATAAATAAAATACTAGACCAAAATTAGACACTTTGTAGAGTAAAGATAATAAAATCAGTGCTTACAATTAAACCTTCAAAATGAGAGTACAACTGCTATATGTAAGGCAGTGGGCCCCTTTCAGAAACAGGGAGGGAAAGGCAAAGGGGATGGGAATGGAGCAAGTCACTCAAGAGCGCATAAGGCATGAGTGAACAACCACAGGCGCCGGGAAGGGACGGGAGATGTGTAGATTCCAAGGGCTTTATAGATGAGGAGTGAGTGGGAGAAGATGCTGTTTCGTGGGTGCGTTGTCAACTATTGGAAATAAGAGACTCAAGTTTGAATCCCTCTTTCCTCATGCGACCAACTGGTGTGATCCTGGGCACGGTAATCAACCTGTAAGATAGCTTAGCATGTTCATCACTGGCCGCTTCGGTTTGTGTGTTATCCAGGTTCGAATCCCAGTAGGGCCAACTCATCCTTTCATCCTTCCGAGGTTAATAAATGAGTGCCGACCTTCGTGGGTGATAATTGTATCTAAATGTTCTACGCAGAGCGCTTCGGGGAAAGCGCTATGTAAATAACAAAGCACTATAATTATTCCATTGCATCTTCCTGGGCCTGAATTCTCTTACCGGCCCAAGTGGGATGGCTTTGCATTCGGGAAACATACCCGCACTGTTAAATGCTGCATAAACACAGCACTCGGACCCCACCCTGCCCCTAATAGCCAGGTACTGGCCAATGAGGTGAACAGGCAGCCGGCTCCTGTTAAACGGCAATGTGGAGGTTTTCATTTGCACGTTGCGCTCTCCGGCATCATGTAGGTCTATGCCTATATCCCGAGGTATTCGTATTCGTAATTAATAGTTGCCAAGGAACCATTTAGTGAAGGCAATGGGAAATCAAAGAACCAACGCCGCCTTTCACTAGCGCTGCCCCGCCCGAGGGGGCAAAGCAAATAACGCGAAAGAGAACCAGAGAGAAAAAGGAATTTGGCAAAAAAGGAAACGATGTTTAAGTTCTTCCTGTCGTTCTCAAAAGTACACGAATGATACTCCAGCCTCGAATGCCAGTGAACGTATAATGCACAGCTTTTGCGATGGCTTTTCTTCGTAGCTGCTTCCAAGAGGGCATTGCTGTCCCCGGGTTCCATTGCACACTCGCCCTCTTGCCTTTTCCGGATCTGCCCCATCACTTCAGAGTTTGCAATTCTTCTTCTTCGCCTCCCTTCCTCTTCCACTCCTAGTTCTCTTCCCCTCGCATCCTGTTTCTTCTCCCTGCCATTTCCTATCACCATTTCCCACTTTCAATTCCTTCTTTCAATCTTTCCTATCTTTATTTTCCCTTTTAACTACCACCTTTCCTTTCTGGCATCCTTCCCTCCTTATCGTTCTTTATATTTCCTCGTGTCCTTTTGCATCTTCTCTTCTCATCTTTTCAGCTCTTTCTCTCAGCCTTCCCCTTCTGGCTTCTGTTTTGGTCCACTTTTCTCCTCCTTCTTTCCCATTCTCCAGCTCTAACGTTTGCCAAGCACCCCCCCCCCCCCACTGTCTCTGCTATGGATCTTTCTACCTGTCGTGCTCTTTGTTTTTTGCCCTCTCCAGGCTTCCTTTCCCTAAACTCTTTCTCTCCATGTTCAAGTCTCACTGTGTTTCTCTCCAGCTCTTTTAGCCATCCCACCTCTGTCTAGTCTCACACATTCCCAGACCTCGCTCCATCTTTTTCTTTGCTCATCTCCCTCCCTTTCCCGTTCCTCTTATTGTTCTTTGTGCTTCTCCTTCATTCAGCTGCAGTTTCTCAGTCCCTCCCTCTTTCAGTTGATGTTCTCTCTTTTCTCCATTGAGTCCACTCCTTTCTCCTTAGCATTAACCTAAAAAAAAACACTGCCAGTTACCTTTAATTTCCGTCTTTGTCAATTTCCCTCATTTGCAACTCCCACTCTGTCCCTCCCAAGCTTCAGCTACATTCCCCTCTCCACTTCTCCTCCTGCGCCTCTGTCTGTTACGCTATTCTCTGGCTCACCATCTTTTCGCGCACTCGGCTTCTTTTTTCATGTTGTCGTTTTTTTGTATTTTTTTTAATGTATATATAGCGCAGCAAGCCTCGAGGCATCAGAGCGCTCACAAACAACATAGAACATACATTAATACAGGACCACAATCATCAGAAACTATTTCTTACAGTATTTACACTAGTTAAAACAAAAAATCAATGGTAAAACAAATTTAAACTAAACAATAAAAGATGTTTTAAATATTTGTATTGGTTTATTACAAACCTTCAACAAGCCATTTACCAAATTAGACGTATCCTTTAAAAACTAAAATAACATACAAACTAAATGTAAAAGATAGCAACACAGGTCCTCCACTAATATAGGGATGCATGTTTGAATACAACAACGGTTGGGTTAGTCGAACAAGCCATGACTTTTATGTAAATAGAGCTATCCTGCCCAGGACTAGGTTTAGCTGGTTAAGACAACATTCTCAGATTGGAGTCAAGTGACCTATTTCTGAGGCTCTCACAGGTGCTCAAAGAAACGGGAAGATTATGTTTACCACAACCCACAACAATACAACCCCTGTTGTTAAAAGGGCACAGTTCATCAATCTGTACCCTACGAAGGACTTTCAGGTCGTCCAACCTGATAGTTCCATTCCCAACTTTAGGATGCAGCCAAACTAAGACTTTATTTATTTATTTATTTATGTTGTCTTTATTTCTCAGGTCTTCTCTTGTTTCACTCTTCACGGGCTTCCCTACATTAGTGATAACAAAGTTCTTTTTATCCTGAACCAATTTGCATATTTTGTGCCTTGCTATCAGTGCCATTTGCTTTTTCCCTTAACAGAAATCCCGTGGTATATATTTTGACGTGAAAGTACTGAGCTTCGAAGTGACCGTTTTTTCTGGGCCTGAAAAGGGCTGTGCGTGGCCAAGTGAGAATTCAGCCACAGTTGACCGAATTGATAGCATGGAGACCTGGGTTGGGGGGGAGACCTGGTTTGGGGGGGGCACAGTTACTTAGCCCACCAGTTACAGTCTTATCTCCAGCCTCATAACTTCTTCCTAATGCTGTTGGGGTAGTTTGGCAGTGTTTTTCTGCTGTCACCTGGGGTGTCTCACCCATCGCCCCATTAACAGTTTCAAACCCCTGCCAAGATTATTTTAGATTGGCCACTTGATTAAGTTTAGCTATGATACGCTCTTTCTTAGGTTGCCAGTCAAAAGAGTCGAAAGAGTCTTTTCGGATCCGTATATGGGACCTTCCAGCTCAGACTGTGAAAACAAGGAAATAATATGAGGCAGGGTAACCAAGAAGGAAACACACAAAACACAGGTTACAAAGGAACATACAAAGTACTTTATTTTATACTGAATCCAGTTACAAAAGAACAGAACAAAATTCAGATAGCTATCGACCCTCAGTACAACACAGCGAACTCCGGCGTGGTTCGGTGTGCTCAGTGAGTGCAAATATTCATTGAAACAGTCAGGCTTTTATACATTTCTCCAGCCTGTTGTCCAGCCTTTCTTCAGGTTAACCATTCCATAAATAAGTTACTGCTCTAGGATCCCTTGCCAGGTCAAATCTAGTTCATCTTAGGTTTATACATTAACAAGAGGAAATGGTAATAATGTATGCTCTAGGCCTAACATTACAATGCAGGACTTAGTTTATACAATGTAGTTAAGCAGGTGTTCGAATTCAATTATAGATCAGTTTTGGTGATACAGGTAATCCATTGCACACAGGTCAGCAGAAGGACAAGGTCTCAGCTCATGACCCTAACAAGTGGCCTGCAGGCAAGTTATACATTAGCTGTACGGAGGTCATGACAATCGAGTTCTGTTCTGAATAACATAGGCTACCATTTTAGCTCACATGGTGACTTTATAGAGCAAGAAAACCTAAAATGGCGGCTTGACCCAAAATGACAGTTTACATGGTTTCTAAGGTCAGGACCTTGCAATGCGAGTTTATTCACATGTAGTTTATAAGCAGCTTGTTAGCAGCTTGGCGTAGGCCAATATACATATATTCATAGCAATAGGAGGCACGATATCATTTCTAGTTTGACAAACCCTCCTTTTGGCCTATGCCAAGTGCTAAACTACTTATGATCTCCCTGCAAACAACTCCATGTGTCATCGTCCATACACCCTGAATAGCTGTCAGAAATATCTATCGCCATTAGATCTTTTACTAAGATCTTTTTCAGTACATACTCCTTAGAGGTTTTATCCGGGGAATACACTTTATGTCCTATTGTACCTATCGCCTGAGCGCAACATCTCCCTAGCATTGAACATATACTTGGTAGACATTGGATACAACAACAAAGAAATAGCAGAATTCCCAAAATAATCAGCAAGACTGAAAGCACTTTCCAACCCCAAGACCGCATGAAGTCCCAGAACCAAGCGCTAAGATCCCAATTTCCCTCGGGAACATGCACTTCTGAACTAAGAATGTGCAGATTCTGTATTGCCTTAAAAATAGTTGGGGAGGAATCCGGAACGAAAACACAGCAAGCGGACCCCACTAGTTTACATACTCCACCACGTTCAGCCAGAATGACATCTAATGCCATCCGGTTCTGAAGTGCTACCAATCTGATCGCTTTCTGCTCTAAAGTCATATTATAGAGTATATCTGTGGTCCGGTTGATGGTTCTCTCCAGTACTCTCGCTAGTTTCCTGATATCCTCGGAATTCGCTATCTGCCCAAAGAATGGAAGGAATGATTTTGCTACATCTCCTAAAACCTGTGCTGGAGTGTCGCCATTCTCGTCCCGCCGTGGACGAGCCTTCGAAACCTCTACAGTACTTGCTATAAACACCCCAGGTAACAGGATTCCTAGATAACAAGTTCCCTGCCAATCCCTGGGCAACCATGGAAATGCTACATTACCGCAAACAAAATAGATAGGTTCGCCTACATACAAAGATGTCTCTTCCCCAGTCAAATTTGCAACGTTGGCACAACCTTTAAAATCTCTCATTGACCGGGTGCCATTCCTCTGGATGCAGAAAGAAACTGAATCGGGGCTATGGTTAACAGTATAAGAAGGAGGCACGGCATCCTTATTGCCTATCAGAGCCATTTTAAAGGAAATCAAAGATTGGAAAGGACGAGACAGTCTATCAGAAGGCCTAATAGAAGCAATATTGAGCTTACTCCTATTTGCGAAAAGCGAGCATCCCAAGGGAGTCAGAACACGTTTCTCAAAACTATCCAAATGAGTGCCATCAAAGTTCCCTGAGATGCTATCGTTCCATCGGCCAAAGAACAGTGCTCTAAGTGAAGCATAACAAGCAGTTGTCAAAGGTAAAGAGTGAATATACCAACCTAGCTCCTTATCCCCATGTTGAGGTAAAGGTGAGCAGACCCAACAATTAGTCTTATTAAAAATGGCATGTGTTGCATTAATTATAAGCAACAAGGTATTATTGTGATACTTCTGTCTATGCTGTGAGTCCCTAGGTGACAGAGTATGCAAATGTACAAAAGCTGTAGGAACAGTGGGTACAATTTCAGTCGGCAGCAAAGACTCTAAAGGATGAGTTTCTTCGAAATACCAAAGGCCTAAGACAGTGACTATTATAAAACCAAATATTATCATAAAAACACAGCAATACGTTTTCGGGGCCCAGGCACATTGTTCATTGTCCGAGTTGGTCACCCCCTTATTTATAAGTCCGATACGAGCAGCAGCGGTGGCGGTAGCAGGCATTGTAGATTTTCAATTGACGACCCCAATGTTCGTTGCTGGCGACACTACAGTCGCGCGGCTTCTTAGTCCTTCCACAACCCCTAGCCAACAGAATCCCCTTCCTCAACTTTTTGGGCAAAAGCAAGCCCTTGATGATCCTTTCCTTCCTTGAATGCACAGCCGAACCGTGCCGTATGTCTATCAGATGCACAGAAAAACCGTGCCGTATGTCTATCTTCATGGCCGGAAGTTGTATCTTGTTGTGCCTGGTATTGTTTGATCCGAGAACAAGATGTCGTCACTTCCCATTGGAAGCAACGTATCAGAGGCAAGTGAAGTTGGAACAGCAATTTCCGGGAGCAAAATTTTCAGAGAGTGCAGAGACAAAATGGCAGCTTCCCCAAGCCTCACGGGCTCAGAAAGATTCTCCGACGTACTCTCAGTGCTACTCACTGCTTTGGGATCATTGGTTGCAGCATTAGCAAGGGGTTCTGTGTCTTCTGTAACGTGTGGCACTGGGTGAGGAAGTTTCTTGACATGTGTCGCATGGATCCAATGCTTCCGGCCTGCGACACGCACCGCTGTTTGGGTGACCAGCAGGACCTGGAACGGGCCCCGCCACCGAGGAGCAAGGCAGGAAGATCGGTCAAAGGATTTGACCAAAACCCAACTTCCAGGTTGTATACTGTGGCCTGGGCCCTCGTATCGCGCGGGTAAAGCGTCTCGTACCTGGTGATAAATGAAATACAGGTTTTTAGTCAACTGGCTACTATAGTCTGAAAGCAATACATTTTCTACATTCCTCAATGCCCTAGGCTTCGGAAGACCCCAGATATTGGCAGGTCTCCCCATTACCAGCTCAAATGGAGAGAGCCCAGTCTTAGTTTGAGGGGTTGTATGCATGGCTAGTAACACGATCGGTAAGGCTTCCGGCCATTTTAGTTTGGTGCCGGCACACGTCTTAGTGAGCTTGTTTTTTAATGATACCATTGTGTCTTTCCACTAATCCGGCGCTCTGAGCATGTCTGGCCGAATGGAATAGTTTGTCAATTTGCAATGCCGTACATATCTGTAGAATTACAGAAGCGATAAAATGCGGACCATTATCCGACCAGATAACTCTCGGCAAACCGAACCGTGGGAAGAATTCCTTTAACATGGTCTTTGCAGTGGTCATGGCTGTAGCGTCTTTAACAGGGAAAGCCTCGACCCACTTACTAAAGGCGCAAATGACCACAAGGACATATTTTAGATTGTTACATCGCTCCATTTCAATAAAGTCAAAGTGAATCACTTCAAATGGGACAGAAGGAGGCCCAAAGCTACCTCTTGGAGTTGCTGTCCCCTTTCCCACATTGTGTTGTAGGCAGATCATGCAATTTTGGACATAATGCTGGGCAATTTTTGAAATCTTATCATTTACCCAGACTTTCTCTAACATTCTCGTGATCTGTTGAGCGCACACATGTGTGGGACCGTGTGCCATGGTAACCATCATTACTATATAGGCATTAGGAAGCAACCATTTCTCTTCAACCATGTCCACCCAACACCCATCATCATCGAGTTTCCCCAAGCCCTCAGCCCACCTCTTGGATTCTTCTAATGTGGCATCGGCTTGGATATCCCGTACAGACCTGACACCCTCATCCATTGCATAGGCATCTACAGTTGTCATGATGCCTACCTCCAAGGAGCCAGGTCCAACCCAGCAACCCCAGAGGCAGGCATTATTCCCCCCAGGGAAGTTCCAGCGGGCCCTTTGGACGCAGTCCTGGCGCCTTAGGTGCCAGGTAAAGCTGGACATGTGTTCAAGTGTTTTTATGTGCACTTACCTGATGCAGACCATGCTGCTACATCCAGGCCCTCTTGAGGCCTGAATGGGACTACTTTACCTGTGGCACTACTTTCCACCCGGGTGTGGTCGGGGAAGGATACATACCTGATCGGTGGAAGGATACATACCTGGAACTTCTTCCAAAGCTATTTAAACCCCACCCGAACAGCCACACGTGCTTCGCGTTGTTCTGCACCTAGCAGCTGGACGCTCACCATGTCTGCTCCTGCTTCTGGACTTCAGCCACGCCTGTCAGCATCCTGGGACACCTGCAAAGGGGGATAAGAAGAGAATTGGGGAGGAAGAAGGCCTTACCTGCTAAACCTGCACCACGGAGACATCTCACCGACGATCCTGAAAAGGAAGACATTTTTTTTAAAAGCATTTCGCTCCGATCGCTGCAGCGCTGCATTTCACTCACCTTTCTTGGGCGCCTCCATCTTCAGCAGCGATCATCCGGATCCGCAGCCACTTCCCAGAGCCTAGAGAGAAAAAGACAAGAACACAAGGTGAGAGAAGGAAGGGAATAGGAAAAGCTCAGTTTCCTTCTAAGACTTGCCTGTTGGGTCATTCCCATTTCATTTCGGGTCTTGCTGCTTCCAGGCATTTTCCGGACCCCGGCCCCTATGGGGAAAAAAGACAAAGACATTAGATGAGCGAATGCAAAAACATTACCTGAGCGCTCATCTAGGACTTACCAGATTTTTACTGGAACTGCACTTTGCACTTCGGGTCGGCGCCATATCTCCGGCATTCCGAACCCCGGCCCCTATGGGGAAAAGACATCAACATTAGCGCTTTGTTGCAAGAAGTCTCCAAAGGAATCTTCTTTCAGCACCTGAAAAAGACAATGAACATTATTATTTAATGCTTGAACTTTTGAACTTGCAACAGAACCTTTACAGCGCCTTACCAGTATAATCAAGCTTACCTGAACTCCCATCCAACCTGAATCCAGTGAAGTAACTGGGTTCAACGCGCCCCTGCGTCAGAAGCAGGATGGAGAGCTCGTCCTTTCAGACCCTAAGGTGAGACTTCACGGGGGATCGTGGAAGGGTATCGAGGAGGGTTGGAAGGAAGTGGGAGGCTCGAGCATTATTCCGCCAGATTGTAATACTCCCTTTTCACGTACAGGAGGATATTCCTGCGAGCCAGATTAGCCAGAGTAGAGGGGCCCATCCTATCCATCTTCAGAGCCCTGTGCTTCACCATTGAAGAGGCATCAGCACTCGAAACCAGGCCAGCGCCCCCGTGGGAATCAGGTGAGCGTGACAACAGTCTCCCTTGAAACATAAATCTCCGTGAAGAGATCAGAGGCAGTTTGTCTAGCTATTTGATCAGCGAAAGCATTCCCTTTGCCTACATCATCTATAATCTTGCGATGTGCTGTGCACTTAATGATTGCTAACTGACTAGGGAGCGCAAGCGCTGAAAGCAATTGTACTATCAGGGAGCCATGTTGGATCTTGGTGCCATGCAAAGTTAAAAACCCTCTCTCTGACCAAAGTCTCCCAAAGTTGTGAGCCACCCCAAAGGCATACTGGCTATCAGTATATATGTTTACTGTTAGCCCTTCGGAAAGCTCGCAAGCTCGAGTCAATGCTATAATCTCTGCGGCCTGCGCAGAGTTATGCGTAATTCTCTTGGTCTCCACAACCGTACTCAATGTAGTGACTGCATAAGCAGCTGTGGATGTACCATCCAGTAGTTTGAAGCAGGAGCCATCACAAAACAGCTCCCCTTGTGGGTTATCCAAAGGAGTGTCCCTCAAATCAACTCTGCCTTTTGTATCTTGTTCAGTAGTATACAGGCAGTCATGTGACTCTTCGTCACCGCAAACAGTATTTTGCGGGAAAGGTAGGAGTTCAGCCGGATTAAGAATGCAGCACCTCCTAATTTGAATGTGGGGAGCAAACAAGATTAATTCATATCTTGTCAGTCGTGCGGAAGTGAGGTGTTGCGTTTGGGTTTTGTTCAATAGAATATCTACAGAGTGAGGCACCATCAGGGTTAAATCATGGCCTAGGACCATTCCCTCACTCTGTTTTACAGACACAGCAGCAGCAGCAGCGACAGCGCGCAAACATCTTGGCAAAGCGCATGCAACAGGATCAAGGGCGGAAGAGTAGTAACCGCATGGCCTATTCTTCCCTCCATGTTCCTGCGTTAATACAGCCAAAGCACATCCATCACATTCATGCACAAACAACACAAAGGCCTTCTCATAGTTCGGTGTGCCCAAAACTGGCGCCGAACATAATGCAGTCTTGAGCAACTCGAATGAATGTTGATGCTCCGTATTCCATGGCAATGGTGAAGAAATACCCTTCTTCGTCAAGGCCAACATCGGTTTTATCACTAGTGAGAAGTCTGGGATCCATAACCTACAGTAAGAAGCCATACCTATCAAGGCTCTAACTTCGTTTTGTGTATTTGGGACAGACATGCCAGAAATGTGTTTTATTCTTTCAGGTGTCAATCTTCTTCCCTCCTTTGACAGGAGATTGCCTAAATAGGCGACCTCCTGGCAACAATATTGAAACTTTTTAAGCAAAGCTTTGTGACCATGCTTAGCTAGATGGATGAGCAACAACACAGTGCCCTCTTTACAAGAGCTCTCAGAGTCAGCGGCTAAAAGCAACTCATCAACATATTGAAGCAATGTACAAGTAGGGGGCAATCCAAGGGTATCAAGCTGCTCTTTCAAAGCCCTACTATAAATACTAGGACTCTCAGTATAACCTTGAGGTGCACGAGTAAATGTGAATGAGCGTCCCCCTAAGGTGAACGCGAACAAGTATCTACTATCCTCATGTATAGGAATACTGAAGAAAGCATTCTTTAGGTCCACAACACTGAAGTGAGTAGCTGTAGCTGGAATCATGGTTAATATTGTCGTCACATCAGGCACAATTGGAAATTGCGGAGCGACGACTTTATTAATGGCACGTAAATCAATTATAAAACTAAATGGAATTGCATTATCACCTTTTTTGTACACGGGTAAAATCGGACTATTGCACAAACTTCCTGCAATCTCCTCAATCACCCTACGATGCACAAAATCGGAAACAATGCTCTTCAAAGCTCGCTCGCCTTCAACTGAGATCTTATACTGTGGAATACGGGGCAGCTTAATTCCATGTTTCAAAACTATTTTAACAGGCTCAATCTGCAAAACACCGACATCATTGTCATCAACTGCCCACAAACACTCTGGTACATTACTGAATTCTGGCGGCAAAGGTCTAGTCAAGAATTGCGAAACAGAACATTGCGGTGGTGAAATCGTCAAACGCACTCCATCAGAAGAACAATGAATTACCGCATTTAATTCCTTCAACAGATTCAACCCCAGCAAATTCTCTCCACAATTCGAAGTCAAGAGAAATGGACAGTGGTCCGTAAAGGGACCCAAAGAAATAGCTACCGGTGAAGAAACCGGACAAACAACTGGTGTGCCAGAAAACCCTACAGAAAAATTGGTTTGCCCTGACAGTGGAATGTTTGGAACCCGAGAATGATCAATGGAGCACTTCTGTGCTCCAGTGTCTATCAAAAATGGATGTTTCCTTTTTCCCACCACCATTTCAATGTAGGGACCTTTCTGATTAACGGGAATAGGTGTAGGTTCCAAACCCTTTTTCGGGCAATCCTAACGAAACAAAATATCATCAAAAGGAAGCTCTTCAGATAGATATGCAGCAGAAGGATGATCAAATATGTTTCTAATATCCACACTCGAAGTCTGATTATCCTGTAAAAAAGGTTTTTGGGGATCCTGCGAAAACTGGCCTCTACCAGGGCCCCCTACACCCGGGCGACCTCTGGATCGTCTACCCATATTTCCAAATGTGTTATTCGACCTCTGTCGAAGGACGGGGCATTGTGCACGCCAATGACCCTCCTGGCGACAATAGGCACACTGGTTAATATTCACAGGACCAAAGGGCACATTCCCTTGTGGAACATACTGACCTCTAATCTGCGAACTACCCCCTCTGGGGCCTCTAACAATTTGCTGTAACAATACTTTAGTCTTCAAATCATCTTTTCTCTTCTCGACTCTATCTTTTTCATTATTGACACGGTTCTCGTAGTACTGAGCCATGTGCAGTACTTCTGATTGGGATTTCGCCTGCCAAGCGCTCTCAGAAGACATCATTTGTGACTGGATGTCAGGCAGCAATCCACGTACAAATTTGTCCACAAATAATCTTTTCCCAGACTCTGTGCCTAAGTCTTGTCCACTGAAATCCGAGAATACCTGTTTGAACCGATTAAAGAACTCGGTAGCACCCTCAGATTTTCCTTGGACACAGGCCGTAAGCTTGTCCCAAATAATTCTCTTTTCGGGGATTATAGTTTTCAGTTTTGCAATGATTCTGTCAGGCAAACTTAGTATCACCTGAGGTGGTCTCTCACCAGCTGGCCTTTCCCCATTAAGCCTAACTATGTTAGCCCATGTATCTCCCAACCCTGGTACATCGTCTATAGTTCTAACTTGTTTCCACAAATCTACAGGCAGGAGTACAGGGAATAGCAAATCAATGTCGCCTAGGGTAAACACTGAGGACTGCAAAACGGACTCTTTATAGAACCCTGTCGGATTTTTCCTAATGTCAGGAATAGTTTGTCTAATAGTATTCACTTCCTGTCGTGAAAACGGAACGTGAACAAACTGCGATACATAATGTGCAGGAATGTCCACAGCAGGTGTACCTGCTGCAGCATTAGCAGGAATCTCAACCTTTGGGACAAATGTCGGAGGAACCTCTCTCATAGGCAACTGAGATGTAGGCAACTCCGAACGCTTACTAAGCAACAGAGCTAAGTCGAGCGCTAAAGCAGTTGAAGAAGTGTCAAGTGAAAAAGCTCTCTTATAAATGCTCAATAACTCTGTGGGACAACTAACCTTTCTCTTTAAACATTCATCCTGCAGGTACTCTACCATTACCTGTATCACTTTCCTCTGCATTTCTAGCGTATATTGACTGTATGTGTCATATACCTCAACTGGAGTTATCGATATGTCTGAAATCCATCTAATCGCATCTTTTGTACAAATTTGCGCCTCCTCAGATGTCGATTTACGACACGGAAGAAATCGTTTCTGTACATACATACTTTCTTCTTCGTCATCCTCATTCCATAACCTTTCCAACTCCTTTCTATACTCAAATATCCTCTCAACATGCTCATGTACCTTCTCCACAGTGTCTCTTGAAAACGCTAAAGTATTCAGGTCCCTCAACCCTTGTGGGAGGTCTGCATTATTTAATTTACCCCACATTACACATAAATGAATCCCTAAACTTTCAATGAAAACATTTTTCTCAGGAAAATTATCCATATTAGAAAGTGTGGCAAGAACATTAGCTCGATCATCTCTCTCCATACAATGCTTAGCCCATGCAAACAAATCCTGTTTCTTTTCTGTAGGAACAGTATTACGAGTAACAATCCTCGACCCCGCACCCTGATCAACTACAAGCGGTACAGAACTACTTGGGAGTGAGGGTGCAGGCAAATTCAATGGAGGTACTATTACTGGTGCAATGGGAAGAGGCAGAGGAGCAGGTGGAGGAACAACAACCGGAGGAATAGGAACAACAGGTTGAGCAGGAAGAGCAGGAATAACAGCAGGAAGAGGTACAGCAGGAGGAAGAGGAACATACGGAGGTGGTGCAGAGGCAGAGGCACCAGGCCTTCATTCATTTAACAATTTGTCGATAAACTCATCAGAAACATGAAGTCTTTAGAAGGATAGATTTTCTGAATACCGAGTGAGAAAGCCCTGTCCATATTCCTAACCGACACAGACTGTTTGTCCTGATCATATAACAACGCTTTTTCAGCATTTGTTTTATGACGGCGCACATGTTTTTCCCTACTTTTAAGCTGCTGCAACGCTTCTCTTTTCCAATTTTGCAAAACATCAAATGCTGAACGTCTGGCCTTCTTTTTTTAACAAGACTGACTCTAAATGTTCAATACGAGGGATCTCAAAACTACCATTGACTGGCCACTGAAGTTCGGAGGCTTGTCTGGTTTGTCTGTGCCAAATTTTATTAAATACTACACTTCCAATGCCATGCTTACAGTACATAGTACATGCCGGTGACCCCTCCTGTGGTGCCGGACGGCTAAATTCCAAAGATTGTCTATCGCTGCGGAATAATGCCCTAAAGCAGCTAGACAATTTCCCAGGCATTTCTCAAATACTCGGTGTTACCTGGTCAATAATTGTGTCTGCAGATACAATGCGCCAAATTCAAATTGTCAGGGTTGAATTAAGAGTCGGGTAACGACTCACCTGACCAAACCTAAGGAGGACCGATCGGTTTACAAAGGACTTACCTAACAAATTTTACCTTGTGTATGGTGATTTCGGCAAATCCGCCTCAAAAAATTGACCCTCGTCAAGATGCCGTCTCAGACCATACGGCTATCGTCCAGGGAACGGATCGTGCAGCGCTGTTGAGGTGTCGCGTCTCGTTCTGTCGGGCCCGTTATGTCACACCGTCCGATCCCGGTCCGATAGCGTGCGTCAACCTTCAATAATCCGGCATCAATCTTGAGGGTCCCTATTCCAGGCGCCAACTGTGAAAACAAGGAAATAATATGAGGCAGGGTAACCAAAAAGGAAACACACCAAACACATCTTACAAAGGAACATACAAAGTACTTTATTTTATACTGAATCCAGTTACAAAAGAACAGTGCAAAATTCAGATAGCTATCGACCCTCAGTACAACACAGCGAACTCCGGCGTGGTTCGGTGTGCTCAGTGAGTGCAAATATTGATTGAAACAATCAGGCTTTTATACATTTCTCCAGCCTGTTGTCCAGCCTTTCTTCAGGTTAACCATTCCATAAATAAGTTACTGCTCTAGGGTCCCTTGCCAGGTCAAATCTAGTTCATCTTAGGTTTATACATTAACAAGAAGAAATGGTAATAATGTATGCTCTAGGCCTAACATTACAATGCAGGACTTAGTTTATACAATGTAGCTAAGCAGGTGTTCTCATTCAATTATAGATCAGTTTCGGTGATACAGGTAATCCATTGCACACAGGTCAGCAGAAGGACAAGGTCTCAGCTCATGACCCTAACAAGTGGCCTGCAGGCAAGTTATACATTAGCTGTACAGAGGTCATGACAATCGAGTTCTGTTCTGAATAACATAGGCTACCATTTTAGCTCACATGGTGACTTTATAGAGCAAGAAAACCTAAAATGGCGGCTTGACCCAAAATGACAGTTTACATGGTTTCTAAGGTCAGGACCTTGCAATGCGAGTTTATTCACATGTAGTTTATAAGCAGCTTGTTAGCAGCTTGGCGTAGGCCAATATACATATATTCATAGGAATAGGAGGCACGATATAATTTCTAGTTTGATAAGACTTCTAAAACTGGCTTGGTGCGAAGGACGCGCTGGAACTCTCTCAGGCATAGGCATTGAGGCCTGCAGGACGCGCTGGAACTCTCTCAGTCATAGGCATTGAGGCCTGCAGGACGCGCTGGAACACTCTCGGTCATAGGCATTGAGGCCTGCAGAACGCGCTGGAACTCTCTCAGTCATAGGCATGGAGGCCTGCAGGACGCGCTGGAACTCTCTCAGTCATAGGCATTGAGGCCTGCAGAACGCACTGGAACTCTCTCAGTCATAGGCATGGAGGCATGCAGGACGTGCTGGAACTCTCTCAGTCATAGGCATTGAGGCCGGCAACAGGGAGCTTTTGGTTTGGGTCGTAACATCTGATAGCAATGTTCTGGCCTGAGAGTTATCATGTGCTGATGCAAGCTTGATTCTGCTTGAGCTGCAACAGCTGCAACAGCTGTGTTGTCTATAGCTCCTTCTAAAGGAGAATTCTTGTGGCTAAGTTGACCCAACAAACTACTGTCAGTTTCACCAACATTTGCGGGCTCCATTCCCATTTTCCTAAATTGCTAAATTGCTTCTCTTTCAGTGGATAGGTTTGCCCTCAACTCCTGGCATGCTATTAGGCATGACAGTGTTTCAGAGACTCTAGGAGAGTTATGGAACACTCCAGCTTCTCCCTCCTCCTCCTCCTCCATCACTCCAACTCTCAACTCTCTTAGTCTCTGCCCTCTTCTAGAACTCGTCTCTAGGACCTGCGAGGGCCGACTTACACTTGGTGATGAAGGGGTGAGTGAGGAATTACTGACAACAGTAGACTCAGATGAGTTCTTGCCATCCAATCTGAGACCTTGAAGATAACTTACCTGCACGGGAGGGACCACAATCTTTGGCTGAATGGAAGACTTAGCTTCCGAGAGTATTTCTATTAAAGACAATGTTGTGAGGACTTCCTATTACCTTCAAGTGCGATAGTGTATGTACACCTTTCCGTGACTGACCCTTGTGATGGGCATATTCATTAAAAACAAATAATATAATTAAATTGTGAAGTGTCTCTCGCTGACTGCGCAACCAGGCATAAGGTTTTCAACTGTAACTAGGCTAAATCTTAGGAAGCACATAACACAGCACGTAACAAGTGCATGAATTATCTGCCGTGCTACCTGCCTAATCCTTTGATACCTTAATTTAGCTTGGTGTTCGCGGCTTCGTATCCCATCTCCGCCCCTGCTGACCGCAGCCTGAAGCAGGATCACTGGAGAAAAGGACAGCTCACTGGCCGAACCAAAGGGACAGCAGGTACCAGGGCAGAGCAGAAAAAGAAGACCCTGCTGACCCCCACATCCCCATGGACCAAGTGGCACAGGCGTAGCGGTGAGTAGAAACAGCCAGGTAGAGATTACTGACAAGCCGCACTGCGGGCGCACCCAACAGCAACGTGCGCGCTTCCATCGGTCTTCTTGGAGTCCTTTCTCTTCCCTTTCAAGGCTGTCCCTCACCTCCTTCCCTTCTTTTTCGTTTTCGCTCTTACCCCCTCTCTATTTGTCTCAGTATTGTAAGTCCTCAAAGCATTTCTTGTTCACTATTACAAACAAAGTCATCTTTTGGCAGACTTCATGATGTACACAGTGCTTTTCCAGACAGTGCAGACCACCAACTATGCAAAGACTAAACAATGACAATTACACGGATTGGCACAACCAATAGAACTTTCACATATTGAACTAGCCAAGCAGCAAACCAACACACATACAATGAAAACGACATTTCAGTAAAACAACAAAACATGAAAACAAAAACCATGTAAGCAATACACTATGACAATTGTAATCAGACTAACAACAAATTAGGAAAACCCGAACTGCAATCAACAAGCCATACAAACAATAAACCAAATAAGCAACATATCAAAATCATCTGACCTTGCAAATAAAAAAAAAACAAGGAATCAGCAAACCATTTAAATAATAAACTATGAAAATATTAAGTCATGCAAAAAGCATCAATTCAAAAACAAACCAAAGAAAACGGTTAACTATCAGCACGACTGACTATGCCAGCAACAAACCAAGCAAACAACTATCTATACAAAAGAGCCATATGAACAATTAGTCATTCAAATAATAAAAAAAAGCAAACATCGAATTAAACGAATAAGCCATTTAAATAGTAAATCATGAGAACAGCAATACATGTTACCAATAGTCCATACAGACATCACCCCATGCAATCAGTGGGTCATGCACCAAATTAACCATACAATCAGAGAAAAGAACAAACAACAACAGCTCGTGAAAATATTCAATCATGCACAGAACCAGTCATGCAATTAACAAAGTGCACCGTGAAGCACAAAGCAAAAAACAAAGCAAACAATAAACCCCTACTTTTCTTTAGTCCTAGTAACTGCAGGCTTACTTGGGGAGGTTGCCCCCTCCTCCCTGGAATGGCAAATACAGAGTACATAGGGAGGGATGGTGAAACCCGGGAATATCAAAATAGACATTGTATGGGATTTTGGAAACTGGTAATACCACTGCCCGTGTCAAATTTGGATAACACTGGACTGTGAATATATGCTGGATTAAACTGGCAGCATATTGGTTTGTCAAGCAGGGAGGATTCTGGGATTCCCAATTGGGTATATACTGTGAATCAGCACATTTAGAAAATACTGGGGTTGTCCGAAATTTGCATCTGGGACATTCCTTTTTAATGTATTTTTTATTTACAATGTGTACATTTTACAAGAAAAAAAATTCAAACCCCATATAAGCAGTACAGAGCTAGTACATATCCAGAAATCTTCTCCAGATTTTCTCAAAATAACCAATCTTTTTCTGTCGATTATAAATCACCCTTTCCTTGTTTGCAAGTCTTGACATTCCTGGCTGCAAATCACCTACAATGACCAGATTTGTAATGATTTCATCCAGTGGTGGACTGGGAACCAAAAGAGGCTCTGGAAATCATTTTCAAAGTGGCCCCATATTACACATTTTCAGCAAACCCAGCCATTTTCCTATGAGAACATTCGAAAATAAAATAGGTAACTCCACAAAAGAGGCCCAGGGTGCAGAGGCCTACCGGGAAATCTCCAGAGTTCCCTATAGGCCAGTCCAGCCCTGATTTCATCATTGGCACAAGGAAAGGATTTGCACAAATGTTACGGCTAGCACACTGATCACAATTGCACTGCGGTTAGCTATACTGGAACATGTGTTAGCGAACCAGGATTAGGACCAGCCATATTTGGTTTTGGTGCTGTGGTTAAACTAGCATGACAGAGCAATGGCCCTATGTGTGATGTCTAAGTGTTGGTACAAAGACAGGGATTCTGGAGTGGATAGGGCCAACTACATAGCTAGATGTGTACAGATGTTGCCCCCAGCTAGATGTGTACAGATGTTGGCACCAATGCTATCACCATCGCTTAAGTGGTCAGTGTGACAGTGTTTTGATGCATGTACAAATCCTAATATTGTGCCAGTGTGAATAATCAGTCAGATTTCGTCATTTCTCAGGCATGGTAACCACTGCCAATCTGGCCAAAATGGGTCACTGACACATCGCAAAGACGGGCAATGGACATGTGCCATAACGACATGCCATGGGAGAAGTGCTGTGAAAGACATATCTGATGTTGGCTTGCATGTCTCCCCTGGGTTGAATGGACCTGTCCATCCAGCCATGCACAGCCACACCACATGCCAATAGCAGACACTTCCCAAAGGAAATGTCCCAAGGCCATTGCCCACACAGTTATCACCATTCTTGTGAATATTGGCTTCCCCTGTTCACTGATTTGCCCATAGAATGTAAAACCTGCTGGGATAGGGTATTGCATTCCTGGCAACGCTGGATTAACTAAGCATAGTGGAAACCCACCAGGATGTGCTAGAGGGGCATAACACAAGCAGGAAATGATGAGTTAAATGGGTATAATATAAACCCACCAGGATGTGCTAGAGGGGCATAACACAAGCAGGAAATGATGAGTTAAATGGGCATAATATAAACCCACCAGGATGTGCTAAAGGGGCATACCACAAGCAGGAAATGATGAGTTAAATGGGCATAATATAAACCCACCAGGATGTGCTAAAGGGGCATACCACAAGCAGGAAATGATGAGTTCAATGGGCATAATATAAACCCACCAGGATGTGCTAGAGGGGCATAACACAAGCAGGAAATGATGAGTTAAATGGGCAAAATATAAACCAGCAGTGATGTGCTACGGTTGCAGAATTGAAACTGGCTATGATATTGTCGGGGTGATTATCCCGGGGTCGGCTGGGCCGTCCGCGGACCTCCGGGCTGGGAGGCCCAACCTACTCCCGTGTTCCCCAAAAATGAGTATGAGACACACGCATGAAGCAAGGTGGTTCTGCTGTTTATTAAACAACGGCAGGGATGGGTCTAGGATCGTACGCGTCCGTCCAGACTCTCAAAATTCGTGGGGCTCGCAGGCCCTTTTTGCCTCAGTATGACGCGCTGCTTGCGTCACCTGGGAAAGTTAGCGAAAAACCTATTGCCACTCTGGATTGGTTCCTCGAGTGGTAGGGTTAGTATAGCATACATATAGAGAACAGTATTAGTGGTTGAGGATGAGTCAGGTGGTATACTTGGGTTGTCCCTATTAGATACTTGAAAATTGTTACACGAAGACCCCTAATGATTGGCTAATGTTAGTGGCGTCAGTGATGAGTGCCCCATGTTCTGATTGGTCCACCCGCGAGCCCCCCAGCCTGGGACCATCGTTGTTCCCAGCTCGCGGTGTACCTGTCACTAGCAACAATATGTAACTATGTGTTTGTGCAGACAATGCGTGGATTTGCTCATAGGCTTGAGAGCAGACCATTCCCATCGCTGTAGGTGTCCATCGGGTCATTTCATTGTTGCAACATGTGTCCCAGACATGGGACCCAGGCGACTTCTCCCTCGTGGGTCTGGCACGCTGTCAGGTTGGCTTGGTCACGTGTGGAGAGACCGTGGCTGGGGCAGAAGTCTGCACATTTAAAGTTGTATTTTGGTTGTGTGTGCTTGGCTTTGCTTACAGGTGTGACCTTGGCGCCAGCTGGTAGCATACGAGTTGCAACATCGCTCCCTTGGCTGTGAGCTCTCGCTGGGCTCGTTCTGCGTGACCAGTACTTGTACTCTTGCTCATTCAGTGTTCATGGCGGCTATTGCTTGCGGCCTACTTGGGCCTGGTTCATAGGTGGGGAGGTGTAATGCACGGCACCTGTGTTGTGGTGCGACATGGCTTCATAGGCAGTATTACGTCTTCGTTATATTCTCATCACGATGCGAGGGGTGGGAGAAGCGTCAGCAAGCGTATACGCGAGTGCTTTATGCGTCTTGCGTTTCTGCATTACGGAAAACCTATGTGAAAAATAATAAAGATGCGCGTCAGTGGGTGTATCCGTCACCTACGTCATAGCACTGATTATATTCTTTGTGTGGGTTGGTGCGTGAGTGTCCAGTGTGCATGGTGGCACGTGTGTTCTTGGCAGTTGGCTAGGTCGTCATGGCATCTCTAACGATGTGGGTGCTTGTTGTTGAGGTCTTAGTCGAGTTCATCCATGCCGCAGGTGTCGGGCAGGCTGGTGGGCAGGCTGGTGGGCATATACGTATGTTCTTGAACCAGGGTATTCGGTCCTCTGGTAGATAGACAAATTCATCTCGTGGTGGGTGTCTAGGCCGCGATCCTCTGGGCCATGGTCGCGAGGAGATTGGGGGGAGCTTTTTCTCCTATTCTCCGACTTCAGTCCCCCCTCTGGTCGACTTGTTGACCACAAACATATCTTTTTCTTTATCTCCTCTTACTCTCCATATTTTTGTCACTCCTCCCAGGTGTCCATAGTGGTTGACGTGGTCTTCAAATGACTAGTACATGTATACACAGCTCCCTCCCGGTTTGCAGTATACCCATCTTCCGATATAGCTCCTCGAGTTTCTTGGGTTCTCAAGCCTCACGGATGGTGGGTCTAAGTGATTGGCGATGATCTGTTTGTGCAGTTTCTCTCTTTCCTTTATTATCACGTCTGTGTGCTGGTCACCGTCACTTGGCATCAAGGGGTGCATGCCGACCATTTCGATCATTTCGTCTGTAGTGCGTGCCTTCCTGGCCTTCCAAAACCTTATTACAATCAATACAGCTGCAGCCAGTATTATGCATCCAACTATTATCTTCAGCCCGTCCGACAGCCATGATGGCATCCATGACCATAACAATGAAAACCAGCTATCATCCTTCTTTACTCCTTTACTTTCTTCCATCATCTTGGAGTGCATCTGGGCCAGTTGTGATACTGCTTCGGTAAGTGTACCATTATCTGCATCGTTAGCAGGAATAAATGTGCAGCATGATTGTCCTATCTTTGCACTAACTCCTCCCTCCATCGCTGTGAGAAGATCCAGTACATATCTGTTCTGTAGTGCTACCATTCTTACCGCTCGCAGTTCCTCTTTTATTGCATTGAATCCATTTACTGTTGAATTAATCGTCATCATTAGTTCCCATCGGGTGATCTGGAGCCATTTAGCGTTTGCATAAGCTTGTAGTCCAGGGTGTATTATTGACGAGAAGAACATAGCAGCCCTGCTAAATAACCTATGTTCTGGTGGGATAGAAGTGAGTGCTGTTTCCGACCTTCCTCACAGGTAGTTTCCTTGTCTCTTTATCCTTTTTAGGACATTGTTGTTGTTGTTGTTGTTCTCTCCCTCCTGTGATTGTACGGATCTCTTCTTCCTCTTGTTCCCTTCATCCATTTTGGGGAAATTGGCCATGTTCACATGTTTTTGGGGCACCACTAGCGATGGTACATTGATGTGCATATACCATTCCACAACGGGGGCAGAGTGTGATATGCATTATTTCCGCAGGCCCAATAGTGATCCATTATCACTGCCATTCCAGCATCCCCCTCTGGTAAGTCTAACACGCTTCCACAGTTGGTGTTGTATCCCACCTCCAAATCTCCTCTGTGTTGGTGGCATAACTTGGGCGCGGTCAGCGGTAGTATGCTTATTGGGTCTTCATCCTTCTCCATCCATGTCAGCATGGGTACGTATTTGCCCCATGTCGTCCAACATCTGTCGTTGTGTTCCTGTATGGTGGTAATATTCTCTCTTGTTATCATGTTGCTACCGACCACTCCTATTTCCCATTCATTGTTCATGTATACCTTCCCGGTTATTGTTATCAGTGGCCTTTCCCAACAGCCTTTTATACCAGGAACGTCAGTGGCGTACCAATCACATGGTAGGTATTGCAGGGTTACTTTCTTCGTTTCTCCCTTTTCAGGGCCGCTTGTCATGTATCTGAACGCTTCAGCATGTAAACTGCTCTTATGGTAACTCAAATATGTCTTGAGGAAGTTGTTTTCGTATGGGTATGTGTCTCTTGTTTTCAACTGCATTCTCACCACCGTTCCTTGAAATCGTCCTCTCGTTTGGAATAGTGCCAGATATACTATACATTGCGCCGTCTTCTCTTGTATTTCTGTGGCGACGAATGTTCGAGAAGCGCTCATGGCGTATGGGATCAATGAGCAAACATAACAGCTATCTTCTGTTGTCTGCTTACCAATTTGGGTCATGTGCTGGTCCCACATGTTGTTTGAGACGTGTGCTGGATCTGTTATGTAATTATCAATACCCTTGTTGTCTGCATATGTGCTGCGTTTAACTCTACTTCCCTTATGCAGAGGGTTGCTAGTACCACCTGATGTCATACCTGTTGCAGCCGTGGGAGGGGTATGTTAGGTTTGGGTGCAGCCATAATATTGATAGCATAACGTTTCTGCCATACAGAGGCAGCCAATAGACCAGTGATGACCAATACTCCTATCATTTTTATTACAAAAGCTAGTCTCACCGGCATTTGCTCTTACCTTGCTGCAGTCCGGCAGCTTATTCTTGCAACGTTAAAGGTGCCCGCCTGAAAATTCTCAATATGCTTGTTATTATTGTTAGTGGTTGTTATTAAGCTCTCCCTATCAAGTAATCGTTCAGTGCCCAGGCGAAGAGCTTTTCCCCGCTAACCTTAGCGATCTATCTCTTAGCGCAGGTAAGTGCTGGTGAAGATGGGGAAATGATTGTTCTATGGCCAAAATAAATGCGGTGTAATATACTCGTACCCTCCTTCTTTTCAGGTACTTTGGCCTTCTTATGTGATATACAAATTGGTGTGATAGGGCTTCAGAGGTGCTATCATCCGTGGGCAGCATCTACTCCTGGGCACAGTACACTGTTAGTTACTTATTTTCTTAACAATACAATTATACACGGTACCTGCATGTGCGAGAGAAGAAAAGAGAAAACATACAAGTGTTTTACATGTGTGTGTGTGCACAATACAATGTCCTTCAATCGGGGGTGACCTTAGAGGGGAGGGGTTTGGGGCTCAATTGGTGGAAGTTTGTTTACTTTGCAATCTCGTGACCATGGGATGGGCTATGGGCAGGCGTCCAGTGTCTATTTCAGTAGTTGCCTCTGGGGAATCTGGGGGGTGATCACGTGTGGTGACACTACTGTCATCAGCTGTGGCCGACGTTTCCTTCTCCGTAGCCGATTCTGTTGCTGTCGTTGCTCTTCCAATGGCCCTGTCGTTAACGCTAGGGCGGGTCTGGAGTTTGTAGATCTTCACGTCGTGTAGGTGATTCCAGGCACGCTTATCCTGCAATTTCACCGCTCTGGTAGCTACCTCCTCTACCAAATGACGACCAGTAAAGCGTGGGCCGTTCCACCTTCTATTGAAGTTGCGGAGTAGCACATGGTCACCTTTAGCAATTTTTTTTAGTCCTTCCTTTTCCAGTTCCTTGTCCGTGTCTTCTTGTTGAGAACTCTTCGACCCGCCCGCGTGCGCTCGAGCTGTTGAGATACAAACGCTACACTAGTAATCAAAGAAGACACATATTAATACATTTTGTCACCAAGAACAGTTGCAGTGTTTTCATGGTCTGTGAATGCTCTTGATGTAGGCGTTAGAGGAAGGCGCATTTGACGTCCTGTCACCACCTCGTGAGGAGTGAGGTGGTGATCAGACCCTGGCCTATTCCTTAGCTCAAATAGAGCTAGTGGGAGACAGTACAACCAGCTCCTCTTGGTTGTTTGCTGTATCTTTGCTATTTCTTCTTTCAATAGGCCATTCAGGCGTTCACATATACCGTTGGCCTGCGGGTGATATGCACATGCAAATTTATGCTTAATACCCAGCAAGGACGTGATGTGTTGAAACATTTCATTAGCAATGTGTGGGCCGTTATCTGACCGCAACACTTCGCACACACCCCACCTGGGGAAAACCTCTCTCACTAGAAATTTAGCTGCTCTGAACACATCTGCGTGTGAGCAGGGTCTGGCCTCGATCCACCTGGAGAACGGGCATACCACTACAATCATATACCTATTTCCTTGACATACATTGATCATATGAACATAGTCAATATGAATGTGCAGGAAGGGTCCCTCTGGCCGGGGTATAGTACCTTTTATCACTTGCAGCGTGTGACCGGCCGTAAACTGTTGGCATGTGAGGCAATTGCTGATAAAATTTGTTACATGAGAATTTAACTCGGGGCAGAACCAGTCTTCCCTAATTCGTGCTGCAAGTACTTCCTTTCCTGTATGAGCTGGGTGATGGAGCTGGGCCAGGGCGGTGTTCAGCAGTGCCAACGGCATGACACCTTTCCAGTGTTATTTTGACGCCACAGTGCGTCAGTTGGGGACATCGTACATCCTCTTTTTACCCATAGTTCCTTTTCTGCCATTGGTGCGGCTGCCTGTAATTCCATTCTCTGTGTGGCGGGGAGATGGGTGTACCCTTCTTTCATCAACATCTGTTTTGCCATCCCCCTCCCTCTCTCTGACTCTGGGGGGTTCCATATTTCACCAAAGTATGCCGCATGTTTGGCATGCGCGTCTGCTGTTTCATTCCCTTTTGAGATATGGTCGTCTCCATTAGTGTGTGCCGGACATTTAACCAAAGCTATCTCTTGGGGATCATTAATTACTTCAATTAATTCTGATAACAAGAGAGCATGTTGCACTGGGGTGCCATCAGCTCTCCTAAACCCCTTCTCTGCCATTTTATCAACCCCGAGTGGACAGTTGACGTGACATATGCGCTATCAGAATATATAGTAACTCTTTTGTCAACGCTTTCCTTCAACGCCAAGATCAGTGCAACCAATTCTGCTGCTTGAGCCGAATAATGCTGTGGTAACTGCACACATTTCACCGGGACATACGTCAAATCTTCTGTCATTTTTACAACTGCTGCCCCAGTTCTCCTTATCCCATCACTTTGGTCTATTGTTGATGACCCATCAATGTACAAAATCTCTCCACCGTTGAGTGCATCCTCTTCAACTTTTCTAGTGCATGAATACGTTTCGATAGTCTGTGTACAATCGTGAGCATAATCACCTTCCTCAATAACTTCTGCTATAAACCTGGCTGGGTTAACTGTACTACATCTGACAATTGACAGTTCAGGTCTAGACAAAATGATCTCATACCCTGACGCCCTCTGCGTGGTTAGTGTGGATTTAGGTTTATTCAATATTGCAAACAGCGCATGCTCCACAAATAGTGTTGTTGGGCACCCCATTGTAATCGATGATGATTTCTCTACCGCAAATGCAGCCGCAGCGAGACTCTGTCCGCAAAGGGAAATGTCCTAACATAACAGGGTCCAAATGACTGCTGTAGAACGTTATTGGCTTGTGTCCCATGCTGGTTTTCTGAGTCAATACTGCTTTCATTACTGCTGAGTCGCAATGTGAAAAGATAAAGAACTGCCGTTCATAATCTGGGGTGGCTAGTACCGGAGCAGTAGATATGGCGTGTTTCAACTCGTCAAATGCCTCCTTCATTTCCCTTGTCCACCCCAACGTTTTGTCCCCTTTGTGTGCTTCTCTCAATGCTTGGAGTAGGGGTCCTATGTATGAGCTGTATTAAAAAACCCATGCTCTACAGTAGTTGCATAATCCCAGGAACTGCTGCAGCTCCCTCACCGTTTGTGGTAGTGGCGTGTTTGATATAGCTTGTGCTCTTTGTGGTGCAATCTTTCTTCCGTGTTGGGATATTAGTTGACCAATGTATAGTACCTGTTCCTGACAGTACTGTAACTTTTCTTTGTCTACCTTGTAACCCTTTTCAGCCAACACTGTCAGCATTTTCACTGAGTCCTCCCTGCACCTTTTCTCGCTTGTGCTGCAAATTATTATATCGTTAACATATTGCAGCACCGTACTTTCCAATTCAATGTTTCCCAAGTCCATCTGTATTACTCTGTTGAACATTGAGGGTGACTCGCAGTACCCTTGTGGTAACCTGGTGTGTTTCCATTTTGTGTTTCTGTATGTGAAGCTTGTCAAGTCTTGTGAATCTGGGTGCAGGGGTATTGAGAAAAAGGCATTTTTGAGGTCAATCACTGTGAACCGTGAGGTCTCTGCCGGAATTCCACATAATATTATGGCCGGGTTTGCTGCTATGGGGTATTCTGCTTCTACAATGTTGTTCAAAGGTCTGAGGTTCTGGATAAAACGCCAAAGCCCTCCTTTAGCTTTGCGCACTGGGTACACGGCCGTGTTACATGGTGATTCTGATGGTACCAATATGCCATTATTTATTAGGGCCGTTATTGTTTCGTATATGCCCTCATCTGCCTCTTTTGATAGTGGGTATTGTTTCACTCTAGGTAGTATTGCACCCTTTTTCAGTTTTATTCTTACTCCCCCGATACTCTTTATGCAGCCCACGTCATAGGGACTGGTGGTCCACAGTGATGTCGGAACTTTTGCCATATCTTCCTCGTAGAAGGGAACTGGGGTAGATGCAGGTGCTTCAAGTGCCATGGCCATTTTCTGTGCCACTTGCGTATATGTCACTCTTAGCCATATGTCTACACTCATCATAAATACCATCTCACCTTCTTCCTTGTCTACTGAAAAGAGCTCCTCATCGGACACCTGGGTGAGCCTGCATCCCTCAGCCAGGGCTATCAGTGCCCTCCATGCTCTCCCTTCCCGGTCTTGGGCATGTACTGCGATATAATCAGCTGTTGCTATAATACTCTCGATGCTCACCGAAATCACCTTCCCTTCTGGTTCATTGGCTGGTGTCTCAGGCCTGAACAAATATGCTGCTGGCCTCATCCAGATCTTTCCTTCTATTCCTGGCATCCAGTCGAATGCCATATCCAGTCCGTACTGGAACAGTTCGCCATCCACTGGCTCAGCCCGAGCTACTGTCTGTCCACAGTATGCTTGCAGTATTTGTCGTGCAGTAAGCATGTTTATTCCTGGAGTGGAACAAATTATGCCATCCTCCGTGAAGGAGATTGTCATATTTAGCCTGCTCATTATGTCCCTCCCAAGTATGTTCACTGGTGACTCCCTTGAATACAGGAGCGGGACAGACATGTCATAATCTCCAATAGATAAGGAGATGTTATCAGTAATTGGAACCAACCCCCTAGCCCCAGAGAATCCTTGGGTGTTCATGGCCTCACCTGACATCTTAAATCTACCTTCCCTTATGCAAGAACGGGTTGCCCCAGTGTCAAGAAGGAATGATAATTTTTTGTCACCTATCGTTACCTCAATGCGTGGTTCCTTAGCACTATTAGGTGTTATCGACAGGATAGGACACACCAAGGATGTCTGTGGGCTGTCCTATTGTGGTTATAATGACTGACCACTTCCTGTGTAAGGGTTGTGTCCCAAGACAGTCACCGTTCCCAATTGTGTTTGTTGTAGCTGTGTATCGTTAGAGGTTACCTTATGGTTCTGTATTTGAGTGGGCTGCTGCACTGGCTGCACTTGGTGTTGTTGTGATATTGCTACCTGTTGTTGCGGTAGTGAATATGTCTGTGTTGCTAACTGTTGCTGTGTGCTGCTCTGTGGCAGCCCCTGCAGTTGTTGGTAACCCTGCTGCTCCCTCATAGGCCCTTGTTGTCCTTGTTCCCCCCATGCTGGTGTGGATGGTCTCATTCTACACGTACGCGACATGTGTCCTAACATCCCACAAACCCAACATACAGGTGGTTCCCTGGTCTGCCATGGGAAACTTCCTGCATTATCCTGGTACACTGGTTGCCCAGTGGGGTAGAAGCTTCGGAATCCTCCCCCTTGCTGTTGTGCAGGTTGGCCATATCCGCTCTCCCTCATCATTCCTCCCCTTCCCCTGATGTTATTATAATATCCAGTTCCTGATGCCACGTACCCTCCTCCCATGTTGGCCGTGTATGGTGAGGGTGGTGGCAGCTGTCGTGTTATAAGTCGTGGTGATTGTGGTAGTGGTGGTGTTTGTAGTTGTGAGGGATCCTGTGCGGCCACTACTTGCATGGGGTTTGGTGTCATTGTTGTTGGTGTAGTTATTAGTGCACCTTCCATGGTGTACTTAGTCAGTTTTTTCTGAACTAATTTAGCCTCTTCCGCTTTTCTATCTTCTTCCTTTTGTTTCATCTTTTCTTGCCACATCCTACAATGGTGTACTATTGTCAATTGTATTTCCGGCCAAGCCTTGGCTTCCATCCCCACTACTTTCTTCAATTGTTTTTGTACTGCCTCCGGGAGCCCTTGTATTAGTATGTGGTGAAAGATTGCCGGTGTCTTGTCCCATTGCTCTCTAGTTTCCATGCAGCACTTCTCCTGAATCTCCTGGATATAATCAACAGGATCTTCGTTCTCACGCATCTTGTGTGATGTAATTCCTCCTATGTCTGAGGTGTCTGGGTATTGTACCCTCAGCGCTTGCCATAATGCATGCCTGCAATTCGCAAATGGCGCCCCGTCGTGTGATGTGTTCGTTATTGTGACCCCGGGGAAACCCGCTCTCTTCCAGATGTCATCTGCCGCATCCCTTAATATTGATATTAGTAGGCCCTTCACGTCTCCTACTGCTAGTTTCTGTCCTGCAGTGTGTTTTTCCATCTCGTATATTCATTTTCCCGCTCCTCCACTTAGTGATGGGAGCCTACACTTTATATTTTCCTTATGGGCATGTTTCCAGGGGACGTATTGTGGTCTAACCCCCCCTCTCTCCAACAGCAGCATTAGATTGGGCCTCATTACGACCCAGGCGGTAAGTTACCGCCTGGGCCTTGACTTTACCACCATGGCGTAAACTACGTTTACGCCATGGTGGTTGGCGGACTTACCGCCCCATTCCGAGGTCGGCGGGGCGGTAAGTCCCCAATCCCCATTTACCCTTCCCCATTCCCATTTTTGCCCCATAGGGCATAATGGGAGTGGGGAAGGCGTTAATTACGCCACCGTAAATTACGGTGGCGTAATTAACTCCATGGTCCCTTAGCGCCATGGATTTTAACACCTGCTAAAAGCAGGTGTTAAAAGCGCCATGGCGCTAAGGGACCTCGTAGTTGGCGGTAAGGGGTCGGCGCAGCTAACGCTGGCGTTAACCCCTTACCGCCAGGGTCGTAATGAGGCCCATTGTGTCCCATCTGTCCCCCCAGTTGTCGCAGTGTAGAGTCCGCATACCCCTCCTCTTCTTCTGTGTCGTCTAGATCATCTGTCATGTCCATATTTCCGCCGCTCGTTGCAGCTTCCCCTTCATCTCTTCCCCTTCTCTTATTATGTTCTTTATTTGATGTGGGTGTGTGTGTCCGTTCTTCCTGCCTACGTCCGGGGAGATCTCTAAGCCTGCCGGCGTAGGGGGTGTGTTCAGGAGCGGGTGTGGGCGGACAAATTGGACGGAATGATGCAGGTGTAGCTGCACGTGTTTGCCTTCCCGCCATTCCTGTTTCTTTCTCTTCATTTCCCCACAGCTCTTCCTTCCTTCTGCATGCCCATGGTGATTCCCTATTGGTGCGGGTGATGTACAATTTGTCTAAGCTTTCCCTATCGCTGCTTCTTCCTTCTCCCCCCATTCCTTCTTCTTCTTCGCTGCAAAAAGGAGCAACAACCCCCAATTTGTCTTTTTCCCCCTAATCGTCACTGTTTTTAAGTCTATTAAATCCGTTCCTTTCACTTCTTCTTTACCAATTGCTCCCCTTTGTGCTGATGTTGTTGCTACTTCTGCATCCCTGCGTACATATTTCCTTACCCCACTCTCCCCTTTCCTAGCTCTTCTTTCCCCTTCCCTCTTTTCTACTATTTCACCACCTATTTCTTCTCTTTTCTTTTTTAGTTCCTCCATCATCTCACTACTCATCTTCTCTAATATCCTTTCTTCCTCCCTCCTCCTTTCCCATCTCCCTCTCTCCCTTTCTAATATGCTTTCTATTACTTTGCCTTCCTCGTACTTCTTGGTGGTTTCTGATAGTATTTTCCTTTTCCATATTTCCATTTCCTTTTCTTTCTCTTCTTCCTCTCTTTTCCTGTCACGCTGTGCTGCTCGAGATACCCTTTCTGCTATCGCCTTCATCCTTTCAGCTTCCCGCTTCCGTTCTTCAGTTCGTTCCCTCATTTTTTCTAACTCATCCTTACTTTCCTTCCTTTCCCTCCTTCGCTCTCGTTCCTCCCTCTCAAGTTCTTTGATCAGGGCGTTTTGCTCGTTCCTTAATTTCACCAATCGATCCTCCAACATCTCCTCCTCTGCTCGTAACAGCTCCCCTTCTTTCCTTTTACCTTCCTCCCCTTTTATTTCACTGCTACCCTCATCGTCCTCGTTCATTTTCCGTACTACCTCCTTTTCTTCTCCCGTTAGTGTCCCTCGCAATTTTAGCAGCACCTGCGCGACTACCCACTCTTCGTGTCCTATGGTTGGGATTGGTTCTTCACTAGTCTTCCCTTCCCTTGCGTGCATCTTCGTATAAGTTAGGCCTACCGTACTTGTCACCTCCCCCCCTGTGTAGCCACCTGTAGCTGTATATGGTGGTGGACTGTACGCTGGGTTGGAATACCCCTCAGCCGCCGTTAGTTGTTGCCTTACCGCTTCTCGTAGTTCCGTTACAGGATATAACCCCCCCTTCCTCCTTTTTCACTACTTTCGCTAAAGGCATGTCGTCGGTCCTTTCCTTTTTTATTTCTATTTCATTTGCGTTGCTAAGCTTTTCCTCCCCCTCTCGGCATCTTCCCGCGCACTGTGCGCTTTCAACCTCCTTTTCCCCATTTCCCTCTTCCTCCTTAATCTTCTTCCCCTCCTTCGTTTCCTCCACAGTGAACATTCCGGTTGGTCCTGGTCGGGACCCCTGGAACATCCTCCATAAGTTAAACACCTCCACGTGGTGCGTCAACTTCTTCCCCTTGTATGTGTTATGTATATGTGTCAGTAGCGAGTGTTGGACGCACGGGTCGAAACTGCCGTTAGGCGGCCAGGGTGTCGTCATTTTGTTGTCCGTCCCCTGTGTCCATTCTATGCTGTATTTGATCAGTTTTTCCCTATGGGGTGATAGTGTTTTACATATATGCTGTAGTGGGGTAGTGAGGGTATTCCCCCACCCTCCCGATCCTAACCCGTATGACATGGTTACACTGTTTTGTTAGCTCCCTCCAGTATAGTTGTCGTTACCTGGCCCCGTAGTTTGGGGACTTGCGACCGTCCGATAAAAGGAAAGCAGTCAAATATTACGCTTGCAAATATGCTGTCTTTTTCCTGTATTTGTTTTTCTTCCTTAATACCGCTACGGCCCCCTGCGGCCACGGCGCACGAAGCCCCCTGCGGCTGCGTGCCTTGTGTGACGTGCTTATACAGCCGTCCCACTTTTTCTCCTCCCCTCCTCCTCCTACCTCACTCGGCGTGGCCGGTGTTCTCCGTGCACAGTCACTTCCCCCTCTCCACCTGTTCCGTATAAGAGGTGGCCGACACCCTCCGTGCGCACCCCCTGTCCACTATTCACTTCCCCACCACCCTTCAACAATGCTGTGTGGTCGAGGTATCCTATGAAAGCCCTACGGGTGACGTCACCGGCCTCTTCCAAAACTACCGGTAAGATCTTTTACACTTCAGAAAGCTCGAAATAAGTTTTGCTGTTTGTCCCCGTTAACCCCACAGCTGTCCTCTTGTTGCGCCTGGAACAAGGTAACCAACAATATAATCGGACTGCGCACGCTGCATCGCCTCGTTTGTGATACGCCCCTCAACAGGAGGGCTTAACCAGCCAATTATCTTCCGTACTAGGCAACCGGTTAGCTACCGCCTACAGGAAAACGTCATCTATCTACCGAGTTTCGCTGCTCGATCAATAGGGATCCTCATCTACTCATTGATCAATAACCGCCAATTCGTAGGAAGCCACACACACACACACACACCCCCTTACAGGTGGTCACGACCTAGGCCAATCAGTGTCTACGAGCAACCGCACGTGATGTTTTCTTGCTCCGCCCACCTTTCTCCGTGACGTAGCGGACAGCTCTCGCGCCTGTCCTGCTACCATTCACTTCACCGTCAACACTAATTGATCAAATCTTCGCCGCACACCTTAGTAACACCTCCCACCGCCCTTATTGCACTCCTCCCCCCTCCCTCACAATCTCACATTGCTTGTTGGGTGTGACATACTCACCAAGTTCTCTCGATGCGGGCCGCTCGACTAAGTGCACCCCTCCAAGCGGCTCGCCACATCCCCTCGTCTGGACCACGTCGGGACACTCGCCAACCGCGGGTGGGATACTTCTCAACCGGCTCCCGAGGGCCAATATCTGGATTGCGCTGTCCGGTCTTCTTGCAGTTCCGCGATGGTCCTGTAGTCCTCAAAAGGGTGCAGCGGCAGAGGGGGCCGCGCCGCCGGGCGTCCTCGCAACGAGAGGCCTTGGAAAAATAAAAAGGTAGATCGTAAACAGATCTCAACGGTGCCTCCAACTTGTCGGGGTGATTATCCCAGGGTCGGCTGGGCCATCCGCGGACCTCCGGGCTGGGAGGCCCAACTCCTCCCGTGTTCCCCAAAAATGAGTATGAGACACACGCAAGAAGCAAGGTGGTTCTGCTGTTTATTAAACAACGGCAGGGATGGGTTTAGGATCGTACGCGTCCATCCAGACTCTCAAAATTCGTGGGGCTCGCAGGCCCTGTTTTCCTCAGTATGACGCGCTGCTTGCGTCACCTGGGAAAGTTAGCGAAAAACCTATCCCACTCTGGATTGGTTCCTCGAGTGGTAGGGTTAGTATAGCATACATATAGAGAACAGTATTAGTGGTTGAGGATGAGTCAGGTGGTATACTTGGGTTGTCCCTTCTATTAGATACTTGAAAATTGTTACACGAAGACTCCTAATGATTGGCTAATGTTAGTGGCGTCAGTGATGAGTGCCCCCATGTTCTGATTGGTCCACCCGCGAGCCCCCCAGCCTGGGACCATCGTTGTTCCCAGCTTGCGGTGTACCTGTCACTAGCAACAATATGTAACTATGTGTTTGTGCAGACAATGCACGGATTTGCTCATAGGCTTGAGAGCAGACCATTCCCATCGCTGTAGGTGTCCATCGGGTCATTTCATTGTTGCAACCTGTGTCCCAGACATGGGACCCAGGCGACTTCTCCCTCGTGGGTCTGGCACCCTGTCAGGTTGGCTTTGTCACATGTGGAGAGACCGTGGCTGGGGCAGAATTCTGCACATTTAAAGTTGTATTTTGGTTGTGTGTGCTTGGCTTTGCTTTGAGGTGTGACCTTGGCGCTAGCTGGTAGCATACGAGTTGCAACATCGCTCCCTTGGCTGTGAGCTCTCGCTGGGCTCGTTCTGCGTGATCAGCACTTGTACTCTTGCTCATTCAGTGTTCATGGCGGCTCTTGCTTGCGGCCTACTTGGGCCTGGTTCATAGGTGGGGGGGTGTAATGCACGGCACCTGTGTTGTGGTGCGACATGGCTTCATAGGCAGTATTACGTCTTCGTTATATTCTCATCACGATGCGAGGGGTGGGAGAAGCGTCAGCAAGCGTATACGCGATTGCTTTATGCGTCTTGCATTTCTGCATTACGGAAAACCTATGTGAAAAATAATAAAGATGCGCGTCAGTGGGTGTATCCGTCACCTACGTCATAGCACTGATTATATTCTTCGTGTGGGTTGGTGCGTGAGTGTCCAGTGTGCATGGTGGCACGTGTGTTCTTGGCAGTTGGCTAGGTCATCATGGCATCTCTAACGATGTGGGTGCTTGTTGTTGAGGTCTTAGTCGAGTTCATCCATGCCGCAGGTGTCGGCTTGAGTAGGGCAGGCTGGTGGGCAGGCTGGTGGGCATATCCGTATGTTCTTGAACCAGGGTATTCGGTCGTCTGGTAGATAGACGAATTCATCTTGTGGTGGGTGTCTAGGCCGCGATCCTCTGGGCCATGGTCTCGAGGAGATTGGGGGGAGCTTTTTCTCCCATTCTCCCACTTCAATATGCCACCTGGATACAATGAAAATATCACTATTATTATTATCATCATTTCCCTTTAAAAGTCTCTGGATTATGGTCTCAATACTAGCAGATTATGATCTAAGAAAAGGCTTTGGTATATCGATTGGAGTACCGCCTTCCGTGTGCTATAAGGATATTGCAAGTCACTGAGGAATTCCATGCCCAAATATAGGAATGAGGTGGAAGAATGAGTTCCTTTATGAGGTCATGGAACTCCGAGGTGACTGGCAGTATTCTTTTTATGTATAGTAGGGGGAATTGTATTCATGGCCACACAATGTTTCCCCATTCAATACCTGGCCTCTTGCCTAATCTAATGTAAGATCTTCCAGTTGCTGTTACATATAACCAATGTAGAATATGGATTAAAAGAACCCTTGTATGCATCTTGTAATTTGGTGCAGGAATTATTTTTAAAGAGTTCAAGAAAATGCATCTATAAAGTGTTTTGTGATTTAAAATAAACTATAGACTGCAGATAGATTCTCGCTCTCCCATGTTAAACTCTAGCCATGCACAAAATAAATATACTACAGTAAACAGTTCCTTATACATTAATGACCGTAAAGTGTCACAGAAAGCTATTTTACATTAAAGAAATCTGAAAGGCTAGTTATGGATTTCGTTAAGAGCTTCAGTGACAGCTGGAATTCTGTTCTGTGCCGGCTGAAGCCACAGGCATTGCAACATCACAAGTGATTTGTAGTAACTGAGTACAGTTGCGGTAGTGATGTCATTTTCTTAATACAAGATACAAGTTTTCGGTTAGACTACAGTCGTTTTGGGTGCTAAGACATGGTCGGTCCTTCGATCTGGGTTGCGCAGAAACGCCAGATTCTTATTTGCATCTTTTGTACCTGGAATCAGTATTTGCACAAGGATGGAAGTTGGTTCTTCCATTTTTAGTTGGGTGGTTATAGAAGAGATGGTTACGGTCCCTGAAGATGGACTTGATGAAGTATGAAATGCATTGGACATCCTGTCATTCGTCTCCTCATTAAAATACTTTCTATTTTGATATACATAACCTTTTTGAACAAGTTAATCTACATGAAAAATTCACATTTATGAACTGATGTAATTTATGTGAATATTACAGCAAGAGGCTTGCTGTAATATTCACTGTGGGGCACTGTGGGGATATGCCCTTGGTCCTGGTGTTATTTTCTTAATACAGTCATTAGTGTTGCCACTACTGGCCTGTAATATGTGGGGTTAAATGACAACCTCAACTGATATAACTGGACGGCCAAGTCAGGCCTATGTGGAAAAATGACTTGCCAGCCTTCAAATACGTCCACACTGCAAATGGGCATAGCAATGCAGACTGTGTCTATTTCTGCAAGTAACACAAGGAAGAGTTGGGGAAAAATGGAAATGCCACGTGAATGACCAAGAACTGGAAATCAAAAGGCCCACCTTTCATTTAAAAGTGAAAGGTCAAACCAAAAATGCGCCTTTAAGTCACATATGCATGGGAAAATAAAAGGCTCCTTCTACATGAAAAGCAAGGGTTTTAAATATTGAAACAAAAATGGCCTTGCATGTGTGTTTTGCAGTTCTAAAACCTGACACAAAGACAAATGCTTATTTCTTATTTCTTATTTCTTGCTGAAATAAATATATCAGGGAAAAGAGTTGGTGTCTGTTGGTGAGATGAGATGTATTCAAATGAATGATATGCTTCGCGTGCAAAATACCTGCAACAGACTGAAAAGGGTATTTTTCTTTCAGGGGGAATATTAAAGACTTTATTCTGTGCAAATGCAGGACTACAGTTTGTATTCAGAATGACCTCCCTCACTACAGAGTTGCTTCGTTGGTATCTGAGAATCAATCTCGCTGAGGCTTGTGGTTCCCAGGAAAGGGATGGCTTTGAGTTTCGATTCCTGAGCCAGTTGCTAGGCAGAGCTGACTCTTGTGTCCAAGAGGCGAATGGTGAACATGTGGATTGGACAGATAAGGATCACTGTTTCAAACTCTGACTGTCAGGATAGGTCAATGACTTAATTACAGCCCAGAACACGTGGTTTCAGGGATATGCCATCAAGAATCAGAAATGAAAATGAGATGGGCCCGGAACTGGAATACATGTGTACCATGAAGAAAATGCCCATAGGAGTGAATGCAGCCTCATACTTTATTGATTTTCTCAGCCACGATCAGTCACGTCGAGTCCATTCCGGTGTCGTATTAAAACTGATAATGAGCCCATTATATAGATGTCATGGGTTATAAGTGTGATGTTTGGTGACCATGCGACCATCTAAAATATGATTCCAGCTTCCCAAAAGGATACTGAAGCTGAAATCTGGGGAACTGGTGGCTTATGTAATTAGAGAGTTGTGTAGAAAATCATATATTTATAACTAATGGAGCTTTTGTGTAAACTGCAAAAACTACTATTTGCTCATGCCGTATCGTGCGAACACTGGAGTAACCTCTAAAAATATGTCACAATTAACTGTATTTAAAAATATATATGTTATTGTGTTTATATGAAAAACACGGGTTGTTGCCTTTTTCAGTACAAAAACTGACATATAGAAAAGATGTGCAATTGACAGTAGGGGTACCTATTCACCTCACTCCCATCAGGGGCTGGGACAAGGTTTGGGCCTTGGAGAGGAGTGGACTGAAAGTTGTCCAATGAAAAGTCAAGTCTCATAAATTAGCACCTTCTGTTTTGCACATTTTGGATCTGGGACTTATGTGGTGAAAAGCGCTTGCATCATTGGACAAGGAGAGAACCAGGGAGATCCTGCCTAAAAACCATCTCGGGGAATTAAATCTTCACAACATTTTGAAGGAGAACTGCCCCTGGGGGTATCCTGGACATTTGCCTAAAAATCACCGAAGGAGATCTGCTGAAAAACCTTCTGGGTGGAAATAGTCGAAGAGTGCTGGAGATTCCCATTGCTAGGAAATCAGAAAACAGGGGCTGTGATACTCACTTGGAGCTATAGAGGGAGGGTTGCTGCAGGATCCCTTTGACTGAAGTGCTGCCCAGAATCCTGTTTTTCACAAAAAGCAAAGCTCTGCTCAGTCTCCATGTGTGCCAAACCTAGGGATTTCTAAAAGTAAGTAGATTGTACAACAACAGTGTAGCGTGGGGATCTATTTAATGAACCTATTCCCTTTCATTAGTGGGTTCCCTTCCATTAATCCATTAAGGGGTGCGGGAAATTGTGCAGACCCTTAGCATATTTGACTATTAATTTAATTAACTCCTAAAGAGATTGATGCAGGGGGGAGCTTGGAATATTTTGAAACGTTCACCCTCTCTCTTGGCGGGAATAATGTTATAGCCACCTAAAGTGATTGGGTTATATCCAATCAACCAAAATGAAATAGATTATACTCATCATTCCCAACCCCTGCCTTTAAAATAAAAAGGTGTGTATTCCATTCCCAAACCCTACTTTAAAACAAAAAGATGTTTGCTCCATTCTCAAACCTTGCCTTTACCATAAAAAGGTCCTGACCCAAAAAAGAGAACAACAACATTTCTAAACTGTCCCCATTCTCTAGACCTGCCCTTTAAGTGAAGTGGAGTCTGAAAACGAACTTAATAATCATCCCCATTTTATTGTCCAACTCCCCCAACCCGGGACCATAAATGAAGGGGCTCTTAAAAACATATTTATAACTGTCCACATTCCCCAACACCGGCGTTTAAGTGAACAGGGGTCTGAAAAATGAAATTAATAACCACCACCATTTTACAGTCCAAATTCCCCAACACTGGCCCTTAAACGAATGGGGGTCTGAAAAAAGTATTCACAGCTGTCCACATACCCCATCATGGGTCTTTACGTGAAGGGGAGTCTGAAAAAAGCGAAATTAATAACTGTCCCCATTTTTAACCCTGCCATTTTAGTAGAAGAGTGCATGTAACGTGTAACTCGTTTTCAAAACGAAATTGTGCCTGTGTTCCATGTACCTGAAAGAAAAGAGCAGAAAGTAGTTTATGTGTTGAAGTTTTGTTTGGTGCCACAAAGAAGGTAGTGCGTTTTACCGGTTAGTGCAATATTTATAGAACTTACATTTGAAATAAATATACCTTCTTTCTATACACAGGCATGGTTCTTGGCTCATTGTTGGCACAGGGCGAGGGATCCACGCGGCTCTCTGTGAGTCGTACGAGGGACGTATTTGAATCCAAATTAACGTAATGGTGCATTATGGTCGCCTTTAATTGGGGGGGAAGGAACTCTTTATGTTGAGTGTGGCTTCCCAATATACCGTTACATATAAGAACATTATTTACAGGATTTTATGCCGGTATATCAGGTTACCATATGCTGAAAGGAAATCAGTACACCAGTCACCTATAATAACTGGCTCTATGGGAGTGCTGACATCCAAAATGCCATGCCATGGGTCAATGGGCCTGATTTACAAAGCATTTTTCCATTGTAATTTCCCAAGGAAATCAGGCTCAATGTCTCTTGCTGGCCCATCAATCACCTGCTGGATGGAAAATGGATTGTGTGCCAATGGCTCCCTTTCATTATAGGAAGCACCACTCAGTCCCTTTCCCTCTGACCGAGCTGCATTTCACCATATAGGGGGCAGAAAATGAGGGCCTCACTGCAAGCAGACCCTGTGAACACAGGGCCCACCTGCAGGGAGCAATAAGGGCTCCACCTGAGCTGCAACAGGGAGAAACAGTATTTCAGCTTCCCCTTGCCAATGTGAACTGCTGGAAAGCATTGGGCTCAGACTCACAGTGCTCGAATCCTATTACTGTGCAAAAGGGTCCTTGCACCGGTTTCTCCCACTCATTGAGTGTGGGTTGCCGCTCAGTGAATGCAACCTTCCATGCACGTCCATTGCTCTCTTCCCATCCATTGGTCCATCTATTCAGGGATATTGTCGTTTATGAATCTTGGCAGAAGAGATCACTTAAAAATTGTGCAGCACACATATATTATGGTTCAGACACAATACCAAACTAGAGGCCTCATTCCAAGTCATCCAGTCTGGTACTAATGTGCTGGTATTCATGGATACCGGCACTTTACCAGACGGGCCAACTATAGGTTTTTCCGGTGGGGCACCTCAGTTACCTCCTGCTAAAAGCTGGAGGTAATCCAGGTGCCTGGTGCCGGTAATTTATTGATTTATTTAATTTATTTTGACACTTGTAAAGCGCACCAAACCCTGAGGCATCTAGGCAATGTTTTTTTAAGAGTAAAGCAATAAAAAACATGCATACATAAATGCGTCGTAAAGTAAAGGCTAACAGTTCTGTTCAGAGTCATGCATACGGTTAACAGTGCTAGGGAGGGTAGATGTTTTAGGCGGAATTGTGAAAGAGAATTACATTAGCCGCTCTGGTGTGAAAAGCCAGGTGTTCAAGCTTTTACAGAAGGACCAAAAGATGATTCAGATCTTAATGTAGTTGGTAGAACTTTCCAGTGTTTGGCAGCTACCACTGGGAAGCTACTGCCCCCTGCTTTCTGTAGTTTGAATCTGGGAATGATGAGTAAATGCGAGTGGGTTGAGCGCGTGGGTCTGTTGGATTGCTTTTTGAAGAATTTGTTGTAAAGGTACTTGGGGGCTGATTTGGATAGACATTTGTGTCTAGGAGAGGGTTTTCAATAGGATTCGATCGTGGAACGGCAACCAGTGAGCATTCTGTCTCATCATGGTAATGTGTTTATTTTTGAGGATGTTTAGGGTTGCTCTTAAAACATTATTTTGAATCACCTGCATCTTTTTGATGTTGAGGCTGTCAGTACCTGCATGAAGGGCGTTGCAGTAGTCTAATCTGGATAAGGTAAGAGCTCTAGCCAGCGTGATACAGACGTCAGGTGACAGGAAAGGTCTACAGGCATTGATGAGCTTTGACGTGTAAGCTGCCGCAGATGCTGTGGCGTTGACTTGTCTGGTTAAGGGGAGAGCTGAATCAAGGTAAATGTCCAGGGTTTTTACTTCCCTGGAGACAATGATGGTGATGCCCTCAATGGCAAAGGATTTGAAGGTGTCGCATAGCTTGTTTAGACGGTTTTGTGAACCTATGAGGAGTAATTCTGTTTTTTCGTTTAGACACAGGCCATGATGGGCCATCCAATCCTGGATGGTTTGGTAAATTTAATTTAAAGCCTTTGACTCAGAGTCATATTTGCCTGTAGTGGGTATGAGGACTTGGGTGTCGTCTGCATAGTTAGTGTAGGTGACACCCAAGTCATCGAGACGGTCAAATAGAGGTTTGGTGAAAATATTATAGAGTGTAGGGGAGACACAGGAGCCTTCAGGAACTCCACAGGTGACTGGGGCTGGCAACGCTGCTACAGTAGGTGAGAAGACCCTCATAGTTCTGTTGGTTTGGAAGGACTGTATCCATTGTATCGCTTTGGTTGAAAAGTGGGCTGCTGAGGAGAGGGTTTGCAGAGTATTTTGTGGTTGACTAGGTCAAAGGCTGCTGATTGGTCTGGCAAGAGGAGGAGTGCTAAATTTCAGTCATCTTTGATCTCGTCCATTTGTATTTCTAGGTCCTGGAGGGCTGATTCAGTGCCATGCCCTGGACGGAAGCCTGATTGGTGAAGGCTTAGGAGGCTGTTGGCTTCCATATGGTTTTGGATTTGCAGATAAACTGCTCTGTCCAGTATTTTGAGGGAGGAAAGGTACTGTTGTTATAGGGTGGTTGTTTGTCGGGACCTTGGGGTCTAAGGTAGGTTTCTTCAGTAAAGGAAGGATCCATGCATCTTTGAGGATAGTCGGGATAGTGATTGTTTCAAATGAGGCATTGATTAAGATTATGATGAAAGGAGTATGTTCGTCAGCACAGTTTTTGAGGAGCGAGGCTGGGCAGATGTCACCTTGACACCAGGACGGCTTGAGGCTTGTGATGATTTTCAGGACTTCTGTGGTTGAGACTGGATTGAATTTGAATTGTGCATTAGTGTTCTGGAGTCTATAAACAGGAATCTGCTGGGTTTGGGCAGGTGTTAAGTTCTTCTTTTTCAATTCGATTTTTGATTGCAGTAGGGCAATTTTGTCAAGGAGAGCTTTTTGTATATCTGTGCACCAGGTAGTGTCTTTAAGGCACGATTCTTGCAGTGGCACTGGTGATTCTAGTTCTCATAGAATGGTAAAGAGTTCCTTAGTGCCTGTAGTTTTTGGATGTAGCTGTAAAGATTTCTTTGTTGTATTCAGAGGGCTATTTTTTCCAGTTGGTCTCGGCAGTTCTCTTAGTGCTGCGCAATATTTTGAGGTTTGGTGTGTACCAGGAATTTAGGCAGGCTATGGGTTTAGCCTTGCGCATGCTCAGTGGTGCCACTTCATCAATCGGTGGTCTTGCCCAGAGGAAGGATACAAGGTGGGCAATCAGAGGATTGCCCCCCCAAGGAATTCAAGAACACAAAAGTAGCATGTACATTGTAAACCAGTGTGGTTCATACCCCTGAAGAATTTCCTAGCTAACTGTGTGAAAGTATAAAGAAAGAAACATGTCGGTGTGTTGAGAATGTTGTATGATTGATTGAAAGAGTGACGGTCGCACGGGTAGTCAGAAGGTGTATGGACTGTGTATGCTATGATGAATATGAGATGGCAGCTAACAATAGATCCCTTATGAAACCTATTCTATGTACCAAAAGAAATGTTGATTGATTGATGTACCAAATAACATTGTCTATGTACAGTACGTGTTTGCTTAAATTTTAAAAGCATTTTTAGATTCTTGTTGCAGTACAGATGATAGATCATGTATATTTTTCTACTGAAAGGTGTTTTATAAAAAGAAAATAAACTGATATTTTTTGATAAAATTGAAGTGGTATGTTAAGATTCAATAGACACTAATGCTTACGATTGGGTAGACACAGCTGGTGTTGGGGAAGCAAGTGACCCTTTGAACAAATTATATTGTTGTGTTGCCACTTCGTCAATGGCAGCACGGAGAGTTTGATTATATACCTCTACCATAATGGAGGGGTCATTGGCAGAGTTATCTCGGTATTCAGTAATGGGGTGCATCAGAGGTAGTAGCTTCTCTGCTGTGATGTTACGCAAGTTTCTAGAGCGGCTGGTAGTTGGGGGGTATCTGCAGTGAAGTTCTTTCGGGATGGTGAAGGAGATGACGTGATGGTCAGACCAAGGACATAGGGTGTTAGAGAGGATGTTAGTTTTGCAGATAAGGTCTGCCATCCAGTCGAGAGTTCCACCTTTGATATGGGTGGGGCTAATAAGTGTGAGAAGCCTAATGCTCCAATTGTATTGGCGAGTGCGCTGTCATCGGTACGGTCATTGAATCCCAGTCCTATTGAACTCCATGAATGGGGATTTACACCATCACTCCAGCACCCGTGATCTGGCGTCAATTCCGCAAGACCGGCTGCTGGAAACAGTATCTACATTTACCGCCAGGATACCGGCAGCCTCAGAATGAGTCCCTGGATTTAGTCACCATTCATGGTAATGTAGCACCTACATAAGGGTGTGTAAGGGGTACTCTAAACCATGCTGTCACCTCTGGGCCAAAACGTATCATGTGACACTTGTAGGACACCTTCACTGGGTCAACACCAACTTGTGAGCACCCACTTCCCCATGGCCATGAATTGCCTAGAGGGGTACACTCTTTTTATACCACATATTCAAATTGCCATTCCACTGGTAACTCCTGATCAACTATGAATGTTACAGTGGTAACCGTGCACTAAGCAAACAGTAAACCATGTCAACAAATAAATCCTGCTGAAAACAATTCAAGCAAACAGCAACAAAAAGCACAGCAAAACGCAAGGCCTACGCTATGACCTTCCCACCACACTAAGTGGTGTTAAATGTTACAACAAGCAGCCAATGAAATAATGCAAATGATCTCCAAGCCAAGCACCACATACACAAAAATCCTCCTTCTGTATCAGTCTTTATATGAAGTGTAGTACTATTCCCTGAAAATGTAGTAATTTGAGCTTAATTCACATATTCGCAATGCTTTTCACAGACACAAAAGAGAAAAGGAACAGACCCAAACGCGATAAACATTTCCAAAATGAATTGTTTCCCCTCGAAGCCTGATGAAGAGGTTGGAGTCATCTCACGTTGAGCTCACCAGAAATAACCAAATAAATTTGCATAATTGCATACATGAATTTCTTTGTCCTCAGTCAAGAATTTGAAAGTCATTTATCTTGGAATACATTTTGTTGACAAGGCGGTTCATTAGATTAACATTGCAATTTTGTATGCTAGTCATTTGAAAAGTGATGTGTCAATATTTGTGCATTTTCAAGAGTATTTATTTTTTGACTTTTTGCCTTTTTGTGCAAAATTGTACAATATGTCATCTTTCTGGTAAATGATTTTAGGGCTTAAGTACCATGCTCTTTTTGTAATCAAATTGAAAGATGACCTTCCTATTTACACTGGAAAGGTGAAAGGTAGGTTCACAGCAGTTGGCAGTCAATCCTTTTCCCTACACGCTACATATAAAACTCTGCAGCAGGCGCTCAACATGCTGAGCTATCGTAACAGCACACTGAAGGCATTGGCAGCACCATCTTCTGTGAGCAGAAGAAAGCTAGAGCAATGGACACATATTGTAGGGAGACTAGGGCCCTGATTTACAAAGCACTAGCTTCAGTACCCGGCTTCGCCCGGGATGTCCATTCTCAGATTTGCTTTCATATTCCACTGAAAAAGATGAACAAATATTTTGTTTGCCACTAAGGAAAAACGCGATAGATGTTAGTTTCACTAATTAAATCAACACCAAATTTTTATTTACCTCGGATTTCAATTCTCACATGAATATCATATTGTATGCTCACTCTGATTCTTTGCAGTGTTGTTAGCAGTGGTGGCCATTTTCACTGCTAAACAAACACTGCATATAACCAGAGTAAGCATACACATATGATATTCATGTGAGAATTTAAATTGGAGGTAAATAAAAATGCAGTGTTCAATTAATTAGTGAAATGAGCATGTATCCAGTTGATTGCAAACCAAATCAATGAAAAGAAAGAACAGTTTAGCACAGACAGCGCAATGATGAACACTTTAAAATGACCTGTAAACGGTGCTTGGAACACCACAAAACTTTTTTTTAAAATATAATAATAATTTCAACTTGAATACCATACAGTGTAACAATAAGGATGCATTTCAATTCTCACATATGGTTTCATGTCATTTTCTCCCCCCCTAACTACTCCCCTCCCACCCCGAGCCTAATTCGCCACTTAACCAACATTTGCCTCTTCCCTGTACCTCCCACCCTCCTCCCTTTCCGAGGGGCTGTCTTCTTCTGGGCTTGCCTGTTCTGGCCCAACCAGTGTGGCAACTAAGTACTTCCAGGCTGCGAGCGTATCCACTTCATCTTCCCCACCCTTGTTCGCTGCTTCACTCCACACCACTGTGCCAGCATCCGCCCATCTCTGGAGATCGCGCCACCACGCCTCTACTTTTGGTCTATTACTCGCTTTCCATCCCATTGCTATCCTGCGTTTAGCCAATATGTATTCCAGGTCTTTAAGTTTACTCGCCTTTTTGACTTTTCGCGGCCTGGGGTACCCCCCTACCACACACATCCACAGGGAGTCAACGTCCAGGTTTATTTCTTTATCCGCCAGGAGGTGAGCCACCTCCCTCCAAAATCTCCTTATTTCAGGGCATTTATTTATTTATTTTTACATTTGTATAGCGCACAAGGCAGCCCCTAGGCATCGCGGCACTGTTACTTGCAGTTACACTTAGTTACAGGAACAGTACATTACATTATGCATTTAAGTGATACAGTACATTACATTATGCATTTAGGTAGGTGTAGGTTATGGTAGCTGAGATGTGGCATGGTTAGGTGAAAAGTAGTGTTTTGGCAGCTTTTCTGAAAGCTAGGTGTGATCTTTCACCTCGAAGTGCGGGTGGCTAGGCCTTCCATTGCGTAGCTGCTAGGTATGGGAAGCTGGTGCCACCAGCTCAAGCTCTCTTAAATTTGGGCACTGTGAGCATGTTCGCACATGTTCGCATGCCCAGAACATGTGCACCATACCCGCATTCACCTCACCACATTTTGGACATGTCTGTATTCCGGCATTCTTAAATTTGGCTATTTTCCCAGGGGTCATGTAAGCCGTTTGGGTGACATATAACTGGATCTGTTGTAACCTCACATTCCTTGATACTTTCTTATGGTAACCCTGTACCCTGACCCACAGCCCATCTCCCATCACTTCCCCAGCCTCTTCTTCCCAATCACGTCTCGTCTGAATAACTTCCTTTCCAACTTTAGACATTACTAGTTCGTATATCCCGGAGTCCTCATGGCTGCCCTCCGACACATCATGAAATATTTCTATGGCTGCATCCGGCTGCCGGGTCAACTCTGCTTCTGACCACACACTTTTATTATTTTAATTAGCCTAGCATATGTAATATATTGTCCACGATTCAGCCCGGTGTCCTCCCCCAGTGTATCAAACCCATCGCTCTCCCATCTTGCCATACATCCCTGAGGGTTGCTATGCCAACTGGTCCCATTGCCCTCTAATTATCCTCCTCATTTACTCATCCATTCTGTCCAGTGCCACTAGCGGCATCTGTGGAGTGGATGGAATCGGATTCCCCATTACTTGACAGGCTCTTTGCCACACTCTCCCTACCAAACCGAGGAGTCTGGTCCCCTTTCCTAGTAATATACCTCAAAGTTAGGCAATCTAATGCCCCCCCTGTTCATATGAATTTTGTAATTTCCACAGAGCTATCCTGTTCCTGGAATTATGCCAGATGAACCCTCTACATATACTTTGCACCCTGGTGAAGAACTGTTTAGGTATTATATGTGGAATGTTTGCAAAGAAGTGTAATAGCCTAGGCAGAAGTACCATCTTCAGTAATGCTACCCTTCCCATCATGGACAAAGGTAGCCTGGTCCAGAATATCATGCTGTTTCGATTTTAGTCACTGCTTTCTCTGTATTGTGTGCATGTTCCACTTCAACCTTGTGGTATACATCTATACCCAGGTATCTGAAAGTTTCAGTAGGCCAGCTTATCTGTAATACTGGCAGTTCATATCGTGGTATGCCCACATATCTACCTAGGGGGAATATGCTGGACTTGTTGGGGTTAACCGTAATGCCAGACAGCATCGCGTACCCATCCATAACCTCCAAAATATATTGTAGGTTCTTCTGGGGATATTTCAAGTATAACAACATATCATCCGCATACAGTGATATCAGGTGCCGTCCTCCCTTAGTGCTCTTCCCCACCTGTTCATATTGTTGCCTCAGGTACGCTGCCAGGGGTTTGAGTGCCAAAATAAACAGCATCGAGGACCAAGGGTATCCTTCTCTGGTTCCCCTACTCAGTATCCACCGGTCCAATATGATCGCCCCTGTTCTGACTCGTGCCAGTGGTCTGCTGTATAACAGTTGAATTCATTTCAAATACATGGGTCCAAACCCATATTCCTTCAACACCGTCCTCAGCCAAGGCCATTTGACCGAGACGAAGGCTTTCACTTCATCCAGCGGGACCACTATCACTTCTTGGGAGCTCCCCTCCATCTGATCTATAACATGGTGCAGTCTTTTGAGGTTATCGGATATACTTGTACGTGGGACATACCCCGTCTGATCAGGGTGTAATAGCTTATTTATTCCCGGTCTCAACCTATTGGCCATCACTGCTGTGAGTATCTTGCTGTCTTGATTGAGCATCGATAGCAGTCAATAGGAACCGCAGTCCGTGCTCAGTTTGTTAGGTTTGAGGAGTGGAATAATGATCGCTTCTCTAAGGGACTCTGGCAATTGGCCTATGTCAAATGCCTCATTGAGAATAGCTAGCATCGGGGGATCAAATCCGCCCTGTATGTTTTATAGAATTCACTCAGGAGTCCCTCCGCCCCCGGGGCCTTATTGGTAGGCAATGACTGAATCACTCATTCCAACTCATCTGACGTAAGTGGAGCCTCCAAGTTGGCCCTTTCTGCCGCCTCAAGTGTGGGCAAAGTAATCTCTGTAAACGCTTCTAACATGTAAATTTCCTCCTCCTCTGACTTATCCCCATATAGCCTTTGATAGTACTCCGAAAAACATTTGTTCACTCCCTCCTGGGTGTCTTGTGTCTGTCCATCTATTTCTTGCATCTCCCTAATCGCTTGTCTGGGGGTCTCACTTTTATATAACCAGGCTAGTAGTCTGCCCGGCTTATCTCCTACCGCGTGTTGCCTCTCCACATATTTCCTATATTTTAGGTTGCATAATCTCTCCCAATAACCTTTGTATTCTTCCCGTAGTTGGCGTATGGTTTCAGCCTCTCCTGGGGAACTCCCTCCCTTCCGCATTTCAGTTTATATCTTCTGTTCTGTGTCCTGCAATTTCTGTATTATGTCTTCTTGTAATCCTTTCGATTTGGCTATTGCTGCCCCCCTCACTACCACTTTGAACGCCTCCCACAACCTGCCAGCTGATCTTACGCTTCCAGTGTTGTGTTAAAAAAAACTCTTGTATATCTGTCCTTAGATCATCTCTATACACTGTGGGCCTCATTACACGGTAGGCGGTAAACCATGGTGCTATTAGCACCATGGTTGCCGCCGGTACCATACCGGTACCACCATGGAGGAAAGGGGAATTACCACCCTATTCCATGGTTGGCGGGGCGGTAATTCCCCCTTTCTCCATGGCCCTTCCCCATTCCCATTTTTGCCCCATAGGGCTCAATGGGAATGGGGAAGGGGCTAATTACGGTACCGCAAATTGCGGTACCGTAATTAGCACCAAGATCCTTTGCGGGTCCCAACTTTAACGGCTGGTCTACACCAGCCGTTAAGGTCGGGTCCCGCAAAGGGACCTCGTAGTAAGACGGTAAGGGTTTACCTTAGGGTCCAATGTGCAATTGAAATTCCCCCCTAGTACAACCACCCCTTCCATGTATGGGCCAATCTTGTTATATAGGTTCTTGAAGTACACAGTTGTATCATGGTTCGGGGCATAAACGTTAATGATATTTACTTCTCTGTTTTCTATCATCCCTCTTATTAACATCATCCTACCGTCTGTCTCCGTATTAGATTGCAGTAGCTTAAAGGGGACGTAAGGTGCTATCCACGTTATGACCCCCCTAGTCTACGTACAGTACCTTGCCCCTATAGTGGTCCCTTTCCATTTCCTCACCACCACCTCTTGCTTATCTTTAGTCAAGTGAGTCTCCTGTAACAATGGAATATCTACTTTTTCTCTCTTTAAATACATCATGACCTTTTTTTCGCATCAGATAACTATTTAACCCTCTCACATTCCAGGAAACGATTTTCAGGTCTCCCATCTCATCCGTACCCTACTCCGCCCACCTCCGTCCCTGCCCACCTTTTCTTCCTCTCTGGCTCATAATTGTAGGCTCGCCCCCCCTGAACCCTCCAAATTCCCCCCAACTTCCCCTCTTAAACACCCCAACTACCCAACTCCCCCCCGCCCCCTCCTCCCCAACTGCTGCCCAACTTCATCCCTGGATCTCAGGCTACCCCACATCTAGTCCCTTTCTCTGGCCTTGCTGATACTCGGAGCTCTGTGGGGGGATACCGCCTTACAAGTATCCCACTTAAACTAACTACTGGGGTTGCCAATGCATTCCTTCAGTTTCTCCCGTTACAACATAACAGTTAACTCCGGCTCTGTGCATATACTCTTGGGGCTCCCCATCCTGCAATCTATAATCTAGTCCAAGGTCTGTGTCATCACAATAGGTACCCAACCACTTGTACGTATCCCCTTACTTCCCAGCATTTTGACTCCTTTATTCTGCACTCCATTTGGTCATCTGCTCGTGCTGGGCAGTTCCGTGCGTTGAGCCATGTCGTCGCGTCCTCCGGGATGTAAAAAAAAAGTTCCTTACTATTATGTACCACTTTCAGCTTCGCTGGGTATAGCAACATATACTTGTATCCAGCCTCACCTAGTCTCCTCTTGACCGACACATAGTTCAAGTGTAGTTGTTGCACTAGAAAAGTATAGTGAGGGTATGCAATCCCGGTCGCCGATCTTCTGCTTATGGCTCCCCCTTTGTGGAAGTGTTCCAAGATCTTCTCTCTGTCCTTGTAATTCAGTATTTTTGCTATGAGCGGACGGGGAGGTGCTGCTGGTCTTGGCTGCCTGGTCATGGCTCTGTGCGCCCTCTCCACTGTAAATCTTTGCGTGAGTGCTCCTCTGCTAATCTCTTGTAACATCATATTCTCCACATAGTCAGTTGGGTCTGAGCCCTCTTCTCCCTCTGGGAGCCCCACGATACGAATGTTATTTGTGCGTGCCCGCCCTTCCGCCTCCTCCGCCCTGTACTCCAGGTTGTGCACACATTGCTGCAGTACTGCAACCTCCTCAACATTCGCGGTGCAGGTGCTTGTGTTGGCTTTCACATCGTTTTCTAGTACCCCTGTGCATTCTGCCAGCTTCCTGACGTCCTGTCGCAGCAGGTTGACATCTATGCTCACAGCGTCAATTTCCAGATCCAGCGAACTCCTTAATTCGGCTCCGCTATGGCCTCCAGGATCTGTTGATAATTTCACATGTGGGACCCTTCTCCTTGTGCTTCTGAGTTCTTGGGTTTCACCAGTTCGCCCGCTGGAGACAATTTAGCAAAGTCCTCTATTGTTTGTTGTTTCACTTTAGGTTTGGCCCCTTTGGCTGACATATCTGCTGCTGGGGCCAAAAGGTTTCTGTTTTCAGTGTCAGTTCTCTTCATTGTCTCACTTCCGTACCTATTGCCCCCAGCGTTGCAGGTCTTCCATCCATGGTGCGTGAGCTCTGACCTCTTTGTCCTGGCCTGTTCGGGCTCCCCTAGTCCTGTAGTATTTCTGGGCTGTCCAGACCTCTCTCTGGAAGTCCTGTATTGAGTAATGAGGGGTGTCTATGATGTCTCATCCCTGCTCTGTTTTTACTTAACTCTGTCCAGCTCCTTCAGAACTGTATGTGGCTCCCCTATCGGATTGGTGCCGCGTCTTTTAAGGACTCTGGGTCCTGTGTGCCTGTTTGTCCACTTCAGGCACTTCTCGTGATCGGTCATGTTCCTCACTATCTGGCAGTTCCTCTATTGCTCTGTGATGCTGATCATTCACTGTGTGCTCCTGGCCACTCCGTTCTAACAGGGCGTATCGTGTTGCCCCAGAGTGGCGGTGTCCTCCATAGTAGCTTGCCACTCTATATTAATTGCTCACATGGGACGGACGTTCGCACTGTCTCACCCACCCGCTCCACCGCTGTTTTCTCACGCACCTTCGTGACATTTCTGCTGTCCCCACTCTGTCATGTCATGGAGAGAGTTGTGCTACAGTTCCTCGCCATTGTCTGTCTTCATGCCGCTGTCTCGTTCTGGATTATGGTGTGAATTTTGGTTGGCTTCAGTGGTCTGTACTGCTGCTCTGGCACCTTTTCGTTATCTCCAGCTTTTGTGGCTCCTTGAATGCTCAGGCTGGTTCTGGTTTTCCCACCAACTGTAGCTGGCTTTCAAGTCTCTCACCTCCTTCTATTGACTCACTCGGTTTGTTGCACCTCATGGAGTTGTCCGGGTGTCTGCGCCTCAGGTGCTTGTCGTTTGTAAGTGGGCCTGTGCTCCACCACTGCGGAGGAGCCCTATTCTGGTTTCGCAAATCAAACTAGGTGCCACCTCGCTGTTTCTTTATTGATCTACTATTCTAGTCACCACAGCTGGTGTCTCGCATTTATGCACGCATTCATCCCGGTTGTCGTGTGCATTAGGGGTCTGCCAGTCCTCCGTGTTGTTTCACGTCGGCTGCCCTGTGGTATTCAAGTAGACCGAAACCACCGTCTCTGTATCGTGTGCATTATGAGCCCCTCCGATCTTGTTGTACTTAGGACGGGTTGTGCTTATGATTTTATTTGCTTCCATCAGCCCTGGGACTAGCAACGTTCTCACCGGATATGCTGCCCTTTCTCCTAACTGCATCTGTTATGTCGCTCAGAAGCCTCTGTTAATCCACAGCCTCACTGTTCCAGCCATCCAGCTGCCTGGCTCTGTACTTTTTGTTTTGCAGCGTATATTAATTATGGCGCCGGTGCCCGCTGATGTCCTGCTTGGGTTACGTGATTATACCATACCCGTCGGTCTTTTTTATGCATTGCACCTTCTTGCCACGTTGCGCAGTGGTCCAGGGAACTCTGGCTCGCACAGCTGCACTACAGTCAGTTCACTGCGTATCCATTCTGCAGCTGCCTGTCCTTGTTCTTGCCTTCTCCAGGTGACAGTATGTGTCTGCAGTGCGAGTGTATCTCGCGCTTTTCCTGCCCACTTCACTCGCACCAGTTACTTTGTATCCCTATAGTTGCCTCTCTCACCTGATCCATCCAGAGCGCTACGTTCACTCTCTGCGAAGAGCAGGGCTCCATTCCGTTCCAACTGCACTTCTATGATGAAGTATTGTCTTGATCCCGGGAGGGCGCCATCTTGTTTCCTTTGTCCGTGGGGTCATGCAAACTTCTTTTGCCACAAATTCTCTTCTGGTTAAGAGTTTCAAATTGGGTTTCACACTGTTACGTGGCGATGACCTTCATAGTGCGGCAGCTTCAGATCCACTTCAGAACACAGGCATCAGTCATCTATACATAGCCGGATCATTGTCGGATCGAAGGGAGCTCTCAAAATGAACGTCTTAACCCGCGGCCATGTAGCCAAGCCCCAATACCACAAAACGTTATGCTGAAAATCCCCCAAAATGATTACATCAGGAACGGGATGGCCTATCGAGCTAAAAAAAGTTGCATACATTTGTCAATGATATAAACTATATTCTATGCAAAATTCATAACGCCAGACCTCAATGTTCATGAGGAGTTATGTCCCCAAGATCAATGTCATATACAAACCCTCAAACAAACACAGCTTTGTTTTATGTATATAGATAGATAGCTGGTCTTGCTTCAGTTTGCTCTGGTGTTTCATGTGCCCTGGAGGATGTTGCTCTTGTCCTCATGTCAGCAATTCTTGCTTCAGTTTGCTCTGGTGTTTCATGTGCCCTGGAGGATGTTGCTCTTGTCCTCATGTCAGCAAGTCTTGCTTCAGTTTGCTCTGGCATCTCATTTGCCCTGCAGAAAGTATCTCTTTACCTCTGGTCGGCAAGTTGTGCTGCTGTTTGTTGTAGTGTTTCAGAAGCTCTTGATTTTGATTTTCGCTTTGCATCAGATGGAGCTTTTCCAAGTGATGTCTGTTTTTGGTGCGGCATGTTTCAGTTGCTCAATGGCTAAAGCACATTTGAGAAAATGTCCAAGAAAGATTGATTGATTGTGCTCTCTTCTTGTGAATGAACACGAGTAAACTAACCTTGCCACTTCCCATATATGGAGTGGCGCAATACAAAAAATATAATTTATTTTTGTTTTTTCCCAAAAATGTTTTGCATATAAGATTTTTGCATCCAAACATAGACTACGAACTTGCCCCTGACAAAAGAGGAATCCATGCAAAATTTGGTAGATGTGGGTTCAACAGTGTGGATTTGTATAGCCGGACAAACATACACACATACAAACATTCAGCTTTATATATTAAGATTGTTCAATGGGAATGTCCTATTGTAAAGTTTATTGTAAATCAGGAACTTGGATTGTGAAATTAATTTTTAAGAGATGCATGAAGAAAAGCACATTAAAAATGCCATCTGCAATATACAACTAGCCCACCAACATGTCTCAACCATTTCCAAGAGTGAGTATTTGTTTCCTTGACTGTATCGAACATTAATAAGCTCCTTTTTACTCTCGTATGTGGGCAAATCACACTCAAGTGAGAAAGAAATCCCAGGAGGAAATCCCATGAGGGATAGCTCAGCGTCAACGTGCTCGCCATGGAAACAAGACGACACCAAGAAACACAGGTTCGATCCCCCGGGTCCGCACTTAGAAACCTCTGGGTATTAAGCGCTTTATAAATACGCAACTAAGACATATTACTGTAACAGCGCCTCAATGCCCCCGGGCTGTGGGAGCGCTTTAAAAATGGAAAATAAATAAATAAATAGAAATACAACCATAATGTTAAGATCAATGGAAACCGGTCCCAATACGATGGCCCTTTGAATGAGAGCAAGAATCCTGGGGGTCTCACACATGGCATTTCAGAAGTGGGTAAGGCCTCCCACAGCTGTGCTCATGGCTTCCTCAACAGTGCCAGTTGCATCACCCCTTGCTGCACACATCCTCTGTTCCAAGCAATCTGGGAGCAATACTTTCCCATGGCATTGGTCATTGCCAGTGTGTCCTTCTAGTTCTTTCTCGTGTCTTTGCCAAATATGCCACAACATTATTCCGAGCTATGATTCAACTTTCCCAAACCACAGTGCATGGTTTACAGACATGACTAGGTGCAGTAGGAAAAGACATAAGACTGCATGTTTACTTCTTTTTAGGGTCGTGTTTGCAGGCCCCAGTGAAGAAAAAGCTACTGGTGTGGGTGAAAAGAGAGTCGTTTTACCTGCGTCCACTTTAAAAGTCATGCACATCTGTAATTAAGTGGCTTGTGCTTTTATTCTGATGTTGCAAGTGCAAACAATTGAAGAAAGCTGTGTGGCACTTGCCTTCTGGTACATCTGACCTTTTAAGATATGCAAGAAGAAAACTACACTAAAAACGGGTTTGCTGCAACACAACAGACAAAACATACAGTATGCTGTGGTAAACAAAATGGAGTTGCTATGGTCAATTCAATGACCTCATCTCCATGGAATGCAAAGGGGTTATTGCTGGGGATGTTGAAGTGGCAAATGTGCGACGTTACTTGAGAGCGTGCATATATTTGTTCACACTGCTTTGCCAATGTTGCAATATACACCCGTGCCCCTGCCATACGATTTACAGGCAGCGATGCATGAAAAAAGGTGGCGCAATGGATACTGCACAAACAGTAAGGTGAGCAGACATCCCGGTTTTACCAGGACAGTCCAGGGAAATCACCCTCTGTCCCGGGGTCCTGGGAGTTTTTTTGATTTTATAAACCCCGTCCGGATTTTGCTGGGACCCGATTTCGAAATCGCAACTCTTCCTGCGCGAATGGGGGCGTGAAATGCTTTTCACACCTCCATTTCCTCCCCGCCCCCTCCCAGGCGCTCTCCTCCAATGAGAGGAGTGCACCTGTGACGACACCCCCTCGCCGCCACCCGCAACAGGCCAGCGACATAGAAGTAGGACTAACGTTTTATTTGTACTTACTTTAGTCCTATTTCAATTTCTGTGACCTGTCCCGTTTTTAAAAAAATTATAACCTGGTCATCCTAACAAACAGTCATTCTAGATCTGCCCTCATTTGCCCCGGAGGGTCCCTATCCATGATATGACTGACTCTGTTAAGGGAGCTGTTGTCTGCTGTGCAGCATTGTGCTCATTGTTTTCACTAATTTGGCTTACTTTCATTTGGTTTCATATTTCTTGGTTCTGTTTTATTTTGGTTCCTTATAGGCTAGGTTCACCCAGGCCGCGGCGGATGACTGGTCGTGTCTTATTTTAAAGATGCATTTGTTTTTGTTGCTTTCATTATTTAAATAGCTTATTGCTTATTTTGATTTCCCTTGGTTCCTTGTACATTGTTACTCATGGCGGGAGGTTGCCTGGCCTCACAGAGCACTCCGTGGCTTGCGCCCAGTTGATGCTGTTCACTTTTTTCTTTCCCTCCACGGGCATCTCTCCAGCATAGTCTTTCTGCTCTGTCCTTCGGAAGGAAGGAGTGGATTGGTTTTTGGCGATATCACTTGCCAACATAGAGATGCAGATCCCCAGAAGCGCAGCAGATGGGAGTAGTGGGCTCCCACCTCTTGCATTGAAGTTAGGCCCGTCTGTGCTCAGTGTGCTGGACGGGTCATGGATGGATACATCCACACCTACGCTATCTGTGTCCAACAGTGGCTTTATGGCTCATGATTTTGGTTCCATCTGTTAATATCCCCGCAAATATATCGCCATACAAAAATATTGCCATATTTTTGCGGTGATATTAAGGCATGGAACCTGCGGGGGACACTCCTGCAACCCCTGCATTCTTTTTAAAGGAGCGGGGCACACCCCCGGAACACCCGCTCCCAAAAACCCCAAATATTATCCCCCCCAAAAATATTGCCATATTTTTGTGGCGATATTAAGGCATGGCACCTGCGGGGGACACCCCTGCAACCCCTGCATTCTTTTTAAAGGAGCGTGGGACACCCACGCAACCCCCGCTCCGAAAAACCCCAAAAATGATCCCCCCAAAAATCCCACCAATGGGCGTTCCAGACGACCATATATACGGCGATGTTTTTGGTGGAGATAATATGTAGTGATACCATGATTTTTTGTTATAATTGGCTCCATTTTATACAGTGGGCGTAGTGCGCAGTACTACGGTAGACTCTTCGGCCACTGATTGCGGTAATGTACCTTTAAAAGGATTTCTTATTAATGCGCGCTCTCTAGATGCACATTTTGCTTCTTGCTATATGATCATTAAGTACCAACCAAATGTGGTCTGTGTGACCGAAACCTGGTTTAGGGAATCCTCTGACCCAGAGGCAGTTCAAACTCTGCCAGCCAATTACAGTATTATTCGCCTAGATCGGAAATCCTCCAATCCCGGTGGAGGGATCACAATGATACACAATTCCCAACATAGGATAACATCATTGCCCCTCACACACACTATTGAGATGGAAGCTCTATTGGTACGCGTGTTTGCTTCTGCTTCAGTGGTGGTTCACATTCAAATTGTAGATCTGAGCCTCATTTTGTTGAAGCTTTTATGGAACTCGCAGCTGATCTTCAAGTCAAGTTTACTAATTTGATCATTATGGTGGATTTTAATCTTAGATTCAACCCCCCTCCTGCCCCCTTTGCTGTATCTACTGCCCAACTCTTCGGTGCACCAAGAGATCTGGATTTCAAACAGCTTGTTCAAGAGCCTACTTACCGCTTGGGCAACATATTGGATCTTATATTTTTCCCTGAGTTGCCGACCAGGGACTTTCCTGTCTTTCAGGTTAGCTAGTCAGACCATCTGGTTGTTCTTTTCCATATTACACTTTTGATGGCTTACCTGGTAGCCACGCAACCGAATGCCGTAAACGCAATTGGTGTTCAGTCACTAAGACAACACTCCTTTGGCCGATATAGGCTTTTTGGCACAAGTCTGGATTACTACAGCTTACCCTTTTGCTCCTTTGCATTCATGCAAAGCGCGGAAAAGCCCTTCGTAACCCTAGTTTAATGAAAATCTTAAAACTGCGTTTAAAATACAGACAAGCAGAGCGCAAATTGCAATCTGCTTATAGCCTGAATGGCAAGCTTGCCCTCCGGCACATTACCAGATTATATCATGAATCCATCTTTGAAGCTGAACGCACCTTCTACACTGGTAGAATGTAAGGAGCCTTAAACCAACCGAAGGAACTGTTCTCTCTTGTACGTTAACTTTCTTCCAATACTAATTCCATGGTGAGCATTGTTCCCTCCCAGATGTTGTGTGATTCTCTCTCAGATTTCTTTGTACAAAGAAATTGAAGACATTCATGCTAACGTTTCTATATCCAGTCTTAAATCTGGAACACAACCTTCTAAAATTGTGACTTCTTTTTCCTTGCACTCTTGGTCTGTTTTTCTTGTTTTCACTGCAGAAGATATTTTGGCAGCTACACTCAAACATAAGATGGCCTCTACACTGGATCCTTTTCCTCTATGTGTCCTGATGGAATTGCAGTAAGCCTGTGTGATCCTGCTTCTGAAAAAAACAACGTTGGAGCCGTCTGTCCATGCTAATTTTCATCCAATCACTCTTTTCCCTTTTTTCATAAAGCTGTTGGAATCTCTGATCCCTGCTTTATTCATCTCCTTTCTGGAGGATTCCTCCTTTCATACTTCTTTTCAATCAGTTATTTGTCCTGGCCATGGCACAGAGAGTGTTCTTGTATGAGCCTTGGACGATCTGACTCAGCTGTCTGATCATGGTGGAGTTGGGGTATTGATACTGTTAGATCTATCAGCTGCTTTCAATATGGATGGCCACTCCATCCTGCTTGACCGCCTTGCCCTGGCTGGCTTTTAAGGCTAGGTTTTGTCATGCGTCCCTTTCTTCCTGACAGATAGAGAACAACTTCTCACTCTCTCCTTTCTTTTAGCTCTTTCGACTTCTTTTTCTTATCCGGTCCCTCGGGGCTCTGCCTTGTCCTCTATTTTATACAATGCATATATCCAGTCACTAGTTGCCCTCATCCACTCCCATGACCTCGGGTGTTACTCTTCTGCTCATGACACGCACATTATAATGCATCTTAATCTTCTGCAATCTGTTGCTTTGTCTCAGTTTAGAGGTTGCTTTGAAGCTGTGAGATGCTGGATGAATGACAACTGCCTTAAGTTGAATGGGGACAAAACAGAAGTTCTTGTTGTGGGCCCCCCTTCTATTACTTCTCTGTGGACATCCCAGTTTTGGCCTATAACTCTTGGACCTTTGCTATTACCTGTGCCGATTGGTAAAGATCTTGGCGTGAACATTTCTTCTATGGAGGCCCAGGTAAGTGTGTGAAGCAGGTCACTTCCATCTTAAGGTCTTGCGGAGGTCCTGTCATTTCTACCTTCACAACTTCATGCCTCGGTTGTGGCTTCATTGGTTCTGAGATGTATTGATTATTGTAATTCTCTTATTCTGGCTAAGCCCCAATATCTCATTTGTTGCCTTCAAATCTTGCGGAATCTTTTCATTGCCTTCAATTCTTGCAGAATCTTGCAGCAAGAGTAATGACTAATACTCTCCATAGCTCTCATATTTCACCAACTCTACCTGCTTTGCAATGGCTCTCTGTAGCCAAGCGGATTGGATTCAAGTCACTATGCATAATAGACCGGGCCTTTTATAGACAGGGGCCTGAATATTTGCAGGCTAAATTCCAGCCTTACATGCCGGGACATTCACTTCGATCACAGGATACCTGTCTTGTTCTGTACTTCAATACAGACTTGTAAGGACCGCAGGTCAGGCCTGTTCAGTAGCTGCCGTCAAGTTATGAAATTCCAGACCATCATTATTGAGGGTGACTACACACCATCTGACATTGGATGTTCTCGAAAACCCTCCTGTTTCAGCTGTCTGGCCACTTTATCAGCCACATAGCGCCAAGATGCCTTTGGGTGAACATGTGCGTTATACGTTCATTTAACAGTTGCTGTCCCTGGCCACGTGTTGCTGTGGCTCAGTCTGGTTAAATGGAAAAGAAAGAAAAGAGAAAGCGCACATTTCTAATATGTGGGTAGTTTTTAATGGCTCTGGCGGTTCTCCAAGTTGAGGCAGTTTAATTTTCCCGGCGGCGCAACACATTCCTTTTGTTTCTCCATTAAATTTTAGAGTCTTGCAATAAGGACACACTTCAGTCATGGTGCCGATGAAAACATGCCAGCTCAAAATATAATCATCAGCTGGGTTGTTCCGGAATGCAAGGCGATTGTAATCACGTGATTGCTGAGCACGGAGTCGTGGTTGACGCTGATCTGCTGTTTCTCGTTGACGTCTTTCAGCCACTCTCAGCCTGTCGCGTTCATTTTGTTGAGAACGAAGTAGATCTGCAGATCTGAAGCTGCAGAACGCGTTCGCCGTGCTCACAACCGTGCATCCTAAAGTCTGGCTGCACGTCGCTCTGCTGCTTCCTGGGCACATATTTGAGCCATTCTAAATCAGAAACATTGAAATGGATTCGGAAAATAGCGTGTGTTGCTTTTACGTCCAACAGATGGCTCTGTTTTGCAGTAAAATGTTCAGTATAGCGTGTGTTGCTTTTAAGTTCAACAGATGATGGCGCTGTTTTTCAGAAAAAGCATGTTTTTACCTGTTACAGGTGTGACATCTATGTATAGTAGGTATACAAAAACACACGCCTATTCGAATGCAAAGTTGTGTCAAAATTTCAAAGCAATCGGTGAAGAACCTTCGGAGATTTAAGATTTTGAACAAACAAACATTTATATTTTTATTTGTATCGATAGATAACATAACATAACAAATGGTGGCACAGTGGATACTACACAAATGACCACACCAGATCTGCCCTCATTCGCCATTGAGGATCCCTGTCCATGAACAAATGGCAGCACAATGGATGCTGCACAGACAGCCACTCCAGATTTGGCCTTGTTTGCCTTGGAGGGTCCCTATCTTTGGTATATTATTTTATTTTTATTTTTTACATTTGTATAGCGCACAGGCAGCCCAAGGGCATTGTGGCGCTGTTACTTGCAGACAACTTAGTTACATTATGCATAAGTTACAGATTGGGTACATAGGCATAACACATAATATGCATAGAGGCGTACACAGGTCAGGTATATATATGGCGGGTGTACATGAGAGACGTAGAGAATCAAGCAAACAGGGTGGTATAACCAAGGTCATTCCATTTGATGTGAAGGACGAACACCATCAGCATCAGGATTACAAAAACTCTGATAGGTCATTCAGCCCATTTAACCCCCTAACGTCCATACCAATGGGTGTTTCAGCCATGGCTTTCCACCATTCCAACTCCTATTTTCAGCCAAATGCTCTGGAGCCAGTGGATCCAAGGGGTCGTGACTAGCGACAGATTGCTGGACATGTCAGCAACCAAAAAAAGACACCCAAAATGCTCTAATATAACTTCAATGGGCACCCTTCAAAAACAAATGGGGGATCAAAAACTCAAAGCGGAACTTATTACAAACCACACACCAACACAAATTCACACACAGAGACACACATCTTGACCACACATGCAACGGTCTCCTTAGCAGGATGCAAATTGATATTCGCCCACAACATGTAACGTGTACGCAAACAAGGTCAGCAACTGAACACCCATTCAAATAGATGCCCTTTCTTAACTGCACATTCTTCTTAGCCATACACGCAGCCAAACCTGTGGCACTTTCAGGTACACAGTTGTTTGGCATGCCTCTGCAATCTCCAACCTATCACCACATGTGAGTAATTTGAGCAACCGCTCAGCACACTTTCACAGCTCCACTGCTACGTATACTCACTCACGTTTACATCCAACAAACTAAGAAATCATCATATAAGATCATTTTTCCTCCATTTATGGCAACTGATTTATACCACATCGAGCCTGCTCCGAGAGTCAGACACTGAAAATGTTAAATCTATATATATAAAAGTGAAAACGTGTGAGCTTGTGGCTTCGCGTATGTTCCCTATACAATTCCACACTATTTCACCAATCTGTACCACATTTTGCACAGTCAACTGTTCGGACCCTCTGGACATTACTGGCTACATGACATGTGGAAACACCACCCCTTTCCCCGGATTTCAGCAAAAGTGCAAACTTGGTTGTGAGTTTGTGGCTTTGGGTGTGTTCAACATACAATTCCACACTGTTTCACCAATCTGCACCAAATTGTGTACAGTAACCTGTTAGGTGCCTCCAGACATTACTGGCTACATGATATCTGGACACACCACCCCTTTCCCTGGATTTCAGCAAAAGTGAAAATGTGGCTGTGGGTTTGTGGCATTTCGTATTTTCCCTATACAATTCCACACCATCCCACCAATCTGCACCAAATTTTGCACCATCACCTGTTAGGACCCTGTAGACATTACTGACTACATGCCATTCAGACACCCTATCCCTTTCCCCAGATTCAGTAAAAGTCAAAGTTTGTTTGTGGGTTTGTTGCTTGGCAAAGTGCTGTTCCTTATCCAATTCCACACCGTTTCACCAATCTGCACTAACCTTTGCACAGTCACTTGTATCTATGAGGGAAAGAAAGCCCGGGCAACGCCGGGCATATCAGCTAGTGTTTCATCAAATGTTAAATTGGATTTCCAAAATGTGCTGCTCTGAAAAGGTGGTTTAAGGCTGGTAGGTTTACAACTTGCACAAAACAGTGGGGACCCTTAAAAGATCATTGCACCCCCCCCCCCGACAAGCATGTGCACAAACAAATAGACAAGGCTACCAATCCATTGCAAAAATATCTCATGACATCCTTCACAAATAAATCAGGCACAATAAAAACACCTGCATACATCTCCACTCATGCCAAATCACAAACAAATTGTTTGAAAAAAGTTAGACTTTCGCAGTGCATCAAAAAACTAATGGAAACACTTAATTGACCGATTAGATGGAATCCCCATAGCCCCTCCCCCTCCCAGCATTCACCTACAGAATCAAAACAAGTAACCAAATCCCATTTGCAAGTGTGCAATATGTATCACAGCCCTCACACATTATCTAATAATAGGAAATCTTGTCAGGCAACCCAGAGGACACACCCACACACAACACTGCACAGTAGCATTTGACTTGAAGCATGTGTCTTTCATTTGCAGGAGGAACCCCCAAACAAGAGACAATAGACAGACAACCTCACATGCATCACAGGTCCATATTGTACAAGTCAGTGATTTGAAACATTACAACACTGATGCATTGCACCTCACAGGCGCCCCTCAAAAAGAAGTGAATGGAACAAAATATAACATGTAATGTCAATGGTGCATAGGACTTATGGCCCAACAGCCTGTTTATCAACATATAATGGATCTATGTCAGAATGCTGTTTACAAAAGGCCGAACCTGCGGATTCCAGATCAGAAGGCTGCATTCTGCAGGGTTGGGCTTTTTTAAATGGCTCTCTCCTGCCTGGATACCGCAACACCGGAAGCCCGAAGCACAGCTCACCGCGGTTTTATGCACAACCTTTTGTGCCTCTGGCTTCTGGATCCACAGCATCTAGACAACGAACGCATTTAATATGCAACACATATTATCAGATTATTTATCACTTGACTGACACCAGATCCAAGCAAGTTTAAAAACAGGGCCCTGAGGAAGAAACACACAATCAACATGTGTCTTTTAAGTTTCTATTTTTTGACCACGGACAAGCCTCAGTTTAATTATTTACTGAGTAACAATTCCATCCTCATACTCTGAGACCAGAAACAAGCTACTTTGCAATAACAATGTATTAAATGACATCGCATCAAAACAATGTGATAGGTGACCACTTACATTACAATAGGTCTGCACCTAAATCTAAACCGGGTATAATGTTCAACTTTGCTGGTGATGTATGTGCATTAATTCACAGTGGCTTACTTTTATGTGAAACAGCTAAACTGTCCATGCAAAGAATTTGTCCAGAACCTAACAGCACACAAAGAACCAACTAGGTACAACACTTTTTAATAGAACCATCAAAATGTTGTCATATCACATATGTAGCAATTTTGTACAATTAAAGCATCAATTTTAATGCAAATTATTGTTAAAAAAAGCTGTCAGACCATAACACACAGCTTAAGGACAGGTATTGGTATTAAGGTGCATTTCACAACGAGTCCTAATAGTGAAGTGATGCAAACTGCACCAAAAGAGCAAAGTGTTGAGGCTTACCAAAAAGCGCCTGAGGTCAGACACTTCCCAACATTGCACCACCTTCCCCAAAATGTGCTCACATCGTTTTCATGAATGTTTCCAAACGATTGTGAGTTGGTTGTGCAGTCCCCATTGTTCTCCTTCTTAATTTTATGTGAAATCATTAATCAATTATTTTCACAGAATTATGCTTAATTTAAACCTATATAAAAAGAGAATAAGTGGTCAGAATACATTAGAAAATTAAACAACTTACTGCAGTTCAAAATGTTAGTGACAGTCAGTGACAAACTATTGGTTGCGAGTTTTGGAATAGCCACTACTTGACTGCATCTTCCACAATGTCAGACCTGTTGCAGACCTGTTGCAGACCTGTTGCAGACCTGTTGCAAACAATTATAAAGGCTTGGTTTTCTGAGGGTTTCTGTTGCTTTTTCTTGGAATACCGTGAAAGTGGGGACTCCCTCACTGACCATTTTCAAGTTATGATGCTCAACGTTAAAACAATCCAGTTCAATGTGTTCACTAAGAAATAGATTTCAATTACTTTATTGATTTAGGCAGACACCAATCATAGCACGTGTTGCTCTGTGTTCAATTTGAGATGTCAAAAGCTTCCAGAGATCCCAAATTGCAGGAACAAGCCCCATTACAATGATTCTACCTAGTGTGTCAATTTCAATTGTAAATCACACAGTCCATACACTTTACACTGTCTTCCCTTTGTCAGCGATATAACTTTTCAACAGGGCTCTTAAAATGCAATTAATTCAGAGAAAAATGTTGAATTAACCTTGGGGCATATCTACTCACTTGTCTATTTGTCAATGTCGAAGGACAGATAAGGACACCAACTGTCCTCAGAAAGCTCTGCCATGTAAGATCTCCCTTCTCTTTGTGGGTCGCTGGAAACTCCCTTTCAGGCAATCTGGTCTTGCATTGGGAAATGCCTCTGCATTCAGTCCAATCTGGATCAGGTAAGTCCTCTTGTAAGGGAAATAGATCCAGTTGAAATCCAATCTGATTACTCTTCTCACTGAACCCTGTTGGACGATCTCCCTAGCTTGTCCGTTTTCCTGAAACTCTCAGTTTTTCCTTTGACTTTGAGTTGAAATGGCCAGCAAAACCCAACTGTAAGGGGAAGTTGAGTGCAGCTGTTTCCTATCAGTTAGTGTATTTGATTTCCCCCTCATGGGGAAATGACACATCTAACACCCACTTCTTTTCTATTAACTCTTTCACATAAGAAGGCTGGACAAAGGAGTGCTAGTCTTAAGTTCTGGTTTTGTTTCCTACTAAACCCTCCCCGCAGCATCTGATGCCACTGAATCACAGTATATGCAGAATAATTTAAAATATCATAATTATAAGTCCTGTGCAGTTTATGAAATCTACATGGTAACTACAGCACAGTTTTGAAGGTTTAGGCAATGTTGTATTCGACACACAGACTCAGCCCAAGTGGAACCCATCCTTGCACACTACTAAAACCACCCCCTTGAAGCTCGTTACTGGCCTCAGAAAAGCACATACAGCACAGTCCAGGGCATTGACCCCTGCAGATCTACAGTTTAAAACGCACTGTCACTTATGTATTTAGTGCATTCATGAATCAGCGTGAATCAGCAGTTCCTTCAAAGCATTCCTCTCTCTAGAACCTGGTTGTTCATGGCCATTCAGGGCCTATGGAGTAATAAAGAAGAAGCTTGGCTCCCTGTCAAAGGCTTTGCTGTAACTTTGCTCTGCTTTGGACAGGGTGTTGGATAGGAATTCTACAAGGTGAAGGTTCCCAGAATCCACAATCCTTTGGGATACTCCAATGGCTACTCCAGAGGCACCCATCTCCACTACATATGGAAGTGCTTCATTCGTGTGTTGCAGGATCTGGGAATTTCTGAACTTCTTCCTCGGTGTCAGAAAGGCTGCCTCTTGCTGATTGGCCCACAGGAAGGCTATTCCCCATCTTAGTTAAGAAAACCAAAGGTACCGGAATCCTGTTCAAATCCTCAAAAAAGACCTGTAATAGTTTCCAAAGCTCAAAAACCTGTGACATTCTTTAACCCAAGGTTGGCGTTTTCCAGTTCCATGCTTCCTCTACCATGGTAGAGTCCATCTCTAATCCTTGAGGGTACAGCACAAATACCCCCCAAAACCACAGAGTTGTATTCAAATGTCCAGTCATCTAATTGTGAAAATAATAAATACCTTTGCAACAGTTCCAAGCCCATCTGAACATGTTGATGATATTCCTGAAGATTTAGAGAAGAAAATCAACTCTCTTCCAAGTAGAGCCCCAGGCACGCATCCATCAGACCTCTGAACGTATCATAGATAAGGTCATGTAAAGTTGCTTTGGCATTACGTCATTCCAAGGGCATAACGATATATTCAAAGGGCCCATACGGAGTGCCAAAGGCCATGTTTCACTTGTCGCATGTGCGAAGTCTAAGCAAATAATAGGCCCCTCTCAGATCTAGCTTAAAATATATCTGGAACAGCACCGAAATAGTTGGTAAAGGGGCATCTATTTCGAAAGGTGATAGAATGCAATTTGCGATAGTCGATGCACAGTCTTAAGGTACCACTGGATATTGATCCAAATCATCTGTCGCCCACCTGGAGTGGTTGACCACCTTGTGCACCCCTTTCTGAGGGTCCCTGTAGGTAATTCTGTATAGTTCATTGTCTTCTTGCCCAGTTAATGTGGAATGGGTATGTCCGGCATTGACTGTATGACACAGTCAAACAGGTGATGTAGAGGCAAGGCTTCAGTTTCCCTTTCACAGAATGCATCAGCAAATTGTGAAGAGTGTGGGTGCAATTCTTGCTAAGCTTGCACTGGTTTAATGACAAAGCACAGAATAGACGCTGGCTCATGTTTGGTTGCTGTCGCAATCAACAGTGCTATTAATACAAACAATGAGGAGAAAAATATGACCTTGCTAGCCCAGCCAATCTGAGGGTTATGATGTCAAAGCCACAGAATTCCCAATATAATTATAAGATGTGGTGAATCAACACAACTTTAGATCTGAAATCGCTCTCCCTTACATACCACAGGCATTTCTATTGTGTGTAACGCTACATCTGCTGATGTTAATGTGCTTCTATCTGCTCAGCTAATTTTCTCTGTAACGGGTTAAGGTATCAGTTAAATGGGCATCATCATGATTTGGGTGGTAAACCGGCGCTATTTCTGCTGAGCGGAAATAGCGTTACCGCCGGGTCATGCAACGTTATTAGCGCCATACCACAACCTGTCGTGAATGCTCCTCTGTCTCTTATGGTTACGCTATTAGCGCCCAGTGGTAATAGCGGCGAAATAAAGGGTACTGCTCGAAAACCGGTGCTAGTAGCTATTAGCGCTGACGGAAATTCTGCCGGAACGGGAATCATTGCGGTGGCCATTTTGAAAAACACAATCCATCAAATATCTCCACTTCCTGTAGCCATCCAGACCTGGAAACAAGACAGAATGTCCCAGGAGAGGGTCAGAGGCAAGGGTGCGCAGGATCGTCTAGGGCAACCCAAATTCTGTGAGGGGGAGATGGTGCTGCTTGCAGATGAGGTTTTAGCACACCATGGTGAACGCTATGGACTCAGGCAATGGAAAAAAAGAGGCCAGTGGAGGACAGCCATCTGGTATTCCATAAGCCAAAAGGTGACATTGGCGTCCAGTGTCCCCTGTGATGGGGAGGACTGCAGGAAGTGATGGAGCGACCTGAGGGTCAGGGTGTATGGACTGCTGTCCCAACACCCACGAGAGAGCCTTGTAACCAGAGGAGGTACTGGTCCTCACTGCATGGGAGGAGAGGTGCAGCATAGTGCTGGACATGGAGGCTATCGAGGGAGTTGGAGGTGCGGAGGCGGGTGCCAGCAGCCTAGAGGCAGGAGGTGAGTCAAACCTCCCTCCCCCTAGCACATGTGCATGCATCAATGACAGGCTAGCGGAAGACGCCCAGTGGCCATACCCTGGAGCTGGGCATGGCCAGAGGGTGCATTGAGTGGGTGCCAGATCAGCTAACAACCACAGCAGCCAGATGCCAGTGCACCAAGGCCACCCCAGTGAGCCACAACAGTGGGGAGGGGAGGAAAGGGACCCATCCAAGTGCCCTGCACTGCAGAACCATGCTGGCAGTACAGCAGTGCCCCATAGGGAGCTGCCAGTGCAGTGTAGCAAGCCACCTCCCCATCAGAGTCGGACCCGTGGATGGGATGTGTATGCATGGGGACCCGAAGCATGCATGTCATACAACAGCTGCCCCATCACAGAGGCCTTGCCATCCACACACACAGGTCAAGGATCAACTGGGCCTGTGACACACACCCATATCCGCAGCCGTCCCCATCATTGTGAGCCCACATGCAAACACCCCTGACCAACCTCGCACATCAGCCCAATTGCCTGTGGATCCCACTCAGCACCATGTAATAAGTGGGCGGATGAAACCTGACAACATCTCCCATGACCCCTACAGGCACTCAAGCCATGCCAGATGCATCTGAGGATGACGAGGTGGCAGGCCCATCTGGCAGTGGGATGTCCCAGCCATCAGGACTTGCCAGTACCACCACCACTGAAGAGACGGTCCCTGGAAATGGTCCTTATGACTCCTATGCAACTGTCGACTCGCAGGATAAAGAATGAAAGATGTAACTTGCTGCACCAATGTATCAAAGATAGGACAAGAGATATTCTCTCAGACAGCCATTCAAACCCTATCCAGTTGATGATTTCGAGGAGACAGAGGTATCATCAATGGATCAGATCAACTGAAAATAAAGCCAGGCATTGATGACATCATTAGTGACATCATGACATAGCTACATTAGCCATGAAGCAAATATTCATACATGAATGAAGCCACACAGATATGCACTAGGTCTATTACTTGTAGACATGACCAACATGCTTATAACTCCTGTAGGTAGAGGATGGATACATTTACATAACGCTAATAACATTTTCTTTATTTTGCCGTGGCGAAAACACAAGTTGCAGAATATACGTGGGCCAAGCGTTTATAAACTTTACTGCAACTAACTACAGGAGCTGAGATTGCTGGAGATTTGTATTCCTGTATGATCCCTGTCTTTATTGGATAATAAAAGACAGTATACTTAGCCCCATGGCTGACGTTTTTGCATTGGGGATTTTTTGATTCACTGCTAACGTGGGACATTGTTATTGCAAATCCCCACTTCCTCTGTCATACAACACCACCCCGCAAAGTGGCACACGGGCCATGCCAAGGCCGATGTCACACAGTGTCACACTGCATCACTGCAGGACCAGGACCACACCCCCCCAGCCCACCAGGAGCACGGCCATGGCAGCTTCACCCACACCCGCAGCTGTGGGCACCACCACAGAGGATACACCCCCTACCGGAGTGACCAATGAGACACAAGGGGACAGCAGCCTGGTAACATCACAGGCAAAAGTGCCAACAACACCTGGTCATAGTCTCCACTGCCAGTCCTTCACCACACCTGAGAGGCCACCCTGCCACCGCAGAATTCATACACCTGAGCCGGACACCGACACCTCATCAAATGTCTCTCCTGTCAACAGCACAACCCCATAGCACAGCTCCTCTCCAACAAAGCCTTCTGCCACCCTTGGCATGGTGCTGCTGAGGCTGGAGGACATAGAACAGAGACGGAGGGAGATGGAATCCATTGGACGCACCCCCACAGAACACATGCAGGCCATACACGAAAGCATCCAGGGGGCCACACGTAGGATTGCACAGGACAATGCAAGGACACAGAGAGTGATAACTGCCAGTACCGCAGCACTGATGACATTTGGCTAGAGGGTCCATGAGATGACGGAAGCCATCTCAGCGTGCAGCGGCCATCCGCCAAAGCAATGAGTTGGTACGCCACCAGCTCATGGGTCCTGGGTCCATTCCTTCTATTTCCACCACACCAACAGGGGACACCCAGCAGAGCATTCCAAGGCAGCAGTCCCTGTGCCATTTGTGATCCAGATTACTGGTTGCTGAAAGGGGGGTGGGGAAATGAAAATAATGTTGTGATATCAATCACCCTGAGTGGCCATGTCGTGGAGTTGGTGGTGGGAGTGGGAGGGAGGATAGGGTGCTGGGGAATTGGTGGTTTGAGGGGGCAGGGGAGATAGTATGCTGGGGAGTTTGCGGTGGGAGGTGGAGGGGGATCGTTTTGGCACATGGTTAGAATAAAACTGTTGAACTACATCAATCTAAGGACTTTCCTGATTGTGTCATTGTGGAGTTTATTTACCAATGTGACAGTCACACAGTGGTGCATGGCTTGTGCAAGGGAAATGATTCAAAAGAAATTGGTAATCAGTGCCTGCAAAGCCAGTCTCCATACCCTGACGTAATCTCTGACATTGCCTGGTCTGGCACCTGCCTCGGGCCCTGAGTCACCATCCTCTGGGGGTGGAATGTCCACGTCAGGGGTTAGGGGTACATTTCACCTTACACAAATGTTGTGCAGTATAGCACACACAAGCATGATATTACCTACTTTTTCAGGAGCGTACATTAGGGCTCCACCTGTGCGATGTAGGCAGCGGAAACGTGACTTCAGGAGTCCAAAGGTCCACTCAATGCACCCACAGGTCCTGCTGTGTGCATGGCTCTATGTCATGTTGTGGGGTGTTCGTGGGTCATACACAGGCCTGCTGTGTGCGTGGCTCTATGTCATGTTGTGGGGTGTTCGTGGGTCATACACAGGGGTCATCAGCCAGGCCAGCTGTGGATATCCAGAGTCACCTGCATGTGGAGAGGCACACACATCAATCACTGTGAAATCTGAGATGGTGGACTAACATTTTGTATCAGGGCAATGGACATCATGTGCATGCATATGGGGACTCATCACATGGCATGTACACATTCTCGGCATGCTGTGTCACTGGTTTCATGCACCTGAGCCAACACTGCACACAATCTGGTTTGTGCCATGCCACGCACCATGGCCACAGAGTGCTGGAAGGTGCCAATAGGTAAGAATTGGAGTATGGGTACCAGCTTCATCAGTGGGGGCACGGCTGTCCGGATGTTTATCCTGCTCTCTAAGTCGTCCTCTGTTGTGCTAAGCAGCTCAGTTATGGTCTGCCTGTTCAGGTGGTACAGAGACACCAACTGGGTGTCAGTGAGGGTCCATGGTGAGGGCCTGACCTTTAAGATGGGTGCACGTGTTGCTCTGGCTCCCCTCACCCCACCTCCTCGTCCCCATCACCTGAACTCCCTGTGCCCTGGCTTGGTTGACCTGCATCTCTACTTCCAGGTGCAGCATGAGCAGCTGCCTGTCCCAGCTCGCTGCAAGTAATGGCAGCATTGTGTTGGAAACAGTGTTTTTGGTAGGGGTGTGCCTTGTCAAGCCCTCTGGAGTGCATTGGGTGCACTTGTGGTTTCATTTATGGCACCTGTGTTCATTTACCTCCAGCTGGAGGTGAATATCAGCTTTATTAGCATCAGTTTTTGTCGCCAATACCGTCATACATGGACTTGTGATACGGCTGTAATTGCGCTTTGTGTTGATGGCACTACTAACGCCAGCTGTGATAGCACCGGCTGTAATAGCGCTGGTTCATTTTGTGGCCGGCGCTATTTGCACCAAGTCATGATCTGGAGGCGTGGTATTGGCAGCACTAATTGCCTTAGCACCGCATTTAAGGGCTACCGCACAGCTTGTGATGACGCCCAATGACTTTAGTTAAAGCAAACTGAAGGACCTCTGATGCTCCAGAGTCTAATTAAGCAACATTAACACAGTTCAACTAACATAGTAAAATCGCTACATACATTTACAAATAATAATGGAAATTAACCAAACATCCTAAAATCAAACATATTCCTTCCATCCTAAATTCAGTAAACTGTAACAAGTTTAAATACTTTAGCATGATATTAAATTGAAAGTAATCACTAAAATGGCAGCATCCTCAACAGAGCTTTTTTCATTTGTTCTTAGTAATGCAATTTTCAAGTTATTTAAAAGTGTCCATGTTGAACTGAGACAGCTTGTCCACAATAAATCTATAAAAGCAGGCCAGCATTGCCAGATCGCAGTCTCTCGAAATATGGGTACAACCGTTCTCTTTCGATGATGAACCTGATAAGGGCAGAGTAGAATAAAGTTGTGCCCTAATCTGACCAGGGCAGAATGGACAAACAGGAGTTACATCAGAGTTGTTCTTCCAACCCTAGGTTTTCCCATTCAGATTAATACAATTAAAACAAGCTGTGTTACCAAATTTCTCAGTTTCATGCAGGCAGAACATTCTGAAGAAAGATGATTACTATTGTCAACTGTCACTATGTCTGAAAAGGCATTTGAAGTTTTAGATAGTTCCTAATGTTCATGCTCAACTTGGAACATTGATAATATAGTGGATATAGCCCTTTTAATCTTACTTTTAGAGTATGTTAAAGTTTGGGTCAACAACAACAACTCTGGTTTGGCCAGTAAAGCAGAAATGTAATGTAGCCAAGGAAGGTGTCCAGTCAAACGATCGAAAAAAAAGGATCGAATAACCTTTTGCTTGAATGCAAAAGGATCGAAAACATAGGGTTGAATTTTATTTTAAATTTATTTATATATACTTTTTAGTTTGGGTTGGTAAAAAAATGTATTTAATAAAGAAAACAGGGGGGCTGGAGGGTGAACCCCCCATAAAAAAAATTAAAAAAATTCGACCCTTTTTTTCGATCCTTTGACTGTCGATCAAAAGGCATTCAATCCTTTTGTTTTCGACCCTATCACTGGCAACCGCCAAGGAACTGTATTCATATTGACTCTCCGAGTAACTTCATTGAATAATTCATCGGATAAAGTAGCTCTAATGTTTTTACATCAAATCAATTAGAGTACCACTGGGTTAATTGGGATATTGCCATCGATGAAACTCATACTTAATTCTTAATGGGCTGCGTAGTTCATGGCTCCGGGTGGGAGGCCTCATGATCTCTTACTGAAAGCATTTTCATGTGTCTGTATTGACGATGAGTCCTGAAATCCCACAAATGCCAGCATCATAGCTTGCCACAGATTTAACTTTGACCTCATAGGCATGTACAATGAGCTTTAAAGACTGGGCCTTGTAGTATATAGAAAATGTAGAAAAATCCCTGATCGGCTGCACCATTCTATTTGTTTGTTTCGATATATGTATTTCTATATATTTCTGGCGATAGCGTAGACTGAATCCCCATACACAAGTAGTCATAATGATTCACCATAGGGACAACATTATTATGAATAAAAATCTGCAGTGTTGTTCTCAGCCTTCTTACGGGTAAAACCATTGCTGCTGATTTTGTATATTGATTTTCAAATCCAGGTCCTTCCTATAACATTCATAGGCATTTCACAAAGACTTAAGTGCTCATGGGATCTTGGTAAGTCAGACACACTGTCTTTATTTTACTTCATGCTACCCCTTCCTCTATTTCTGTTATTTCGGAATGAGTAGGGCTGCGTCTTTCAGGGTAGCTGAGGTTTCCAGGCATGGAACCGTATTTGTCATTACATTCTTAATTTCTACTTTGTAAACAAATAGCAGCTTTTGGTTGATTGGGCCAATTGATTTTGGAGGTTTACTGCTGGAAGTATTAATCTAACTAGCTGTCTTGGACCTTGTTTCAGTTTTAAGAATGCCACTTTTGTGGCTTGCTTTATCTGTGCAAAACACAAGAGGTGATGGTTGGAAGGTTTAGAATTAATCTTCACCTGTGGCATTGCTCTGGGCAACCCTTCCGGACCATCCATTTTCGCCTGCCAAGTCATTACAGAAGGGGAAACACCACAGGCAAATCAGGCTCGTCCCACCCCAAAAGGAGCAGTCCTGCCCGAACTGCTAGGTCACATCCCTGCTGCACAAGACAACAAGCATCCCCAGACCTTTTTCAACCTTCTTCGGCCTCATCGGTGAGTCGTAGCTTGGGTCTCAAGGCTCAGCAGGCACGGGACGCACGTCTGGGCATACACGTCCCGCTCGGGGTGACTATATTAAAACACAAGGGGTGATGGCTGGAAGGTTCAGAACTAATCTTACCCTCTGGCATTGCTCTGGGCAACCCTCCAGACCATCGTTCTTCACCTGCCAAGCCATTACATAAAGGGAAAAACGATATGCAAATCGTCTTGGTCCCACCCCAAAAGTGGCAGTCCAGGCAAAACTGTTAAGTCACATCCCTTCTGCACGAGACCACAAGCATCCCCAGACACATTTTGATCTTGGTGGGCCTCATCAGTGAGGAGTAGATTGGATCTCTAGGCCCAGCAGGCATTGGACCCACGTCTGGGCATACCCGTCCCACTTTGGGTGACTATAGCAAAACACAAGAGGTGATGGCTGGAAGGTTTTGAATTAATCTTAACCCCTGCCATTGCTCTGGGAAACCCTCCAGACCATCGTGCTTCGCCTGCCAAACCAGTACAGAAGGGGGAAAACCATATGCAAATCAGGCTTGGTCCCACCCCAAATGGGGCAGTGCAGCCCCATTTTGCTAGGTCAAATCCCTTCTGCACGAGACCACAAGCATCCCCAGAAAAGCTTATTTGCAAAAATTTCGGTCAAAAAATAGACTTTGTTACCTTGGCAAATCTCAAATATGAGGGGTTAAAGTTGTCAGCATAATGGCCACCTATATTGTGACCATTGAAATATGCTTGTACATTGAATTAACTCTATTGGTGTCCAGCTATTTGTTAGTTTATGTGGGAATTGCTTTTTTCCCAAAAAAACACTCTGATCCATTTATCAACATTTTTCCATTATTGTTTTATTGTGTTTTTGGTTTTAAACCCTCCTCACACACTTTTCTCTCACATGTTTTATTTTCTCTCTACACGTGTTTCACCATGGTTTATTACCATGGCTCTTCAGGAGAGAATCTGTCAAAAAAACAATTGTTTGTAATACATTAGCATCTTTCATAGTCACAATCCATATCACTCTTTCTGTATAGTCACATGATTCCATAACGCTTAATGTATGCAGACTAGTTACTCACCCTGTATATTGTTTGGAGATGCTCTCGCACTTGTAGGTTGTTTCTCAATTTTTCTATCAGTTTTTAGTGGTTTTCTTAATATTTTCTAGTTACCTTTAAGAGAGGTTTTATAATTAAGCATTACCTGTCCTCTCTGAACTAGTTCTTTTAACTCAGTTCAACATTTTTCAAAAGCTTGCCCCAATACAGTGTAATTTTGTTTTTTTCAGAGTTTTACCCTATTACTATTGGCATTACATTCTTCTCTTATGTTTTTCCTATGATTTTGAGCACATGTGTCGGCCAGCAGGCATTCATATTACTCTCTGTCTTTGAGTTAATGCTCCAGCCCAGTTTCAGATCCAGGTAATTATTTTCCCTTTTCCCTGTGCATTGTGGTCTGGGATTCAGTCATTTAACCTTAGATTTAAACTATGGCCAATATATGTTTTAATTCGGCCATATCCCCCTCCAGTTATCGCATTTGTGAATGTGTTTTCAATGGTAATATTATTTAAGAGAAAGTGTTTCAAAAAGACTTAATGTATTTTCCTCCTGGTACTAGTATTTTTTGTGTATTTGTTGCATTTTTGCCATCCCATACAGAAGTGTGGATGGATTTTAATGTTTGGTTTTCAAGCACTTTAGTAATAGCAAAAATAGGGTGCCTTGATTTTTGATACAATAATATTCCCTTAGTCTCTCAGGATCTTTTTAACTTTTGAAGACTTGTTATGGACAATTTGGAAATGTAGCTCCATCATCCTGTCCTGCTTAGACTATGCAAACTGCCTCTAACTAGGCGCACCAGCGTTTCAACTAAAGAAACTGCAAATAATCCAAAATGCTGCAGCATGTCTCCTCATTAACCTACCTAACTCCCATCCCAGCATCGCTGCTCAGAGTTTTGCTCAAGGTAGACCAAGAATAATGAGAGCATGCCGTCCACATTTGCCAAAGAAAAAGAAAGCTGCAGCTAATCTGTATTAAAGCATACGGTAGGTATACCTTACACCACGTCTGTGACAAAGGCCGCTGGCATGGCCATCCATTCATGCACCATAGAATGCAGCTATGGCTATGCCATTCTGATCTAGCAGCGCACTTAGCCGTCCACACTGAAACCCCTAACGTACCTCAACACCTCTGCCACTAGCATACAGATACGGCCAATGAAAATAAAATTTGGTATAGCTGGGCACACATAAAATCTTCAGCAATAGCACTCTATCCCTAAACCACCAACAGTGCCCACCCATGTGCCTGTCCTTTGGGCTGCTTCCTGGAGCCTAGCCAGCCGCCTAAGTCCTAAGCAGGTGAAAATGCACACGAGCATCTCTTAATCTAAAGTCTTAGAACCTCCAACACATTGACTGTGGTCACTGAGGGCGTTCCAATCACAAAGCGCATTGAGGCCATACAAATGGGGAAAGAGCGCTATATAAATAACAAATACAATACATCACAATACATGTCTGCAGCATATCAATGTAATCAATATGCAAATGTTGTAATGGACAATTTGATCAGGGTATTACCCCACTAATTGTCCTCAGTGTATGCCCAGTAGTAAACCTTTAATGCCACACTGGTGGGGTTTTACTTTGTACCAACTACGTAAACGTTTCCATGCGCCTGGTTAAGTATTACAATTCGTGTAGCATGTGCAAATTAGCACATCATAACACAGAGATTTTTTCGGATTCAAGAGGAACTACTCTCAGGATCAAAGATACCATCAACTGTCGTAGCAAATACATAGTATATGCCATAATATGTACATGTGCACACGTATACATTGGGAGCACCATAAGAGAACTCAGGTGTAGAATACGCGAGCATATTTATACTATGAGTAAATCTGATTCCACACTACCACTTGCACAACATTGGCAAACTAATCATCAATTTGATGACAAAATGAATGTGAGGTTCATCGGATTGAGGCAAGCCTCTCTAGGTGAGAGGGGCAGTAACAGAGAGATCCTCCTTCGCCAGATGGAAGCTCGCACAATTTGTAAATTTAGAGCAACAGAATTTGGCCTGAACCAAGACCATGAAATGGCGTACTTCCTCTAAGGGGGAAATAAGCCATAACGTTTCTAAAATGTATTCATGTGTTCCTGCTGATAGTTTATCTGTACTACAATACTATATGTTACTCTTTGTTCTCGACTAGCATTTACAATACTGAAATATTTGGAACCTTTTGGCTTTAGAGTTAATTTGTTTATATGACATTTTTTTCATGTAATCTCAGGGATTTAAACACATGCTTAGCGTGAATGGTATTTTGTTCAGCCGTGCCCCCATCACCTTTGTCACTGTGTCACTTCATCTACTACTGCAGCTTTTTTCTGCTATCTGCCAATATACTGAGATATTTATTTGCCTATTCTTTTTTGCCTTTCCGACCACTCTACATGCCACAACTACAGCGCCATGGGGACCCTTTGTCTATTTCGACGATTCGTATTCCCTTTTCTATAATTTGAACTCTTAATATGGCGCTCATTTATTTTGCCTGACTCTCCGAATAGGACCTAATGGAAATAGTAGTAGGACTAGGGTTGCCTAGACAACCCTTGTAAACTTGGGAGAAACCGCTTTGCCGACCGACCCAGACGAAAGGAGATTGAGTACAAGCCGGAGGTAAGCTGCAGCACATTTCATTTGTGCTTTCAGCACTTTTTTGTTGGCGCATTCTGTCGCACGGCTGCAACTCGAGTAATGGGCTGGCCGTGCTTGGACCAGAGTAAGCGCATACCTCATACATGTAGCCGCGGCGTCTTTGGACTTAGCATTATTTGGTCTATTTGGTCTATAAGTACATTATCTGAATTGTTTTGCCGTGCTCCAGTCAAACGCTGTTTATCGTATTTAGTATTCCATCATGCTAGGATTTCATCCAGTATTTACATGAACACTTTCTTACAAATAATTATTAATTTGTATAATTGAGGTTATTTTCATTTCGGGTAATTCACTATTGTAGGTTTTTTCACTTAGACATATAGTTTCAATAATATGTAATATAGGAGACTTTGACAATATTGGACGTTTTAAATGACGAGTCACACGTATTTACTGTCTAACATGTGATATTTTGGCATGAATCAAAACAGGGGGATTTAACCCATGACTTTCTGTTCTACTGAATTGAAGACTTTTGATTTGACATATAGGTAAGGCCTCCATGGGCAAACCTCTATATCTATTATCTAAAGTAAGATTGATGTTTTTGTTTAAACACTACTAGATAATGACCTATGAGTATGTACTAATATTTTGTTGTTGTTTTTTACCTTTTTGCTTTCTGTTTTCTTACCTTGAACCTCCTGCCCCTTCACCCCTCCCTTTCTCTCTGTGACTATTTTGAATGTAATTTAATTTAATCTTTTGTTTTCATGGTTTACGCATTATGATCTCTGATATATGTTTTTCACTGTGAATTCGGCTACACATTCACTAGTTTTTATCACCAGCCCTGATTTGAAAAAGACACTGGTGTGTCGAAACACGTGTTATCCAAAAGGGCATTATAATCAATAAATTTCAGTTTCCATAAATATACGTTGTGGCGCAGTTCTTCGAGTGTGGAGCATTTTTTCTTCAACAGTAGTAAACCTTTGACACACGATGCAACTCACCATGAACTGTGTAACGTGTTCCAATAGATTGGGAACAAACCAGTCTTCTGCAATTGTGGCAGCAAGACTTTCTCTTGTAAAATGTGTGGAGTAATGCAGCTGCTCAACTGCAATCTTCAACAATGCCATTGGCATCACTGGCTTTCCAACACTTTCCGGTCTCTATAATGCTTCCATGGGGGATAACACCCCCTATGTTTCCATAGCTATTGCTTTTCCTGTGGGGCTCTTCCCTGAATCTCTATTAGTTGCGTAAATGACAATATATTTAGCTCCTCCCATAGTAGCATGCTTCTATTTAAATTTTCTTCAGTATTAAAACTCGAAATTTCTGAAGAATATGCAACTGTTTTGGCTTCTATGTCTGCCGCTTTGTTTCTGTGAGAGGTAAATTCTGTTTGTTTAGTATGTGCTGCACATTTTACAACCACTAGGGCTACTAGGAGTTGTACTGCCTTAATTAGCCTGTCCAATAAATATGCATATTGCACTAGAGTGCCGTCTGCACAGAGGTAACCCCTCTTGTTCCAGAGTAATAGCCCTGCGTGTACAGTTTATGTCACGTAGGCAGAGTCACTGTACATGGTCACGTCCTGCCCTTTGTGTTTTTGGAGTGAAACAATAAGAACTACCAATTCTGCAGCTTGTGCTGAAAAATGAGACGGTAGTCTTGCTCTCGCCACTACCTCAAATTCACCATTTAATCTGTGTCTTACAACTGCAGAGCCTGAATGCCTTTCCCCACTAGTTTGATCAATTTTGGAAGAACCATCCATAAAGAAAATGTCCCCTCCTGCTAGAGCATTTTCTTTCACACAGGATATATCATCATCGAATTCAACATAATTTGAACAGTCGTGCACATGATCACCTTCTTCTACAGGTTCAGCTACAAACATGTCTGGGTTCGCTATTTTACACCTCACTACCTTGATGGCTGGGTTGGAAATCATTACCTCGTAAGCTGAAGCTCTTTGTGACGTCAGTGTACCCTTGTGTTTCTCTAAATTGACAAATTAGACATGCTCCATGTAGAGAGTCATAGAACAGCCCATGGTAATACTTGTGGACTTCTCAATTGCAAATGCGGCAGCAGCCAAAAATTGTTCGCATGGGAAATGTACCCCATAAATGGGTCAAAAATCACACTGTAGTAAGCCAAAGGTCTGTATCCTAATGTTGCTCTTTGTGTGAGTTTTGCTCTCATTACTGATCCATTAGTGTGTAAAAATAAATAAAATTCCTCGCCATAGTTATAAAGCCCTAAAACTGGAGCTGTACAGATTGCTCTTTTTAATTCCTCAAATCCTTCCTCTATTTTTTCAGTCCATTCTATCTTTTCCTTACCAACTTGTGCTTTCTTTAGTGCTTTCAAAAGTGGCTTGCTATATGTACTGTAGTCAAACACCCAGCCCTGCAATAATTACATACGCCCAGCAACTGTTGTATTTGCGTCACTGTGTATGACTTTGGTGTCTTCATGATAGCCTCATCTCTTTCAGGTGTCACTTTCTTTCCTTCATGTGAAATTAACTGCCTTATATACAACACTTCTTCCTGACAATACTGTAATTTCTCCTTGTCCAACTTGTATCCCTTCTTTGCCAATATAATCATTAACTGAAGAGGTTTGTCTGCATTCATCTTCTGTTTCACTGCAAATCAATATGTCATCTACGTACTGAATTACTGCACTCTTAAGTTAATTGTTACCTAGATCCATCTGTAGGACCCTGTTAAAGATTGATGGGGCCTCACAATACCCTTGAGGTAAACAAGTATGTTTTAGTCTCTTTTATATGAATTTAAAGGAAGTAAGGTCTTGTGAGTCCTTATGCAATGGTATCGAGAAAAACACATTTTTCAAATCGATCACCCTGAAATACTTAGCTTCAACTGGGATACTACACAATATTGTCGCAGGATTAGGAACTAATGGAAACACAGCCTCTACAATTTGACTAAGAGGGTGCAAGACCTGGATAAATCTCCACAACCCTCCTTTATATTTTGTAATTGGATACACCACAGTATTGCACGAGGAATCCGATGGCACTAGTATTCCCTGATTCATTAGTGCTGAAATATTCTCACATATGCGTTCATCAGCTTTTCGAGACATGGGGTGCTGTTTTACTCGTGGTAAAATTGCTCCGATCTTGAGTTTTATTCTGACCTCTCCTATTCCCTTCAATGGGCCTACATCATATGGGCCCATAGTCAAAAGGACATCTGGCACCTTTTCTAGGTCTTCATGAAACAATGTTGGTCGTTGACGCTTTGTCGCCATTTGCTGTGGGACTTCTCTTTTCTCGATCTTTATCCAGTATGTAATGCTTATAAAAAACACTATCTCATCATCAATACTTTCATCTCTGTTATTGTCAGTCAATCTGTATCACTCTTTGAGCTATCACTGTCCTCCATGCTCTACCTTCGTCATCTTCTCCTTCAAACATTGCTATTTCTCCTTGTACTATAGCTGATTCCAATTGTATAGGAATAGTCTGTCCTTCTGTACTTGTGGTCTGAATAAAAACTCATAAGGTATTTTCACACTCTTCCCTACTAATCCAGGTAGCCATGTCAATAAAATGCTCACCCCCTACACAAAGACTTCCGGAACTACCGGAACCCTTTCGTAGAGCTACTTGTCTTGTAAAGGGCAGTATAAACTCCCCCACGTTTATATAGTGTATTCCTGGAGGGGAGCACACTATTCTTTGATCAGTGAATGAAATTGCATGTTACGCTTCATTATCAAATCTCATCCCAGAATGTTAACTGCCGTCTGTCGTGAATATAGCAAGGGGACAGACATATCACATTCCCCTATAGAAACAGATAATTTATCAGTAAAAGGAACTAAATTCGTAGCTCCAGAGACCGTTGAGCATTCATGGAAATACCTGACATTGGATATTTTCCCTCTCTTACCCAAGAGCGAGTATCCCCAGTATCCACATGAAAGGAAAAAAGATGTGCCTCCTATCGTCGCATCTACCCTTGGTTCCTCTTGGGGGTCTGGTGTCATGGATAGTACTGAACACATCAAGTCACCCTGTGAGCTGTCCTATTTAGGGTATACATTCATCCCTGTCCCCGTAAAAGGGTTTCCTCCCACCACAGTGAGACCCCCTATCCTAGGTGTCAGTATTTTCCCCGTGTTTGCATTCTGTTGGGTTTGCATAGGTGCTTGTTGTTACTGCCCTTGCGGTGGGTGCATTTATACCAGCCCCTGCTGTTGTGCCTGCTGTACTTGCAGTGCCTGTGCCTGATAGGATGTGTGATCCTGGGCAAAGCCCTCTCGTGTTTGTGTGCTGTATGGTGGTGGAAAAGCTGTCCCCGCTCTTGAAAGTTATCAGTTTTGTTGCACATTCCCTCTGCTCCTACATTAACGTGTAATATGCCCTGTCATCACACAATTCCAACATACTTGGGGGTGGCCCGCTGGAAAACCCTCCTTGAGTATTCTGACTTCCATTCTGAGCATTTTGAAATCTACTCTGGGCATTCTGAAATCCACCTCCTCTTCCTCTGAAACCTACACGTCTACATCATGGCCAAAACCCATATCTTGTGTTCCCACTCCTTCTCCACTTGTCAATACTGCCCCTTCTCTAGCAAATTTTGACAATTTCTTCTGAGCTAACTTGACTTCCTCAATCTTTCTGTTCTCATCTTTCTTTTTGTTCTTCTCTTGTAATAACCAACAGTGATGCACAATGGTTAACTGTATCTCAGCCCATGGCTTTGCTTCCATCTCTACTTGTTTTTTCATTTGTCTCTGTACCGTTTCTGGCAATCCTTGACATAGAATATGATAAAATAGTGCCACTGTTTATCCAAATCAGGGGTAGTCATCCCTATTCGCCTCTGTGCTGGTAACGACCTCAGCCTACTCACATAAGGTAGAGATTCTCCTCTCTCACTACAAAATTGTCTTTGGGGAAGCTCAGGATATAGTATAGGATCTGGTGTTCTTTCCTTAGGGTTTTCCAGATCTGACCATCTCACCTCATTATCCATCTGTTCACTTCCCAGGGGGGCGCACGCACCCTCTCCATCTGTCTCATGACCTGACTCTCTTTCTTCGTCTGACATTGCTAGACCCCAGCTAGTATGACTATCATCTTCTTCTTCTATGTTTAAATTTAGTCTTCTCAAAGACAGTGCTCAGCATTCATCACTGAACATGTTTTCCTCCTCATCCCATGGTTGAGGTACCGGGGATTCGCTACCACTCCCTCAAGTCCCATACTCGCTGTCCTGCCTTATTTGTTGATATATCTTATCAATCCTTTCTCCAATATTTGCAGCATCATATCTTTCCTCTTCTAGTGCTACTCTAGGTGTTTCTAGCACTACTTCCTTTATTGGAAGAATCTCTTTTGTTGTATCCCATCATATTTCCTTGCTCGTCCTCATTCGTTCTGTGAGAATGAGACTCGCATCCAGACCTCGCTGTCTTCTATTCTGTTTTATCTCTTCGTCCACTTCCCTTCTCTTTATTGCATCCCCTCTTGCTCTTTCTTCCTCTTGCCTTTGTTTTTTCCCTTCTCACTTCCTGTCTTTGTTCTTCTTCTTCTCTCTTTCTCTGTAATCTTTTTTCCTTCACTGTTTGTGCTCCTTCTTCCGCTCTCTTTCTTTCTCTCCTATCTCTTTCTTCTATCTCTTTCCTTCTTGAGTCATACTTCGTTTGTTCCTCTGCCCATTTTCTGTCTTTCTCTAGTTCCTCTCTATATATCTGTTCCTGTCGATCCCTGATTTTTCTTCCTTGCTCATCCTCCCTCAATCTCTTTTCTCGTTCCCTGTCCTTCTTTTCTTGCTCGTCCTTGTCTTTTCTTTGCCTAACCTCCTCGATGCTTTTTCCATCTAACTTGAGTAGTATCTGTCCTCCCATGCATTCGTTCTGTACGAGCGTTACCTCGTCAGCCCTATCCTTTTCTCATTTCCATCTCTTAATTTCTCAGTCTATGTCTGTCGATGTATATTCGATATCTTGCCTCTTTCTTCCTTATCTTGTGTGAATTTACAGAGTTATTTCTTCCTTTTGCTCTCTTCTGGACTATCGTCACTACTATAAGTGGGGGTTCATACGTTGGGTTACTATACCCCACCGCTGCTTTTAATTACTTTAAGGGATGAAATCCTATCTCGTCTGTATCTGCGCTCTTATTTTCAGGCAAAATAAGAGGCGCTGAGGGCTCAATGGCTTCCCCTTTATGCTGATTAAGCATCCACTCCTCTCTTGACGGGTCCTCCTTCTCCACTTGGTACATTTTCCAAAGTTCTAAAACTGCTAGTCTTTGCTCTAATTTCTTCCTTTTGTACACAGCGTGCACATATGTAGTCATGTGTTGTAATACTGCCTTCGACAATGGTCCCCCTTGTGGCCATGCCATTAACATTTTATCAGCTGTACCCCTTACCCATTCTGCACTGTACTGTTTGAGCTTGGGTGCATGTCTTGGTAGTTTGGTTTATTTATTTGTAGAGCAACAACCGATCCATGAGAGTCTTTGCACCTTCAGCCTTGGCAGAGACCATGCCGGTCACCTGTGGCGTCCCCCAGGGATCTTGTGTGTCCCCTACGCTCTATAATGTGTTCACTAAGCCACTCTTTGATGATCTTGACAATATGGGTGTTACCTACACTAATTATGCGGATGACACCCAGATACCCCATCACGGGCGATCACACAATAGACAGCAAGACTATTAATGACATTTAACTCTTAATAAGAGCCTGGATGGTGAAGCACAGGCTTTGTCTTAATGACGAGATGACCTATTCACCTCGTTTTACATTGACGACAACATAATGAAAGTCTCCAAGATTGTGAAAACCTTAGGTATTTACATTGACTCCGCATTATCCTTAACGAGACAAACCAATGCCATGGCCTCATCATCCCGCTACACCTGTAAACTCATCACCACTTGTAGACCCTTTCTGAAACAGCCGACTGTACCACAATAGCCAGAGCCCTAGTCCTCTCCAAGATGGACTATTGTAATGCCCTGTACTTAGGCACCTCTCAAAGAAAACTTAATAAAATGCAAGTGATTCAAAATAACGCTATTAGAGCATTCTTGAATAATCTAAGGAAACAACACATTTCAGAAACGAAAAACTCCCTGAATTGGCTTAACATTTAGCAAAGAATTGCATTGAAAACACTATCCTTCACCCACAAGTGTTTTTATAATCAGGCTCCTATCTACCTCTCCAATTGTATCACAAGCCACACATCAACTCGGCCAACTAGAACAGCCCAGACACACTGCGTCAATATCCCACACTTCAAGTGACAAAGAGCAGGTGGAGTCAGCTTCCCAGTGCTAGCAGAGAACAACTGGAATGCCCTCCCCATAAGAGAGGAAGCATCCTACCTTTTATTCCAGAAAAAGTTTAAAGCTTGGCTACAGGAGTAAGACCTTAGGCCGATCGTATAACCATAAGATGCCATGTATATATGTATATATGTATATATTTCTATTGCTACACTCTCTCTTATATCTTGTTTACATGCATCACCTATGAATCATTTGCTTTACTCGCTGTTTGTACCTTCTGTAACTTGTAAGTTTAGCATCCAGATGCCTACGGGCTTGGCACACTCTCCAAATAAATAAACTAAACTAAACTAAACTAAACTAAACTAAACTAAACTAAATCTCTCCTCAATCCTCCTTCGTTTCAACAACCTATCTATCTTTTGATTGGTGCCAATTGTTTACTATAGCTTAATTCAAAACATTGTCACTTCCACTCTTTACAGCGCCTTACTTCTAAACATTTCACATAACAAATGATACTTAAAACAATAACCCTATACACATTGATACTCCTTATGATCACCTTCCCTTTTCCTATAATCTATTCATAGTAAGAGGTATACTTCCCCGCCTCCAATTGTAATACCCTAAAAGGGTTTAAGACATCACCTTTCACAGTCCTGCCTGTGCATATTCTCTCTCTTAATATTCCGATTCGAATTTGAAACTTCTTCTTCTACTTCCTTGAAATAGGATTACTCAGGAGTTCTCTTATCTAGGCACAATTTCCCGTTACTTAAAAACATCGCAATCCCACCCCTTTACATTACCATTTCCCTTAGTCTACTTACAACCGTTAGTCAACTCAAGGCCTTCGGTATCGACTCCTCCTCCAATCCGACCACTTTGCCTTCCGTTCGCAGAGAGCATGTGGAAACTGAGCAGGGATTTATTCAAAGGGGGACCTGCCCACCTTCTCGATTCTTCTTGCATGTTTATTTCTATCAGCCGCTCTCCACAGAAAACTCCACGATTTTCCCACTAATGCCAGAGAATGTCCGATTGTCCGAAACTCTGGAGTCAAACTTTGAATCTGAAACCATCCGCACTGCTACCACGTAAGCTTATGCCCCTTTGGAATGTGCATATACAATGGACGGGATTACAACATAATTAAGAGTCCACAAAAAATGCAAAACTCAATAATGCATCCGAGTGACGTCATACTACGGGACAATAGTGAAAAACCTATCAAGGGTCGGGATTGGTTAAGGGAAAGATCTAAATATACACTTATGTAGGAGCTAGGATTGTTATTGGCTGTCCTTTATCAGGTGGACAACTTATGCTGACCTCTTAAAAAATGTCACTTTAGAAACATTTGGTACACAGTTTCTCATTGGTCTTACAAGCTATAAGGTCCTTCGTTATATGGACTAATACAATTGGTTGGCACACTTATGCTATGTCTGGAACATTCGATTAATTTAGCAGCATGTAAGCCCAGACCCAGGTGCTAGGAAATAGGACATGAAGCTACCTCACCACCCAAATAGCTCAGCATCTCTCATTGTACTATGTCTTCTGCAATGAAATTGTCTTTGTACTTGGCATTGTAGAGTATTCTCGTCTTTGGGAATGCACAGGTGTGAGGGCACTCGCTATCGTGTCAGGAACTCCAAGTTCATGCTTAATTTCCATCCTTGACTCACGTGACAGGAAACCACAATATGGTCCGTTTTGCAGCTTTCAAATACTGTAAATGAATTAAAACTTGGCATCCTTTGCGTTCTTTCTTGAACCTTAATGTGAGAAGATTAATCCTCTGCTGATCTCGATTTGTACGATCTTGACTTCAGGCCAGAAAGCCTCGCCACGCAACTCCATCAGCGTGCTATTCGGCTGCGACAGAGCTTTTCCATTCCCCTTTCATGGTTTCTGGCTTATTCAATTCATGATTCCAATGTCCAGTTTCTGTACAATGGCGGCTTCGCCTGCATTCTATTTACTACTCATAACTACCCTCTATGATAACTTAATCTACCTTGCGTTTCAGCGTCTTTACATTCATTGAACTTCTGTTTTCTGCAGAAATTTGAAACTGTATAATCTTCTTCTTTTCCACGTTTGTCAGTTCACTCAATTCTTTACTTCTTCATTCATCGTCTAGGATCCATATATTGTCTTTAGTCTGTATCTCGGGATGTCGTGCACACTTTCTTATGGCGTCATCGGTTAATTTGCTTAGTTCCTTCTCATATTTCTTCAGGAAGTTCTTCCTGGCGGTTGTCATTACTTCTGGGGTACATTTGATAGGGTTGTCTCCACGGGTATCTTCTTCCAAATACTTGTTGCGGTATTGGCACGATAGCTGGTGTCAGTCAAGGCACGGTCTTATGTCTCCAATACAGTGGAGGAAGGGGCGCGGGGTCTCCTGCAGATGTATCCAGATGGTCCTCTACATTACGGTACCTCGGAGGAAGAACACAATGCATTCCTGGCAGGCATTCTGCAATGGCTTGAAGAATTCGGACTGACCTTACATGCCAAGAAATGCGAATTCGGCAAACCAGCGCTGGCATTCTTTGGCTATGTATTTAACGCCAGCGATCGGAGCAACATTGTGAAAATGTCGGAAAAGAAACCATTTTGTCTCTGTCTGCCTCAGCTCCAGATTTCGGCGAGAGCCTCGTAAATCACACTCGAGAGAGACTCGAGAGAGACCCGAAGGCCAAAATCAAACTATTGGGCAAATTTGAAAGGAAGGGCAAGGACGGTGGGGCGTGATCAAAGCACCAGTGATACGGACAGTGAAATCAGTGAACAATGGGAAGGTGAGTCGTCTCCAGAATGACGCACTAAACAATGGAAGAGTTACAGCAAAAGGGTGCACGTCATATCAACAGTGGAAATACCCAGGAGCACCAAAAAGGCAAAACACAGATCCCAGCCGACATTCACATTGCTGGTGAACATCACACCAAAGCGAATGGTCATTGACACTGGAGCTACAGTGAACGTCATGCCCATGAATAAGTTCAAAACAGTGCCAGTTTGTCCTCCACTACAACACAAGACTATACAACTCTATGTGGGGAGGAAGGATATTTCTGGGGCAAAGCGTTTGTCTTCGAAGCAAGACAACGCAGTGCAACACAGGCTTGAATCCCAATCCTGCGCTTAGAAAGCACTCGTTGGTATTAATAATGATTATGCATATGGCAGCAAAGCGCCTCTTTCAAAGCCGACTTAGCATACAACAGGGAAGCATGACACACCAGGATGTACGTCGTTGATGCAGGTATAGAGACTTTGTTAAGCTGCAGGACAGCTGAAAAATTAAAACAAATTCACTTTGCATTTCAGCTGTGACAACCAGCCATTGACAAACTGCCAGCAAAACACACAGACCTATTCAAAGGAATCGGCTGTCTCAAAACACGAACAGTCACGCTGCACATAGACCCCACCAAGGAGCCAAAAGCAGTTTGAGACAGAACAGTCCCTTTTCATATGCGTGCGACCGTGGAAGCAGAGATGAAGAAGCTGGAGGTTTTGAATATCATTGAGAAAGTGTTAGGGACCACCAAATGCCATATGGATATGTATCGACATGAGGATCCCTAACTGGGCAATTGGACGTGAACGACATAACTCACGACACAGACAAGCTGATTGTTGATTTAACTGGAGCCACTGTGTTTAGTAAACTGGATCTCATGTTCTGCTAGCATCAGATCAGGTTGACCAAGGAGTCGAGATAGATTAGAATGTTTTCCTTGTACCTGGGGCTCCGAAGGTACCGCAGGCTCAACTTCAGTTTTTAGTCAGCAGCCGAGGTGTTTCAAAACGAGATCTGCAAGGTATTGCAGGACCTGCCTGGCACCATAAATGTCAGTGATGACATCTTAGTTTACGGTACATCGGAGGAAGAATACAACGCACACCTGGCAGCCGTTCTGCAATGGCTAGAAGAATCCGAACTGACCTAACTCGCCGAGAAATGCGAGTTTGGCAGGCCAGAGCTGGCATTCTTTGGCTATGTATTTAGCATGAGCAGTGTTTCCCCTGACCCAACCAAGGTAGCAGATGTCAAATCAAACCACCAACTACTGCAAAAGAAGTCTGGAGTTTTATGGGGATGGCTACCTAATGCAGCCAGTTTATACCCAGCCTAGCGACGGTCGCAGCCCACTACGAAAACTCACCAGGAAGGATGCGCTGTGGACATGGGGCAAGAGCGCCTCGCAGCATTCCAACAAATCAAAGACTACCTCACAATCAATAATGCCTGAATGACAGAGCTACTAGTGGGTGCTAGCCAGGAGGTCTAGGAGCTGTCCTCCCAAAAACCGACCCGGAAGGAATCACGCACCCCATCACTTTTGCCAGTCAGGTGCTTACAAGAACAGAACTACGCGCACATGGAACGAGAGGCCCTTGCCATCCTTTGGGAGTGCCGAGACTTTCAAGTGTACCTCCTATGGCACCATGCCACAGTATATACAGATCACAAGCTGCTTGTGCTGATCTTTAAGGGCTCTGCCCCACACACGCCAGCAAGACTTGAATGCTGGATGCCCCAGTTACAACCCTTTGATATCGAAGTACTCTACCGTGCCGGAGGGGACAACCCGGCTGACTACTTGTCCCGGCACCTACACCAGCAACCCGGCAGAAAGAAGAAAAATGATGAGCATGTCTGCCACGTGGTCATGTGTGCCCATCCCACATGCATGAAACTTGAGGAAATCAACAGCAAAAAAGGACAATACCTGTTTCTTCAACTCATGAAGGAATCTATGCTGTTAGGAGACTGAAGTAACTTTCTATCAGTGACAACACATTGCATGCCGGCAGCTCAAGAAATGTTACAAGGCCTCTTTGGGGGACGTCACAAACTCTCTGTCTCCCCGGAAGGGGTCATACTGAAGGGTGATTGCATTGTCCTCCCAACAATGCTTCTAGAGCGAGCACTCCGGTTGGCCCACGAGGGCCATCAAGGAATCATCAAAACGCAGGCATTCCTAAAATCATGAGCATGGTTACCAAACATGCAGCAAAAAGTGATGGTGCCAATGGGATCCTGTTCAGCATGCCAAGTGACCCAACGACAAGGGCCCCGGGAGCCAATTATGAATCCCCCACGCAGCCAGCAAAGATGGGACGCAATCAGCATAGACTTTTGCTAAGTGACCAACGAAGCGTACCTACTGGTGGCTGTGGACTAATTCAGCAGGTATCCTGAGGTTAAGCCAGTAAGGTCCACCGATGCCGCATCGGTCATCACTGAGCTCGAGAAGATGTTTGTGGTACACGGCATACCTAACAAGTTCAAGAGCGATTACGGTCCTCTGCTTAAAGGAAGAGAACTGCAGAAGAACATCCAACACCACAAAATTACCCCCTGTTGGCCCTAGGCCAATGGAGATAGCCAGGGTTTCATGGCATCACTGAACAAAGTGATCCTCACTGCAAAAGACCAACAAGTCCAGTGGCTGCCGAAGGTGAACAGGTTCCTCCGAGCCTATTGCCAGACACCCCTTTTCTCAACACAAGTGTGCCCCACAGCCCTTATGTTCAGAATTCCCATACATGTGGGGTTCTCCGTGCACTCCAGCTGGACAGCCCCAGATGTAGACAAAAAGCGAGTAGAGAAGAACAGACAATCCAAAAATGACAGGGAGAGCAAGGCCCGTGGAGCTCTCCCCAGCAACTTCACTCTAGGAGACGAGGTATTAGTGAAGAACCAGTCACCCCTGCAGAAGCTGGCTCTGTTCTACAAACCAACACCCTGGATGATCACAAACAATGATCTTAGAATGGTGACAGCCAGGAGAGAATAAGAGACAGTAAGGAGGATTGCATCACACTTCCAGAAAGTGCCATCGACCCTGTGGAAAGAAGCCCCCTTCCTAAACAGTGTAAAGGTGCCAAGGCAGGACAGTCCCCCATCAAGACACAGAGGAGAGTGACAGACCAAGGAGACTGTGATACCATGGACAATCCACTGAGTCTGAGCCAGGTTCCTCCAGAGTCCTGCCAGAGGCGACCAGACTTGCAGGCAGACCACCAGAGCCCCGCCCCAGGTTGCAGGCACAAGTGCTCGCTGAGAGAGAAGCCGCAGCCATCCACGAAGCTGAGGGGGTTTTCTCCTGCACAGAATCTATCAACGAACTGTGAGCTGAATGTTGTCATAATTGCGGTGTGTTTCTCTATCCAAGTTGGGGAGGGTTGTGGAGTTGAGGCAAGATGAATGAGGCGTCATGACGAGGTACGTCATGATGTGGTAGACAAAAGAGCAAAGAAGGGGGCAAGTGGACAGAGGGTTATCCTGGAATGGAGTTCGTAGGGGGGCGGGGCTCTTGACTTTGTGGAGAATAATAAGCCAGCCCTACAGGGGGTTGAACCTAATATCCCCTAAGGCCAACGTGATCCTGCAAAGAATCTTAAAGAGTCAGACCTAAATGAAGCAATGTTCACAGGATTATTTACAATGAGAATCTGATGAGCGACATCCGATAAGAAAGACATCTCAGCCAAGAAATCCTTCTGGGTCACTTAAAACCCCAAGGATTGTAAATGACTCTTTGCCTCAAGCCACGTGAACAGAACCTACGGGAGAGAGGTAAGGATAGAAAACGGTCCTGAAAGGAAGAATGTAGCAATCACCCCCGCTTAGGGGGGGCATACAGGGCCAATAATGCCCCCTAAGAGGGAGTGCTTGCTAATCGCACTCCAGGGTTCATCCGAAGTGCAAATAGTTTTTCTTTTTTGCTGGAGACCTACTCCGCGCACATTGTGCAAGCCCATTCTGCAGTTAAAAAATCAAATCCAAGATGTCACTTGCCATAGGAAATAGAAAAGGGACAGAGGGCCTCATTACGACCCAGGCGGTAAGTTACCGCCTGGGTCGTACCTTTACCACCATGGCGTAAACTACGTTTACGCCATGGTGGTTGGCGGACTTACCGCCCCATTCCGACCTTGGCGGGGCGGTAAGTCCCCAATCCCCATTTACCCTTCCCCATTCCCATTTTTGCCCCATAGGGCATAATGGGAGTGGGGAAGGCGTTAATTACGCCACCGTAAATTACGGTGGCGTAATTAACAACAAGGTCCCTTAGCGCCATGGATTTTAACACCTGCTAAAAGCAGGTGTTAAATCCTCCATGGCGCTAAGGGACCTCGGAATCAGGCGGTAAGGGTCGGCGCTGTTTACGCCGCCGTAAACCCCTTACCGCCTGGGTCCTAATGAGGCCCAGCGTTCTGGGACCGGAACACAAAGCTGGGGTACAACAAGTAAGTGGGGAGAGTGGGAGGAAGGTGGGAGAAGGGTCTGGCATGTCTTGGGGTGGGGATGAGGATGAGGGTAGGGCATGGGGAGGAAACAGGGAGGGGCTCCTTGTTGCCTCCTAACAATGAATTAATATGGCAGCACCCGGGAAAGGGCCTTGGATGGCTGGAGAAATATGGGCGGTGCACTGTGTTTTTTTTGGTTGCTTTGCAGCCACCTGATTGACTGAGCACCCTTCCCCGGGTGCGAATGAGTTGTTCTGTTCCATTACCATCCACATTCTTCAGTTTATACTTAATGCTTCCGTTTTTGGTTGTTTTAATGAAGTCCCTTGAATCTGGCTTCCCGTTGTGCTCAGATCCCTCCACCTGTGACAGAGGGCAACTTTGATTTATAAATAAAATCCCAGTCTTGTAGTTTCCTTTAAATAGCTGTGGAAAAATAGTGTTTTCGTAAAATGCTTTTGAAATTGGCCTTGAGCACAGCCACATTATCAAATAAGTGGCACTACTGAAACCAGATATAGTGGGCGGGTGACCTGAGAACTAAACATTGAGTTTGACTTGTATAATGTTGTTTGCCTGTAAACATGTCATTTCAATCTGCAACAGAATAATGGAGTTCTGCATAGCTCAGGGAAAGACATGACCAGGGGCTGAACGAGCAACATAAATGGAAATCCTGCACTGGGAAGCAATGGGAATGATGCTGGTGGCTTGGAGAAGGCAGAGACTGCTATGGTCAAGTGGAAAGAGTCACAGGGAATAGTGGAGAGAGCGGAATGTCGTGTAGAGAGTTCTATGGTCTAACGGAGCGAGATGGTCAAATGGAGGATCAAGTAGAGAGAGAGCATGATGGTCAAGGGATGGAGTGAGATGTTGAAGAGCAGACGGCAGGATGGTCAAGTAGAAATAGCAATATGGCAAAGTGGAGAGAGTGAGATGGTCTAGTGGAGACATCTAACACAAGGAGTCATGACCTGGCCTTTTTAAGAATTGTAAAGGGCTAGAAATGAAAGACTTTGATGAAAAATCAAGCTGTCCCTTCGTATATAGCCTCTATCACCATTTTCAAAAAATCTCTTATCATTTCCCCATCCATTTCTGTACTTGTCAGGCCAGACATTAGGCTAGTTCTGTTTTCTCAACACTTGGACCTGTCCCGGATTCTGCAAACAATTTACCCATCGTCTTCTACTCTTACTATCCCACTGTCCCTCTCGTTTTGTTGGAATAACCATTTGGGCATTCTTCTTCCGCCCTCCTTTGCAGGCACAGTTGGCTGTGATTCTCCTAAAGATTTCCCTATGCCCACTGAAAGCCAGCCCTTATGTTCTCACCACACATACCTCATTGTTTTCAGTATTTCTACAGGTCCACCACTTGCATTGGTATTATTGAACTATTCCAAAGGTCTTATGTACCAATAATGGCCTCCCTCTGCACACATTTCCTCTACCAGGTCATCTTTCCTGCATCCCTGAATCTTCACAAAGCTGCCTTTCCTATAGACCACGATCACCGCCTTTGTAGGACTGTATGGCCACTACCACGACACCTGAAATACAATATTTTCCCACCATGACATCTTCTTGATCGAGTTCTAGAACTTCTTCTAGAAAGTCCAGTAAATCTGTACTTCAGGTACTGTTTGACCTGCAGCACGAAGAATTAGACTTGTGTCTCCCAGAACCTGTCGCTCATCTTAAGTTAATGGGTTTGAATAACTATAGGTCCAGCGGTTTCGCTTTGTCAAGGGGATCTTTATATAGTACCATTGCCTATGGCCTTCTCAATCCCACCTCTTCAGTGACATCCATTAGGTTAAGAGGATTTTTATCCTGCGTCACTCACTACCTTAGTGGTCTACTAGTGCCAAGGTGTGTCTGGGAGTGCGCCGTACTGTACTCCTGGCAACTGTATCGAGACCTTACTCCGCTAGGGAATGGAAAAGGGCAGCAGAGGAGTGTAAAGGGTAGAGAGGGATATGTTTGCCAGAGTTATTGACATCTCTTCCTCTTTCACTTGCATGTGTTTTTTGCCTCTAGAAATAAAGCAAATTATTTTAAGAGTGAAGCCTGAGAGCCAGCAATCTTATCCTTCTCGAACGAAAGAAAGTTCCTCTCTTCTATTGCTCTCGCTACCACAACCTGGTCTGTTTGGCTAACATGAGACAAGAAACAAAGGGCCTCATTACAATTTTGGCGGTGTGGGTAAAATGTGGTGGAATTACTGTATACCAACGCATTAACACACTGCGCAACTATGACTTTGGTGGAAAGTTGGAGGATCCACCTCCAGCTATGAGCTGGAGGTAAATCTGGAGGCTTCCTGCCATATTTCTGCAAAATTGACTCCAGCGGAATTACTGCCATGGTAATTCTACCGAAATATCCCATTGAGTCCTATGCACTCAAAATAAACGGGGACTAACACCGTCACTTGTAATCTGGCGATATTATTGCCGGACCAAGTGGCAGTAACTGTAATAGTTATTGTGTGTCCCCCAGCCATCTACGAGCCTCCATCACTCGAGACTCCTGGAAACGTTTCAGACCACCAAGTCAACGCAAGCGTTGAGGGTATTTTTCTGTATTTAGTAACAGATGGTTCACTGATATTATTTGGCGCTGTATCATTTTACGTCCACTCTATCCATTGGTACTGAACCCTCGAAAATCATCTTCTCCCTATGGAATGTGCTTCTTTGCTTCAGTTAAGCTTAGGTTCCATGTATCAAAACAAAGGATATCCCAACTGGCTTAATGACTTTTCATTGTTCATCGGGGCACTGAGCTTTTGGTGATGTTATGGAACAGACCTTGGCCTTCCTGGGCATTGCTGGTCAGAATGAAGGTTTTGTATGACAATGATATGATATGATAGTTTATTCATATAGTCGATACATAATCTGTTTCAAAGCGCTTCAAGGCAAGGGAGGGAACAAGGGAAAATACAATTACATTCTTACAGGCCATGAACAGTAAGGATGTGAAATTAACTATCATACTCGACCTGAGGACATTTCAGATAGTGCAAGAGCTAAGACATAGATAAGGAAGGGAGGGGGAGAGTGGGAAGGAAATGGAAACAGACAGGCGACTACCGTACTAGGCCTGACGACATTTCTGTTAGAGCCGGAGAAAACAAAAGGTGAGGGAGAGGGGTGCAGAAAGGGAGGGGAGGAACAAAACAAGCGACTATCGCACTCAGCCTGACGACATTTCAGATAGTGCAAAAGCTAAGACATAGATAAGGAAGGGAGGGGGAGAGTGGGAAGGAAATGTATTCCAGAAAGTGTGCTATCTCAGAAGGAGTCCTCTTAGCTATGTTCTGCTCTCGCAGCTCCTTGTGAGTACACTACCCGCTATGGGAAGCTAACGAGCCTGTGACTGGCAGCGAAGAGCTCAAGATGCGCCTTTCAAAGTCCAGTGGGAAATAGAGAATCAAGACAAGACCTGCCCTCTGACTCTTCTGTGTGAATGGGGGCCTGTATCAGAGAAGGCGAGTACAGGTGAGAAGGTGTATAAGAGCGATGGTGTGAGCAGAGTGCAGCCGGTGAGCGAACAATGGTGTAACAAGGCAATTACGAGCAGCTGCCTAGGGCATCCCCAGCACAGGGCCGCCATTTTGGTTGCTAGATGTCAAACCCTGGTAACTGTAAGCTTAAGAGTCTGAAGAAAATGGTGGCAATGCTTTCTTTGACCGGAAAAACCCAAACACTGGACAATTGGCAAAAGTCCTCCAGCAGAACCTTAACATGTGCGCTGCGGGCACTGAAAAATCTGACCACAAAAGTGATGGGTGGAAGGTTTCGAATGAATCTAAACCACTGGCAATTGCTCTGGGCAACCTTCCACACCACCGTTTTTTAGCCCGTCTGCGCCATTGCAAAAGGGGACCAGCCATGTGCAAATCAGTCAGCAGCTGCCGCCACCAAAGGTAGCAGCCCAGCCCGAACTGCTAGGCCAGGTCCCCTCTGCACAGAAAACCAAGCAATCCCAGACATGTCTCGGCCTTGTTAGACCTCCTCAATGAGGTGCAGCCTGGTTCCCTGTGGCGCAGCGAGCAAGGGACCCACGTCTGGGCATACCCTCTCTCACAAGGAGAAACAAACTGACCACAAAAGTGATGGGTGGAAGGTTTTGAATGAATCTAAACCACTGGCAATTGCTCTGGGCAACCTTCCACACCACCGTTTTTTAGCCCGTCTGCGCCATTGCAAAAGGGGACCAGCCATGTGCAAATCAGTCAGCAGCTGCCGCCACCGAAGGTAGCAGCCCAGCCCGAACTGCTAGGCCAGGTCCCCTCTGCACAGAAAACCAAGCAACCCCAGACATGTCTCGGCCTTGTTGGACCTCCTCAATGAGGTGCAGCCTGGTTCCCTGTGGCACAGCGAGCAAGGGACCCACGTCTGGGCATACCCTCTCTCACAAGGAGAAACAAACTGACCACAAAAGTGATGGGTGGAAGGTTTTGAATGAATCTAAACCACTGGCAATTGCTCTGGGCAACCTTCCACACCACCGTTTTTTAGCCCGTCTGCGCCATTGCAAAAGGGGAACAGCCATGTGCAAATCAGTCAGCAGCTGCCGCCACCGAAGGTAGCAGCCCTGTCCGAACTGCTAGGCCAGGTCCCCTCTGCACAGAAAACCAAGCAACCCCAGACATATTTCGGCCTTGTTGGACCTCCTCAATGAGGTGCAGCCTGGCTCCCTGTGGCGCAGCGAGCAAGGGACCCACGTCTGGGCATACCCTCTATCACAAGGAGAAACAAACTGACCACAAAAGTGATGGGTGGAAGGTTTCGAATGAATCTAAACCACTGGCAATTGCTCTGGGCAACCTTCCACACCACCTTTTTTTAGCCCGTCTGCGCCATTGCAAAAGGGGAACACCCATGTGCAAATCAGTCAGCAGCTGCCGCCACTGCAGGTAGCAGCCCAGCCCGAACTGCTAGGCCAGGTCCCCTCTGCACAGAAAACCAAGCAACCCCAGACATGTCTCGGCCTTGGTGGACCTCCTCAATGAGGTGCAGCCTGGTTCCCTGTGGCGCAGCGAGCAAGGGACCCACGTCTGGGCATACCCTCTATCACAAGGAGAAACAAACTGACCACAAAAGTGATGGGTGGAAGGTTTTGAATGAATCTAAACCACTGGCAATTGCTCTGGGCAACCTTCCACACCACCGTTTTTTAGCCCGTCTGCGCCATTGCAAAAGGGGACCAGCCATGTGCAAATCAGTCAGCAGCTGCCGCCACTGAAGGTAGCAGCCCAGCCCGAACTGCTAGGCCAGGTCCCCTCTGCACAGAAAACCAAGCAACCCCAGACATGTTTCGGCCTTGTTGGACCTCCTCAATGAGGTGCAGCCTGGTTGCCTGTGGCGCAGCGAGCAAGCGACCCACGTTTGGGCATACCCTCTCTCACAAGGAGAAACAAACTGACCACAAAAGTGATGGGTGGAAGGTTTCGAAGGAATCTAAACCACTGGCAATTGCTCTGGGCAACCTTCCACACCACCGTTTTTAAGCCCGTCTGCGCCATTGCAAAAGGGGACCAGCCATGTGCAAATCAGTCAGCAGCTTCCGCCACCAAAGGTAGCAGCCCAGCCCGAACTGCTAGGCTAGGTCCCCTCTGCACAGAAAACCAAGCAACCCCAGACATGTTTCGGCCTTGTTGGACCTCCTCAATGAGGTGCAGCCTGGTTCCCTGTGGCGCAGCGAGCAAGGGACCCACGTCTGGGCATAACCTCTCTCACAAGGAGAAACCAACTGACCACAAAAGTGATGGGTGGAAGGTTTCGAATGAATCTAAACCACTGGCAATTGGTCTGGGCAACCTTCCACACCACCGTTTTTTAGCCTCTCTGCGCCATTGCAAAAGGGGACCAGCCATGTGCAAATCAGTCAGCAGCTGCCGCCACCGAAGGTAGCAGCCCAGCCCAAACTGCTAGGCCAGGTCCCCTCTACACAGAAAACCAAGCAACCCCAGACATGTTTCAGCCTTGTTGGACCTCCTGAATGAGGTGCAGCCTGGTTCCCTGTGGCGCAGCGAGCAAGGGACCCACGTCTGGGCATACCCTCTCTCACAAGGAGAAACAAACTGACCACAAAAGTAATGGGTGGAAGGTTTTGAATGAATCTAAACCACTGGCAATTGCTCTGGGCAACCTTCCACACCACCGTTTTTTAGCCCGTCTGCGCCATTGCAAAAGGGGAACAGCCATGTGCAAATCAGTCAGCAGCTGCCGCCACCAAAGGTAGCAGCCCAGCCCGAACTGCTAGGCCAGGTCCCCTCTGCACAGAAAACCAAGCAACCCCAGACATGTTTCGGCCTTGTTGGACCTCCTCAATGAGGTGCAGCCTGGTTCCCTGTGGCGCAGCGAGCAAGGGACCCACGTCTGGGTATACCCTCTCTCACAAGGAGAAACAAACTGACCACAAACGTGATGGGTGGAAGGTTTCGAATGAATCTAAACCACTGGCAATTGCTCTGGGCAACCTCCCACACCACCGTTTTTTAGCCCGTCTGCGCCATTGCAAAAGGGGACCAGCCATGTGCAAATCAGTCAGCAGCTGCCGCCACAGAAGGTAGCAGCCCAGCCCGAACTGCTAGGCCAGGTTCCCTCTGCACAGAAAACCAAGCACCCCCAGACATGTTTCGGCCTTGTTGGACCTCCTCAATGAGGTGCAGCCTGGTTCCCTGTGGCGCAGCGAGCAAGGGACCCACGTCTGGGCATACACTCTCTCACAAGGAGAAACAAACTGACCACAAAAGTGATGGGTGGAAGGTTTCGAATGAATCTAAACCACTGGCAATTGCTCTGGGCAACCTTCCACACCACCGTTTTTTAGCCCGTCTGCGCCATTGCAAAAGGGGACCAGCCATGTGCAAATCAGTCAGCAGCTGCCGCCACCGAAGGTAGCAGCCCAGCCCGAACTGCTAGGCCAGGCCCCCTCTGCACAGAAAACCAAGCAACCCCAGACATGTTTCGGCCTTGTTGGACCTCCTCAATGAGGTGCAGCCTGGTTCCCTGTGGCGCAGCGAGCAAGGGGCCCACGTCTGGGCATACCCTCTCTCACAAGGAGAAACAAACTGACCACAAAAGTGATGGGTGGAAGGTTTCGAATGAATCTAAACCACTGGCAATTGCTCTGGGCAACCTTCCACACCACCGTTTTTTAGCCCGTCTGCGCCATTGCAAAAGGGGACCAGCCATGTGCAAATCAGTCAGCAGCTGCCGCCACCGAAGGTAGCAGCCCAGCCCGAACTGCTAGGCCAGGTCCCCTCTGCACAGAAAACCAAGCAACCCCAGAGACATGTTTCGGCCTTGGTGGAACTCCTCAATGAGGTGCAGCCTGGTTCCCTGTGGCGCAGCGAGCAAGGGACCCACGTCTGGGCATACCCTCTCTCACAAGGAGAAACAAAATGACCACAAAAGTGATGGGTGAAAGGTTTCGAATGAATCTAAACCACTGGCAATTGCTCTGAAAAAGCAACATGCGGGAACGTCTATTTTGCCCTTGCACGTATTTTGCGTAAGGGGTTATTAGTTAATGCAGCGTACACATGGAAGTGCTGTGGACAGGTTTGCGTGCAAGTGTTTCCCTCGTTGCTAGAGCAATGAGCAAGGTGTTGGATTGAACTGTAGCCCTGGAATCACACACATACACACGCAGCTGCAGTGCCTCTGATTAATAACCAACCTGCATCCAATGTCTGCAATGCCCAGGAGAAGGACTTACGGATTGAAACACTATTTCATCTTTCTTTTTTTAAACAAAATTAGAAATATAATCCTTCCCCCGATAAATGGACTCCATTATTGCTGTGCCAATTAGATGGCATCCCGATCCATCTTCTTCCATCAAACTCGCCCGTCTGATGGCCTCGGCTCTTCCACAAGATCACTCTACCGCCCTCATTTTCTATACCTCGTTGTCATGCCTTCTTTTCCCGCCTATTCGTTTACAAATTTGTGGCCATGTGCACAAACACACACCACACCACACACCTACAAACACACACGCATGAATATTGTGATCTAGTCATGCCATCAAGAAGTTCAGGTGGCATTAATAGAACCCAGGTCGATGCCACTTATGTCGTTACATTTTCTATTCCAGATGCATTCTTCTGTTTATGATTCGTGCCTTGCAGATTCTCGTCCTCACGCCTCCTTGAGACCATGGAGGGAACTCCTCGTCCCAGTAGTCTTTGCTCGGCGGACAACAGTGGGGCCTTGGCATGCACTCTGTTGTGGTGGGGCATGCATGGGAAGCTCTGTGCTGGTTATGATTGGGGTGACCACTGTTTCCGGCAAGACCGACGTTTTTAACGTTTGGCTGATAGGAAGAGTGAAGTGTACCTTTTTTTATGAAGGCCCACAAGTGGCTTGAGTTTTCTTTCTAGGTCTGTGCATTTTCAGGAGCTTTGAATATGTGACGCAGAAAACCCTTTTGGATGATATCCCTTGTTTTCATACATTGTTTGTTTGACAAACTTGGTGGAGATTCGTTTTTATGAAGTGCACTATTTTATTTGCATCATAGTGTCCGCCATGCTCATGGCAATGACTTTAAGCAGGTGACCTCGTCACACAGAATCTTTTGTTGTGTGCCTTGGGGTAGGTACATCCCGAAGGGAGACACAAGGTGAGTCAGGTTCTTGAGGACTGTGAGGACATGGAGGCCAGGAGGGTGTACAGGTCGGGATAGCGAATGCTGGCTGGAAGAGGGCAAGGGGAAGGAAGGGGACCTTAGGCGTGGGCGTAACCAAATAATGAGAACATGTGTGGAAACCAGGCCAGGGGTTGGTGAACGTATGCGCTTTTCAAGCTGACTCACATGCTGAGCATTTATAATGGGCGTGCAATGCGTAACCAGGGGGCCTTTCCTGAGCGTGACTGCCAGTTTTCGCACACCATCCAGACCTCCATTCATTGGGCCAATGTGGGACATTACATTTGGGGGTTCTTTCCTTCCGATAACTGCTCCATTCCACAGGTTTGCCAACATGGTGGCTGACAAACTACTCCTATCCCGGGCCTTCGTGTGACTGATAGAAGCTTCCAGGCTAAGCACTGAGCAGGTAAGGGAACTTTCACTGTGCCTTTACGCTTTAGAAAAATTCCGACTCCCATTACACCAAATAAGGGAAGCAGGAGTTGCGGAGGTGTCCACGCGCCCCTTGTTCAGTGTAATGGGCTTAGTGGTTGTTGTGATGTCCCCCAAATGGATGGCGGGGGACAATAAAGAACACAAAAGTTTTAAAAAAAGGACCCTGCAGCGCCAGTTCAGACACACGTTAGTGGAATGGAACTGACGCTACAGGGATAGAGGGGAGTCGGCGGCACACACAGAGGTGTGCTGCCACAAAGGGAAGGAGGTAGGGGGGAACCGGCTAAGGGGATGCAGGGAACAGGTGATCTATGTGATCACTGCGCCGTGCCGCAATGGAATTCAGCATTTTCTTGGTCTGCATTTTCGGCGGCACAGTGCTTTGGTTGACTGCATGAATTTGCTTAGCCTTTTTCCATTTTATTGTTGCATACAAATACCATGAATCTTTTTTTCTCTCTGGTTTAGGGTGGGGTTTTGTCTACCTCTTTTCCTCTCTGTGATCCTATTTGCCTGGCTCTTCACATGTCCGCATTTCTCTAACCTATTTCTACTTCCATATCTGTTGGAATCATCATATTCTCAGTTTGTTATCCCTGTCCCCCTAGATGGCTTGTGGGAACAATTTGTAAATTCAGAAATAGGGTTTAGATAAAGGCACAGTCGAGAAGGGAGCATTAAGGTGAAGCTTACAATAGGAATGATCTCAGGGTTTTCCTTAAGGAGAGTTGACCTCTTGTACTTTTAATCAGTGCAGACCATCAGTGGGGAATCAATGTTGCCTAAGTTTGAGTTGTCCGGTCTCCACCGCCCCTTCCTTCTTCATGATTCCCGTCTTCATCATTCAATGTTTCCTCTTCTAGAACACGTACCTCTCGCTGCTCCTCTGGTGATGGCTAGCAGTGGGGCTTCTCCTAATCCCAGGACTGGAAATATGGTGGCTCCTCTGCGCATCAACACTAATGTGCTTTCTCTATGGCCCTGTTCTCAAAACGGCATGTACAGCAGCAGGGGATAAACAAACTTCTTACTTTGCAGTAGATAGCTATGTCATATACAAAAAGATGTTCCAATGTATCAAAAAGTGTCTGTGGGTATCCTCTCAAACAATTCCAATAATACTAAATGATTTATGTTTCTTATTCACAAAAATGTATCCATTTTATTAATTACACAAACATCATCATCAAAGCCTGTGTCTAAACCTATGCTTGCCCTCGCACTTAGACAAAATGTGATAGGAAGTCTTCTTAAAGAAAAAAATAGTGGTTCAAGAGAAAGAAATGTAAACCACCGCTGGTTTCAGGTAGTTTTACCAATAGGTGTAGTTCTGCCAGTTCAAAATAGTTCAACTGAAACGGGTTGCCCTTGGACCATTCCATGTGGGGCTCTTGCTGTAAGTCAATGGGGTTGACAATGTCTCTGGGTCTCTTGGGGTTCGCTTCCCCAAGCTTCAATACTTCCTGTTTCGAACAAAAAGACACTGTTCCTGTTGGGCTTCTCAGGGTTCGCTTCCCCAAGTCTAGGCCTCTCTTCACAAAGTTCAACAATGTCTTTAATGGGACTCTTAGGGTTCCCTTCCCCAACCCTAGGCCCCTCCTCACGAAGTTCAACAAACAAACAAAAGGTTCCTCTTGCCAGGATGTGCCTTTCATTGTATAGTTCTTTCATGGGGTTAGTATCAGAGACTTTTGAGAACGCCAGGTTCTTTGCTCCTCCCAGGTGTGACCACTCTGGCCTCTAAGCCCTCTCCTTATTCTTTGGCACCTTTTTCCTCTTCTGTGCCTCTCTGTCTTTTTCCACTTTACTGTGCTTCCGGCACAACATCGCTTTCTGTCATGCACACTTGCAACTTCTTTCCACCTTTCTGTGCCTCTTGCACACTTCTTACTTTTCACTGTACTCTCGTGCAGCTTCTGTTTCAGACTATGCTCTCTTGCCTTTCAGTTTGCCCTTTAATGTGCCTCTGCACTCTCTATATTTCTTTCGGGTCGCTTGCACCCTCTTTTTCACTTTTGGGTTGCTTGCACCTTCTATTGACTGTCTCTCGCTTTTACTTTCACTTTTCCAGTTTGTTGGATCATTCGCACCCTCTTCCCAGTTTCGGGTCGCTTGTACCCCTCTCCTGACTTTTGGGTCTCTCTCACACCCACTCTTGGCTGTTTCTGCACCGCCAGAACACTTTGCTGTCTTTCATTACTTCCGTGCCTCTCGCGCATCCTTTCTGTCATTCTACTTTCCAGCTTCCGATTGCTTTCTTCACACTTTCGCTCACCGGGAGCTTGTTCACTTTGAACAACGATCCTGATCCTGCTCCTGCCACCCGCACCCTACTGAGTTTGTCTATGTCTCGCGAAACTCACCAACTGTAGCGCGGTGCCGGCGAGCAGGTCAAATGGGTTTGGGTCGAGGTCAGGGTCTCACTACATGCCCCTCAGAAACCCTTGGGACCGGAACACATCCCAAGGGTGCAAGCATTCTCCCTGAACACCGCCGGCAGGATACAGGCTGGCTCGCTCTGGCTCCCTGGAGACACGGCTCCATAGCCTTGCTGCAGCCCCTCACAAACATTGGGCCAGAATCTCGGCACGCCCTTTTCCTCTGAATCCCCCATGCTTCTCTTCCTGCAGCTCCCTGGTCCAGTCAGCCTCCCTAGAGCGCTCATACTCTTTGGCAGAACCACACCTCTTATACTGGTGTAGAGTCAAGTGGAGTCAGGTGTGAATAGTCAGAATAAAGTGCCTGACATTGCCTGACTATTAGTGGCAAAATTCAAATGTGTTATATGGTAGCCCTCACGTTGTATCCTATGTTGGTTTTATGGGTAATCCTCATTTCTCCTGATCACCTCTTCCTCGTCCCAGTACTTATTGGAAATGGGGATGGGGAGATTTGGTGTGATTGGAAATACCATATTAAGGCTGATGGAGAGTGAGTTGGTGTATAATTGGCAAAGGGGGCATACCATGTTTCAGCCTTGGGTACTCTCCTCCCAATCCCCTGTGATCCTCCCTCACTTATCCACGCCCAGGTTCGGGATCCAAAAGCGATGGCCCTTCCCTGGCCACCAGAAGGAAGGTCCCAGGGGAGTAGGTGGGAGAATACCATCAGGTTTCACACAGTGGCTGGCACATGGGCTGGCATCTTTGAACAGTAGCACAGTACAGTGAGGTCTCTGCTTAGGTATGTGCGTCCATTGGAATTAGTCATTGGTTAGGTGTTGTTGGAAAAGCCATGTTTTGAGTGATTTGCAAAATTGAAGAGTGTATTGTAATATAAATACACTCTTCTCCTAAAATGGCACCGGTTTCTCCTGTTGGCTGCACAAAACACCTCTGTCTAAATTCTCCTTGGAGCTAAATCTATGAAGCAATTGATACCTTTCAGTTCCTCATTGACAAGGGGGATGCTAGATGCATAATTTTGCCTGCCCCAGGAAAGTGTGTTTTCTGGTGGACTGGCAAGCCACATGCTTCGTACATAAAGTTGCGGCAACCTTACTGTTTTGTCTTGTATGTTTCACTCACTTGCATAAGTCATTTAAAATGTCTTTCTATTCAGGCAGCTACCATGCGCTTTAGCCCATAATGCTTTTAGACTGCTTTTAAACCTAATGATTACAAATACTGGTATGCTTGACAGTGACTTTGATATCAAAGTCATTTTTGGGCAACACTGAGAGTTGTATAGACTTGCATAATAGCCTGGCACTTAATGGTTAAAAAGAAATCTTTTTATAATTTCATGAAATCGCAAAAAAGACGAAAGACAGATAAATTAATGAAACTCAACACAATATTCACAACCTATCCATAACTTTCCGTTGTGTGAATCAAAGTTCATCATCTGTGCTTTTCATGTTCTCAAGTTTCCAGTTATATGTAAAGTATGCACTTAAATTGCCCAATATTAACGCAGCTGCACTCGCTTGAACAAATACATCAATTTGAAACAATCCAGAATCCCCAGTGATGTTCTGCGCGTTACAGATATTGGCAGCAAAAATTGCCGCCTAGACATGACTGACGGAAATTAATCCAGCCATAGAAATGTACGTCAACATCAAGAACATGGTGTGAGAAAACCCACCGGCCGGTTCGAGGGCAAGAGGGTCTCCAGAAAACAAATATGGTGGTTCTCGGCTGCAAGCCGCGAGTCCATAGTGGCATAACAGTGGCGGTGCCATTGGCAGATTTAAGCCAAAGGGCCCCATGGGCAAAAATGACAGAGGGCCCCAGGTGGGTGGGTCATGGAGGCGAGGCCTATAGTGGGCGGTGTTGCACAAGGATGAACTTTGGGGACAAATGCTTCATGTTTTTTTAAGTTGTTTTCTCTGTTTAGGGGTCTGGCTGTTGCTACAGACAGCTGGGCCTCCTTGCCAGTTTTGCTGTCAATGGTGGTAATATTGAATGATCAAGCCTGCAGCTAATGTTGGAAATGATAGGGTTCAAGGTCATCAGCAATAACATGGACAATGGGAAGGGACATTACAGGAGGTGATGTCACAGAGTATTTCCTACAGTATGCCGAACCATTGTGTGCATGTCTCGGCGTTGTAACCCCACACACTTGAAATGTCATTGAACATCACAGGCTTAAAGGAGTTTACCTTTTAACCTCAAAACATACCGAGGGTTGCCTTTTATGCGGGTGCTGTTTGTGACACTTCAGAAATCTCCTTAATTCCATACCACCACCTCCATATCTCGTCCAGCTCCACAGGGCCCTGCAGCACTGGAGAGGGAATAAGGGCATGGTACTGAGGGAGAAAAGTAGAGAAGGAGCAGGTAAGATGAACGCTGATGGGTCAGGAGAGTGGAGAATGGAGGAGAGCAGAAGTGTAAGGGGGAGACTGAGCCAGAGGGAAGGCAGGAGATGAGGTTATGGAAGGGAGCCAGCTGAGGGTAAAAGGGTGAATGGGTGCAGAGAATGAACAAGGGCAGTTGAATGGGTCAAAATTTAATGAGCAAACGAGTGAGAGGAAATGCAGGGCAAAGTGGATGAAAGTGAAGGGAAATAGAGAGCAGGTTGTTCAGGAGTGTAAGTAGAATGGGGAATAATGGAGGTCTAAAGAGTGAGGGAGAAATTAGTGAGGGAGGGCAGGAGAAAGGGAGTGAAGGGAGGCTGGGGAGTGGAGGGGCAGCAATGTAAAGGCAAATGGTGTGTGGCTTTGGTAAATGAGTGAGGGAACAATTGAGTGAAGGAAGGCAGGTGAGTATGTGAATAGCAGCAACATGGAGAGAACAGTATCTTTATAGCAAAGAAACTGGCAGAAATTGAGATAGAAAAAGGCAGGAGATTTAAGGGAATGAGGAAAGAGCAGGGGACGACATAGTGTTCAAAAAGAGCAGGAACGAGTAGGATAGTAGAGAGGAAATTGCTGGTAAGGAAGAAAGAGGGGGCAAAAGGATACTGTATGGGAGAAAAAGGAAGCAGGAGGGAAAGGAGTAAAAGGGGAGCATCTTTGTGATGTGAGGTGAGCAGGTGCTTGCCCTACCTACCTATACGCAGTCACAGCTGCATTAGATACATGAACAGGGAAACATTTAAAATGCAGCCACTTAGATAAAGTTGTATTGAAATGGGCCAAAAAGAGCCACATGGTTGATTAAAATCCCCATTTGTGTGAGTTCTCCGTGTTCACTTTATACCAAGTTGGCAGCTAAATAAGCCCAGATGAAACCCAAGGTCGGGGAACAGGGCTGGGTGTGTCTGTAGTGTGGCCAACCATCCTGATTTTTGCAGGACTGTCCCAATTTCATGGCCCGTCCTATATCTTGCACACAGCCTACTCAGAACAGGAATAAGGCCAGACTTTTCTCCTCTGAAGCAGGATCAGCTGTCCAAAATCTTCCCAGTTTACACTTTTTGTGTGACAGTTGAAAGCGCTGCGAAGCACCTTTCCCACTGACCCCCTAGCAGTGGTGGAAGTGTACGAAAAGAAGTAGTGGAACTATGTTCCCTGCTGACCTGCCCCCGCTCCCGACAAACCCCATCACCACACCCCCTCAGACACACAATCCAAACCCCCAAACAAACACACTGCTTTTTATGGGATTGTGTAGTGCAGTGCACTGAAGTGCAAGCTTCAACTACTTCCTAAACTTTTATTTTAAAACAAAACCATTCCAGAAAGGCTTCTTTTTAAAATAAAAGTATAGGAAAGATGAAACTTAAAAATAAAAAGTATAGGAGCACTGCTCCTGACCGCTCCCGCCCACTTCGACCTGTGCCCCCTAGCACCTCCAGTTTCAGCTTTGTGTCAACCTCATGTCAATAAACCGATTAGAGGTTGATGATCGAGACACAGGGGTGCCTGGGTAAAATCTGTAGTCCCTTAGAAGGTGCAATTGGTATGTAACAATACATGGGAGGGGGAGTATAATGCTGCATGCTGTGTATAATGTCTCAAGCAGATTACCTTATATTGAATTCTCTTTCACTGTGAATACTTTTTTTTAAAACAACATTATATTGTTTTTAGGCACACATTCCTATGCAGGCTGCTACTGCAATCATGCATTCTGGGTGGCAGAAATAAAGTCATACATGTCTTTTCTCTTGACCTATTTCTATAACAATACATAATGTCAGTATGATTTCTTATGTAATTTGTGTACTTTTCAAAGCATTGATAGAAAAACTAATTATTTCGTCTTTGGAAACCCAACCTTAAAAAAATATTTGTGACCTATTACTGGAAAGATATGAAGTCAAGTGCTTAAATCGCAGCCTGGGTCTGAATAGTGATTTCACCATTTTAACAAAATGTGTGTTCCTGGGCAAATCATTTGATCACACTGTGCCTGACCAGCTGACATTGGGTGTCACTAGAAGTGATTTAGTTTGCAATTTTTCCCATGAAGAAAAACCCTCATGGTTTACTAAACGATTGAATTGTTGCATATTAATATTAGTGAATGCTTCTATATTGCACAGCACATTACTCTCTTGGCTTACACATGAAAACTTATTTTAATTTCTTTACCAATGGAGTCCTAGAGTACTGAAGACTAATGTCACTGCTTGCAATGCTATTTACTGTGATGTCACTTCTGATCATGTCAATCCATGTCGTGCAAATTAGGGCTCTGCATATCTTTTGCTGGACAGGTCCGGAAGAAAAATTCGAATATGTCAGTGGATTTCATGCCTAACAGTCCCACAGTGTTGGTATTTTGTTCTGTGTATATGTTCAAAAGCCTCGGGGAGGAGGGGTCTGGAAAGAGATGCGGGGCAAGCAGCTGTCCCTATGGTGGCTACTACACAGCAACATATTTCTTACTTTCATGGCATTGAATGTGCACTTTGACTTGTGTGCATTTTACAGGCTACCCTTTGCTGGCTGCTGTCACCTTTACTGAAGACTTTACAGCAGGTTACAGCCCCCCTCTGATAGCACCCAGCATCTAGCAGTGTTATCACCACATTATCTTTTGCTCTGGTTTCATCAGCGTTGGCACCTTGCTGATGCAGCAATTACTAACTTTTCAGTGGGAGTTTCATGTTTCAGCTCCCCTCTGGCTGCCACTTGAGATTGAAGAGCAATCCCTGGTATCTATTCTTATTTAAGCAACTCAAGGGTGCCACAGACTGTGTCCAGCCCCTAGCTGTAGGCAAGCGGGAGCCCAGTCATATTGATATGGGCCCCCACGAGTCCTGTTTAGCCGGGCCCTTTAAGCAAGCACTAAGATTGCTCTTTGTTATTCTGCTCTGCCTAACTGTAAGGAGAGATGAGGGGGCGTGTATGTTGTGGCTGATGTGATGAGATTGAGAAGGTGTCGGACCTGAACACAGCAGGTCCCGCTCACCGTCGGTCCGTCATCCGTGTGCCAAATCCGCCTCTGTCTGGTGCATGAAATTTTCGGTTAAGCAGACATCAGAGCGGTTTCAGCTCTCATTTTATTAGACCCATCTCAAGAAAGATCTTGCTTCATGCAAACACTTTGACGAATCAACTTCTGGGTCACCAGTGGTCCAGAGGTGAATATTGGTTTCTAAACCATCAATCAGCCCCACACCTCTAGTACATCAGAAGGGATCTTAACAGATTGGAATAACAAGCACATTATAAACCTCCTTGTCCAATTTTGGCAATGTGGACAGAATGGCAGGCTTATTTCCAAAAGGTTGTGGATCGTTGGTTAGCTGCAACACAGCGAAAATACAGTTATTACCCATGACAAAAGGGACTGTCCAGTCAAGGTTGTATCAAAAACATCGACTTCATTTATATCACAACAGACGGTTCTAGCAGCACTACGAAACACAACTCACCCTGTAAAGAAATGTAGAGGACAGTTTCAAAGAAGAAAAGGGGAAGCACTCTGGACACTGAGAGGAGGGTAGTCGGTATGGTTAATAATCACAATAGTTTAAGGTTACTTGGCTTCAGCACCATGGGAGCAATGGGTCTTAAAATGGCTCTAGGGGCCTTCTGGGAAGGACCAGGGGGACAGAACCACAATGTACCTTGTGCTGTAGGGGTTCTTGGTGCTCAACATGGTCGAGTCAGCTTCAGGGTGCTTTGCAGGCTTCTGGCACAGATGTATTTGATTTCTTCAAATATATTTCTTCTAATAGAGATTTCACCAAATCGATTTCACTGAAAAACATAATCTTCTTTTGACTTTTTCAGCTGTCTTTTTTTAATGTGGGGGTAGACCCCCTGTAGCCCACCTCTCTCCTCCCTAACCCTAACTTACACCCTTACCCGACACCCCACCTATTATTCATTACACATATACCATTTCCCCTACTTTTTTCAGTGAAATATTTTCAGTGAAATCTCAATAGGGGAAATGGTATTAAAAGAAATCTACGGTAACATTCTGGGGCAGAGATGAAGATAGAAAGTCAGCTGCAAGTATAAAGTGACAAGACGGTTCGATGAGCGAAGCTGGACGAACGTCTGCAGGCTGCCTATATGGCAGCTCAGGGTCAGGAATCGTTGTCTCAGTGCTGATCAGTGCTTCTGAAGCACTGGTCGAGACATCTCGGATGTCTTTCAGCATTTGCGGCTCAACAACAGTCAGCATTGCAGTTAAAGGAACTCGACTGGCTCAAAAATGTCTATTAAGGCAGATGGCGGTAGATGCCTGTCGAGGCACTTCTCCCAGCTTCTTCAATGGGCTTGTGCAATCCTTTAAGACAGAGGGCCCAAGGCTGAGGAGTGTGTTGTAGCCTGCCTTATCCTTGGTTTCGGGTTCAGAGACTTTCTGGCGCTTCCTACCTAGGAAGCTTGCTTCAGAGCCTAGCAGGGGGCATGCTGTGTGCTGACTGGGTACCAGTTCTGGAGTGGCTTCAGTATCTCCCTATATTCCCTGGGAGATGTTTTGGGGATGGATCTTGCTTCCCTCTTTGGAGATCCTGGCCTTCCTTCACTGGCAGAAGATGTGTACCTTCAGCCAGGGTCCAATGATGACCTCTTTTTGCTACTCCTTGTGAAGTCTTCAGATGATCTTCCAAAATAGGGGCTCAGCCCTCTTTTAAGTGAAATGGGCTGAAGTGATTAGTGTAGGTTAAACCTACCTCAATGAACGAATCCTGAGGTCCCCACCAACAATCTCCTGTATGCATGAGGTCATAACCTGAGTGTTTTGCAACAGGAAAGGTAACAGGGTGAAAATCTGTGATACTAAGTCCCATGATCTTCCTGTCTGTTGTGGATTAAAAAGCCTCTTTGGTTAATGGATCTCTCTGTGGTTCCTGATCAAATTGTCAGGTCTCTCTTGAAGCTGTGGTGAGAGCAGACTCTCTGGCTCCTTCAAACCACATTCTCGTACCTTATGAATGGGGTCCCCCATACCGGGTGGACTACTGTAAACACACAGTCCCAGAAATGACAGCTCCCTGTCAATGATACTGAGGGCGGGAGCTGGCTTCAGTTTGACACAGTTACATATGAAAGTTTGTTGGGGTTTCCTGTCTCCTTTGTTAACCTTGGCAGCCAGGCTCCATGTGGGCCTGTTTGACATACCCTCTAATTGGTATGCTAACCACTGCCACCAGTTGCATGGCCCGACAAAGGAGCAGGGCGGATCCATGGAGCCTGTGTTCATTAATCAGGCTGGCCATGGCAGAGGGGAGCCTGGTCCTCCCCTTTCCTGAAGATGGCATAGTTTTCTCTTGGCTGTCACATTCCATCATACTATCACAGGGTAAACTCTGACTGTAGGCTGTGTCCACCTAGAGGACACCAGTCTATGTGTTTGTTGTGGTGTGAACATAGGAAAATTTGTGTGGATTAGCCCCACACATTTTCCTGATGTTAGTCTACCATCAATCCATTTAATTGAAATATGACAGGGTAGACTCTGCCTGTAGGATGTGTTCACCTAGAGTACACAGGTCTATGCGTTTGTCGTGGTGTGAACATAGGAAAATGTGTATGGATTATCCCCTCACATTTTCCTGAGGTTGGTCTACCAGCATTCCATTCAATTGAAAATGTCTAAAAAGCCAAGATGAGCGCAAACTCACTGTGCAGATGGTCGAATTACTCACAAACATCATTATTCAGTATGTACTCAAGAGAAATATGGACATTGGAAAGACCATCACATCGTTTGGAAGCATGTACACCATTGTGACTAGTTCTGTTTCTTACAATTTATTTTATTTATATTAATTCAGTTGCAAGGATATGTTCATGATGAGTTTGAGGTTGATTGGCAATTCAAGATGGAATATTTTCCTGGCTTACAAGAGAGTGCTTACAGCCATGTAGATGGTGAACTGTTGACAGTGACAAAGTGGGAATGTAAAAATGAGACCTAGCACACCTGGTAAGAGTGTGAGGAGTAAGTCATGTTGTGCCTTGACCCACCTTTTTATACCTTCCTATGCATTTAATGTGTGTTATGCCTTGATGTACCTTGCTATGCCATGGACACCCTGGCTGCATGCGGCTTCTTGATTAGTGCTAGGTCATTTAGCTACTAATTGATGTGTTGTTCCATGATTGTGTTACCACCCTGTGTTACTCAGCCACCCATTAGTGTATGCTCCCTTTTTACATCATGTGATGTTATGCTACTGTTTCTTGTTTGGTCCCTAATCTTTACCCTACTAGCCTCTGGAGCCTCCCAATATAACTGACATCAGATCTCACCCCACCACCAAACACTCGTTTCCAAAAACAACATCCAGAACCACCAATAAGCACAGACCCGACATCACCTGAGTCATTACTCAGCACACTCAAAATCATTCCCCAACCAAACACTAAGTCGCAGGCCATCCCACATGAGCATAATGCTCAACCTGACCGCAACAGACCAGATATGCAACATGCACATCCACATCATTGGGATCACACATTAGGAGGTCACCCAGAGACTCCCCCCCTTCTCTTCCCTTCCCTCCTTCCCCCCTCCCCTCCCGCTGCCCTCAAATAAGACATTGAAACCCTCCTCACCTACCTCCTCTCCCCTCCCCCCTCTTCCTCTTCTTTAAGTAAATTGTTCTGCATACTGTTTCACTGGTTTGTTTCATGTTTGTAAATATGCTTCCTTCATTATTGTACCTTGTTGTTACACTGTGAAGCGCTTTGGATTAAAGCGCTATATAAACTCAATAAACATAAACATCAGACTACAACCAGTCCAGGGCCAGACAGCGTGCCAATACACTGGCAATCTTCCCCACACACACAGCCTGTTTCATTACGATCTGCATGCATCAGAATAACAGAAAAGCCTTCTTGAGCTGCCCCTTGACTCCCAACAAACAAACCCATTCCATTCCCCTGTGAGTCTTAATGTCCCCAAGAGACCATGGAAAGACCTGTTGCAAATAACACATTCATTTATTCATTTATATTTACATGCAGAAGGAACAATGTTTTTATGATCACAAAAGAAAGTACAATACGTACGAAATCCGATTTGATGGGAAGCAGTGAGCTTCTTACAGTGGGGTGAGTTTGTGGGACATTCTGACCAGGTTGTGGAGGGGAGTAAACAGAACAGTCACCGGGGGCAATACATGGGTGGACGTACATAGATAAGGACAACCAACATTGGACATTTTGAAGTACATATGGGTGTTCGGGCCATCTGGACTCGGGATGTGATCATGATGGGTGAAGTGCTAGAGGCAGACGAGGTGAGGGACAGAGGCAGGTTAGAGGCGTGGGAGAAATGTTAGCTAGCAGGCAGACGAGAGGTAGGTTAAGAAGGTAATTCAGAGGCGAGGAGGTAGGCTTTTAGTTTGGTTTTGAACAAATCTGCATGGACTGTTTCTCGGATGTGCGGGGGAAAGAGAATTCCATGCAAGTGAAGCAAAGAGAGAAAGAGCAGAAGTGAGAGGATACACAGAGAGGGCGAGGATCCACAAGAGCAGTTGAGGAGGCAGAGCGGAGATTATGAGAAGGCTTGTAGAGTTGGATAGACGAGGATAGATACAATGGTGTCTTACCATGGATAGATTTGTCACATAACTTAACATGTGGTGTTTCTTGCTGAAGGAAACTCTATGCTTCTGAGCCACTTCGGGAAACTTTTCAGTTTAAGTTGTGCTCACACTGAAAAAAAATCATGCCTCTTCACAGTCGTGCCTCTTCACAGTCGTAAGACACCCCTTCATCCCTAAACCTTGACAACGAGAGCTCAGTGGCTATTGTATTTTTTAGGGGGTGGCTGAAAGAGTGCGTATGAGTCCTTGGGCCTCATTACGAGTTTGGAGGTAGCCATGCTGTTTTTAGCGGCATGGCTACCCCCAAACTCGGGCCCGGGTCCCGCAAAAGGGGACTTAGCAGGCCATTCCGACCTTGTAGGGCCTGGTAATTCCCTTTCGCGGGACCCAGATCCGGTACATCCCCATTCCCATTTGAGCCCCCAGAGGGCTCAATGGGAATGGGGAGGATGCTAACAATGAGCCCGTTAATGACGGGCCCGTTGATAGCATTTTGTTCTGCTAGTGGGTCCTGCTCTGCACGTCTGACCAGGCGTACAGAGCGGGACCCGCTGCAGAACTCGTAATTTGGCGGCCCGGTATGAACGGTGCCGGTCCCTTACCCGCACCGTTCATACTGTGGCTGCCACAGTTGTAATGAGGCCCATTGTCTCCCTGTTAGGCTGCAGTTTCCCATGGGGCATCTCAGAACCAGGAGGAGGCAGTCAGCTTTCTAGAGGTATCCATGGGGACTGATGCCAGAGGTGGGCTTCCAGTATTTCAGGCCAATGTCCAAATGTCCAAAGAACTTTCTCAATCAACATGTTTGTTTATTGATGTCAAGAGTATGGTAAGTGAGAGTACTCCATAATTCCTACAATGTCGTGCCTGATGCAAATATAAATGCCATAATGACAATCGTTTGTACATGGCCTTGGGCTCCATGGACATAGATGTATTCAATAGCAACCTTTATTCGCTCTCTTGTTGGGGCAGGGGAATGCTATTTCCCTGGAGAGCTAGTGGATTGGCAGCCATTTTGTTTATTGATCACTTTGGCATCACAGATTTTCTTGGGGACGTCACGCTCTGATATGTTGGAATGTTTTAGTATCTAGCTGCCAGTGTACCTCATCTTATAACTCTCAATGTGTATCTCAATGCACATCTGTATCTCACAAGCTATAACACTTTCTTCTGATTATGTATGCGTTTCCAGTTTTTTCATATCTGCATGATTCTCACTAGCTCCGCCATGTTGCCCCAGTCCATCACTCTAAACACGAAAGCACCGTTTTGTTCTTCTACTCACTGCTCTATTTTATCCCCCTCGTCTCTCCATTTTATTTATCTGGTCTTTGGATGCGATATATGTGTTTTTTTTCATGTGTCGTCTCCCTTTCCTTTGTGCAAATCTGTTTGCGCCGCGGGAGCGCGTGCTGTCTCCTCGAGCTACAATGCTACTTTCTAATCCTGTCATTCATCTTTAATGAGACCCCCTGCCACTGTTTAAATAGCAAGAGGAACAAAGGGAAGGTGGCGTTTCCAGAACATCTGCTCCCCCACCGTCTCCACTCCCACCCGCTTGCCACTCTTGAATTGCTTCAGAAGGAAAAAGGAAATATTTCAACTCAAGTTGTTAATTGCATTTTTTGATACACTTTATCATTAATTGTTTACAGATGCGCCTTCTCCCTCAGGCTATGACTAGACATGAAACCAACCCCTGCGGATGGAGCAGTTGCACCTGTGGTGGGGTGGCTTTCTTCTCTGCCACGTGGTGGACCATCGATCCCAGTTGACGTGAGGATGCGGAGAGCCTTTCTCTGCCACTCCAGCGACCTGGGACTTGCAGCCTGAGGGCCCTGTTCACTCGTTAACAATGGCAAGGCCTATTTTATTTTTGTGAGTGGCAGTTTCACTTGGGCCTCACAGATTTAGACGTGCGCGATCTACTTCACAGTGCTTCGCCGGTGTTCTCTGGCAACTCTTCTAGGTCGGTTCTACTGCCACCGGTCTGTGGCTCCGCTAGTCAGGCGCTTCCCTACGACAGTCTTTTATACATAGGAAGACAATGGCGGCTAGCTTTAAGTATACCCATCAATTATGGAGCACTGCAAAAATACACACGTGTTCCTTCTACTCACTAATATCCATCAGAGCCAAGACTAGGCCTTTTGATTCTGTAGTTGTTCTAGACTCTGAAAATGTATTTCACGCATGATTTACTCCCAGCTGTTGCTCACTTCGTCTTTCAGGGTTGACAGCACCTGCAGCAATATGCTCCTTTTGCCCCCTGAGAGGAAGGGAGGGAAATTGGTGAACTTTGAGGAAAAGTCTACTGAAAGTTTCTAGATGGAAATGGTGCAGCTGTTCTGTCTAATGGACATTAGTACCTGGCGCACCATATTTACAATCACATAAATGCACCGATTGGTGCTTTTGCAGGCCTTACCTGCAGGTAATCCCTCTCACGTAAAAGCGTGTTCCTCGCGCCGGTCCCCATTCTTCTGCATATAGGATTCTCTTGTCATGCCTCTATGGAACCGGAGAGGGACTACATGTAGTACCTTCTCCCTATTCTATGGCAGCCATTATTTTTGTTTACCTTTTTTTCATTTGTTTTAATGGCCACCACGGAAAGGGAGAAGGGACTAGTTCGTTCTCTAGTTCAATGGTGGCCATTTTCTTTGTTTACTATGGCCGCCACGGAAAGGGAGAACGGACTACGTTTCCCAATCTGCAGCAGGCTTTTTTCTTTTTTTTTGTCAGTTGCGAAACGCGAATCGTCTCGCAACCGAAAAATCCACCATTAGTACCGCGGTTTTATGGGCCGGGGTACTGATGGCAATAAGCCCCTCACCTGGAGGGGGCATTACTGCATATTCCCCCCGATGTCTTCGTTAAGGCCCTCGCTATGCTTGGGCTTGTAACTATGGGCCCTGGGGGCATTATCTGATGCGATAATGCCCCCGGCTCGGAGCTAATTGCCTAAGTAACTTACTCGTGTGAGTGTATGGAAGGCATATATAAAACCGTGAGAAGAAAATTCAACTCTCACTTTTAATTATCCTGTCAATGAAAACCTTTGATATGAGAAAAAAAATCAAAATTCTCTTCAGTGTTTATTTAGATTGAATCTCACTGGTGAATATAGTTCTTTGAATATATATACGCAGGTCTGTGATTACATATAAAGAAATATTGTTTCTACGAATAGAAACATTCATTCCAGCATCCATGTACTCACACACATGTGGGATAACTCAAGAAGATAGATGGCAGCTCAGGAGTTATGACTTAATCAGGCACACCAATAAACACGACACATTGGGTTCTGGAACTTCTAAAGAAACAGGACGAAAGATTCAACAAAATACGTTCCGCGTGAAAAGGTTATTGCTGCATACCCTGCATACCCTGTATGCACGCATGCATACACACCCATATTCGTAGCAAACCGTTCGCAGTGATTTGTGTATACATGCGTTCCTAAGTTGTATGGTAGTCCAAGCAATTCAATAACGATGCAAAAAAAAGGTTGGGCAGTTCACAGTGCCATTCACGCTCACACATATCTTTCATCACTCCTAGTTTAGCTTGATTGCGTTTCTCATACCAGCGAATTGGAGGGCCTGTTGAAATGCACAGAGATCAACAGATGCATTATTCACTCAGCACATTGGGCCTTATTCCGAGGTGGGCGCAAAGGTATTACTGGCACCGGTAAGGACCCCGGTGCTGGTAATCCCTTTGAGCTCTATTGCGAGGTCCCTTTGCGGCCCCGTCCTTAACGCCTGGTCTGACCAGGCGTTATGGACGGGACCCGTAAAGGGACTTCAGAGCTAATAACGGTACCTCAAATTGCGGTACCGTTATTAGCACCCTCCCCATTCCCATTGAGCCCTATGGGGGCTCAATGGGAATGGGGATTGACATTTTCAATGGAGACTTACCGGTCCCGCAAAGGTCGGACTACACTGGTAAGTCCCCAATGAACGAGGGCGGACACGGTACCGGTATTGGCGTTAGTCATGGTGCTAATAGAGCCATGACTAGCACCAACCTTGGAATGAGGCCCATATTGTTTGGGCATCAGGGACAGTCATTCAGGCCACGCCTTTATCAGACCCTTATTGATTCTGGGGACTGAAATGTTCCAATCTAGTGCAGGTAGGAATTAAAGACAATAATACAAACATAAACAATGAATACAGAATGCTTTGACCACAGCATAAAATGGGTTTTGTAAACAAAACTTTCTTACAACAGGAGCAAACGGTAGAGGATCCACCTGAAGGTTACGAGCGACATGCTGACCATGGCCCCTCACAGGAACCTAGACACATTCAGAGACTAGTGCTAGGGGAATGCACAGGCGCAGTACCTGAGCCCATAGCCCAAGGGGCTGCACACCTGCAAGGAAGAATTAGAGACACTGGTATTGTATTGTGTGCTAGAGGCAACCAGTGTGGCTTCGGGAGGCAGGGTAGTGGAAAACCTGATTGTATATTGTTTTAAATTCTGCAATGTACAGAGAAGTAAATAGAAATATGTGCCACTCGTGTATCTGCAGAGAGAGAAAAGGCAAAAGCCTAAGCCCTTAAGGGCTTTAAGTGGGGTAAGACATTGGGGGCGAGGGGGGCTCATTTGGGAATGTGGCTTACATAATGGGTATGGCCTGAAAACGACACCAACCATAGTAAGGTACGCAAACAAATATATAAATGTGTGTAAGCATTTATATATTTGTTTGCATACCTTACTATGGTTTGTGTACCTCCATCTTTTTTAAACGTAGAAATATGTACTATATTTCTACAATTATAAAAGATGGCTTGAAAAGTACACAATTCAATCCATCTTTTATAAAGCTTTGATGACGGACAAAGCCTGAGGTGTCTTTGTCCGTCGGCAAAGCTTTATGAAAGATTGCTTGAATTGTGTACTTTTCAAGGCATCTTTTTAAAACAGAGTAATATGGCACAGAGTCCCCCGGTACGCAGAGGGTCAAAGATGCCTCTGTGACCTGGGGAGAGGGTGGGGAAATAAAAGGACAGTAACTTCCTCTTGTGACCCCTCGCGTGAGGAGTCACAAGAGGAAGTTACAGTGACTGACAGAAGTGCCAGCCACAGCGAAGCTCAAACTGTAACTTCCAGATTGAGTGATGATGTGACTGGCTGGCACTTGTCAGCTTGCCTGTCTTGAAAATGGCAGGCACATCTCCCATCTTGGCATCGGCGTGGTGGGATAATGTGTCTCACCATGATGTGATGAGACTGGTTGAGCACCGGGAGGCCCCGGCTCGGCCCCACGTTTTGGAGACTGCTGGGGTCAGCCCTGGCTGGCCCCAACCCATTTAGAGCACTGCCCTTACATTCAGTAGAGTAGAACAATGCCTTCAGTGAGGCTCCATGGCAGAGCCTGTGAAAGATACCCAGGAAGTGATGCTGGAATTGAATAAGTAAGGTTAAGCCTCATATATATTCTTTCCCCTTCAACTTTGTATACTCAACGGTAAGGCAGGTGAGAAAGAAGAGAGAGCAAAAGGTGGTTAGACGGGAACAGATGCATCTACTATGCATTAAGATGCACGGGCAGTGACATGACATGACGAGGAATCTGCCAGGCCGCACAGTGGTAACATGGCTTACCACTTGGCCATGTGGCCATGCCTGTTGGACATACCAATGCAATCTGGAAAGCAGCTAAGGGTATACTGGATTTATGACGAAACACGGCACCTTGAAACAACACAATTACATGCATAGCATCCTTCAGGTGTACTAGAGCAGATCAAGAATGAAAACAGAAGCTCATGGATCCAGCAGCCGGAAGAAAGGTTCAACTGGCACGCAGATCACTATAGGTAGCAGCCAATTAGATCTCGTGTCATGAGACAAATATCAGAGTTGATATCTGGCATTTCTGTGTGACCTCGTGGGGCCTGTCAGCTGGAAAAAATCAGCCAAAACCTTCGAGTAAGATTGAACCTACTACTTGACATGCATGAGTGGGTCAATCGGAATCCCTGATCATCCCACAGATATGTGGCATTACAACTCACGGCTTGCCGCAGCCACTGGAGTCCCACAAGCACAAGATCATCAAAAGATAGCCACCACATTTGGAAGAGCTCTGCTGAGTTCCCAGGCTGCAGCAACGCGCCAGCAATCAGCTCGTTGGCCGCTGCACGCATCTACCTGGCACACCTCACCAAGCTATAAGGCGACGACGGCCACCCTTCAAGGCCTCCACCTAAGGCCAATGGAGTTCGGAAGAGGTGCCTCTGCCGGTCTCCGCCGGGACCGCAACATAACACCCACCCTCACTCATGGCAAGGATCCCCAAGGTCTCCATGGCCTGTTCATCTTCCAGCAAGGCGAAGGTAAGCCCGCTCCTGGAAACAATGCTATTGCCTAACCCTTGATTCACTGCATTGTACCAGTTGTGCACCTCACTTGCACCAAGTACATCAAACTCCCGCTTCCTAGTCACTTCCTCACACCGGCATACAACCCTGGCCTCATATCCTCCCGTATGCCTTTGCCGCCCCAATCTGCCCAGGCGCTGCAGGGCAGATTGGGGCAGAAGATGCCTATCATGCACTCAACAGCATAGAGCCCGGATAGTCGCCGGGGCAAGCACATGCCAACACCAACGCTACAAGAGACTCCTGCAACAACAGAGACCATAAGCCTTGCTCCCCTTTTTCACTTTCAAGCACCCCCTGTAGAAACACGGGGCTCCGCACAAGGACCCATAGCCCACCTATCCTCCTGGGCACCCACCCTAGGATCGATAGGAATAAGCACCTAGGAGGGCACACACATGTTCATTTCCACAGGAAACCTCACCACATCATCACTTTGACCCCACTATTACAACCAAGTGCACACCTGCGCAGATCACCACCCAGGCATCTGGCACTGAGCCTCACACACACCAGGAGGCTCTTCAACCTGACTCAGCCACCCCTAACCATACCAATGGTCCCCAAACCCCCACTTTACCTATCACACACCTGGCACCGCTAATGGGAGCCCTCATCAATGCAAGATCCATTCCTTGGCATGCCCTTCACATAAATGACCATGTTATCACCCTGAAACTTGACTTCCTGGCCGTCACAGAAATTTGGCTGCACACAGCCTCCAGCCCAGCCTTATCACTAGCAATCCCCCTTGGCTAGGCTATACATAGGAGTGATAGACCGAATTCCAGAGGATCAGGGGGAGGTGTCACGCTGATTGCTAAAGAATCACTTCCCATCATGCAGGTGACTACATCTCTGGAAGGGAACTGTGACCTGCTCTCCATCCATATCTATGCCTCACACAAATACCCTCAACCTCCACATTGTTTATCGCACACCAGGCCCCTTCCTCTCATTTGAGGAAGATCTCTTACATACACTGAGCACTTCCAGAACAATTCTTCTGGGAGACTTGAATCTTGGGCTTAATGACCCCTCCGACCTCTATTTATTTTATTTTATTTATTTTATTGTGCATTTGTAAGGCGCTTAAACAGCAAGTACATTTTGTTTCAAAGTGCCCACAGGGCAACAAGGAGGGAACATGGAATTGAAAAAAAAGAATTCAACATTGAGGATGAAGACCGACCTACTAGGTCTTGTGAGCATTCAGCAGATGTAACTGCCCAGTGGAGGAAGTGTTAGGGAGTGGTCTTCTGCCAATAATTAGGTAAGTGCAGGCCAATAAGTAAGTGCAGGTACACACTGGCATAGGCCAGTGGCTGCCAAGGCAAGTGCCTGGTGAGGGCATAGTCGGAAAGTTATTGGGTGTGGGAGGCCATGGCCTGGAGGACACATAAGAGCCCTGGCCAACAATCTCAGCAACTGTGTGATTAGCAGAGGAGGGAGGAGGGGAAGGAGGGGGTGGAAAGGAAAGTCTTGAGCCGCTTCTGGAATTTGTTGATATCCAGCTCAAGACGAAGAGGGAGGGGGAGGCTGTTCCATAGGAGGGAGCAAGCTGAGGAGAGAGATCGGCCACCAGCCCTCTGTTTAGTGACGCGCTTGATACACGGAGCTCAGTGCACTGGGATTTCAATAATCCAACCCACCCCAAAGGCTGCATTCTACACTGGGTATCAGACCATAATTGCCAAATCTCTATCTGTGCCAACACCCCCTGTCCCTGGTTAGACCACTACCATCACCTACTAGACACCCTACCCATGCCACCAAGGCCATGCCTTCCACTCTAGACCGCAGCTTCCGCAAACTCCCGAAGGACGCCATTGCTCCATTGCTACAGTTTCTGCATCCATAGCAACTTCACATCGACGACCCCAGCATACTTGCTGACCTCTAAGATAAAACACTTACCAACGCAGTGGACACTGTTGCCCCCTAGCACCTTGCAAATCTAAACAGGTAAGACATGTCAGCACCTGGTTTTCTTCTAAGTTCCAAGAGCTCTGTGCCATAAAGCGTGCTGCAGAAACAAACTGGAGAAATAACCCTACGGACACACAAAAAATACTATTTGCCTGGGCTGCTAAAATCTATAAACAAGCCATCAACACGGAAAAATCCACCTCATACAACTAGAGAATTGCCAATGCTAAATTCTGCACTTGTGAGATATTCACCATACTGAGGGCACTAGAAACCCCAGCTGCCACCCACCTACCAATATTAAAAACAAAGCTTGGTACACGGAGGTACAAAGTGCCATGCTGAACAAAATTGGCACAGTACACACCAAAATTCACCACAAACAATCCGTACTTAAAACCCTACCAGTTCCTACCTCAGCACACCCACCAGAGAATGCATTAGATGCCACAATACAGACCCCGATGTTCAATTTCAGCCCAGTCTCAGAAACGGAGGCTGTCACCATCATTAGAGACTGAACCCTTCAAGGTGCAAAGGGGATGTCTGCCCAGCTTCCATCATCAAGGATTGCTCAGAAACCCTGGTCCACTTCATCAGCAGATTCGTCAACAGTTCCTTTGCCTCCTGCCTAGTACCTTCCTGCCTTAAAGAAGCTTGCATTCTCCCACTGATCAAAAAAGCCTTGCTTGACCACTTCATCCCCAACAATTACCTAACCATTACCACTGTCCCTTTTCTCCTGAAAATATTGGACAGAACGGCTTACGTCCAGAACCAACAATTCCTCGAGACTCACCACATTCTCGGAACATACCAATTGGGCTTCCGACCGGGCCATGCCACGGAAATCCACCCTCCTTGACTTGAAGAACCAGCTGGATGAGTTCAGAGACAAAGGGAAACCTGCCCTCCTCCTTCTCCTGGATCTCCCAGCTGTGTTCGACCTAGTTGACCATCAAATACTGTGCCACCACCTCGCCACCTTGGCCCACTTCTCTCCTGAAGCTACTTCACTTTTAAAGGACAGATCCATGAGAGTGTTTGCCAAGAACCCCAGCATGCAATCTTCCCCATCCCATGCGGCGTACCCGAGGGGTCATGCATATCCCTCACCTTCTATAATATATTCAACAGACCCCTCTTTGACCTGCTAGACTCCATTGGCATATCCTACAGCAACTATGCCAATGACACCCAAATGCTCCTCCCCTTGTAAGGCAACTACCTAGATGACTCTCACACCCTAAACAACATGTACATGACAATCCAAGTTGGATGGCCACCCAGCGTCTCTATCCGAACGATGAAAAGACAGAGATCATTTTGGTTGGGCCATTGACTGTAATCAAGAAGCTCATCTCCCAGTATGAATCTTTCAACATTGATGGCATCCAAATCCTGGTATCCCCCTCAGTAAAGACCATAGGAGTGTGCCTCGACTCCACCCTCTCACTCACGCATCAGGTTAATGCCATCGCCTCATCTGCCGCACTCACGACGAAATGTATGAATGCCTCCAGATTCTTCCTCTCCCAGGACAGTTGCCTCACTATCGCCTGACCGATAACTGAGGCAAGACTAGACTATTGCAATGTCATGTTTGAGGGCACCTTACATCACAACATTCGGAAGATGCATGTGATCCAGAACAACGCCAACAGAGCTGCTCTCAATGTACCCAAAAGGAAAACATCTCGGGAGCCAGGAAGGAGGCACACTGGCTTCCGATTCGCAAACAAATCATTTTAAAGGTCTTATCTATTACACATAGAGCCATCACCCACTCAGCCCCGACCTAGCTCTCATAGAAAATCTTCAAAGCCCACTCAGACAGACCCCTCAGGTTGACATATACTAACAGGCTTATTCTGGCAAATTTCAAATTGACTAAAGCTGGTGGGGCAAGCTTTCCTACCTTTGTGGCTAGACAATGGAACGCACTTCACCAGCCCTGAGAGCAGAACAGTCGTGTTGAGTGTTCAGGAGAACACTGAAAACCTGGCTGTTCGCTTAACTTTGTAGGAGAGGGCCTCGCGCCTCAGATTTTCAGTTTCTCTGCTTTTATCTATTTTTTGACCTCCAAAACCTCTGTGTAACTGGTTGCAACAGCGGCTTGATGCCTCTGGGTTTAGTTGTGCTTTATAAATGAATATATAAATAAATATACAATCCCAGCCACCTATTCTCTAAGGGGAGGTTGTTGGGCTGAGAAAAAGCCCTGTTCACTTTCAGCGTATCTGTCGGATGTGCTTGGATGGTAGATGGATTAATAGGGCTGATCCATCACTTTAGAGAGGAGGCAAGCTTGCGCTGTAGACTCTTAGTGCGTTTTCTGGAAGCATTTTTCTTATTTCAATTCCTATTAATGTCATTATATTTTGAATTGTGCTTGTATTTTGAATTTCCATGAAGTCTAACTCTCCCTTTGAGACATCCTTTGTGAATCCCTTTCGGATTTCTTGCTTTTGCCCTCTCTTTTTTTGCCTTTGTGAAAACCCTCTGTGAATCCCATTGTGATTATTTGTTTTTAAATCCCTTTCCCTCAACTTTTCTACTACCCTCTGTCACATAGGACAGCAGCGACCAAGAAGGACACCAAGACCATGTGGTTTCATTCTACTGGGCTTATTAGGGGATTATGTACAACAAGCAATGGTAATTGGGAACACCCCACACAAAAGAACAATTATAAGAACAATAACTCTCAGGATAATCTATTTCAGGTAAATGACTTTCAGGTAAATTTCCTTCCCACCAAGGTGGGTTGGTAGGTCAATCATCCTTTGGCATAACATTTCCAGTCCTCAAAGTTCCCGAGAGGTGCCCCACCTCGCCCTTTTCTGATTGTGAGCTCACAGGCCTTTCAGAATCCTTGCTTTCCTTATTCTTTAGACATTTCTGTTGGGTGCGCCTACCCTTCTCTTATGTTGTGCTCAAAGTGGTTCCCAAACTAACTTTATTCCATTGGTCTCTAGGAGTGGGTTTCCAGGGGCCCCTTACCACTGGGTTAGCACTGTTATCAGTACTCCTGAGGGAGCAGGTCAGTGGTCATGGTTGGAAGGGGAAGTTAGAGAGGAGTCTTGTAGGGCAGGATAATGAAGCCCTAGTCTTTCCCTTTTCAACTCCCGAAACTGACCATACTCTCTGTGACATGGTATTGTTATTCCTCCCAGCATCAGGGCCTACCTAAGGCCAATGCAACCCTCTGAAACCTGACATTTTATCTGTCTTCCTCACTTTTCCTCTTAGTCTGTGAACCTCTAGGGTTCCTCCTCACTTACTCTTTGATTATTTTCCTTTGATGTTAAGGTGGCTTCTGTATCACCCCCAGACCCTGATATCCAGCAGATCTCCACTCTCTCTTCACTGTTTTCACTTCCTCGCTAAAACTCTCGCCTCGTCTCGCTTCTATCTACCAACCGTTGGTCTCCCTATAACCTTGACTACAAGCCACTCATTCGGGTCACTTTCTTGTAATGTTAGTGGTCTCTTTATTGTCACTGTGTTCTTCCTCTTTAGTCCTGATGTTAACTCCTACTGCTGTTCTGCCTCTGATGGTACCATCTCTGTTCTCACCCCTTCAGCGGCCCCTTTCTCCCTCTGCTCCACTCCAGATGTTTGTACCTATTTCCCCTCTTCCACTCCTTATGCTATCACTTTCCTTTTCATCCATTCAACTTTCTCCATCTCCTCTTGCACTCCTGATATTATCACCTTTCTTCTCACCCTTCCATCCCTCACAACTTCCACCTTCTCTCATCTGCCAACTATCCAGCATCCACCTCTCCCACCAACTCCTTGTCTTCCACTGCCTTCCTGCATCCAGGTGTCACCAAATCCAACCTCCTGATCGTACAACGCACATTGACAGTGAACCAATCATCAGACTGGGTGGGCTATAAGGAGAGGAGTAGGGGGTGTGGGTCACCCCAGCAAGGGCAGAGGAAGAGGAGGTGAACGACCAAGAGTCCCATAGGAGGGAGGAATGAGTGCCTGAGTGTGGAGGTGAATTGTGGAAATAGTGAGGTATTCGTTTTTGAGTGGATGTGTGCATGAATGTGTGTCAAATGTATGTAGAAAATATAGTGTAAGGAAGGATTGTGAAGTGCATGGTACAGAGTTAAGGGAGGGTGTGTGAGTAGCAGTAGTTGGAAGAGGAAGTAGGAATAGCAGTTTGGAAGGAGAAGTAGTGATTTGGAGGGGAGGAGTTGTGTTTTGGAGGGAGAGGAGTGGGTTGTAAGAAGAAATAATAACATCTACGAGTGGAGGCCAGGTCTAGGAGGCATAAAGCATCAAAGGGACAGAGGAAAGGTGGGAGGAGCCATGTGGAGGGGTGAAGAGTAGCCAGGAAAAGGGAGAGAGAACGGGTGTGCTAGAGAAAGTTTGTACCACAGTTTAATTGCAAGGTGTTATCCCAATTCCGCTTAGCACACTAACAGCTGGATAGAGTAGGGACGGTTGGGAAGTTCAAGAGGGAATTTAGATAGCCTGAATTTATACCACATCCCATAGAACCAGCAAGTGCTTAGACAGTAGGGGGTTAACAATCAGTAGCACTAACTTGAGAATACAGATGCCTGGAGGCTGAGGGAGGGGGGTCATATCAAGATGAGAAAGAGAGGCGGACGGCCCTGAGGCCTAGTTAAAACTCAACAGACGCCATTGAACCGCCTCAGCGAGTTGGAGTCATTCTTGCGCCGTCTGTGGCTGTAGTGACTGCATCAGGGCTTCATCGTAACTTATTGGCAACTAATGTTATTGAGAGAACTAATGCAATTGAAGCAACTGGCAATTATTGTCTATGAAGATTAATAACACTGTAAGTGGCAGCCTTATAAAGACTGCCAAGGAATTTTGGGATGATAGCTAAAAGATACTTGTCCACTGCAATAGGTTTGTTGAGGTCCTAAGTCCGACACAAATGCATAGTTTGCCTGATTCCTCTTAGCTGAAATAATAAGGTGAGCCATTCTGACCTAACTTGTGATTTCCTCTATCACCACAAAAGCCAAAGATAGTCCAACCCATCTAGCAAGGTATTCTTCATAAGGTTGGGCCTGACTTTGCAAAGCACAAGCAATGTTGTAATATGGAAAAAAAGACAGCATGCGATAAGCAGAAGGCTGGAGGAGGAGATCAAAAACTTGATAAACTGTTTCATTTCACAAAACCCACATAAAACAGGGACAGCATGAACATTAGACTTAAATCTCCATGTCTCTTTAACAGTTCTGAACTCAGCAAGGCATTTTGAAGGGTTGTGACATCACGAGTGATGTGTTGCAGCACAAAAACTTAAGGTGGGACAGGGTTGATTAAGAGAAAAAGATACATAACCTTTCTATGAGGGGTTAGTACTCTGAGTGGTCAGGCCGTATCTAGTTACTCACCTGGGACCACCTACAAAAAGGTATATGGGGAGACATGTAATCAGGGTGCTCTGTGAGTGGTGACTGCAACACTGTTTAGACAAGCGTTAAACGTGAATATGGATTGGTTGGGGATGGCTTTCTCAGCCTTGGCATCCTGGGCAGTTTCTGGCACATGAACACAATAGGAGGTGATGAGAATAACTGACCTGCAAGAATTGGCTTCGAAAAACATCGGTTCCCATCAGATGCTGTTTGCCTGGAAAATCGAAAGGAGACTGTGTTTGGTGCCAAGGTTCTTTTAGCAGCAACCCTTTGTCTCTTCTTCCTTCGGATTGGCTGGTTCTAGTTACTCTATTTACTCCCTGCTTCTTGCCAAGGTTTGTTACACACCCTTTTTGAAAGACACTGCTAGAAATCTGTATTTCCTACTTTTTGGCTCTATTTAAAATAATCTTTTAATGTCAGAATCGGCAGCTTGCTTTCTGAGCAGAAATATCCTTCCCATGAGGGCATGGGTTTAACTGTGCTCACCTTCGAGGTTCAATACTAAATTATCTTAGGTTCTAAGCAAGCCTTTTAATGCGCCTATGTCTTCATGAATTCAGTCTAGTTAAGCTTTCCTGGGCCTGGATGTGCTGGCTGGTTCTGAGCCTTTCTGTGGCATCCATTTTGGATAAGATGGTATTGTCGAGTTTATATGTTTGCAAACTACAGGCATATATTTTCTGCGTGGCTTTTCAGAGTGGGCATCACTCATGCTTTGTTTCTTCTACATATGTGGTTGCACATATGTTCTTCATGTATAAGTGTATATTTAACATAATTTCTGTATGACTTCATGGTGAATGTACATGTGCTTCATGACCTTTGAATGCATGTATGTTTCTACCATCTGCGTGGTCATTCTTGCCGTCTTTAGCTGACACCGTGATTGTTATTACTACCCCTGCTTAGTGTATGGGTGATACAGTTGGCTAAGTGGGCAATGCTTCTCGTATTTACAATATTCTCCCACTTTGAAGAATGCATGCCTACACACTGTATTATGTATCTTGTACTTTAACTACTATCACTATGTGGGCAGGATTAGGATACCTTTTGATGGTCAGATTCTTCTAGTCTGTCCATCCTAATAAGGAAGAGTTGCTATTCAATATGTACTATGCAAAGAAGTGCCATGCCTAGTTCTGGGGATTACAAAGGAATCAAGGGGCTGCATTCCACCCCTGGCACAGTGGATATTGGTTTTGGGGGTATGGGATGGAATACCTTAGTCCCTATCCCATGACAGAGGACAATCCCAGTGGCATGGCACAGGCCAGTCCTGAGGGTCTAACCTCTTCCCAAACCCCTAGTTCATCAGGGCATGCTAGACCTGGAAGCTTAGGTCTTGCCCAAAACCATGGTGCAACCCTGAGTAGGAACATTGGTACACCCCCTCCAATGAAGCTTTATTACTGTTCCCCGGTAAGAGTTTCTCGTGCTGGTTTACAATGCTTCAATTTTCCAGGATGTACACTGTAAATGTGAAGATTCATTAAGAGTGTGCTGGTGCAGTAATAACATCCCATTATTACTGCATACCAGACATGTTACCGCACCGGCAGACTCCAAGTTTGGTGGTGGGGTGGCCGGATTTACCTGCAGCTCTGAGCTACCGTTAATTATGCACCCCACCCCTAAAAAGATTCCAGTATTACCGGCACTGGTATTACTGGTGCTGGTAATATGGGCAGTACCCATATGCAGTCCTATTGGAACTCAATGGGATGGGAAATACCCACCCTTACTGGCACTTGGAATCGGCTGGTAATTCCGCCAGACCAAGTGCCGGTAACAGTAAATCAGTTTGGTGTTATTTTGGTGGATTTACCACTGAAATACCACCAAACTTGTAATGTGGCCAAAGTCTTCAGAAAGCTTACTCTGAGTTATTTGAGCTTCTAGTTCAGAAGCTGGAATCATCGAAGCCCTCAACTCAGCACAGGCAACATCGAGGAGTATCAGGGGAGGAAATAACAAAATTCAAGATGGTGCAATAGTGACAGATAGAGGCTTTGTCCAGACCCCTGAGCACAGAGCAATCCCATGTGCACTCAGAGAGAACAACCATTCCCAGCCTTTACCCGTAACCAGGAAATAACCCTCACTGAAATTCTCACCCACAGGGGGAGGGACCACAGTATGAAAGTATCCAGCCCCAGGTGGTCAGAGTGTGTTGCAGTTGTCTCACATTTGCAGAAGGGTTATGAGGGAAGAGTGGTGGAAGAAGCAGAGGCTGGAGAGACAGCTGTGTCAGGAGAGGTTGCTGCAGTTGTGAACAGGAAGAAGTTGTGAGAGCTAAATAGTTCACATGAGAGAAGACTGGGGGATGTTGTGAGAGTTAAGGGAGTATCAGAGAAAGTGAGGACAGTTGTAGGAGGAGGTTTTAACCTCAGGAACTGGGAGTGGGAGTCAGGAATTAGGAATTAATTTGGAGAAGGTGGCGAGGAGGTGGTGATGCCCAGGCACAAGGAGGAATTGGTAACATCGGAGGTCGGAAGTGATGCAGTGAAGTTAACTTCATTGGGAAGAGTTATCTGGATAAGGCGGAGGAAAGAATACCGCAAGGCAGACATTCAGTAGTAATGGTTGTAGTGAAGTTAGTACGGCAGCGGTTGGAACTACAGGATCAGCGGAGGAAGGCAATGGCCTGCTAAAGGTCATTTCCTGATAAGGAAGTGATTTAGCTGCAAAAACAGCAGTCATAATAGGGTATCAAGTAATATTATCCCCATAAATAATGTCGCCATAAATATAGTAGCCGGGAAACACCATAGGTGACATTATTCATGGAGACAATATATGGGGTAAATGGGAGCGGGAGTTGCGGGGGTTCCCCCAACCCCTTTAAAAAAATATGGGGGTTGTAGGGTGTCCACGCAGGTTCCATATGGTAATATTGCCCCCAAAAAAACGGCACCATTCTTGTATGGTGACATTTTTGCAGGGATATTATCACATGGAACCGATAATAGACCAGGATGTGACATCCCAAGAAGCTTAGACAAGATCATGAGGGAAGGATCGAGGTGGAGAAGGAGAACTAACACATAGGCTCCCGCAAAGTAGGTACGTTTGAGTGGGTCTGGTCCACCCTAGGTAGGACCAGATCTTGAGGGGAGGAGTAAGAGGGCACCAGGGACATTATTGTTAGATCATAGAAGTGGGACAAAACTGGGAGACCCCATGCCCAGTCAATCCCCAGGGACACCTAATTAGCTCTCCCTACTGGCTTAGTTTGCTCACCTGTATGCTCAGGAGACTTTGCAACAGACTGAGTCAAGGGGGTCTGGATCTGTGATAGAATTCTATCTGTGAGGGCAGGAATAGCTTGAGCTTTTTTGATTTATAGTGATAAGATGATACTTGTGTATAGGCGCGTTATAAATGCCATATCATATCATATCATATCATATCATATCATATCATATCAATATCATATCATACTGGTAATTCTGACTCTGAGAGTGAGCACTGAAATCAAGCACACTTATAATGAGCAATGCCAAAAAGTATAGGGAGTTTCCTAGCAGTTTCCTTGCAATGTCTGGTTTTGACAAGATGACTACTGGGATTTCACAAGTATCCAGCCACAAACAATTGATGTTATTTTATTGTCAGCCTGGTGGAAAGTGACTCATGCATGATAGCGTCTTGTGTTTATCCAGCTATCTGGGCTGGATTTCCCCAAAGTAAGAAAAAACAACCATGTAGACCCCAACCCATGGGAGCCTGACACATTCTCCAAGGTTCATCTGTGAACCAGAGACAGTGCTGTCATTACAGTGGCCACCGCTCAAAAGGGTGCTGATTTCTGGAGTCCTTCCCATGTAGACATACAGATGAAATGAGTGGAGTTAGAGTAGCCCAAGAGAGAGCTTCAGCCCACAGAGATTTAGAGCCATCTTGGATTTTTCTAGGGTTCCCAAACCTCTTGTCTCCCTCCCCACTTCCAATAGACAGAGCATACTAGGTCTGACATGAGGAGGCAAAGGACACTTGTTACAGCGGCCTGGACTGGACCCTTAACAACAGGCTAGTTATGGAGCAATCCACTGTGGCATTTTGACTATATTAGTGGGGGATGTCTTCCCCTTGTTTGAATGATCTTTGTACCATTTGTAAAGAAGAATACATCTTTAGCTGGATTGGGAGTACCGTCTAGTCCAACTTCCTCTGATAGAGCGGTGAAGACCAGGATCCAAGGAAAAGGCAAGCTCTTACTCACAACCATCTCAAAGAAATATTTGAGGTGACCGCTGTGGACCAAGGCTTACCTTCTGCCTTAATACTAGAAACAGCATCCTGCTCACTGAGGTGAAGGATTACTGCATGTGTTCTCTGGTGACCTTCCTGGTGTGAATGTGCAGAATCAAGGACTGCCCTTGCTCCTGGAACGCTACAGAACCTGCAGTACTGTCTTTGGCACTCTTAATAGCATCAAAGCACTCTCCTTTAGCACTGTCTCACCTCCAACTAGAACCGTTGAGGCTGGTTGCCTCACCTCGACTCAACTACTGGCTCGACCCCGTGAAAGTGACTGACTCACCGGGTCTCGACCACTGACTCAGTCCAAAAGAAGCACAATGCGAAAACTGGCATGACAGGTGGAAGCCATCGAATCGGCCCATCTCAAATGCTGACTCTAGTCAGATGAAGTATATTCTCGACACCAACTTCACCATAGACTTGACCAGTTGGAAGGCATTGACTGAACCCATCTCAAACCCCAATTCGAACTACTGTGATCCCTCATCTTGAATCATCTCAATACAGACCTTTTCTATACTTTCTCGAATGCAGTAAAGCACCTAGAAGCCGGGTTTTGACGTTGTTGAGCCACAAAGAAAGAATATTTTAAGGTATTTGAAGCGGTTCTATCCCCCTGGTCCATCTTGAATGGCCCTAGTTACTTGTAAGTTTCTATTCTCTACCTTTTTAAAGACAAATCCAATAACTTTGGCAATCGCTGCTGCAGTCAATGCCTGAGGACCCTGGTCTACAATGCAGGGTGCCCTTTTATTCTAAAAGTCTGCTTTCTCTGTGTTTTCTCTTACAGGGGTGGGTCCATATATTTATAGAACTTTGGTTGCACAATCTTTTGTTTTAGTACTACAGTACTATTGTTGTTTGGTTTCTTTCTGTAGCACTCACTCACTCACCTCTTAAAGAGTACTGTCTGCCCTTGGCCTGTGCTACAGTAAGGGGCCAAAGGAGATATACCTGTTGAGCTATGCCTGTTTCAACTTTGTAATTGGGATCCATGCTGGTTTAGTAATTGTGTGGGGCTGAGTAGGAGATGTAGTCACTACTCATCCGTGTACTCCTGCAGAGGAGTAGTTATTTCACTGCAGGGTGCCGAGAAAGCCTGAATCCTATACAGATCAAAATGAAGGTTTCGGGTCACCCTGAAGCCTGCAATGTCAGGAAGGGTTGAGTAACCCCTCTTGGGACTGCACGGACTGGGGAACTTGCTTTAGACTCTTGAACGCCCTGGAAATCAGCATCCTGCGGAAGAGAAATCGGACAAGGCGAGTGTCTCAGAAGGGAATATGACCCGATCTCATTTAAGGAGAACCAACTGACTTTTGTTTGTTTGAGAAGATCCCGTTTTCATTTGAGTTGACACATTTTTGTAACATATACTGTAATCAAGTTAATGAACTACAATATATGGTCTTGGCATGCTTATTGGTTCCCTGGCAGAACCCTGTGACAACACCCATCCAACAGTGCGTTTTTAATTAAAACAAATGCCTGTTTGGAATCCTTGTAGATGGGCGATTGTAATACACCCTAAGGTGTAAGATCCAAAATCAGATTCAACCAACACAGCCAGATCTCTGACTAGCAGATTTTCATACACGCTCTTCCAAATTAAAGTGTTGGGTGAACCTCTGTCTGCAGGTTCAGTCCACGGTGTCCGGTCAAAGGTTTGAATCCAAAAGGATCGAATGCCATAGGGTCGAGGCAATAGGACCTAAAACAAAAGGGTCACATTTTTTTTTAAAATATATATTTTTTTGGGGTTTCCGTATAGGAAAAAAAGAGGTTTTTACCACAAAAAAGGAGTTTTTGTGGGGAACCCCCCCCAAAAAAATGTACAAAAAAATAAAATAATCGACCCTTTTGTTTTCGGTCCTTTGACCTATAACTTCAGTCCACCTATGATCACTAAGTCATGTGGTCCACATGGATAAGTTGCACATGCTTGTGAAACCAATTCCTTCTACACGCCATTACTTTCTTCCTCACAACTCACTGTATGCTTATCAAAAGCTTCACACACATGTGAACAGTGCTCTCACTCACCACACTTATGGCAGACCAATGAGCAAAGGCACTGTCTTTCTACATGTATGAACTCCTTGAAAACTACTCTTTTAACGATTCCCTCTTTAGGTGCCCCATCTACTTTGCATACCTGTTTGGTCTTCCATTCCTCCATCTGTATTCCTTTTACACAAAGATAAGATATGATGGGTTATTTATAACGCGCTTAATACCCAAAGGTTTCTAAGTGCAGACGCAGGGATCGAACCTGTGGTGCTCCATGTCATCTTGCTTCCAAGGCGAGCACGTTGCCGCTGAGCTATCCTCCTGAGACTGCCAATCTGGAGTGTGACCCATACTTTTGGTTTCATCCAGAAAGAGACTGTTTGTTAAATGCATTTCTTGAATCTTTTGCATCCTAGTGCATCACCCCCTTAAGATTGATGATCTTAACTTCCGAAACTTACATGAGTTGGTCAAGTCATGGGAAACTGCGATATAGTGGATTACCCGTGCAGTTCTAGCTGCAAAAGAACTCAGTAATAGCGGTCTAAAAACTCCCAATCCTCACTTATTTTGGCAATGTATCATGCACAATGCAGCTTTCTACATCCAGACTATTCGGGAAGCTCATTTGTTTGTTATACTATTACAAAACATTATTTTCATTCTTTTCCTATGGATGGGTGGTTGTCCAGACACCACCAAGACATGAAGTAATTGAAACATAGTATTAGCAGTCACATTGTACAACAATCAACCAAAATAATAAGCTATCTATCTAATTACATATAATAAAACAATATAAAGTGATATATTTGAGAGTGAACACAACGGAACAGGTACAACATATTAATTGACATGGCAAACAAATCCCCACAGCACAAGTACGCCACAATTCCAATCGTCAGTAGACAGCTCAGAAACCATCCGGGTGCATCACATAACAAGGAATGCAATAGCCAATGGGCCTCATTCCGAGTCCGGCGGTAACCCTGGCGGGTTGCTGCTGGACTCGGAATAATTTATTTGCACCTGACCTCCCGATGCCACCGGCTCATTCCGAATCTGGCGGCCGGGAAATCAGGAGCCGGTAATTTTGTTAATCCCCATTCCCAAAGAGTCTGATGGGACTCCGTGGTAGTGGTGACACAGGAGCACCGGCACCGTTAGCAACGGTGCCGGTGCTCCTGTGGAGAGGCTGCCTACCGTGGCCGCTGTGCCCAGCAGGGTCAGACCTGTCGGGCACAGCAGCTCCAGCAGGCAGACTCATAGTTCGTAGGTCCGAAAACAAGGGTGCCGGTGAGCTTACCGCACCCTTGTTTCTAGACCGGCAAACTTATAATGAGGCCCTATGTCACAGATTATGATGTGAATATGATAATCATCTGGATCCAATTATTATTGCTGTGGCTGATGTTTTTGTTCCTCTTAAAACAAAGAGGTAGAACTCACTGCTGTACTCGGCATGACTGAAGGGGACGTAGACCTGGTAGATGATGTGAAGAATCATTCGATTTTTCCAGGTGCCTCAACTCCACCAGACAAATATTGTCTCAAAAGGTTTTTTGAGAATATACATTCCTCCTGGTGGCCAAGGGCCTAGCCAGGAAACTAGAGTGCCACTATTCCAGACAAGATCCTGCTAAGCATAGTGCACATTTCTTGACATGCAAATCAGAGAAGGTCCCCATGCAGTATCCAAACAAGATGAATGCAGAGAACACACACATAACTTCAATTCCAAAGCTACATAACTTCTATTCCAAAATTACATAACTTCTATTCCAAAGCTTGAGAGGAGGATTAGCATTGCCAATCTGCCCAGTGATAAACTGTATATTGACAACCAAGCCACGTTAGCTGGCATTCAATGGCCTTGGATGTCGCTGCTCCGGTCCTCAAGATTCCCCTAGACCCCCTGTAGCACTTGAACTATTCAGCTTTGCTTTCATGAGTTTGCATTGCCTTTTTCTTTCCCAGGACTGGATGATCTTCAAGCTTTGAAACTGACCTGAGTGACATCGAACTTCACAGGATGAATCCCTGGAAAAGTTCCAAAAACAACAACAGCCGAATAATGCTGGTGATTCAGTGAATCTACAAACATGCTCCCCCTGCAACACTCAGAACAAGGCGAAATCACTACATACATGCCTCCAAGCTGTCCTTGGGGCGGAGAGTACACAATACGACACACTTACATTGCATTTCTTTTCTCTATGTTTCTTATTTTTACATCTTAAAAATGCATTATACCCTATGCATTTTATTGGTGAGATAACATGGCTCAAACGCACAGGAGCCGATGGATCGCCTCACACAATGGGACTCATCTTCCACTAGAATTATGATGCTAGCGAAAGGCTCGTCTCAATGCTATTGTGGTTTGACTCTCCCTAGAGCGCTTTCTGCACAACAAGTCACAGCATTTCCTCCCCTCCCCTTCACAACGAAGGTAGAGCACAAATGAACCAATATTCCCCAGGCAAGTCCCTGCTGTAGACTCATCAGGCTGCCCTGAACTCATGCCCCCTGGGATTGTAGAATCCTGTTGACTTGAAGCCACCAGCCAAGTAAAGAATATAAACATAATATAAATGCACATGTACATTGTTAATGAATGGCAATGGTTTCCTTCCAGGACAATCAAAGAATTGCAATAGCGGGGCTGGCACTGCCAGGACCAACAATTGAATTAGCACATCATGCCATTGCTTGGCAAATATACTTGGGGTATAGCCTTACCAACACGGCTTCCATAGCAATGTGGAAGGATGCCTTGAGAGAGAGGTTGAATCCGCTCCTATCACATATGAAAATACTAGATGGGAGGCTGTGCAAGTTCCCTTCAGTGCAAGTATTAAGATACTATCTTCTGAAGATAGAACCCATTTTGCTGTATGGCTCCAATAGGTGCTCCTTGATTTGGATCGTTTCTTGGAGTCGCTTCAAGGCATCATCTGGAAAAGGGTACTTGGCTTGGCGTACTCTGTACCCAATGCCATGGTGCGACACAAATTTGATATGACCTCCTTAAAAACTCGGTTTCAGTGGAGCAAAATGTTGAATTATGCCAAATGCCTCTCCCCTCCTCCTAATTCTTTGTATGTGGATGTATCGACTATGCACAGAGATTCTTCAGTTTCCTCCATGGCTACCCTTAAAGTAAGAATGGACAACCTATTGGAATACATTGGGTCTTCGAAAGAGGAACGAATGTGCTCCCCACAGGTGGTCAAGTAAAAACCTTTCAAAGAAGATTGGAGGCTTACTGTTGATGCACTTGCCTCGTATTCGACATATATTGAATATGCCAGGTTCCCAAGGAGGCAGCAACACTGCTAGCCTACCTCAACTGTTTTCCATGTCACAGGATTCGTACCACTTACCTACTATTTAGGTTAAATCAATTCCACACTAAAGAAAGAACAGAAAATTGGTCTTCCAATGGCGTGGTGGGAAATATAAGTGAATGTCATTGTTGTAGGCAATCTGAAGTGGTTGAAACTCTCAAACATTGGGTTGTAGACTGTAAGGCATTGGACTCCTTCCGAGACAAAGCATTCCCTAAAGATAAGGAAAATTTCAACCATGACTTTTTGAAGGATCTCTTTTGGTTTCGCCTTATGTGGGGTGAAAATGTGTCCTTAATTATGTCTTTGGGTTATTTTATGGAGCATTTATCAGCTTTTTTTATAACAAGTTTCATGTATTCAATTGTATATTTTAAATTGTATTATTTGTATTATTACTGTGATCTTGTTTTTTTCTCATCTATTTGTAAAAATATAGTCTGTTCCGCTGTCCTCTTTTTAGTGAATGCCTTTAAATTGGTTTGCAAAGTGTTGAGGTTTCTATAGAGGCATGCCCTCTGTTCAACATCTGCAATCTTTTCTGCAAGACTAATCTTTTGAAAATGATCAGTTGTCAACAAATAACAGGCGGTCAGGGGTCCTCAAGCAGTTGCGAGAGACTTCCCCTAGATTCCTAGATCAAGAGACTTCATTCAAGTTCAAATAAAGGTCAAGCTAGCCCACATAGTCTGCATTTGGCTGATTAGATTTCTAACAATCAGATTTATTTTCAGATGTAGTTAAGACAGTTTGATCCGGGAACAGGTACAGTCGATCCCGATTTTTATTTTTTTGTTGAATAGCCATAATTTTATGGACTGGACAGGCCTTAAAGAAAACAGGTTACACTTTAGAGAAAACATTTGAGATCTATTTTCAAGTCTGTAAACATCTCCTGAGGGCTCTTGAGGACGGTGCTCCAGAGCAGTGAGTAGACCTTGGGAACGCTATTGATCAACTTGTTGCTAGACGGATTGTAATTTTGTTTCCCAAAGCTGTGAGACCTCCGTACTTTGGGGAATTTGTAAGCATGTTGGAGCATTAAGTAGTTTCAGAGTTTCTTTTATGGAAGACCAAAGTTGTAAGGTATTGATGGGTGACCAGACCTGTGGACTTCCATAACTGGTTCAGAAACAGACAGCAAGACAGATCCATTGAGACCAGACTAACAACTTGCCACATGCGTACGAATGTGAGAGCTATTTTCACAGTATCAACATTCAGTTATGGAGAAATCTATTTTTGCTCTCATCTGTATAATCATTATGGTGAAGACCTCTGTGACCAAGGCATCGGTTACATTTATGTGTGCACTGAACAGGTTATCATGCCGTGTTCTTTCGAGAGAGGGGCACCTGCTACCTTTTTTGTATTTTTGGAAGGAACTTGGGGTTGGTCACCCTGAGTTACCTGGGGGCAACCAGATGTGGACTCCCTGCTCACTGTGCTCAGAGAGGCACAGCTTCACCTCACTGAGGCCCAACAAGGCTGAAACACGTGTATGGGGTTGTTGTTGGTACTCTTGTTCAGAAGAGAATTGCCATAGGATTTCGGTGCTGGTCTGACCATGCCGACGGGACAAAGACTGATATGCAAATGGATATTTCCCATCTGTGAAAGGTACAGTGAGCAAAAAGCAGATGGCTGCAAACTCTCAAAGTGGTTAATAACCACTGAACAGGTTATCATGCTGTGTTCTTTCGAGAGAGGGGCACCTGCTACCTTTTCTGAATATGTGTGCACTCCTATTTGGCAGAGAACACAGTCGATCTTCCCTGGGAGAAGATGCTTTGCTATTCACCCCATGCATGTAATAGCAGATAGCACTATCTTGAAAGGTGTATGATGGTAAAGGTCGCATGCTAGCAAAGTCAAAACGACTTCTGGATGTGCAGACTGGAAGTCTAGACAGCAAGATATTAGGCATTTTGTTCTCATCCCATAAAATATGTCTGAAAATTAAATCAAATTTGCTTTATAGCTGAGATTGGGCAGATTCATAAAGATGTTTAGGAATTTTGGGAGAGTGTTCATCCTGGGATTGCCTTTTGCCCATGATGGCACTCTAAACTGTCTCCAAACCTTCACCATGTTATCTTATCTCCAAGCCGATTATTTTCCACTTTTACTGCAAGCACATTTTGAGCGAGGTGTTTAGATTGAGGCTGTAGTGTCTGGCATGTTTGTTTAGCATGATTGTGTTCTGAGTGAATGCTTTTCTTGCTGTCTGTGTGGGTCAGCTATCCCAGGAATGCCAGAGGGAATGCAGAATGTGGAGTGCAGGGGATTCTAGAGATGGGAACCTGCAGCAAAAGGATGCCTAACCCTCATCTTTTCCATGTAACCGTCCTGCCTGAGATCTAAGCAATAAAGTACATTTCCTGTTTGCACTTACCTGACTCCTGCATGCTGGCTGGCTTAACTGCGTTCCCAGATACTACAGATGCTCATGCACAGTAGGCTTTTCCAGACCCAGCCCAACTGCAGGCTTTCAACATCACACTTTAGAGTGGAATTCTTGAGAGGCATATCATCAGACACTGACCAATTTAGATGGTAGCCTGCAATAGAAGAGAACTTGCATATGTTTTTTAAAAGAGATTTTATAGAGGATTTGGGAGAGGACATAAAGACAAGTATGACATCCCTGATCCGTCACAGCTTTTGATTACACCATTACTTTGATGTCAGGATTGTTTGGAAGGCAAATAAGGAGTTGTGGTTTTGTCTCACAAATGTATCTTGATTAGTACCTTAAATAGAAAACCATTTAGTTTCCTGGGTGGATGGTGCAGCTACTCAAGTTGCTCAAAATGTGGCCTTTACCAAATGGTGAAAGCCTGTTTTTAGTGCAAACTGCAGGTGGTTGTATCGGCCCCTTCTACTGCTCTTACCCTTGCCATGCACCTGTTCCCCAGCCCCTAACTCTCCTGCTCTTACTCTACAATGTTTGCAAATTACCTGACCCACCACATTCTCTTCCTCCTCATTCTCCAACATCTTCAGCTTCAGTGCTTCTTTGCTGTCTGCCACGGAAATGGAAGAAGGACTCCATGGGTACCCCTGCTTCTGTTTTGATGGAACATAAATTGGATGGATTTGTTTTTTGTGTGTGAAACAATGGGTTGTGTGATTGTCACAACCGGAATCCTCATTGCTTTAAGTGGGTGGACTGTACCGATGTTAATGACCCGGCACCAGTATTAAAGACTTCCCAGTGGCCCAATATCCTTGACATCCTTGTATAAAGCCGCGTTGGTCCTTGTGAATAATTGATTTCATCACAGATTAAATCATCTCAGTTCACTTGCGGTTGGAATCTTATAATAGCTGTTCCATAAAGCGAGTGGGTAATAATTTGAGCATCATCTGTGATTTTTGACTGGCAAATGTAGAACTAGGCCATTGTAGGCTTCCACAGTGCTTGCAAAAACCTCCTTCTGGGTGTCTTAATTGTAAACATCACAGATCAATAGAGCAAGTTGAGTTACCACTAATTTAAAAAAAGAATTGCACACGCCATCAGGAGAAGCAGCTTTCTCTCAAAACAACACTCTAATGCTTTGCACACGTTTGTTGATATTCATATCCATTTCTAAAAGGTCATTTTTGCATAATTGTGGTAGCTCCATCAAGTCAAAGACCCTCTTTTCATTTTCTTTGAAATCATTGGAGAAGATCCACAACTTGGCATCTAAGTTTTCAAAGCAATGATTGATGTCAACATTTTATATAACTGTTCCCCCTGAATGTGACCAAAAGCAATTCATCAGTCTGTTATTTGGCAAATGGTTTAGCCTTTCAGCCAAATGCCTGGCCTGCCCCTTGTCTTTGTTTTGTCATCATTAATGTGCATTCCTCTGTCTTTGAGTGGAAGGAAATTATCTCTTAAGTTGGCCATCATTGGTGACATGAAAGCTAATGAATTTTCTGTGTCTTTGTGCTGTCTTTGTAAGGCGTGCAGTTCTTGAGTCCTGGTTTCTCTCTATTCTATTGGACGGGTCAGTAATAATCTGTCACCTGGTTTATTCTTTCACACTCTCTCAAATAACATTCGTACCTTCTAAACTTCCTTCAAATATCTCCAAGAAATTGCTTATCTAGGTACAGAGCAGTTCTATAAATTCTGCATCTTTCAGAAGTATTGGACTGAGCTTCTATGAGAATGTTTTTTGACACAAGGCAGCAAAGATGACGAAAATTCAGACCAGGATATGTGATGGTCAAAGGGTCTATATCAACTTCCGACTTACTATCACAGAGACGAATAAGGGTTTCTCAAAAAGGCCTAATGAACAAGTTAGCATATATGTCCTGTCTGTGGGGTGAATATGACCTACATGTTAGGATGAACAAAATCTCCAAATATGCCCCATTCCCAAATCAGATTGAATGGAATTTAGAGGCAATGTATCCCTTCGTCTTCAAGGGGTGTGATCTCACTCCTGCCAAGGATGTGGTCTGGAGCTGTGATAAAGTCGCCCGCTACAACAGCATTCATACTTTTCAAATGAGTTAACTCAATGTAGAGCTCTCCTTAGCTCCTTCAAATGCCATATATTGAGAATGTATTTATTCAATCATCATCAATCAAAATAGGTTTATTTGAATAAAATGAATCAAACTGTACATCTACAAATCAAGGGAACACAGTAAAGGTTAAAAATATAAAAGCAGAAGAAAGAAGACTTCATCATCATCAGAATTCATAAAACAGTACATCTACATGATCACAGTAATACAATAAGGAATATAAATACACAAATAAAAGAATGCACTTTATCATCATCTAAATCTAAAAGCGTCCATTTAAAATGTGTCAAGACTAAAAATGCTCAATGGTTCTGCAAGTTGCCATGTAAACAATGTAGGCAGTCCTATAATCCTGCAAATTCAGGCAATAGAAAGCAAGAGGCCACAAGGGCCATCTTGTTTCCTATCTGGGATCAACTGATTCGAATGGCAGGGCCTGGGTATCCCAAAATGGAGGATACTCAGGGTGCCTGTCAAATTCAGCATGGAGCTGCCACCAGCCCATACCCTGCTCTGTGGGCCACACACAGGTGCCCAAAAACATGCATTAGGGGCACAGGGTTGTACCCCCACCCATGGGTGCCATAAGGATATCCCATGGGTCTCTACACCAAAGCAAAAGAGAGAGCTGCACCACCAGGAGTCCCACATTAACTCCTGCGTGGAAAACATGACAGAACACATGATAAAAAGCAGTAAAGGACAAGGATACAGAGGCCCTGTCCCTCTGATGCATTTCCAGCATCACAGTCGCCCCCCCCCAGACTGAGGTCAGGGTGCCTAGTCTCCCACGAGATAGGCACCCTCATCCAGGCGGTCAACATACCTTCTGGAAAGGCCATCTGCATTATCGTGACTCTTCCCTGGACTGTGCTCTATGGTGAAGCCTAGCCCTTGAAGCCTAATGGACCACCTGAACAGTTTTGGGTTCTCACCCTTCATGTGCATAAGCCACTTCAGAGGCTTATGATCTGTTTGGACCTTTAAGGTAGACCCTGTAAGGTAGTGCCTATAACGCCTAAGGCTCCAAACTATGCTGAAACATTCCTTTTCAACAGTAGCCCACCTAAGTTGTCTACTGATGAATATGATCGGATGCTCCCTCCCTTTGTCATCTAACTGGAACAAGACAGCTCCAATTCCGGTGTCGCAGGCATCCGTCTGGATGATAAAGGGTTTGCTGTAGTCAGGCGCACACAACACAGGTGCGCTACACAGACTTTCTTTCAAGCCATTAAAGGCCCTCTGACAGTCTTCAGTCCGATTAACCTTCCTAGGCTGTTTGGGTGAAGTTAGAGCTCTCAGAGGTGCAGCTATGGCTCTATAATCTGCCATGAAATTGCGATAATACCAATTGAGGCCCAAAAAGGCTCTCACCTGGGTTTGAATAGTGGGAGTCTCCCAGTCATGTACATACTGTACTTTACTGGGGAGAGGTTGGATTTGACCCCCTCCTACCTCATGACCAAGATACGTGACTTTCCCCTGAGCTATCTGGCACTTGGTGGCCTTGATAGTGAGCTTAACCCTTTTCAAGGCCTGCAACACCTTATCCAGATGTGTCAAATGCTCTTCCCAGGTGGAACTGTAGATGGCAATGTCGTCTAAGTAGGCCACACAAAAGACCTCCAGCCCACTGAGCATGTGATTGACCAATCTCTGGAAGGTGGCAGGGGCATTCTTCAACCCCAAAGGCATCATCCCTCTGGTGTTGAGAATGCCGTCTTTTCCATGGCATGGTCCGTCAGATCTATTTGCCAATAGCCTGAGGTAAGGTTAAAGGTGCTCACAAATTTGGCAGCACCTATAGTGTCCACGAGCTCATCAGCCCTGGGCAATGGGTTCGCATCAGTTTTGGTGATGGCATTGACTCCTCGGTAGTCCATACAGAACCTCCAATCCTTGGTACATGCCTGGGAACTTGCCTTGGGGACAAGGACCACGGGACTGGACCAGGGACTGGTTGAGGGTTCAATAACACCCAGATCCAACATCTTGGCAACCTCAGCCTGGATGTGGTTCTTAACAGTATCTGACATACCATAGCACCTGATTTTGATAGGCACACTGTCACCAGTATCAATTTCCGTGCCTACACCACGGTGTAAGGCCTGGTGTCAGTGAAAACAGAGAGGCATACTGCCGGAGCAAAGCCCTGCTGGCCTTCTGCTGCTCTTTCGTCAGATCGGGAGAGAGATGTACTCCCTCCACTGAGCCATCCTGAGGGTTGCTATGCAGCAGATCAGGAAGGGGCTCACTCTCATCCTCTTCTTGCTCTGAAGATAGCAAGAGACATGAGACTTCTGCTCGCTTGTGGAAAGGCTTGAGCCTGTTGACGTGGAATACCTGAGGGGCTACCCCAGGGACTCCCATGTCAACCAGATAATTGACCTTGCCCATCTTGGAGATTATCCTGAAGGGTCCAGTCCATTTATCTGCCAATGCCCGAGGCTTGGTAGGCTCCATCACGAGGACCTTCTGTCCCAGAGTCCAATCCACTTGCGATGCTTTAAGGTCATGCTGGTATTTGTTCAATTCCTGGCTGGCCTTGAGATTTGCTGTCGCTGAACCCATCCTCTGTGGCATCCTCCGTCTGAGGCCTAACACATAGTGCCCCACTTGCTTGAGGGGACCTGGAGCGGTGGCTTCCAAACCTTCTCTGATCAAGGCAAGGGGCTCCCCTCACGGAATGTCCAAAGAGTAACTCAAAGGGGCTGAAACCAACACCCTCTTGAGGTACCTCTCTGTAAGCGAACAACAGGCATGGCAGGAGGAGATACCATTTCCTCCTTAGGGGCTCTTCCAAAGCGCCTAGCATCCCCTTGAAAGTTTTATTAAAGCTCTCAACCATATCATTGGTCAGGGGATGGTAAAAGGTGGATAACATGTAGGTTACCCCGCAGTCTTTCCACATGGTTTTCATGTAACTAGACATGAAGTTGGATCCTCTGTCAGAGACAACCTCCTTAGGGAATCCAACACGGGTGAAAATGCCCTGGAGAGCTCTGGCAACCACTTTGGCAGTAACAGTCCGAAGGGGTATAGCCTCAGGGTACCCGGTGGCATGTTCAACCAAGACCAGGATGAACTGATGTCCACCTGAAGTGGGAGGGTCAAGGGGACCGACAATGTTGATGCCCACCCTCTCAAATGGTGTGCCAACCACTGGCAATGGTTGCAGTGGGGCAATGACACTGCCTCCAGTCTTGCCAGACAACTGACAAGTTGGGCAGGTCCTGCAGTGGGACTCCACTTCTACTCCCATCCGGGGCCAGTAGAAATGGGCAGAGAGCCTCTGCTTAGTCTTCTTGGTAGCAGGATGACCAGCTAAGGGCACCTCATGCGCCAACTGCAGCAGAAAGAGCCTGTAAACCTGGGGTACCACCAACCTCTTGAGGGCACCAGGTTCAGGCTTAGTGGGCTCACCAACAAGGACCCCACCCTCCAAATAGATCCAGAATGTCCTTGGCACTTCTCCTTGTGCCCGGGACAGGGCCTGTTTCCTCAGGCCCTCGAGAGAGAGAGTGGCACTCTCTCTGTCCCTTACAGAGATCCGCCCGGGAGGGTCCCCCTCAGCCAACAGGCATTGTCAATGAAGGTCGGGTGGTCCTCTGGGTTGAGCACCTCTCCTGCAGGAGAGTCTTCTGCCTCTTCTCCCTCAGGAGTTGAGTTTGGGTTTACCACTGGACCCAGCCTGTCCGGAGCATGAATCCCAATGGGAGCTGTAGGAACAGCAGGAAGAGAAGGAGCCCCCTTCACAAAGGTAGCCTTCTTGTTCTTCCGTCTTCATGCCTTAGGCCTCGCCTTTGGCTCGGGTACCTGACTCACAGCCAGACCCTGTGTCACCTGTGACCTAGTGACTGCAGCAGCATTCATGGGTAGACCATCCGAGATCAACCCCAACTCTACTAGATAATTTCCTTACAGAATGTTAGCAGGAACATTGTCCTGAACCAGGACAGAAAGCCTTGCTGTCTTGTCTCCAATCATGATTGTGACTAAGGCTACAGGCGATAATTTGGGAGGCCCACCAGCTAACCTAGTGGTTCTCAGAGGAGCAACTACATAGTCCGCGGGCTTGGGCAGGGTCCTGTCCACCACTGTCATGCTTGCCCCAGTGTCTCTCAAACCAGTAGAAGGCTGGCCATTCAAGAGGACACTTCTCAAAAATCTGCGGGTGTTCTGTGGGATAGTCACCAGTACTTCAGCGTACTGGTCCCAGGCCCCAAGGGACACTAAGGAAATCTCTACAGGAGCACCAAATGTGATTCCTGTAGAGGAGGGGAGGACAGTGGCCTCCACCTCAGACATGGGGTGAGGGTAGGGCAGGCTGACAGCCTGGACTCCAAGTGCCTTACCTTTACACTTGGGGTCACCCTTTTTGTGATCCAGAGCCCCACAGTCCCAACAAGTGCCAGGAATGCGGGGTATGGTACTGGAACCACTGGGAGCCTGCTTTGCACCAGGTGGACCACTACTCTTATTCCCACCCACAGATGACTTATCCCCACTAGGTTTTGGGTCTTGACTGTGATTGCTTCTGGGACTCCTCAGCTTTCCGAGAGGTCCCCTTTTCTTTGTCCTTCCCACTGGAGTCCTTAGGGGATACACAGTGGGAGACCCACTTGTCAGCTAGCCTGGCCAGCTTAAAGGGATCCAAAATGTTCTGGTCAGCAACATACTGACGCAGCTCTGGTGAACAGGCTTCGGAAAAATGCTCAAAAAACAAAAGGTGGGACAATTCAACAAACGTTTTCACCTTATATACATCAATCCACTGCATCATGTTCATGTGCGAAGCACTCACCCAGTCAACCCAAGACACATTGGGCCTCATTATAAGGCCGGTGGTAAAGGATTAATGGCACCGGTAAGGATGCTGGTGCCGTTAACCCCCTACCGCCGCATTCCGAGGTCCCTTAGCGGGTCCCTTTTACCAGCTGCCCTTAGCGGGAGCCAGTAAGGGACCAGGGAGCTAATAAAGGGCCCGCTATTTGCGGGCTCGTTATTAGCTCCTTCCCCATTCCCATTGAGCCCTATGGGGGCTCGGATCGGAATGGGGAATGGTTTTCAGAATGGTGACTTACCAGGTCCTCCAAGGTTGGAATGACCCGGTAAGTCCCCATTCAGACTACCCGGACCCGGACACGACTTTGGAGGCAGTCATGGTGCTAATAGCTAATAGCACCATGGCTGCCTCCAAAGTCGTAATGACCCCCATTCTCTCTTTTCTTAAATTCCCTGAACCTTTTAAGGTATTGGGTAGGTGTCTTGCCAAACTTGGCAATCAAAGCAGACTTCATGCACTCATACTGACCCCTTTCTTCCACACTCAGTTTCAGAATACAGTCATATCCAGTCTGGGGCACTCTGCTTAACAGACACTTAGCCCAATCTCTCTTATCAACATCATGAATTTAGCAAGCCATTTTAAATGCTTCAATCCATTGGAGGATATCTGAACCCTCCACAAACACACCAACCAAATCTTTCATAAACTTGGTGGCTGGGGACCTGACACTCTCAACGGGTTTAGCTGAAGTCTCCACTCTAGCTTTCTCTAGATGGATTCTCTGACATTCAGTGTCCTTGTCTTTGAGTTCAATATCCCTATTCTTGAGTTCCACTTGCTGTGCCAGCTCCTCTTTCTTAAGCTCAGCTTCTATTTCCAACTTGTGGTATTCAAAGCCAATTTCATCCTTAATAACTTAAGTTCTATGGAATTGCTGGGGGTTGGAACAGAGGCAGCAGGAATGGTGGCATTCCCAGAAACAGATTCAGCAACAACCCCAAGGGCAGAGTCCTCATTGGTTGCATCCCCCCCTCAAGAGTTTCACCATCAGTCTGGTAGTCCACCAGGGCAGCTCTCATCTGAGCCCAAGACTTATCCAAAAGGTCTAACTCCCTGGCTTCACAAGCACTCTGGAAAGTCTCTAAGCTCTTCCTAGTCAATTTACCATTTGCAATAGATTACATTGCTTGTAATGCAGTTATCTTGTACACAACTAAACCTTAATTTAACAAAGTGCAGATATTTTGTAAGTGGTACGGTTATACACTGATTCTTAAAACCATACGCATCCCACCACTGCCACCAGTGTAAAGACTGGAGGGGGGTGTCTGTACTACTGCTCTCTATATGGCAGAGGAGAGACACAGAGGACCCCAGCCAAGATTCTCTATAGGGTAGCGCTGGTCGAGCAATCAAGGCCTAGCTTCTCAGGAGGTGATGCAGGCTGGTTCTTAAGTACAGTGTAGTCCCCAAGCCCCCACAAAGGAATGTCCACACACTGTATTAGTTAAAACACAGTCTTTATATAATTAATATTCAAGGTTATGTACAATATCACGATAACTCACCTTGTACTCGGTTATCTACAATGGCAAATATACAGTTCTGTGTTGTACCACTCTTACTATTAGATCTCATTAAAGTGCATCAACTTATGGTTAAATGTCACACAAATCAGTTTGTAAAGGAAACCAACAATAGATATAGAGGAAAGCAGTTGGTTAGAACAATTGGCAGAATACTGGCCCCGTTACCTAGACACAGTTCTGTGTGGAGATCCCCCCACCTGGGCAACCTGTAAAGTAAAGTTCTATCACAAGCCCAGTCCATATATTGTTTACAAGAGTCTTTCCAATAGTTCAGCAACCCAAAGTACCTCGTGTTGTCGAGTTCCTTACCGGGAAATCGACGGCCCTTCTTGAGTGCACTCCTTTTAAGGCAGGAGCCACGGGTTGTCGAATGTCTGGCAATGGGCAGGCTTGTGGGATGTTTTTACCCATGCATCCAAGCCCTACTATAAAACTGTGCGTTACTGGCATTGAAAACATCATGATGGCCAGAACTCCCCAGAGAGTGCACAGGGAAAACATGAAGAATAGGCTGCCACCCATTTTTGCCTATGTTGTGAGCACAGGAGGGCACTGCCTAAAACCACCATTGGGCTACACACACAGTAGCCTGAAACCATTGGGAATGGCAATGCTGTTTGCCAATAGCAACCCAGAACTGTGGGGAATTCATTTTCTTAATGTCAAAAATGGATGCAATACCGGTGCTCACCACTATCAGAAAGCCGGCGTTTTAAAACCACCAGACTTTTGTGTAAAACTGAACAGATGAACCCAAACCAGGCCAAGGAAAGACTTGCTAAGAGGTGGATACAATGTAAAACTATATTCTGAAATGACTTGAAGGAAGTAATTATTTAATGTACATATAAAAAAATAGCTGCATGTAAGTTGGATTTGAATGTAGAAAACTGGGAACTAAAGTGACATTTAGCTGAATTCTGCCTGACAACTACCCCCGACAGGAGAAACCTGCTCAGCCACTCTTCCCAGGCCTATCTGCATCCTGCTGCCCCTGCCAAAGGAGATCACACCTCTCTGATTGAATTAAGGGAGGGGTACCAGCAGACTGCAGGAGGTTGAACAAAGCCCTGTCCTGGGCTCAGGCAAATGTTATATTGGGAGGGTCGTAAAATGGCTTCCTCTTGGGAGAAACTGGGAGGGGCATTGCCTGTGAGAGCCAGCTGAGCTTGGGGGAAGTGAATAAACTAGTTATTCCACCATGTGATGTGGGAAGCCACACCCCTTTTTGACCAGGGCATAATTTTAAAAAGATAGATAACTCATAGTGCGGACTGGTCAAAATTATATAAATAATATCATTATTCTTGGGATTTGTCTGTGCACATTTTAAGAGGTGTTAGGACCCTGTGGTGTATTCTGGGGGGTTGCTAGCGGAAAATAGGCTCTTACTCCAAATGTCTGCATGTTAAAAATCTGACACTTCATCAATTAATGTCCGTACTCCTTGCGCACATTTGTGTAATTTTTGGTAAATGTCCGATATTGGTAAACTGACCAAAAAGCACAAAAAGTTGTCATTTCTGAATCCCAGCTCGCAGGAACATGGGGCTTGAACAGAGACCTGTCTTAATTCATCTGTAATATGTACATGCAATGTCAACCACTTGTGTATCTGGGAAATATGTATTTGAATGAAATATAGATTTGTGGGCAAATTGACCAGGGGAGGATCCTCTGAGCCCATAAACAGACCTCATCATGATGACAATCCATTTCCTTTCCCCAATCATGGGAGAGGGGAGAATTGGGCCAATGACAAGTAGAGAGGGGCAGGCTCAGTTATGCACGCACATACCCACTTTCTAAACACATAAAAGCAGACAGTGCAGGACAGGTAGGGACATTCACTTTCCACTTTCTTGCGGGACGCTTTGCCGGGAGACTTCAGACTTCACATCCAGAGATCCAGACTTCAAATCCATCAATCTCCAGAACGTGTAGCAGAAGTTAACTCCAGAATTTGTAGCAGAGAGGCCTGAATCCACAAGCTGAATCCTCTTCAGCAGGCCTCAAAACCAACCAAACTATTCAACAGCCGGGCGAGCTGTTTGAATTTTTGCCAATAACTTTTGCAAGAACCTGTAGCAGTATCCAGAAAGCAGTGCTGTATCCGGAACCAGAGAGAACCACAAACCAGACCGTTGTGAGCAGAACTGGTGCTTGACAGACCCAGAGAGCAGAGCTGACCCAGATAGCCGGGACTTCAGAACCACCCGCCGGAAGTCCCGTCCAACCTGACCAGACCTTAACGGCTTATTTCAAAAATATAGCGTGAGTACTCACTGTGCAAAACCAATCTCTCAGTTTAATATTATATAATTAAAACTATTTTCACCTATTTAGAACTACCTCATAGGAATCGTGTGTGCCATTCTGTCCTTTTTAAAGCTGAAAACTGGCACCTGTCATTTTGAACTTTTAAATTTCCAATCCGAAAAACTACCTTCACAAAATCGTCCGTATCTCCGGAACCGTTTGTGCTAGGAGCGAAATTTCTAGGCTTTCCAACGAACCTAGCACCGACTTCCTACTCCTCCGTAATTACGCTCGACGCACGCGATTAAATTTGCCGCGATTTGACATTTTGCACAATTTCAGCCACGTGTAAAAATCAGCAGCTCCTTGCTTTCCTTTGCTAAAATTCGTTTTAACCTGCTAGTTACTCATAGAGCATTGCTAAAGGGGGCCTGAATTAATATAAACTAGATATCACCCACCCTGAACCTCTAGAGGGAATTAAAAGCATTTTTAGCACATTTCTAAACTTCATTGTCATCACATTCAAAGCATTTTGGGGCCTGTGTTTCAAACTTCTACCTGTTTTCCTCTAAGCTTGCTGGGGGGGAACTGAATTTCGTATTGTACTTGATTGCATTCTTGAGAACTGTGTGCTCCTCTTTCCATCTCTTTATATTGCATAAAGGGGGGAGTGAATTGCCAGAGAAAAAGTGATTATATTATCTTTTGCTAAAATCATATCAAGTTATTTCCGTACTGCATTTTTATTCCTCATTGCTTTTCCCTTGGAACCATAAAAGTATTTTCGCTGCCTTATCCATCCTATACCAACTCCTCATTGATTGTAAAGAAGTGTGCTAGTGTCAGATTACCTATTGTTGATCAACATTATATTCATAAGTGTGATATCAATATTAATTTATTATAAAAGTGTGTATATATATATATTGTTTAATTTTTCAAATAAACCTTTTCAATTTGCAAAACAAGCCTACTTCTTGGCTCAGTGGGGTCAAGGGGGATTCTAAGAGAGGGGTGTTATACAAGGGTTCATCATCCAGATTATAACTTGCCATAAAAATATATAAATAAGGGCTTCCCTTGGGCATCCCAGACAAGGCACTGACTTAGTGGGATTGCTTGATTGGAGTTACTTACAGGGTGAACTACGGCGGTGAAGTGGCAGCGTTGTTCCTAGCGGTGCTGGTCAACGATGGAGCGTAGACATCCTGCCAGGAAGAGGCATGCGGGGCACCTCGATGTCGATAGCTCAAGACCGCAAAGAGTTTGAAGAACTGTGGCCCAGCAAGGGTGTCGAGTCATCCGGCATCTCTGTGGTCTTTAGGTGGCGGGAAACCCACTGATGGATGCTCCTCGGCGCGTCGGTATCCTCGACTTTCTCCGGTGGGACAAAGTGGTCGACGGTGCAGGCAAGAGGGTCCTTGGATCAAATGAAGTTCTTTGGCAACGGGAGCATGGAGGCTCTGGTCGGCGACGGTGACGGACAACAGTCTGGGTGCTTCTCTTTGGGATTCCGTGGCAGTCCCCGTCTCCGGTCTTCAACCTTTCGTAGTTCTGTCTACCAGGGACCTTTGGCAAAGATCAGCTGGTGCACAATGGTCCCTCGTAGCTTGGGAAGAGGGCGCCTTACCAGGTCCTCACTGGGTCAGTCCTTGGAGACACAGCAGCTTTCAGATCGATGAAATAGAGCAACAGCAATACTTCTCTTCCAGCGGGGCTTCAAGGTCAAGCGTCAGTTTCAACTCCAGTTACTTGTCAGCTTCTGAACACAAATTCTAGCAGTGAGAAGCCACCAGATATACTAGTTGATCTCCCATTCATTCTGCCGGGTCACACTCAGGCAACCAATCAGTCAGAAGGGCATTCCTGCAGGCAGGCAGCCAATCAGGTGCATAGTGCATTCAGGCCATTCACTTCTCTCCAGACACTCACAACAAGTTATGTGTTTTGGGTCAAGTACCCAGCCATTCAACACTCCACACTACATTCATACCAGTTTCGAGCAGGGCTGTCTCAGTCATTGTGTCAAACACCAGAAAACAGATATCCAAAACAAGAAGTGCATATTGGTCACACACTCCATTCACCCAGGTCCCACCCACAGGTGTACCCACAACATACAGTCACTGGGAAGGCTCCAGCCACTCTGGCCTGGACTTCACAACAACACCATATATGGAACTTCCACCCAACAGCCAGTCAGTGGGAAGGGACAGAGTCAGGGCTTCCCAGGACTTTGGGAAAACAAGGTAACAAGCAATAGAAAGCAAGAGGCCACAGGGGACATCTTGTTTCCTATCAGGAATCAACTGATTCCAATGGCTGGGCCTGGTTATCACAAAATGGAGGATACTCAGGGCGCCTGTCAAATGCAGCATGGAGCTGCCACCAGCCCATACCTTGCTCTGTGGGCCACACATAGGTGCCCAAAAACATACACCAGGGGCACAGGGTTGTACCTCCACCCATGGGTGCCATAATGGTATCCCATGGGTCTGTACACCAAACCAAAAGAGAGAGCTGCACCGCCAAGAATCCCAGATGAACTCCTGCATGGAAAACACGACAGAACACACGATAAAAAGCAGTAAACGACAAGGATACGGAGGCCATGTCCCTCCGATGCATTTCTCTTTCTACTTACAAGATTTAATTTTTTCACAATAGGGTTTACAAATGTGGATTTTATAAAGTGCTGGCAGACCATTTATAATATTTTCAATTTTGTAACTCAGATAGGACATTGCATCTTCTGGATAGGTGGAAACTAATATGCTGACCTTTATGGACCCCAAAAAGTACATTCCAGGATTTCTTGAGTAGAACAATTTAAATTGTTAACCACTAACAGTGTGCCATGGTCACCCACATAGTTGTCTTTCGAGGCTTTACCTTTTACTAGTTGCATGGTGTGATTGCCATGTTGAGAATACACTTTTGTCATGCAAACTTGTAATGTATCGAGGTTAAAAACCTCAGAGGATGCTAGGGTTGTCAAACTATAGCAAACTACTGGAATTATAAAATGTTAATGTTCTTGGATTTTGCAAGCTCTGAGTATAGAAGGGTTGTCAACGTTGAACAAATCCTGGGTTGACAAACTTGAAGTATAATGGGAATGCCAAAATGGTGGTACACTTGTATTGCATGAATTTGGGGTTGTCAAACTCAGAGTGCACTTGAATTATGCAGATAAAAAATTATGTAATATTGCATACTGCAGGCTTACTCCAATTGTTTAAAGGTAAACCAGCAGTATACTAGAAAACTTCAAATTGGAGATATACTGGATTTTGCAAACATGGAGTGCATGTAAACATGTAGTGATGCTACAGATTGAAATTTACTGGGAATGTGTAAACTGGGAGTATACTGGTATTGTGACGCTAAACTGGGAGTGCACTTCAATATGCAAACTGGGCATATACCGTCACATTTGGAGTACACGCGTAATGTGAATCTGGGATTATATCAGAGTTCTAAACATGGAGATTGTGCTGTGACAGGCAATCCAAGGATATATTGGTATTGTGCATGCTGGGGTTATCGAATTGGGAGTATACAAGGGTTGCAAATACTGAGGTTATACTGAATATGGAGTAACTGGTAATGAATACTAATCATGCCATTTTGCAATAGTGCAAACCGGCAATGTGTCAAGGGTGAGATACGAGTATATGGAATTTAATAACAATAAAGCAGGAGTAGAGTAAAAAGTGTGCAAGTGTAAACTAGAAGAATGCTTGATATGTGCAAACTGGATAGCCACTGATGATGTCACATCGTAGCATAATATGCTTTGATTCTAAAAACTGAACAAATTACAGGATTGAAAATCAAGTAAAATACTGGCCTACTGCAAGTTGGACCTATACTGGGGTTGACAAACTGGCAGTATTCTTGAGCTTTCAAAACAGTAGATGGTCAAACTGGGAATCTACTAGAACTGTGCACACTAAAATATTACTGTAATCTACAGAGAGATGGAGATGGCAGTTAAGGCTGGGCAATGTCAGGGTAACTGAACATGGTGTAAAGTGGCCAAAATCGAAACTGGTACCTAGGTGCGAAGCCGCAAAGTAGTACATTGGCAATTATGTGCAAAGTGGATCGATACACCAGAACACGGCTATGATATGCCAACTGGGCCAAATGGAAACTGTGGATGACTTGCTAAATGGGCATAATGTAATTTGAAAACTGGGCATAATGTGAACTTCCAATGATGTGCGGCATAGGTATGCTGGAAACTGGCAACGGTGTGTTAAACATAATGTAATCCGGAAATGACGCTGTAGATGCGTAACAATATCCATACATAAATAACATTGGTATGATTCTTACCAAGTGGTGGGCCAACGGTACCACGGGGTTCAGTTTTCACCCCCTTTTATTCTCGAACTATGTATGAACCCTAGTGCATATCTACAAACCTCCTTGCCTTTTGCCAAGCCTGCATTAATCTGTAATCCCTTACAGGATTTCACATTTCACTCCAAATGCATCGTGGTCCGCGTAGTGTTTGGCTTTCACAGACCATCGATGGACTACACGCAAGAGGTAGTGCCATGATGAACAAGAATTCTGGTGAATGTGTACAACCCTCCCTAACCTTTTCAGAACCTGATCCAATCTATAATACGTTCTGGGTGTTAACATTGCACTAACGATGAACTGTGAACCATGCATTATTTCACTTTCTCACACCATGTGTATAGTTTTCCCAGGAGTTGGAGTCCTGATGAGCAATACCTGGGTCACCACTGAATTCAATAAAGTGCCTCCTGGGAACTGCCTATTTTAACTATGTGAAATAGAATGATAGTTTCTCACAACATTGTTCCCTATTAAACCGATGTCGCTCTGAATCAAGTTTCCCAGACAGTTTCCTGCTTTGATGTTCTCCTGCATACTTATTTCTGTATGTTGTGTTGGTTCCTGTTTAGGTACAGCTCTTCTGTACTCCCCTAGTCTGTTCCTTGTCCTTATATATTCCTTTGTGGTGCTGCTTTCCCTGTTTCTTTGGCTGTCCAGTTTGAACCCCTTCCAATTCCAGTATTTCCAGTTCTAGCAGTTTTATGCTTGCACCTATAGATACTTAATTCAGAAATAAAAATTGCTTCCCCACTAGTACCTGATCCAGTTCTCATAGCTTATCAGTTTCCAACTTCTTTTTTTTTTTTTTAAATTTAAAGGTTATGCATGTTCATGGTTTGCACACAAATCTTTACACTGTGAATACAACAGACAACATTAAAATACATACAACATTAAAAGGAAGAAAGAAAAAAGCAAGAGTGTAGATAAAATACATACGGGATAAGCACCATATAGTAATCATTACATGATGTGCCATAGCAGGTTGTATAACTTATAAAAACATTCTATCATAAATGCACCAAATGTATCCTATATAAGAATTGCAATAAAGCAAATGTAAATGCAATCGAATAAATGTTAAAAATCTTTTCCCAAAGAGTATTCTTCATCACAACGGAAAGCTTGTCCACAAAGCACTCATAGAACACATTCTTAGATACCCCAGTACTTCACAGTGAAGTGCCAAATGCTTTAAATGTTCTGTTTCCATATAAAAGAATCTACATCAAAACTTGAAACAGGCAAACTTTGCCGAAGGCACGTGTTCTCTCTTATCCTAAAAGGTTTAATTGAAAGCACACTGTAGTAGTTCTAGAATGAGGACATGGAAAACACATCAAATAAGGTGGCTGGCTCCATACTTTTTTATGGGTAGCTGCTAACTCTTTAAATCACTTATATTTTTTATATCTTGGCATGTCTCCTTCCAATCATTATGCCAATGCCTATTTTTTAAGTGACCAATATTTTTCATACTTTCTTCAAGAGAAAACCCTCTTCGAATAAGATCCTCTTTGCACTTTATTACATAGGCATTTTTTCCATTTCATAGAGGGATAATATGCCTCATATAATGAATCTGGTTGAGGTTTCATGAATTCCAAACAAATCAGGGGGCATTTGTTAAATTCAATGAGACAATCCCTATTCCAAATTGAATCACTGTAGTTGGGAGTTCCTTTAGGTAATAATAATACATTTTTAAATACAAAGCCTTCCAAAGAGGTTAAGTGTAGATGAAAAAGCAGATGGTGGATTTCAAGACCATATATAAAGGCTGTAATTACTTTTCCATCATACAATTTTATTGCAGAAAGCATAGTCAATTTTCTAAAATGATTATGAAAATGTTTCATTTGATTCGTCAAATGTGATACTTTATTTTTTAAGTAACTCATTAGGTTTTTTTCGTTGGGTCTCACAGTAATAGTAGCACCAAGTTATTCCAATTTGTCCACCATTTCAAATTTTTGTTCTAGCATTCACCAATTAAGTCTTGTCGATTTTCTTTGAGATGTTATATGTAAAATCAAAGTTCTCTTACTATTTTTGACTAAGTAATTTGACAAGGTATAGTTTTGAAAAGGCAGTTAGAAATCTGTTCAGATCTGCTTGGGTGTAATCTAAGAGGATAACGTCATCCACATAGCACAGCTAAAATAACTCAATACCGTAGATTCGGTTGAAAATGAAAGCAGACTGCACTACTGCTTCTCCCTTGACTGAGAGGTATGCGTTAAAGAGTAGTGAGGTTAATATACCTCCTTGTCTTAAGTCTCTATAGGTGTTCATTGCTTGTGTTAGATGACCTTGCAGATTGAATCTAATTGTTAAGCTTGTATCTGTATGAAGGTATATAAAATACTAGCTGCTGCCTGCTGCTTAGTTCCTGTGGATTTTGGGATTTGGTACAATAGTGGTTCTCCGAGGAGCTACTCGGATTACCAGAGAGTTAGGTGAGGTCACTCTGGAACAGGCCACGTAAAACCGCCCATGTGAGATGCAGTCTTCCCTTAGGTCAATCCCTGCTACCTTTAAAGTCTGCCCCTGAGATTTGTTGATGGTCCTGGCGAAACAAACCTTTAAGGGGAACTGAATTCTTTTGAATTCAAACGGATAATCTGAAGGTATAAGAGGTATTTGTGATATGAACACGGACTCCCGCTGGCCAGAACATGTTAGCACAGTAGCCTCAATCACATTTCTGTGCAGAGATTTCACTCACAATCCAGTGCCATTACAGAGCTTAAGTGGGTTGAGGTTCTGCCATAATATCATAGGTGCTCCCACTTTGAGAAGAAGTTTGTGATCGGGAAGACCAGGAAGATTTAATGTGTTCAAAAGGGTTGTGGACTACGTCATTACATTGAAACATTTTACAGATTTGTACTCCATTTAGACACCTCTGAAAGAATTAATAAGTATCTTATTGATTACGGCAACCATGCCGTTCTTTGGCGTTTAAATGGCATGCTCACATAACCATTCTGTAGATTTCTCCATTAGATTTTTTATCTCAGGGTCCATTTTGGATGTGTGGTCTGCTAGGGAATTGCCTACTGTACCTAGGTTAGAAAGGATGACAATTTTGCGCTCATATACAGGATTCTCTCTGTTACCAATTTTAAGAAGCAGTTCAGAAACATACTTTATAATGAAGATTTAAAATGTGAATTTTTACTTTTCTAACATTTTCGGTTTGTGAGATATGGGTATCCTTCAAAAAAGAAATTCACCCGTCTTTTCCACCTCCCATAACTGGATTTTCGGAAAATTGTAAAACACGTGTTTTTCTTTTTTAGAAGAATCAAAATACCAATTTTCACGCCTGTAACATCTTTGGTTTTTGAGATATAAGTATCCTCATAAATAATGCACCCCCCTTTTCACCGCCTGAATTTCCCAAAATCCTTCCTACGTGGGTGCCTACATCATGAAAACAATGAACCTTTCAGATTTCACTTTCCAAGGTTAAAAATCCATCCTTAGTGGATGCCTACGACATGAAACAAATGCACCTCCCGAATTTCATGTTCCTAGGTTAATCGGTTTGAAATGGGTGTTGAGGAGTCTGTCAGTCAGGACTTCTTCTTTTATATATATAGATTGAGAAGATGGTTTGGAATGCCCCATTACTTCAAATTTGACCAGAGGAGATTTCTATTAACTTTATTGAATGTGAGTAAAAAATCTATGCTAGCTACAAAGATAGGGGGAGCCCCTATATTCCATGACGTTTTAGGTACTTGGTCCAATAATAACCCTAGAAAGATCCTTTCGACGCCTCTATGGAATCCTGTTTGATTTATTTTTAGGATGCCCCTTTGATGCGCCCAATGATTCAGTTCTTTTAAAACAAGTGATGAAAAGCTTTTAGCATGGGCATCTAATAAGGCAATAGTCCTGTAATTCATTGGATCGATTTTGTTAACTTTCTTAAAAATTGGTACTGAAGCTCTGAAGCACCCTAACCTGAGAGGTGCTGCAACCCTGAGAACACTTGAATCTAATGGGTGCTGAAATCCTGGGAGCACTTGACCCTGACATGTGGTGCTGAAACTCTGAAGCAGCCGAACCTGAGAGGTGCTGCAAACTTGAGAACAATTGAATCTGATGGGTGCTGAAATCCTGGGAGCACTTGACCCTGACATGTGGTGCTGAAACTCTGAAGCACCCGGACCTGAGAGGTGTTGCAAACCTGGGAGCACTTGAATCTGATGGGTGCTGAAATCCTGGGAGCACTTGACCCTGACATGTGGTGCTGAAACTCTGAAGCAGCCAAACCTGAGAGGTGTTGCAAACCTGAGAACACTTGAATCTGATGGGTGCTGAAATCCTGGGAGCACTTGACCCTGACATGTGGTGCTGAAACTCTGAAGCACCGGAACCTGAGAGGTGCTGCAAACCTGAGAGCACTTGAATCTGATGGGTGCTGAAATCCTGGGAGCACTTGACCCTGACATGTGGTGCTGAAACTCTGAAGCAGCCGAACCTGAGAGGTGCTGCAAACCTGAGAACACTTGAATCTGATGGGTGCTGAAATCCTGGGAGCACTTGACCCTGACATGTGGTGCTGAAACTCTGAAGCACCGGAACCTGAGAGGTGCTGCAAACCTGAGAGCACTTGAATCTGATGGGTGCTGAAATCCTGGGAGCACTTGACCCTGACATGTGCTGAAGCTCTGATGCAGCCCAACCCGAGAGGTTCTACAACCCTGAGAGCATGTGAATCTCAGGGCTGCCTGAACACTTAGAGGGCCCCTGAACATGAGTGGTACTGAAACCTTGACAGCCTGATGACACCTAATCCTGATAGGTGCTAAGAAGTTTAAACCATGTGAAACTGGAGAGGTAATAAGCTGCAGTAATATATAGAGCATTGGCAGCAGAATTGGCCATGGTTGGATATATGGGACCTGTCAGCCTCATGTAAAAGTGCATCTGGTCGTGGCTAAGAAGCATGGATGGACTCTTCACCTGGATGCAAACCTCTCAAATCTAGGAGGTATCCATTTTCACTTGAATGACAAGAGTTGGCAAAAAAGAAATATACAGCTTGGAGTGGCAAGGAAGATTGGGCTGGAGGTTAGCTAGAGATAATTTAGACTTCTTTGAAAGAACAATGTCTTGTGTAACAACTACAGGTTGTGAAAGACAATGCTGAAGAAGCTGAGATACCTGACATGTTAGAAAAGTGAATGTAGAAAATGAGTCTTGTCATTTCTATAGTGGAGATTTGGACCAGTATAAACAATTTCTAATATATATTTCTTTATTCATTTTTGCATTTGTTACAGAGCACTGAACCCTCAGGTACCTAGGCACTGGTTACATTGACAGTGAACACATTTCAACAGGAGATATACAGGAGGAGTGTTAATTTTCAGGCGAGTGCAACGGTAGGGTCAACTTAGATGCAGGTTTTCAAGTTTTTTTCTAAAGGTCCAGTAGGATGGTTCTTTTCGGAGTGCGATGGGGAGGCTGAGCCAGAGCTTATCCGCTGTGACAGGGAACCTCCGGTAGACTTCCGATTGAACTTGGGTACTTTCATGTAGTGGCAGTTAACTGATCGCAGCTGGTGAGTTTGGATGTATTTCTCGATGCGTTGGGAGAGGTATGTCGGTGCAGTGTTTGTGAGGCATCGATGGGTTATGAGGAGGGATTTAAACTTGATTCTTTCCCGAATTGGCAGCCAATGAACATTTTTTCAAATATAATATAACATATTAACCCACATTGCATGCATTTCTTTCGGGTTTTTTTCAGGTTTCATTTGGATAACTGAGCATAGAAGAGCAACTTGAGATGTATCACGTTTAATGATCCCCTCGATCTTCAGAAACAGTAAGGGTAGGGATTTCGGCAGTCTACTTCACTAATGTAGCGGAGTCCACATTACCATGATCCGGCAGCCTACTCTCAATTACCTCTATCACTGTCCCACAGTGCCTAGAAGGGATCATTTAATCCTCTCTCTCATGAAGCGGCTAGGCAGGTCTGGCTCTTGGAGGATAAGGAATTCCCCATCTTCTCCTTCTCGCTTACGCTTATGCGATCCTCGGCTTCCGCCTTTACACAGCAAACTCCTGGTTCGGGCACTTCTTTAGTCAGATTGGAGACACCACATTATCCTATATTATACTATGGATTACACATGCACCCCTATGCCCAGAATAATGGACCCTCCTGTACCTTTCAAATAGTTTGTCTGTTCCCTTCTACTCTACACACATCATGGCCCTCTTCCTTTTCCCCACAGATCACAGTATGGAAACCCGTATTGCAAGCACAAAATGCCAAAAAACACATAAGCCTTCACACTACAAGGTCACTGAAATGGTGATGGGTGTAGAACAAAAGTTTATTAACACAATATTACATAATTTCAAAAATTCTGTTTATTGACAGCACCCCAATTCAAAATGCATAACAGCATCCAGTGCGGTTTCCTCCTATTGTATATTATGAGTGTGTGTGTGTGTGCGCGAGCACACTATATGCTCACATCATGCTGATTTAGTAAGCACTGCATTTCGCTCTGCTGGAAGGATGGATGCCTAGAGACCCCCCACAACAAGGGCGCTATATGCTTCAAACCCTACAAAACAACGCGCTCAGAACGGCCCTGAACCTCCCAGCTAGAGAGCACATCTCGAATGTGCTGAGAAAATACAACTGGCTAAAAATTAGCGATAGGATCACCTTCAAAATTGTCACACTAACATTCAAATGTCTGAACAATGCAGCCCCCCCATACCTTAGGGATAGAATAATAAGAAAAACCACTGCACGACCAACCAGAACAGCCAGCTCTTTCTGCCTCCAAAGCCCTAAATTCTGACAAAAATAAACAGGAGGTAATAGCTTCCCGGTGCAACCAGCCCAGTACTGGAACGCCATACCAGTTGAACTAAGAAGGGACCAGCCCTACAACAGCTTCAGGCACCATACCCGCACCTGGCTTCGACGCAATGACCTCTGAAACCGGTGACCCTGAGCATTGTGACCTGATGACACATATACCCCTCCACTCTTACATGTAAAATGTACATAATGTATTTACTGTATATAATTTGTTACCTTTCCACCCTTACATGTAAAGAATGTACATAATGTAATTACTGTATACAATTTATGTTACCAACAACCTGGAATATGCAACCTGTAACCAAGTTCTAAGCATTCTTGTTATTCTGTGCGCCCAGCTACCCAAGGGTTTTCGGGCGCCCTATAAATAAACAAACAAACAAAATATGTTTGGTGATGCTTGTGGTCTCATGTAGAAGGGATTTGACCAAGCAGTTCTGGCTGGACTGCCCCTTTTGGGTTGGGACCACACCTGATTTGCATATGGTCTTTCCCCTTTTGTAATGGCTTGGCAGGCTAAGAACGATGAACTGGAGGGTTGCCCAGAGCAATGCCAGAGGTTACGTTTAATTCAAAATCTTCCAGCCATCACCTCTTTTATTTTTCTTTAGTCACCCGAGTGGGACTGGGATGCCCAGACGTGGGTCCAGTGCCTGCTGGGCCCAGAGACAAAAGCTACTCTTCACTGATGAGGCCCAACAAGGCTGAAACATGTTTGGGGATGCTTGTGGTCTCGTGCAGAAGGGATGTGCCCTAGCAGTATGGGATGGACTGCCCCTTTGGGGGTGGGACCAAGCCTCATTTGCATATGCTCTTTCCCCTTTTGCAATGGTTTGGCAGGCACAGAACTATGGTCTGGAGGGTTGCCCAGAGCAATGCCAGAGGTTATGTTTAATTCAAAACCTTCCAGCCATCTCCTCTTTTGTTTTGCTGGATGGGTGGATGCAGGCTGGTCTGGAATGCATGCTGTCAGAGAGAGTGCTGACAAAGAGGGAATGTTGATGTGTGAGTGGGAGAGTGTTGGGACACTGGCGTTCCATGCTCAGGCGGTTGGATATATGTAGCCTGGGCGGAGGGAGCCAGTGAGTTCCTCTCCTGTAATTTAAGTGCAACTGGAATAAAGAACTTACTTGCAATGTCCTTGAAGTGCAGATGATCTTTTGGTACAATACCGCTGACGAGTTGGTCTTCCATGGACCAGGAAAAGGGCTTGCATGTTTTCAAGGTGGACCTCAAAGACAGAGAAGCCAAGCAAGCTGCTGCCAGGGGTGGAGAGTGTGAGGGGCCACTGCCCCTAAAAGTAAGATCCCATCACCCAGGGTGGAATTAAAGGTGCTTTGCTGGATGGATGGAAATTGTGGCATCCAGACAGTATGATGATGTGGCCGACATCCAGGGCAAGCCCTGCTGGTAAAGTGGGAAAGGACGAACTGAATTGTGCCAGCAACCCAGGGCGGTCTGTGACAGGATGTCAGCAAAAGGAGTGCATGTGTATATGCGCAGCCTATTGCCCCACGTGTGCTGTGTAGGAGTGAGGTGAAGGAGAGAAAGCTGACGGAGTCATGGCGTCAATGAACTGGATCGGAAGAGAAGCAGAGATGCCTGCATAAAAAACTTGTCTCCACGGGAAAATACACAGTGGAAACGCATGGAAGAGCCATGAGCACCACATATGCTGATTGAGAAGGTGTTGAAACCATGGTGCTCTGTCCTGCCCAAGTACAAAGACCAATGGTAGGGGCAAGCAGTGGCAGGGTACTGGTGGCGTGTTGGCTCCACACAGGGGCTGCTGGCAGGACACTGCTGTCGGCAGAGGACGCACAAGCACTTGCGAGAGCTGCAACCCTCATTCCTTTTTCCTTGGCAGTCACCGCTAGAGCCCCGGGATCTCACTGGGGCAATTTCAGTTGTATTCTCCTAGCACTGACAAGGAGCTGTTCTTCTTGGGTTGGGGGGAGGTGTATGTGCCATCTTCAACGCTGTCCCCCCAGCACAGCCAGCATCCTCGTCGCCAATGTAGAGCTCCTTGTTCCCCACAGATGACCATGACCTCAGGTAAAGTTCCAGTAACTTCTTTATTTAGTTCCAGTACATTATGATAGTCATATAATGTCAGGTACATCTGGGTTCAGGGCAACATACACCTGCATCCTCCCAGGTAAGCTTACATCTCCCAACTGACTCACATAGAACCCCAGTCACACATAAACATTGTAACCCTTAACACTCCATTGTCAATCAAGACACTGATCAAAGGTTCCATTAGGATGCAGGATAATACCAAATCCCTACAGAGCGCTTTAATTTATTTCACTGCAGGGCGGCCCGGGAAATACAAGAGGACCATATGCATTCGCTTCAATTGTGCTGACATGGAGGGGGTGCATTTCACCGCCAGCCGGCCCGGGATCTTTCTTTCTTCTCTCCGACCCAGAGCAATTCCTCTGTCGCCGCCCGCCTGGCCCGGCAACACACAGGGGTTTCGGTGAGGCGGCAACATGCAGTCTTGCCTACTTTCACCGCTGGGTGGCCTGGGATCCCTGCTGGGGCTCCGGCGGTGGGGCGGACTTGGTCTGCAGCTCTCAGCCACCGGGGCTGGGCCACACCTTTCTTCAACCTCAGGTGGGAGATAACTTTATTTATTTTGACGCTGCCGCCGGCATCGCGCTCCCTTTCCACGAGCGGCAGAGGTCACTCAGGTCCTCCCAATTCCTTCTTTCATTGTTGCCGGCGGGCAACCCAAACATCCTGAGGGTTTCCTCTTCTCCGCAGTGGAGGCCGCATTTCGACAATACAGGGCACAGGGGACCGAACATCCTTTGTTGCCAATGTTATGTCCTGGCCTGCGGTCACACAGGCCAGGCAGACAAAGACTGGAGGCACCCAGCCAACATCTCGGGAAAGGGGGCACCCTGTCAGCCCATGAGCACACAGGCTCTTCCATGGCCTGGGGCCAACCAGGCAAACACAAAGGGCGGTGCCGGAGTTGCCCGGCAGGGGCACCGGCAGCTAGCTGCAGAGTTGCCCATCAAGGGCTCCGCCAACATGATGTGGGGGCCATCATGGACAGCGTTGCCTCGCAGGGACACTATCAGGGTAGAGGGCCGTGCAGTAGCAGGCCCTCTGCCTACTACACAGCACCAGCATCGCGCTGCAGCCAAGGACACACTGCAGGCAGGAGTCAGGTTGCACTGACTGACAAGCCGGAACTGGCTCGTCCCTTTTATTATTTAGGTCACATGGTCAGCACCATGTGACCTTAGCACGAGCGCTGGGACATACCATGCTCCCAGGAGGGGTGACACACCACATGAGTGTGGAAAGTGTGCAAGGAGTGTGCAAGTGTTAGCAAATAACACTTGCAGGAGTATGCATAGATTAAAATGAATAAGGCGTAATGATTTTAGGAATGATCGTATCCAACGTACACGGGGTAAATGCTATCGAGGTGATATGCAGGATGGGAGTGTGAAATAGGTTGTAGCAGTATTGATTTGCGTGCACTATGTATTTAGGAGAATTATATGTTCATGAATCTTAAAATGTCTAATATTAGAAACTGTTTGCAGGATTTAGGAAAATACATTTATTGTGCCTGATTTAGCAGGAGTAACGTCCGCAACATAGACTTTAAGGATGTGTAAAAATATAAGAGATGTGCGTAAAAACATTTTTCAGTCTAGAAGAAATGTTTGGAATAATGTTGTGCATGTCAGTACCAGAGTGTTAGGAAAACAATACAAGGTTAGAACAATATTGTTATAGTTAGCATCTCTGTATAGAATGCTAGTGTAACGTTTAGATTGAGTAAGAGGAGACTGATGAAAAAGAGGAGATGGGCTAGTGATATGGTGATGTGGTGATAAAGAGAAGCATTGCCATGGGCGGGCTGAGATATCAGGGGCATGATGTATATGCTGCATTGACTTGTTGATTTGGTGATAAGGAAGAGTGTTGCCATGTGCATGCTGAGATATCGGGGGCAGGATGTATATGCTGCATTGACTTGTTGATGTGGTGATAAGGAAGAGTGTTGCCATGTGCATGCTGAAAAATCGGGGGCATGATGTATATGCTGCATTGACTTGTTGATGTGGTGATAAGGAAGGGTGTTGCCATGCGCATGCTGAAATATCGGGGGCATGATGTATATGCTGCATTGACTTGTTGATGTGGTGATAAGGAAGAGTGTTGCCATGCGCATGCTGAGATATCGGGGGCAGGATGTATATGCTGCATTGACTTGTTGATGTGGTGATGAGGAAGAGTGTTTCCATGCGCATGCTGAGATATCGGGGGCATGATGTATATGCTGCATTGACTTGTTGATGTGGTGATGAGGAAGAGTGTTGCCATGCGCATGCTGAAATATCGGGGGCATGATGTATATGCTGCATTGACTTGTTGATGTGTTGTTGAGGAAGAGTGTTTCCATGCGCATGCTGAGATATCGGGGGCATGATGTATATGCTGCATTGACTTGATGATGTGGTGTTGAGGAAGAGTGTTTCCATGCGCATGCTGAGATATCGGGGGCAGGATGTATATGCTGCATTGACTTGTTGATGTGGTGATAAGGAAGAGTGTTGCCATGCGCATGCTGAAAAATCGGGGGCAGGATGTATATGCTGCATTGACTTGTTGATGTGGTGATAAGGAAGGGTGTTGCCATGCGCATGCTGAAATATCGGGGGCATGATGTATATGCTGCATTGACTTGTTGATGTGGTGATGAGGAAGAGTGTTGCCATGCGCATGCTGAGATATCGGGGGCAGGATGTATATGCTGCATTGACTTGTTGATGTGGTGATGAGGAAGAGTGTTGCCATGCGCATGCTGAAATATCGGGGGCATGATGTATATGCTGCATTGACTTGTTGATGTGTTGTTGAGGAAGAGTGTTTCCATGCGCATGCTGAGATATCGGGGGCATGATGTATATGCTGCATTGACTTGATGATGTGGTGTTGAGGAAGAGTGTTTCCATGCGCATGCTGAGATATCGGGGGCATGATGTATATGCTGCATTGACTTGATGATGTGGTGTTGAGGAAGAGTGTTTCCATGCGCATGCTGAGATATCGGGGGCATGATGTATATGCTGCATTGACTTGTTGATGTGGTGATAAGGGAGAGTGTTGCCATGCGCATGCTGAAATATCGGGGGCATGATGTATATGCTGCATTGACTTGATGATGTGGTGATAAGGAAGAGTGTTTCCATGCGCATGCTGAGATATCGGGGGCATGATGTATATGCTGCATTGACTTGATGATGTGGTGTTGAGGAAGAGTGTTTCCATGCGCATGCTGCGATATCGGGGCATGATGTATATGCTGCATTGACTTGATGATGTGGTGTTGAGGAAGAGTGTTTTCATGTGCATGCTGAAATATCGGGGGCATGATGTATATGCTGCATTGACTTGTTGATGTGGCGATAAGGAAGAGTGTTGCCATGTGCATGCTGAAATATCGGGGGCATGATGTATATGCTGCATTGACTTGTTGATGTGTTGTCCTGATGATGTGGTGATAAGGAAGAGTGTTGCCATGTGCATGCTAAAATATCGGGGGCATGATGTATATGCTGCATTGACTTGTTGATGCGTTGTTGAGGAAGAGTGTTTCCATGTGCATGCTGAGATATCGGGGGCATGATGTATATGCTGCATTGACTTGATGATGTGGTGATAAGGAAGAGTGTTGCCATGTGCATGCCGAAATATCGGGGGCATGATGTATATGCTGCATTGAGCTGATGATGTGGTGATAAGGAAGAGTGTTTCCATGTGCATGCTGCGATATCGGGGGCATGATGTATATGCTGCATTGATTTGATGATGTGGTGTTTAGGAAGAGTGTTTCCATGTGCATGCTGAGATAACTGGGCATGATGTATATGGTGCATTGACTTGATGATGTGGTGTTGAGGAAGAGTGTTTCCATGTGCATGCTGAGATATCGGGGGCATGATGTATATGGTGCATTGACTTGATGATGTGGTGTTGAGGAAGAGTGTTTCCATGTGCATGCTGAGATATCGGGGGCATGATGTATATGGTGCATTGACTTGATGATGTGGTGTTGAGGAAGAGTGTGCCCATGTGCATGCTGAAATATCTGGGGCATGATGTATATGCTGCATTGACTTGTTGATGTGGTGATAAGGAAGAGTGTTGCCATGTGCATGCTGAAATATCGGGGGCATGATGTATATGCTGCATTGACTTGTTGATGTGGTGATAAGGAAGAGTGTTGCCATGTGCATGCTGAAATATCGGGGGCATGATGTATATGCTGCATTGACTTGTTGATGTGTTGTTGAAGAAGAGTGTTTCCATGTGCATGCTGAGATATCGGGGGCATGATGTATATGCTGCATTGACTTGATGATGTGGTGTTGAGGAAGAGTGTTTCCATGTGCATGCTGAGATATCGGGGGCATGATGTATATGCTGCATTGACTTGTTGATGTGGTGATAAGGAAGAGTGTTGCCATGTGCATGCTGAAATATCGGGGGCATGATGTATATGCTTCATTGACTTGATGATGTGTTGTTGAGGAATAGTGTTTCCATGTGCATGCTGAGATATCGGGGGCATGATGTATATGCTGCATTGACTTGTTGATGTGGTGATAAGGAAGAGTGTTTCCATGTGCATGCTGAGATATCAGGGGCAGGATGTATATGCTGCATTGACTTGATGATGTGGTGATGAGGAAGAGTGTTTCCATGGGCTTGCTGAAATATCGGGGGCATGATGTATATGCTGCATTGACTTGATGATGTGGTGTTGAGGAAGAGCGTTTCCATGTGCATGCTGAGATATCGGGGGCATGATGTATATGCTGCATTGACTTGTTGATGTGGTGATAAGGAAGAGTGTTGCCATGTGCATGCTGAAATATCGGGGGCATGATGTATATGCTGCATTGACTTGATGATGTGTTGTTGAGGAATAGTGTTTCCATGTGCATGCTGAGATATCGGGGGCATGATGTATATGCTGCATTGACTTGTTGATGTGGTGTTGAGGAAGAGTGTTTCCATGTGCATGCTGAGATATCAGGGGCATGATGTATATGCTGCATTGACTTGATGATGTGGTGATAAGGAAGAGTGTTTCCATGTGCATGCTGAGATATCAGGGGCATGATGTATATGCTGCATTGACTTGTTGATGTGGTGATAAGGAAGAGTGTTGCCATGTGCATGCTGAGATATCAGGGGCATGATGTATATGATGGAAATGATTTGGTGACAAACACACATCTGCTGTGTGCGCGCCGAGATATGTTGCGGGATGATGTATATGTCCGCCGCATTGATTTGGTGATACGTTGTGCGATTACTAGAGAAAAATACATTACAGAGAGTCATGTATAGGTTTGGTGGTCGATAAAGAGGCCTCTAGATATATGTAAGACGGAGGTAAGCTGGTTGAAGAACTAATGGAGATCTAGCAGATGTTCATAGTGTTAGCGTGAACACAACTTAAATCTGTTTTGAAGGGTAACACAGTATGGTTGTGAGTGTCTGATTTGGTATGTTGTGGGGTTGTGAGAATATGGTGTGAAAGAGAGGTATGTTGTACCTGGACGTGGGTGTATGAATGTGAATACGATATGTGTGTATGTGTGTGTGTGTGTCTGGGGAAGGGAGGTTTGTTGGATCTTGCTGTGCTGCATGGATGGATGCAAGCTGGTTTGGAATGCATGATCTAAGAGAGTGTTGACAAAGAGAGAATGTTGATGTGTGAGTAGGAGAGTGTTAGGACACTGGCGTTCCATGCTGAGGCAGTTGGAGATATGCAGCCTGGGTGGAGGGAGCCAGTGAGTTCCTCTCCTGTAACTTAAGTGTAACTGGAATAAAGGATTTACTTACAACTTACTTGAAGTGGCAGATGATCTTTGGTTACAACACTTTGCTTTAAAGCACTGTGTAAGAGTGAGCAAACGTCCCAAGAAATGTCGCACAGGAGTCTCACATCTTTTTGGGAAATGTTCTAAAGGATGAGATGCTCCGCAGCCTTTTTTAATGTCCTCGAATTACTTGAATTTGCATGCCTCTGAACAAGTGGTGTCCCCCCACTAGGTTATTTTAAATGTTGTAGCATGGTGCTCACACCCGCAAAAAACCTAGAGAGCAATAATGAGATGCCAGCAAGGCGTGGGAAGTTTCATTATTCCGCTAAAGCGTAGATGCTCTGAGTTCCTGTAGAGGAATTCTCTCCTGACAATCAGTGTGCTCTGCGTAGAAGAGAGGCAGGGCATCTGGTCCTGTTTGAAAGCAGCAGTGTGATGAGGGTGTGAGCAGATAAGTGTAGTAATAATGTCTTTGTGATGTGTTTGTGTGTATGTGTGCATGCAAGGTGGTTTGCATGAGTGTGCGTGTATGAATGGTTGTATGTTTGTGTGTGTTTGTTTTTCTGTTTGCATGCATGCAAGGAGTTGTCTGAAATCTGTAACAATGTGCGGGTGAATGGAAGTAATACACATCCATAACAAATTCAATGTCATCAATAGTTAAGGTTCAGATGAATTGTCTATGCAGTTTCAGAAAATAACTCTTTCGAATACTTTTAAAGGCTTACATTGTAAATTCTGAAAAAAATCTTTTGTAAAATTCTTGGAAAATTTCATAATTCTTCTTGGTCTACTTTACATTTTAATTAAATGTTACTTTGATTGTCTTTTGAACAGTTTGTAAAATGGTGCTCTCCCATTGAAGAAATATTTGGCCCAAACATACAAATTGGCAAATTAGATTTGTGTACATTTTGGCATACACCTAGATCTCATGAAGAATTAGTGTACTGAAAAAAATTGAAATTGATCTAGCCAATTTTGAGAGGTTAACAATTTAAGATGTATCTATACATGACGCACGCACAGAATAAATGTGTATATTTGATATGAACTGAACATTTACATGTAGAAGATGTACATGTACGCTACTATAAGTATGAAAACACATCAAAGTCACTTTAATATGAGCTTTCTTACAAAAAAGAGAGGTATAATACGTGAGCGAATGAATGTACACTCCATGTCAGGACTGACTTTGAAGTGAGTTTTCAAGCAACGTAAATTGGGTACAAGTTCAAAGTGTAACACTCATATACACCTCTTGTACATATTGAAAACTCAAGTGAAAGTTAAACCTGATTTTAATGTAAGTGTTCATACGAATAGGAGGTGCATAGGACATGTTCATTTTATGACTTTATACCAAACACATATACACTACATATATGCCAGACAATTACACACCACACCGTCTTATAACAAGGCTCTTACGACACTTGCTCTTATGACACAAACTCTTATGACAGACGCTCTTGTGACACACACTCATGCAACCTACTTATGACACTCACACTTCAGACACACAATCTTATGACACACGCAATACATATACTTAAGTCACGTGGTGTAATGCTATCACAACACAAGTGCAGAGTCAAAGCCTAGCTTCTTTACAAATGTGCATGTACATGAAGAATATGTACATTACACTCACTCAGATTCAATGTACAACTTCTATACAAAATGCACATGCATGTGTTGAATATGTACATTACGCACATGTATGCTAGTATACATATGAAAACTCACATTCAAGTCAGAACTGATTGCGTAGAGGTACGAACTGAAACCCATATATGCCTCAAAAACTCACCTCAGAGTTAGAGCTCACTTTGAGCTTTCATGTGTGTTAGAGGCATACAATATGTGAGCAGAATGAATATACATTTTATAGACAAACTCTACACATACACATGTGCCATGTACATTTCGTAATATGTGTCTAAAAACTCACATCAAAGCCAGGGCTGTCTTTCATGCCCATTTTTAGGAGACGTAAATTGAGTACTTGCCCAAACTGTAACACTCATATACGGCTCTTGTACATAGTGAGCCCTCACATTGAAAGTCAAACTTGAGTTCAATGTTAGTTTTCATACGTATAGGAGGCATATAGGACATGTGTATTTGATGACTAAAGGCTATTTCTACACCCCATACGCCTTGCACCACACAGTCTTATGGCATATGCTCTTACCACACAAGCTCTTATGATACTCGCTCTTACGACATTCACACTATCAACACACACGCTTATGATCCTCACACTTAGGACACACACTCTTATGACCCACACTCTCATGACACAAACTGTTAGGACACACTGTTATGACACAAGCTCCTACAACACACACACTCCTATGACACACACTCTACACCACACATTCTTACCATACATGCTTTTACGACACACACACACTTGCAACACGTAGACTTATGTCATGTGCCTTACACAACATGGCCTCACACCACACATACTTACGCCCCATGTTCTTACAACAAACGCTATTATGACACACACTCAGATCCAATGTACAACTTCTATACAAAATGTGCAGGTACGTGTAGGAAATGTATGTTTTGTACATGTATGCTGCTATAGGTATGTAAGCTATTGTGTACATGCACTCCGTGGTAGAAGGTTACCAAAAAACATAGTGGCACTGTGACCCTAGCGGGAGACAGAGTAGGCAGGAAGGGAACAATGTGCAATACATTTTTCAAGGGTTGTAGCCATACTGGTTGACAGCCAATTGAGTTGTAATAGATTTCAGTTCTGCTGTAACTGCTGTTGGGTGCTAAAGTGGATATGTGTGCTTTAACTCCACAACAAACAGTTCTGGATAAGTGAAAATGGTTGGAAAACGTATTGGGACTGTTAATAATAAAGAATGAAAGTAGTGGAACAATGCTCCCGACCAGACCCCACTCATTTTAACAACTACATTTACTAAATATGAAGCGTTTGCTCATATGCCATATATTGATCCATTATTGCACTAATACAGCAAACACTAATTCTACATTTAATGTTACTACATACACTCAAATTCTGTACACCATACTCTCCAGAAAAAACTCTCAAATTAAAGATAAAAAAACTTTTGTAAATCAAGATTTATGGTCAATCCAATAAAAGGTAAATTGTACATAGAGTGGAAATACCAAGAGTAAGGTACCAGCTACCACTGTATATGACTACAAATCCAACTCGAAATATAAACACTATGTCCATTCAACTACTAATCAAACCTTAATAATTACTTCAAGTGTAAGGTAGATAACATTAATTCCATAGTTGAAATTAGTTCTTTTCAAAGTACTTTGTAAGTCAGCATCATCAGTCTTCGCATTTGAACACCTCTGAGGTCATTCATCCACCAAAGACCCTACCACCAACCATACTTATCAAGGATGAAGTAGAGAAGATGTGGAATATGGGGTCAAAGTGAAACTATTTAGTATGCCATCCTCCCTCATGGTTCTAGTCCCCAAATCATAAGGAACCTGGGGGTTCTGCATTGACTTTATAAAAGTCAACTAAATCTCAGAGTTTGATGCATATCTTGTACCCCACAGTGATGGACTCATTGAATGGCTGAGGCAGTTTAAACTCACCAGCACTTTTGACCTTAACAAAAGATATTGGTAGATGCCACTGCATCCTAAGGATAAAGAAAAGGTCACTTTTGACACTCTACAAAGCCTTTTTCAATTCAAGGAGTTGCAAAGCATGTGCCACATTACAATGTCTAATGGGTCATCTCTCATACCATCACAGAGCATATTCCTCTGTCACACCCTAATGATGAAATAGTAGTTCATGGTCCAATATGGGTACAATACCTGAGAGACCTGTGATTGGTATGTTTTATTCTTTTCTTTTTTTTCTGCTGTTGGATTTATAAATGTTACTGGTATAACAGATACACAGCATAATGGGAATGCAAATGACATGTCAGAATAATATTCGGAGTCCTAACATTCTATACAAAAGGAAAAGGAGGAAGAGGAGAAAAATAATAATTTCACAACAGGATGTGTTGATCTAGCTAGACAGATAATACATAAGCAGGTGGCATGCAATAATGAATATCAGTGTAATAATACCTTCAGTGTAGCGATATTCAAGCGGATATCAGCTACATATAAACAGGTAAGCCATATGTCTCCAGAAAGGGACTCCAGATTCACTTGAACGTATCAAGATCTTCTCTGCATTTGTATATGATCCGTTCAAAAATAGAGAGGGTCCATAGGTCTTGAATCCAGTCCTCTGTTATCATATAGTTTGTTTATTTCCAAGCACAAAGAATCACTTTTTTCATCAGCAATCATCCTCTGAAGAACCAAGCTTTATTAGTTTTCAGTAGGTTGCGCATCAGCTTGTTGTATTGTTGTGCTATTGTATGTTCCATTCTTAGGAAAGATGGTTTCACAGCCATCCCTGTGAAGGCCCTTACTACCATGAGAGAACAATAACTTGAATATCATATGGGGGAAGGTGTTATCGAACTGCAAGTTACCAATGTTCAGGACATTAAACAATACATTTTCCTGCAATTAGGAGAGCACTCAGGTCTGAGGGTCCCATTTACTCTTTTAGGTGGTTAATTCACTAATTTTCTACAAGATACACTCCTCTGTCAGACATGTTGGCAAAAACACGCTAAATCCCTTGAGGTTCAAGGATGTGCCCGTGGAGGGCCTTCCAAGATGTAAAGACTGTGTCATTCAACTCACCAGAAGCAGTAACCTCATTCTTCAACTAGCCTTTTACCCTCAAAGTTGATACATTCAGGGTATGCTGGGGTTCAGTACTGTCCCAGATTTAAGCTGACAGAGCAATTTGATGTTCATCAACATTATCATAACACTCCACCTGTGTGAAGCTTGATTCCCCATCATAGGGCAGGAGACTTTGGTGATCAAGTGAGTAGTAGCCGCACAACACTATTATCTGTTTTTATGACAGTTAGCTTCCCTCACAGATCATGCACCCATTGCATGGTTGCCTCAACACAAGGACGCAAATGCCCAGATAGTTAAGCTGTTCCTTGCATGACTAACCTTCCACTTTTGTATCATCCATTGAAGTGGAATCAAACATTAGAATGTGGATTTCCCCCCCCATGTTTCTTCACTGCATGATCAAGCTTAAGGTGTGTATCCCTTGATCACACTGAGAAGCCAGAGTGTAAAGACCTGCCGGCTACAGGACCTTAGAGCAGGAGTACCTAGAGCAACTTGAGAAAGCTACATTGACAAGATCCACTGCACGCTGGAACTTAGAGATCAAGTTCCTAGAACACATAAAGAAAGACACATTGCCAATACCAGCTCCATGTTCGATCTTTGAGGGGATGTCCCTGCCACACATTACGAAAACCACTGTCCAAAGGCACACAGTAATGGGGGTTATGGGAGATAGAATTTCTCAAGCTTTTGTGGGAAATCAGACCAAAGAATCACAGGGTATGCTTGAAATGGGTTTCAGAACTCCTAAAGCATCTTGAAAAAAATAGATTGAAGGTGCTACAATGTAGGCTGGTTATGTTGCCGGAGCTCCTCAAGCTTAAGAAAACAAGAACCCAAAGATTCAAATGGGGGCAGGATATGAGTGTCTGAACTTGAGAAAAAGACACTAAAATATTTCAATGTATGCCAGATATGGGAGTCAGCACTCCAAAAGCATCTTGAGAAAACTTGACCTAAAGATTCCAATGGATGATACATATGGGATTAAGAACTCCTAAAGCACTTTGAGAGAAAAAAAGACCTAAGAGTTCCAATGGACGCTGGATATGGGGTTCATAACTCCTAAATCATCTTGTGAAAGTTAGACCAAGGGATTCCAATTGATTCTGTATGAGGGCATCAGACTCGTAAATCATCTTGAGAAAGCGAGACCTAAGGATTTCAATGGTCGATAGAGATGGCATTCAAAGCTCCTAAAGCATCTTGTGAATAAGAAATCTAAAGATTTCGGTGTATGATGGATTTGGCAGTTAGATTTCCTAAAACATCTTGATGAAATAAAACCTACGGATTTGAATGGATGCTGAATAAGGGAGCCAAGCTCCCAAATCAGCTTGAGAAATCGAGACCTAAGGATTTCAAAGGATAGTAGATGTGTGATTCAGAACTCTGAAATCATCTTGAAAAAGTCAGACCTAAGAATTCCAAATGATACTGGGTAAAGGAGACAGAACGCCTAACACATCTTGAAAAAATGAGACCTTAAGCTTCAAATGAATGCTGGGATCAGAACTCCTAAAAGATCTTGAGAAAAAAAGACATAAGCATTCCAATGGATACTAGGTATGGGATCCAGAATTCCTATCACATCCTGAGAATATTAGACCTAAGGATTCCAATGCATGTTGGGTATGGAAGCTTCACTGTTAATAGTTCTATAAGTCAGAAAAGTCAAAAGATAGCATAGGTATGATCTGTCTTCCTGCCACTGCTTTAGGGCACAGCTGAAGAAAATCAATGGGAAATCTGGCAGATTTTCTTTAATACCCACGCTGAGATTCTATAACCTTCAAGTGTTACCAAAAATCACTTATGGGGCTAAAGTACTTCTTCTTAACCTTAAAATCAATTCGGTGAGAGTGAAGTCCATGTTTTGGAAACATTTTCTGAATCTTCCAAACACTGTCCCTTTGATAGTTCTTAGATATGAACTTGGTCTTTTTTTGATCAAGAATATTATCAACTGGAAGAAAGAGGCTCTTTATATGAAATGTTCTCGATCCACCCACAAACTCGTTATATCTGGATCTGTCTACTCCTATGTATTCTGAGGCATCTGCCTCACTCAATTGTTGGATTCAAGACTGTATATCCATCCTTGATTCCTTTAGCACTTCTGCCCAGTACCTGCTATCTAATCCTATGGGTATCAAGAGGAAACTACAGCTTTTTGATTGTCTTCAAACTCGAACTAGTGCCCGTAACACCAAGTTATTGACATACCCGATCACCAATGAAAAACCAAGTAAAATGTTGAATGAAATTCCCAAATAGGAAATGGATGTTGGCCTTTCTTTAAAATTGAACCTTTATCCAACCAGAGAGATCACTGGGTGTCGATATAAAGCGCCCAAAGAGAAAAGATTATGTAGGTTCTGTCAGGTTGAGGTTGAAACGTTGGTGCACTCTTCTTTATTCTACACAAGTTCATTATTTTAAACATTTTGTACATAAGGAACTTTCTCTTTTACAGAATGATTTTTGGATCAGAAATCTAAATGGAAATGAAGTTTCTTTAATAGGTGTTAGTTGTAGTTTTAAAATAATACTTTGTAACTTCTCTTTTCTAACATCTTTTTTTCTTTTCTGTATTTTGCTTTATTTCAATTTTATAGTTTATCTTGTTTGTGAAAGGTTTCAATAAACCAAGCACAGTAAAGAAAAAACTGTTTTTAAAAGGATATTAAAGCTAGAACTCCTCAAATATCTTCGGAAAAAGCCACTAAAAGATTACAATGCATGCTGGATATGGGAGTTAGAACTTGTGAACCATCTTTTGAAAAGAGACTGATGCCTGCAATGCATGCTGGAAATGGGAGTTAGAACTTGTGAACCATCTTTAGAAAAGAGACTGAAGGCCTGCAATGCATGCTGGATACACTCAGAACACCCAAAGGATCTTGCGGAAAAGACAATGAAGAAATCCAGTGTATGCTAGAATTTTACGTCAACACACACTGAGTGACAACTATAACACAAAAAACCAAGGTCAAACTCGGACATCCTTTCTTAAAATTACAGAAACCATATTTTCTTTATTTATACTTAATCGGCTCCCTATTTATTTTGTCAAGCCTGTCAAATTACATTCATGTTTCATTATTAACCCAAATTAATAAAATAAACAGATTAAATCACAAAAGATTTGAACTAGTTCATTTGCAGAAATAGTAGTAAATCCCAGAAATGTATAATCTCATGCATCAAAAGACAAATATTTCTCTATATAAATTCAGCAAGGATCACAACTGCAGAAACGTAGAAGGGCACCCAAGACATAAAACTCTGAGGATCATCTACCTGAATGCCATCATTTGACGAGAGAATACTCTCCTGGAATTGGGGTAACCTTACCTCTTCTGCCAGATATGCAGGCCTACTTTTCCACTTGGATGCGGGATCTGAAAACACAACTTGAAAGAAAGTTTTTCTCTCTTACGCTCTCCTGCAGATGCTCGTTCGTTTTTTGTTTCTTCTGTTGTATTCGCCTGGTTATTTGGATTGGCTTTCTTTCTGCTTGTCCTCTTACTAACTAAAACAAAGAAGATGTGTACATTCATAGAGGACAGAAACAAAGTACAGGGCGCAAAATATTCGGCAGAAGACCCACCTAGAGCACTGTATATAAGACAGATAGGGTGCATAGGGGTAACATTAGTAAATGTCTATGCAGAGAGCATAACTGCATGAGTCTCAGTACAAGTAGTAAAAACAAAGGCACTGCAACATTTAAAACGTCCAAAAAACAGACCCACTTGACAAAGTAAAGGAAAACCTGGGGGAATGGGTCACTTAACGTTTTCACCAGTACTAACAAAGAACCTTCCACTCAGGAGGATAGCTCAGGGGCAACGTGCTTGCCTTGGAAGCAAGACGACACGGAGCACCACAGGTTCGATCCCCGGGTCTGCGCTTAGAAAGCTCTGGGTATTAAACACGTTATAAATAACTTATCATGTCAAATGCACTTAGCATCTTTTTTGCTGCTTCTCTAATAAGGAATTGAGCACACTGGTTTCAACCCAATCCAAATGTCTTTATAAAAAAATCACTGGGACAAAAATAATGCAGTCACTTTTTGTATTATGTTTGCTGCATGACGCACAAAGAAACAGATTTTGACTCGAACAAATAGTCCCATGTAACACATTGGAAAAGTGGACCTAGATATTTGTTTTTTCCTCATCGCTTAACTCTTTGGTTGACCTTAGGACATATATACATGTTAAAACAGGCATTCTATATACGCCAGAATTTGGGATGGATTATCTGTGTACAGGCCACCTGCAAGTCCCAGAGACACCGGCAACATATTGCTACAGCAGTCTGAGCCCACGGAAGTGGGGGGTTGGCAGTCAAATGGTTAAATATGAAAAATGTGAGCTCATGTTTTTTGCTTTGGGTCAAAATGTTAGGTAAGAGAGCCCTAGCAAAATGGGGAGCCAGTCCTCTTTGCTCTATTCCTTGTCATGTTCACTCCATTACAACAATCTACATGCAATATGACTGGGATGTATTTATTTATTTATCGGCGCTTATACAACAAGCAAGCAAGAGCCTGCTTGCGTAATATTATATTATACAGTACACAAAGTGGCGACTGGCATAATCGCTCGTGATGCTCTGCTGTCCTTGTGGTGGTAAAGCGTGGCTGTGATATGTGTGTGCAGAAGTCTGTCGCTTCCTGGCTGCCTATCGGATTTGTCTGCCATTAATCATTAGTTGAATTAGATTGAGGGGTTCCATTGGCCTATGAGGTGATGTCTCACAGTGCTTTCTCAGGAAAAGAATTGTGAAGTCACATCCTATATATTGATGCAAGAGTATATTCTATTTCTGTAATTATTTTGGAGTACAGAGCAGGACTATTGAAACCTGCATTGAACAAGATACATTGGCATGATGTTCCTTTGGAGTGAATAGGGTCGACATGTATTTCGCCGTAAGCGGATTTTCAGGGATCTGTGAAATTGTAGCTTGTAGGATTGTCTAAGAGATGTCTACTATTGGTACTGATAGCCACATTTGAACGCTTATAGCATGTGTTATATTAGTGTTTCCTGAGACTTACAGAAGAAGAGTCCTGACTATCGGTTCAGTTGTGAACTAGTTCAAGTCTGTGGTGATGCGCAGGCTTCTGTGTGTCAACAACCACAGAACCCCTGGTGTGCAGTGATTTTAACGAATTGAAAATGAAGAACGACTTTTTAACGAATAAAAAAACAACAAAACAATATTGATTAAAATAAAGTGTGTATATATATATATATATATATATATATATATATATATATATATATATATATATGGTGGTAGGGTAATGGGTTAAATCTGGTGTGGAGGGGGTTTAGACAAGAGTAAACAGGGGTTTGGGTGGTGGGAGGCCCAAAAACGAAACCAGAACAATCGATATGTTTTCATTGTTTTGGATTCGCCCCTGACAGAATAAACTCTCACCTCAAAATACCAAACTAGAGAACAGAGCACCTGACAAGCCAATCTAACCTCTTAAAATGCCATAAGCAAAACCCAGTACCCGACCTGGATGCAGAATACTTCTTTCAGACCCTCATCCTCTGGTTCAACGACCTGGATGCAGAATACTTCTTACAGACCCTCATCCTCTGGTTCAACGACCTGGATGCAGAATACTTCTTTCAGACCCACAACCTCTTGTTCACCGACCTGGATGCAGAATACTTTTTACAGGCCCTCATCCTCAGGTTCGTCGACCTGGATGCAGAATACTTCTTACAGACCCTTATCCTCTGGTTCGCTGACCTGGATGCAGAATCCTTCTTACATACCCTAATCCTCTGGTTCGCCGAGCTGGATGCAGAATACTTCTTACATACCCTCATCCTCTGGTTCACTGACCTGGATGCAGAATACTTCATATATACCCTTGTCCTCTGGTTCACTGACCTGGATGCAGAATACTTCATACATACCTTTTTCCTCTGGTTCACTGACCTGGATGCAGAATACTTCTTTCAGACCCACAACCTCTTGTTCACCGACCTGGATGCAGAATATTTCTTACAGACCCTCATCCTCAGGTTCGTCGACCTGGATGCAGAATACTTCTTACAGACCCTCATCCTCTGGTTCGCTGACCTGGATGCAGAATCCTTCTTACATACCCTAATCCTCTGGTTCGCCGACCTGGATGCAGAATACTTCTTACATACCCTCATCCTCTAGTTCGCCGACCTGGATGCAGAATACTTCTTACATACCCTCATCCTATGGTTCGCCGACCTGGATACAGAATACTTCATACAGACCCTCATCCTCTGGTTCGCCGACCTGGATGCAGAATACTTCTTACATACCGTCATCCTCTGGTTCGCCGACCTGGATGCAGAATATTTCTTACAGACCCTCAGCCTCTGGTTCGCCGACCTGGATGCAGATTACTTCCTTCAGACCCTCATCCTCTAGTTCGCCGACCTGGATGCAGAATACTTCTTACATACCGTCATCCTCTGGTTCGCCGACCTGGATGCAGAATATTTCTTACAGACCCTCAGCCTCTGGTTCGCCGACCTGGATGCAGATTACTTCCTTCAGACCCTCATCCTCTAGTTCGCCGACCTGGATGCAGAATACTTCTTACAAACCCTCATCCTCTGGATCGCATACTTCTTACAAACCCTCATCCTCGGGTTCGCCGACCTGGATGCAGAATGCTTCTTACAAACCCTCATCCTCGGGTTCGCCGACCTGGATGCAGAATACTTCTTACAAACCCTCATCCTCTGGATCGCATACTTCTTACAAACCCTCATCCTCGGGTTCGCCGACCTGGATCCAGAATACTTCTTACAAACCCTCATCCTCTGAATCACATACTTCTTACAAACCCTCATCCTCGGGTTCGCCGACCTGGATGCAGAATACTTCTTACATACCCTCATTTTATGGTTCGCCGACCTGGATACAAAATACTTCATACAGACCCTCATCCTCTGGTTTGCCGACCTGGATGCAGAATACTTCTTACATACCGTCATCCTCTGGTTCGCCGACCTGGATGCAGAATACTTCATAAATACCCTCATCCTCTGGATCGCATACTTCTTACAGACCCTCATCCTCTGGTTCGCCGACCTGGATGCAGAATACTTCATAAATACCCTCATCCTCTGGATCGCATACTTCTTACAGACCCTCATCCTCAGGCTCGCCGACCTGGATGCAGAATATCTCTTACAGACCCTCATCCTCTGGTTCGCCGACCTGGATGCAGAATACTTCTTACATACCCTCATCCTCTAGTTCGCCGACCTGGATGCAGAATACTTCTTACATACCCTCATCCTATGGTTCGCCGACCTGGATACAGAATACTTCATACAGACCTTCATCCTCTGGTTTGCTGACCTGGATGCAGAATACTTCTTACATACCGTCATCCTCTGGTTCGCCGACCTGGATGCAGAATACTTCATAAATACCCTCATCCTCTGGATCGCATACTTCTTACAGACCCTCATCCTCCGGTTCGCTGACCTGGATGCAGAATACTTCTTACAGACCCTCATCCTCTGGTTCAACGACCTGGATGCAGAATACTTCTTTCAGACCCACAACCTCTTGTTCACCGACCTAGATGCAGAATACTTCTTACAGGCCCTCATCCTCAGGTTCGTCGACCTGGATGCAGAATACTTCTTACAGACCCTTATCCTCTGGTTCGCTGACCTGGATGCAGAATCCTTCTTACATACCCTAATCCTCTGGTTCGCCGAGCTGGATGCAGAATACTTCTTACATACCCTCATCCTCTGGTTCACTGACCTGGATGCAGAATACTTCATATATACCCTTGTCCTCTGGTTCACTGACCTGGATGCAGAATACTTCATACATACCTTTGTCCTCTGGTTCACTGACCTGGATGCAGAATACTTCTTTCAGACCCACAACCTCTTGTTCACCGACCTGGATGCAGAATATTTCTTACAGACCCTCATCCTCAGGTTCGTCGACCTGGATGCAGAATACTTCTTACAGACCCTCATCCTCTGGTTCGCTGACCTGGATGCAGAATCCTTCTTACATACCCTAATCCTCTGGTTCGCCAACCTGGATGCAGAATACTTCTTACATACCCTCATCCTCTAGTTCGCCGACCTGGATGCAGAATACTTCTTACATACCCTCATCCTATGGTTCGCCGACCTGGATACAGAATACTTCATACAGACCCTCATCCTCTGGTTCGCCGACCTGGATGCAGAATACTTCTTACATACCGTCATCCTCTGGTTCGCCGACCTGGATGCAGAATATTTCTTACAGACCCTCAGCCTCTGGTTCGCCGACCTGGATGCAGATTACTTCCTTCAGACCCTCATCCTCTAGTTCGCCGACCTGGATGCAGAATACTTCTTACAAACTCTCATCCTCTGGATCGCATACTTCTTACAAACCCTCATCCTCGGGTTCGCCGACCTGGATGCAGAATGCTTCTTACAAACCCTCATCCTCGGGTTCGCCGACCTGGATGCAGAATACTTCTTACAAACCCTCATCCTCTGGATCGCATACTTCTTACAAACCCTCATCCTCGGGTTCGCCGACCTGGATGCAGAATACTTCTTACAAACCCTCATCCTCTGGATCACATACTTCTTACAAACCCTCATCCTCGGGTTCGCCGACCTGGATGCAGAATACTTCTTACATACCCTCATCCTATGGTTCGCCGACCTGGATACAAAATACTTCATACAGACCCTCATCCTCTGGTTTGCCGACCTGGATGCAGAATACTTCTTACATACCGTCATCCTCTGGTTCGCCGACCTGGATGCAGAATACTTCATAAATACCCTCATCCTCTGGATCGCATACTTCTTACAGACCCTCATCCTCTGGTTCGCCGACCTGGATGCAGAATACTTCATAAATACCCTCATCCTCTGGATCGCATACTTCTTACAGACCCTCATCCTCAGGCTCGCCGACCTAGATGCAGAATATCTCTTACAGACCCTCATCCTCTGGTTCGCCGACCTGGATGCAGAATACTTCTTACATACCCTCATCCTCTAGTTCGCCGACCTGGATGCAGAATACTTCTTACATACCCTCATCCTATGGTTCGCCGACCTGGATACAGAATACTTCATACAGACCCTCATCCTCTGGTTTGCTGACCTGGATGCAGAATACTTCTTACATACCGTCATCCTCTGGTTCGCCGACCTGGATGCAGAATACTTCATAAATACCCTCATCCTCTGGATCGCATACTTCTTACAGACCCTCATCCTCCGGTTTGCTGACCTGGATGCAGAATACTTCTTACAGACCCTCATCCTCTGGTTCGCCGACCTGGATGCAGAATACTTCATAAATACCCTCATCCTCTGGATCGCATACTTCTTAAAGACCCTCATCCTCAGGCTCGCCGACCTGGATGCAGAATATCTCTTACAGACACTCATCCTCTGGCTCACTGGGCTTTCCATAATGTTGCCCTGAAAATCCTAGATAGAAAACTTCCCAAATATGCCAATGGAGCTGCCTGGGATCCTGTGATGATGCTTAACCTTTGGTTCTTAGATCTCTCGACTGTGTATAGTGGGGTGTAGCTTTTCTTACATTTAGCAGAACAACTGTGGAATTCTCTTCACTGGAGGGTAAGACAAAGATCTCAGGAAGTTCTGTATCAAGGTAGAAACTTGGCTATGTCGCCCTTAACCCTTTCCTGTACTGAATAGTATTTGCCTTGAGCTGCTGAATCTTGCATCTAGTGCCAAAATGCCTAGGAACGAATTCTGCTCTTTAAAAGCACCAGAACTAAACTCACTTACTTCAGCACTACATTTGATCGATTATGGGGTCACTTAAAAAAAAGTCTAATTTGGACAGAGGGGTACGCTAGCATGTGCACGTGAATCCCCCATTTGCAATTTTCGTGATGTTAGCTCTGCACGACAAAGTACAGAACCGGAATGTTAAGCCAGGTGAAATCCGATGTAAAGATAGGTTTGTACTTCGTAGTGCAAATAAGTGTAAATGCCCCCTGCCGTGCACGCCTGGTGGGAGGCATTTAACACAGATGGCTATGGAATCCACCAGCTTTTAGCAGGGGCTAAATGCTGGCGGATCCCATTGGAATCCAATGCCTCTCTGCAAGAATGAAAAACACATGAAACAAGGAGGTAACGACAGTCGTGTTCCAGCCCCGGCTCCAGCTGGCAACGCCATGAAAATCCCCCGGAGCGCCAAGAATGGCATTAAACCAGGCCTAGCACCTTTATGGCAAGTTATTTATTTATTTATTTTGCCATTTATATAGCGCGCCTAACCCGGAGGCATCTGGGAGATTGTCTTCCATGAGACAGTTATACGGTTTTAACATCTCTTTCCCAGTGTCCGATTCCCAGAATAAAAGCAAACATTTGAAAAGCATTACTTCAGCGGAGCGCTTCATATTGGATTTTCCGAGGGATTTGTGGCATTTATTGAATGTTAATGTTTTTGCTCTGATGCAAAGCCCTACTCTCCTGCCTTTCCCTTCTCCTTTCCGCTCAGAAGATATCAAAGACGTCATCTACACAAAGAAGAATTTCCTTTGCCTCAGTACTTGAAATCTTTTTCGCAGTGAGCTACTTTCCTTTCTTCTTTGTGGCCCTGCTGAGACCTTCCTGGTTTTTGTTTTGTTTTCGCTGCTATAGTATTCCCTCCTAAAAGGGAGAACACGTGTTACCATTACAAGCTTTGCTGCACTTTAACAGTGCCCCCAATTCCAGTAAAAGACCAGAACTGTTCCACGCTTTCAATCATTAAGGTCTGGCCAACATGTTGCCGCCTCTGCAGGCCACATTTGCCTCAGTGGGGCTCATCCTGCTCTAGGCCTGCACTTCGCTGCAACTCCCATCCACTACTGGATAATAAGATTGCCTCTCAGGGGGAGGGCCGATAGCTCAGTGTGCCTTTATCGACCACCCTTGCCACGTTGGGCCTGATTTACAAAAACGTTTTTCAATGGGGTTTCCCCATTGAAAAACGTGCCTTTTAAATGGGGGTTCCCCATTGAAAAACAGTTTCGTAAATCAGGTCCATTGACTTTTACTTCAAATCTTTTTGGTCAAATGGCTTTTATTTTTGTTTACTATTTCTCATCCTTGCGACCAACAATGTTCGAAGTAAATGTCAACGGTAGAACTGGTAAAACCACAGAGAGTGAAGTCCGACACATGACTGGCACTGCAGTAGGCCCACCACACTTCCAGATGCACCTTTTTCTAGCTCTTATTCCAATTCTTTTACGAAAGGATCGAAATAATGAAGCTTTGACACCACCCCCCAACCCCCACCCCCAACCTTGCACAAGATATGGGAGGGAACGAGTTGCTCAAAATTTGGGCAGAGTTTTATTGCACACAGCTCCTTTTAGTACCTGGTTGTTCGTTTGAATCTCGCCTACACAGCAACAATGAGAAGGGGGTCCATGCCACTGACCTGCTGGCAGTCCATATGGAATCCGCTGCTGGTCTCCACTTCATCTAAACTTCAGCTCAAAAGATACAATTACTATTAATCCAGATAGCAGACTGCTGCTGCTATATGTAGGTTAGCAAAACATATTCTTAGGCACACAACTAATAACAACAATTGTGGACGTCATGCTGCTGCATCCTGGGGGTCTGCTAACCCACTAAATATTCCAAATGTGTCCCACCTCACTTCCTCCCTACAGGACATTTAAAAAGAGAATGGCTTCATTAGAAGTTTGGCTGTAACCCGCCGGTGCCACTGGTGGGTTGCCGCCAACCCGTAACACCGGTTCCGCCACCTGATATCCCTGTGCAGCTAGGACATCAAAAATGGCGTCACGGAACAGTAAATCCCCATTCCTGTGGAGTCCTATAGGACTCCGGGGGAATTGGGTCACTGAAGCACCAGCACAGTTACTAACGCTGCTGGTGCTTCAGTGGCAACCATGCCAGTAGGGGCCTGAAAACCTGTCAAGTCAGGCCTGCTGGGAGTTAAATGCCCCTAAGGGCATTGTTGTGGTACGTCGGTCCGGAAAGGATGCTGGTACCGGCACCTTTACTTCCATACCGCCATACTTATGAGGCCCAATGATGTCTGAGTGCCTGCCGTTGACTTTTGTAACTTTAATTAAGCAATATTACAATGGAATGCTGCAGGTGCTACAACAATGCCAGTACTTTTCACCCACAACATGACTAAATCGGTTCCATGTGATATATCTGCTTTATAAAGGCTGGACATCAAAACGACTGAATTATTTTGGCCGTTTCTCTGTGGCCTTCAAAATCAGAAATAGCACTCTAATGAGGGAGGGGGGTTCACCCCCCCCATTCTACCTTTGGAAAGCCATTTCCGTGCCTACCCCCACCCCAAACACACTGATCCATACTGTAAGGAAGGCATGGTAACAACAGTAAGACAGACATAAATGACGACAGTTCAAGGGTGTCTATTGAACTTCAAATAAGGGTGTGATGAATGCCTATCTAATCTTAAATCTACAGATGGAAGCAAGCTAGACCATCAAATAATAATAACGCAGTCTTAGTGGTGTCTTGTCAAAATAAATGGGCCTACACTAAAAAAACGATTGTCAATCCTTACCTCTAAATACAAACAGCATGGGGATAATGTTACAAAAAGAAAAAAGTGGTGAAAAGCACCTCTCTTCCCCACGTTTTTAGCACTGGACAAGGCGGTTCACTCGACCGTAGCACAGTCTCTGGCTTCTTCAGCACAAGGATACAGTTCAATCATAACATCGGGACCTTCTGTATGTATGTTATTTTACTCCTCAAAGTCTCTTCATTCAGAGTGCCTTATGCAACCAAACAAAAACAATAATTTATTTTTCTCTTTGGATATTCACTTTAGGTGATTCATTATTCACCCCGATCCCCCCAGTCGGGCTCAGATCTCTTTAGCACAATCTTCGCAAGATATTCTTTCAGGTGACTCACTGTTCACCCCTGAACCCTCTTTTAAACACAATTAGTCTCCCTCAGCAGGGCTTGGACCAATTTCAATCAAGTATCAAAGAATTTCAAATGTGCACAGAGTTTAGCTTGACCCGTTGCTGGACCACTTTGATTTTACAATTCCTTCTCTTTACATTTGTCCCCTTTGGGTTTGGATACCTAACAGAGACTTTCGAATGAGCACACACATGGTGCCGGACCACTCTGTTTACGTTATCTATCGGCCCTTCAAAGTTCAGTTTAGTGCATTGATTATGTTTGCATCACTTGCCACATATGCCTCATGCACTATCCTCTTCAAATATCTTCATACAATGTTGTTGCTTGCAACCTTGAATTCCAGACAGCCGGGTTGGTATCAGTCTCCCCAACTCACTGGCTGTACTCCCTTCCCTTGCTTTTCTTTGTTGTCGGAGCCAAGGACAGTACCACAGCAGCAGCCACTTCTCCCCGCCTTGACTATCGATCTGGGTGATCCGCGTGTACTTTCAACACACAATGTCAGAGTGTTCAGCATTGATTCTAGGTCTTACGTTTTCCACTCTTGAAGACTCATAAAAGTTACGATCTTTCGGTGAAAAGTTCATGGTCTCTTCCTTTGTGTTCTTTTTTGGATGCGCCGCCTTTCACTTTGTATTAAACTTCCATCTTGGAACTGCTGCTTCCTCATGGGGTTTGCCTCACTCAGAGTGTGCTATCGTGCTCTGCCTTTTATCTGTGTGGGGAAGTGTGATGGAAGTCAGGTGTGTTTAATGACCCCGCCTGATTATCATGTTGGGACATGTCAGGGATACGACTCGGGTGTTAGTCCGTTTTCTCTCACAGTGAGTTCTCTGTGAGAAAGTGTTTGTGTCGGAAAAGCAGTGGGGCGAAGGATTGAATCCCTAAGTGTCCTACCTGGTAGGATGCGGTAAAGGTGTTATAGGGAAGGGGATACCGCATCTTGCCGTCTGGTGTCCCACTTCCACTCCCCGAAGACCCACCATCTAGGTGATCCTCCCGCACTGGTCCACCCTAGAAACTGAATCCAAAAGCGATGGCCCTGTCTTGGCCAACTAGATGATAGATCCCAGGGGACTAGCGGGTTAGACATCTTCAGGTTTCTCACAATACACACAAACATGCATACACACTCACGTTTACCTGCTCCCCCGTCCCTTACCTTCCACACAATTCAAACATTCTCCCTCCTTCCCAGACACACACAGACACTCACTCACAGTCGCACGCACACACAGACACATCAAAAGCACTTATCTCGGGTACCTGCGTCTCACCGCTTCCAGCCCGGCCATGGCTATCAGCCACTGTGCACACTCGTGTGCATCGCTGGGGCTGACAGTTCGATTTAGAAACACTGCTTGGAACGGTCTTCAAGCAGTCTTTAAAAATCGAGGGTTTTTTCAATTTAAAATTAAACTAAAAAGCACTCCAGACCAACTAAATTAGCCTACCGAGCAGTTTGATGCTGCTCATATTTCCCCACTTAACAAGTTTACCTAGGAAGTGTGTGTGTCTTCCGGAAGGAGGGTGCTGAACTGGGGACGGGTGTAAGAGACTGATACTCAGCCTGTACCTCATGTTACCAGCTCCATGCAACCAGGCAAAAGTAAGAGGTGAGCATCAGATGTGCAGAGCCACCATGAAATAAGATGGGCTGGACATTCAGAGATAAGACACATGTGATGAGGATCATGCAGAATCGTACAACAATGTTGCCCCCATTTGTGCGCCCCTGCAGTCACTGCGACTTTGGGGGCACACAAAATACTGACTCCCATTACTGCACCCAAGCAGAGTGGGGGTGGCAGGGGTGCCCCCAGTTCTCCTTGGGTGCAGTAACATGTGTCAGGGGTTGCGGGAGCCAAGAAAGTAAAAAAAAGAAAGAAGCACCCTTCGGCATCAGCTCCGACCCACGTAAGTGGGAGGAACTGACACTGCAGGGATAGCAAGGAGTCAGCGGCGCACACTTCTTTGTGCACCAGAAAGGTAAATGAGGTGGGGGGACTTGGTGAAGGGAATGCAAGCTGGGGGACACCTGTAAAGTGATCTATTTGATCAGTGCCCTGCGCCGCAATTGGCATCGACGTTTTCGTCTGCGCAGTTACAGGTGGCACAGTCATCACACAGATTTGAACATGGCATACCGGAAACATTATTGAGAGTGTAGTGGTTGAGGAGTGCTGGAACCTACGCATGGGCCAGTGCCAACAGAGGACACACAAGTTTGGGATGTAGGTGCAGGAATCAAGTTCTACTTATCATGCTGATTTATGTTGGTAGGATGCAAGCACCTACCAATCAAGGCGGTGATGTGGTAATCATGGAGGGCCAGTGTTGTCGTCCATCTTCAGGTTTTGCCAATGCATGCAAAAGGTAGCCTTGAATACTCAGTAGTGCCTTTGTATGCCTGATGATGCCTCAGATATCTAATATAGTCACCATATGGAAGGAATAGCCAGCCTCATATGCCATCATATTCCAAGCACCGCCTCAAAAGTCCAAACACTTCCATCCAATGTCAGCAAAAGCATCTTAAGCCAATTGTGAAAATGATATGAGGCTGTGCCTCACAGATGATGACTATTCTCGACAAGAGGTTTACTGGACATAGGATGCCAGCATTGGGTCATATGAGGCTGTGCTCGGTATATGATGTTAGCACCTAGACAGGAATCTGTATCTTAGATGTGCTCAGCTTCTACCATCATGTCTGCAATGCCTTCTGTGCCCTGTCGTCCCTTGCTTCCTCTCACCAAACAATCTGACATGACAAGGAACCCATGAGCTGTATCAACTCAGCCACCTTCACTCCAGCACTGCAGCCTCTGCCTTTTCTGCTCACACCACATCATCAACGTCCTTGTGATTCTGTGGGGGTGAGAAGCCGAGTTTCCATCCCAATCTCTTCCCGAAGACCCGAGTAGCCATTGGAAAGAAGACAAGGGCACAGTGGAAGGATAAGAGATAAGGACAGCAAAAACAGAAAATGGTTCTTACAGTGGTGAATTTGCTTTCTGTTCATGGCAATGCCAGGCGTACCAAGCGGGACTCCATGGTTACTCATCCTAATTGACCTCCCTGACAAAAAAGGCTCAACGTGGACTGAGCAGGGGTCAGCATGCAAGGGCACAAAACACACACAAACCCATCTTGGAAGAAAACTGGCCACATTTATTAACATTGCACACTTAAAAGTGACATGGAAAACAGGGTTAGATGTCTTTCCATCGACATTTTTCTATCGAGGATTTGCTCCATCAAGTAATTTTTTTGAAAGATGTTTCATCGAATTGCCATACATAAAGTGTTTATGCATCGAAACCCTTTCATCGAATAGGGTTTCATTATATAAACACCTTTCATTTTTTGCATGGAAAGTCGCTGAAACATAACGTTACAGTACTGAAGTACTGTACTGAAGTCGAGTACAAAAAGTACCAATCTAATCCAGCACTGGACAGCTCCCTCTAACTTGTGTAGTGTCAGCGAGTGCACTTTTTAAAATTGTTTTAATGAGGGTTTTACCCACCCCCCCAATAGAATAAAAGTCCACAATCCTAAAATAGCTCACTAATACTACACAAGTCAGATGGAGCTGCCCAGTGCTGAAATCGATTCAATACAGCTACAATGTATTTCAGCACTAGACAGCTCCCTCTAACTTGTGTGGTGTTTATTTTTTAATTGGGGGCGTCCCTCCCAAACCCCCTAAACCCACGTTTTGTTTATTGTTTATTTATTGAAATGCTTTTCCATCGAAATTCAATGAAAAATTTGAAAGGTATTTCAATTAATACATTTTGATGGAAAAAGTGTCTATGGATGTTTTTTTCGATGAAAAGACTGTATACCGAAAAACAGAATTCAAAAGAGGCAACAAACATTACACATATCAATACTGGCATGAATTTTCCTTGATGACGGGGGTCCATTACGCCCCCTTGGCGGTGCATGATGGGGAGATGCCGCCACAGCCTCCCCGCTATGCTCTTTTGGGAGTGGTACCAGGAGGCTCCATACCCTGGACAAATACCGACTGCCTCCTGATCCCATCACTGCCAGTCACTGTGATCTCTACTGGCCTGAAGTTGCCTAGTGAGAGGCAACCAACTCACACCACCTGCTGACCCTGGGCACTGGGCCCACCTCTCCTTCGAAGGGGGAAAAATCACCTTCCTCATGGATCGCCACCACCTGACACAGGGGCCAGCACCTAGCGGTCTGGGGCACTCCCCCCATCCCAGGAAATTCTGCAACAGTAATTCAGTTCCCTGCTCATATAGGTGAACCCCAAAGCGATGGAAGTAGGACATGCCTCTCACCATACCATTGGCCACAGTTTTGAATCGCTGGTGCCAGGATGCCAACTGGGCCACTCCATTCGTCAGTTTTCGGACAGAAATGTTCAAGGGATGAGCATCCATGTCCCATCCCCACCTAGTCCGTGGAATGACTTGTGACCAGGCGATGATAGCCTGAGGGCAGATCCTGTCCATCCATGAGAAGAGAAGTATCAGAACTCCCCTCAAATCCTTCCTGCCCAAGGGAACCAGGTTGTTACCCCTGATGTGCAAAATGGCCAGATCAGGGTCCAGCATTCCCAATCTGGCACACTCTTTCACCACAAACTCCCGAACCTGTGTAGCCGCAGGCCGCCAACAGAGGTCCAACACACTGAAACGGCAGGACCTTTCTACAGACCTGTCCTTTCTCAGACACCCTGCGTCATCCTGCCGATGGAAGAGTAGCCGATGGTCCATACCACTCACCTTGGCGGCATCCTCTAGAGAGAGGAGAAATAACACCATGTTATATACACAAATACAACCAACAGGGCCAAACTTTAAGGCAAGGCAAAGACGGACCACCACCCGCTCCCACCCCTGCACCCCCGCAATCACTTGCCCTCGGCCCTGTCATCCACTAGCACGACAGGTCAGGCCGAATGTAACCCTTGAACGCGATTTTATTTCCACCTCCCCAATTTCATAATTTGTCTGTGGCCTAACCCAAAACCTGCTGCTTTGGTGGCCACTCCAAATTTGAATGAACGAGTGGCAAAACCCAATCATCCAAGTCCCGCCCGTTATAGCCCTTCCAAACACCTGAACTGGAAGCAAGTTCAGCATTAGCCACCCCAGTGTACAAATAATGGCCCACACCTCCCTCCTTGCCAGTAGCAAGTCAGATATGGCCTGTACAAGAAAAATCAGGGCTTTATTGTAAGTACCCAATGATGTCTTCACACTTTTCCTGCCCTGATCGGTCTTAGACCGCCTGAACCACATGTCTACTGCCATACCAGTACAGACTACAGCGTCGCTCCAGGAGAGCCCCCCATTCCTATCATGAATGGATGTCACAATGCTGAAATGTCTGTAACAAAAAACCACCCTGAAGAGCGTGCATTTGTATTTATCCCTACAAATCCCTTCCAAGACTTGAACACTATCCCACCAATTAAGAGTCCAAAGGCTTTCTGCCATTCTTCTATGTCCCCCGGAGCCTACCCCAACCAGACAGTGTCTTGGTATGGAAAAATGTGCTGCCATTCTGTCTACCCCATGCAGACCTGCAAAGAACCATACTGCAGCAACATGCCTACGCGCCAGTGCACTGGACACCCCCTGACTAAGAAAATACCCGAGGTAGTGCAAGAGAGATGCCCTGTTGAACAACAACCCAAAACCCTGCGCCCTGCAAAAGGTCCTGAATTCCTTAAACATGCCCTCATAGGCTATCTTAGTTTTATCATCCACCAAGCTCGTGATCAATGGGGAGAGTGCTTGGCACCAAGCCTCCAGAATAACTCTGGAAATTGGGTCATCTCCTCCTCCAGGTGACAACACCAAAACTCCTGCATCTTAAAACAAGACAAAGCATCAGCAGCATTATTATTAACACCAGAGACATGATGCGAATGAAAACGAATTGTGTACATGAGACACAACAATACTAGTCATTTCAATAGTCTCAAGACCATGGAACAAGATGCCTGCTGACTGCTGATGGCCTACACTACAGGCATACTATCCAACCAAAAGACCCCACTCTTGTCTTGCATCACCGCTTGGAAGAACTTTGAGAGCAGCCAATGTACTAACCAGCCTACTCCAGTTCACCTCCAACATACCTCCCAAGTACTATACACGGCATATGAGCTGGCCAAATTACACACAAACACACACCCAACATAACAAACATTTGCATACAACATACAATCTCAGACACTGAACCAAACTTTGACGGACACAACAAGCCAGTGCGCACAACCATAACTACCAGCCAAACTACACATGAAACACACAAAACACACGCTCAAATTAACAAACACCCACACACAACCCACAACCCAGTCACTGGACCTTTCCCTTAAGGATTCAACAAACCAATGTGCATGATCAAAACTGCCAATCCAACTACACAGACGGCACACAATCACACACCCAACAAAACAAACATTTGCACACAACAAACACCCCAGGAACAGGGCCTTATCCTTACGGATACAACAAGCCAGTGCACGCAATCAACTCATCTGCAAGCCAACACACTCAGACGCCAGTTTCCCCAGGTTCTGGACCTGTCCTATCATTCTACCCTCACTAATCCACCCCACCCTCTTTCCTGCAGAGCCACATGAGCACCTGGAGACCACCCCAAATGCTAACGTGCGCGGTATAAGACAATATAAAATAACATAACGCCCTCTCCAAAATCGTTAATTCTATGACCATTGGGAACAGTTACAAGAATGTAACATTCCACACCACGCCGGACTCAAACGATTTGAGAGGCCTTTGTCACTGCACCATTTGAAACACAAAATTGCTCCAAAGCCCAAACTGCCTGCTGCGTCAGTATAAAGACTCAACGGTGCATTTGAGGTCTCCTTTTCGGGCCAAATCCTACATCCAACAAAGGTGGAGACTAACGTTGCCGAGATCCTCAAGTTCTCCTTTACCTTCTGGGACAACCTTGTATGATGATGTTTCTCTGTGATTCTTTTCATTGCCCATGTGATTGGCCTGGAGAAGGGCCTAGCCATGCACATTACAAACAGGGCAAAGTCCAATTGACCCACTAACTGCTGCACCTGCCCCAGTGTCACCTTTGAAGAGAGGGTCCCAGGAATGCCCCCTCATCCCCATGAGCATGACAGCCTGAAGAGTCAAGAACACACGAAGTCACTCACAATTCGGAGAGCCCCCAGGAGCACCAGTGACTGACACGTATGCAGAGAAATACTCTCTCAGACAGCCATTCAAACCTTCCCCAGTGAATGTCTTTACAGGTGCTTCGACAGTAGTTATCTACCCAAATACCTCGATGGATGACATAGACTAATGCTGAGAAACCACTGTGCTGACATTATTAGTGATACCACAACGTAGCCACGTTAGTCATGCGGAAAACTCACAACCATGCACAACAGTACACAAACACACACTCATCTACACGAAGAACATGCTTACACTGTTCTGTAGACAGAGGACAAATACATATACATACTGTCAAAAGCTTTTATTATTTTTCTCATTAGCCAAATGCAGAAACGCTGAATGCAAGGCAACGAAGAGATGCAAAGCAAGCTTGCATATGCTTATGGAAACTAACCCTATGGAACTACAGGATCGCATAAGGAGCCTGGCAGAACTAAATATAACTAACCCATAGGAAACGTAGCACAACGTAGGTGTGCAGAAATCATATTATATTTATAATGAAAATCACATAAGGCCGCAAGGTGCAGGAGGAGAGATGAGAGAAAAAGCAGACCCAGGCTGCACAGAGCAGGAATGCCAGGGCTCACAGCCAAGGTCCGAGACAAGCCGCACATCACAAACCTAAAAGGACAACGTGGCCATCTGCAGTAAAACAGAATAAATCCTAATAATTGCAGACCAGAAGAGCTCAACCACGTGATGCGGCCGAGCAAGACAATGGGTTTTCACCTGCAGTGGGAAGACAAACAGTTCTCAGCACCATAGAGGTTAAGTGAAACATAAACAAGTTAACAATGTTGCAACATGGAGAGCACTTTCACAGGCAAAAGTGGCACTGCTAACAGATACACTGGGTACACATAGTAATTCTTGCCACCTTGAAGAGGTGCACAGAGCGCTGAGAACAGAGCTGGGTCCTAGGCATGGAGAGACCAGTTCCAGCCAATCGGGGGACAGAAATCCAGGGGTGGATGGCAGAGGGCAAGGGCCAATGGTAATCCTGTGACCCTGCAACAATGTATTAGATTGTTTCTTGGGGAAGGGGCAGGCCAATCACCTGACATGGAAGGGCCAATTGAGTAAGATTTATAAGGGCAATCCATAGTGTATACCACTCTGAACACCCAACCAAAAGTTGTGATAGGTTTTTCAGGGAGGGCCCAGGTTATGACACCATTTGGTATCAAAGAGTGTTGACACAGTTTTGGAAATGTTGATTCCGGAGATTGTTTAATGTCCTGTATGATCCCTGTCAGTTTTTGTAATAAACAACAGTTCTAACTTGCCCTTGCCTTAGTTCTATGTTTGTTCTGGGGGCAGGGTTGTCGGGCCCTTGGGAGCTTAACGGGTGAGCTTGTAGTAACCCCCAGACCTCTGGCATACCAGACCTCACCAACACCTTCTTGGCACACATACAGCATTTGGCAGAGTCACGGAAGTCCTGCACCTTCTCCATTGACAAACGACACTCACCTGCACTGAATCGATGTCAATATCTCGGAATGTCAGAGTAGTAACTGGGCCCTCCATCTTGCCAACAGCGAAATATACCCCAACCTACTGGCCACACCCTGAATATCCTGTATCGTGACCATGCACTCCTATGTCACAGGCCACCCCAAAAACAGAAAATAGTCCATGTAATGGAGCACCCAGCCTCTTTCATCGCCTGCACAGTGGCCGATTCGAGGGATGTGCTGAATGTTTCAAAATAACTGTACAAGACAGAACATCCTATAGGCATGCATTTGTCATAATAGAAGTATCCGTCCATTTGAAAACGAAGAAGGTGGTAACCCGTAGAGTGCACCGCTATGACACGAAAAGTGGATTCGACATCTACATTGGCCCACAGAGACCCCTACCCAGCTGCTGCAGCTGAGAGAGCGCTTTAATCGAAGGAAGCATACCACACTGTTCATCTGCTCTCATCTACGGTATCATTAACCGAGGCCCACCATGAAAGAATCAAGCAGAATTTCCCCACCACCTTCTTGGACAGCATGCCCAAGTGGGAACAAACAAATTCCTTCATTGGGGGGCTCGCCTGTTGTTCTCTCTAAGGCTCTTTCTTTTTCCACTTTTTCGCTACCCATCACTGGCATTCTGGAAGTCCATACCTGGTTATTTGGGATGGCCAGAATAGAGATACCCTGAACTGGAATATGAAAACCACAAGAGAAACCCATCACCGAACGCAAAGCGTCATCAACATTTGTATACTCGTTCGGACATAGCTGCAAAATATCTACCTGGTCTGGTGTAGGGAATTCCGCACCAATCTGAGCAGTGCCACGGCAAGGGCCCGTGCCCAGACCCCTTTTACTTATGTGCCAGTAAGACTTCAGAAGGAACACCAGTGCTTGAACTTGAAATTGGACCTGGGGCATGCTTTTTTTAAAAATCCCAACATGTCCCCATCTTATCGAGTGATTGTGTATGGGTCCAACTGACCTGATTTGGAGAACCCTTTACCCTCCAATCCTTGTGGTAAGAGGTTTAGCCGCAGTGCAATTCACACATAAATCCATAGCCTTCTTGCCCCAGTCCTGGTTGATGTTACCAGCTTTTGCCCCTCTGAACCTCTCATTTTAAGTCAACCATGTCTCATCATGCACACACTCATGATACATCAATACAATAAAATGCAAATATGAAAATAACTTTGGGTGCAACTTGGGATACTTCTCAACCATCACTGCAGACAATATCGCAAAGCCCAAACTTCAATTAAGTATTGACCACTCTATGGGAAGCTTCTTATTTTTGTTATCTGACTTATTTTCCTATTGTCTTCAGATACCATATTCTCTAGCAATGAAAATAGATGGATAAATGTATCCTTCCAGATCTTTCCCTTGATCTCTATCTCTGGCATTATGTGCCATGTTAGCAAACCTGACTGCACCGCAACGAAGGAAGGTCCAGCCGTTGCGTCACCGGGGCTGCCTGTATTTCTTGCAGCATCTGCCCGCTCCCTGGCCCACCTACCATTGTGCCTGCTCTGGTAGGGAGAGACCCCCCAGGCCCCAGTACAACTCTCTTTGCCCCTTTCTACCGTCCCGGATGTTCAACCTTCTTTGCCTGGCATTCCCAATGGCCCAGTTCCCTGCTTGTCTGGCAAAGCAGCAACCCAATCAGGAGGCACCAGGTCCTACCCACCATCCTGGAGGGGGCCGGTCCACCGGGCAGTGCCACTGCCCTACATGTCTGTGCAGACCCCCTCCCTCCCACTGAATTCACGAAAACCTCCAAGTTGAGGGCCCTACCCCTGGTTGTTCTCTGCCTCCCTTAATTGGGCCACCACCTTATCCATTCCCCTTTCCTGTACCATGGCTAAAAGTGCCCCCAAGCTGCACCACATCTATCACTCCCCTATAGACACCTACTATCCTTGTAAACTAGCAACCTGGGCAGGTACCTGTGAACGTAAACATGGAAACAACCATGCAGAATTAGGCCCTGAACTAACCCAGGTAAATGACCCTGGGCCAGGATTCTCCACCCAACAATGCACTGGTGTCCCAGACCTCAGTGACCTAACACACTTGTGCTCCAACATTCAGTGCCCTCAATATGCCCTCAAGCTCTATTCCCCAATCAGAGCCCCGACCACACCAAACGGCTCGTACCCAACATAGCAGCAGTGCGACAAGACAACCCCTATGCCCGACACACACGGAGCCTGCGAAATGGAGCCGCACACCCCAACCCCTTTCCATCGCCCCCAGCTGACATGCCACGGGCCCATGTGTGGCGGCGACAGCGTCTGGGCAACCCTTATGTCACTTGGAAAGTGCCCTGGGACTTGGCCAACGCTGCAGGTTTTGCGGTCCTGTTTGGACTACAATTCCCAGCATTCCGTGCCAGTAACGTTCTTGAGCACTATTGTCACGTGAGGAGCATGAACGTGGTTCCGCATCCGCACGCTTGTAGACTATTAGTAGTCAACCTAGCCACGGCTCGGGTGCTCCTTAACTGCATTTGGTGCCAGTTTCGAAGTGCTTTGAACTCTGTTACTTACGTCCTAACTCCTGTTTCCGATCCCTGCCTGTTATCACAGACTATTCTCTTGGATTGCCCCTTGGTTTTTGATGCCTGGCTCCTTCGGATTGATTCCCCGGTTACCCGACGTTGATTTGCTTCCCTGGATTGTCTTGTTGTATCTTGCCTTGTTACGTTAGTACTTGGATTCCAGTTACCCTGTGTTTAATCTGCTAGTGCTTGTCTGCTTTACTTTTTCACTTACCTGTGCTCCACTTCCTTCAGCCTTTGCTACTTCCACAAACCACCTAGCTTTGCTTTCCCTGTCGTCTTCTGCAAAGTCCCAATTCATATTTATTTAGTTATTTATTTTTTGCCATACCTTTGGGACGCTTTGCTGAACTTTCAAGGACCTTTATTCTGGACATCTCGGTGACCACTCTGGATGCTCTCCTGATTTCACCTCTGGTCATCCATCCTTCGCTTTCCTTTGGGACGCTATGCAGAGTATCGACAGACTGCCTTGGAAACCTTTTTAGATTGCGCCCTCATGCCCTCCGGGTCAGGTGCATCAACACTGACTGTTTGGGATTCTGAACTTACTCTGGGGATTTCTCTACACCTTTTTCTCACCTTGCTGATTCTGTGGCGCCAAGTAGGTTTCGGGTCTTTTCCTTCACGGAGCAGGTAAGAGTGGGAAGCAGAGGGTGGTGGTTGCCAAGGTTGGTATCCTTGACTGCTGTGCTGAACTGTTGTTATTGTTCTTTCCTCTAGTTCTGTTCCTGCTGCTCCTGCCTTTTCACCCAAGCCCCTGGTCTGTCAGGTGCACTATACTCCTGCAAACTGCGCTCTTGTGGGGAAAGTCTGTTTGCAATTAGCTCCAGACTATCGAGTGAATTGTGTGATATACATAACTGCCTAAGGTTTTGACACCAGCACACCCCCATCCTGCAGCCTGGTGGGTTGATTGCACCATCAATGGGCTCTGAGAAGAGGGGAACCAGGGCAGGGGTCGGGGAGCCGCGGCCTAGAGACGCATATTCTGATTGCGCCACCCCTGCCCTCCCAACCCGGCCGCCCCTCCCTTCTGAGGGGCCTTACCTCCCGAAACACTGGTGGACACATGGCCTTGTGGGTAGAAGATGTGGAGTATAGAAGGTGGGTGTCTAGTGGTGCGGAGGTATATGTCATCAACTGAGTCAATTGGGGAACAGGAGACCCAACGTGCAGTCTTGCCTTCCCCGTTTGGCCACAACCCGCAGAATTAAGTGCCATGTAGCAAAACTGTTCACTTGGGCGGAGCTGCACACATGCAGAGGTGGTAAACACGGGAGGATCATGCACCGGCGAAAGAGGACAATTGCTGCGGTGATGCGCTAACAGTACACATTACAACCCTGTTGAACAGGAGATTAGCCAGGCATCGGCGAGCAGCAGATTACCGAGGGATCAACGCGCAGAAGATTACCGAGGTCCGGAAGGCCCCAGGGGGCTGCACGTGCAATTAAATAGCTCCCCCCTACTGCACACCGCCAGGCAGAAATGGCGCCCTGGCTTGAGACATCACACAAGGCGAGATCGAAGGCTGAGCGTTTTATGGCATGACACCAAAACCCGAGCAGCATTAAGTATTGTCAGGATGGTTGTGCACAGCTGGGGACAGTTCAATTATTCATACTATAGACTCTCCAGTTCCAGAAGACTAAACCACTGCATTTAAAATTATCTCTTATAACCGGTTGGGTATAGATAAAGCAGCAATTTCCCTCCAATGATTTCAGAGACATTTAGATGGCTATTTCTGTAACCTGTTGATCACGAGGCGAGCTGGCCTTGCAGAATTCATATCAAGCTCTGATATTATTTGAGTGCCCTCGTGTCCTGAGAGCTGACCTGTTCAGATTCTACTGACAATAAACACTGTGGCATTATTGATGGATCGTCAGTGAAGTGCAATCCTAGGAGTCAGTGAAAAGGGGTCCTCTGAACAAATGGAAACGAGAGAAGCATAAGTGGGGCAGGTATCCATTCCATTCATCTAAACCCATTCCATCTAATACCACTCCATCGAAATGTTTCCATCTAAAAAATGTCCATCCAATGCATGTTTTTGGGAGGTGAAGGGTTACTTTTTGTTCAGGTGCATTTTAAAGGGTAAAAAACAGGGGTTTAGAAAACAAATGCATTCGATGGAAAAATGTCGATGGAATGGCATTAGATGAAATGACCATAAACCGTGGGGCATTGCCGAAGGTCAAGCATTGTATAGAATGCAAGTGCAATATCAAATACACGTGACACCACAGATGATACTGCTGATGGCAGCACATATTACACCGACAGGGGCCTTCATGGCTGACCTCACTGCTGGTATGATATGATAGCTTATTTATAACGCTGCTTAATACCCAGAGGTTTCCATGTGGGATACAGGGATCGAACCTGTGTTGCTCACTGTTCTTTTGCTTTGAAAGAGACCACGTTGCCCCTGAGCTATACTCCCGAGACAAAGCCGTGTATTGAAGTGGAGTGTGATGTTCAGTGACTTGTCTGAGCACGCATGGCTTACCTTGACATGCTAAGTGTTGTCTACTCACTTCCCAGGAACAGTGTCCTTGCCCAATACATGCACGATGTTTACATGTTTAGAATTCCTGTTCAGTGTTGTCTTCCACGTGCTCCCATGTGTTGCTGCGCGCAGGGGTGTGGCCAAGATTGTATAACAAGTGGGGCCTGAAGCTAATGTAGTTGGCCCCACCGCAGGGCATTACCATCTGGAAAGGCCTGCACATGCTGTGGAGTGGGCATTGGCAGATTTTGGGTGCACCTTGCCGGCTCAGGCCCTACCGTGTCTATGCCTCTGCAGCACTCTAGTCTTTGCGCAGGTTGGGTTCGAGGGACTCGTTGGAGCTGTACTGTCAGAGTAACCCTCAGCTGTGTGCCACGGCATTGGCACGTCTCTCGCTGTGGCTTTGCCAGCATACTGCCACTGCCGTGCAGTGCCTGAATTGTTTGTCTGATTTAGCTTAATTTCAAGAGCTTATATCACTCTCAGGCCCAACTTCCACAGTGAACTGATGGTGCTGATTTTCAAATGGAACAGATTTAATATTTTGGTATACGTATAGAATTTGACCTCGGAGACCCTTTGACCTCGTGTTTAAAAAAATACAGGACTGCCTGGGAGATCCAATTTGAATGAATGATTGAATGAATTAAGTGTAGTCGTGACCTGAATGTAGGGCATAAATAAATTGTCCAAGTAACATGTCACTGTCGTAAGAAGTGTTGGATGCAACTCCAATTAGCTACAGCTTGCATCGATAGTCTGTCGTTCCTTGAGAAGCTGAATGACACTTTAGGCATGTTTAGCTGGTCATCTCACCAGCTGGGGCTGGAGAAATCCCACCTTCCATTTACACAGTAAAGCCTGACTGGAAGATGGCAGCTGCTCTTTACTGCGAAGTCCCTTCCTGAATACAGTGTTTCCTGGCAAATATGGTTTAAGCTGATTGAATATCAGAATACTGAGTATCTGAGCCATGTGATTGTTGATTGCTGTTGCCAGAGTACGGGACCTCTGCTTTGCTAGATGCAGTGGATAGCTTATCTCCTGGCTTTTTGATCAATGCCCCCTTAACTAACTATAGAGGCAGGTAAACCCCTCGATACATGGCCGCCTATTCTTCAGGAGATGATGCCTTCCCATTTGCTAAAGTCCAGGCCAGTTCCTCCAATCTGCAAATGCTGCCTTCCGTATGACAATTCCTCCTGGCAGTGAGACATCTTATCCCACGAGGCACCCCTTTCAAGTGCTGATCTACGACAGAGTCTCCAAGAACAACACATCTGCAAATCTACCATCTGGGCAAAGATCAACCCTGAGGAAGAGTCACCCTTACACGTAGTTGGGAACTGGGTGTCCAGAAACAGATGGTCAAGAAGGCCCAGACGGCCTGACCCCAAATCTCCAACCATCGCAAAATAAAACCCTTCTTGCCACCGCAGGACTTCCCGACCATATTGCTGACACTTGTGGTCTTGCTTATTGAGGAGGGAAATGCCCTCTTGACTGGGATTCCAGCTGCTCACTTGGCTCCCCTAAAAGCAGTTCACGCTGCGGCACGTCTTGTAATGGGTGCATGGAAACTTGACTGGATAACCCCTGTCCCACTTCAACTATATTGGGTTCCTCCGCAGGCCAGGATACTGTTCAAGACTGCATGTATCTTCTACAAAGCAGTCACAAGTATCACACCAGTGTACCTGGTGGCTAAGCTCCACATATCTGATGGCATGTGTTCCAAACAGGTGGCTAGGAACGCAGGCTTGAATCCCGCGTTCCATTCCATCTGACAGCTGGTTCCCGTGCCACCATCTTCCCCCACCACTGTCACCTTTTTTTCTTTTCCCCCTTCCCACCCCCCGCACTTACATGTTTTTTCGGCTGTGGCACTCCCCACATCTGCTCCTTCCTCCTGATTCCCGGTGGGCCGCCATTGAAAGGAAAGAGGGGCTCCATATGGAGCCTTGCTTCCCTTTCCATGGTGGCCATCTTGGAATAGTAGTTTCCTTCCGCGATCGGGACGCCGTGAGGTGCCAATTCGTGGCAGAAAATACTTTAAATTAGCCCTGTCCCAGCATTTGGGACGGGTGCTAATGGCCTGCAGTACCCGCACTACAGGCAATATCGAGGGGTAATGGCCCAGGCCCACATTAACTGGGGTCCCAGGCCGTTACCCCATAGTGTTTTCAGTGGAACAGGTACATATTGCCACATTAACGTGCTTGCTGTCAATCCGCAATTGTGTTCCTGGAGGCTGAGAATATCCCTCTGATTGCATCCATCATGGCGCATCGCAAGCAGCCTGACATCTCACCTAGCAACACACACATCAGTACAGGTTTCTTAGTAAAAAGAGGGCTCCCCGCACCGAGAAATGGTTTCCGCAATGGGTCTCGCACCCTTTAGCTTGCTCTCCAACCACCAAGCCACTAATCACTGTACCCCAACTCTTGCTGGACCCAAAGCACCAGGAACGCCTGCCAACGGGAAAAGACATACAGTAAATTCACTATATAAAACCCCAAAGCAAAATGTTACATAATAATCACAATATCAGTATATTCCTAGTTTGCACATTCCAAGTGGAATCCCAGGTTCACCTTCCAACATAGAAGCCTTATTGGGAGGGCAAAAGGGTGAGGTGTCCCAGACTCCCACCTGAGGAAGATCCCTCACCTGGCTATCAGGTGCAACAGACTTCACAGTCTCGGGTGGATAGCTCAGGGGCAACGTGCTTGCCTTGAGAGCAAAACGACACAGGGCAACACAGGTTGGATCTCAGAGTCCGCTCTTAGAAACCTCTGAGCATTAAGCGCATTATAAATAACCTATCATATCACATTAATGACCTAACTCACAGAAGCGTTTTATAATGGCAAAACCCCATTGGAAAACGCTCTGTGAATTAGGCTCTAAGTAGCTCCGCCATGAATCCCTGCAAGGCAGAGGCAGCTTTACCCCACTCTGAGGTGGTTAATATTGAGTATATAAACTCTGATGATAATAACCACGATCATGCAATGGGACAGCATACATGCAACAGGTAGCGGTAGCTATAAACACTAATATAGCGCTAGCATGGTGCAGGGGCAGAGCTCGGTCAATCCAAATCAGTGCTGTCACAATTGGGAAGCCACCCCCAAAGGAAAGCATAATGGATTCATCGGGGAAGACCAAGTTGAAGACAGAGGAGCGAAAGTGCGGAGGCTCGTTTCCCAGCATTGCTATGGAAGATGCTTGGGTCCTGAATGGATCGGTTTGGGGGTGTTTGATCGTGTGAGAATCGATCAAGGCAAACTGTTAAAAAAAAACAGCCTGCATGCGATCAATTCTCAGATGATCAAACACCATCACCCACCCCCCCCACACCCAAGCCCCCTTTCCCTACTTACCTGTTCGCTTGCCGCCTTCTCCACTTCAGCCCTGCGCCGTCAGATCTGTCCCTCTAACGCGGGTCAGATCTGATGCCGCAGGGTCCCCTTTTCTTTTCTTTTTTTCCGGTCCCCAACCTCCAATATTGAGGAAGCAGAAGACACCCCTGCAACCCCTCAAAACTAATACATACTGATCATAGGGAGCAGGGGACACCCCTGCAACCCCCGCTCCACATGTTCGGTATGTATTAGCCAAATTGTTTGTTTTAATTCGTCGAATAGTACAGGCCAAATTTGGTCAAGTGTACCATTTGCCCACATAAAAACAAACAAATATACTTATACCGAACAGATCATCCTATGCAGTGAACAGCAATGCACCGACATTGGTGGGAAGGTTTGTCTTCTCACTCTTTAGTCGCTTACTTTCTCTTTCTTTTCATGGAGGCCATCCTATCGTTCATGCATTCCCTGCATTAATTCGCATATCCTGCATCTTCATTCCTTTTCATCCCTGCAGCAACTATTCCTCTCCCAATTCCTTCCCCCTTCAGCTCTTTCCTTTCCTCATACTGTGTTCTCTCTGGCCTTTTCCACTCGCAGTTTTTGGGGCCTCTGTGACTCTTCTCTTTCCTCCTCTCTCCACTTCTCCATTTCAAACTGTGCAGTTTTGCAAAGCTTGTTCCTTTCTTTCCTTTCATGCTGCCACACTGCGTATCTCTTCAGTTGTTCTTTCCAGCCTTGGTTACTGCCCGCTCGTTCGGTCGGCCTCCCGGCATATCAGTTCTCCCACCTGCGCTCCATTTTCAACTCGCCTATCCATACTCTTTTCCCGCTTTCCCCTCGCGCTTCCACTTCTTCTTTTCTCCTCTTGGCTTCTGTGTGATTCTTGTCTCGTTTTCCACTCTCTCTGCATTGACTTGAAATTCATTCATGGACTTTCCCCTTTCTTATCTAGAATCCCTTGTTACCGTCTATACCCCTTCACGTACTCTAGGCTCACAGAATCAGTTTCTCCTTTTCGTTCCTAAACCCCCTGGGCGCAATCTAGCTTCAGTTCTTTTTCGCTATTTCATTTATGTATGTATGTATGTATTTATTTATTTATTTATTTTTAATGCACAGAAAGCCTGCAGGCATCGGGGCGCAGGGCAGGCAACGCTCACACAATACGATGAACACAAAAACAAGACAGGTGCAAAAGGTGCAGTGTATTTCATCTATACACTGGGATTCTTTGCCATTTACAGTCTTCCCATGTATTTTTGCTTTTATGCTCTTTCCTTGAAATGGATCTTTAATCCCCCTCATCTTAACCCTCCTGCATTCGTAATATGAGTTGCCTTCATTTTGCCTTGTTCATCTTTTTGTACTGTCTTTATTATGCCTATGCAGTGCTTTTGCAAAAGCGCTTCATCAATCAATGTATACAAATACAAACGATGACTGTAAGCAGGTGTACTTACCAACTCTTTTCTTTTGTTGGGTGTATTTAAATCTTTTAAAAAAACAGTAGTAACTCCAAGATGAGATTGTTAGGCTCACATCAATGAATATTCTATTACTTGTAGACTTTCATTTTTGAAGGAGAAAGTAAAGGTGCAATGCTCCTTTTGCATAGCATGCTTCTGAAAGAATGTATTGCCATGTCAGTTTATCTTGTGATTTGTGTACTTTCCAAGTAAGCTCTACAAATGGTATTGTTTTAGGTCATAAAGTCAGACAGTCTCAAATAATTGCTCCTTATTGTGTCTCAAGAAATGGGTACAGCTTGGACAAGGGCAACATTGGAGGTGGGGTGACAATCTCAGCTTCTCTATTTAACCGAAGTGTGTGATCCATAGCAACTCTTTTCACCTCATAGTGCATGAACTGTCAACTGTTGCAGTGGCTAGTCACTTCTATATGGATTTGCTTCTCAGGGAACTCTCCTTGTTAAAGCCCCCTCATTGGTTAACAGGATGGAGGTTTTCTTCATCCATAATAATTGTGGTGATTGATATACTGCATACCACAAAAAGTAATGTGTTTGTTGGCTCACACACGGCAGCATCACCTGATACCCATGGCTCCCTTCCAATATTAGTAGAGCCTCTTTAGGAGTTTGGTGGTATCTGGGTGGTAAATCCTCCAGATACCACCAAACTGTGTTACCTCTACCGCCACTTGGTCCAGCAGTATTACCGCCAGATTACAAGTGGCAGTGGTGATGTAAATCCCCATTTATTTCAATGGGGTATTTTCAGAGGAATTTCTGCGATGGTAACTGTGCCACAGTAATTATAACAAAATATGGTGGAAAGTTGGCGAATTTACATCCAGCCAGGGCCAGTACTAAGATTTGCGGGGTCACATGCTGCAAAATAAGTGCAGACCCCTTATTTTGCATTTGATGATATCACAGGAAGTGACTTCTCAGGAAGTGATATCAGAGGGGAAAGGGTAACTTGCCTGTAAGCACAGATTTTCATAATTTGAATATTGCCTCAAACAGAGAAATTCCAAACATTTAACATGATATGATATGATACGGCATTTGTAACGCGCCTAGACACAAGTGTTTCAAAATAAACATGGACAGAAGTAAAACACTTATTTAAAATAGGTTTTCCCTATTAATTGAGAGCACATTCCTTAATACCGTGTTATTTACACAGCGCTTTTATCCCAAGCGTTACACAGAGCATCTTGACATACGCTATCATTGCCCAATCAAACTTTTTCCCAGGCAAACCATCGAAATCATGTTCATAATGACTGCCTTAGTTCATATTCTCTTCTCCTATATTGTGTTCGTGTCGCTGGAGTAATATATTCCTTGCATCAATACTTCATTAAACTCGTGTTTGGCATCTGGTCATATAGCACGCCTCTCTCCATAACACCTCCGCCACCACATCAGCGAACAATTACACTTCATTTTACACTTAGAAACCCTGGAGCTCTGACTTTTAAGCTGATAATAAGGGTGGCGGGTGATTTGTTACTAACCCCTCTACCCCTGGAACCACCACTTCAGCACCACCACTCGCAGGATACCCCCTCTGTGCCTCATTTGTTCATGTTGTGGTAATACAGTTTCAGAGAGGACATTGGCCCTCATTACGGTTTGGAGGTAGCCATGGTGCTATTTGCGCCATGGCTGCCTCCAAACCCGGGTCTGTGTCCGGTCTGGGTAAATGAGGACTTACCGGGACATTCCAACCTGTGGTGACCCAGGAAGTCCCCATTCACCCGACCATTCCCCATTCCCATTGAGCCCCAATAGGGCTCAATGGGAATGGGTGAAGGTGCTAATTACGGGCCTGCTAACAGCAGGCCAGTAATTAGCGCCCTGGTCCCTTAGTGGGACCTGTAAAGAACGTGTGGTCCGACCACACGTCCTTTGCGGTTCCCGCTAAGGGAACGCAGAATTGTTTGGTAAGGGATTAGCGGCACCGGTGCCCGGTATCCCTTACCGCCCAACTCGGAATGAGGCCCATTGTCTTTCTCGTGGACTACCTTTCACCACCCTCTCACCCCCACCTCCCCTCCGCACCCCCAGAAGACTATCTTGATCTCACTGGGCCATAGCTCCTTGTCACTGATTTGATGTGTGCCCGCCTTGCAAAAGAGTTGGGCCGGCGGAGGTGAGGCACGGAGAGTTGTTACTAGCCAGTTTGTCCTTTACAATGGGCCAGCCACAGATTCAAAGAGAGTACCGCCCCTCCACCCTCCACTCCCAGCATGAATCAGACCTTTCCTTGCTGGGCGGCTTTCCCAGAGCAGGTCACTGCTTGGAATACTGCCAACTTCACACTTCATTGTCCTGGGATCGGATCGCAGCAGCGGGGGCTTCACTACTGCATACCATATTAGATCGGGGGAGAGGCTTGGGGAGCTTATCACAAAAGGCGGTACACCCTCTTTTGGCGCTGCCGTTTCGGTGCAGGTCGGTTCAGCACAGCTCCTTTTCTGCAGTGGCTATTTCGGCATGCACATTTTGGCACAGAAGCCTTCCTGGCGCTGTCGATTAGGCACCAGGGATGTTTGGATGTGGCTGACATTGCAGCCACGTCTAAATTCAAAAGAATCATTCTTTGCAAATGCCGCCAGTTGACAGGTACTGTGCCTGTTAAAGTGTTGCAGTTTAATGGAATGATCCGCTGCTCTCGGGACGTTTATCCCAATAGGCGGCATGGCCAGCTGCTAAATGCTGACATTTAGCAGCTGGCCCAAACCGCCCAGCGCCAAATGAGCACATGAATTAAGTTAATAAAAGAAATAAGCAGAGTGCAATCCTGAACCCTGCTTTCCCGGAGTTCAAGGATCAGCACTTAACTGCTAGGCCAAAGATGGCTTATTGTCTCAATGTGCAAAGGTTTGATACTTACCCTTCAATGGAATGCGTGAGCTGGCAAACATGAATATGTGTTGTGCTCACATATATACCACACCTTTCCTTTGGCCTTGTGGCTATGTGCTGGGTCATGGACACTGGGGAACATTGTTCTTATACCCTAATAATAGTCATTGACAACAAATAAATACCTGCAACACAGTGCATCATTCATAAAGTTTATCAAATCACTCTAAATGAAATGATGAATATCAAAGCCCTGAAGGGAAACATAGGCATTTTATTGTTTTAATTGTGACACCATATATAACTTGTTCATATTAAGGGGGTAATTCATAGATTTCAGAGCAGAGGCAGCGCACCCGCGCAGCTCAGAGAGGGAGCGTGAGCCAGCCGTGTGCGCTAAACAGCATTCTGGCGCACCGTGTATTCATGCAATTCCCAAGCCATTTTGAGCGCTGGTGCAGAGAACATCCCGCAGCGTCAGTTACGGCCCCAAGAACACCCCTGGCGCAAGGAAAAGGGCCGGGCTAACCGTGCACCAGCTTACAGGGCTGGTACACTGTAATCGCGTGAAAATACTACGCGCACCCTGCTCACGGCACCCAAAAGCGTGAAAATGTACTGGCGCACCCCTCGCAAAACCCATACCCCGCTCGCGCCAAGGTAAATTGTGTAGAAAAAGCACCCCCCTGTGGCGTGGGCTGCCTGCAGGGAATGCCCAGGCAGCCCACATGGCACCATGCACTTGTGAGCCCCAACACATGTCCCACCCACCATTGACGGGCACCTGCCAGCAGGCCCCGACTCATGTCCCCCTGCACCCCCATTCACCCACCATTGACGGGCATCTGCCAGCAGTCCCTGAATCATGTCCCAACAAACAACATGTCCTAACAAAACAGAGCCATGTCCGTAAAGCCAACCCTAATCCCCTTGCCCCCCAGTCCAAGCATGCAACCATAGACAGAACCCATTCTCAAATTAGCCATGCCATGATAGTCTAAATGAACCACCATGCACATGCAGGAATGCAAAACGGAGCCACACAGTGGCAACACATGACTGAGGAAATGTTCAATGAGACATGCACACCAATGACAGAAAACAACACCAATTTAGAAGTTAGAAACATTTATTAAAAACATAATGAACTGACTTGGAGGAATTGTAAAATGAAAATCAATGCACAATGACAGATTTCGAAAGAAAAACATTGTAAATCCAATGAAGTAAAAAAAAGAAAAATCATGTACAATAAAAAAGTGGTCCATTGCCAATGTCCATCATAAAATCATAATCCAAATTATTTTTAAAACATTGATCCATGGGAATATAAAAAAAATAAAGTATGTACAAGTCTGCAACTATATACAATGGAAGTCCAAATGGTCCATGATCCACAAACAAAAGGAAACCTACAAAAAAGTCCTATGAAGAAAAAACTATATACACGAAGTGGAGCAATGTCCATTAACTCCCAAATAAAAGAAAAACAAATGAAACCTAAGACTAATGAACTATATACAATGGCGGCGGGCAATTGCTACGGCTCACTCAGTGATGTTCCGGGCCAGGGCATCATCGAATGCCACGTCGATGTCCCGGAGGCAGGCCTCTTCCCTGTCCTTGAGGTCTCGGAGCAGGTCCACAGGGGGCCCTCTTGGCATCTGGGCCGGAAGACGGCATGGAGAACGACTGGCGCATAGTCTGCACAGACGAGGAGAGGGCCGCCAGAGTGCCCGACACATGAAGGAAACCCCCGACCATGGCCCCTCCCAACTGGGCCACGTCGACATGCAGCTCTTCGTGATGACGTGCGTTGTCCCACCAGGAAGCACACACGTCATCACGAATGTCACGCGTGCACATTGTGACACCAATCAGGATGGACCCCAGATAACCTGGACCTCCCCCCTACCGTGGACGGGCCTGGGATGGGGCATCCCTGCTGGTGCATGGCGGTGCAGTCACAGTGTCAGGGACAGTGACATGCACAAGCCCCTCCACGGCGACCTGTGCTGCCTCCTGCCCCTGCCCATGGACTGCACCACTTGCACCAGTGGTAGCACCCCCACCAGGCCCCTTGTGCGGCTCAGTAGCTCCCTCCTCCTCCTCTATGCACACCACCAACCTGGATGGCTCCACACCGTCTTCCGCCATCGCAAGCCCCCGTGGGGGCTCACCCGCCCCTTCCGCTGCAGCCGTAGTGGCAGACGCGGCACCAGTCTCCTCGCTGCCGGATAATGCTAATTCCTGGGAGGGTGACTGGGCCTTGCGTCGCCGGCCGGTGGTGGCATCCCCGCCGCTTTGCTCCACAGCGCCGTCTCCGCCCTCTTCTTCACTCGCCGCTGTGTAGAGGGAGACATAGAACACAAGCATCAGGGTACTGTACAATAGTCCCCTAGACAGGAAGCAATAGCACATGAGTGGCACTGTCAAATGTCACTTCCATCTTGTCTCCCAACAACACACGGGTCAGTGCAGGCAACACACATGCAGGAACCGGCATGGTACATGCAACAAAAACTTGCATCCATGTCCACCGCACTGTACATATATCCAATGGTGGGCTGCAACTCACATGCATCATGGGACATACTGATCATATGCATACGCATCACCGGAGGGTCATGCATCTGGCCCCGTATGCCCACAGACATTCAACACATCGTCACGGACATGTGTCATGCATCCATGGCACACACACTACTCTGACACACGGACATGTACATCATGCATGTCCATGAGAGCAGCACACATCTATCACACCACACACATATCAAGGTACAGGCACAGGCATGCATACATATGTGCATTCCACATGCTGTTCAGCATGATGCATTGTAACACATACACCATCCATGTGGGTCACGCCTGACTAGACTCACATGCAGCACCGTCATTACCCTGCACACACCCATTCATACATGACCCATGTCACACATGCAGCCGAGTTGCTAACTACCACCACCCTTCAACATGCACTGTTTCAAATGTGAATGCATTGCCACTTACCGCTCAACTCCAGACGGGCCTGCATCCTGAGGATCTGGTGGTGAAGCACTGGGCGAATGCGCTCCAGGACCCTCTGCTGGGTGGTAAGATGGGCCCGGTGCCCCACTGCATCCGCTGCCTCCAAGAGACACCGAGCCTTCATGAGGGTCCTGGATTTGTAGTCCTCGCAGCGCTTCCGGACGTGTTTGATGTCGTGGGGTGCCACCCCTCCGCGTTGATGGCACCCACTATGTCCTCCCAGATCCTCTCCCGTCCTTCCTTGTCGGCGCGCAATGGTGTGAAGAGGGTATCATAATGCCCCAGAACTTGCACCACCAGGATACCAACTTCCTTGTCACTGAAGCTGGTAGCCCTCTGCCTCTCTGGCTGGGGGTCGCCAGTGGTCTCTGATGGTGTTTGCCCTGACATGGCGACTCCCGAGGCAGGTATGGGTGGGCAACTGGATCATGGGGCTGGGCTGTGGAATGATGGTACACCAGTCGGGAGTCTTCTGTTCCAGCAGGGGTGGTCACAGCAGCTGCACCCCTGCAGATGGCAGATGTGCAGGCACCAAATGGCAGGGCACGGTGGCAGCAGGCAGGCAGCGGGCAGTTGGCTCGTGGGAGGCTGCTCGGGGCTCTGGTGGGCAGTAAATCGGCTTTCTGGGCAGGAGCGTGGTCTTCCGTGTGTTGTTGCGTGGCCAGCTTGATACGGAGTGATTTGGCACATAAAAAAACTGCATGTCAGCATGTAATTTGAGGAAAGGCCCTTAGCACGTAAGCGTGTATGTGACATAACACACGCTGGCGTTTCCCTGCAACGGGTTGAGGGTCCCACATGGGGTTCCATCGCTCTTTACGTGCTTTTTGTGGAAAGCGGTGCGTGTGTTTTCCAGGCCTTGGGGGTCACACGCAATTACTTCACAGCGGGTGGGTTTTGGCTACGTGTTCTTCTTCTACACGCAAGGCAGACGGTGAGTTGCACATGCTATTTTTCCCACTGCGGGTGTCCCTGTTTGTCACATACCCCTTTATTTCTGCCCATACTAGCCTGCGTGTTGATCACGTACGTATTTTTGGGGTCCCTGGCTGCCACAGTGTACTGCGTGTGTTTTTTGACACGCACGTGGGCTACAGGGGTCGCTTATCTCTTTTTCTTGCTTTTATGGGATGCCTGTGCGTTGCGTGACACGTCATTTCTCCTAGGGGGCCACAGAATGGGACATTCATCATAGCTGTATGTACGTGTTAGTTGTTTGCACACACTATTGTTATGCGCACGGACGCTACCACCTCCCTTCGTGTGGCAGACGTGTTTAGGCCTGTGCGCGTATTTTTTGTGCACGGATTTCCCCTGTTCGATTCCATGAATACGTGTTGTTAGTGCGTGTGTGTGCTACACGTTGTGCGCTTTCCCGGTGCGCTTCGCGCACAGCATTTGGTGACGTGTGCGCCCGCGTGTGCCACCCACGGATTTGGCGCACATCCCAGAGTTTACACGCGCAGCGGATTCCATGAATCGACAAACGGCTCTGTCCGCGGCTTTTGCACGCGTGCGCAGCGTTTTTCACGCTTTTGTTCCCCTTTTCTGCGCACATTTAATCCATGAATTACCCTGTAAAACTGTAACATCTATTTGGCCTTGTGGTTAAGTCGTTGGTCTCACAGACCTGCATGCTAGGGTTCACAGCTGAACCAATAATTTAATTTTATTTTTTTGGTCAGCATAATGACATTACATTTCATCGCGCCACAACATAATGGTGCCATAACATCCCCGTGTCAAATTGGGCGTGCCGAACTGGCCGCGCCAAAATGTCCTGCTCCGCACATAAGGTGACTGGGTGCTATTTTCCTTGCACACCACTCCCCTAGAGCTTTCCTTTGCCCGCGGGCCCAGAGGCCACTGTAGTGAGTTCTCTGCTGGTGGTAAAATGCATCAGACAGATCATTTGAAGATAAGGTGGCACTGTACCCTATTACCTAATAATGTGGCATGACATGTTGAGAAGGAGTCGGCAGCAGAGCAGGCAAACTGTTACATTGTAGCAGTCCCGCCGGCGACACCCGCCCGCCCCTGACACTCCCCCGCACCATGATTGTGTTTAATTTTTTTAGATACAGGTAAGCAGCATGGGCCATCCGTGCGTGTGCTCAGAGTGCACTGCAGCAAGGTTAGCTCCTCTGAGCACACAGACACGGGCCATACTGCAGGGCTGAAGACACCCTTTGTGCGGGACCCATGATCGCAGGGCCAGGTGCAGCTGCACATGCTGCAGACGCCCAGGGCCGGCCCTGCTTCCAGCTCATGGCTGGAGGTGAATCCTCCAGCTTTCCACCAAACCTATAGTTGGGCGGTGCCGTAAAGCAGAGGTATATGGTAATACCGCTGCATTTAACCTGAATCGCCCAGCTTGTATGCCTCCTTTATATCCATGGTTCATCAGTTGTACGTTCTTTGAGGCTGCTAATAGGTGTCCTGCATCTACTGTATGATAGGTCTAATGGCTCCAAATCTGTGTCCTTAATCCATGCTAAGGGGAATCTAGCTTCATTGTAGCCTCTAAACTCATAACTCAAAACAGATGGGCCTCATTAGACGCGTGTTGGTGTGGGAAACATGATGGTAAAATAGATGATGTACTGCCACTTAACGACAATTTCCTGCATCGCCAAATTCTGACCATAGAGGTGAAGTGGAGGATTGAAATCCAGCATGTAGCTGCAGGTACATTTGGGTGTGGGGTTGCACAATGGATGGATTTAAGCACAAGAAGAGGACATGTGAAAAGGGAGAGATTGTGCATTCGATAGTCACTGTGCATGAAGGTGGTGTGCAGAGATGTGAGAGAAGAGAATAGTGGTGAGGTGGTAGAAGGTACATTTCTTTTTGATAAGAACAAAGGAGAAAAGGGGGCCCAATGAGTGCTTTGGGGGTAGCAGTCCTGCATGATGAGGGCCAGGACAGTGATGAGTGTTTTGGCAGAGTCAAGAATAAGATGGGTATTGATATTGATTGGATGTTCAGTAGGTTAAACCTGGGATCTGTAGTAGTGGAGGTGATTCAGGTCACTGTCAAGGAGAACTCCAGATTGCAAGGCTTGGTGTGTAGGGGTAATGGGCTAAGGCGAAAGGATACAGGAGCATAGATAAGGGGTGTGGCATTGTAGCGAAAGAGAAGATAGATTCGAGTTTCATCAGCCAATAGATGATTTGGAAACCCAAAGGAGTACATGACTGTGCAGAGAGAGAATGTGTGGAGTGTGAAGAGGAGAGGACCAAGGGCAGTCCCTGCTGGCACTCCTGCCAAAGAGCTGGGTGGATGGACAAGCGCCCAGTGATACAGAAAATGAAGGCAGGTAGTCGGGCCCTGAAGTTATGGCTGTGCATTCAAAGCCAAGATGTGAGATGGCCTGAAGAAGGCAGACATGATCAAGGTCATCAACGGTCAAGAGCAATGAGTATGGGTGAAACATGGTGAAGGAGGCAGAGATGCAGGTGAACTCTGGCATTGTGGCGTTTATGATGACATCCCAGATTGGAGGTGGTCATTTGGTCCGTTGACGTCCTGATAGCAATTCATGCCACATCTATATAAAGATGATTGGTTAAACCAATGAATTGCACAAAAGTGTTATTTTCCAGATGAAAAATGTTTTCATTTCAATTTGTCTTTTGCCAGCACAGGTGTTGTACAAAAGAAGAGGTGCTTTCCAAAGACGTATTTGTATGTCTTGGAGGCAAAACATCCTGCATTCAAATTATGCTTCATGAATTTTAACTCTTGTTGAAACCAGCTTGCTGGCTGACACCTGCCAAGCGTATTGTTCCTCGCAGAGAAATACCAGTTTGAGAAGTTTGTAAGAATAAAGAAGGAAAAAATACAGATCTGATAGTTAGCTGGGTGGTTGTTGGTGTCAGTGGCAGGATTATTCAAAGTGGGAATGACGGTGGACACCTTGGAATAGGCTGGGAATCTACCAGAGGAAAGTGCAAGGTTGAAGAGTAGAGAGTGGAAGGTCAGGGCTGCCAGGCCATTAAGTATTTCTGGAGCTAAAGGTCAGCAGGATCAAAGGAGGGGTTTGCAGTAAGCCAACAGGGGCTAGTCAGCACAGATGGATGCTGAAAAGTCTAATAGTGAGGAAATGGTGAGGTTGAGTGATGGTAGACGGAAGGAAGGAGGATGAGTGAGAAGGTGGAGAGCAGACTATGGGCCTCATGTCTGGAGGTGTTATGACGGAAGTAGCTGGTAAAGTTGTCAAATGAGAGTCAGAAGGAGAAAGGTCTGACTCAGGGGAATTGAGTGGTCTGACTGCAGGGTCCAGGATAAAGTGGAACAATAGGAGCGAGGTAGATGGTTACTGGAATAGTTGGGTCTGTCTGAGTCTATGGCATATATAGTCATTTAATTGAACAGGGAGGATCCAAATCCAAAATACACCCATGCAACTACTCCCTGAGTGGCTTATATTCAATTTATTTCATACATTACACTTATAGAAAGTCCATATTCATGTTTCCACAGTGATACAATCAAAACGACAACATAAATATTGTAACACAGGTATACAATGTGCAGTACATTACATGTGTGCTAAATATTGGATACAATACAGAGTAGGACTCAAATATCTATCCCCATTACTAAATTGGGCCTAGCTAAATCTATGTGCCTAATTCATTAGGCTATTGATGTAGTGCACATCTGACACTACTGACATTCTAGGTTTGTCATCGACACATCTGTGTTTCGGCCTCTGGAGCGATTAGCAATCCTCAAGTTGAGATGAACTTCATCAAGACGAAGTAGTGATTAAATCCCCTTGTAGAGGGTTCCTGTGTTCATAATCTGTATTCTAAATGTAAAACTGTGAGAATGATAATTAACAATTAAAAAGGGTGTATGACCAGATTTATTTATCTATCAATAAATGTTGGGGACACACATACACAAAGAAAATCTACATGCCAATAAGAAAATGTAACACACCCTGGTTTTGGATGATACAGGAAGTGACATGGATGTGTTGAGACTAGATAGTATGACATTGATAGAAGAATGTTTTGTGCACCCACCAAATGAAAATGATGTTGGTACTCCCCCGCCGAAATGCATATATGATATGTGACATGATGCAGCTTGGAGGGAGTCACCAGTGTCCAGATGGTGACATTCATGAGGGGAATATTAGGAGGTGCCACACTGACCACACCCATAGCTAAATATAATGTTGAGTCAACAGGATTCGTCCCACTTGATATAACCAGGGGATTGCAGCCATCGCAGAGCTGCTGTGCAGGCTCACAGCTGCACTCAGCGCCTCGGCATACACAAAGGTTACTGTCCGACCCTTCCTCCATTTATTTATGTTTAGTTGCATTCTAATCTGTGGCACTACATGGAAGAAATCAACTAAAAAGGAAAAAAGAAAAGATTATGTGGTTAGGTCCACTAGACCTGAGCACATAATAAATTTGATTTTTCGTTTGGTACATAAAACAAAATGATTATACTATTCAATATATGTTAGAATGAACGATTTGTGTCACACGGATGAGTCAAATATAATGAAAGGGCTTGGAAATACTACATTAGCCCAGCAGCATAAGATGGCCGCCACGGCCACCCGCATTCATGGATTGTCTGGTAGCTAAGCAAGCAACCAGCATATCCAGAAACCGAACACGCGTGCCGGAACTCGATCATAAGGATCCAGCTGCACTGCACAGATATGCATAGACACAGTGAGTCTGACTCCCTCATATTCACCATTGGGCGAGCACTTGGTGATCAGCTTCAAAATAGATTGTCATTATACAATCTTATTATGTGTACTTCCCTGGTAGTGATAAGCACGTTACGAACCACTCGTGCAATGGTTTCGGAGCACGAGATGTCTTCTTCTCTGCATCCCACTTGCAGTATGCAGCAGTGATTTTTCTATTAAATAAATTGAATATAAGCCGCTTAGATAGGAGTTGAATGGGTGTATTTTAGATTCAGAGCTGCCCTGTTCATTTATATGACCATACAGTACTGATACCTGGAGCAAACAGGGAAAAGCCAGGTGCCCCTTCTGTAAAAGTCAGCTTGAGTCTATGGCAGCAATGGCAGGGGGGAGAGATTCCTTGCATAAAGAAAGCAGAGGGGGAAATTGGGTTTTTGCATGGTTGACCTGCGTTGCTGGATGGCTGGGAGATTGATGAGGGCGATGGTAGGCAGGAGGGAAGAAGTAAGCCGGTTATGGTTCTCAAAAGGAGACCCCCGTGCTGAAATGCGCTCTGGAAATGCTGACTGAATCGTTTCGGCAGTAGGTGGAGAGAGACCTTGAGGAGAAGTCCTGACTTTGCCTAAGTAAGTGGCCCATGTTTGATTTGTGTTTTGTGATTTTAGAAGTAGAGGATGGGAGAGTGGTGGAAACACAGAGACAGTGAAATTCAGAGGAGTGCAGTCAGCAGGTGGCGGTTCAAGAGAAGAGATAGAATAATGAGGTGATGGAGGGAATACCTTGGGATTGAGTGAATAGCCAGTCTTGAGAGTTGATACGTTTTGATGGGTGACCCAAGAGTGGTCAGAGAGAGTACAGTCCAGCTGGAGTTCTGGCACTTGTTCATGTTGGAGAGATTGAAGTCCGCCATGACTAGGACTGGGAAGGGTTTTGAGGAGGCGCCCAGAGTCATGGAAGAGAGATTGAGGGTACCAGATGGCCAGTAAATAAGGATGATGTCATGGGGGGGCTAGTGTGAGAAGCTGTACAGCTCAAAAGAAGAGGGTTAGAAAGTTAGAGTGGAGGTTGTAGAAGGTGGCCTGCCTTGGTTGACCATGAGACAAATACCACCCCCTTTCTTACATAGGTGTGAGTAGAGGGAAAAGGTAGCAGAGTGCATGTGAAAAGGTGCAAGGGTGGGAGAGTTGTAGGAGGGTGTGCGCGAATCCATATTACAGTGAGAACCAACATGACAAGGTGTGCTTGGTCAGAGTAAGGTAGTCAGCGGGAAAGGAACCTTTGTTACAGAGAAAATGGGCTTACCACATGCCCAGACTCAAGTCTTTGTGGAAGCATGATGAGGGGGAGAGAATGAGAGGGATCCTTATGGGAGATAAGGTTGGAGTGAGTGTAATCTGAGCAAACAGAGTGTCATCAAACAAAGGGAAATAGCTTCAGGATATGGTGGGAAGATGTTGGAGGTGAGAGGAGCAGTAGAGGAACCATGCAAAGAGGCTTATGGAGTACCAAGTTGATATGTAGGGAGAGCGTGGTTAGGAGGAGGATGAAGATATGCAGGGCATAGTGGTAAGAGAACAGCAAAGGACAAAGAACGCACCCTGGCAGGTAGGCATGATGAGGTACAGAGGGGTGGTACCTACTCATAGTAAAGAAGAGCAGTGTCGCAAGGGGCAGGTGAGGTGACCCTTATCTATGGCCACCCTTGTCTGGAAAATGCTAGAAGGCTTGGAGGTTTTCTTTCTATCAGGGGAAGTGGTGGTAGATGTCAAAACTAAATACAAGCCCTGTTTGGTTATGACATGGTGATCTCAGCGACTTCACAATTATATAGGTCAAACCATATTAATGTTATTTTATTATCAGCTTGCATTACTTGTGGCCATCCTGGTCAAGGGCTTCTGGGAATTCACTGCCTGGGCCTGTGTTTCACCTAATACAACCCATTTGGTCTTGGTCTCAGCAAAGCCTTCTCTTTCCTGGAAAAGGGTGGTCACCTCCCAGGAAGATAGGAACTGTCTGTTAGAGGTAAATAGAGGTCCAGTGGTTCAAAGAACTGGCTTTGCCAGGACAAGAGGAGTCACACCAGGGGATTCATTTATAAAGACCTTTTAAAGTAGGCAGATAGTAGGCAGATAGAGGAAGGGGGAGAGTGAAAGGAGCTTAGGAGAGAGCTACAGTCCACAGAGGGGTCCTACCATCTTGGATTTTACTAGAGTTACCAAACCTCCTAACCCTGTCCACCTCCTTTAGCCCCCCATTTCCTTCAGGCAAAGCCTTCTGGGTATGCCATCACCAGGAAAGAAAATTCTGAAATTGCAGTCAAGATTGGGCCCCTTCCAGATGGCTAGAAGGGAAGCAATCCTCTGAGGTTGATGGCCTATATGGTGGGACACCTCCCTCTTAGTTTATCCTTCATTTAAGTCTGAACAAAGAAGGATTCGCCTGAAACTCCACTAGAAGTGCAGTCTCCTCCACATTCCTCTTCCAAAGAGGTGAAAACAGATGGCTCCAAGGAGGAGGCACACTGTTGCCTCTAACCATCTGAAGGGAATATTTGGGATGAAAGCTGGATGGACAAGGCCTACTGCAACTGAGTCTTCTTGTACCCATACCAGATCACTAGAGGTGACAGCACCCTGAAAGTGATCTCTACAAATCTTCCTGATTGAAAGGTGCAGGTGTAAGGACTTACCATGTCCAAAGAGGCCATGTTCTGATTTTCCCAGCAACCCATAAGTCAAGAAGCAGCCCAAAGCATCTCTCCCACCTCTTGATACTTTTTAAGCCAACTAGACTGTGCTCGACTCACTTCGAGCCCCTATAGGAACTTTGGAGCTGCCTTTGGCACTATAAGAATGTCCACTTATCTGCTTTTAACACTGAAAAAACCCATAAAAGCCAATCATTTCTACTCAACTTTTTTTGATCCCATGGAAGCAGCTCACTCTCCGAGTCTCCGCCACCGACTTGATCCAGTGGAAGTCTCACCTCTACCCGTCCCAAATGCTGAGCCCCATCGGGAGCCCTCGAATCCCCTCGATGCACACTCGCATTGAGAAGCCTTCACTCGATCCATCTCAACACTGTTTCAAACTGCAGCAAAGCACCTTGAAGTCTGACACGATGCTGCTAAGCCACCAAGAATAAGCATTTTCAAGGTATTTGATGTGGTCCTGTCCACCTAGCCTGCCTTAAAGGGCCCTAGTGACTTGTAAGACTCCACCCTCTACAATCTTTAAAGACATTTCCAATAACTTTGACTTTTGATGCTGGAATTAGTAACTGTGCACCTTCGTCTTCAACTTTAATTCCACAGTCTGCATTCTCTGTGTTTTCCAGTACAGGGGTGCGTTATAGTGTTTTGATTAGTTTGTTTGTATTGCTATTTAAAGTACCCTATTTTTACAGAAGCTTGGTTGGACATTTCTTTATTTTGGTAACTCAGTACTATTGTTATTTGTTTATTTTTCTATAACAGTTCACATCCCTCTGGAAGATTGTAGCTTGCGACGGGCCTGCGCTACCCTAAGACGTGAAGGAGGTGTACCTGTCAGGGTGTGCTTATTTTACATTTCTGACTCGGGTCACTGTTGCTGTAGTAGTAGTGTGTGGCTGTGTAGGGGTTGTATCCACTAGTCATCCCTGTACTCGTGCAGAGCAGTAGCTATTTTGTTACACTAACAGCATCCGACCTCTCCACCTTTCCAACCGGCATGGACTATGCCAGCAACCCTCCACTCATCCTCAGCCTCAGGCAGACCGTGTTAAGAGCAAACAGCGCAGGATGCCTGCACCTGCGGCTCCCTACTGCATTAACAATTCTCAAGTACCCTAACCACATATCACAACAGAACACTTTCGGTCTGCACTCGTCAGCACTGTATGTATGTATGTATGTATTTATTTATTTATTTATTTATTTATTTATTTGAATTACGCATCTATTGAAACTCTGGGCTGAAGACAGCTGGGTCCTGCGCATCCCAAAAGATACAAAATCAAACATGAACATCATAAAATAAATAATGAAATAAGTGTCAACATTAAGTACATTAAAACAGAGCAACACAGCAAAAAATGAAAACGGTATATTTAAGGATGCGCAATTTGGAATAAATTGGGTGTAATGTCTCGCCTAAATTCCAAAAGCTTAGGAAGGAGATACGGAAGGAAGAAGAGCATGACCGGCTCTTCAGGTTTCGCATTGTGTTTCTTGCTCTCCTCCCAGTAACTCCCAGTAACTTCCCCACCCCAATCTCTTACTGGAGCTAGCGACAAGAGCTGAACTGTGCTCTACAAGGCCATTTTCTGCAGTGTGGCAACCCCAGTAGACTGCTCTGAAAAATTCCAACTAAGCCCTAAATATCCTGGTGTGCAAGCTACTACTTAAGCAACCCAGCGCGCGCGGCACAAACTGGAATGTCACAACACATATCATGGTGCTCCCCTCATTGAGTATAGTGGCTGCATGTGTGTGACGAGGCTAGGCTTCCATGCCGCTAGACATGACGTTCCCCGTGCATGGGAATACATCAGTGTCTGCATAGACGTATGATGATAAAAACGTTGTTGGCGTCTATAAATGCATCTGGTTGTACACAGGCATTGAAACATATGAAATGTTGGTATCCGACTCTTCGAACTGCCCCTGAGTTAGTTCTAGCTGCCTTTACACAAGTAAAGATGATGTCAGTGTCCCAGGGAATTCCTCTGAAGTTCACAGTTACACTAGTGTGTTTCTAGAGGTCACGTGCTGCAACTTGCTGCTGTCTTTAGTAGCAGAGAATGAGCACAGATTAAGCTGGAGACTAATCAGGGTATGAAGTTGTGAAACTGTTTGGGCATTGGTGATCCTCATTAGCTCATTGTACCTTGAGCCGCACCACTATTGCATATCAGGTTGGGCGCATTTGAAACCTCACGCCATTGGTTCTTGATCCTCATTAGCTGTCTATTTCTATGTCTATGGTATTATTCTATCACTCAAGAGGTGCACATCAACCAATCAGGTACCTCAGGCAGTCTGCGATGACATCTGGTATTGTGCCTTAATTGCTGTCATCATGAGGGACTTCAAAGCTCTCCTTCCTACTTATTTGTTTTATAAACATACCTGTTTTCCTTGTCCTTGGTGGTGGTTCTTTCCTGGCATGCCTCCTTTTCTGCACCCGCTTCTGCGTCTGCGTCAATCAGGTCTGTCCATAAAAATAGGAGTGGTCAGTTTACTGCCTTCCTAGCTGCGTGTCAGCCATGTTGGACCTCCAACCTTGTGATGGGAAACATGTTGGCGCTCTGATTTAGTAACATTTCGGAATGTCAACATGTTTCCCAGAGTGAAAACAAAGCATGTGGTTGGCTGTCTTGGGTTTATGGTTATGGAGTTATGGTGTGAGAACATAACAACGAAAAATATAGTTTCTTCTGCCTGTTGATACATGTTTTAACCTGAAGCGTAGTTCAATGCCTCTCGGCTGCCTTCATTTTAGCAAGCACCCCCCCACTCTGCACCACCTTAAACTTGTAATCGCCATTGAGAATTCCTGCCAACAGCTGAGAGAACCATAGTGTTATTAAGGTGTATCCATCTGATTGCTGTGTCATGTAAATATTGCTGCCTGTATGTATTGCTTTACATTCATAAATACTTTTCACACACACTTACAGTCCCTTCACAATCTGTGCACAATGCCAGAGTGGGCTGAGTAGCCAACATGTCAGTGGGAGGGCGCTTGCTCTCAATTCCTTTTCTGCACAATAACATATGTATTAACAGTACGACCTTAATCAGAGCAACGCTTCTACACATCTGATCAAGATGGCGGCTCAAGCACTTACCCTTCTCCAGCCAAGGTGCCATATCGCTCTGGGTAAAACAGCACTGCCCCCAGTTTTAGTCAGGGGTGCGCTACGGCTTTGCAACTTCGCAAATGCTGCCACAGGCTATTAGCTATAAGGCACCCATGACGGAGCCTGGGACTGGCGGGAAGCGCAGCTGCAATACCCCTTCCTTGTTATGCGTCTAGAGCGGCCATGGAAATTGGGCTAGGTAAAACATAGCAAAAATGCTCCGCTGGTTTGCGTGAGCCTCTGCGGTGCCAGCGCCATACAAATGCCACCGTGCAAGCAAAATAATGAGACTCCATAAAAGAACATGTGCCTTCATGAAGGGTGTTGTGGCAAACGGATCTCTGAAGTGGTAATTGAAAAAGAGCCACTTGATTTGCAAATGACCTGTGGGATGTGTTAATTGTGTTGGTGTTGCCTTACCCTCTGGATGTGTTAATTGTGTTGGCGGCGTGGAACGGCAGTGATGTGTACAAACACCACTTTCACTAATGATGGAAGTCTTCCATGAAGCCCAGACAAGACTGGAGCATCTTGAGAGACCCTGCTGTGAAGGATCTGCTGGCTCCTGTTCCTGGCTGGAACGACTCAACGCCTTGCCGCGGCACACCCACAACGGTGCCTCGCTACCGTCCCGGCTTCCCTCCGCTGTTTTGCAGGTGCATGCCCCCAATCCACACGCTCAACTCTTCTGGGGTCCTCATGCCTCAGAATACACTCTGCTTCTGTGCTAACTTGTTGGTCAATGTCCAATGGGAACCTGACACCGTTTCTCAAATCCAGCTGTTCTACACAGCAGCTTCTCTAAGGTCCACCATTGAGTACATTTTCATTTGCGGCTATGGATTTTGTTTCACTAAAACAGACAGCAGATAGATGCACTCTTTATAAAATGTAATCATTATGCCGAATACTGCACTGGGATATAACGTTCTTTCATCGACGGGTGCAATTTCAAGGTTTTTTTTTACAAGTACATTTTACCGAAAAAAACTCATCAAAATATTTAGGGGGGTTGGAAATGTATATATAAGGGGTGGGGGCCCAGAATAGGTAAACAACAATAGGGTATGGGGGATTTGGGGGAAACCCCCCTCCAAAATAAAAAAAGAAACAATTTCGATGAGTTTTTTCAGGAACACATACTCGTAAAGAAACGCATCGAAATTGCACCCGTCGATGAAATGACAAAGAACCCTACCAGGGAATGGGGTGAACAAACAGAAACGTGAATTGATTACGCAATTGTCTCAATACACTTCCCACCACTCTTTGACACTTAGGAATGTCCAAATATTTCATATCAAAACTTAATTTAAATTAAATATAAGATCAAAACATTTGATGTTGTTGATAGATTACACTTTAATCATCACATCATTGTACAAGTGCACAACATGTTTCAGGCACTGGCCTTTTTGACACGATGCAACAACAGAAAACAAGACAAAAAATATTGTCTTCACTATTTCTATTTTTTTATTTATTTATTTGATGATGAAACAGGGATATCAATTATGATCAGAAATGACTTACAATAACACATGCGCAGATGGCTGAGGCATTCCCCCTTAGTGGGCCTGTACAGTAGCACAAAAACGAGAACAAGAGGGGAACCAGTTTATGAGAGTAAAAACATGAGTGGGACATAGACTAGGGGACAAGACAAAACAAACATAATAGCAAATGGTGTGTGCTAATTTGGTGGGAACTTCTTTGGTTTGAGGGTCTGAATCTCAGAGGTGGTCCAGGGTTAAGGACGGAACAGGAAGATGTGGATGTGTAAGCAGTGTTTGTCAAAAGGAGTCATGAGTGCACAGTGAAAGTCAGAAAAAGGGTGCTCAATGGAAGAGGCATGAACAGATGAGAGACAAGAAAGAGGCCCTCACTCCATCAAGGTAAGGGACAAGCAGAGGGTGATGGGACCCGAGATGTTAAAGAGAACAATTGGTTGATCAGATGAAGAGGGTTCAATGAAGAGGTGCGAGGAGGAAACTGAGGCAGAGAGACATACAAGGTGAAGAGAGTTCCCAGCAGAGTGACTAGGGTGCTATTGGAGGGGTTAGTGGGAGTGGTCAGATAGGCGTGAGTTAAGGTTACTGTGGGTGACTGCAGAGGGCCTAGGAAGGTTTAAATACCCAGCAGGAACATTGGGATGTTGGTAGGAAGTGACACAAGGAACAGTTTCAGATCAGGGAAGAAGGAGTTGAGAGAATCAGGGGGTCGATGGGAGCCAGAACATTAGGTGAGAGGAAGTAGGAGGGAGGAGTTGAATAGCGGCATATTCAATGGAGAAAGAGGTGATGTCGGAGGGGTCAGGAATACATTGTCGAAGGCCTTATTGATATGGAACTGGACACTGCCTCACTTCCCCATGAGTCCATGGGAGCCACTATTGCAGCAGAGTTTTGAGGGGAGATTCAAGTTTCTGTGATAGACTGAAGTGATAGTTGAGGCAGATGGGAGTTGAGGTGGGCACTGATGTAGTAAGATTTGTTGCAGAGGGATTGTGCATTCCAGAGGCCAAGTAAAAGAGTGGTTTTAGGAGGGGTTGTGCGGTAGGTCGGGAAAGAATAAAGTTGGAGATCCGGGGAAAATGCGAGCGTCGTGCTTGAGGGATGCGGGTGCAGGGGGCGGAGGGAAACAGTGTTGGAGGCTGAGTTAGAATGTGTAGTAATTGTAATTGTTTATTTGTACAGATGAGGCTGAAGGCTAGGGAAGAAGGGAAAGAGAAGAGTGAGTCCCCGGAGAAACTGAGCAAAGTCAAGGTGCATGAAGGAGGGTAGAAAAAATAGGCAAGTGAGCACAGTGAACAAAGCATGCAGCACAAGCGAGAGTGGGTAGGTGGGTGAGGGGAAAGAGATGTAGGGAAGATTGTCTGGCAATAAGCAAGTGTGAGTTTTGTTTCGGTTAGAATGGGTCTATAAGTAACAAAAGTCAGTTAACAGGCCCAAGTAGGGAGTGTTCCTAGGTCCTGTGCAGTAACAACAGATCCTTGCAGAATGAATAGTCAATGTGTCGAAGGATCACCTTGTGTGGGCGCAGGAGTAAGACAAAGGGTGAGGTCAGCAAAGTACCGGCTTGACTAGGAGATCTTGCACGAGACCCTTTTTGCCCCTAAAAACAGGAGTTACCTGTTGTTGATTTTGGCTCTTAGCTTCAGACACCCAGGCTGTATACACAGGGGGGACACAGTGATAATGGATGCAGTGTGTCACAACACCCTCTGACATCAACTACCAGTGCTCCAGGTGGCCTCCAGACTTCGAGTCAGGATGCAGGCAGGGCCATGGCTGTTGTGGGCCAGGGAGCTTAGTTTTTCAGACAGACCCCTCAGGTGGAGCACAGGTTCCACTGGGAAAGCAAGATGCGGGCCAAAAAAACATTTAAAATAAACATCCATTCATGGTAATATGTAGAATGTTTGCAAAGTAATTGCAATGTATCGAGTAGTGGGGCTCACCCGATATGTAGTTTCATTTTATTGCTTATCAAGGTGTGTTGGCTTTAAAAGAAAAATCAGACACCACCTAGATGTTCTTTTATTTGATACCTAAATGACAGATATTTGTATTAACCACATAACCTCTATCTACAGCTTAAGATCAGAGGAGTGAGGTAAGGAAAGAAGAGGTAATTTACAGCTTGGTTCATCGTAAGGCTGCAAAGTGATGTGCAAATAGACAAAATCACTGGCAAAGTAGAAACAGATCGCAGGAATGTTCTAGATTACAAATGAAACACGGCTCTATTCAATCTAAGCAAATCCTTTGATTATGAGATAGATCTGCTATTTTGGTAGGGGACTTATGTCCCAGGTTTACCTGGCTTCCTCATGTTGCAAACTCTTCAACATGAAGTGACAGCATCAAGTCAGTGTTCCCGAAAACCGCTCACTGCTCGCAGTCATTGTTGGAAGAATGCTACTGTGGTGTGAGTGTGGACCTGGCCACTGCAATAACATCATGCTGATTGGTTATTCCACTGAAATAGAAGAAATATCTGACCAGGTGCATGTACCTGTCACAGATCGGAACATTGTCAGCATTCCGGAATGGACGTGGTGGCATCACTATGTGGGTAGTTTAATGAAAATGGGAAACACGTTTAAACCAATGTGCAGTTATTGTTTGACTCAAAGAAAAGTAACCATGATAACATAACTTCATGTGATGTGTGTAAGATTATGGAAATGACAAATCCTTCTTACCATTAACAATTACCATAAGATGATTCAGAAGGTTCATTTCCAAAAATCAGGTTTAAAATTAAAATATTACCTTGTTAACTAATTAAATTAAAACCGAACATTATTCAATGTTCACAATCAGTTCAAATCAATAAAACACAGAAATATCAGTGTCCTCGTTCATCCCATGGGAAGACAGTGTATGCAAACTATGAATCCAATATGTCTCCCTTCTTTTCAATTGCAAAAGTCATTCTCGTTTTCTTGGGTGAATTGTGATATGTTTAATAGGCATGAAGTGCTACCGATTCACTTGATTCTGGCATGAAATATGCCTAGAAACATTAGATTTAGTAGTACAACTCTACATATCTGATGCCTCCTGTATTGTGCCTTCTTTCACTTTGCGTGAGGTTTGCCCAAACTGAAGTTGGCTACAGGGACATTTCAAATAATAAAAACAGATATTAATTGGACCGGCTGCATCCGAGGCACACTGTGCACATGGCACTGTGCTCTTCTAAGAACTCTTTGTAATAAGCACTAAGCATTAAGCAAGGGCAGCCTTCCTCTTCCAGGGAAGATGGGTTGCCTCTTAGACTGTGAGATGGACTACAGACTCCAAAAAGGTAAGGAATGTATGACTACTCATATAGAGGCAAGTAGAACTCATACATAGAAGCACTCTAGTTCTATAGCTTCATCGGTATCCCTACAAAATATCCCCACCAAAAATATTTTGGTTTATTCGTCTGCGGCGTTGTTCCCGCAAGAGATACAATCTGTTTGCTTAGTATGCGCTCTGCATTTAACGACTGCTATGGCCACTGGGAATTGTACTGCCTTAATAAGCCTATCCAGTAAGGATGCATGTTGCACTGGAGTGCTGTCTGCCTGGAGGTAGCCCCTCCTCTTCCAACATGCTAACCCTGCGTGTACGGTTGACGTCACATAGGCCGAGTCACTGTAAACCGTCACTTCCTGTCCTTCGGGTTTCTCAAGCGTGACAATGAGCGCTACTAATTCTGCCTTTTGCACTGAAAAGTGAGATGGTAGCCTTGAACTTGCTACAACTTCAAATTCTCCATTTAATCTACGCCTCACTACCACTGTGACTGAATGCCTTTCCTCACTAGTCTGAACAATTTTCAAAGAACCATCAATAAAGAGAATCTCCCCTCCCACTAAAGCATTTTCCTTCACACAGGGTATATCATCATAAAATTCAACATAATTAGCACAGTCATGCACATGATCACCTTTTTCTATAGGCTCAGCTATAAACGTGGCAGTATTCACTATTTTACATTTTACAATTTTAATTGTTGAGTTCAAAATCATTACCTTATCAGCTGAAGCTCTTTGGGAAGTCAATGTGCCCTTGGGTTTATCTAAAATAGCAAATAGAGCATGCTCCACGATAAGGGTCTTAGAGCAACCCATGACAATACTTGTAGACTTCTCAGTCGTGAATGTGGCACCAGCCAGAGATTGTTTGCAAGGGAAGTGTCATCTCATAACTCGGTCTAAAATCCCACTGTAATACGCTAAAGGTTTGTACCCCAATGTAGTTCTCTGTGTAAGCACTGCTGTCATGACTGTTCCATTTGTGTGTGAAAACAAATAATTTCCGCAGCATAATTGTGAATTCCTAAAACAGGGGCTGTGAACATTTCTTCAGTCCATTCTATTTGTATTTTCCCCACTTGTGCTTTCTTTAAAGCTTGCAGAAGTGGTCTTGTGTATGTACTGTAATCAAACACCCAGGCTCTAACATAGTTGCATAACCCCAAAAAGGGTCTATCTGTTTTGCTGTATTTGGTTTTGAGGTTTTCATAATTGCCTCTGCTCTTTCAGGTGTCACTTTCTTTTCTTCATGTGAAATCAACTGACCTATGTATAACACCTCTGCTTGACAATATTGTAGCTTCTCCTTGTCTACCCTATATCCCATGTCTGCTAGAATAGTCATCAACTGAACAGAATCTCGTCTGCACTCATCTTCTGTGGTGCTGCAAATTAAAATGTCATTGATGTACTGTTCAACGCACTCTTGAGACCAATATTGCCTAAATCCATCTGTAAAACTCTATTAAAGATCGATGGGGACTCACAGTACCCTAGGGGCAACCTAGTATGTTTCAGTCAAGTTTGGCGGAACGTTAAAGAAGTCAAGTCTTGTGAGTCCTTGTGCAACGGGATCTAGAAAAATGCATTCTTCAAATCGATCACCGTGAAATATGTCGAGCTTCCACCGGGATACTGCAAGTATTGTCGCCGGATTAGGAACTAAAGGAAACTCTGCATCTACAATCTGGTAAATCTGTCTCATATTTTGTATAAATCTCCACAACCCTCCTTTAGATTTTTTTAATAGGATACACCGCAGTATTACACTGGAATCCGTTGTTTCATCAGTGCTGAAATGGTCTGAAATATACCTTTACCCGCTTCTCGAGACATGGAGTACTGGTTTGCTTGGGGAAAAATCGGTCCTGGCTTAAGCTTTATTTTAACCTCCCCTATTCCCTCTAATAAACCTACTCCACAAGGGCCTGTGGTCCAAAAGACGCTTGGCACCTTTTCCAAGTCTGCCTGAAAATTTCTGAACGTTGCCGCATTATCACCATTTGCTATGGGATTTCCCTTTTCTCTATCGTTATCCAGTATATGATGCTCATAAAGAACACCACTTCATTGTCTGTTTGGTCTTCCCTGAACATGTCGTCATCAGTTATGTCAGTCAATCTCTACCCTTCCTCAAGAGCTGTTATTCTTCTCCATGGTCTACCCTCATCATCCACTCCTTCGAGCATTGCCTTTCCCTTCGTACTATGGCTGTTTCCAATTCTATAGGGATAGTCTGTCCCCCCTCTTCTCCATAGGTATTCACAGTCTAAACAAAAATTCATCAGGTATCCTCACAATTTTTCCCACCAAGCCAGGTAGCCATGTCAATAAAATGCTCACTCTATATAGAAAAATCTCTGTATCTACTGGAACACCTCGCAGAGCCACTTGCCCTGTGAACACCAGTATACATTCTCCCATGTTTAAATAGCATATTCCTGGAGTGGAGCAGACTATCCCTTGATTATTAAATTAAATTGTCATGTTCAGTTTTGTCATTAACAGGCCGATTCATGGAATTAATGTGCGCCGAAAAATTTTGGCGCAAGCGTGCGAAAACGTGTGATTCTCAGTGAAAGAGCGAAAATCGCAGTGCAAGTGCAAATATCGCAGGGAAACCAGCACACATCTATTCATGGAAGTCTGTGCGCAAGTAAAATCAGGGAGGTGCGCTGAAAAAGTGCACGGTGCACGCCGGCGCACAGGTTATCTAACGGCGTGCGCTAAGGCCACAGCGAAAGCGCACATAGCACGGCGCACATAACAAAAGTAGGCGGAACACGGGGCGTAATTCTCGGAATGGGGAACAACTCGTGAAAATGTGGGCGTCACAGGGGAAGTACAGGAGGCAAGTGCGCGGAACGCCCACACACTCGCCTACAACACGTATTCATGGAATGGAATAGGGCAAACCAGCGCACGGGCAAAGACGCGCACAGACCCAAACCCGTCTGCCACACAAAGGCAGGCGGTAGCGTCCCTGCGCAGGAAAAAAATGTGCGCCAAAATGTGCGCTAACAAAAAGCACGAATATACAGCTCTGATGAATGTCCCATACTGTGGCCCCCTAGGACAAATGACGTGCAAAGGGGTACGCGACAAACAGCGACACCCGCTGTGTGAAAAATTAGCTTGTGCGTGTATTTCGGGTGTGCGCAGGAAGTTTTACACGCGATTGGGCCTGGGGGAGTGGGGTACGTGTATTTCAGGGGTGCGCGTGAAGTTCTACACGCGATCATGCCTGGGGGAGCAGGATACGTGTATTCCAGGGGTGAGCGGGAAGTTTCATACGCGATTGGCCTTGGGCGAGCGGGGTGCGTGCAAATCTGGGGTTCGCGGGAAGTTTCACACGCAATTGGCCTGGGTACGTGTAAATCTCGGGTTCGCGGGAAGTCTCACACACGATAGGCCCTGTGCGATTGGGGTGCGTGTATTCCTGGGGTTCGCGTGAAGTTTCACACGCGATTGGCCTGGGTACATGTAAATCTGGGGTGCGCGGGAAGTTTCACACGCGATTGGCCTTGGGCGAGCGGGGTACGTGTATTTCGGGGGTGCGCGGGAAGTTTCACACGCGATAGGCCCTGTGCGAGTGGGGTATGTGTATATCTGGGGAGCAGGGGAGTCCTACACGTGAATTGGCAGTGTGGGTCCTCCCAGGTGTTCCCTCTAAACCCTACACGGCCCCTGCAGGCAGCCCACACCACAGGGGACTACCCTGCACCCCTGGTCATGTCCCACAGGAAGCCCATCCACCATGGGCATGCCCCCCAGGCAAGCCACATGTCAGCTTGCACTACTGATAACCAACGCATGACCCCCTCCACCACCACCCCCCAGCAGTGCAGGGCACCTGCCAGAAGGCCCCCACTCATGTCCTCTTGCACACCTACCCCCAGCACTGAGGGGCACCTGCCAGCAGGCCCCCACTCATGTCCCACTCATGTCCCCTTGCACCCCCACCCCCAGCAGTGCAGGGCACCTGCCAGCAGGCCCCCACTCATGTCCCACTCATGTCCCCTTGCACCCCCACCCCCCAGCAGTGCAGGGCACCTGCCAGCAGGGTCCCACTCATGTCCCCTTGCACCCCCACCCCCCAGCAGTGCCGGGCACCTGCCAGCAGGCCCCCACTCGTGTCCCCTTGCACACCACCCCCCAGCACTGAGGGGCACCTGCCGGCAGGCCCCCACTCATGTCCCCTTGCACACCCACCCCCAGCACTGAGGGGCACCTGCCAGCAGGCCCCCACTCATGTCCCACTCATGTCCCCTTGGACCCCCACCCCTCAGCAGTGCAGGGCACCTGCGCGCAGGCCCCCACTCATGTCCCCTTGCATCCCCACCCCCAGCAGTGCAGGGCAGCTGCCAGCAGGCCCCCACTCATGTCCCACTCATGTCCCCTTGCACACCCACCCCCCAGCAGTGCAGGGCACCTGCCAGCAGGCCCCCACTCATGTCCCACTCATGTCCCCTTGCACCCCCACCCCCAGCAGTGCAGGGCACCTGCCAGCAGGCCCCCACTCATGTCTCACCCATGTCCCCTTGCACCCCCACCCCCCAGCAGTGCAGGGCACCTGCCAGCAGGCCCCCACTCATTTCCCACTCGTGTCCCCTTGCACACCCACCCCCCAGCACTGAGGGGCACCTGCCAGCAGGCCCCCACTCATGTCCCCTTGCACACCCACCCCCCAGCACTGAGGGTCACCTGCCAGCAGGCCCCCACTCATGTCCCACTCATGTCCCCTTGCACCCCCACCCCCAGCAGTGCAGGGCACCTGCCATCAAGCCCCCAATCATGTCCCCCAGCACCCCCACCCCCCAGAACTGAGGGGCACCTGCCAGCAGGCCCACACTCATGTCCCCTTGCACACCCACCCCCAGCAATGGGGGGCACCTGCCAGCAGGCCCCCACTCATGTCCCCCAGCACCCCCACCCCCCAGCACTGAGGGGCACCTGCCAGCAAGCCCCCACTCATGTCCCCCAGCACCTCCAGCCCCCAGCACTGAGGGGCACCTGCCAGCAGGCCCCCACTCATGTCCCCTTGCACCCCCACCCCCCCAGCAGTGCAGTGCACCTGCCAGCAGGCCCCCACTCATGTCCCCTTGCACCCCCACCCCCCAGCAGTGCAGGGCACCTGCCAGCAGGCCCCCACTCATGTCCCACTCATGTCCCCTTGCACCCCCACCCCCCAGCAGTGCAGGGCACCTGCCAGCAGGCCCCCACTCATGTCCCCTTGCACCCCCACCCCCCAGCAGTGCAGGGCACCTGCCAGCAGGCCCCCACTCATGTGCCCTTGCACCCCCACCCCCCAGCAGTGCAGGGCACCTGCCAGCAGGCCCCCACTCATGTCCCACTCATGTCCCCTTGCACCCCCACGCCCCAGCAGTGCAGGGCACCTGCCAGCAGGCCCCCACTCGTGTCCCCTTGCACACCCACCCCCAGCACTGAGGGGCACCTGCCAGCAGGCCCCCACTCATGTCCCTTACACACCCACCCCCCAGCACTGAGGGGCACCTGCCAGCAGGTCCCCACTCATGTCCCACTCATGGCCCCTTGCACCCCCACCCCCCAGCAGTACAGGGCACCTGCCAGCAGGCCCCCACTCATGTCCCCCAGCACCCCCACACCCCAGCACTGAGGGGCACCTGCCAGCAGGCCCCCACTCATGTCCCCTTGCACACCCACCGCCCAGCACTGAGGGGCACCTGCCAGCAGGCCCCCACTCATGGCCCCCAGCACCCCCACCCCTCAGCAGTGCAGGGCACATGCCAGCAGGCCCCCACTCATGTCCCACTCATGTCCCCTTGCACACGCACCCCCCAGCAGTGCAGGGAACCTGCCAGCAGGCCCCCACTCATGTCCCACTCATGTCCCCTTTCACCCCCACCCCCCAGCAGTGCAGGGCACCTGCCAGCAGGTCCCCACTCATGTCCCCTTACACACCCACCCCCCAGCACTGAGGGGCACCTGCCAGCAGGCCCCCACTCATGTCCCACTCATGTCCCCTTGCACCCCCACCCCCCAGCAGTACAGGGAACCTGCCAGCAGGCCCCCACTCATGTCCCCCAGCACCCCCACACCCCAGCACTGAGGGGCACCTGCCAGCAGGCCCCCACTCATGTCCCCTTGCACACTCACTCCCCAGCACTGAGGGGCACCTGCCAGCAGGCCCCCACTCATGTCCCCCAGCACCCCCACCCCCCAGCAGTGCAGGGCACATGCCAGCAGGCCCCCACACATGTCCCCTTGCACCCCCACCCCCAGCAGTGCAGGGCACCTGCCAGCAGGCCCCCACTCATGTCCCACTCATGTCCCCTTGCACACCCACCCCCCAGCAGTGCAGGGCACCTGCCAGCAGGCCCCCACTCATGTCCCACTCATGTCCCCTTGCACTACCACCCCCCAGCAGTGCAGGGCACCTGCCAGCAGGCCCCACTCATGTCCCCTTACACACCCACCCCCCAGCACTGAGGGGCACCTGCCAGCAGGCCCCCACTCATGTCCCACTCATGTCCCCTTGCACCCCCACCCCCCAGCAGTGCAGGGCACCTGCCAACAGGCCCCCACTCATGTCCCCTTGCACCCCCACCCCACAGCAGTGAAATGGCGATCCCATGACACAAACCAAAAGTCAACTATGTACATCAACACATGTCCGCCACACGAAGGCAGGCGGTAGCGTCCCTGCGCATTAAAAAAATGTGCGCTAACAAAAAGCCGTATATACAGCTCTGATGAATGTCCCATACTGTGGCCCTCTAGGACAAATGACGTGCAAAGGGGTACGCGACAAACACGGACACCCGCTGTGTCAAAAATAGCGTGTATTTCGGGGGTGCGCGGGAAGTTTCACACCCGATTGTGCCTGAGCGAGCGGGGTACGTGTACTTCAGGGGCTCGCGGGAAGTTTTACACGCGATTGTGCCTGGGCGAGCGAGGTACGTGTACTTCAGGGGCTCGCAGGAAGTTTTACACGCGATTGGGCCTGGGCAAGCGGGGTACGTGTACTTCAGGGGCTCGCAGGAAGTTTTACACGCGATTGGGCCTGGGCGAGCGGAGTACGTGTACTTCAGGGGCTCGCGGGAAGTTTTACACGCGATTGGGCCTGGGCGAGCGGGGTACTTGTATTACTGTGGTGGGCGTGGAAGTACAGGAGGCAAATGCGCGGAACGCCCACACGCACACGCCAAAAAAGACGCGCTAATCCAGAAACACGTACGCCAGCAGGAAGCAGGCGTACGTCGAACCCGCGCAGCATAAAAGTGCGCGCAAACAACAAACAAGCTCAGACGCCAGGATGAATATACCGTTCCTAGCAGCAGTGGCCGTGGGATACCGCAGGAGGAGGAGGAGGATAGTCAGGGCCAGAATTTTTACACCCAGAAGCAGCCTTTTTGGGATGCCTGATGACCACGTGTTTGGGAGGTACAGGTTTACACCTCACATAATACTCGACCTGGTCAGTGAGTGGGAGGATGACCTCACATCACCCACCCTCTGCTCCCAAGCACTCAGCCCCCTGGAGAAGGTCCTTTATGTACTGCACTTCTTGGCCACTGGGTCATTTCAGCGGACAAGTGCCATAGTGGGGGGGGTGTCATAGGCCACGCAGTCACGCTGCCTACACCAGGTCTTGGCCATCATGACTGCACGCCAATCAGTACGCAGGCACATATACCTGCCCAGAACACCTGCAGAAAGGCAGGCTGTCGTCCAGGATTTTTACGGGGTGGCCCACTTCCCCAAAGTGCTAGGTGCCATTGACTGCACCCATGTGGCTCTACATCCCCCCAGGGCATCTGAGCACATCTATAGAAACCGCAAGCACTGCCATTCCATCAACGTCCAGGTATTATGTGATGCCAAGGGAATCATCACCTGATTATATGCCAACTATCCAGGGTCCACCCACGACAGTTTCATTTACAGAATGTCAACCCTAAACCGGGACCTAGAAGCTGGGCGGCATGGTGATACATGGCTGATCGATGAGTATAAATGCCACAGCACATGCATGCATGTCAGATACTGAGTAATGTCACAACCCCACTAATGATACCCATCACCACCTCCCCAGGGGACAGTGCCTACCCTCTGAGCACCCACGTGGCCTAGACTTGGCGACCTGGAAGTCAGGCTGGGAGTCACCCTCTGCCAGGTCAGGTGCCACAATGGGCTGGTCCAACAAGGGCTGAGCAGAGATGGTGTCAGCCACGTTTCCCTCAACTAGGGTGGGGGGGCACGGGTGTCCCTGACTGGTCCTCCACACATGGGGGCTAGGGGTACCCTGCAAATCCCGCGCCCACCACGGCCACCTCTTGAGGCTCGGCCACCTTTGCCGCCCTTACTGCTTGGTCGCCTCCCAACCATGGCACTGATGTTGTTGTGCATATGGGAGTTGCAGTAAAGTATTGTCCTGGGCAATTGGGGGTTACAGGGGTAGGGTACTAGATGGAATTCGTACCCTAGTGCTCTAGCAAGGCTATATGTGACCCCTGGAGAAAGATGACGGGTCGCGCAACGCACAGGCACCCCAAAAACAGAAAATAACATGCACGCAACCCCTCGTAGACCACGTGCGTGGAAAAATGAACCCGCACTACGCTGTGGCACCCAGAAACACAAAAATGAACGTACACGTGTTACACGCAGCCTACAATGACCTCTGAAGGGGTACCTGACACACAGGGCAAGCACAGTTGGTAAATACGTGCGTGACTCACCGTCTGCCTGGAAAATGAGCGTGAAAAATCCGCAACACCCCCGCCAAAATAAGAATTGTACACTGTCTGAGGAGACAGGACAATAGAAGAAGTGAACGCTGTTTGAGGAAACAGGCCCAACAGAAAATCAGAAAAAAGCTGTCAGAGGTAACAGGGAGTACGAACTAGAAACGCTGTGAAGTAGATCGCGTGTGAACCGACAAGAAGTACAGAATTCACCCACTCGCTCTCCACGAAAAGCACGTACAAGGAAATTACGTCCTACACGTACCTTTTGAACCGGCCCACACGTCCAGCGTCACTTCCGCGTATACGCGCTAAGGCCCTAACCTCCAATTACACGAGCTGACACTCGGACGTGCAGTTCTTGGACGTGTAACATGCACCCGGGGTCAGGGAAACGCCTGCGCGCGCACGTCACAGATGCGCTTACGCGCTAAGGGCCTTTCGTCCAATGAAATCGCGTACGCCTGCTGACGCGCTTACGCGCTAAGGGCCTTTCCTCGAATTACACGCTGACGTGCAAGATTTTCACGTGCCAAATCACTCCGTATCAATCTGGCCACGCGTACACACATGGAAGACCACGCTCCTGCCCAGAAGGCCATTTTCCTGCCCCCCAGAGCCCCGAGCATGCTCCCACCAGCCATCTGCTGCTGCCTGTCTGCCTGCTGCCCACGTGCCCTGCTATTTGGTGCCTGCACGTCAGCCATCTGCAGGGGTCCAGTTGCTGTGTCCACCCCTGCTGGAACAGAAGACTCCCGACTGGGATTCCATCACTCCACAGCCCAGCCCCAGGACCCAGTTGCCCACCCACTCCTGCCTCTGGGGTTGCCATGTCGGGCACTACACCATCTGGCACCACTGGCAACCCCCAGCCAGAGAGGCAGAGGGCCACCAGCTTCACTGCCACCGAAGTTGGTGTCCTGGTGGAGCATGTCCTGGGGCATTATGATGCCCTCTTCGGAACATCACGCGCCAACAAGGAAGGGCGGGAGAGAATCTGGAACGACGTAGTGGTTGCCATCAACGCGGAGGGGGTGGCAACCCACGACATCAAGCACGTCAAGAATCGCTGGAAGGACTTCAGGTCCAGGACCCTCAACAAGGCCCGGCGCCTCGCGGAGGGGGGCCGGGCACGCCTGAGTGCCATCCAGATAAGGGTCCTGGAACGCGTAGGCCCAGCGCTCCACGCCCAGATCCTTCGGAGGCAGACCCGTCTGGAGTTGAGCGGTAAGTGGCCAAGCATTGCTGTGTGAGACAGTGCATGTTGCAGTGTGCTGGTAGTCTGATGCTTGCCTGTATGTGTGACATAGGCCATGTATGGATATGTGTGTGTGCAGGGACATCATGGTCATGCATGTGAGACCAGTTATGTGTGAGCCACATGGTTGGTGCGTGTGTTTTAAAGCAACATGGGGTGCTCTATGTGGAATGCACACATGAATGCATGGCTGTCTCTGTTCCTGGACATGGAGGGGGGGTGATGAATGGGTGCTGATGTCATGTACATGTATGGTGCACATGTGTGTGTGTGTGCGCCTGAGAAGTGTGTGTGTGACTTTGAAACGCCATGGATGCATGTGACTTTGAAGGCAACATCTTGGTTTACAGGGGCCCTTCTACATGGATGTTGATGTTGATTGCAGGCGCCCGGACTGTTTCTGAATGTGTGTTGTGTGCATTCACCCATGTGTTGTGGAATGACAGGATGGAAGTGACATTTGACAGTGCCACTCATGTGTTATTGCTTCCTGTCTAGGGTATTTTGTACTGTACCCTGATGCTTGTGTTCTATGCCTCCCTCTATGCAGCGTCAAGTGAAGAAGAGGGCGGAGACAGCGCTGTGGAGCCAAGCGGTGGGGATGCCTCCACTGGGCGGCGACGCAAGGCCCAGCCACCCTCCCAGGAATTACCATCATCTGGGAGCGAGGGGGCTGGTGCTGCTTCTGCCTCAACAGCTGTGGTGGAAGGGCCGGGTGAGGCCCCACAGGGGCTTCCAATGGCGGCAGACGGTGTGGAGGCATCCAGGTTGGTGGTCTCCACAGAGGAGGAGGAGCCCGCTACTGAGCCACACATGGTGCCTGGTGGGGGTAGTACCACTGGTGCAAGTGGTGCAGTCCAGGGCCAGGGTCAGGAGGCAGCACAGGTCACCGCAGAGGGGCCTGTGCATGTCGCTGTCCTTGACCCTGTGACTGCACCATCATGCACCAGCAGGGAGGCCCCGTCCCAGGCCCGTCCGCAGGTAGTGGAGAGTGCCATATCATCTGCCTCTCCACTACCTGCGGGTGAGGGGTCCCGCAACCGTATGGGATCCGTCCTGGTGGGTGTCGCGTTGTGCATGCGTGTCATTTGTGATGACGTGCGTTCTTCCTGGGCGGAGAACGCACGCCATCACGAAGAGCAGCATTGTGACATGGCACTGCTGGGAGGGGCCCTGGTCGGAGGGTTCCTACATGTGACGCGCACTCTGGCGGACCTCTCCTCCTGTGTGGAGGCTATGCGCCGGTCGTTCTCCACATTGTCTTCTGGCCCAGATTCCACCAGGGGCCCCTGTGGACCTGGCCTGACCAACACAGCCAGCTTGGTGGAGATCCCATCCCTGCCACAGTCGGGAGTTGGCGGTCCAGCAGGGGTGGACACCACAACTGGAGACCAGCAGATGGAGGATGTGCAGGCACCATCGGACAGGGCACATGGACAGCAGCAGCAGGAGCAGGCTGTAGGTGGGAGCAATGATGGCTCGGGGCCATCAACATCGGAGGGGCAGGCATCGGCCGGAGGGCAGGAGGACCCTGGACGGGAAGTGTCTTCCGTGTGGCAGCGGTTGGGCCATGCGATAGATGCGGAGCGGCAGCGGGCGGAAGAGGCGCAGCTCACGATGGTCAAGGCGGAGAACTCCATGCGTAGGGCCCTGAGGCGGGCCGAGTGCCTCGAGGCCATTTGCAGGGACCTGGAGTTCCAGTTGTCATCGTCCCTGCGAACCCTCGGGGCCATGGAAGAGGACCGCCTCCGGGAGATCAAGCAGGAGTTCGATGATGCCCTGGCCCGGAACATCAACATGTGAGCCGTTGGACTTGCCCGCTGCCCTTGTAAATAGTTATTTGGTTAGTATTAGGCTTCCTTTGGTTTTTTTCTTTATTTTGGACCTTTTGGACAATGGACCACATTTTTGTATGTAGTTTTTTTATTAGGTAGTAGTTTTTGATAGGTTTCATTTCTTCAGTTGGGATCATGGACCCTGGATTGTTCATCTGTATATAGTTAACTGTTGGATTCTACTTTTTTTTGCTGAGGGGTGAGGGTGCAAGGGGACATGAGTGGGGGCCTGCTGGTAGGTGCCCCACACTGCTGGGGGGTGGGTGTGCAACGGGGCATGAGTGGGGGCCTGCTGGCAGGTGCCCCTCAGTGCTGGGGAGTGGGGGTGCAAGGGGACATGAGTGAGACATGAGTGGGGGCCTGCTGGCAGGTGCCCCTCAGTGCTGGGGCGTGGGGGTGCAAGGGGACTTGAGTGGGGGCTGCTGGCAGATGCCCCTCAGTGCTGGGGGTGCAAGGGGACATGAGTGGGGGCCTGTTGGCAGGTGCCCCACACTGCTGGGGGGTGGGTGTGCAAGGGAACATGAGTGGGGGCCTGCTGCCAGGTGCCCCTGACTGCTTGGGGGTGGGGGTGCAAGGGGACATGAGTGGTACATGAGTGGGGGCCTGCTGGCAGGTGCCCCGCACTGCTGGGGGATGGGTGTGCAAGGGGACATGAGTGGGGGCCTGCTAGCAGGTGACCCTCAGTGCTGGGGGGTGGGGGTTCAAGGGGACATGAGTGGGGGCCTGCTGGCAGGTCCCCTGCACTGCTGGTGGGTGGGGGTGCTGGGGGACATGAGTGTGTGCCTGCTGGCAGGTGCCCTGCACTGCTGTGGGGTGGGGGTCCAAGAGGGTAATGCGTTGGTGATCACTAGTGCAAGGTGACATGTGGCTTGGCTGGGGGGGCTGCGGGACATGACCAGGGGTGCAGGGTAGTCCCCTGTGGTGTGGTCTGCCTGCAGGGGCCGTGGAGGGTGTAGACGGAATGTCTGGGAGGACCCACACTGCCAATTCACGTGTAGGACTCCCCTGCACCCCCGAAATACACGTACCCCACTCGCACAGGGCCTATCGCGTGTGAAACGTGCCCGCACCCCAGTAATACACGTACCCTGCTGAAATCGCGTGTGGAACTTCCCGCGCACCCCAGTAATACACGCACCCTGCTGAAATCGCGTGTGGAACTTCCCGCGCACCCCAGTAATACAGGTACCCTGCTGTGATCGCGTGTTACACTTCCACGCACCCCAGAAATACACGTACCCTGCTGAAATCGCGTGTGGAACTTCCCGTGCATCCCAGTAATACAGGTACCCTGCTGAAATCACGTGTAAAAATTCCCCGCAACCCAGAAATACACATACCCTGCTGGAATCGCGTGTTGAACTTCCCTGCACACCAGAAATACACGTACCCTGCTGTAATTGCGTGTTGAACTTCCCTGCACCCCAGTAATACACGTTCCCCGCTCGTCGTTTGCTGTTTGGCAGCCCTGCATACTGGTCCAGGGTTAACGCAGCCCTTTGCGATGAATTGGGAATTTTGATGGCTTTTCCTTGCGCGAGGGCGTTCTTGGGGGCGTAACTGGCGTAGCTGCAGGGTCGCTGCGCCACTCTGCGCCACGGCTGGTTTTGGAGGCTGAAATCCATGAATACGCTGTCTACGGATATCGATTTTAGCACACGCGGCTGGCGCAGACATTCGCACGTGCACACTGTGCGCCAGCCGCGTGCGCCTCTTTTGTGCGACATTCTATGAATTACCCTGTGAATCTCTTCCCAAAATGTTAACCGGTGTTTGTTGTGAGTATAACCAAGGAACAGACATGTCACATTTTCCTATAGAGATTGGTAATTCATTGGTAAAAGGAACTCTACTCGTAGCTCCAGAGAACCCTTGAGTATTCATGGCATTTCCCAACATTGGATATATATATATATATATATATATATATATATATATATATATATATATATATATATATATATATATATATATATATATATATACATATATATATATATATATGTATATATATATATATATTTAAAACCTTATACACTTTCTAAAATACAATAGCAAAAATGTACAATATCACATACACAAAATTACAAAATTACAGTCTTTCAAAATGTTCAATTTAATTTACATTGCTTTACATTAACTTAACTTGAATTAAATTTCCTTAAAAACGACAAACTAGTCTTCCATAGAACCTATACATCCATATATACTCCTACACATTAAAAGTATTACTAAGATAAAAAATCACAGTTATATTATCAAAATTCATTAACCAATTCATTAAAATCATTCTCCACTACAATTCATTAAGCTCCCACATCTGGTACAATACTTTTCCTCGACCATACATTCCTAGTGTATTCCCCTTTCCTTATATTTTATTGCTCTCCTCTCATGTGGTTACACATGAATTCCCTTCATTCATCACAGCTAGGCAACTGTATCACTCTTCACCTTCTCATCATCACAACTCAGCCGTGTTTTCTTCCTTTCACTTATAATTCTTTTCCATATATAGGGCCTCATCACGACTTTGGCGATAACCCTTAAATCCGGCGGTCGTGCTATTACCGCCGGATTTAAGGGTCTGCCAAATCAGGACTTCGGCGGATTTCGCCCCAGCTCTTGGCTGGGGGGAAATCCACCGAAAATTTGCGCTATTACCGCCGGCGGGAAATCCGCCAGCGGTAAGAGTGTGAATTTTCCCCATTGAGCCCAATGGGGAATGGGGCATTCCCGAATGGGCTCAATGGGGAATTACATTACCGCCAAACTCGTGATCCGGCGCTATTAGCGCTGGGGAGTTGGGCGGTAGGGCTAATACCGCTGGTGGTAATACCGCCAGCGTTACCGCCAAAGTCGTGATCAGGCCCATAGTACACTGCCCCTATGTACCAAGGTTTCGGCCATATAGATTGTTGACCAGATCTAATTTGACGTGATCATCCTCATGCTATGTACCAGATCTTTGTATCCCTTATAGTACCATTCTAGCAGGTTATTGCAGGCAGTCAATAGATGTCTGATCGTCTCAATCTCTATATGGCAAAACCTACACAATCTTTTTTCTCTAGGTACCCCCGTCCATGCCCCCACATACTAATTGTAGGGTAAGATGTTAAATCACAGCAGAGTAATGAATTTGGAAAATTCCTTGTTTTTAATCTTCCACAAAAAGCTGCAGGGTTTGGTGGACAGAATTCCCTAGAGGCTATATAATACATACTGTCTCTTGCTAGCCAAGATGGCAAGGTTTTCCGTTGTGTCCCATTCTATGGCTTTAACTTTCAGACGTTTATATAGTTGTTTGACCTCGCCTGCTTCCTTCAGTAAATTCAAATTAATTTAATTTAAGATGGTGAGAGTTGTGTTTTTCATATCCTTCATGAAATTATTCATCTTCTTCCTCTTAGCCATACTCCTCACAATCACATTCATCAGAACATCTTCAGTATTATCTTCTACCGTGATTTTAATATATAACTTGCAACATCTTATTTTCCACAGTGTGGCTAAAGAGGTAAGTCCAAATTCACATCTTATTGCCTCCACCGGTCTGGACTTGGCCAACTTCATTACTGGTCTCCACAGCTTCCCTTCTATTTTTCCCAGATCATCTGTATGTCTCGACACCACACATTCCAACGCATACAGTGCACCTGACACAATACAACTCTTGTATGTCTCCACAAAACCTTCAATGAAATGACCTCCCTTTTTGGCCATGTGTGTCCTTGTAACATTCCATTTTTTAACCACCTTATTTTCCATAATTTCATGGTAGAAATTACGGGTAGTGTTATTCATAATTGACATGCCTGGATGTGGGTATATATCTACCACCTCAATAATCTCAGTTTCAATTTTCCACTTGAAGTTATTTCTTTCCTTCTTCCCTTCCTTTTAATCCCCCCAAATACCATAATCTTAGTTTTTTCCACATTAATACATAGGTTATTTTCTTTTGCATACGCATGTGCCTCATTTAACGTCATCTGTGAGCCTATTGGAGTTGTTTCTAGTATAATTGTGTTGTCGGCATACGACATCCAGCTGAAAAACTCCCCAACTTTGGGTGGGTGATTATTTATACTTTCAAACCTTTCCCCCATATCTGCTACATAGAGATTATACAGGACTGGAGATGCTACACAACCCTGTTTTAAACCCAAATTTGTTCTAATAGCCGGTGAGATGTTAGTTCCTTTATCTAGGCAAATTGTCACTGTAGTCTCCTGATACATTTCTCTTAGAAAGTGTAAGATTAGGGGGCAAATCTTCCATTCTGCTAATTTTCTCCGAAGCTTGTCTCTGTCGAAACAGTCGAACGCTCTTGAAAAATCGATGAAACATACATAAAATTTAGTTGCCTTATTATTCATTTGGCCTCATTACAACAAGGGCGGCCACGGAATGAATGGTGCCGGTAAGGGACCGGCACCGTTCATTCCGGGCCACCCTATTACGAAGTCTGCAACAGGTGCTGCTTTGGAACACCTGGTCAGACCAGGCGTCCTTAGTGGGACCTGCTAGCAGACCAGGATGGTAACAACAGGCCCATTGTTAGCATCCTCCTCATTCCCATTGAGCCCTGTGGGGGCTCAAATGGGAATGGGGATGTACCAGGTCCGGGTCCCGAGAATGGGAATTACTGGGCCTGCCAAAGTCGGCATGGCCCGGTAATTCCCTATTCCTGAAACCCGGACCCAGTAACCGGTATGTGGGTAGCCATACATCTAAAAGCGGCATGGCTACCTCCATACTCGTAATGAGGTCCATTGTTTCCGCCACTATATGGTTCAGCATGACCATGTTATCTAGGGTGCTGTACCCCTGCCTAAAGACGGTTTGTTGTGGGGATAAAAGCTTTCTAATAGCTTATGGAGGAATGAATGAAACCCTCTACTATTCCAGAAGATAATAGTTATTTCCTAGTCAACCTCCTTATCTCAATATTCTTCAAGATAGTTCTCATTCGGGATCAACCTCTCCATTTTCTTTTTGCTTAAATGGTGGAGTTCTTTTTTCTCATTTTGCTTTAATGTATTGTTACTTTTTGCAGTGGTATTCGCAATATTGTTACACACTATAATTTCAAAATCTTTATTCCATAATACCATGGAGTATTCCCTTATCAGTTGAATGATCACTGCTGTCCCAAACTGTATGATTGCCCAGTTGTCCCAACTATCAAACTCTGGGAGTATTACTCTCCCAATATCAGTAGTTTTTATACATTGGAGATGTGGGATATGATGTGATAATGCACTTAATAGCCAGAGGTTTCTAAGTGCAGACCCGGGGATCAAATCTGTGGTGCTCTGTGTCGTCTTGCTTCCAACGCGAGCACATTGCCCCTGAGCGATCCTCCTGGATTTTATGTAAATGTTCTAAGAGCCAGTTGTGGTTTAGATAGGGGTTTTCTTCCTTGGGATGCCTCGCAATTATCTTGATACTCTCGCCCAGATTTATTACCACCCCCTCTTGGTCCTTTGCACTCTCTATCCTTTTTTGCAATGATCATCTCTATTTCTACTCATTGCCAATCTCTCCATTCCATCTTTTTCTCTGGTATTAAGTGATACAATTTCCTTATCCAAATAGCTCACCACCGATTCATTACTTTCTTCCTGTGCACCACTATCATCGTTTTCAGTCGGCGATAATGCTCCTTCAATACCCGCTGGTATGTTCTTCCCTTTTAACCATTTTTCTATTCCATTATCTCGTTTCCTGGGGATTTTACTGCATTCTTCATTTTCTTTGTAATTCAGATTAAGCTCAAATCTATTTCCTACCTCTACACACTCAATATCTTTGAAAGATGTCTCTGCCAGAGCTACACTATTCTTTTTTGCTGTGTTATTCTTTTTTTCCCACCTTACCCTTGTTTTGGGCCTCTGTTTTGTTATTTTGTTTACAATGCATCCTTCTTTTTTGTCCTTGTGAGTAGGTATTTCACCACAAGTGTTGGCATATATATTCCTGATACCCTCCACCCCTAATTCATTTTCATTTGACTCTAATATTTCTATGTCCAAGTCATTATTTGTCTCACATTCATCATTTACCCTCATACATAACTCACTCAAATCACCTACAACCTCTTCCATTATACCCTCTTTTTCCAAAGTGTGTTCTTTTGAATCTTCACTTATTAATGTGGGTTTTTCACTCCTTATTTTCATATTCTCAATTACCGTTACTACTAAGTTCTTTACAATCTGTTGCTCCTTCATGAGTTTAGTGCAAATACCCAAAAGTATATCCAGAGTAGTTGTCAGAGAGTCTATTCCCCCCATATTTAGTGAGATGTCAGCTACACTCTCCAGTTCATTCCATGAATAATCCCCATCATCCATTGAAATAATGTCTTGAGCCAATGTTTCTAGGTCCGGTGTCGCTGATAGGTTAATGCCTATCACATTGTCCCTATTCTCTAAATTCTCTATGCATTTTTCCAATTGAATGGGACCCAGACCTACTGAGAGCCCCATTGAGTGCCGACTAAAATCATGACAAAGATTTAAAAGTGAGTTATTATCTGGTTTATAGTCATAATCCCGAATTTAGAAATCCCGAAAAAAAAAATCTCGAATAAAAAAGGCCGAAAAAAAAAATATCGAATTTTTTTTGGGGGGGTTCCCCTGCCCCCCCCAACCCCCCTCCCTTTTTTTTTTTACTTATTTTAATTATATAACTAGAGCCAAAAAAAAAAATATATGAAAATTCGATATTTTTTTTTTCGGCCTTTTTTATTCGAGATTTTTTTTTTCGGGATTCTTAATTCCGGATTATGACTGACCACCTATTATCTATCATGGAACTATTTTCGGGCAACGAGATAGTTTCGTCCTTCGACAAATCTTTTACCACATCCTTTTTTGCAAGGAAGTTTGACATTTTTTTTGTCTTTTCTTGCTTTTTTTGTCTTTTTTTTCCTTGTGTTTTTATCTTCATTTTTTTATATTAATTTTCTTAAGTGAGTAATGTAACAACATATCTTAAAAGAAAAAAATTTCTGTGTTCTGTTTTTGTCCGTTTTGTAAATGAAAGTCATGTATGCTTATTTTGTACTGTTTTCATTTCTTTTGTAAATGAAAGTCATGTATGCATATTGTGTACTTTATCTCTTTTGAAAGGTTGATTGAATTCAACTATAGCAAATAAAAAAAAATAATTTAAAAAAAGTTTGAAATGTTTGGTTGTTCCATCATTGATTTATCTCTCTAACCCTGTTGTAGGGTTAATGGAAGATGTACTTTTATTTCCCTATTTTTTTTTCAGGTTTTGAGATCTCAATGTGGGTCGGATTCCCACTCTTTTGTGTTTCACTTTCCACAATCATCCAATGAGGAGATACAGTCACAGCAGTATATCCAAAGTTATACTATGCTTCTACAAGCCAAGTATCACACCTCAGTTTAGCACCGAATATCACCAAGTGTTAAACAAATCACCTGCTTTCTTTTTAAAGCATGTTTAGAGTGCTATACAGTGTAACAACGTGTCAGCTTTCAGGCAGTGTGTCTCTATTACTCCATCTCTTTTTTTCCAACGAGAGTGCAACAAAAAAGTTTAACGTACTTCCTCAATTTACACTTGCTTGTAAACATGTCTGCAATCGACTAGTGACAACAAAAAAATAGCAGTTCAATTTGTGTTTCCTACTAGGTGCAATATCATTTCATGATGCGATATTTGCTTGTCAACCATGTGGCTTACGTCTACCAAGCTGCTTCTACTGTTGTCCACCAATATATTTACAACAGGAATCAATGATCTGTAGTCTCACGCAGCACATTCAAACGGTTTGGGTCACACTTTCTTTAACAATGGAAAGGGAGGATTAGAACATTTACTGTGTAAAACTGGAAATGAAAGCAGTACCTCGACGCAGAGGTCCATGAGCCTCGAACAGCGGAACAGTGACTTTCTAAGCAAGGGCCGGGCAACAGATGCACGGTCCTAAACAGTGAAGAAGAATTAAAATGTAAACCATTAAAAGGGAGTTCCTTATAAAAAGCATCATCATGTATACATTTTAGTCAATAATGTGTCTGTCTATACAATGGTCTGTACCGCAATGATTAAAAGAAGTGTGTTTATTCTCCACAACGTTCCAAAGCTTTCCCATGCAGCATTTCACAGTGGAACAGCGACTTTCAAAGCGACTTCCCAGAAGCGCTTTGAACGTTTTTTCCCTCTTCAATACACAGACAAGTTGCTCAAGTGTCTACAAGAAAAGAAAAAGACTTGCGTTCTATCTTCACATCGACCCTTGGTTCCTCTTGGGGGTCTGGGGTCACCAATAGTACTGAACACATCAAGTCACCCTCTGAGCTATTGCAGGTACAGAATGATCCCCGTCCGTGTAAAAGGATTTCCTCCTACCACAGAGACACCTCCTATTCTGGGTGTCAGTACTTGTCCTGTGTTCGCATCCTGCTGTGTCTGCATAGGGGCTTGTTGCGACTGCCCTTGTGGTGGATTCATTTGCACTCGTTCTTGTTGCTGTACCTGCTGTACCTGCAGCGCTTGTGTCTGATAAAATGTGTCATCCTGTGCAAAATCCTCTCTAGTATGTGTGCTATATGATGGAGGGTAGGCTGTCCCCCCTCTTGAAAATTGACCATTGTGACCATTTTAAACATTCCCTTGGCTCCCTCCTTGGATATATCCTCCTTGAGTACTATGGTTTTTATTCTGCGTACACACACACACACACACACACACTGTGACAATCACAGTACTGTTCATATGAGGAGTACAGTCCATTTGGCAATAACTCTACTACCTACACCTTATGAAGGGAAGCCATGTGGTGGCAGAAAAGCTTACTAAATGTGCCAGCCAGGTGTACAGAAAGAAATAGTACAATAACAGCAAAACGACCTGCGGCAGACAGATAGAAATAGGGTGGTGGGAGTAGTGCATAACGAAACAACATTTGTGGCATTAGTGGCATTTATTTGGCTAATATGAGCAATAAAAGTTCCATTCCACTCTCATTTGGTCTGAGTTTCGATTGGAACTGTGCAAAATTTGACATTTTTGATTTCCCCAATTTTGTGAAATATTGCACTAAATTCCAGCACTTCCATTAAGTTGTCAAATTTCTGGGAAATTAAAAAATGAAGACGAATAGGTGGTGTGAAATTCATAGAAAAAACTTTGAAAATAAAAAGACATCATTATGACGTGCATAAATACTACAACATATTTTCAAATACTTTTTAGAAATGTTGAAATTATTTTTACACATTAAAATAAAAAACGTGTATTAAAAAATGCAAACTAAAATTAAGCATATTAAAATAAATGTTATATTACATATATTTATAGAATGTGTGGTCATTTTTAAGTATTTTAGAATTCATTTTTTTTACATATTTATGCTTTCAAATAGTTTAAAAGTTCATAGAAATGTTTAGAAATCATGATGTAATGTTACATTTGTCTACTTTTTGTAATTATTTTTCTAATTGAGTTATGGGACACTTTTTAAATACATCTTTTATGCTTGCATTTTTAAAATCATGTACGCATTTCTAAAAATAGCTTTAAAATATATTGTACTATTTGTAATATGTCTACATGTTACACAAATCGTTATAATACCTCTATGTAAAAACCTTGCATACTTCAAACATACAGCAAACTATTTGATCCTATATACACAACATTCCCCCTAATCTAAGTACTTGATTACATGATGTAGGAAGAAATCTCATGGGTGATAACGTCTTCAGGTTTTCTTAGTACGAATGAGCAAATAGAAGATTTGCAATGGTTCACAACACTAATTTGAAAAAAGACAAAAGAACATTCTTTAGTTGCCCATATCCGCGACATAGCGCATGTTTCTGTCCTTCCTATGCGCCTAATGGATGAACTTTCATAAGGTGGTACAGTGAGAAACCCAAGAGTGTTCTCACTTGTAGGGCCCAGGGATCCTTTGTTCAGGTGGCCTGGGAAGGGCCATCGCATCTGGATCCCAACCCTGGGGGTGGACAACTGATGGAGGCAGTCCTTGTGGACTGCGGAAGGATTACCGTCAGGAGAGATGCAGTATTACCCTCTTTCCGACACACCCCTACCTGACATCCCCTCAGTCTTCAAGGGATTTTATAAACCAAGTGCCATCCTACCCCAGCACTTTCACTTAAAGGAAATAAGGAGAGAGGCTTATGGGAAACTTAAACCCATTTATCCACAACAACACCTCTATCCTCCCCGACCTGACAACATTTCATCCAATCTTTACATAATTACCCAGGAACACTACAACTCCCATAATCCCCCACCACTGCTCTTTTTCGAAACCAATGGGACAAGGAAGAAGCAAAAGCGAGCAATTAAGATTACCCATAGCAACCTGTGCACCAGGGATTCCTATGAGCAGTCACCATTTTTCACGGTAATGAGGTCAGGCAAGGTCAGGCCTCTCTTAACAATAATTCCCACATGAAACCTGTTAAGCCTCCTAGACAGTATAAAAGACAGAGGATGCAGGCACACTTTGAGGGAGCTGGGATGCTGGATGGTGCACAGAGGCAGAGAGGAGAGAATTTGAGCTGGAGAGACCGTGGAAGGTCTGGAGGAAGAAGGACTCCCTAATTGCTGGGCCTGTGTGTACTGGGGAGGATGCAGTGTGGAGAGGGAGTTCGAACTCCAGGGAGTCAAACCAGGGGCAGCTGGGGTTACCTGGCAGTGCCCACATCAGAGCTCATCCCCTGGGCAAAACAGGAAAGCCAAGGCTTTAAGGGGCTGGTGGAGAGACCCTGACCTCAACAAGTTATTCCCTTTGCCTGCTGTAGCTCCTAAAACCCTGGAATGCCGTATAAGGGAGCTGACAGAGTGGGAGCTAAATAAGAAAAATTCATTCTGGGATGTGAATTCAAAGACATTCATTTTTGTAAATCAAGAGGGGTCCAAGCACTACAGAGAGGAGCCCCTGAGAAGTCAAGACAGCAAGGCTGTGCACGAGAAAGGACAGCCCTTTCTGAATGGATGCAAATGGAATTCAGGAAAGCTACAGAGAGCCACAAAGCAGAGGGCAGAAACACAGATCCTTCTCAGCCCAAGGCAGACTGATCAGAAAGAAGGTGAAGACAACCAGTGAGTTCTCGTGGGCAATGGGAGAGAGCCTGGTGTGTGACATTTCAAGTGATGACTGTGGCAAGTGACTGCTGCATTGTGGAACTTGTAGTTCGAGGAAACATGACATAGAAAAGCCAGTGATACAGAGTAACGGAGTGGTCCGGTAAAAGGACGTAGCCCACTCGAAACTCTCAGAGAAAGGAGAAATGTTTTGTTATAAAGTCACAGAGTGAATGAACTCTAAAATGTGTAATGATTAAAATTATACCCCAGCAAAAGGGAAGTGAAAGGGTGAATGTTGATTTTTTTAACTTATGATAGTGAACTGCCCAGACCAAGTGACACTAGGGCAAATAATATAATAGTGTGAGCTAAAGGGAACGTCAAAGTGGTCCTGCAAAGGTCTATAGTAAAAGCCTTGCATATTTGAAAGTCTTCGACATCAGGAAAAGGTCGGATCACGAGTGAGGGAGACTGAAAGTGTGATAATTTAGGAGAAGGGAACCCTTAAAGAATGTGAATTAAACTTGGAGAAGGGAACCCCTGCACATGCTGTTATTGAAAGGTCCAAGCCTGACTGAGGGCGACCAAGGTGAATCTTTTGCTTTGAGAAGCCTGAGCCCGGCCGAGGGAGACCTGTGTGAACTTTTGTTGAATTGTGAAAGAACTTTTGAAAGCTGGAATAAGTGCCTTTAACATGGAAGGCCTAGCAGGCCTCGATCCACGTTTTGAGCTGCCTTTGTTTTGAGAACCTGAGCCAGAGTATGTCCTCCTGTTTACGGGGAACACCTTACTCCATGCAGTCCAACGTGGGTAGAAGAGCTGACTCAGTCACATTGATTCTTGGTGTTAGGGACAGATAGGAGTTTATCCAACCAGTGTATTCAATTAACACCCTTGAACATTGATTGCTTGTGTCTGTCTTCACTTATGATACCATGCCTCCCTTACTGTACCAATTAAAATCTTAAGACACCACAATCCGAATTCATCAAAAAAAGCTGTATAAACAAGAGAACTTGACTTAGCACAAAATGGATTGTCCATAGCATATGTTACAGGAATTACAGGGCCTGTGCTAGCAGCTCTGTAGTTATGATTAGGTTGCTGAACAAATAGAAAGGGCACATTTGTTAAACAAAAAAAAAAGACAGGGCACATTTTGGGCGGCTAATGAATTTGTTCACCCCGGACGAATCCTCACCAAACTTGCATAAAAATGATATGCCCCCCTCGCAATAATTATGCAAAGTCCAGTGAGAATTCGTCAAGGGGGGTGAAAGTTATAGGAGGGTCCAAAAATGTGTGGAAATCCTCATAGGCGAAATGGAAAAAAAGATTTGCTCATGCCTACAGCCCAAACAGCAGGACGGATTTTCACCAGATTTGTTCCAGGAGTGGGAGCTTGGTCCCGAAAGCATGCTTTTGGAAATTTGGTGTAAATCTGTATAGTATTTTTATTAAAAATGACCAAAAAGTAGGGAAAAATAAATTATGATATCTGGGTCCGGTTCACAGACTCACTTCCCTATTTGGTCCGCGGACACCCGCCCTGGACCAATCAGGGGGTGGCGTGTTTTCCATGGACTCCGGACAAACCCGCTGATTGGATGGTAAAAAGCATGAGGTGCGTCATATTTTTGGAAACGGTCGTCATTTTGGATCCACAGTCAGTGCCCTGTGTCCACGGATAGCACGCTGGGGGAAATGTCTGGAAAACACATTTGGGGTTATGTGGTGGTCAAAAGAGGGACTGGAAAGGGTGGGAGGGTGGAATAAAGATGATATGGAGATGTTTTTCTAGGTGAAAAAGGTAGCTGCGAGTGCTGCCCCATCCGCAGACACCACAGAAGTCTGCAGAAGCTGTGTTTTGTTTGAAATCATTTAATGCCTGGACATTGGTCATTTTGTGTGTGTCCATTCAATTCATGACAGCGCACAGTGCCCAACTCCCTACACACCCTGTGTCCATGTCGACATGGTCCCAGTGCTCAGTGTAGCACTGACAAATAACCATCAACGTCCCTCTGGTTCAGAAGTAATCGTCAATCAGTGATTGGTGTACAGCACGGCCATCTTGTGCATCACGTACTGGCAGGGGTGCTGCTTTTCCGCCATCTTCATCCTCATCATCCTCACCCAGTGCATGCATGTCAATGTCAGGTGGCAGTGGTACATTTCTCCGGATGCACATGTTGTGCAGCATGACACAGACCATGGTGATCTTTGCCAACTTCTCAGGGCCATAAAGGAGTGCTCCATCAGACCTGCTTAGGCAGCGGAACCGTGCCTTCAACAGGCCAAAGGTCTGCTCAATCACGACATGGGTACGGGTATGAACCCGATTGTACTCCTCTTCGAGCCTGCTATGGGGGTTCCACACAGGGGTAAGTAGCCATGGCTTCAAGGGATATCCTCCCTTTTACCTGCATGGGGGCACAAGGAGGTTTCTGTGAGTCAATCTGAGCTGACACCCTTAGGAATCATTGCCATGGCCGCAGCTATGTGGTGTTGACATGCACATGTCCCTGTATGTATGCACACAGATTGGTCTGAGGCATTGTGTACTGCAATATGGCCTGCTTGTGCATCTTGCATGTTGTCAGTGATGCACGGCATTGGTCTTGTGTATGGCATTGATGTGTCATGTTCGGGTTCAGATGTTCAGGTCAACAGTGTTTAGCTCTGAGTGCATGGTCCACTCACCGCCCAATCCCACCCAGGTGGAGTATGCATCCCCCCAATCCCACCCAGGTGGAGTATGCATCCCCCAATCCCACCCAGGTGGAGTATGAATCCCCCCCAATCCCACCCAGGTGGAGTATGCATCCCCCCAATCAGACCCAGGTGGAGTATGCATCCCCCAATCCCACCCAGGTGGAGTATGAATCCCCCCCAATCCCACCCAGGTGGAGTATGAATCCTCCCAATCCCACCCAGGTGGAGTATGCATCTCCCCAATCCCACCCAGGTGGAGTATGCATCCCCCCAATCCCACCCAAGTGGAGTATGCATCCCCCTCCAATCCCACCAGGTGGAATATGCATCCTCCACCTCACCACCCCAATGCACTGACATGGCCCAGTCAGGAAATTTACTGAGCAGCCAGGCACGTCGTCCAGCATGTGGCTCCATGTGACGGGGTAGCAACAATATGTGATGATCTTGCAGGAGTCACAAACCATCTGCACACTGATGGAGTGGTATTGCTTGCGATTGTGGTACACCACCTCTATTGCATGAGGGACAACCAATTCGACATGGGTGCAGTCGAGGGCACCAACGCAATTGGGCATGCCTGCCAGTGCATGGAAGCCTACTTTAGTGTCAGCAAGCTCCTGGTCAGTCCGTGGTAGGGATATGTGGGTGCTAGCATGCTCCAGGAGGGCATCCAGCACTTGGGTCAGCATGCGTGAAAAGAGTGGTTGTGATATACCATGCAGCTGGCCCACTGTGTGCTGGTAGGTGCCTGTGGCCAGGAAGTGGAGCACAGACACCACCTTTAGTAGCGGGGGGATGGCAGTGCGTATTTCTATGAGGATGACAATGTTGTCGTGTATCATGTCCACTATGTTGGTGATGGTGTCCCGGTCCAATCGGTACAGGTTGTGGATCTGCTCACGGGTTTGATTGAATGGACTGGGTCTGATGCAAGGAATTGGTGGCTGCCTACGTGGTACCACTGGCTGCAAAGGTGGAACTTGCTGGGCCTGTCTCACCCTCCTTCTCCTCCTGCGTCTCCTCTGTGCTGCCTGTTGTTGTAGCTGTAGTTGTTGCTGTTTCTGTTGTTGCTGTAGTTGTAGCAGTACAGGCATGTCCTCCAGCCCCATGATTGCAACAGCTAGTGGTATCATTTTGGTGTGGGAAGGGGTGTGGTGTGTGGGTGTACTCCTTTTGTACTGGGACAGGCTCCATTGACTCCACCTGTGGTGACTGTGTGCACCTGTGGCAGTTGCCTACACTACAGGTTGCTTTTTATGGGTGGTCCGTGATGCCTGTATTGCCGCCATCGTGCAGGCCCTAATTACCGCCTTCGGGATGCCGGTGAGTGCATGCCCGCGTAACATGTGATGTCCTCCTATTACCGGCATCCTGGTATTTCTGCCGCAAAGGGGCACGTGTAGGTGCGCATGTCGGTATGAAGGGGCACAGTACGAGCAGTGGTGGTATTGGCGGGTTGTCGGGTCATAATGGCCCAGACCCATTAACGATGCCGGTAACACCATTCCACCTTCCTATTTTCATTACCTCTATGCTCGTAATGAGGCCCTATGTTGCAGCAATTTAAATTATAACTTTATATGATTAATTAAGCTGTGTTTTGTAAGCTCCACTAGGCTTCCTTCATAGGTTGAGACTGAATATTTGCCAGTTGTCTCATCTGGTGTGACATTCATTTTGTAGTAGTTTGGGCTATGTCGTACAGACACATGTTTTACAAAGCAGTACTTCTGTCTGGGTAGTATGTGTCAATTCAATTGTTTTGTAAATGTCCTGGCGGTTGGGATCTTTTGTGGCTGTTGTTTCTATCTCTTGGTAGGATTTTAGTACTGTTTTTCAGGATGAACCTGGACCAAGGTTAAGCCAGACAATGTGTTCAGATTTTCCATATAAGCCTGTACCTGGTCTGCAGCTTTGCAGCACCTGCATTCTCTGTGGCAGAGCATTTTTTACCAAAGCTGTCTAATTTTTGTGACAGTGTTTTGTCGGATGATATGTCATCACAGAGGTTGTTTAGCTCTGTTTTTTTCAGCTTTGGTGAGATAGGCTATGATATATCTTGCAACTATAGTGGAATTATCTGCAATGTATTTTATGATTATGTTTGCATTGTAATTATTGATACACTTGGACGCTTCATCCCTTTTAATGTAGTATGTATTTTTTTAGGGGATTTGCCTTTTACACTGTGTCTAACAGAAGACATCAAGCTATTTACTTGTCCTTTTTTGCAAACTGGTCTAGGGAAAGGAAAGCGACATTTGGTATAGTATTTACCTTTGTTTTTATATCTACATCGGAAGTATTTGCCACACTTTTGTTTTTGGAAGCATAAGATTTGTGTATGTAGGTCCATATCTGTGGTTTCTGAAGGGATGTCATAGGTAATGTATTTTTCAATAAACTGTAAAACAGGGGCATCACTGTCATGGCCTGATTTGGGAGCATCCTTTATGAAAAAAAGCATGTGGATGTGCTGTGCTACTCTGGATTGATATTCTTTTCTCCAAAATAACTGTTGCACTTTTCCGAGTGGAGGGGTAGTTTTATTGCAGATGAGGTACAGCATGGCAATGAAGCGATGTTCAAAGTACCTTGATACATTGACAGGGTCAAGAGAATAGAGCTCTCCTGTTGTTTTTATATCTATTCCATCTTTATTTTGGTTTGCAGAGCGTAAGCAGTTGTTCAAGTCATCCCATGTGTATTCTGCACAACTTAAAGTAACAAGCCATGTAGGTGGGCCAGGTTCCTTAGCATACAATGTACATCAGCATAATGTTGGAACCAGTATTCTTTTCTACCACGCATGTTTGCCGAGAGATTTGTGATACTTGACTGCAAAACTCCATCTTTGTCTTTCATTTTTAAAGCAGTTGGGTAGCGGACATTTAAAAAAATGAGAGTCTCTTTTTAATGTGTGTGTAACTCCATAACAAAGGGATGCTAGCTCACTTTCGAACAGGAGGTGGAAAAGGTACAGTACATTTTGTCTGAATCTGGGGTTTTCGGAATACATTCTTAAATAGCGATATTCTGATGCACCAATTTATGTGGATCTTTCATCATATCTTCCTACTTTTCCTGCAGGAAAGAGTACTGGAAAAGGACGTGCTTCTACAATTCTTTTCCCATATGTTCACTAGGGATCCTTTGGATTGACACATTTGATATGTTTCTAATGCATCTTCAATGGTGTCTTTGGAGTGCAGTGGGTGAATTGTATGCTGGTCTAAAATGGTGGTTGCAGTAACAGGATCTACATGTTCAAATTGGCCTTCTGCTGGTGAATCTTGAATTAATTGGGTGGTTTCTCTTACGTTTTCTTCTATGTTTATATCTTTGTAGTATTCATTGTTTGCTTGATGTTGTAGGGCTTGTCTAACTTTGTTTAGGTCGTCTAGTTGTTGGCACATTTTTCATTAACTAGTCCAATCAATGGCCGTTTTACTCCTAGAGTGTCTACATTTTCTTTAAGATCTAATGGCAAGTACACTTCTTTGCCACTGATGCCCTTTAGTAACTCATATGGAGGCAATTGAGCTATTTTCAGTTGAAGACGTATTACAGCTTGAAATGGGTGTACTGTTTGGATTCCGACCTTGGAGGACCCGGTAAGTCCCCATTCCGGGAACCATTCCCCATTCCCATTATTAGCTCTGAAGTCCCTTAACGGGTCCCTTCCATAATGCCTGGTAAAACCAGGTGTTGAGGAAGGGACCCGCTAAGGGACCTCGGAATAGGGTGGTAAGGGATTACCGGCACTGGTGTCCTTACCGGTGCCGGTAATCCCTTACCGCCCGCCTCTTAATGAGGCTCATATATTGAAGTGTTGTTAATACAGGAATCTAATCATACATTCAAATAGGCAATGGCTGCAGCACACACCATAGAACTACAATATGTTTGATCTGATAGCTTTGGATAGTAAAATAATGAATACTACTTTATGAGAGTTTGCAGTCATGTTAAAAATTGAATAAATGGTTAACAATTCAAGAATTACTGCTCACTTGTGTTACTACAAAGAATGCAATTGAAGATCAGCAATGCCTACAAATTAGAGGCACATGCAGGGAAAAAAGTAAAGAAGAAAGAAACAAGAGCACTAGAAAATGTCAATTACATTAAAATTAATCTTCATGTATACACATTGGGCCTCATTATGAGTTTGGAGGTAGCCATGCCGTCTATAGCGGTATACTACAACAAGGGGGTTGTCCTACCCTCTATGAATCTAAGAGGTGTACGGAGGGAATTCAGTGTACACTGGTTTTTAGACCCTAATGGGAGCACATACATTCTGAGCAACCATTGTAGAAAGCAACATGCTTGCTTGACTCAAAACACATGACTCAAAATTATAAAATGAATTTTTAATTTAGCTTTCTATTATGAGCTGTTTTTTCTTTGTGCAGCATATTTAAGTTATTTCTTTGCATAACAATACATGATATCCATTGATGTAAACACACACATAGTTGAAAAATTACTATGGACAAAATGCAAATGGCATGGGGTATGGGTTAATCATTTGTGCATATGACCAACAGCTTGTAAATCAAGTGTCCCATGTCATTGGATGTGAAGAACACACTGTGTGAGTGCAAGTAGAGGAGACGGTGAAGATAGGTCTCCTATGTCCGGCTAAAGTCTGACCTTATATTATGGTCTACGTCTGGGTATGATGTTAGAGATTTAGAGGCAACACAAGTGATAGCCCATAGGAAATCTGGGTTAGTGTGCTGCTGACGTTTCGGCAGGATAGGATGTAGCCTTCTTCTGGGGCCAAAAAAGTCAAGAGACTCACTGGTCGTGCTTCCAGTAGGAGCAGATGGACACGGGGGGTTCCATCGTAGGGCAGATGAAGGCGCAGGAGGGAGTAGCGTGGGTCGGGAGGGCGGCCAGGCTGGAGGCAGGCGCCCCGTGGGTCACTGGTGCGGGACCCCTGAAGTAGTGGACGAGGTCCGGGGAAGGTCCCAAGGGAAAAAGCCTGTAACTGTTTGAGGAACACGGCAGAAGTTGGAGCAGAGGACCGAGTCAGGAGGCAGCCAAGAACGAAGTCATCGGGGCTGGGAAGCTCGGGGTGATATGCCGTCTCGTGTGCCATGTGGGGAGTATGGGCATGTGGCAGCGGGGTGCAGGCATCTCAAAATGGTGCCTGTGCTGCTTCCCAGCCCCGATGACTTTGCTCTTGGCTGCCTCCTGACTCGGTCCTCTGCTCCAACTTCTGCCGTGCTCCTCAAACAGTTACAGGCTTTTTCCCTTGGGACCTTCCCCGGACCTCATCCACTACTTCAGGGGTCCCGCACCAGTCACCCACGGGGCGCCTGCCTCCCGCCTGGCCGCCCTCCCGACCCACGCTACTCCCTCCTGTGCCTTCATCTGCCCTACGATGGAACCCCCTGTGTCCATCTACTCCTACTGGAAGCACAACCAGTGAGTCTCCTGACTTTTTTGGCCACAGAAGAAGGCTACAACCTATCCTGCCGAAACGTCAGCAGCACACTAACCCAGATTTTCTATGGGCTATCACTTGTGTTGCCTCTAAATCTCTAACATCATACCCAGACCTAGACCATAATATAAGGTCAGACTTTAGCCGGGCATAGGAGACCTATCTTCACCGTCTCCTCTACTTGCACTCTCACAGTGTGTTCTTCACATCCAATGACATGGGACACTTGATTCATAAGCTGTTGGTCATATGCACAAATGATTAACCCATACCCCATACCATTTGCATTTTTTCTATAGTGAATTTTCAACTATGTGTGTGTTTTCATCAATGGATATCATGTATTGTTATGCAAAGAAATAACTTAAATATGCTGCACAAAGAAAAAACAGCTCATAATAGAAAGCTAAATTAAAAATTATTTTTATAATTTTGAGTCATGTGTTTGGCTTCAGCAAGCATGTTGCTTTCTACAATGGTTGCTCAGAATGTATGTGCTCCCATTAGGGTCTAAAAACCAGTGTACACTGAATTCCCTCCGTACACCTCTTAGATTCATAGAGGGTAGGACAAACCTCTTTGTTGTAGCTTCTCCAGCCCTCCTGTCCTTCCCGATCCAGGGCAGCCTCTTTTTGTTTCACTAGTTTATAGCGGTATGGCTACCCCCAAACCGGGTACTGGGTCCGGGTCCCGCAAAGGGAACTAACAGGGTCATTCCGACCTTGGAGGGCCTGGTAATTCCCTTTCGTGGGACCCAGACCCAGAACATCCACATTCCCATTTGAGCCCCCATAGGGCTCAATGGGAATGGGGAGGATGCTAACAACGGGCCCATTAATGACAGGCCCGTTGTTAGTATCCTGGTCTGCTAGCAGATCCCGCTAAGGACGTCTGGTCTGACCAGACGTCCTTAGCGGCACCCGCCAGCAGACCTCGTAATGAGGCGGTAGAGTGATAACGGAGCTGGCAGCTCTACCGGCGCCGTTAACACTCTACCGCCTACGTTGTAATGAGGCCCATTGTGTGTTTGAGGCCTGCTTATTGCCCCATGTATGTGCACCATGAGCTAACACCATACCCTAAGGAAAGTTCTTAAAGAGCATCGAAGAAGCTTAACGTCTATATATGTAGCAACTTTTCAATTTTCATATTCTGACTACCAGTGAAAAAACGCACTTGGTCTAGATATGTCAGTGAACAAAACCAAGTGGACCAGATATTTTTTTTAAACATATTTTTATTGATGGTCTCAACAGTTGCATTAGCGCACAGTGAACACAATATACAATCGCATACATAACAATATTTTCGTTAAATAATTAACAGTTGTCATTTAAATAGTCGTTTCAGTATCTGAAAGCATATCACAGAGGTATGCCCTAAATGGGCCCCAGATGTTTTTTGGCCTGCTCATGCTCGGTTGGGTCAGTACATATTGCTCCTCGCATTCGTTTATGTAGGTTAACTCCCGTAGAAAGGTGTCCATTGTGGGGGCGGCCGGGCTCTTCCATGCCTTCAATATACATCTTTTAGCTATGACACATGACACATTAAACAGCCTTCTGATTTTTTCTGAACATTTACCGATGTCACCGAATAAGTATTTTTGTGGGGTCAAGTGCGGGGGGATCTGTGTGACTTCGTTTAGCATATTCGCAACTCCTTCCCAGAACTGCGCCACGGCTGGACACTCCCAGTACATATGATAGGACCCCGCTGCCAGGGACCCACACTTGGGGCACTTGCCTGGGTCGTCAGGCGTGAATGTGGCTATCCTAGCAGGGGTATAATGCAGTCTGTTTAGAATTTTAAACTGTATTTGACGAAGCCCGGCATTAAGGGAGACTTTTTTCGTAAGCGCACAGTATCTTGCCCACTTTTCTTCTAGTATTGGCATTTTCATGTCGGCTTCCCATTTCTCCCTCACCTGGTTTACCACAACGGAATGAGTCTGTATTGCCTTGTAAAGTTTGGAAATTCCCAACCCGCCCTGTGTAGTGGCCAGCCGCACGCATGGGTGGGAAGGGGGTTCATCTGGAAATGATGGCCAACTCCTTTGATATGCAGATCTCATTCGATAATACTGCAATGTCTTGAGCTGCCCACCTCCCATGCACCTAGTGAACACCTCAAGGGTCGAAAACTTCCCCTCTATGTACATGTCACCTATTTTCATCTCCATGCCAGGGTCCCAGGTTTCCTGTATGTCGGTATCAAACGTGGGGGGGGGAGGGTATTTCCACAGGGGTATATCGGGGTTATATGGGACCTCTATTTTCAGTCTTTTGTATATTGCTCTCCAGGCTTTCACCGTACAATTCACAGGGTCGAATTCGCAAGAGTCTTTATGTCTAGTATTAAAAATCACTGACCTGATGTTCGTGGGCTCGGTGGTGTATTCTTCTATTTGCGTATGAGGGGAGTTGTCACATTCATCGTACCAGTACTTTGCAAATTGTGCTTGTGACACAGTGTAATAGAGCTCAAAGTCTGGTGCAGCTGTTCCCCCCTTCTCATATGGCTCTGTCATCTTCTCCCAGCTGATTCTGGCTGTCTTTCCGTTCCACAGAAAGGACACCACCATGGAGCGAAGTCTAGAGAAGAACTCTCTCCCCGGCCATATAGGGATATTTACAAATAAGTATAGTAGTTTCGGAAGTACAATCATTTTAAGAATGGTAATTCTACCGTGTAATGAAATTGGGAGACGCCTCCAGACCTGCAATTTAATGTTAAGTGTATGCAGCGCCTGGTCGTGATTATCAATGTATAATGTTTGTTTATTGCAAGAGACCAGCACCCCAAGGTATCTGATGTGGTGTTCAGACCACTTAAGGCCACACATGTGAGCTGGCCATTTTGTGGAGGGCGTGAGCGGGAACACTTCTGATTTGGAGCTGTTGACCGTGTATCCCGAGTATTCTGCAAATTCGTTGATGTCTGCCATGATGGGAACAATGTTTTTATCGGGTTCTCGAACATAGAGTAGCGTGTCATCCGCATATAATGATATTATTTGGGTGGCTCCCTTCAGCGTTATGCCCCTGTTGTCATGCCTCAACCGTATCACCGCTGCCATGGGTTCAATTGTCAAAGCAAAAAGGATAGGGGAGAAGGGGCACCCTGTCTGGTACCCCTGCCCAGTTCAAACATTTGAGACATAGTTCTATTCGTGTATACTTTCGCACATGGAGCTGTGTAAAGCAATTTGACATATTGAATAAAACATGGGCCAACCCCAAATGCCTCCAACACCAAGAACAAATACTCCCAGGAAACCGAATCCAACGCTTTCTAGGCGTCAAGGGAGATCGCCACTGCTTGTTTGTTTGGGTTAATCTGTGACATTATGCCAAATAGCCTGTGCAAATTTAGGGCGTTGGACCTTTGGGGAATAAATCCGCTTTGATCTGTGTGTACTAATAATGGCGTGATGGGTAGCATACGGTTTGCCAGCGCTTTCGCAAAGATTTTTGCGTCCACATTTATCAGAGACAGGGGTCTATAGGATGACATATCTTGCGGCGGGCGTCGAGGTTTGGGCAACACCGTGATTATGGCCTCGCGCATTGTTTGTGGCAGCGTTTGTTTACCCAGAGCTTCCCCCCACACCTCCAGCAGAACAGGGACCAGTTCTTCCCGGAATTCCTTGTAAAATTCCACTCCCAGGCCATCCGAGCCTGGCGCCTTACCAGACGCGAGCCCCTTGATCGCCTCAGTGAGCTCCTCTGCCGTGACAGGTTGCTCCAATATCAGCCTATTTTCTTCTGTGAGTTTGGGGAGCTCCAAGGTGGCCAAATAAGCTTTGATCTCATCAGGGGATTTCCTATCTTTATTTGCATATAGTGTTTTATAGAACTCTACAAATTCATTGTTTATTCCCTGTTCGCTTGTTACCATCACATTTTGCGCCGTATGGATCGATGCAATCGGGGCCACATGATTTTCCTGCTTAACCAGATTGGCCAGCATTTTCCCTGCCTCGTTCCCCTCCCCGTATCTCCGAGCCATGGAAGGGGCTGCTATATAGTGCACTTCCCTTACCGCCAGTTTATCAAATTCCCTGAGAGATTTATGTATTTCAGCAAGGGTGTCTCCACCGTGTGTCCGGCCATATGTCTCCTCCAGTACGTTCAGTTCCCTCTCCACCCTCTCCATGTCCCGGCGTACCTCCCTTAGAAGGCCCATTTTAGATATTAGGACCCCTCTTGCCCACACCTTGAATGTTTCCCAGACTGACGAGTTATGGTCAACAGACCCTATGTTGTCTGCAAAGAAATTGGCGATGTCTGTGTGTAGGCCTTCCGCTACGTTTGGGTCTTTTAATATACCAATAGGCATTCTCCACCTTCTAGCCGGCTTAGGGAGGTCCCTGAGGGTAATTTCCATGGTCACAGGGGAGTGATCAGATAATGTACGGGGGAGGATTTCGCAACTCTGTAGGGCGTGTGTAGTATTCGAGGGGACAAACCAGTAGTCTATACGTGACTCACTATCATGTACGGAGGAGTAGAACGTGTAACGCTTGCTTGTTGGGTGGAGCACTCTCCAGGCATCTAGCAGGGACAGCTGCTGTATTATCTGCTTCAGAGCAAGTGCCGTCTTAGACGGTGGCCTAGGTGTCTTGGCGGACCTGTCCAGGGTCTGGTCTAGCACCACGTTGAAGTCCCCCCCCCATAGTATGGTTGCTGCTTCGTGTTTAGCAAGGATTTCAAATATGTGTAAGTAAAAGTCTGGGTCTTCAAGGTTAGGACCATAGGTGTTTACCAGGGTTGTCTGTTCTCCAGCAATTACCCCCCAAACAAGCACATATCTGCCCATCGAGTCCACCAGGTGGCCTTTCTCGATGAACCCTAACGATTTGTGGATCAGGATGCTTACCCCCCTAGACTGTGAGGAGTAATTCGTGTAATAGCGCTGCTTGCCCCATTTCACCAGTATTTGATCATTAATCGAGCCCTGCGCATGCGTTTCCTGTAGCATTAAAATTTGGGGCCCGTGCCTGCTGACGTAGTTGCCCACCTTTCTGGCTTTCATTGGATAGTTTAAGCCTCGGACATTCCATGTCATTAGTTTAACCTTTAACCCATCACCCATTTCCTACGTATATGCATTGTATTGTATTGTGACAACCATAGCTGCATGTGCAATCAGGACTGGAATGGTGCCTGCATCTCTGAGACCTTTTTCCAACAAACCTACAACCTTCAACTGCGCAAACTCTCCACCCAGACTGAAACTCGCCTGGGCAGTGATCATAACAAGGAAACTTCCCCTTTTGCCCTTTCCCCCCGCCACCCACATCATCTGCCCCAACTTGACGATGGATCCAAGCAACTGATTGGAACGCTCCTGAGGGTGCTTCGTCGCAGAGCAATGCCCAGCCGTCTGGCCGCCCACGCGGGAGACTCTACGGCCCGGTTGCACCGGATTTTAGTCCAGTTTAGCTGTGTCGACTGCACAGCGGAGAGAACATGTTTCAGCTGGCAGGGGGGATGCCTCATCCGTCCACCGGATCGCCTCTGCCTTCACCCGGGCAGGGTCTTGCATTTGGGTCTCTTGCGCGATCACTGGGGGCCAGTGGAATAGAGGCCTCAACATATTGCATCGCCTCTGCAGGGTTTTAAAAAAAAGTGGCTTTGCCCCCATGTTGGATTTTCATTTTCGCAGGGAAAATCAAGGCATAGGGTGTATTGCGGAGTCGTAACTGTTTTCTGACCATTTCGTAGGATCTGCGCTGTGCTTGTATACTTGCAGAAAAGTCCGGATATATATGTATCCTGTTGTCTTCATGGTGTAGTGTCCCCTTTTCTCTTGCTAGACGAAGGATCGTGTCTCTGTCCCTATAATTCAGGAGGCGCGCAATGATGGTTCGGGGTGGAGCGCCCGGCTTGGGGGTTGGTGCCAGGGTGCGATGAGCCCTTTCAACGAGGAAGTGGTTGGACAGGAAGTCTTCCCCTAATACGGATTTCAATAGTTCTTCCACCCTCCTTTCCATGGAGCCCTTGCCAAACGACTCCGCCACTCCAACAATGCGGATATTATTCCTGCGGGACCTGGATTCAAGATCCTCGCACTTATTCTGCCTCTTGCGGAGCTCCGTCTGGAGTAGGGCTATATCACGACCGTGTTGTGTAAGCACGTCTTCATTTACACCTATCCTGTTTTCTGCCTCAGAGATGCGTGCACTTTCCTTTTCCACTCGCGCTTTCAAGGAACTAATCATCGCCACTATGTCATCTAGTTTCACGTTGACGGCCAGGAACCCATTTTGCACAATTGTTGCCAAGCGGTCTAAGGGGTCTGTGTTTTGAACTTCAGAAGTTTGTGTTGTCCCTCCTGGTGTCTCCTGTTGTTGGGAGCTTGTGTAGGAATCCATTGGGCCGGTCTTTCTTACCCGTGCAGCTTTCTTCTCAGTGCGGCCCATTAGGCGACGTCGCAACTTCCAGGGTGGACTGTGCTTTCCCATGTATGTGTGTTGCTGGCCGTCAATGACTGCACGCAGCAGTTATCCTGTACGTTGTTAGCGCCCCACAACGCAGGTGTGGGGGCAAGCACTGCCTCTCTGTGGCTGTACAATCTCGCCCCAGGGGTGTTGTGTTGGACTGCTGCAGTCTTCCGATGGAAAAGGGGCTTGGTCCGGGGTATGTCGGCAACACGAGCACCGCGTAGCTGCCCTCGACCTCAGGAGGTCGCAGAGCTCAGCCTGTTGCCTCGTCTTTCCCCTATATCCAGGGGGTCCAGGAGCACTTCTATCCCGCAGCTCCCAGTGTGTTCACTGCGTTCCTCAGCCGGGGTTTGACGCAGTGCCACCGTCACCCACACTGTCGTCTTCCGTGCAGGGGTAAGCGGGTATTAGGGAAGGAGTTTGGCGGCCCTCCGAGCTCCACTGTCCGGAGTGTGTCACAACGTGTATAGAAGCCCAGGGCCTGTCTAGTCGCATGGGCGATCTACCACAGTGTCTTTGGCATTCAGTTGGGCTTTAACTACCGTCTCGCGGCACACCCGTTTCTCCCCGAGGCCACAGTGACAGGCAGTGTTTGTTCCCGGGGGGTCCTGAGAGTAGGATGTTCACTTCGGGAGTGATTCCCGGTGTCGGGTTGTGCTCTCTCTTGCAGCGCCTCCACGTCCCTCACCAATGCAGCAGCGGCAGCCTCTGTTTATAGTAGGGCCTCGCCCCCTAATCTGTACCGTTCGCCCCCACTCCCGTAGCATGGATGTATCTTGTACGGGGTGCTGGCCCCCAGTATCTCCACCCCCCTGATCGGCCCACTCACTTCACCAGCTTTGTCCTAGCTGGGCTTAGCCGCGGGGGGGACCAGCGTTGGTGTCGCAGCGTATCTCCGTCTGGCTACTCCTGCAGCCTGAAGCCCGGTGTGAGGGGGTCTGCGTTCCTGTTTCCGCACAGGCGAAAAGGAGAAGAAGCGGAGCCGGGCAGCACTTGCGTGTCGGCGGGCTGCCCCTCCCCCACCAGGCCGATCCGCCGCTGCGAGCCCCGGGCTCGAGTGAGAGTCACCTGGAGCCCACTGGCGGCCGAGCCGTGGCTCAACAGGCACTGTAGATGCAGACGATGATATCTCCGCCGTCCCGGGGTCCAGGCGCACCGCCTTCACAGGGTGTCTTCCGAGGACCTTCCCTGCAATATTCTGTAGCAGTGCGACGGCCAGCGCAAACCTGGAAGGATTTATAAATTGAAGGATTTCGATCGAGCCGGAGCTCTTCACCTAAGCGGCCATCTTAGCTGTGCGCAACAGCGCCCCCCCAAGTGGACCAGATAATTGATGTCATCAGTGATGTCATCAATGGCATTTGTGATGTCATCTTTGATGTCCTGGGTGTTAGTCTTCGCACGGTGGTGGCACGAGTTATTTGCTTAGCTAACCATAACTGGAGCATTTCTGGGGGTTTTCAGTTTTACTTGTAACCATAACGTCCCTTTAACGTTTTTTCACTGAACTTCATGGGTTTTCATTTGTGCAACTTAACCATAATGTCCCTTTAACAACGTTTTTTCACTGTATATACATATATTTAAAAAATAAGGGAAGCATTGCTTTCATATCTGAGATTATTACCATCTCTCCCCATTAATTTATTCATTGAATTTCCTCATAGTGGACTTTATATGTTCTGTTAAAGGACATTTGTACCGTGCACTATCACCACCGGAGTGGTCCCCTGGTGAAAAAATAGAGTAAAAGGACATTTTTGTGTCACCTTTCATATATAGAACATATGCAGGTTTCCAAAATGATATACTTCCTAAATTGGAGCTTAATTTTTAATCTTCAAAAGTGTTTCTCACAAGTGTTGCTATGATCCACAGAGCTGTCAAGGTGAAGACTCAGGTTTTTGCCTGTGCTCCAAAGGGGCTTGGTAGTTTAATGTCTTGGGAGGATAGCTCGGCAACGTTCTTGCCTTGGAAGCAAGACAACACTGAGCAACTCAGGTTCGATCCCTGGGTCCGTGCTTAGAAACCTCCGGGTATTAAGTGTTTTATAAATAACCTATCATATCATAATTGGAATGTAAGTCACGCTTCTGGCATTGCAACGCTATTATCTATGCAAGCGATTTTCTTTTTCGATAACAGACCTTTTACATTCCAAAGAACTAGCAATGACACAACCCAGGTATATTCTCCCATTATCAAATACAAAGGCAGCGCAACCCAGCATCCGTCTTCCTGCGCAATATTTCAAAGATGTAATCAAAACACATCTTCATGCTCTCTTTCCTCTACCAGAAATTCAGACCCTGTTGGCCTTGTCATTGCGCGTAGTTGTGCGCTCATCTCAGGGTTGTCCAACTCCAGGCCTTGAGGGCCAGAAACATGTCAGATTTTCAGACGACCTCTAATTAATATTTTGAGATAAATTGGCTTACAATGATTTTAAATGTATGCAAATGTGTGCTCATGAACATTTATTAGTAATATCCTGAAAACCCATCAGGATTCCGGCCCTTGAGTCTTGGAGTTGGACAACCCTGAAACACAACCCTGTCCCTGCGTCCAGCCCTCCAGCTAATTCAACCGCGGCTGGGGCACACAGCAACCTGAACACACGCCTGCGCACAGCTCAACATCAGACAAAAAAACAGGCAAGCAACAGAAAGGGAGCTAATGCCCTCTGACACCTCAGCATTATTCCTAAACTGGTCCAATAAAAACGTAACGCAACCTTGGCAGGATCTAATATTTCCAGGGTCAGTGGGTTGCCAAACCTCAGGACTGCCATGAAAGAGGCTACATAAATCTAGTGTAGCCGCGCAACGCCCGCGCGCCTTCCCCTCCGCTCCCGCGCCAGCGTAAGCCAGAGAAAACCCCCTGCTTTACTGGTCTCCGGAAGTAAAATAAAACCCCAGCAGCCATGTCTGGTGCAACGTGAGCCACATTACGAGCCCCAGGAATTAGTAATTGCCGAATTTATGAATGTTCAAAACTACTTTAGGGGCCCCCGGCGCCTTATCAATGACACTGGGCTGGGCCACGCAGTGCAGGCACACCACATGACCACGACGTACATCATAATAACACAAAAACAGTTTTACCACCTCAGTTCTTTCCCCGGCCCAGCACATGGACTACATTCTATCTCTTATTTACTCAATGGTAGTGCTCAGTCAGGGGCCCTCTACCTTTCCACAGCCCGCCCTCTTCCATGTATACACATGGCTGGGGGAGGAGGAAAGGCAAAGGGCAAATGGATATTAATAAAAAACATTCTGGATATTTAATAAAAACATTCTGGCAAGGGGTCCGTTTTGCTGCCGATCGATTCAGCAGGCAGAGGAGAGACATGCCGAGGCAGACGTGATGTCATTTCACCTTCGTCAATTGCTCTGTTAAACAAAGAAATAGGTAGCGCGCGCGGGAAGCGGGGACACAAGGGAGGGTAAAACTGTGCGGCCATAAAGCGTGGCATGTGTGCATGGTTGGGTAAAGGTGTGAAGCAGGCTTGCCAGCCTTAGTCATTCTCGCCAATGGAAATTGCCATTAATAAAAATGCGTTAGAAGAAAATGTCACAACTTTCCAGGCGTCAAGAACCTCTGAAAACGCCTGCACGTGCAAGTGAGTTGCAGTTGTCCAAAACAGCAACGATAGGCCGCCACAGCAAGCAGCACACTTCTGTCTAAAAAGGCAGTGGCGCGTTGAGCACATCTGCATATTTTCCGACTCGCACAACCTCTTCTGTAGTGTTAAGGATAGTACTACAAAAAAGGTAGCACGCGCCCCTCTCTCGAAAGAACAAGGCATGATAACCTGTTCAGTGGTTATCAACCACATTGAGAGTTCGTAGCCATTGCTTTTTGCTCAATGTACCTTCACAGATGGGAAATATCCATTTGCATATCAGTCTTTGTCCCGCCCACAAGGGCAGTCCAGCACCGAAATGCTATAGCAATTCCTCTCTGAACAAGATTACCAACAGCAACCTCATACACATATTTCAGCCTTGTTGGGCATCATCAGTGAGGTGAAGCTGAGCCTCTCTAAGCACAGTGAGCAGGCAGTCCATGTTAAGGATAGTACTGTATGAGCAAGGGTTAAGTTGGAGGCTATTCCAGGTTGACATACAAAAAAAAGGCAAATATTGGGTGGAAATGATGGACCTTTGTGGTGTTGTCTGCCAATAGTAAGATATTTGGTTTCCTGGAAGTTGTAGAACCAGAAAACAACATGACCACATCGTTTGATCATGCAATCAATTTCTTTCTTTGTGCCACAATTCCTTTATCTGCAGAAAGACAATCGACATTGCTAAATAGGACACAACTGCACAATCTGCCATCACATTCTATGCCAAAGAAGACATGAACGCTGCCACAATACGGCCATTCAGAGCCTAAAGGAAACGGTATCAAAGGGAGCGGACTCTGTGTAGTCTTTCACCCCATATCAGAATCCAAAGACCTGCTACGAGAAGACACAACGGAACATAGAAACCAGCACAGAGATGCAGCGAGTGACAGTGGCAATCTGGGCACCTAAATAAAACAGAGTCATGCCTCAATACCTTTGCAGAAACATGGGATGCAGATTATGTGGTCGAAAATAGAGCAGCCAGAGGGTGCCACCTCTTGAGGGCCTTCCTTCAGGATGTTGTTTCCCAGGGTCAATGGGATGCCATATGAAACTGTCATGTTACTGACGCTGTCCTGATCCTACCTGGCATCCTAGGGGCCAAGCTAGTCCAATGCTCAAATGTTGGGGCATACAAGTCTCAGCATGTAGGATGCTCTCTTTAAATATCCATGCAATTCACAAAGACTTGTGTTTTGTTTCCACTTCCTCTTTTCTACTAGCTTCAACCCCCCTAACCTTGCCGAGGCTAACTCTGGGATTACTCACGCTACTGTAATAAAAGTCTTCAGTTACTGTGCTCTTGCAAACAAAAGTCAAGGTCCCAGTCCTGATCTGTTTGCCAAACCCACTATTCTCTCAAGAGCAAACAAAACAACGAGACTCTAGCTAAAAACCAACAATTCCCCTCCAAATTGGTTATGTTCATGCCCTGCTAGCAGGATTTTACTCACGTAACCATGCTCCCCTCCAATTGGATCCAGACAATGAACCAATAATTACAACAGAGAGGTTCCCAATGAATCACAATCAGCCTCCTCCACTGGATCGAGCACAGGAAGGAGGAACACTGCCTCAAACAGGATACTGGTCAAGCATCAGCTTTTCCTTTCAAACGGATTCTGCTCAATCGTCAACATTCCCTCCCAGCTTGACGCTATTGAGAAACTAACACTAGCCTCTTAAAAGATCCTTCTCAAGAAAATAGCACTCCACTCCAACTGGATCTGCCTTAGAAGCACACTCCCACTCGACAGTGTCCAGTTAAAAAATCTCTGTTCTCTAGAAACGTGATAGTGCCCACGAACTAACACCTCCTGCAAGAGGATCCTGCTTGCAATGCAACGGTCTGCTCTAAAGCAAGTCCTGCCCCCCAACTAGTTTCAGCTCATAAAACAGGCTCCTGATAAAAAACCAGCACTCCACTCGAGAAGGGTTGTGCTCAAGACCCAACACTATCCTTCAACTCCATCCTTCTCAGCTTTCAAACTCCTCTCAAACGAGTCCGTGAGAAATCACTGGTGCACCTCAGCGATAACTCAGGATAGAACCACGTATAACTATTTTGCATTCTGTGATAGATTCTACCTTGAATCCAGTAATGGGGCAGCTTGTCAATCTTGTAGAGTGCCTTTATGTCAGAAGTATATGTTTTTTTTGCAGTTTCTGTCTTCTAATTGAATATTTTTCCCCAAGGTGATGTCTCTTTCCCATTTCATCCCAGTGTTCCTTGCATTGCAATATTTTCCAAACTACTGGTGTCAAGCCATTGTCCTCGATAAAGCGCAACGCTTAATCGTTTGATTGTTCTTCGTGAGATGCACTTGTCTCACTCTTGCAGAGAGGGTCACATTTTAGCATTGCAGGGGGGTGACCTGGGTCCCATTCACTGTTTTCAGTCCTGTGGCTTCCTTCTGTATTACAGTGGTGGTCTCCCATGCAGGATGCCCTTCTGTCAGCCCTGTAGTGTGAGTGAGTTCCCCTTCAATATTGGAGCCGGAGTACCTTTTGTGAGGTGTGCTTGTTTCAGTCCTGCATCCAGGTTCACATTTCATTGTTGCAGTTGTTGTCCTGTCCTGCATCAAGTGTCACTTGATGTTGACCTGTGCAAGGTGCAATGGTTGCAGTCCCTGCAGTGAGTGGCTTCTGACAGTACTGTGGTGGCGGGATCCTGTCCTGGATGGGGGTCATACCTACTGATCTGACATGCAGGGTCATATTTCAGTGCTGCACTGGAGGCATACTGTCCACTGTGAGCTGCACCTATACCTGTCCTGCCATGTGTCTCGTGTTTTAGTATTACAGCGATCGTGACCTGTGTGTTGGGCATTGGCTTCAGGGCCACAGCCTACATCTCCTTCCGTCATTGCAGTGGTGGTGCTATGTCCTCGGTTAGATGCACTCGCATCTGTCCAAAAGTGGGAGTTCCTTAGAATATTGCATCGTGAAAACCCTGTTTGGTGTGGATTTATGTCAGTTCTTAAGAAAAACCCACCTTTCAAGATTGCAATGCTGTTTTCGTGTTTGATGCTGGGTGCGCTCTTCTCGGTCCTTCAACGAGGGTCACTATTCAGTATTGAAGTGGAGTGCTTGGCTGAGTGTTCAGTGTTCAACAGTGGCCTGATTAGAGGATTTCTTCAGTGTTCATTGACTCTAGGAGGAGCCTGCAACCTAGAAAACACCAGCATACAGCGGAGCATGGCGGAGTGCTTGGCTGAGTGTTCAGTGTTTAACAGTGTCCTGATTGTAGTATTTCTTCAGTGTCCATTGGCTCTAGAAGGTGCCTGAAACCTACAAACCACTAGCATACAGCAGAGCGTGGCGGAGTGCTTGGCTGAGTGTTCAGTGTTTGGCTGTCGGGGGAGATGGAGGCGTAATTGCTTTTCGATTCAGTACTGAAAGCGATACATATTGGACAAACCTTTTAACGACAGGATTGTCGGGTAAACGTGTAAGCTCACAGTGTTTCCAAATCTCGCCCCCTGCTCTCCGTCTTTCAGCCAAGCCACGTGGTGCCTTTTACAACACCGGCAGTTAAAATGCATGCATAATCGGTGCAATATATTTCATCTTCTGCCCTTGCTTGTGCTGGAGTAACTGCGGGTGTCTGACGCCTTTGAGCTCTATGGGACTGTACAAAGTGGTATCAATAATCTGACAGCTCCCACTTATCACAGAAGTCTACTGGTGAGAACCACTCTACTTGCTGCCTTTGCTTTTCATCAGAGTGACTGCGGGTGTCTGTCGCCTTTAACCTCCTTGCATAATTACCAGCTACTGAGATGCACGAACTAAGGAGTGGGAACAAGCCTGCGTCTGACAAGGCAAAACGACAGTATATAACCGACTCAGAGATGTTAATGGCTATGGCCCTCCCACTGCCCCTTTCTCCGGGTGACTCTGGTGAACTGAACAAACAAAGCACTTGCACAGGAGAGCTAAATCAGAGTGACCTCCTCTCTGATTCCAATTTTCAGATACCGACAGAGCAGGGGGCAAAAAAAGGGGTCTTTGACGATTACTTCCTTGTTTTCCCAAAGGAGGTGAACAATGGTTCTAGCAGCGCTAATACTGAACCATCAAAGGGACCACAGGTGGGTGCCCCAACACATTCCAACATTGTGCCTCAAGGAAATCCATCACCTTAATCTGAGGAGAGCATTCCTGTGTAAGACATTTAATCTCGGGATAACTCCATCAGCAGTAACTCCACCACAGTGATCAACTCAAGGGGGGTGACTGACTTTGATACAACATTCTTCAATACTCCTCATCCTTTCGAATTCTTAAGGGACCCCTCACTTTCAAACTCGGGAAAAAAATGTCATTGGCAAGCCCCGATGAACCAGACACTATTAGAAATGAACCAAGTTCTATGTACCTTGTTATCTCTTTATGAGGGTATGAAAGATGATATTAAGGCCAACTTCATCATTTTACAGTCTTTGGTGGAAAGGATGGACACAACGAGGTCACATTCATTACAGTGGGCCAAATATGCCCAATTCGACCCTATGAAATCAAGACCTGAGGCTACAGGGGAAAAATCCAGCCAGACTCTTGTACAAGAGCCTCTGGAGTCGGGGCTGAGTCATACGAGTTGCTGGAAGGGTGGGGAGAGAATTGTTGACCAAGTTGGCTTGTAGGGTGGGAAATCAGTGAATTCTGTGAAATCTGTCCTTCCTAATATGAGTACAGTAACATCTCCCAATCCTAACCCCTCCCGTAGTACTCAGTCTCCAGTAGCCTCAACCAATATATCTTGTTACAAGGTGGAAAATACAGGGATCCCTATAATTACCACCTGTACTTCCAAATAAAGGAAGGAGCAGGGTCCCTTAGGTGCCCCTGTAATGTAAAAATCCAAGAACCTGTGTTCAATGACCTTGGCCGTGAAGCCAGCGGTGCGGGCTGCACTCCTATAGCCACTAGTAAGTGGAGTCTTTAAACTTCAGGTACGTAATCATTCAAAAAAACAAACAAAAAGAATCTCTTTTCAAGTGTGGCTGTATTTTATTCTTAACTCTCAGGAGATCTTAGGTCTCTTATTCCTGCAGATGCCTATACGGGTGGCCAATGCATTTCGGAATAAATTCCTTCATCAGGGCCTGGTTTCCTTGTGAACTTGTATGTCAGCGTTTGTTTCGCTAGTCGTGTAATCACTCAGCTTAATCTGGTCTGTGAGTACGTGGTAGACTCGTGCTCGTCACAAATCCTGATGCTTTCTGGAAACCGAGAAGGAGCGTTTCGTAAGAGTCGTTGTATTGCATTCATTGGCGATTGAGTCACATTTAAAGTCCCTAACATAGATAGATTAAGCTGAGTGATTACACGACTAGCGAAACAAACGCTGACATACAAGTTCACAAGGAAACCAGGCCCTGATGAAGGAATTTATTCCGAAATGCATTGGCCACCCATATAGGCATCTGCAGGAATAAGAGACCTAAGATCTCGTGAGAGTTAAGAATAAAATACAGCCACACTTGAAAAGAGATTCTTTTTGTTTGTTTTTTTGAATGATTACGTACCTGAAGTTTAAAGACTCCACTTACTAGTGGCTATAGGAGTGCAGCCCGCACCGCTGGCTTCACGGCCAAGGTCATTGAACACAGTCTCCCACAGTGCCATCCCACGGAGGCACTCCTCACAGCGGGTTTGCACCCTGAATTTAGTAAAAGTAAGTTGATGATCAAGAAGATCAATTTACCAACAACAGGTAGTGCGCACTCACCTTAGAACAAAATCCAAGAACCTACCATTGCCCAAGTTGACTAGTATTGGAAGTAAAACGTTAATTTCTGCATTCTTAAATCAGCCCTTGGTGAGAGGCATGTTATTTAAGGATCCCGCAGAATTGAAAAACTCTAAAATCTGAAACCCCCATGGCTAATCTAGCTGCCCAGCACTTAGCTATATCCCCCAGTAAGCTGCAATTATCTAAAGCTATGGTTCAGTTAGTTAAATCAAAGCAAAAGAAACTGCTGGTCTATTCGGCTGAAAAATTGAACAAAGGAAAAATGGTGGGATTTAAGGGGGGGTGTACAGTGTTCCATCGTTGTCCCATTTGGATTTGCCCAATCAGCGGGGTGACAATGGGTGTAGAGGAGTTGGTGGGGGTAAATGTGTAAATGCGAAACGAAGAGCCAATGAGTAAAAGACCCCCCCTCCCCCCGATGTGCTGGCCCCCTGTCCCTCATAGGGCATCTGTCTTGTCCATCCCACCCATACCGAAAATGATGGATACTTATGGGAGAGTTGAAACCATAACTGGAGTAGGAAAGATTGTTTCCAGACAATATCCCCCTTGTACCAGAAGGTGTACAAGTGGGGGCCTTTTGGGTAGTTGTCAACTCCCAAGTGCCCCAGGTAAGTCTGAAAAAAGGTTCTCCTCTAATGCTATTGCGGTGGAGGGGACCATCGCTGATGAGAAACCCATCTGGGCAAACAGGTCTAAGGGTCCAGTTCTAATAGAAAATAGGTAATCAATGGGTTACCCCAGAAATAGGTCCTCTGAGAATCCTGATAAAAGCAGGGATCTCGTTTTTAGTGGAAATGATTTAAACTGCACTTTGTTTTTTAAAAGTGTATTACCAGAGAACAAAACTGTCATTCTCTGGCGTTCAACCATGTTACACCTTTTTCCTTGGTCCCTACGCTGGAGGGTATGGTGACCACTGACATTCGGAGGGTGCACTTCCCTGACCGCCAACCCTTAGAATCTTCAGTTGTCGTGTTCAACTCAAAAGGTATTGTTGACACCATTCTGAAAGAAAGATATAGCATTAGAGTTCAGGGCTTTGATGTATCACGGTCCTTTGATAATTTGCAGAAGCTGGATTGTAATTGGGGCAACCTCGGTGGGTCGTCCGCACAAGTCGCGATTCAAATCCTGCAACAGCAGATGACTCAATCAGAGTCATCTAATGATTGGTCTTGGCTACTTAATGGGTTGAAAGATAAGTGAACGAGATGAGGGTTCAATTAATTATATCCACCCAAGTTCAGGCAGCTCAATCTAACCTGCTGGAATACAAGAGGACATGGGTGCCTTTTTTTCTCGGTGGAGGCCACCAAGATCTTGCGCTCTTACTCAGTTATTGTTCTGCAAGAAACGTAGCACATGCAAATTCCTACCTTTGAAGGATATGTTGTGACTGGGCAACCAGACACTCACGCTCCTAAAGGCCGTCCTTTGGGGTGGCCTCCTCATGTTAGTAAAGGTGCCTTCCTCACTAAAACACTTGCGTTCCTTTGATATATGCCCAGAAGCATTAGCTACTACTTTACAAGCTATTACTAAAGAGGGATGGTTGGAGCTGCTATTAATGAATGTGTATTGGCATGACAGGCATGTTGAGTTGGAAGAATTTTTGTTGGGTATCGAAGAGTGTATAGTAGCATGGTTTTTGAGCCCGACAAGGAGACATGTTATTTTGGCAGGGGATTTAAATTCTGACTGCTCATATACTGATGAATGGGAATCTTCAGGAAAAACGATCCCATAAGTAAGAATAAGAAAAGAAATGGGAAGATTTGGTCTACATGTCTGGAGGGTTTTGGTTTATCTCAGTAAAATGACCGGTATTCAACCATTACCCCCACCTGGACAAATGGTCACACAACCTCAATACTGGATTAGATTTTCACAGATGAGTAGTTCTCCTTGAGATTTATTGATTTGATGGTTAATTTGACATGTCATAGTGATCACGCTTTACTGGAAGCCATTTTCTCAATTGAATTGTACTTTGAGCAATATCAGCCCATACAAGCTGCTTCCAAAGCCCTAATATCTAACAACAGTGGGAATAGGATCTCCTGCAATGGGGGCTCAGTGAGGAAGCTCAATCGCCAAATGTCCACATGTGTGACAACAAACTCTGAGGCATGGAAATATCAAGTCTTTATCCCCGCTATTTTGGGAAATGTGTATTCACATTGCTATTGGATGATGGAACCGTGAAGAAGGGACTCCCTTAGCGCGGACCCACCTCCCATTGTCACGTATATAATGAAGATGTAGCTGTCCGTAAAAAATGAATGAGACAAAGGATCTCTCAACTTAAAAAAGCATTCTCGATCCCTTGGGTGGAAAAGGTGCGACAAACTTATAAGAATTGGTTACTTCAGTCTAGGGCCAAGCGTTTTCAGGATGATGCGGAGGCGATGCTATGCTGTCTTAAGGATAAAGATGCAGTGGCTTTCTGGAAACTTTTAAATGCTGTCAACCTATCTCAACCATATGTCCAGACGAATGGAGTCACAGGAACTACACAGGTCTCCCATTTTATCAGAGTCTTTGAAGGTGGTCTTTTAGGAAAGAACACATTTCTCCCACTGTGTGAGAAATTGACTGATCTAACCCCTCAAGACTTTAGTTCGTACATGTTTCTGGAAAGCCTGTGTAAGATCAGTACATCTTGTGCCTCAGGGCTGAATGGCTTATCAAATTCCATGTGAGCACCCTGCATTTTTAATCTGTATCTAGCTGATATTGGCGAACACTTGTCATCCTTGGGCCTCGTTTCTCAAAAACGTCTTGGGCTATGCCTTAAATGGCCGGCTTATGCAGATGATTATCTTCTGTTTGATGTCGCCGCAAATGGCTTACAGAGATTGAATAATGCTTTTGTGCCCTATGTGAAAGACCTCTCTTTGATAGTCAACCCTGAAAAGACCAAGATCATCCTGTTGACTTAATCAAAGAAACATCTCAACCACAGATGGATTATTAACAAAACGGAAATTGCGAAGGTGAAATCCCGAACGTATTTGGGGTTCCTGATGAATGCTGGTCCTAGTTTATCTAACATATTCTCTTGGTTCTAAACCAGAGCTTCTACTCTGACTCATCAATTAGCCAGAGTGGACTCTAAATTTGGTAAATTTTCATTAAAACTTCTATTACGTTATTATGAAGCCAAGACCATTCCTAAATTGCTATATGGAGTAGAAGTGTACCCTCTTGGGATCTTAGAGTTACTTCCGCTCATGGAGGGTAAAATCTGGAAAAGAGCGCTGCTTGTCCCAAAGTCCCTTCCGCTGGTTGCAATAAGATACGAGCTCAGCATAGTTTCCCTTCATTAGTAAGAAAGATCCTTTGACCGCCTGTGAATTCACTATTTGTAGATTTAAACAAACATTATCTGTATCAAGGCTGTGTACACTTGAAAATTATCCATCACTATGCTCTGGTATTTTGGAGGACATAGGAAGTTCAACCGAGGAACTAAGTAAAAATCCTTTGAAAGTAAAATTTTGATTATTCTGATGGGACTGGATTAAAATGCAAGAGTCTTTGGACTCCTACAGTTCCCTTCACCATCTACATGGGGAACATAAAGAATTAGTTGAATTAGCTCCAGTTCTCACTATTTACCCAGATAGAGTAAACAGGTTAAGCTTCCTACGTTTTCGCTGGACCTTAATTCATACAAAACAACTGCTTGCACAATATGGTATAATTCCAAAGGATCAAGTTTGTTGTAGATTCTGTAAGTGGCACAGATACTGTAGAACACTGGTTGTTAGATTGTAGGGCACTCTCTCAACTTCGTGCTATATATCTAAGGACATTTTATGAATTTCATGAAATGAATTTGGTTGAGGGAAATCCATTGATACGGATCCTTCTCCTGGCTGGCCGAACCACTTCATAAATAGTCGTGTTACGGGTTTCATTACGGCACTGAATTAGGACACCAATCATGGTTGATATTTTAATATTCTCATTTTTTTTATCTGTTCCCCCCTATGAATTTATTAAGACTCATTGGGTTTTAGTTAGATCCCTTTCCTTTCTTTCTTTTATGTTCCATTCTTTTTTAATTTCTCATTATCAATTGAATGTGAAATGTTATATGCATTTGCAACGTGTGTATTATTCCCTATTTTAAAGGTTTTAACATTTTTTGTGATGTATATATGTCAATGCTATAAGTAATTGATTAAAGGTTGATTTTCTTTTCAACCATACAATTATTACAATTATTTATTTTTTAAAGTATTGAAGTGGTGGTATCCTGTCCTGTCTGGTGGTCTATTGTCTCAGTCCTGCAAGAAAGGACACATTTCAGGGCTCTTGTGAGGGTGTACTGTTGGGTGTCATGTGTACTGTTCCGGTACCACACAGAGAAAAACCTTTCAGTTGTTTACTGTTGGTGTCACATCCTGTTTCGGTTGGTCCTTCTGTGAGGATCCCATTTCATGATCACACTGGTGGTGTCCCGTGTGAGTTGCGCTTGTTTCAGTGGAGTGTAGATAATTGTGTCTCTAAACCACGGTCGGACTGGGGCATGAAATTGTCTCGGGCAGCAATGAAAAAGTTACCCACAATTGCAAATGGCAATGCATTCCTTTTGTGACAGATTGTTTGAGTACTACCCAAGGAGGAGTTTTTTGATAAAATGTGATGCAAATTGTGCATTCGAAAGATATGTATTCAGCAACACTGGTCAAAACTACTAGCCGCATAGTGAGGTAACTCATCAAACTGGTTTTCCCAAAAAGTAGCCCACTTTGACCAAAAAAACGGACCCACACGAGCATTTAGCGTTTTTGGTTCGGACATTGCCCTATAGACCAATCCAAGGCTGCTCTAAACAAATGCAACCAGTTAAATCACTAATGAGGCACACTGATTAGTAGTGTGAACAGGTTCATTCTGCCCCTTGTGCTCATTTGATATCCAGAAGTGGACTATTGCGCATTTAATTGTACAGATCATAGCTCCTATATGCTCGTAATTTGGAGAAACTAGCCACCTTTTTCCCCTCATGATTAGTCTGAAAATGAACATTTTCCTGTCGTGAGTTTCCAAAATAATCATCTTGGTGTTTCATACTGCACAACTGGTACCACTGCCTTTATTTATTATTTTGGGGTGTTTTATACTGTGCCACTGGTACATGTAGGAGACGCTCCAGAGCGCACACAAAAAATAGGGAGGGGACAGGTAAGCAGGGAGACACCTGGAAATGGGGGAAAGGGGAATAGAGACACCCGAAGATTCTCGGGTGGAAAGTACTAGAGAGGGTGTGTAAAGTCAAAGCATTACAAGTGCTATTGGGGGGGGGGAGCAATATAACCAAGTCAAGGTGCAGCGTAAATGTGGCCTCGGCTAAGTGCACTGCAGAATTGACTTCCAGACTAGGCAAGGAAGGAATAAACCCGGATAAACGGCTTCCTTAAAATCGTGTCTGTTTTAGGTTGTTCCTGCGCTACAGGTGTTTAGCTTCCTGTCAGAGCCCGAAGGGGAGAAAGCTCCAAAGATCTGAACCAGTATTCAGATATCTCTCTCTACACTCAGTCTGGTTGATGGAGGGGCAAGCTGAAGTGGTGAACTGCACTGTAGGCTTTTCAAGAGGTTGCATGTTTAAAATAAATTCCTATTAAATAGGGGGCCTGCATTCCAAAAGCTTTCCCGTGTTTCTAGGAGATGAGTATAGTCAGTTTTGGGGGGTGAACATATGCATATCTCTTCATAGAGGGTAATGGGCATTTGCTACGTATAATGAATAGGTGTAATGTAATGGGTGTAATGTAATGGGTGTAATGTAATGGGTGTAATGTTACATTAGAGACAGGGCCTTGGCAATGTTTGCACTATCACAGAACACTCATGTCTTAATATCGACCACCTCCACACCCAGGGATGTACAGGGCTCGCAACAGCCTTCCAGCAGGGACGACATTCAGGTGTAGCCGGGGGTAGCAGTTGCTACCCCTGGCCCCCCTCTGCCGCCCCTAGACCTGTCCTTGCTACCCCTGAGACTGGACAAAGAGGCAGTGCCAAGAGCGGATATCTGTGCTGTGCCTCAAAAATCCAGCTGTAAATGCAGCTAAATGTGGCACAGCTTTTTTACACCTGGAATCTCGATCCAGCTAGAGAAATAGCAGGGATGCAGGAAAAACCACAAAGCCGCCATCACTAAGAGGTTGGCAGTCCATTAGTGAAGCATTCCTGAATGGTTGGGTACAGAGGCATAGCTGTCTGTGCAGCTCATACCCAGTACTGTAGCAACAGGAAGGCTATGGGGGCTAGGTCTAGCTAGCAGGGAATGTGTAAGAGCAGCCTGCAGTACTCAGTGACAGCACAGCATGAACACAAATGTCATCAGTGTGTCTCCTTGTCTGCTTTGTGCATCCAGTGAGCCACTGGCCCTGTGGCGAGGGGTGTGCTCCAGTGGCTTCTGCCACCAATCCTGCCTGGGCACTGTGTGACCTGACCCAGATCTCCCAGACCTGCATCACAGGCACACTGTAGATAGACTCAAGGTGAGATAATTAATTTACATGAAGTACCCCTAAGCCTTTGAAATAAACCATTTGTTTCTTCCTCAAGCAAACAATATATATTTGGAAGGATAACTCAGCGGCACTGCACTTGCTTTGGGAACAAGATGATGCAGTGCCACATGGGTTCAGTTCCTGTTCCAGTGCTTGGAGGCTGGCATTAAGCAAGATATAAAGGTCCAAAGAAAATAATAAAAGCAGCCTTTTCTAGGGCTGATCTCATAGAGCTGCTGCTGTTTACATTTTAAAATAAAAGAAAACTGCAATTACTGTGACCTGCAACACATCCTTTCCCTCTTTCTCCCATCTAACAAAAACAACTGTGGGTTACTAACCAAATAGGCAAAACAGAAACGTGGTGGCTGGAAAGTTTCAAATCATGTATAACCATTGGCATAGCTCTTGGCAATCCTACAAAACGTTGTTCTGGTTGGAATTATGTGGGTCAGTTGGTGGTTCCAGTCTGTGGACAGAAACTTCACAGGCACTGGATACCTGCACTTTTGGGGTCTAGGCTTCTTCGAGATGCTATGTCTGGTTACAGTTTAGCCCGAGTGATGTACAATAGTGCAGGTTGTCGTGTTGGATGTCTGCTTACATTCACAGTAATTTGGTAATATGGGCCTATATACACCACCAAAATAGATCACCATTCCGCCTCACATGCCAAGGGAAGAGGGCAGGAGCCCTCTCCCCCTCCCAGAAGCTGCAATCCAGCTTCTCCTCGCTGCAACAACCACACAGAGGCCAGCCTGACTCTGTCACAGTACCCTGCCTGACCCTCGCATGCCGGGCGCATCGCTGCGCCGAAACGAGGCTGAGAGCGCCTTTTTTTAAATCCTGCATCCGCCGATAGGCGGATACGCCGGCGGCCAGAAACAAAGTCCATACAAAGGCCTGTTTGCGCCTGTGACCCCCATTCCGCCTCACACACCAAGGGAAGAGGGCAGGAGCCCTCTCCCCCTCCCAGAAGCTGCAATCCAGCTTCTCCTCGCCACAACAACCACACAGAGGCCTGCCTGACCCTGTCGCAGTACCCTGCCTGACCCTCGCATGCCGGGCGCATCGTGGCGCCGAATCGAGGCTGAGAGCACCTTTTTTGAAATCCTGCATCCGCCGGTAGGCGGATACGCCGGGGGCCAGAAACGAAGGCCATACAAAGGCCTGTTTGCGCCTGTGACCCCCATTCCGCCTCACACACCAAGGAAGAGTGCAGGAGCCCTCTCCCCCTCCCAGAAGCTGCAATCCAGCTTCTCCTCGCCGCAACAACCACACAGAGGCCTTCCTGACCCTGTCGCAGTACCCTGCCTGACCCTCGCATGCCGGGCGAAACGAGGCTGAGAGCGCCTTTTTTGAAATCCTGCATCCGGATACGCCGGCGGCCAGAAACGAAGGCCATACAAAGGCCTGTTTGCGCCTGTTCGCGTCAGGGAGCAGAAAGGGGCGCTCCAAGCCACGTTTTATAACTGAGGCAGTCATTGGATCAGGAGCTCCTCTCGCCCGCTCCTGCCGCCTTTGCGGTCCTGTCTACTAGACCTCCTGGCACCACGTTCCACCAACAACAAGGTAACTTATGTCTCAATGCCATTCTGTTACCCTGATACCGCTACTGACTCCTTACAAATTCGTATGAACACTAAGACTCTGCCTATGAGCGCACATCTGCTCTCCTTACTACCGACTTGTGCACCAAGATAACCCTTTTGTGCAACTGTAACACATTGTATGTCTACCTCTGTATACTAATTAACTTCGCCTATCACACATGTCTCACTTGCGCCCTCTAGACCAGGCCTGCCTGGCGGGCTGCCTCCCACTTTACCGCTAATCCTGAAGTTAGAGGTGTTCTATGTATCCTAACCCTTCTGCCACATTTGAACCAGTTGTGTTCTATGCATTGTTGCCTCATTGCCTTATTTCGAATTTAGATGCACTGTAGCCTCATTGCCTTATTTCAAATCTAGATGCATGTTAGTCTCTTTGCCTCATTTCGAATCTAGATGCATGTTAGTCTCTTTGCCTTACTTTGAACTTAGATGCTTTTTAGACTCATTGCCTTTTTCAAATCCAAATGCATATTAGCCCCATTGCCTCACCTCGAATCTAGATGCATGTTAGTCTCTTTGCCTCATTTCGAATTTAGAAGCTTTTTAGACTCATTGCCTCATTTCGATTCTAGATGCATGTTAGTCTCTTTGCCTCACTTTGAACTTAGATGCTTTTTAGACTCATTGCCTTTTTCGAATCCAAATGCATATTAGCCCCATTGCCTCACCTCGAACATAGATGCATGTTAGTCTCTGCCACATTTGGAATTAGTTTGTATCCTTAGTGTAACCTCAGAGCACTTCATTCAAATTGTGGAACTTCTATCCTAGGCCCTCATTATAACTGCACTCTGGTCCAACTGCCGCTAACTAAGCCAATCCCCAACCCACCAACACTCTCACCTCTACGCAGAATGTGCCCATCCATTACTAGTTTGCTTGCCTGCGTGCTAATCATCCTAATCTTTGCAATTCAGCTTAAGATGGCTCCACATATGTCCAACATGTCTTCTCCAACCATGTTCACTGATCAGGTACCTTACTCTGACTTAACCTACCCTCAGACACTACCCACCAGTCTCCCTCGCACTACCACTGACAGGAACCTAGGACTTAGAGCTAGACTAGCTAAAATGTATGAGCTGCTCGCTCGTTCTCTGCCCTCCTCACAGAAGCCCATTGAACAGCCACCTCGATCTTGTTCCTACATTAAAACTTCTAATCCACCACACAACTTCATCCCCAGATCCCCACATCACTTCCCTAATCAGGGCACTCTTGAATTAACACAGGACAAACGTCACATAACTACTACCAAAAACACAGACAGCCCTAAAATCAAGGGAGCACTGATCAATGCCAGATCATTAGTAGCTCACGCCACTGAAATTGCAGATTTGATCCTCAAAGACGATCTTGATTTCCTCGCTATTACGAGACTTGGCTACACCCTGCAGCAGGCCCTATGCTCATGCTAGCAGTCCCAGATAACTATTCCATTCTGAGGCAAGATCACCCCAACTCCAGAGGAGGGGGTGTCGCCATTATACACAAATGTAGTCTGCCTATGAGACTAGTAACTCCCACCAATGTCCTCTCTTGTGAAACACTATCAGCCAAAGTCCCAATTACTAACACCCAAACCCTCAACATCCATTTGATCTACCGCCCGCCAGGCCCCATCGGCACCTTTGAGGAAGACCTCAATGCCATTCTATCAGGCAACCTTAAAAGCTCCTCTCAATTTCTCACATTGGGGGACTTTAACATGGGCTACAATGACCCAACAGACCAAACAGCCAGCACTATAGTCACCAATCTTGCCGAACTAGGCTTTGCGCAAAGAAGAATGGCACCTACCCATTCGAAAGGTAGAATACTTTATTGGGTGGCCGACCACAACTGCCTAGCGAACATCACAAATATCTCACCTCTAGTCTGGACTGACCACTACCTGGTATCGTTCTTGCTATCTACTGACAGACCCCCACCACCACCCATCATTACACCCCCCCACTCTCACCAGAAATAAGAAGAATATTACATCAGAAAGACTCATCCCAAATTTACTCCCCACACTTAATACACTCCCCGACAACTCGGATCCAGAGATCTTGGTTGAAGAATACAACAAGGTCATGGCTACCTCGTTGGATCTCATCGCCCCACTTAAACTCAGACCCAGCAAACCGAAAATGCACCTTAACAAATGGTACACACCATTCCTCAAAAACCTAAGGCAGCAAAAGAGGAACTGTGAGGCTACCTGGAAAAAATCCCCTACTGCCGCAAACAAACTTAAACTTTCTATACTAGCCTTACTTTATAAAAAAGAAATCTACTTGGCCAAACGAACCTCCTTTGACTCTCGCATATCCCAAGCTAAATCTAATATGAAAGAACTCTTCTCTCTACTTAAAGAAGTAGAAACCCCTATACTACCCCCTGACACCTGCACAAAAGATAAAAACTGGTGCTCTGAAATTCAAAATGCCTTGGCAAATAAGATTGTGACCCGTCAAAGCAAAATCTCCTGCAAAAAAGCTGCCCTAAAAGACATGCTCCCATCCAAAAGTCCGGATAAGTGCACGACTATAGACCCTACCCGCTTCAAGTTTTCTAAAGTCAATACTCTCGACGTAGAAAAAGTTATCTTGTCTCTGAAACCCTCCAATTGCCAGGGAGACTTATGCCCAGCACAGTTTATCAAAGATGCCGCCCGCGACCTCTCACCCTTCATCGGTAAACTGATAACGCCTCCTTCACTACCGGCTCCATCCCCACTAATCTAAAACAATCTTGGGTACTTCCTCTACTAAAAAAACCTACTCTTGAACCTAGACACGGTCGCCTACCTACAAATACAGAAGCACCTGGAAGATCACCATCTTTTAGGATCCAGACAATCAGGGTTCCGCCCTCAACATGGGACAGAGACTGCACTCATCGACCTGAAAGCTCAGATTGATACACTCAGGGACAAAGGACAAGTTGCCTTGCTCCTCCTCCTTGACTTATCTGCAGCTTTCGATTTGGTCGACCATTCTGTCCTATGCTCACATCTCCACACAGCAGCACACTTCTCTCCCGAGGCCATTACATGGATCACCTCATTCCTTAACAGAAGAACTATGAGGGTCTTCTCTCCCACTGCTGCAGCAGACCCCATACCCATCACCTGTGGTATCCCACAGGGCTCCTGCGTCTCTCCCACACTGTATAACATATTTACCAAGCCCCTTTTCGATGATTTGGATCATGTCGGTATCACCTACACTAATTATGCAGATGATACCCAGATCCTCCTTCCGCTTTCTGGAGATTATAGAAAGGATTTGGCCTTGCTAAATAGGGTGTACATCATCATCCAGGCATGGATGGCCATTCATAGACTATGCCTGAATGATGAGAAAACGGAGCTCATCATCCTGGGTACTACGCACAGTTTAAAGAAACTCTGCCCGGCCTACAACTCATTCATGATAGATGGGAACAATATCAAAGTTGGACAGGAGGTCAAAACACTAGGATTCTACTTGGATTCTAACCTTTCCTTCAAAAGACAACTGTGCTCCCTGGCATCCTCATCTGCATACACGTGCAAATTAATCCGCTCAGCTAAACCATTTCTGTCAGACACTAGCTGCCTCACACTCGCTAGAGCCCTCATACTATCCCGCCTTGACTACTGTAATGCCCTCTACCTGGGAACCTCTAAGGCTACCACTAGCAAGTTACAAACTCTCCAGAACAACGCCCTGAGAGCAGCCTTAGGCATCCCCAGAAGAGAGCACATCTCAGGACTTAGCCAACAGAACAACTGGCTCTCCACTAGAGACAAAATTCTCCTAAAAACGGTATCACTTACCTACAAATCCCTTAACAATGCCGCCCCGATCTACTTGATTAACAGATTCCATAGACAAGCCTCCTCAAGACCCCTCAGAACTGCATACAAAGACTGCCTCTCCATCCCAAACTTCAAACTTGCCACCATAGGAGGTAACAGCTTCCTGGTAAAAGCAGCCAAATTATGGAACTCTTTGCCTCCCAACCTCAGAGTAGACATGCCTTACCTGATTTTCCGCTCTAAGGTAGTCTCTTGGCTGAAATCGAAGGACCACCAAGATCGCTAAGTGCCAAGGCTATCCCATCATGCGTTCCGCACACTGTGTAACCTCGTGTGCCACTTTTTACTTTGTAGATATTGTATATATTGCCTGTCTTCCTCTTCTGCTTTGTATATTCTCCCTCTGCCAACATGTACTTTTTACACTTTTTAACTAAGCTTTGCATATTCCTGTAAATGCTGCGCCCTGATACCCTTGGGTATAACTGCGCATTATAAATAATAAAACAAACAAACAAACAAACCATATTAACGCTACATATGGTGATCTATTCTTGTATGAAATGTATATCGTATTACAGTGATAGTGTAATCATATTTTTCTTACTGTACTGAGGAACAATGTTATGTAACACAGCATCCTGTTTTGTCAAGGGGTGAAATATTGTGTACCATCACTTCCTGTCATGTTACTTGAGGCCAGGGTCAAATGACATCAGATCCTGTGATGTTATCAGACGTGAAGGGTCATGTGATGTCACTTCCGCTAAACCTGGCATTTTGGTAAAATTACGTCCCTGCTTGCCAGACCAACCATAGGTAGGACCGAGCGCAGCCAGGGCCTCGGCGAGGGTTCAGGGCACTTAGCGGCACTGTACGCCCCGAGACAAGGGGGTGCTATCTTTTCTCACATTGGGTTCCATTTGGGATGCAAACAGTTTAAATGCTTTTTGTGTATTTGTGGCAGGGGTGATGATGGCTCACTCCTTACTCCACTAAGCAGCAAGCCTTACACCATTAAGGTGGAGATGGGACAGGGAAGATTCACTGGGATGGACGGCTTTCTTCCCCGAGTTTGGCTGCGGACTGGATATGCTTCAATTAATGGCAAGCGGATGGAGTTGGATTAGACACAGTCCAGAAGAGAGGAAGAGCAGGAAGTACTCTAGAAAGGAAACAGGGGGCTGCAGACCACAGGCAGGAAGCACAACCACAATGCAAGGAAGGCTGAGAAGGCTCCAGCAAGGAAACAGGGGAGCTGCAGGAGGAGGCAGCCACAGGTTAGGGCACAGAGTAGTGAGAAATGTCAGGCAAAAGGATGGAGAGCAGGCAAGGAAAAAACCGCTGCAGGCAAAGGACAGAGGTTCACAGTGTTAGACAACCGGAAAAGGTTGAGACATGGTTTCAGCTTGCCCCAGTGATGGGAAAATAGTTGCCAGCAGGAAAACGGGGTTGGCATCCAGCATCAGTGGCATAATTAAGGGGAAGATGAGTTGTGCAAGCAGATGAGGGCGATGCTGGTCCGACGTGCTTCCGCACCGATGCTGTCACGGCGGCACCCATTCCTCAGTTGAAGATTCACGTGCCGTGTCCTTCAATCCCATTATAGGCCGGGTGGCCTGCTCGTGGGCGATACCTCATGTTCCAGGAGCCATGCTATCAGGGAAGTAACCTGCATGGAACAATTAAGTGCCCGGCAGGGGGCATGTGTGACATCTGCCCCCAACCTAACTGTGTGCAAGAAACTCATGGAGCGTGTTCCTAGGTTTCGTATGGAGTGTGCTTCATCAGCAGGTTGTTTATGCAGCTTCTGAGTCTAAGAAGTATGTATCCAACCATGGGACATTGGCCTTTGGAGTCTGAGTGAAGACTGCAGACAAACAGAGATGATTGTTCAGATGGACACAATGCCTCTATGTCTTGTTACCCAGAGTTCACCAGGCGTGTCTACGATTCTCCTGTTATGACTGACTGCACATACGGCTGTGGCGGATTTCCATTTGGCAAGGGTGTAGGAGCCCTGGCTTTTTTAGATTTTTTTATTAAGCAATAAAATGATGCCGGTAATTCCATTTGTGAAAGGGTAATCTGCTGATAAGATTCTCTGTCATAAACTCCATGCCAAAAGCATATTGTGCATCTGTGTCCTGCTGCATCCAGATCTGAATTTACAGCGCCTGCTCTACCAGTGGCACAGAGCAGGTTCAGAGTTCACAGCTGCCCATTTGACAGCTGCAGTGATAGCCAAGTCTCTGCAGCACAGGGGCTGCATTTAAGATGTTCACCCCTGTACCAAAACTTTGATAATCATAGCCCATGATGGTGGCAGGGTAAACTCTTAGAATAAAGCTATACTTTGGCTAGAGCAAAGTGCATAGCACTACTGATGATCATTACTGCCAAATCCTATTTGATATCACACATGTAGTAGCGCCTGTGAGCCAAGTTCAGCTTTGGAAGGTGATGTTTATTAATTCCAGACAAGGCTCCCCATGCCCACTGGCAGGACTGTAGTATTGGGGGATGACCTTGCTATGTTCCTTTATGCGGGCAGGTACTACCCTTTCCCCAGGAACAACAACTCCACAGCAAGCTGGCCTGGGAACAGGAATCAAAGTGCACAACCATTCACAAAGGGCTAGGCCTCACACCAGATGCTGTATTTCTACAGGCCTTTGATTCTATTGAGAAGGGAAGTGGGCAGAGTGAGCGTAGCCAGGGAGAGATCTGTACCATTTGCAGAGAATTCTGAAATCTTGGTTCTCTCTGTCGCTCTCTCTCTCCTGCCCCATCCACATCCTGTAGCACAAAGCACTTTGGGTGTCAGACGGGCAATGTTCACTCATTTCAAGAGTAGGATAGCTATAGTCAAATCACATGTGGGCTTTTGCCCTTAAAAGAAGGGGTGTCACACCACTTCTTTGATTCACTCTGGGACAACACCTGGGAAGGAATCACTGGACCTCTTTTCAGAAAGTTGTACTTTACAAAGCCCTCAACAACTGAGGTGAAGAAGTAGTCCAAGGCAGAGGAGAGCACAGCTCGTACCCGATCCCAGGGCACATTGCGAGTGCGATTTTGCTGTTGACCAGGACCTGCCATTTTGCACCAGAATATCACAAGGCTGGTAAAGCAGACACTGAAAGCACTCGCCCAGTCCTTGCGCCCCTGAATTGGGTCTCACAGCACCTGGACAACTTGATCTTCTATAGCTCTCAATTCCATCACCTCAAAGGCGAATTCAACAACATCAACCCTGAGGGATCCTGCAGGTGCTACTTTCTGGCACTCCTCTAAACCTTTCAACAATTGTTTGTACATTGGCCCGCTCGACACTGCATCAAGTCCTTGCTGAGCCCGTCACCTTGTAGGCTCAAAACAACTGCTTGCTGCCGGAACCCGAATTGAACTGCTGACAACTCAGACCAAGGGTTACAACACGCCTGACCCAACTCACCCATCAAACCGCTGCTTTGCCGAACCGCACATCGTATCAACAGGATCACCATTTCGATAAACAGCGTCCTTGAACAGTTGGGAGTGTCACTCATCAACCCTTCCCAGCGGTTACAACCCAACTCAACTCAGCCCGACCTCAAAGAGATCCTGGTGAGCACCCTGACATGCATCACCGAAAGTCTCCTTCGAGCCACACAGAGCTAATGCATTTGAACCCACTCAATGCCCCCTGGCCGCTTGGTCATTCATGATCCACCATGCCTGAAATGAGCTTGATCAGCTCAGACCACTGCTCAAAGCCGAGGTTCAATGCTGTTGAACTGCACAAGAACTGAAACAAGTTATTATTGATCAATAACTGACCCCATGGTCCATTTGGGCCCTAAGGACTGGTTAGGACACTTATTGGACCTTTTTTCTCCCAAGAAACATATACCTTTAAGAACACTGTGGTTTCCATTTATTTTACTGTGACAAATAAACTTCTGGGGTACCAGTGGTCCAAGGGTGAATATCGGTTTCTAAACCATCAATCAGCCCACACCTTTAATACACCAGAAGGGACCCGAACAGATAGGAATACAAGCACATTTTAAACCTCCTTGTCTGACAACATGGATGGAACGGCAGGATTATCGCCAAAAGGTTGTGGACCGTTGGTTAGTTGCAACACAGCAAAAATGCAATTATTACCCAATGATAAAAGGGACCGTCCAGTCAAGGTTGTATCAAAATTAGCAACACTACGAAATACACCCCACCCTGTAAAGGAATGCAGAGGACAGACAGTTTGGAGGAAGGAAAAGGGATGCACTCTGAATACTGACAGGAGGGTAGTCGGTATGGTTAATTAACACCACAGATTGTTACAGTCTTTTAGCTTCAGCACAAAGGGAGCAATGTGTCTTACAATGTCTCTATGGGCCTTCTTGGAAGGGCCAGGGGGACGGAACCACAATGTACATTGTGCTGTAGATGTTCTTCTTGGTGCTCGACAGGGTCGAGTCATTCTCAGGGTGCTTTGCAGCCTTCTGCGACAGAGTTAGAGATGGGAGTCGCTGCAGGTGTCAGGCGGCATGATGATCCGGCGAGCGAAGCTAGACAAACGTCTGCAGGCCGGCCTACACGGTGGCTCGGGGTCAGGAACTTGGCTGGTTCAAAAATGTCGGTAGATACTCGTCAAGGCACTTCTCTGAGGTTCTTCAATGGGCTTGTGTCATCCTTTAGGGCAGACGGCTCAAAGCTTTGGAGTGAGTTGCAGGCAGCTGCCTTGTCCTTTGTTGTAGGGTCAGAGGCCTTCTGGCTTCAGGTTGACATAGTTACACAGGAAAGGTAGTTGGGTTTCCTGTCTGCTTTGTTAACCTCTGAATGCCGGCCCCATGTGGGCCTGCTTGAAGCACACTATAGTATGTGTTAATCACGTCCACCAGCTGCAGGACCTAACAAAAGAGCAGGGCGGATGCATGGAGCCTTTATTAGTTAATCAGGTTGGCCCTCCCCCTTCCTTGAGATGACATGGTACACTCCTGGCTGTCACAGTCCAACTAAATATGACATGGCGGACTGTGCCTGTAGGGTGAGTCCGCCCAGAGTACACAAGTCTATTTGTTTGTCGTGGTGTGGCATCGGAAAATGTCTGTGGATTAGCCCACACATTTTCTTGAGGTTGGTATACCATCATTCCATTTAATTGAACATTTCCAAAAGCCCAGGCGAGCGCACACCCATGATGCGGATGGTTGAATTCCTTACACTGACACTTCTGATTCATTACCCAGAGTGCAGCATTGTGCTCTCTTGGCTTATTACCGGTTCTTTCTTCAAGGGTGAGTTTTGTGTCATTTTTCTAGTTAATTATTTTGCAGATGGTGTTTTATGAAAGTTTATCTATTTTTATAGAACCTTGATTGGACATTAACTTTATTTTGGACTGTTATTCTTTGCTGTTTGGGTCACTACTGAATCACATTCACGCCCCTCTTAAGAGCATAGCCTTTCACAAAAGGCGAGGGAGGTATATTTCTCAACTGTGCCTGTTTTACCTTTATGTTTGTGTCGGCTTTTGGTTTGTAGCAATGTGAAAGTTGAGTGGGCAGTTTAGCCCCTACTCATCCTTGTACTTCGGTGGGGCAGAATCCAATTTGTCACACGGGCAGATTGGGATCAGCCTACATGCCCTTTCTGTACATTTTTTTGGTGGGATAGAGGAGGTAGAGCTGAGTAAAAACAAAGAGGTGACGTGGGAAGGTGTAGAATGAATCTTAACCTCTGGCATTGCTCTGGGTAACCCTCTAGACCAGTGGTCTTCAAACATTTTTGGCCTGGGCCCCCCCTGAGCAAAATCTGGACAGGCTGGGCCTCCCCAAAAATGCCAAATGGACAGTATGTACAAATGGCTATGAACTATTGCGTGCTGTCACTGCACCCTACTCCCAGTATAGTCCCTGGCATCCCCCACCTGCTCCCATCACAGTCGCTGGGCTCCCTCATCCCACTCCTTCCCAGTCCCTGGACTCTCCCCACCCTGCTCACACCACTTTCCCTGGGCTACTCCCACCCTGTTACCTACACAGTCCCAGGGTCAGTTGGAGCTGGTGAATTTTTTAAGTGGAGGGGCATACATATTTCACACAAAAATGACATAAATGGGTAAAAAGCCAAACAGTTTGCAATTGTCGCTAGGGGGAAAAGGGGGAAAGCATGCTATTTTTGACTGGACATCTATGATAGATATCCAGTAAAAAAAATACCATCCCTGTCCCCTGGGCTCTAAAGCGCCTCACAAGGAGAGATGATTTTGGCAGGTGGGCAGGGGAATTGTGCAACAAAGTCATTTTTAAAAAGCCTTTGTTGTACAACCCTCCTCCCCCTCTACTAAACTCATAGGCAATAGACAATCTGGCTTCCGCCCATTACACGGAACGGAAACAGCCTTAATTGACTTAAAATCCCAAATAGACGAGCTGAGAGACAAAGGAAGGACAGTACTTCTGCTCTTACTTGATTAAGGTCCTCTGTAGACACCTTGACTCAGCTGCCCACTTTTCCCAGGAAGCCATTAGATGCATTGAATCCTTCCTGAGTGAGAGAACGATGAGAGTGTTCTCCCCCTCAGCAGCTGCTGACCCAACCCCTATTCTGTGCGGTGTTCCTCAGGGCTCTTGTGTCTCGCCAACACTGTACAATATTTTCACCAAGCCCTTGTTTGATGATCTGGACCTTCTGGGTGTCACCTACATGAATTATGCAGACGACACTCAGATTCTCCTCCCGCTTTCTGGGGATCATAGTAAGGACACGGAGTTGGTGAACAAGGTATATCTTATCATCCAAGCATGGATGGCCATTCATGGCTTATGCTTGAACGATGATAAGACTGAGTTGTTGATTCTGGGTTCACAGGCCAACATCAAAAAACTAGGACAGGAATTCGTCTCATTCAATATCGATGGGAATCCCATTAAAGTCTCCAAGGAGGTAAAAACCCTTGGTTTCTATCTGGGTTCCACACTGTCTTTCGACAAACAGATAAAAACCCTAAACCCATCCACGGCTTACACCTGTAAGCTGATAAGAGCAGGCAAACCTTTCCTCTCGGATGAGAGCTGTCTGATTCTGGCTAGAGCTTTAATACTCTCCAGAATTGACTATTGTAATGCCCTTTACAATGGGGCTAATAAAACGACTATCCGGAAGCTCCAGATACTACAAAAGAATGCCCTAAGAGCAGCCCTAGGTACTAATAAAAGAACCCATATTTCACCCCTCAGACGCCAACTTAAATGGTTATCTACAGGTAACAAAATTCAGCTCAAGACGTTGTCCGTGACCTACAAATCACTTAATAATGCTGCCCCTAGCTACCTTTTAGATACATTCCAAAGAAGAATCTCTACTAGACCTACTAGAGCTGGCAATACCAATTGTCTGACTATACCTAGATATAGGCTCACCACTATTGGTGGCAATAGCTTCCCTGTAAAGGCAGCAAAACTATGGAATACAATTCCTCAAGACCTGCGTAGCGACCAACCTTTCCTATCCTTCAGGAAAAGTTTTATCAAACATATTATTTTGACTGACCCATAGTCTCCCACCTTTAGTCACTTCACTTACTACATGGGGAATCTGTTCCTCCTGTGTGTCGAACTGGTACATGGTACAAGCTATCTGTCTCTACTCTACCCGAGTCTGAGGGCTCTACAGAGTGACTTTCCTGCAATCTGTATACTTTGTACACTAGATATTATTATAACTATATAGCTACTACAATTTGCCCTCTGAACCATGGTTTGTATCTACTGTAACTACTATTATATTTGCATTTTATTGTATACTGTACAAATCTGTAAATTGTATAAACTTTGTAAACCTTGCATCTTCATAATGTTGCGCCCTATTACCTCCGGGTCTGGAGCACGTAATAAGTGAATAAACAAACAAACAAACAAAACCTCCCACTTGCCAAAATCAGCTCAACGGACCAAAACAAACAAACACACACACGCACACACACACCCACCCACCCACACAACAATCACTCTATCATTAATATGAGCACCCATCACTATACACTCACTCATAACACAAGCCCACATGCATCCATACAAATGTTTACATAAAAAAGAAATGAACATAAACATACCTTCTGCAGTGAGTGCTGAAATGCCCTGCTCCAGGTTGCTCTGTCCGTATGTGCGGGGAGGGGCAGGAGCTCCCCCTCGCACATACAGACATGCAGCGCCCCAGCCGGCATTTCCAAAGAGCTATGCAAGGCCTGCGAAGCAAAACGCCCCCCAGCTTTACATGGCTCAGTGAGCATGTGCAGCTGGGGATCTGAACTGACAGTTCAGCCAGCCCAGGAGCACGCCCTCAGCTGGAAAAAGCAGCTGAGAGAGTGCTCAGTGTTTCACTGGGCTGGCTCCTTGGCTCCTCCATAATTGGAGAGGGGCCACTGGGTGGACGCCCCCGTACCCATTATGGATGAGCTGCCAGGCTCAGACTGGCCTATATGGCAATAGGTCAATGCCAGTACCAAAAATGCAAAATGCTAGTATAGGCCAGTCAAAAAGGGCCACTTATTTTGCCAATGTGGGCTACTTTGATGAGTTGCTTCACTATGCGGCTAGAAGTTTTGATCATTGTTGCTGAATGAATATTATTTATTTAAAATGTTGTTTACATTTTAACAAAACACACCCCCTTGTGTACTATTCAAACAGTCTGTGATTAAAGGAATGAATATCCATTTGCAACTGCGGGCCACTTTTTCATTGGTGCCTGAGACAGTTCTATGGTCCAGTCCGACCATGTGAGCCGCCGCAGCCCATTTCCTCCAATCTAAAAAAAAAGAAAAAAAATGTTTTCCTTTTCTTTTTTTTACATTTCATGCTGGCCTCTCACGCCTCCCCCCCCTTGGTTGAGGAGGCGCCCCCCTGGGGGTGTGCCCCACAGTTTGAAGACCTCTGCTCTAGACCATTGTTCTTCTCCTGACAAGCAATTACAGAAAGGGAAAGACCGTATGCATATCAGGGTTGATCTCACCCCAAAAGGGGCAGTTCAGCCCGAACTGCTAGGTCACATCTCTTCTGCACGAGACCGCAAGAATCCCCATACATATTTCGGCCTTGTTGGGCCTAATCAGTGAGGAGTAGCTTGGGTCTCTAGGCTCAGCAGGCATGGGACCCTATGTCAGAGAGAGTATGCCCAGACGTGGGTCCCTTGCTCGCTGCGCATTAGGGAACCAAGTTGGACCTCACTGAGGAGGACAAACAAGGCTGAAGCAAGGGGTTGCTTTTGTGTCCGTGCAGAGGGGACCTGGCCCAACAGTATAGACAGGGCTGCTCCCTTTTGGTGGCTAAACAACATAGGTGTGGAAGGTTGCCCAGAGCAATGCCAGTGGTTCAGATTCATTTGAAACCTTTCACCCATCACTTTTTGGTTTTAGGTAGTGCAGAGTAACCCTTTGTGTTGAGTACTTCTGCCAGGGAGAGTGGCCTTGATAAACCTGTTTACTTCCACCTTCAAAGCCTGTCGGACTCTGTGGAAGAGCAGCGCGAAGTCCTATAGTGAGGTTTACAAACTAAACAGCTAAGACTGGCACTCGTGAGGCACAGGATCTTACATTCAATGTGATATTTCAAGAGAAGCCATCGAAGGTCCTCAAAATTGTGTTTTTCCAGGCCAAACATCATTAAAGCTGAATGGTTGTGGTTGGTTTAAAGTTTAAATATGTCTTTTTTGTAATCCATCATATGTGCTTTTACAGTAACCTAGCCTAGAAATTACAAAAGGCCTGAATTATTTGTATTTCTCTGCAGTTCATGTTATTAGTTTGAAGAATCTTCAGTATATAAAGTACCCACCTCTGTTGTCTTCTACCATGGTGCTTTGAAGTAGAGTGCTATTTTTACACTATCCAAGCAACTAACTGTGCTTGCCATTGCCGCCTTTTCCTCTCGTCTTAACTCCCTTGCTTTCCGTCACACCTCTTCAGCCTTCTTCCCTTATAAAACTATATAAGAAACCCAACTACCTAACTACATTATTCTTCAGCAAATATTTAACAACAAATATTTAACAATGAGTATCATTTATTACATGTCTCTGTGCACTGGTATGATATTAATGCAATCTATTTAGGAGTTGGTGTAATCACATGGATGATCTCATTCAATGTGTTTTCTGAATATGTTGTCCTGATGAAGGCCGTTGTCAAAAAGAGCGCTCGAAGGATCCACTCAGATTTGACCAAAACACAGTGTTTCGATATATATATCGTATTGAAGGAGGGCATGTTGGTTCCCACAATGTTTATCAGTATCTTTGTACAGAGTGCACCATCACTCTATGATGGTTTTTCGATGTATTATGGGTCGGGTCTGTGGATTGATGGAATGTGCTATTTGTCTATGTGTATGTAAGTACCCCATGCGTTTGTAACATGGTGAAGATATGGATATGTGCTATAATTCGTGGCGCTATTAGAAAATAACAAAGAAGATGCAAATAGTTTTCGATAAACAGTCACACTGATTTATTCGATGCTCAAATGTTTCAAATAATTTTGGATGAAGTAACGAGAAGGTGATTTGCCTCCTTTTAAAAATGCAGCTATTTTTGCATACATGTACACCCCCCCATGGACACCCCCCACGTCAACAGATCCAAAGCGGGAGGACCAGGTTTCTCATACATAGCCACCAAACTCTGGAACTCACTCCCCACTGACATCAGAACAGAAAACTCCCTTTTCACTTTCCGCAAAAAACTCAAAACCCTGCTCTTCATCTGACCCCTTGTGTGCCTGCTACCAGCCTGTATATATGATTGCAATTGTTTTATCTCGTCTGTAACTAAGTAAAATGTCTGTAACCAGCGCCACGATGCCTCCGGGCTGTTGCACGCTCAACAAATGCAAATAAATAATGTTGAAGATTCTCTGGACTGCCAGGACTGAGGAGACCGGGGAACGTGCTACAGCCCAATGTCGATCCAGACTGCTCCAAATTGAATTTCCTTCAGTTTAGGGAAGAACAGAATACCTGGCTCTTCCAACAGCTTTGTGTAAACTAGATTCCGGCTATCTTGTGCACACCACCGTCCACGTAATGCCTCGTTACATTCTCACTCCCAATGTTTTGCTCTATTACCTGTGCAGCTCTCTGTTGCTCCCGAGCTAGGTCTGTGCTATACAAATATGTAATGATAGTAATAATCCCAAGTACTCATTGGTGTTTACAGAGTTTATTAAGCTGCCATGTCTGAGCACCTGCAGAGATTTGGAGAATGTCTCACCCATGCACCGGTGTCATGCACACACAAATGTTGGACACAATTCTAGTGGTCTGTTCTGAAATGGATAATGTATTTCATTTCAATGTGTAGGATGTATGAAAACAGTAAAGTTGCACAGTGTTCTACCAGATGAAGGCTCATGGGGCCCACATTGACATTGCAGATTGCCATGCATGCTCCTGTGGATTTGCTTGATGCAAAAGGTTGTGGGGCTTATGGCAAGCCCTCTGTGAGACTGTTCACAGCTCCAAGGTACATATTATTAGTTAACAATGGGGTTGGGAGAGGGTAGGTGGGGGTAGCAATAGATTTGAACAGGAAATACAATTTCACTGCATCCTAGATTCCAGTGATAGTTGTTGTTCACAAAGAATATTAACATTATATGGCATGCGTGTTTGCTGTTAAAATGGTATGTATGTAGAGGTAAAAATAACTATCTCAAGCCCTTTTTACGAAAGATTGTTTCCATGTGTGGCTGCACTTGCCCACATGCAGATGCAAACATTCCGATATTCAGCTCAGAGCACACTATTGACAGAAGTGTAGCCAGGATTGCCTAACAATGGGGGCCTGAAGCCAATGTAGTTGGACCCACCACATGGGCATTAACATCTGTAAATGCCCACAAAGTGCTGCTGTGTGTTGGGGGCATAAAGGGCTACATTTAAGCTGTCTGGTGTCCACAGACAGGAAAACTGGCGGCAAGGATGGGATTTCAACGCCCCCTCTCATAGAGAAATAAAGAAGGGAGAAAATACATTGGAGAGTGAAAATCTGTGAGTCCATTAACAAAGTGCGCAACAGAGGGTGCCTGATTGCAGAAGAATGTCGGCGAGCAAGGAAAGAGACAGCCAGAGGCTAACAAGTGATGCATCTGTTGGGGAAGGCCCCAGTGCTGCTGCATTTCATCGACCAGGCCCCCTTGACATGGGTGATCAACAAACCGTACGACAGGGATGGGAAAGATAGCTGCGAAGATTCGAGAATTACATGGCTGCATATGATGAAAAGGCTCCAGACAAGTTTGCCAGGAGATTACTTATCCACGTTCCTGCCTGAAGATGTCAAAACATACGAGGGGATCACGAAGGCTCTGTCCACATACTTTGATTCTCAGCACAACATTGACCATGAGAGGCACACTTTCAATACAACGTGCCCAACGCCTGGTGAGTCCATGGATGCCTTTGCAACTCGATTGCGCAAGTTGCTGGCTCATTGTGATGAGGCTATCAGGTTAACGATCATCGGAGCGTGCTTATTGTCCACATACAGAAAAACATTACTCTGGTCATTCTACAAATGGCACAGATGGAAGTGAGAGGAGACTCACAAGCCACACGGATGGAAACCAGCAAGGGACCAGTGAAAGAGCAAGCGTATTTCTTCAGTCAAGGTGTCAGAAGCAACAACAGTGGAAATGCACCACGAGAAAGTTTGGCACTGCTGGAAAGTGTTACAGGTGTGGCCTGTCCTTTCCCCACAAAGAAGGCAACCGATGCCCTGCTTTTGGACAAAAATGCACTACGAGGCGGTCCAGGCAGGACACGACCGGAGCACAACCCACGTGCCCAAGGACTCAGGAGAGACACCTATGCCAGAAGAGACGTAGTCAGCCATGTTTGGCAAATCACTGGATGGTCAGCATCGCCCCCGCCAGAGCTAGAGAGAAGTCATCATGAGTATGCATATATGATGACTGATGTGGTGACTGCCCCAGAAGGAGATATCGACATTGAAGTTGGGCAACACCCTGCCAAATTTATCACTGACATGGGGGCCACACTGAATATCATGTGCATCTCAGAGTTTTGCAAGATGGCACATCCGCCGTAATTGGAACCATCGGACCTGAAGGTATTCCAGTGGGCCGTGCGGGAGCTAGTTCGAAATCACATAATGTTCTTGATACAATTGAACTACAAAGGGAGACTGCCATGGCAGAGTTGCATGTTCTTCAAGGAGAGGTGCCAGGAAACAACATACTTGACTGACCCACAGCCCTCGAAATGAAGATTGCAACCGTAATGTCCACGATGCGGCATGAAATCCCAGTGATGCAACAGTTTCCAGAACTTTTCAAAGGACTCAGGTGCTTGAAGGGAGAACCCATGACCCTTCACATTGATGGGTCGATACCTCCAGTGGCACAACATCCACAGCGAATACCCATTCACCTGCAACCGCAAGTAGAGAAAGAGGTTAAGTGCCTGCTAAAGGAGGACGTCGTAGAACCTGCTTGTGGTCCCACTCCATGTGTCTCGTATGTGGTAGCAGTGCCCAAGCAAGGGTCCGTCGATAAAATGTGCATATGCGTGGACATGCACCAAGCCAACAAAGAAATTCAACGAGAGAGGCACCCGGGCATGCATCTGGATAACATGATTAACATGGTCAACGGAGCCAATGTATTCAAAAATCTTGATCTCTATAAAAGATACCACCAGATACCGCTAGATGAACAATAATGCTACATAACCACTTTTGCAACCCACAAAGGGCTTTTTCGGTATAAGAGGCTAAACTTTGGAATATCGACGGCTGCTGAGATTTTCCAGGACAGCATAAGGAAGGTTATTCGGCACATAATAATAGCTTCAACTACTGCAATGACATTTTAGTTTTTGGAGTTGATCAAGAGCAACATGATTGGGCTCTACATCTGGTGTGAGCAGTCCTTTCTCATGCGGGGCTGATGCTGATTGTGTACAAGTGAGCGTTTCACAAAAAAGAACCTTAAGTTCTTCTGACATGTGTTCTCGCAAGAGAGGGGATGAGCCCCGATCCAGGGAAATTGAAAACATTGTGCCTCCACAAGACGTGAGTGATGTACGGTCATTTCTGGGATTGGCCAGCTATTTCAGCAGATACCTGAAGGACTTTGCTACCGTTAGTGCACCGTTGAGAGAACTCACCAAGCAAGGGAACACATTTCAGTGGGACCAGGCATCCAAAAAGGCATTCACACAGATCAAGAGAGACATTGGGTCTACTGAATGCATGGGCTATTTCGACCTGGATAAATGTACTGAATTGACAGTGGATGCAAGCATGGTAGGTCTGGAAGATATCCGGGCATAGCACAAGCCCAGCAAGGACAGTCCCAGGGCTATCGTCAGATATGCCTCAAAAAGTCTGGCAGATGTCGAAAGAAAATACTCCCAGCCGGAAAAAGAGGGGCTGACCGTTGTCTGGGTGTGCAAACATTTTCAGATGTTCTTACTGGGGAAACCATTCACAATAATGACAGATTACCAGGGATTGGTCACACTATATGGATACCCTCAGTGCAAGATGCCCCCCAGGATTGAAAGATGGGGGTTAAGATTGGAGGACTTCAACTTCACCATCATTCACAAACCCGGTGAAAGAGTACAATCTGGCAGATTTTATGTCCCGGCACCCGCTTGCGAAACAAGGCCATAAACCACCCATGGCAGAGGAATATATCAATTTTCTCTCTCAACACGGACCCCGAAAGCTGCTTACGATGGCTGTGGTGAGACATCACATCTTAAGGTACACGTCGCAAAGATGGAGAGACAGAGAGCCAAGATACGCACATGGAAACAAAGAGACATGGAAGCAAGAAATACAAGCCTTCAGAAAAGTGAAAGATGAACTGTCAGTCACAATGGAAGGCCTGGTGATGCGCAGGAGGCGGATCATCATACCCACAGGTCTGAGACAGCAAGTAGTGGACTTGGCACATGAAGGGCATTGAGGCATGGTCTCCACTAAACGTCAAATAAGAGACACCATGTGGTTCCCCAGCATCGACATGATGGTAGAAGACACTGTAAAGAAATGCCACTTGTGCCACTGCACATCGAAGCCCAGTAATCCAGAACCACTCAGAATGTCGGAACTGCCAGAAGCACCCTGGACCCATGGGGCGGCTGATTTCTTTGGGCCGTTTGGTGGGGGAAAGTATTGGATGATGCAGATGGAGGAATTCTCCCGGTTTCCCCTTGTACAGACGATCTCGTCCATGTCAGCCAGCACTATAATCCCAGAACTAGACATCATATTCCCTGCGTGGGGCATTCCCGATACGCTGTAGTCAGAAAATGGGCTTCTGTTTAGCAGTGCAGAGTTTGCCCGCTTCATGAGCCAAAGGGCAGGCGCCACCGGAAAATCACACCCTTGTGGCTGCAGGCTAACGGAATGATCAAGAAATTCATGGGGACCGTGAAGAAGGTACTGCAGCAAAAGGAGCTGGGCCCGATGTCACTGAACCAAGCTGTATGCAGTATGCTCCGGGGATACTGAAACTTGCCACAACGGGAAAATGGCTGTCCGAGTTGGTGTTCCAAAGAAAGGTGAAGACAAGACTGCCCCACAGAGAGATCTTCAAGAGATGGACCTTGCAAAACTACAGGTGGAGGATGCACCAGGAAACGTGGTGTGCCGATGAGAAGCAGGGAGCACAGTCATCCATGTTGCAACGTGGGGACAAGGTCCTTGTGTGTCAGAAACAAATAACGGAAATCAGAGTCAAGCTTTGATCCTGGTCATCTAGTTATCACACACATCAAGGGACCTATGGTGACAGCCTGATCCCCAGGCAGGGTGATCACACGAAATGTGTCACAGTCAGGCTCTACCGAGAGGCGGAGAAGGACCTGTACGAAGAGAAGATGGGAGAGGAAGCTCACCAAGAAAGATCTGAGAGTCACGAGGCGGCGGCGACTAAGAGTGAACAGCCAGTAGAGAGATCCACGAGATCGAGGCAATGTATTACATGGCCTGTGAGACTGATTGAAGAAATGTGAGGCCAACTGTGAGTAACAGGATTTTGTTTTGCCCGAGAGCGGGGGTGTCGTATCCGGCAAGGACACATTTAACCTGGCGTGGCGACCAACAGCTTCTGTCGTGTGAGGCACATAGCCAAAGTGAAATAAAAGGATTCCATGGCTCTGTGTCCCTCTTTGTGGCGCTACGGCACATTGGGGGCATAAAGAGCCACATTTAATCTGTCTGGTGTCCATAGACAGGAAAGACACCCCATTGAGAATCCCATTATTAAAGGGCTGGTGACGTCACCCCAAGCCCCCTGCCCATTTATTAAATGTCATGTTAAGTAGCTTATGCGAAGTGCCACAGTGGCCATTGTCGTAGCTATTTGGCACTGACACCCACCGCAGAGATGCGTGTGAGTTGCACTCAGGGAGGATTTTCCCTAGGGAGTGGGACAGTAGCTAAGCCACATCCCAGAACAGCCTAGAGTATGGTGTGTGCATGTCTTTGGCTCAGGTCTGATCAGTCTTTGAGGCCTTCCATGAAATAGGTCAGTGCTAGCGATAATGTGAAGAGCAAATGCCCTTATGCTTATTCCCTCGGCCTCAAATGGCCAGTTCCATTGGCAGGAAAGCTGGGTGGAATGACAGGCATTGCTACATTGGTGTGGGCTTAGATCCGTGCTTGGAAGTTCTTGAGTTCTGCTAGGAGCTTTGTGGGATTACATGGCAGTGGCAGTGGTTAAGTTGGCCTGTTAAAATAGAGTACCAGGTTTGACTTTGGGCCAAGCAGGGGTGTAGAGTTAGCATACCAACATCCATTTACAGGTCTTCTGTCATCATCATTGGCGTTTTGATGAATTGTATGCAAATTACATGAATTATTATTCATCTAATTGTGTATTTTGGGCATTGCTACATGCCACCTTCAAAACACTTGTTAGACTTGTTGGTGAGTTAAGGGTACTAAATTTGTATTTCTTTTTTAATTTAGGCTCACAAATTTAATTACCTATGAATAATAGAACAAAAAGTCTCGAAGCTTTAAATAAAAGAAAACTGTTTTATTCACGTGCAGTTTGTTTTATATTAAATCTTTATCTTATCACCCAGATGCCCTTCCTACTTCTGACAAAATAAATACAGTACATCCTCCTGACTCACTCAAACTATTAACCAGGATATTGAATATATTGACCAAATTGGTGTCTGAAGTCACACACACACACACACACACACACACACACAGCTCAATGGGTCAGATGATTATATTATAGTTGGTTATTTATAAGGCACTTGATACCTTGCGGTTTCTAAGCGCGGACCCGGGGATCAAACCTGTGTTGCTCTGTGTCCTCCTGCTTCCAAGGTGAGCACTTTGCCCCTGAGCTATCCTCCCGTAGACAGACTAACTGCATGCTTCCCCACACAGAGAAAATACTGTCATAGAAAGCCCAACTTTATTTCTGAACTGCAAATTTTGATTGAGATAGTCTTACAGCAAGGTTATTGTCAGGATCTGAGCTGGACCTGGCGGGACAGCCCAGGAGGGAGTTAAGTCTTTCTTCAAGAAAACGCTGCAACAGGGACTGGATCATGCCCGTGCAGTGGGTTCCAGTGAAAAAACAGGAGGAATGCTAGCCGTAGAGAAAACAGATGATAAGTTAATGTACGCTACTCAAGTACAGCGCACTCCTCCAGACCCCAATGCCACCCATCACTAACCACTGGGACATTGTTTAATGTAGAAACACCCAGTAGCTCTTTAGTCCCCAAATATAATTGATGCGCAAGGGTCTGACCCGAGCAGCACAAAGTCACACATCTCAGGAGATAAGGAAATGAAGACCAAAGTTCCATGCTTCAAAGAGTTGACACACAGATACAAAGTAGTCCACACCGCTGCAGCATCTACTAGGCCGTCATCCTGAAGTCCCCAAGCTACCCCACTGATTAACTCAGCACCTTCAGAGGCCCACAATCCACCAGAAGTAAGAAGTAAGTACATGTGCAAACTTGAACTGTGCCTGTGCAAGAAGGAAATAACCAGAACACATACTCTGTGTACACCTCAAGGTCCTGGAACCTCCTCCCCATCAACATCATACTCACCCCCTCACTTCTACAGTTCAGGAAGCAGCTCGAGAGTCTCCGCTACAAGGAATAGCTCCTCCCTAACACTTACGTCCACACAACCGCCACCCTCCACCCTACCTGAGACTGGGTGATCTGATACCCCATCATTTCCTCCCCTTGTGCTTCTAGATCCCTTGCCGACAAATTGCCCCCCCGCCGCCTCCCCTGTTGTTAGCTCCTTACTCTATCGTATCTCTGCTTCTCTCGCCACGTTCTTCCCCCTATGATTGTGAAGTGCTCCACTGCATCCCAAAGAAAGTTCCTTTTGTGAAGATCCTATACTCAAATAGACTTAATTAGAACATCCTTTACCGGGGCAAGGCCGAGGAAATTACAGACGAGTCGATCATCATCAGTTCAACAAATGCCAGGGGGTTCCTAATGTATTAGGGCCAGTCCGAGATCAAAATACGAGTGTTCTATACCAGGTCACCATAAACAGACTGGGTGAGTACCACCAAAGGAGTCGAAGGCAAGCCAAGGTCGCACAGGGTAATTGATTGCCCATAAAAGTAGGATCAAGAGTAATTCGGAAAACGAAGGCAGCGCTGAACCGGTGTCATAACATTTACTCGCAAGAAAATCCTTTCACCAGATAAAGACAAGGAAGGTCCAACAGGATCCCAAAAGACAAACACGGGTCTCAGCGGTAATTCAGGGAATCAAGAACAGGTGCACTTCATACTTTGGGCTGTAGCAACTGCGGTTGAGATGCACCAGGAACATTGCAGTCCTGATTCTTATGAGTACTTCCTCAATGCGTTTGCACCAATTGGCTGGGCATTGAGTAGGAAGAGTGGTAGGCGTAATAGCTGAAAGTAATATATGCCTTCCATGGCAAAGCCCTTAAGCGCCATGCAAGCGCTAGTAAATGAAAGGATATTAATTGCGCAGGTGAATCCTGGCAGGTAAGACGATTCGAGTACCCTTAACACAAACACGCTGGGCTATCAATAGTCATTGGAAATCTTTAATGGGAGTTTCCACATGAACATATAATAATCCATGTAGCGTGCCGGGCTAAGTGACATGTTAACAATTTGAAAATACAGTCAACGCACATTTTGACCCTGAATGGGTCTTTTTCAAGGCTGAACACTATCAATGAAGAATTGAAACACTGTTGTGTCATATTCCAAGCATCAACACGGAAATCGTTATTCCCAGTATGATCACACAGACCCATTGGTGACATGTAAAAGAATCATTAACATGAGCGATACATTTCTCATAGTGACCATCACCATAAAAAACTAGTTATGAAGAAACCATTTAATGAGTATGAGTCTTCGGTAAACCTGTTAAGCCATACATGGTACAAGGAACAGAGAAAGCAGAGGGGAGAGAAAGAAGAGACACCGGTTACTGTAATCAACATATGTAGGCTTGATGGGTCATTGCTCCAGGGGAGTGGATCATGGCACCAAAGTCAAGTCACAAGGTGCGATTGTACGGGGTTGCGGGCAATTACAGCCGGGTGCTGCTAATACTGTGGGAGAGAAGAATAGAGATGCAAGCAGAATGTGGGTAAAACATGACTGAATCAGGAGAGCCAATAGCGGATCCGCGTGCCTGCTATCTACTTTAGGATATCGCGCGAGATGCAATGCACATGCTTCTTCTGAAGCCTGGTGGAAGAGGTGGGGTGAGATTAGTAATGCAGAATGTGACAGGTATAATAACACCTGCAGAGGTGTGCCATGCGAGATAGGAATAATGTACCTGATTACTGTGGATAGCCCCAAAACTCTGCAGAGAAATATATATCCCAATTGCGATGCAACATATTCTGAAAATGTGAAGAAAAAAGTTGCTATAAAAACACGTCGGTAGAGGAACCCGAGGAACAAGTGTGACGTGATCTAGCAATGCACCCTACGGATCAGGCCATGCAATATGTGTAACCTTTGTATGATGTAATGGATCATGTAATGATCACTTGTGGATCACATCATGATTGCAAACACGAGGGCAACTGAGGTCAAAGACCTGGAAGTGAGCAGGAGGAATAGGATGGGAGATCTTGTATCTATTGTAAAATCACCTTTGTGGTGTATATATATAAATACCTTCCTAAAATCCTATTTCCACAATAAGTGTGATTAGTTTTTTACAAGTAAGAATTCATGAGGATGCACTCATACAAAGACAAACTCTCTCCATTATGCTGCTGTGGCAGACCTTTCAATATATCATGATTCTGATGCAAATGGTCTACGGTGCATTTGCTGCAGTGCATGCCTCACACACAAGGAGAGCCCAAAAGTGGCAACAGGGTGTGGATCTTAAGGTAATAGCACATTGAACTGGAACAACTGCATGAATCTAACCAGGACAATGGAATGCGCCTATGTGTGATTGCCTTCTTCCTTTCATGGATATTCTGAATTTTCTGGCATTTTTTGAGAATAGATGATGCCCTTGTGTGATATTTGTAACAGAATGCCTTGACTAAAGCAAATGTAAAACCACTTAGAATAATTCAGGTTGAGTCATTTATTTCCTCATTCCGGCGAATATGTGGGTCTTTTACCCAAACAGAGTTGCTCAATTAAAATATGTTTAACTGGGCAGTATTCATATCCTCATTAACGTTGCTCACTTAGAATATGTTTAACTGGGCAGTATTCATATCCTCATTAATGTTGCCAATCAGAATGTGTTTAACTGGGCAGTATTGATATCCTCGTTAATGTTGCTCAACTAGAATATGTTTAACTTGGCAGCATTCATTTCCTCATTAATGTTGCTCAATTAGAATGTGTTTAACTGGGCAGTATTCATATCCTCATTAATGTTGCTCAATTAGAATATGTTTAACTGGGCAGTATTCATATCCTCATTAATGTTGCTCACTTAGAATATGTTTAACTGGGCAGTATTCATATCCTCATTAATGTTGCCAATTAGAATGTGTTTAACTGGGCAGTATTGATATCCTCGTTAATGTTGCTCAACTAGAATATGTTTAACTTGGCAGCATTCATTTCCTCATTAATGTTGCTCAATTAGAATGTTTTAACTGGGCAGTATTCATATCCTCATTAATGTAGCTCAATTAGAATATGTTTAACTGGGCAGTATTCATATCCTCGTTAATGTCGCTCAATTAGAATGTGAAATATCCTCGTTAATGTTGCTCAATTAGAATATGTTTAACTGGGCAGTATTCATATCCTCGTTAATGTTGCACAATTAGAATATGTTTAACTGGGCAGTATTCATATCCTCGTTAATGTTGCTCAATTAGAATATGTTTAACTGGGCAATATCCATATCCTCGTTAATTTTGCTCAATTAGAATGGGTTTAACTGGGCAGTATTCATATCCTCATTAATGTTTCTCAAATAGAATGTGTTTAACTGGGCAGCATTCATATCCTCATTAATTTGATTGACTTATAGAGACTGTGCATTACACTTTTTTTAAGTCTGTTCTATATTTTTGTGCTTTTAAAACAATTGTACACTTGTGAAAGTAGGTATTTTGGAGGTAAACCACCGGGGTCTGATTCTGATTTTTGCAAGACCACCCAAAACTTTTTTAATTAGAAACACAGCTATGAATGTGGAATTAGAATATGTTAGTCACGCCTGTGAACATTATGTAGTTATCAATATCATAATTCATTGACTAGAACACATGGAAAAGAACATGGGATCAAACGCACTCACTGGACTAAGTGTCAGCTTTCCAATGTCCCCATGACTAATCCATCACATGAACACCATCAGAGAAATACTTATAGAGAATCAAGCGTTTAGCCATCACTGATGTTTGCTTTTTCTGTTCAACATCTGATAAACAGGACACTTCATTGACTACAAGCCGCCAAAACAGAATAAGTGGAGTCATTCTGCAAGTTGCAAGACTCCCCTGGTCCTTGGATGCATGTTAGCAAGGCTTCAGGCTCTAGCCATCTCATACAATCACCAAAGTCAAACACTTACCTTCATATGTAACCTCGCATGCACCTAGATACCTCAGGGTTTGGTGCGCTATATAAATAAATAACCAACACTTGGAAGGAGACCCAATTGCTGTGTATATCCAAGACCAATCGTTTTGTGTTGTTTGTTAGAGAGGTATGATATGGCATTTATAACGCGCCTGTACACGAATGTTTCTAGGAGCTAGGCATGCAATGGTATGAAAGATAATTTTACCAAGCATTTCTTGTTTGGAATGAGATTATTTTGGCATTGATGGAGGGCAAAAGAAAGGAATGCACAGGTCCGTCGGAAGACTACTCCAGACAGTAATGCAAGAAGTAAAAGGGTGTTCTACACAGAAGCAGAGGTTGGACACTGTAAGAGGATTCAATTCAGCACTACAGCCAAGTCAACGCCTAGTCTAGAATACTGAATGAAAACCCTTATTGATATAAATTTATGTCCAGTTCATGCGTTCTGGATGACTACCCCTATATAACACCCCTCTCTTGGAATCCTCCTGACCCCACTGAGCCAAGAAGTAGTTCTGTTTTGCAAGTTAAAAGGTTTAATTGATAATTTAAACAATAGGTATATATATCACACTTTAGAATAAATTAATAATTGAATAGCACACTTAATCTGATATGATAAAGATTAACAACGGAGAATCTGGCACGAGCACACTTCTTGATAATCACTAAGGAGTTGACATGAAATGGATAAGATAGCAACAATACTTTTATGGTTTCAAATGGATGCAATGTGGAATGAAATGCAGTAAAGAAAATAACTTGATAGAATTTCAGCAAAGACAATGTAATCACTTTCTTGTACAATTCACCCCCCCTTTTATGCAATGCAAGGAAATGGAAGGAAAGCACACAGTTCTCAGAAATGCAATCAAATGTGATTCAGTTCACCCCAGCAGCTTAGACTACAGAAGTTTAAAACACAGGCCCAAATGCTTTTAAATGTGCTGGCAATGAAGGAAAAAATATGCTAAAATGCTTTTAATTCCCTCTAGGAGGTTCAGGGTGAGTGGTATATGCTTTGAATAAGTTCAGGATCACTTTAGCAAGGATCTAGGGTGTAACTAGCAGGTTAAACGAATTTTTGGCAAGTGAAAGGCAAGCAGCTTCTGTTTTCACACGTGGAGAAATTTGCAAATCGCGGTAAAATGTCAAATCGCGGCTAAATTTGCGAATGCGCCGAGCGCGATTACAGAGGAACTACAAGGACTATCACTATCGTTTTGGGGTCCTAGGAAAGCCTAGGATCTCAGCTTCCAGATGAAAGTTACTGCAAGTCTCTAGCACAAACGGTCACGGAGATATGAGCGATTAAATAAAGGTCGTTTTTCAGATTTGAAATTTTAAAGTTCAAAAAGACAAGTGCAGCTTGCAACTAGAAAATGACAAGTGACAGCTTTACAAATGACAGTTGACAGTTAGGAGGCAGTTCTACTTAGATTAAAATAGAATTGATCATATTATTTTAACTAAGAGATTGGTTCTGCACAGTTTTCTAGGTACTCACACTATATTCTTGAGTTAATTGGGCCTCGCCACGGATCTGGTCAGGTTTTGGACTGGACTCCGGTTCAGCTCTTTGGTTTTGGATACTGCTCTGCTTTCTCTGGGTCTTTCTGCACAGCTTTCTCTGGAGATTGATGGAGGTAAAGTATGGATTTTCCCGGCAGAGCTTCCAGCTGCAAATGGATTTGAAGGTCCCTATCTGTCCTGTCTCTCTGCTTTTATGTGTTTTTCAAATGGGTGTGTGTGAGCAGCATCACTAGCCAGCCCCTCTCCACTTGTCATTGGCCAAACTTCCATTTCTCCCTTGATTGGGGAAGGAAGTGTGTGTCAGCGTGATGTCATTTTATGGCTTGCAGAGAGGACACTCCCCAGTCAAATTGCACACATTCTATATTTGATAACAAAAGACATATTTCATAGCTACACAGTGGTTTGAAATTACATGCACCCATCACATATCACAGGAGGTATACCCTGTTCAAACTCTGCTCTTCCTGGGGGCTTGCATTCAGAAATAGCGATATTTTGCACTTTTTAACTGGTTTGCAATCCCGGACATTACCCCAAATTTACACACATGTGCGCAAGGAGTATGGACATTAGTTGATGAAGTGTCAGATTTTTCACATGCACACATTTTGAGTAATATCCTCTTTTCCGCTAAAACCCCCCTGAACATGCCACCGGTTCTAAAAACCTCTTAAAATGTGGGCAGAAAAATCACAAGAATTATGGTGTCATTTATACAATTTTCACATGTCCGCTCTATGAGTTATTCATCTTTTTAGAGTTATGTTCTGGCCCCAAAGGGGTGTGGTTTTCCTCCAGCACAAGGTTGAATTTCTGGTTTTTCCAGTTCTGCCAAGCCAGCTTGCTCTCACAGGCAGTGCCCCTCCCCTGTGCTTCCAGGAGAAATCTCCATTTACGACTCCCGCCATAAAACATTTGCCTGAGTCAAGACAGGGCTTTGTTCAATTTCCTGCAGAGCCCAGGTAATTCAATCAGGGAAGTGTCATATCCCTTTTGGTGTGAGCAGCAAAAGGGCAGCTAGGCCTGGGAACACAGCTGTGACTCAAGTTTCACTCCTGATGGGGGTAGTTGCCAGGCAAATTGGAATCTCTTTAAGCCAGTTTTTAGCTACATGTCATTTCTGTTCCCCAGTTTCTGCATTCAAATAAAACTAAACATTTTCACATATGCAGCTAGAAGGCTGATTCTAAGTTTAAAACTATGACATTTAAACAATTGCAACCTATGTGACACTCAAAGTAGGTCACTCATTTCTCTTAAACCTTGAGATTTTTAATGTCTTTCAGTCCAAATTTACTTAAACTGCTGAAATCCCCAGCTCAGCCAGTCTTGTTATAAACCTTCAAGTCACTTCAGAATATAACTTTACATTGGATCCACCTCTCAGTAAGTCTTTCTTTGGCCTGTTTTGGGTTCATTTATTCAGTTTTCTACAAAAAAGTAAAATCTGGTGGTTTTAAAACGCCGGCTTTTGGATAGTGGTGAGTACTGGTACTGCACCCCTTTTTGGGATTTAAGAAAATGAATTCCCAACAGTTATGGGTTTGCTTTTGGCAATCAGCATTGCCATTCCCAATGGTTTCAGACTACTGTGTGGGTAGTCCAATGGTGGTTTTAGGCAGTGTCCTTCTGTGCCCATAACATCGGCAAAAATGAGTGGCAGCCTATTCTTCATGCATTTCCCTGTGCATTTTCTGGGAAGCTCTGGCCATCATGATGTTTTCCATGTCAGTACTGCACAGTTTTGAGGTAGGGCTCGGATGCGTGGATAAAAACATCCCACAAGCCCCCCTCTTGCGATGGCCATTCTATTTCACGAATGGGACTCGCAAGACCTGGGATGTTTCCTCATCTTCTTCCAATAGATGGCACAGTTCAGCATCTTTTTCTCCATCCGGTCGGATCGATCGGTTCTCCTCGCCCGTCCTGATGGGAATATTGGGCGGTACACTGGGCCCATTGCGTCTCTGCTCCCGGTCTCCGGATCGTCCTCCTTGGCCCGTCTCCAGGTTTTCTTTCTCCTAGGACCACAAAGGAAGAGCGGCAATACCTATTCATAGACGTTTTTTCCACCACTGTTGAGATAGTGGGGCAGCATATGCATTTCATCATAACAAAACATTACATTCTTATTTTGAAAAAAAAACAGTATAACTAAGAGACAGTTTCATGCAAATCACAATATTTTAGAGACTAGATGTGGTATGTTTTATGGTTGGAACTGAATTAGTCTGAGACAGTACCCGCTAGGATTCCAGAGGATTCCTCCAGTTGTTGCAGAGCGTGCCTGGGATGGCAACATTTCAACTGGTTTATGTGGACCCACTTGTCTTCCCCCGCTGCCAAAGGACCTTTGGGGATGTGTATTTTGTAGGCCACAGGGGAGATCTTGTCGATGATCTCAAAGGGTCCCTTCCATGTAGGCAAAAATTTGCGCTGCTTGGCCTGGTTCCTTTGGAAGTTGTATAGATAGACCCGGTCTCCCACCTGATATTCCTTCCTGGAAGTTTTCAGGTCATAATGGGTCTTCATGCTATCAGCTGATCTTTCTAGATTCCGCTGAGCATAAGCAAAAGCATGTTGAAGGTGTTTTCTTAAATTCTCCACATACTCATGAGTATTGGAGGCATTTATCAGTGTCTGCTCTTGGGTCCTGTAGAGCAAATGCTGCGGAAGCACCATCTTGCGCCCAGTCATCAACTCAAATGGCGACATTTTGGTTGCAGATGAAGGGGTAGATCTGATGGCCATTAGGACCAGAGGTAATCGGATATCCCAACTTGGCCCAGAATCTGCCACAAACTTCTTTAATATGCTCACAATGGTTCGGTTATATCTCTCTACTGCCCCAGAAGAAGCTGGCCTGTAAGCAATATGCAACTTCCTTTTGACCCCCAGTATCTCCCACATCTTTGTCATTACTTCACTGGTGAAGTGGCTACCTCTGTCTGACTCAATCCTTTGAGGTAGACCAAAACGGGAAAAGATGTGGTTAATCATCAAGGCAGCTGCCGTTTCTGCCTTGCAATTTGGGGCTGGGAGACATTCCACCCACTTGGTAAACAAGCATGTCACAGTCAACATGTACTTATTCCCCCTAGCAGAGCGAATCACGGGGCCTACAGAGTCGATTTGTAAATCTGACCATGGCAGTGTCATCCCCCGCTTTTGGAGAGGCGCGCGGTGCGTGAGGGATGATGGCTGAAATTGTGCACACACAAGACACCCCTTCAAGTATTGGTCGAGGTCCTGCCCCATGTGTGGCCAGTATGCAACCTCTCTTAAGATTTCCAATGTTGTGTGAAACCCCCTATGACCGGCGGTGGCCGCATCATGGGCGTGACTTAACATCAGGCTTCGGAATGAGGTAGGAACCACCCACTGATGGTGGCCAGCTTTGGATTTCCTTACCAGCAAACCGTCTTGGATTCGGAACATTTTTGGACATTTCATCAACACTCTTAGGTCCTCTTTCCCAATGTAATCGGTATCCGTCAGGGGAAAGTTCTCAGGGTCCTCAAGGTGTTGGTCAAATTTACCAATAATTGGATCCCCCTTCTGAGCTGTAATCAAATCAGCATCAGGGGTCTCCTTACTCCATTGTGCAATTGAAAGGGCGTTGTGAGCATTTGTCTGGGACCTAGTGATAGCAGTGACCTGGATCTCCCCCAACAGGGACTCAATCTCAATTAGATCCCCTTGGATGGCCCCGGTTTTGGCCAGCTGATCAGCTAAGTCATTTCCAGTTTTGTCTGGTCCCTCTACTTTGGAATGACCCTTGATCTTCTTCCAATAGATGGTCATCTCATTCGAGGTGACCAGATCATTAATGTTTTGGATCAACTTCCCATGTTTCAAGGGTTTGTTGTTAGCACATAACATGCCTCTGGTTTTCCAATTAACCAGGTGCTCCACGAACCCGTTCCGTACATAATCCGAATCTGTGATTATGACCAGTTCGTGGAGTTGATGCTGGACAGCAGTGAGGATGGCCTGATGCACAGCCATCAATTCTGCCACCTGACTACTTCGGGGACCAATTTTGTATCCAGCGGAGGGTTCTGGGGACTCATTCACCCATGCATTCCCTACGCCGGCCACCAGTTCTTTCTCCCCGTTGTTGTCAACATGGTAAGAGCATCCATCCACATAGACAGTGGGCATTCCCTCACACTTGTCCTCTTCAAAGACTTTGTGTGGGGAATTAAGGTATGCCTCCGTGTTGTCCTTGGTTTTTAGACTTTCGTCCTCGAGACAGTTTTCTCTGGCACAATCATGCAAGTCAGCCAGACCTTGCGCGAGGGGACTCTTCTTGTTTTGGCCATATCTGACCTCCACAGGAAAGCCTTGCATTGACAGAATCCAGGAAGTAATTCGGGAATTACTCACATTTCCGGCCCGGATTCTGTCACTTTGGAGATATTGCAGAGGCTGGTGTGGAGTCTCCACTATGATGTGTTCCCCCTGGATAAACGGGCGGTAATTCTTCAATGCCCACACCGTTGCCAGGAGTGCCTTCTCACAATCGTTGAATTTTTCCTCCACAGAGGATAAAGTTTTGCTCGCATAAGAGATTACTTTATTGACCTTGTCATGCTTTTGGTATAATACTGCCGTCAAGCACGTATTAGAGAACCCTGTCTCCAGGAAGAACTCCTTGTTTCTGACAGGGTAAGCTAGGCAAGGCGCTTGTGAGAGGCTTCTTTTGAGTTGTTTTACTGCCTCGGCTTGTTCTGGACCCCATTCCCACTTGACCCCCCCCTTCAGGAGATGAATCAGGGGTCTGGTAATCTCTGCGTAGCCCTCAATGAACTTTCTGCTGTAATTGGTCAGTCCAAGGAGGCTCCTTAGTTCCCGCAGAGTTGTGGGGTCTTTTAGTTTCTGAAGTGCTTCCACTTTCTTTTCCTGGGGACAGAGACCCTGAGGAGTAATCTCATGCCCCAAGAAATTAACACGGGTTCTACACCACTGTGCTTTTTGAAAGGAAAGTTTTGCTCCGGCGGCCCTCAACTGGGTCAGAACATAACTGATCTCCGCTATGTGTTCCTCCACAGATGAACTTTTGATGAGGACATCATCTACATAAGCCAGGTTACCCCTCGCACCCAAGTCGGGCATGGCCTTGTGTAGAAAAATGTTAAATTCATTGCCGGAGTTGAGGTATCCGAAGGGAGTCCGGGTCCATGTGTATTGCTGGCCCCCAAAGGTAAAAGCCAGTTTGTATTGGTCCTCCCTGCTGACAGGCACAGTCCAGTATCCATTGGTCAGGTCTATTGCAGTGAATACCTGTGACCCCTGGATCTGGGCCAGCCCTTGGTCAATGTAGGGCAGAGGCCATCGGGAGGTATGGACCCGTTTGTTGAGCTCCCTGAGGTCGGCGCAGAGTCTCCACTGGCCGTTTGGCTTCAATATTCCCAGCACCGGATTATTGAAGGTGCTGTGGACGGGACGGATTATTCCCCTGGACTCAAGGTTCTTAATTATTTCAGTAAGGGACTCCATTGATGCGAGAGGCAAGCGATATTGCTTCACAAACACAGGAGTCATGCCAGGGTCCGTGGGGATTGTTGTTGTGTGGATGTCGGTGCGACCACAGTCATATGAGTCTACCGCAAAGAGATCTTGGAAATCCAAGAAAACTTGTTTCAACTTTTGCTTTTGTTCCAGAGTCACACAGGCATCAGCTAGGTTGACTCTCTCTTCCACCATCTGCCTGAAGCCTGGAAAGACTTCTGGTTTGGCTATCTCCGCGGCCTCCTCCAGCTGGGTGGAGAAGTCCCTGGTCAGAGTGCTGATTTGGACTGGAGGCTTCAGGTGGGAAAGGCAGCCCTCATGGACCTGGAAAATCACCTCATCCCTCCTGAAGTCACAAGTCACATCTTCCTTACCATAGGGGCAGGAAGTGTACACCAGGAAGTTCCCCCCATGCCGGGTAGAAATCCTGTCTGGTGTTGTATTGTCCTCACTGTCACTGTCAAAACAGTCCTTGGGGATTGGTCCTAACAGTTCATTTACTAAGTCGATGGAAAAATGTCGGTCATCAACCGCCATTCCAATAATGGTGCCTGCGGCTAGAGTAATACTCTTTAAGTCGCTGTTATCCACCTCTATTGGAATGGTGTCATGTTCTATGTTGACTAATGGAGTTGGGTTTACCCCCAACCCTTGCTGTTGGAGAGAAGCATTTAGATGTATATAAGCATCAGGGTTTTGCAGATATTGTCCTCTTTTAACTTTCACTTCCAGGGAGAATTGTCGGGTCCTTTCTGGGATGGTGACTTCCTCTTTAACCTGAATTTCAACTGCATAAGGTAGCAATTGAGCTGACCTAAATGCTTTTTCTGGATCATCAAAGCCCATGGGATTATCCGATAATCGGGACCAAGCTTTGAAGTTTATTAGGTCCAAACTAATGGCAAAGCGATTGAGAATGTCACTGCCTAAGTAAAAGGCGGCAGGGACGTCTCGCACGACCCAACAATTGTGGACTATGCTCTTGTTGCCAATGGAGATTTTGAGCATACACCTGCTTGGCAGGAGATGTTTGGAATTAGGTGCGTCCAGGTCCATTTCCCATTTGTCTATCAGTTTGAAGGTGGGAATGGCTGGATCTTTTGGGAGTTGGCGGAACATGGCTTCGCTGATGAAGCTCTTACCGTTGATCACACACACTCGAGCGAGAACAGAGTCCTTCCCCTCATTTAACTGAACAGGGATGAACAACTGCTCTCCAATTTGCTGAATATCAGCCGGGCTCTGAGCTGATTTCACATCTTTCTGGACTATAGGAGTGGGAGTTTCTGATTGTGGATTAGTATAGAATTTCAGAGTGTTTCCTTCCAGCGTGGAATACCACCTTAAACTGGAAGGAAGGTTGATTTTCAGAAATAGAGAGGACCCCCCATCACCAGTCTGTTGTCCTACTGCTATTACTGTCACGTCTGGAATTTGGCTATTCTGGAAGTGAAATTCTACTTGGTCAGATTTTTGTTCAACCATGTGGCAGGTGCCGTTTAAACTAACATGGTTGACACTCTGTTTTAATTTTATTGGTCGGCTAGTCTGGGTCCAGAGGACCTTGTTTACGCAATCTATTAGGGGTGACAACCTTCTCAGGAGGTCATTCCCTAGTAAACAAGGGGTGCCCTCTGGGGTCACAACTATGACTGGGTGTTTCAACTTGTGTCGCCCAATTTTAATGTCCAAGTCTGCCGTCCCCTCAACGGGAATTTCCTTCCCGTCAAAGTTCTGCAGTTGTCCAGGAAGAGAGGTGAGAGGAATTTGGTAATTCTCTCCCCTTCCTGCATTCAGTTCGTCAAAGGCCCTTCTGGACAGAAGGGTAGCTTGAGATCCAGTGTCCACCAGTGCCAAAATTGTACCCTGCCCCTGTACTTGTACCGGGGCATAGTATCTTCCCTCCTTCTCCTCAAGGGGGCACAGATAATGTACATTTTTGGACAACTGGTGGGCTAATTTTCTGGTTTTGGACATCGCTAGCGAAGAGATTTGGGCAGAATTCTGTGGAGAGCCTTGGGAATCTGAAAGAAAAATTTGGCAACGGGAGATCAGAGCCATTGTGGGTTCCCCTGGCTCCGGTTCCGGGCCGCCCCCCCCTTTTTGGAGGCAGTCACCAGGATGGGTTTGAACCAGGGGATTTTCTTGCTGTTGGTTCTGGGATGAGATGGTGGGCGGCGGTAGCTCAGTCTCCACATCTCCCCAGTCTGGATTTGCATCCCTAGGGACCCATTTTTCTTTGGGAGGAGTTCCCCCCTCTCTGACGGAGAAGATCCTTTTCCCAGGATCCCCTGAGGATCCCTCTCCCTCAGATTGGAATATCTGTACCTCCTCCTCAAACTGAGTCTGTTTGGGTCTTTTGTTTCTCCTACCCCCCCTCTGCTCCTTAGGAGGCAGACTTTCAGGGGCAAGAGATTTTGTTTCCGGTTCCTGGGTTTCCAGGGGCTGTTTACAAGTAAGGAAGGAAGCTTCCTCTAAGGCTTTACACCCCCCTTCCCCTTGTGCCTCCTCCCTGGGAACCGGTGTGTTATCGGGGTGCTGCCCCCGTCATTGTTCTGGAGCACCAGGTCCAGAGTTGGGTGCGTTCTGCGCCGGCATGCCGATCTGAGGGTTCTGCTGAGCCCTCAGTATGTGACCCAGATCCCGCGCCATGTTTTGAACCTGGCGCTCTAACTGGGAAACCCGCTCAGGCTGATACGGGGCCCTGTTTTCTCCCCTGGGCTGATCCCGGGAAGGGTAGCTATCCCTTCTTTGGTAGTACCCCTGGTTGGGAAGATTTGGGTACCCCTCCACCCTTGGCCTCCCCTCTCCCGGATTAGGTTGTCTGGGCTCAGGGAATTGGGGAAAGAAGGGTGGAGGATTTTGGGGCTGGAAATTGGGTGGATACCTGGGGAAAAAGTTCTGCCCAGGGTTTTGAGAATTTCTGCCCTCCTGTGGGAAGTTGGGAGGGAAGTTCCCTGGGTTAGGTGCTTGGCTGGATCCCCCCCCTTGGGCTGGAGGAGTCCACACATAACCCAGGATGGGTCTGTTTCCCTTGTAACGGGGGCTTACATAATCAGGAGAGCGAGGGACCCCATTTGTGGGGCTGCCTCCCTGGCTCCCTGTCTGTGACTGGCCCGAGGACCTTCTGGGCCTAGCATTATTAGGTGCAGGTAGGTTTTTAGGCCCCCCCATCTCCAACTCTAAGACGGGGGTGACCTTTACCTCTGCCACCTTGGCAGCAGCAGGGGTGCTGTTGGCTTTGGGGTTTTTCTGGGCATTATTTTTGCTATCTACCGGTTTCTGCACCTCATAGATCCGGGTAGCCTGTTCAATGACCCAGTCTAAAGATCTTTTCTCGTGAAAATCCCTCACGAGCTGGGTCATTATGTATTTGGGCAAGGCATGGAAAAACGTATTAATAAATTCTCTGCTATCCGTGCGCACCCTTCTTGTGGTCTGTGCAAAAGCACGCTTTAACTCCTGCACAAATTCTTGTGGGGCCTGATCCTCCCCACATTGTAAATTGTAGGCTGCCTTGCGAGCCTCTTGGGGATTTCTGTGAACAGAAAAATGTTTTAATATGGCCGCCCTATAGGTGGACCACCTGGAATGATTTTGGTCCTCCAGCCCTGCAAAGAAACTGGAGTACTCTGGGGAGAATGTCCACTTTACATATTGGATACAGCTTTGGCTGTCCTTCAAATGAAAAGTCTCCATCATTTGCTCATAGAGCTCCAAGTGTTCCCAAACAGAATACTTAGCGTTCTTATGGTAAGGCGTGATGACGCTCCTGATCGCCTTAATCTGCTTTAAGGGGTCCTTAAGCAAGGCCCTTTTTGCCTTATTGGCCTTTTTGGTTCGGGTAACCCTTGTCCATTCATCCTCTGACTCAGAGGCACTGCTCCCAGAGGTTCCTGTCTGTTCTTCCAGGTTTTCCCGGATTCTGCGAGCCTGGGAATGGCTGGCAGAATGTGGGGACCTGGTCTCCTGTTTCCTGTGGTGCTCAGAGGAGTCCTCAGATCCCTCCTTGCTGCCAGGATTTGCTGGGTACCCCCCCCACTGACCTAACTGGGCAGAGGTTTTCAGGATGCCCTTAAGGGGCCTACTCTCCTGGGGTTCCCCACTGAACTGTACTGTACTTGGGTGCCCATACCCGGATGCCCACCCCTCCATTCCTGAGTGGTACTGGCCTATGAGCCCCCTACTTTTAGCTGGATAGTAATCTGCCATCCCTGTGGCCCTGTGCTCATGTGCGCCAGGGGACATGGGGGTGGTAGAGTCCAGGGACTGGGAGAGATGAAGGCCCCTGGTGTTAGGGCTCCTGAGGTTATGGTCAGGAGTCTCTCTTTCCCAGCGGACCTCATCTCTATCCGCCCCTGCTCCCTGTTGCAATGCAAGAGCCTGCATTTGTGCTTTCAGTTCCTCAGTCAAGGCCTTACTAGACTCTATCAGTCTCTCCTGCATCGCTACCTGTTGTTGGAGCCTATCATTGTGTTGACACAGGGCCTCATTTTCCCTCTGTGCTTCCTGGTTGGTCCTGGAGAACTGGGCCAGTCTTTGCTGCAGGAGGTTTACCTCCTGAGTCCCATCCCTACTGGCCTGCTCCTTTCTTGCCAGAGCATCTTCCACCCTTCTGGTGTGCTCTACCAAGTTCCGGTTTTCTTTTTGGAGGTCACCCAGCCCCTGGAGGGCCAGGTGATTTTCTTCAATTTCCTTTTTTAAGTGGCAGACTTCCTGGCCTAAAGTGTCTCTTTCCTGACTGAGAGCCTGCATCTGTGCTGCCAGGTCGTCCCTCTGTCGTTGAAAGGCATCAGCTTTTTGGCGCTCCTCATCAAACTCTGCCTGGGTATCCAGGTCTTTCAGAATCAGTTTATTGCTCTCCTCTTTCTCTCTATCTAGCTGGCTTTGCAGGGTGACTACCTGCTCCGCGCATGCCCTGTTGAAATTGATCTGTTGCTCCAACTTTTTCTGGTTCTGCAGTAAGGAGTCCAAACTGTCTTGGTGCTCCTTCTGCAGGGCCAGAAATCTGGTATCCTGGTCTGTCTTTTCCTGTTGTAGGATGCCCATATCCTCTTTTATTTGAATGATATATTGCCTACTATCATTTTCTGACTCCTGGCTCCTCTGCAGCCTCTGCTCAGAAGAGGCCAGATCAGATCGGGCCTTCTCTAATGCCATCTGTTGCCTATTTGCCAGATCTTGGCTTTCAGTGCATTTATCCTGCATGTCTCCCATATATAGGTACAGGTATGCTGCTATCCTGGCCATCTTGTCTTGTTCATCCTTAGCTTTAGGAGCCATGTATAGTTCACTCAGGGCCACATGTAGGGGACCCTGATCTCTCCATAGGTCTGACCCTGTTTCAGTGACCTGTCGCGTGATGGCCTGCAACCAGGCATCCTGGCCCTGTTCAGTCCATTCACCTCTCACAAATAGTTTATGTAAGAGGTGCTCTCTGGCTATTTTCATGTCTACTAAGGTCGTCATTCTAGAGATTGGTCTCTGTCCTGACTTACAGAAGTTTGTATTTTATGTTTGCAAAACAGACCTTTTCCTAAGAGCGTTCCTTTGAGGAGTGCTTTACAGCGTAACACAGCGTGGTGATCCGACCGGATATGTGTATCTGGTCAGCTGGCACGCTGTATTAATCTGCACAAATGGTAGATCTAACCCAAACGTCCGGCACGAGCCCCCAATTTGTAAGAGGATTCAATTCAGCACTACAGCCAAGTCAACGCCTAGTCTAGAATACTGAATGAAAACCCTTATTGATATAACTTTATGTCCAGTTCATGCGTTCTGGATGACTACCCCTATATAACACCCCTCTCTTGGAATCCTCCTGACCCCACTGAGCCAAGAAGTAGTTCTGTTTTGCAAGTTAAAAGGTTTAATTGATAATTTAAACAATAGGTATATATATCACACTTTAGAATAAATTAATAATTGAATAGCACACTTAATCTGATATGATAAAGGTTAACAACGGAGAATCTGGCACGAGCACACTTCTTGATAATCACTAAGGAGTTGACATGAAATGGATAAGATAGCAACAATACTTTTATGGTTTCAAATGGATGCAATGTGGAATGAAATGCAGTAAAGAAAATAACTTGATAGAATTTCAGCAAAGACAATGTAATCACTTTCTTGTACAATTCACCCCCCCTTTTATGCAATGCAAGGAAATGGAAGGAAAGCACACAGTTCTCAGAAATGCAATCAAATGTGATTCAGTTCACCCCAGCAGCTTAGACTACAGAAGTTTAAAACACAGGCCCAAATGCTTTTAAATGTGCTGGCAATGAAGGAAAAAATATGCTAAAATGCTTTTAATTCCCTCTAGGAGGTTCAGGGTGAGTGGTATATGCTTTGAATAAGTTCAGGATCACTTTAGCAAGGATCTAGGGTGTAACTAGCAGGTTAAACGAATTTTTGGCAAGTGAAAGGCAAGCAGCTTCTGTTTTCACACGTGGAGAAATTTGCAAATCGCGGTAAAATGTCAAATCGCGGCTAAATTTGCGAATGCGCCGAGCGCGATTACAGAGGAACTACAAGGACTATCACTATCGTTTTGGGGTCGTAGGAAAGCCTAGGATCTCAGCTTCCAGATGAAAGTTACTGCAAGTCTCTAGCACAAACGGTCACGGAGATATGAGCGATTAAATAAAGGTCGTTTTTCAGATTTGAAATTTTAAAGTTCAAAAAGACAAGTGCAGCTTGCAACTAGAAATTGACAAGTGACAGCTTTACAAATGACAGTTGACAGTTAGGAGGCAGTTCTACTTAGATTAAAATAGAATTGATCATATTATTTTAACTAAGAGATTGGTTCTGCACAGTTTTCTAGGTACTCACACTATATTCTTGAGTTAATTGGGCCTCGCCACGGATCTGGTCAGGTTTTGGACTGGACTCCGGTTCAGCTCTTTGGTTTTGGATACTGCTCTGCTTTCTCTGGGTCTTTCTGCACAGCTTTCTCTGGAGATTGATGGAGGTAAAGTATGGATTTTCCCGGCAGAGCTTCCAGCTGCAAATGGATTTGAAGGTCCCTATCTGTCCTGTCTCTCTGCTTTTATGTGTTTTTCAAATGGGTGTGTGTGAGCAGCATCACTAGCCAGCCCCTCTCCACTTGTCATTGGCCAAACTTCCATTTCTCCCTTGATTGGGGAAGGAAGTGTGTGTCAGCGTGATGTCATTTTATGGCTTGCAGAGAGGACACTCCCCAGTCAAATTGCACACATTCTATATTTGATAACAAAAGACATATTTCATAGCTACACAGTGGTTTGAAATTACATGCACCCATCACATATCACAGGAGGTATACCCTGTTCAAACTCTGCTCTTCCTGGGGGCTTGCATTCAGAAATAGCGATATTTTGCACTTTTTAACTGGTTTGCAATCCCGGACATTACCCCAAATTTACACACATGTGCGCAAGGAGTATGGACATTAGTTGATGAAGTGTCAGATTTTTCACATGCACACATTTTGAGTAATATCCTCTTTTCCGCTAAAACCCCCCTGAACATGGCACCGGTTCTAAAAACCTCTTAAAATATGGGCAGAAAAATCACAAGAATTATGGTGTCATTTATACAATTTTCACATGTCCGCTTTATGAGTTATTCATCTTTTTAGAGTTATGTTCTGGCCCCAAAGGGGTGTGGTTTTCCTCCAGCACAAGGTTGAATTTCTGGTTTTTCCAGTTCTGCCAAGCCAGCTTGCTCTCACAGGCAGTGCCCCTCCCCTGTGCTTCCAGGAGAAATCTCCATTTACGACTCCCGCCATAAAACATTTGCCTGAGTCAAGACAGGGCTTTGTTCAATTTCCTGCAGAGCCCAGGTAATTCAATCAGGGAAGTGTCATATCCCTTTTGGTGTGAGCAGCAAAAGGGCAGCTAGGCCTGGGAACACAGCTGTGACTCAAGTTTCACTCCTGATGGGGGTAGTTGCCAGGCAAATTGGAATCTCTTTAAGCCAGTTTTTAGCTACATGTCATTTCTGTTCCCCAGTTTCTGCATTCAAATAAAACTAAACATTTTCACATATGCAGCTAGAAGGCTGATTCTAAGTTTAAAACTATGACATTTAAACAATTGCAACCTATGTGACACTCAAAGTAGGTCACTCATTTCTCTTAAAACTTGAGATTTTTAATGTCTTTCAGTCCAAATTTACTTAAACTGCTGAAATCCCCAGCTCAGCCAGTCTTGTTATAAACCTTCAAGTCACTTCAGAATATAACTTTACATTGGATCCACCTCTCAGTAAGTCTTTCTTTGGCCTGTTTTGGGTTCATTTATTCAGTTTTCTACAAAAAAGTAAAATCTGGTGGTTTTAAAACGCCGGCTTTTGGATAGTGGTGAGTACTGGTACTGCACCCCTTTTTGGGATTTAAGAAAATGAATTCCCAACAGTTATGGGTTTGCTTTTGGCAATCAGCATTGCCATTCCCAATGGTTTCAGACTACTGTGTGGGTAGTCCAATGGTGGTTTTAGGCAGTGTCCTTCTGTGCCCATAACATCGGCAAAAATGAGTGGCAGCCTATTCTTCATGCATTTCCCTGTGCATTTTCTGGGAAGCTCTGGCCATCATGATGTTTTCCATGTCAGTACTGCACAGTTTTGAGGTAGGGCTCGGATGCGTGGATAAAAACATCCCACAACACCCAGGTGAAAGAATGAAGCAAGAGGGGCTTTCAAGGTAGGGACAGCCAGCAGTCAGTTCTTTGCGCCTGCGGGGAGGCCCAGTACCAGAGGAAGACAATATTAGACGGGCTTCTAGTCCTCCCCAGCTGGAAGTAGCAGATTGGCCTTACAAGTATCACACGTGTCCCAATTATCAGCGGACAGGAGGATGCATAATGTCACTTTCCTTAGGATGGCCAAAGTCTTGGTACCAGCAAAGTGTAGGCATATATCTGCCCTCAATTCTAATACCTATCTAGGCTTAGATTGCTCCCAGTATCGTCAGAAGATTTACATGCAGTAGGCATAGCCATTATTCTTGCTATACGCAGGTGGTTCTGCATGGAACGCAGGGTGTGGTGGTTAGGTTGGTGGGATACCTGCAGAATACGTGTGGAACTGGACTAACCCCTATCATTCAAAGTGGGAGCTAATGGATTCCCGCTCCCAGTATGTGGCATTGTAGTGCACACAGACCCTGGCAGAAATAATGCCGGAGGCAGGTGCATTTGCTCAAGTAGGCAGATGTTGCCTGAGAGGTTATTTACAGGGTAGGCGTGTGCAACTGCATTTTACAGTTCTTTGTGGGCCATCACAACATGTTGTCAATGCAGAGTTTTCTAAAGCCTCTTTAACTCCAACCAGCGGTTTTTGTAGGCATAATTGGAGAAGGCCTTGATGGATGCATGGTTCCAGGGTAAGATAGGTAGAACTACACGAGACGCCATCCTTCATTGCCCTTCAGGCAACTACACGTAGAACAGGCTCTTCTACAGAGATCCAGATGCATGGACTCATGGGTCAGACGGGCAGAAGAGGCTCTTCTACAGAGATCCAGATGCATGGACTCATGGGTGAGATGGGCAGAAGAGGCTGTTCTACAGAAATCCAGATGCATGGACTCATGGGTGAGACGGGCAGAAGAGGCTCTTCTACAGAGATCCAGATGTATGGACTCATGGGTGAGACGGGCAGAAGAGGCTCTTCTACAGAGATCCAGATGCATGGCATAAGAGGCTGTTCTACAGAAATCCAGATGCATGGACTCATGGGTGAGACGGGCAGAAGAGGCTCTTCTACAGAGATCCAGATGCATGGACTCATGGGTGAGACGGCAGAAGAGGCTCTTCTACAGAGATCCAGATGCATGGACTCATGGGTGAGACGGGCAGAAGAGGCTCTTCTACAGAGATCCAGATGCAAGGACTCATGGGTGAGACGGGCAGAAGAGGCTCTTCTACAGAGATCCAGATGCATGGACTCCTGGGTGAGACGGGCAGAAGAGGCTCTTCTACAGAGATCCAGATGCATGGACTCATGGGTGAGACGGCAGAAGAGGCTCTTCTACAGAGATCCAGATGCATGGACTCATGGGTGAGACGGGCAGAAGAGGCTCTTCTACAGAGATCCAGATGCATGGACTCATGGGTGAGACGGGCAGAACCACTTTTGACATTCTTCTGCATAGGCCGCTGTGGACCACTCACAGAAGAGACATGCGGAAGGAAATGGCATTGGCCATGATGCATGCAATTTATGCGGGACTGGTGGAACTGCGGGTGATATGCTTGCCTAGGACTGTGCAAGTTGCAAAGGAAAATGCACGTGACACTGCTCCTTTTTATTCCCCAATGCACGTATTCAAGCAGCAAAGCATAGGAGGCATGGAGCTGTGCATGCAGCACTGCTCAATCAGTTATTTGAGTTCTAAAAGGCCCGCCATTGCTTGTGACCACCACTTTGCCGAAAGCCCAACTAAATGCTCCCTGCCACGGCCAGTAACGGAAAAATACGCGTTTGCTCTACGGCGTAACTTTCTTCATAAACCTTGATAAACATATTGGGTGATGGGACACGTGGGCCGGGACGGACCCACGCGTCTGAGTGCTTTTCCATAGGCTCGATCCAGGCATTCATGGACGAGACTCATGGAACTGCATTTAACATTTGAAATTTGTAATTGTTTATTTATAGAGCGCTTATACAGAGGTGAAGTGCTTCAAAGCGCTTCAAGGCGGGACAGGAACAGGGGAGTACTGAGTCATTCTTAGACCTTGAAATTTCCGAATGTCATGCAAAAATGACTAGGCCATACTACAAGTTTGGGTGTAAGACAAAAAGGAAGGAGCAAAAGGGGAGGAGAGGGCGAAGAACATACAATCTTTAGGCTACCGTACTCGGCCAACGCTGTTTCAAATAGTGCAAGTGTGTGACAGATGGTAAGGCGCTAAGGGGGTGGGGGGAGCTTCTTCAAAGGCCTCAATGCAGGCATTCACGGTAGAAGCAAGACAGTTCTCAGCCTCTTAAGACTGTGCAATCAGGAATATGGGAGACATCTTTAGAGTCACAGTTAAACAGTTATTCTTAATATTTTGCACAGACACAAATCTGATACAGTTCTTTGTAAGCTGCTGAAGAAACCCATGGGACCAGGACGCTCCATGGATCTATGCTGCCGCAGGCAAAGTACCATTACAGATCCCTCCTCCCTTGCAATGTGCCAAGATTGGACTTCCATGTACTAAATGCTGCCCCTAGCGGCCGTCTTCTAGTGCCACCCTATGCAGTGGCCTGCAATTGCCTTGTTGTAGCACGAGGCCAGCCTCAGGCTGCACTTGAGAAAGTATAATAGGCTGCTCTCTAGAGATGCTACACTATGAAACCTCAGATTCATGGTTAAGGGGGGAAAGCAGTTTGGGATAGAAGGGAGTGGCTCTCCATCATTAAAATAAAGAGGGGAGGGGAGAACAATGCAGGTAACAGAAAACAGGATAGTGGAGTGAAGCGAGACAGAGTGAGAAAGAGGGCAAGGCAAAGAGAGGGAGACAGATAGGTAGTGACAAAGAGAAGGGGAAAGATAGAGCAAAAGAAAAGGAAAGAGGGAAAAGCAGACCAAGACTGAAGTGCAGGCGAATGACAAAACAGGGAGAAATAGAGTGCCAGAGACCAAAAAGAGATTTAGGGCCTGATTTATGGAATTTTCTGCATGCTGAATACTGACTTTGCGCACTAATCAGCACGCAAACCTTATTTCGTCGATTCATGGAACTGACTTTGCATGCATTTCCGGATCCTTGCGGGTACTTCGCACAGGTCCGTCCCGTCTCTGTGTGCAGTCGAGCGACTTGCGTGAGACCCCAAGAAAAGTGTGGGAGGGCCCTCACAATGAAGTAAACAGAGGGAGGAACATGCATATTCCCCATTCCCCACGCAGAATAAGGCATTATGTGTGTGTCAAGGGACGGCCTGCGTGAGGAAATTGCATGCCCAGCACTGAGCAAAACCAAACGTATTCATGGCTCTGACCGTGCAACGTCATGTGAGGGAAATCGGCACGCAAAGCTCGCAATCTCACCACCACATGAAGGCATGCGCAAAGTCCCAATCGCATAGGAATCAACGCATAAAGGTAAAGTCTGATCGGGAATATAGGGATGCGGCCACGCAGTTGGGTGCCGATTGCAGTTAGAGGTCCGCGTATGCAGATTATCAGGGTGCAGCCATAGTTTATGGGGGTTTGCATGCAGATTTACCAAGGGCCGACGAGAGTTACGTGTCACAAAACGCATATTGTCTGGGTGCAGTTATGGGTTACCGGACACCCTACTCAGTGTCGCCGGGGTGCTGCCTTGGTTGCAAGTAGATGGCATGCAGTATTGCCAGGGTACATGACTTCACAGACAAGTAGGGTGCGTAGGTTGGTATATGTGGGTAGATTTGCTTTGTGTGGGGGCATGTCGTGGTTGTTCCGGCTGCTAGTTGCCCCTAGGGTTACTTTACGCTTCAAATTCCATGAATCCGTGGATCGCGCATGACCTGCTTTTGCGTGCAGATACGCGCAAAATGGTGTTACGCGCAGAGGACTCTTGCAGTGTCTATGCGCATTTTCTATAAATTGGGCCCTTAGAATCAAATGAAAAAGTGGAATAAAGACAGCGAGAAATAGAGGGACAGATGGTCAAAATGGCAAGGGAGGAAGAGGGAGAGAATGAAATATGGCCTGCAGGAAAAAATGAATCAATGGAGCATTACAAGAAAAATAGAGCAGAAGAAATGAATTAGAGAGATAATAGAAAGATCGGGAGAGGTAAGGAAGGAGAGGGGTTGGCCTGTAGATGGAGAGCAATGAAGAGCGATGTGAAGATATTGTGCTATTGTGCTTTATCTAAATCTACAAGGTTAAACATTGGTCAAAATATGAATTCCATAAAATCGAGATTTCGCCATTAAAAATAAACAAACTGAAGTGACTGGTAGTTCCCCGTGTAAAGAAGAAAGCTGAACACCCCCATGCAATGTTCCAAGGCGCAAATGGAAGATTCGTCTCCGCTGTTTGTCAGGAAGCACGAGGGACCAGCCGGGGACTGGAGGGAGCGGAAAGAGCTTACCTCAGGAAAACGCAGAGCCAGGAGCCAATTTGCTTCATAAGTTTCAGAGCAACCCTTATTTGTTTGCATTCATCCCCACTGACAGGGCCTAAGCAAGTTCCATGCAGCTTTCCAATGGTAATCGTTCAGGAGCTGTGCAAATTGGACCGGCAGATATTTCGCTGCAGTGCAGTGCAGTGTTAGTGTGTCTGGCCCTCGGAGGCCACTACTCCAGTGATGGCTTTATGTAATCACTGCTAATGAAACAAGAAACCTTAGCACACCTTCAGGATGATCAACCAATGTGGCAACGCGCCACGTGACTCTTACAGGAATACCTCAAGTACCTCCGGTCCAAATACACGATTACTAAATGCGAATGGCAGCGTATCATCAGACAGGGCGCGCAGAAGAGATATCGCCATCAATGCTCATGCTGCTACCATACCACCCGTAGGTGTAGTTCACCATCTCATCTAGCTTTCATTAGTAATACTGGAGGATCAAACCATCAGTCCATACTAATTCACTAATATCCATACTAACTATCAGGTGAGATATGCCTCAGCCAAAATGGCATCCACATTACTTTCTATTGAACATGAAAAATCCTCTACCACATTCCACAAATAATTAAGAGACTATGGATTAGTAACACTATTTTCATTTAATTTCAATAAATAGGCTGTGTTTTAATTGCTATTTTTGTATTAAATGTTAATGACACTTTTTTTTGCAATACTGATTCTATTGAAATATAAATGTGTGTGTACCTCAAGTATGCAAAATATCCAAAGCATATATCACACCATCTCTCACAAAGTCCCAATTATGCCACTCCATTTGATACCAGAACACCTACATTTTTCTTTGCCTAATACAAAAAATGGTCACTAATATTTTCATGTACTCAATTTTTTCCGGCCTTTACATGTTTCTGTCCTCTGTCCCAAAGGCGTATCATTCATCAGGGTGATTAGGTTTTTTACAGCATGGCTTTTGAGACTTGCCGCACAAAACTGCAATCTGTTGTGCGTGATCTTTGAACAAAGCCAGAATATTTTTTTCTGCCAACTGTATCATTTAATTATTCAGTATCATTTAGTATGACTCCTGACTTATTTGTGACAATTTCAATGAATGAACAAGGATCAATAAACCCAAAAAATAAATAATAAATAATAACTCCTTGTTCATTCATTGAAATTGTCACAAATAAGTCAGGAGTCATATTAAATGATTTCTTTGCAATACTAGGCTTTCATCATTTCTTATCATCTCTGGAATCGCATATGTATCTGTTTGTGTTCTGAACAATGCTAAGGAGGTCTAGGCGGTGGGGACAATGCAAGGCAAGTGGAACAGGAGGGTGAAAGGATGAGGGAGAAGAGGGGAAGGAGTAGAGAACAGCAAAAAGAAAAAGGTGAGCAAGAGGTATCTGGGGTGCCTGCTGGGGGAAAACTGAAAGGTGTCTGTCTGGGGGCAGTAAGTGGGATGCCAGTGTAGATATGGAGACCTCAGCATTTCATCCTTCTGAGGCCAATAGATTGAGTCAGTAAATCGGGTGATAATAACACCTATTAGTGCAGCGCTTGGATGCAGGTGGTATCCAGCATGAAGCAATACATGAATAAATGACATGATTAATATTAGTATTATTATTAGTAGTAGTAGTAGTATTATTAGTATTATTATTATTAGTAGTAGTATTATTAGTATTATTAGCATTATTATTAGTAGTAGTAGTATTATTTGTATTATTATTAGTAGTAGTAGTAGTATTATTAGTATTATTATTAGTAGTAGTATTAGTATTATTATTAGTAGTAGTAGTATTATTATTAGTATTATTAGTATTATTATTAGTAGTAGTAGTAGTATTATTAGTATTATTAGTAGTATTATTAGTATTATTAGCATTATTATTAGTAGTAGTAGTATTATTAGTATTATTATTAGTAGTAGTAGTAGTATTATTAGTATTATTAGTATTATTATTAGTAGTAGTAGTAGTATTATTAGTATTATTAGTAGTAGTAGTAGTATTAGTATTATTAGCATTATTATTGGTAGAGGTGGACGTAAAGGTGGGGAGAATCACAAAGGTGGGGCTTTGAAGGAACAGCAGGGGAGACTGGACGACGGTGAAAGAGCAGTTGTTTGGTGTTAAGAGTAGTGGGGTCTCAAGTGGGAAGGAAGCAATGTACGTTATTTATTTATTTTTGACACTTTTATTTTAATTTTGATAATGTATTCCAAAACAGTTAAAAGTTATATTGGGAAAGAAACTAACAGCATAGAAGGAATCAACAGGCCATCAATGTTATGTTGGCTGCACGTGGACGCTCACACACCCACACACAGACACACACACATACACACACACAAACAGAATTGTTTCTAGACAGAACACGACCCTGAGAGAGTATTGGGTGAGGTTAGAAGGGAAAGAAAGAGAGGAGCATGAGACATCAGTGATCTCAATTACGATAACAGGAGTGACATCCAGTGGAGTAACTTTGCTGAAAATGTTGGGGGGGGGCGAGGGGTATGACATCTAAATGAAAGTGTCCCCTGCCAAAAGACTGGGACAAAATGGTGTGCCACAAAATTTGGGGGGACAATCACCCTTGACCCACCTATAATTACTCCCATGGTAACATCATTGTCCTTTTAAACATGAGAACAGGACAGAAAGAGATGTCACATGATCCTGATGACATCAAATGTCAAGTTATCACTCTATTAAAAACACTGCTAATTGAAATATATTGGTAAAGCTGATCCAAATCATCCATATGTTAGTTACAGCGCCGCGCAGTACCATTAAAACTACAACGTCCTTTTAATTGTGCACCAGTGCCTCACTTCTTAACACTGTTACATCCTCTACATGTTTCAGCCCTTTCATCATTTCCAGACTTTCTTCAGGCAATGAGTCTTGTGTGAGATAACATTCCTTCTGTTATTTGGTGTATGCACAACCCCGACTAAGAGCTACACAATATATCTTCTTCCTGCTGGTGGCTGATAAGTGGTAGGTGTTCTGTAGGTCAATGTATGCACGAAACAGACATTAGTTACTGTTTCCAATAATTTGCGAGATCTGACTTACTTATACATATGTTAGATTTCTTTTGTATCCACCATATAAATTGCTGTAAGAGATGGATATGGATTGCCTTCAAACGGGATTGTGTAGCAGTGCTAACTGCATTCATTTGCGGCTGATGTATGTCTATGGGGGAAGACAACGTTTTGCTTCTCTTCCTCTTTAGAGAGAAAACATATAGACCACAGTTTGAAGTCTGAGTAAAATGTTCCCTTCGGTTAATGCTCCAACTACAGAAATGTGGGTGTAACCTGGTGTTTTAGGCTTCCAGTTGGCGTATGATAGGCAGTTGTGTTAATGCATCAAAAGTAGAGATGTGTTCCAAGATGCATGACACCTTGCAGTCCCACTAGGAATGTGTACGTAATCTGCAGGTCACATGTTTCCATCTTTGCAAATTGGGTCATTGAGTGAGTGCCCCATTGTAGAGACCTGTATAAGCTGCAGAGAGCCTTCAAATCACTGCAAGATCTCTTAGTGGGTTTAGCAAATTCCATAGAGCTCCATGTGACCCTGCAAGTCTACATTTTAGTTTGTATAAGATAGTTCCTTGGGTCAATGTCCCCACTGAAAAGATCCCTGCGTAAAATGTCTGCAGAAAGGCATTCCCCCTTTTCAGCCATCTCTTGAATCACAGCAACCCTGGTAAATACCCTCGTCTGGTTGTTTTGCAAGTATATAACTCAATTTGTATTTGGGGCACAGAAAATAAATACATATGAAATGTGTGGGTACACTTTAGAGAAAGTCTGACAGCATCTCTGAGATCAAAAATCTTTTTTAAAATGGTTTCTTTTTACAGCGTTCAGCAGAGTCTGCAGTAATATATAGTGTAGATGGTGTAGTTTGATAGGCTGGCGTGCAAACGTGGGGATCACCTTAGCCATTCAAGCGAGAAGACAGTGCAACATTACACAAGGGCATTTTATGAGCAAGCGTAAAATGAACTGGGATAAAGGAAGAGCCCTGTCTTATACACTTTCATCTACACACTTACTTATTGCTACTCATCCGACTGCTTGTACCGACTGCCATCTTTGCTCACCCATTAGACCCGCCTTGTCCTATTCCATCACCTCTTCTCTCCATTCTCCTGATTATCGCCTCTGATCACATAATAATCGAATCGTGCTTTCAGTCTTTTTTCCTTCTGCAATCCCACCTGCTTTTAATTCATTTGCTCGTCCCACTACTTCTCTCCTTCTGCTTGACCCCCACAGCACTGGCCTGCACATATATTGACGTTAACCCTTAATTCCCTGTGCAGTGTGGATCTCAAATGAAAAAAATCCTAATCTCTGAATGGCCTGTGCCTTATCCCTTTGATTTAGCGGATTCAGAATCCATTGCATTGGTTCCAACAGGACCTTCGCCTTTTATGGAGCAACTCAGGCGCTACATAAAGGGCAACCGAATTGCAGCAGCAAAAAAGGTATGCTTCCAAACTCCACTCTCCACCAATATTTCAATCCCAGGCATACAGCCAGGGGTACAACGGGTGGTATGCCTAGGCTGCGGAAATGCACCACCCTCTCGAAGACTCACCAGAGCAATGTATCAGCAGCAATTGACCAATCTAAATCCGTTAACTTAAATACTAACTTAAGCTCATATTCGCTCTCCTCAGCTGAAACTACTGTCCTTAACATGGGTCTTTTCTTTGTGCCATCAGCTAGCAATATTTTTGTTGATATTCATATTGATCTTTTCAAGTTTATTCGTAAACTCAAAACATTTATTTTGCAACGCAAGTACATAATTACACACCTCCACCACCTACACTGGCTCCGTCTCAAATCTCCATGCAAACACTTTTGACTACTCATCGCCTAATGACTTTAGATGACGCAGTTCCACAATCACAAACCAGTATTTCACAAGTCCTCAAGAAGCTTGATATTGTTCAGCAAAATGTAAACATTAATGAACTTGCACAGAAATCAAAATTCTCTCCAACATTCCCTCCTGACAATATCATCGACACCTTCTATCAGGGAGTCATCAAGGACATTCATCTACTGGAAGATTCTGGTTCATCTTACAAATCCGTTTCCAAAAGCAACCTTAATAAACTTGAGTTTCTAGCAATTGAACACTTGTCTGACAATCCTGATTTGATTATTAAAGACGCCGATAAGGGCGGCAATGTGGTTGTCATGAACCAATCAGACTACATTTCCATAGGAATGCGCCACTTGAATTCTGTTGGCTGTTACTCCATTCTTCCAAACAACCCTCTGCAGTTAATCCATGCAGCAGCGAATAATTTAATTTTGAAATGGCACAAAATAGTTTTGCTGACTGATGTGGAATGACACTTTCTTATTGTTGATGAGCCCATTATGCCCACTGTCTACTTCCTTCCTAAAATTCATAAAGAATTCATTGATATTCTGGAAGGGAGACCAATAGTCATTGGGGGTGGTGGTGTGCTAGAACCTATTTCTATCTACATTTATGAATTCTTGTTACCAGGCGTACTTAAGACTCCTATGTATATCAGAGATACAATGCATACATTACAAATTTTGGACAATTTGATGTTCAATCCAATAGTTTGCTAGTCACCTTAAACGTGAAAGCATTATATACTTCCATAGATCATACTAAAGCATTACAAAGTGTTGATTTCTTATTTCGTGAATTCTCTGCTTCCTTTTTTGATCACATTGAAATGGTGAAAGAGCTCCTAACATTTACTTTGAAGAATAATGTTTTCTGTTTTCATATTTAACAATGAGTACTTTGTGCAACGTATTGGGATGGCCATGGATGCAAACTTTGCACCAGCACTTGATAATGCTTTCATGCATTTTTTTGAACAAACAATTGTATTTGTCTGCCCCGTTTTTCTTCCATTCATTCATCTGTGAAAATGTTACATAGATGACGTTATTTTAATCTGGACTGGTACACAAGACTTACTCCTTGAGTTTGTTGCCTTCTTGAATAACAATAATTGGGGCTTACAATTTACTTCCTCTGTGAGCCAAACGCACATTGATTTTCTGGATTTATCAATTGATCTAACACCTAATGGTTTAGTCACAAAAACTTATCGTAAATCTACTTCTGTTAATTCAACATTGCATGCAGAAAGTTGTCACACACATCATGTAAAGGCTAACATTCCGAAAGGTGACTTCATCCGCACTAAAAGGAATTGTTCCAATTCCAAGGACTTTGACAATGAAAGCATCACTAGTAAGTCACGCTTTCTTGAGGGAGGCTACCATCATAGCTGTCTAAGCATTAGCTTCAGTACGCCAGCTAAAGAGAGCGGATCTGCTAGTTCCTAAAACTCATGACAAGCCTTCCGTCACTCAGAAAATTAGGCTAATCACAAGGTTTAATTCAGACAGTAACAAAATCCATAATGTGCTGAGGAAACACTGGCATCTGTTACACCTTGATTCTGATATTGCCAACTGGCTTGATCCTATCGCAAGCATTACATTTAGTAAAGGCAAATCGTTTAAAAATAAACTTTGTCCACCATTTATGAGTATGCCCTCTCCTAAATTGACTTGGCTACATTCAGCCCAGGCCACTGTGTTTCATAAATGTGGCTCCTGCAACATGTGCAAATTCACTTTGGAAACATCACAGGTCTCCTTTGGAACCAGAGGAGATCATACAATTGATTAATGTATCAACTGTAATTCCAAATTTGTTGTGTATTGTATAATTTGTACCTGTGGTCTTAAATACATTGGGAGCACTATTCGCTCCTTGAAGATTCGTTTTCGTGAACACTTGGCGTCAATTGGTAGTCAAGAGTCCAAATATCCCTTAGCCAATCACTGGCAAAAATCACATCAACTAGACTGTAAAGATGACATACGTTTCGTCAGCCTATGTAAAGTGTCCTTGCCTCCGAGAGGGGGCAACTTAACTTTGAAATTACGTCAATTGGAAGCAAGACTTATTTGTAAATACTGTACTGTCTTTAATGGTTTAAATTCTGACCATGAATTTGCTACTTTCCTGTAACAACAGGCTTTCCCTATCTTTGTTTCTGTTATTTGATGCCACTGCCCTCACTGTATTACGGATTTTTTGCCTTAATTTGCTCCTTTGCCCATGGGGCCATTATTGTGCAGCGCATCCATGCATTATTGTAAATTGGTCACCATGTGCCCTATGTACATGACTTTGCAGCAGCGCACTCATAGACAATATTCTGCCCTTTTCAATTCTTGCTGTCCTTTGGTTTATTTATTCCTGTCCCTCCACGTCGCCTCATGTCAATGTTTATAAAAATATAATGCTAAACAAAAATTACTTATTCCCAAATAAAATATTTTTTTTAAACGCGCGCAATGCATGCATCAATTTCTTACTCCCCCCTTTCTTTTCGCTTCCCCTCATTTTTCCTTTCTCTCGCTCTTACGTTACATCCTTTCAATCCTCATTTACTAATTTTTTTCTTCCGTTTGTGTATTAGCATTTTCTAGTTAGCTTTGCTTTTTAATTATTGAATTGCCTTTTTACCTTTGGCATTTCTAAAATGGCACTCTTATTTGTTCCTTTCTTCTGCCATGTATTCCTGACTTGGTGCATTTCTATAGTCCCTTTTTTAGCTCCGCGGGCAGCACGTCCATTCTTTTCATTGCTTCCGAACAGCCGACCAGGTAAGATGTTTTTATATGGCCCCCTACACACTTTAGCACAGCAATTAAGTTTCATTGCTCATTCGAGCCTGAGGATTAACCTTTACAATCCCGTTCGGTTCAATGCTATTAGTTTGGTATCTATGTTCATTGCGTGTGTCCTTCTGCTTATTTAGCAGTTCATGTTTACTACATGGCACTTTTCAATTCTTTTATTCACTGAGTCCCTATCGCTTATTTTGCAGCTTTAACCACAATGGCAAAGCCTTCAGGTACGCAATTTACTTACCCTTTCATTTCGCAACTTCAGTCTTTTAATTGGATATATTTCGGGCAATTTCCTACAGATTGTTTGTTTCTTTTTTCTGCAGAGTACCTTCAGGGTTTTTGCCCTTTCTGCATAAGTTTAAGGTTTAATTCCTATCAAGGTAATATTACCACAGATTCATTTGTTTTTGGCTTATAAGGTGTATTCATCATACACTTGATAATTATTGGCATGACTGTTTTTGATTGCGCTGCTGCAGTCATTCTATCTATTATATTGTAACCTTTGCATACATTTGTTTTTCTTTTCGCCTCTTGGATTTTTCCTTTGAATACTTCAACATCCACCTTTTATTGGACTTACACCAATTTTTGGTATGGTTTCAAATTTATTTCCATTTCCTTTGCATTTTTTTGGCCAATATACATTTGTTTTTCGTTTTTGTTTCACATTAACTCTATTGCAAGTTGCATTATTTCATTTTGGCTGATCCATCCCTGTCATTGTTCCCTGGATGTTATGCCTTTACTTGGTTTGTTTCCGTTATTGTATGGTGTCATTACTTTACAATATTGAATGTTGCACATTTCATTTGTTACTGTATTCTATGTTTAATAATAGCCTCAGATGAAGAGCCGTGGAAGGCGTGAAACACGTGTTAGGCTGTTACTTGAATCAATCCTTTGGACCTCAAAGGCTGCTCTTTAAATAAATTACTTGGACTGCCTATTATTATCTGCTTTTCTTGGCGCAGTGAAACTGGGACTTGCACGTGTTGTATTTATCCCTTTGACATACCCTTCTCTCCGCTCTCTCTCAGGCCCAACCTCTTTGCTGTCATAATATTATCGTATACCGTCCTTTCATCAGCAGTCATTTTTATGACTGCTTTTTTACAAATACAGAATTACAAAAAAGGTCATGGAAATTTTGGGGGGCTGGGAAATATTATTACCCACCTTTGTCCCCTCTCTCATATCTTATATCTCCTTAAACGGCTCCTGTTTCCCTTAATCTCCTGACCCCTTCTTTCTTTCCTCACTTATCTACTTCTGGCTTTACCTCTGCCCTCAGATTTAGAGCCATGTCCCATTCCCACCTCATCCTAATCTAGCGCATCCTACTGAACTCACTGCATGAACCACTTTCTAATCATTTGCTACTATGTTGTAGTACATTGCTTGCTTACAGTCACACACAGTGCACACAGGACATGTAATGTGATGCAGAGAATATATGTACACATTTTAATGTATTGCTCATGTTTGCCTACGATTTTCTACCGTGTTTGTAATGGATCTCGTACACCTTTCTGCTATGACAATTTCTCTGTATTTCTTTTGACATTTCTAAGGGGAACGAGCCCCATATCGCCCTTCTATGCCACCACCAATTTCACTCACCCCCACAAACCGAGATTCCTCTTAAAACTATCCCTTTACCCTGCTCCCCTCAAACAATGGAGTATTAAATAGAGTAAAATGGCTGTTCACTAAATGGCCACCATATTTTTGGGTGGGGGGCCCGTTTCTGCAACCAATTCATAAACCGGTGTCACAGACCTTGCAAAGAGGACCACCCTAAGAATACAAGCCACACTCACTGACCAAGAGGCAAAACAAATACACAGCACATTTTATATTCAAGGGCCATGGCCTCCTTGAGTGAATAACCCACACTCACTAAACACTCTAGAGAACAACTAATATTTACAGTCGGATGCTGGGGAAGGTTGAAAGGGATGGTCACTATGCAAGAAAAAGCTACACTCACCAAACACTCTAGAGAACAACTAATATTCACAGTCGGATGCTGTGGAAGGTTGGAAGGTATGATCACTATGCGAGAAGAAGCCACACTCACCAAACACTCTAGAGAACAACTAATATTCACAGTCGGATGCTGCGGAAGGTTGAAAGGTATGGTCACTATGCGCGAAGAAGCCACACTCACCAAACACTCTAGAGAACAACTAAAATTCACAGTGAGATGCTGGGGAAGGTTGAAAGGGATGGTCACTATGCGAGAAGAAGCCACACTCACCAAACACTCTAGAGAACAACTAATATTCACATATTCACAGTCGGATGATGGGGAAGGTTGAAAGGTATGGTCACTATGCGAGAAGAAGTCACACTCACCAAACACTTGGGAGAACAACTAATATTCACAGTCGGATGCTGCGGATGGTTGAAAGGTATGATCACTATGCGAGAAGAAGCCACACTCACCAAACACTCTAGAGAACAACTAATATTCACAGTTGCATGCTGCGGAAGGTTGAAAGGTATGGTCACTATGCGAGAAGAAGCCACACTCACCAAACACTCTAGAGAACAACTAATATTCACAGTCATGCTGGGGAAAGTTGAAAGGTATGGTCACTATGCGAGAAGAAGCCACACTCACCAAACACTCAAGAGAACAACTAATATTCACAGTCGGATGCTGGGGAAAGTTGAAAGGTATGGTCACTATGCGAGAAGAAGCCACACTCACCAAACACCCTAGAGAACAACTAATATTCACAGTCAGATGCTGCGGAAGGTTGAAAGGGATGGTCACTAAGCGAGAAGAAGCCACACTCACCAAACACTCTAGAGAACAATTAATATTCACATATTCACAGTCAGATGCTGCGGAAGGTTGAAAGGTATGGTCACTATGCGAGAAGAAGCCACACTCACCAAACACTCTAGATAACAATGAATATTCACAGCCGGATGCTGCGGAAGGTTGACAGGTATGGTCACTTTGCGAGAAGAAGCCACACTCACCAACCACTCTAGAGAGCAACTAATATTCACAGTTGGATGCTGCGGCAGGTTGAAAGGTATGGTCACTATGCGAGAAGAAGCCACACTCACCAAACACTCTAGAGAACAACTAATATTCACAGTCGGCTGCTATGGAAGGTTGAAAGGTATGGTCACTATGCGAGAAGAAGCCACACTCACCAAACACTCTAGAGAACAACTAATATTCACAATCAGATGATGGGAAAGGTTGAAAGGTATGGTCACTATGCTAGAAGAAGCCACACTCACAATACACTCTAGAGAACAACTAATATTCACATATTCACAGTTGGATGCTGAGGAAGGTTGAAAGGTATGGTCACTATGCGAGAAGAAGCCACACTCACCAAACACTCTAGAGAACAACTAATATTCACAGTCGGATGCTGCGGAAGGTTGAAAGGTATGGTCACTATGCTAGAAGAAGCCACACTCACCAAACACCCTAGAGAAAAACTAATATTCACAGTCGGATGCTGCGGAAGGTTGAAAGGTATGGTCACTATGCTAGAAGAAGCCACACTCACCAAACACTCTAGAGAACAACTAATATTCACAGTCGGATGCTGCAGAAGGTTGAATGATATGGTCACTATGCGAGAAGAAGTCACACTCACCAAACACTCTAGAGAACAACTCAAGGTAACTTTCACACCCAGCAGTCACAGAAGAAACCGGATACCTGTGATCTTAATGAAAAATGTAATAACGAAAAAAAAGATTTACGAACCGAAAATCCCGAAAACACAGATTCTTTTATTTATTTTTATTTGGGGATCCCTCCCCCGAGCCCTCTTTTTCCCTGGGTTTATAACCCCACCCCAAAACCCTCTCCACCCGTTTTAATCTTTTATCCCACCCCATAAATATGTGTACCAAAAATTCATTGTTTTTCGATATTTTGGGTCTGCTACATTTTTTTTCCGTTATTATCTCTTTGTTAATATTACTGTATACCAAGAAAACAAGCTCCCCAACCACTGAGGGATGCTGCAGTAGAACCCTTGTCTGCCCAACTCTCTGCATATGCTTCTGAGGGAAACCCACATTGGGTGGGCACCAATGTTGCCATCCAGCCAAGCATTAGTACCAAGGCCACCTAAGATGTGGTCGCATAGTAAATGGGTCCGTCAAAAAGCATTGCCTTTATCGTGCGAGGCCACACAGAGAGACTGGGCCTCATTACGAGGTTGGAGTTAGCCCTTAATAAGGGCATGGCTACCCCCAAACTCGGGTCCGGCTCCAGGTCCCGCGAAAGGGGAATTACCGGGCCATTCCGACCTTAGGAGGCCCAGTAATTTCCCTTTCGCGGGACCCGTAGCCGGTATGTCCCCATTCCCATTTGAGCCACCATAGGGCTCAATAGGAATGGGGAGGATGGTAGCAGCGGTACCGTTCATAACGGTACTGTTGCTACCATCCTGGCCTGCTCATCGGGTGCCACTCTGCACGCCTGGTCTGACCAGGCATCCAGAGCAGCACTCGCGAGCAAACTCGTAATGTTGCAGCATGGCAACAATGGTGGCGGTAGCACTACCAGCGCCGTTGTTGCCTTACCGTAACAGTCGTAATGAGGCCCACTGTCTCTTTGGTCGTAGTTTGGCAGAGGCTGTAAAGGCCACTTTTGCAGTCGCTTTTATCGGAGACGGGCAAGTGAGTTCACGCATTTTCAGGTCACACACATCTTCCCGCTCAGCCCGGGAACCGGGGTTTCTTTCATCTCCAGAGGATTGGAAGCTCTTTACTGGCGAAGAAACAGATTCACTTCCAGGTAGCATGTCCCCTCTTTAAGTGCCTCACCTTGCTGACCCCAGCCTACCTCTGGGACAGCATGCAGCCACACGTCCCAATTGGTCATGTCTGCTCCACTGACCAGATATGTCTCGCCCTTCCTAGAGGTTGCCTTTAGAAGAGAATAGCAGAAGCTTTGCATATCTAGCTTCAACACTACAGGCCAAGTTCCCACTGGACCTCATGCTACAAAATGACAACTTTTCAGCAAAGGCCGGGATGCCCTGTTGATCCGATTTGTCTCCTTTGTCACTCCCCTTTGTTGGGCAGTTTCTAGAGATGTCTTTCTCTATAGTGTGTGATACACAAGCATGCAGACTTGTTCACTCGCCTAAGCCCAGATACCTTTGCGCATTATAAATAAACAAACAAACAAATAAGCACGCATTGTCTATGTCAGGTCACCTGTGATGGGCAGTGGTGAGGCAGATGAGAAAAATAGATCCATGCACAAACAAAGCACATCTTTCAAGGTTGAGCAAGTTCATATGCATATGCTGCAGTGACCTACAGTTAAGGGCGCATAACCCTTTGCATAGGAAAAATAAGAAAACACATGTCTTTGTGTAATTTTGGAGCTCGTCAATGTAAATTCAACAGAGTTTGCAGAAAACTGGTCCGGCCGCACCTATGCATGCCACATTTAGTGAACAAGCACATTTTCATGTACAAAAATAGAATATGCAAAAAGGTGTTTTTTTACATTATATTTTCCATGGGCCCAAAATTAATAGCCTTTTGAAATGCATAGTTCAACATGTTCGCTATGCACCAAGCCCTTATGTGGAATTGGTGCACACCACAAAGATTTAGAACATTGCATGAGCCAAACTTGCTATACTCACTTTCTGAACTCTAAAAACGGTATCTATAATTCGGACGTCCACAGTAAATAGGGAGTGCATCGTAATGTGTACCTCTGTGGAATCCCGGCTCTAGGAATTGTCATCTGCGTGGGCCAGGGTTGTGATCAGGGGGACCCACATTCCATTGGGTGTGGGTCTAGGAGTACCCTCAACAAAGTGCTGCCGTTGATCCAAATTTCCCAGATCCACAATCCAGCAAAAAATGTCTTCCCAGATAAACTGTAAATAGCAAAAGAGAAGCAAGGAAAATAGTGTTGCAACATCAATCTACCTATGTTCCCTTCCCATCTGCTCTCCCCTTTCTGTTATATCTGATCCTCCTTCACCTTTCACCGTCCAGTCACTTTCCTTCAGCTGCCCTAACCACAGTCCCATTTACCTCCCCTCCCACCCATTCACACCAGCAACCAGCATGCCATTTGTGGACTGGCTTTGGAGAATTGATGATGATGCCGGCTCCTCCTCCTCCTCTTCCTCCTCTTCCTCCTCTTCTTCCTCTTCCTCCTCCTCTGAGAGGGCTGAGCAGTGAGGTCGCCATTCGTTGTACCATCTCAGATGGTGTCCGCCCAACAATAACTCCCTGAGCACTGTGGCTACTCCCAACAGGCCCCAGAAGAGATGCTTGTGGTCCCTCCATCTTGTGAAAGATAGACCCCCACACCCAGAATACTGAAGCAAGGAATAGGAGATTTTGTTTCCTACAAAAGTACATATTTTTCAAACTTTTAAATTTCAAGAACAGAACATACCATGTCCAATAAATACAAGTAGTCTTGTTGATCTTAACAATATTTCGAGCACAACAACATATCCTCCAATAACATACACATGTATACAATCCTCCCTTCACCTACCCATTCCAAAACCTCCCCTCCTTTCCAGCTGAACCCCTACAGTAGTCCCACTCTGAATGTCTCCCATCAATGGTTCATCCGAGTATTGGGATAAAGGTAAGAACACTTGCGTTAATCCTTAAATTAAGATGCAGCCATTCAGAAATAAATGACATCGCGGCTACCGCGTTTTTAGAGATCTTCCAAATCTCTAAGGAAAGTCTGTTTTCTGCTTACTACCTCAGGCACAACTAAATACCTCCACAGAAGGGAGTCTAGAACTATACCCCTGATCTAATTAACTACTGTAGAAACGTGTCTACATTGAGGCTCACAACGGTAAGAGTGATAACTTCCCTTCACTACTAGATAACTAGAGCGCTATGCGTGTACTAATGATACTTAAGGTTCTATCACCTCTCTCTCCCTAGATTGGTGATTATAGAGCCCAGCCATTTTACGGCATCCAGTTGAACACAGAACTCAACAGTTCCATGACTACCTAGCGAGTTGTTTGAATTATTAACTAGTTTAGAATTGAAAGCCTACAAGAATTCAGCCATCTTAATGGTAATTACACTCTGGATTAATTTGTCCATTAATACTTTATCTTCTTTCAATGTAACAGCCTAAATGACTTGCACACTTTAAAAAAAAAACCCTGCTATCGATCTCGCTGCTCTGGGCTTTTTCTAACAATCTCTCAGGAAATCCTAAATTGATTGCAATATATTTTTTGCAGGGTGTGTATCCCATAATAGGGAATTATCACCTATAGAAGTTCCTTCTTGCTTGAATCAAGTCTGCTTCTAAATCAACTCCACAGACTGGACAAGGTCATTTCAAACCTATGTCCAATACTAGAGATATGTTTTCTCTTAGAGACTTTAGCAATAATGGCTTTTCTCTTTCTTTTTCACTTGTTGTCTTTTACCAACAGTAACAACATTCCGAAATCACGCAAGATATAGCGTGTATACTACCTACAATCAGTCGGAAGAAACTTCGGCTTTATAGACTCAAAGTTTAGATTATTTGTTTTTATCATTATATATGAAGTGACAATACTCCTGATGAAAGTTCTGTATACATAGAAAGAGAACTGAAACATGTCGAGACAATACAATGGCGAATAAAATGACCATTGATAGATTATAATTGTCTAGAAAAAGACACTACCAGTCGAGAGGCTATTACTTTTGGGTTCCCGAATACTAATAACCAGATTTACATTGATTGTTGTCTAGCCTAAAAGGTCATGATTTTGTCACATATACTTTTATAGAGTGTTTTAAATGTGAACTTGATGTATTTGAAAAAAAATGTTTATGCCTTTATTAAATTATCTATGTGTCTAATAAACAGTTGATGTTTAATGATTATAACTGTTGTGTACACTTTAGCTATCTATCCTCTATTTAATTAGTCATCATTGTAGAAACATGTTGATAAAAAGATTAGGGGGGGCATTTTGTTTTGAATCCTAAATTGCACAGATCCGAATCCTCATGTTTGCACTTTTTTGCAAAAAGGGCCATTCATTCATTTTAATTGTTTCCACCAAGTGCTGGACGAGTAAAGAGTAAAACACAAGCAAAAATCACCTTTGCTCTTTACTTTAGCACTACGTGTCTGGAAAAGTGTAAATCACTTCCACAATTAACGATTGTGGGAGCCATCTACAATGGATTCCTTTGGACTCTGCCCGCTTTTATTCCAGGTGTAAAACTCAGGCAGGTCCCATAGGAATCAATTGGTTTTCTGCCAAAGTAAACATATATGGTGGTGGAATACCAATCTGATTTGGTAGGGGAACTTGTTAAATCTGATCTGCTCTCCAACTTCACCTGTCAAATCATACAAAATCCTGCAGCTCATAAAAAGAGGAGTTACATGCATTTAGCGCCACTTCTTCCACTCCGCTTGAACTTGGAAAAGATCCCCTATAACTGTAACTTTATTTTCCCCATCCTGAATAGAAGCCGGCAAGCTCCAGCATAGCAATTAATGAAAACTTACAAAAAAAATTATACAGACACAAAGTGAAATAAAATGCATGACAAGGTTATTGTTTCACAGAGCTTGTTCTGTATCCCCTTACTTACTAATCGCCCAACAATCACACTTAAATAGCTTCTTAAAAACCTATATAATTTTTTTTTAAAGTGCCACAGCAATGGTCACTGCCTTTTTACCTTTTCCCATCTCTAATCACTTCCTGTTGTAAATAATCTGTCTCTGAGACACGTTAAAAAGTTAAGATCTCACTGGGTGGGCCTGATCAGCCCTGGCTGTTTGTATTTGAGGGGAGAGAGTAGTGCAGGGGAGCAGGGGGGGCATTTGCATGTATTGCTTGTCCAAATGTTAAATCCACCTCTGATTGCACTCTTTAGAAAATAGTTCAATACTGCTTTTAGTTATAAAAGATGCACACCTTTTATACTTTGCCCGCAACATTATAGAAAACGCTTTTTTTTTTGTTTGTTATTTCACTGGTGTTCATGTTTCATTTCCGGCACTGCCTAGACAGCCAGCACCCAGGATTTGCATCATACTTTCCAAACAAACCCCACAACACACATTCTGTTTGCATGCAAACTCTGTAAAGTTACTCAAACAGAATGAGGTTAGCAAGTCAGTACTTATCAGTTTGAATCATGAAATGTTCAGTCAGAGTAGACTAGGCTTCCAAACAAAGCTACATTCTACTTAGGTCGGAGCCCCACTGGTAAGTATTCATGAGAAGATCTGAAACTGGTCAATTCTTGCCAACCTAGCCTTATTTTCAGGTAGGACCTTGTTGCACCAGCTCAGTGAGGTGCAGCTTGATTCCCTAGGCGTAGCTTGCAAGACACCCACATCTGGGCTATACACATTTACTTAGAGAGACAAACGGAAGCCAACATGCATTGGTAAAGCCCACAGCTTGGGCTTTTGATTAGGCATGAATAGGCATTTGCCAAGCACTGCTATAAGGGTACCACCTGGCCATAAAATGGGAACAGCTGGAAAATGGTGCCAGTAACTGGGCATGTGATGCCATTGCCTGGCAAATGTCTGCTAATACCTATACACAGGCAAAAACCTCTGGCTTTATGATTGCTTGTTTCAGACAGGACTTCAGTGCAAGTCACAGAGGCATTGACAAATATATTGCTTATAAAATCAACTGGCTGAAAACATAAAGAGAATTGTACTACAACAGGAGCTCATTTACAGAGGCAATTAAGTAATTAAACACTCAAAAGAATGCTTAGATATAACACTGGCAGGCCCTCTACAGCAACACTTTTGGTGTTACTTTGTGATAGAGCTTGCTCAAAGAGTTCTAGAAAGGTTAGGTTTTGTTGGTGAGGCCTTGACATAGCCATGGCTAGTCGTTAGGTGGCTAAATGACCAAACACACCCATAGGATGTGTGTTTCTCCTCACATTTTATTGCCATCCTATGTGTGTTCCACAGCATGTGTTCTGGTTGTATCTAATAGGTTAAAAGTCTCTGAATCAATTAGAACCTCTGTCATTGCTCTGGACAGCCTTCCATACCATTGTTTGCATATCAGCCTTGGCCCTGTCACTAATGTCAGAAGCCATTCCCAAACTGCTAGACCACAGGGCCTAAAAATGCATGTGGTTGCTTATGGTTCAGTGGAGAGGGAATATTGCCTGGCAATTCAGATTGAACTGCACCTTTTGGTGGCAGCACCAAAAGTCATTTGCTAATGGCTTGTCCCCTTCTCTAATCGCACAGACATACTACAGAGTTATGGCAAGGAATGTTGTGAAGAGCAACGGTAGTGGAAATGTTTAATTCAGAGCCTTGCATGTATCACTTTTTGATTTTACTACACTCTCCCCTACCGAATTACATTTTTGTTACTACCAACCTTATCTTTTCACTTATACTCAAGTAGTTAATGCAGCAGAATATAGATTTTGAATGGAATTTGTCAGGGCCCCCCGTCAGTTGACACACCTTCTGCAGAAATCTGTGTTCAAGCAACTTTACCTGTCATTTATTGTTTGATATAGTTAACCATGATGTGAAAAAACACTGTATTCCCACAAGAAATAAACATACTTTAAATTACAGAAACCAACATTGTGATTTTAGGTTTGAGAAAATAGCTGTAGGCAGCCTGCTTGAAGAAGTGTGCTACCTCACTTAGAGGTATAACTGGCCCTCCATCTCCCTGGTCAGTTGTACTTTTATGGCTCTGGGTCATAAATCATTGTCTTGGGCAAGAAAACAAATCCTGGCTGGGCCTCCTGAAATTCAGCCTCTGAGAATGATGTCTGTGAGGTTACTGCTGAATGTTTAGAGTGACATCCACCCCCCACTCCCTCGGTTACCAGTGGTGTATAACCAGAATCCCGAACCCCAGGCACGTGCACACATCCCAATGAGACCCCACCATTGCACACATAAACTAACAAAAGTGGCAGAAATTCTCTCTCACACACACACACAATCACACCACACACACATCCACAACCGCCCTAACGTGCACATTTAAAAAAGAAAATCAGTACAAAGTTTTAGAAAGACTCAAGGTTACTATGCACGCAACGATGAAGTCCAGTAAAAAATTGGGAATGCCAATTTCAAGGTACACACACTCACTTAAGCAGTTGGAAGCTTTCATTAACGCTATAGTTAATGAAACAACATTAGTTCACATGAGTCTTGTGAAGTAGTGCTGCAGTGTGATGGACTGGACTTAATGGAAATAATTTGTTTGGACCGAGTTTACCTTGTTTATACATTTTAATTGTGAAGGCTTGGTACAATGGAAAATAACATCAGCCACGCTCGATTCTGATTGGCTGATCAAAAGCCAATAGGGTAAGTCTCCCAGTGAACTAAAAAGAAAACTGCCATCTCCACTAGGTAGACACAGCTTTTTGGAGTGCTCTCCTTACCTGTTGCAATATGGAGGTATGCGGACCAATAAGGAAATGATTCTAAAATGATATCATATTATAGGTTATTTATAATGCGCTTAATACCCAGAGGTTTCTAAGCACGGACCCGTAGATTGAACCTGTGTTGCTAGGTGTCGTCTTGTTCCCAAGGTGAGCACGTTGCCCCTGAGCTATCCGCCCGAGAAATTTCACGTCTTGTAGATTAGACCCAAAAGGTAAATGTAAAGTCAAGACACAGTGTGCAAAGAAAACATCTGTACTTCATCTGGATTGGTTATTAGCCAATAGAAGGAGTTGGGTGGGAGTGGGCCAGAATGGCGACTGATCAAATTAATAAGTGCAAAGACTTGCAACAGTGTGAAAATAACACAGCAGTAATTGATTTGGATTGGCTAGTAGAAGTCGAAGGCTGTGGACCAGAAAGCAGACTTGCCCATTCATGAAAGAGCTTATAGGGGATATGTATCAGAAAGGATACATTCATACGTATGCCTTTGGGAGTAGACCAGAAAGGACACTAGATGTTTTCAAGAGCATTGATACCAATCTATCGGGTTCTGCGAACCAACGAAATGATTAGTCTGTATGAGAACCCAGCTGGTGAGAAAGAAGTCCTTTCCTCCAACTGGCCAGCAAAAGAGAAAAGGCAAATTCCAATTAGACAGCGTGAGGGTTCTGATGTGAATCAAATATTCTACATCAACTGCACATGATTGTTTCACATTATTAAATTACATATTAGTACCCGGCGAGAGGGTGGTGGTGGCCTCCCAACCAATGGGGAGGCTCAGAACGTGGGCGTTACCAGACAGTAATCCCGCCGCCCTGAGACTCCTCAGGGCTGGCGGCCGCCATCTCCCCTCGCCAGGGAATGAGGTAAGTGCTTCTTAACCCTCGTCCCCCCTTTCCTCCTTCTCCCCCCCCACATTTACCTGCTTTTCGGGAACGGACATGCTGAAAACACTTCTGTCTCCAGCATGTCCACTCCCGACCTGCAAGAAGCCACCATGGAAAGGAAGAAGGGACTACGTGTAATCCCTTCTCTCCTTTCAATGGCTGTCATTTTCTTGTAACTTTTTTCTTTATTTTCAAATTGCTGCCTTGGAAAGGCAGTCATATTGTTTATTTACTTTTTGTTTTTGTTTTCATTGGCCGCTATGGAAAGGGAAAACAGACTTCATATTCCCTTCCGCAGCTGCCATTTTCTTAACTTTTTTTTCTCTTGGGAAACACCAGAACTTTTCGCAACAGACAAAAAATACTTTTAGTATCCCGGTCTTACGGGCCGGGGTAACAATAGCAATAAATCCCTCGCAGGGGGGTGGGGGGCATTACCACTTCAGGTAATTCCACAGAGCCTTCCTTAAAAGCAACTATACACTGAAATGATAATGCCCCCCCCCCTGCTCGGGGCTTATTGCTTAACACCTTCCATGTTAATTGTTTAACACTGGAAATTAGACCACACTGATGACATCACTAATGACATCACTCATGGCATCCCATATGACACCACTTTAAGCATCACGTATGTAATTTTCATTGACAACACTAATTACATCATTGATGACATAATTTGTCAGAACCGGTGATGTCATTTATTTTTATCAATGGTGCAAATTACAACCGGAAGTGAGAGTGATGTAACGTTTAAATGAAACATACTACTAGTACACACTTAAAAAGCTTAAGTAAAGGGAATTCAAGTGCTTTTATTGTCTTAATTTCACATCTACTTCCTCATAGTATTAAGGTCACAATTTAGCCATCATATCACAACCGTCCCGAGTCAGACAGTGCTTGATACTTTATCCTAAGCAAACACATTGAAGTGTGGTTGTTTAATTTGAATCTCTTTGTTTTTAAATTGATGCATTTTGCCTTAACCTATTTCTATTGAGTTGCAAACTTAACAATTTAAAAAAGCAGTAACTTTGGCCTTCAGGATATGTCAAAAGTAGTTTGTATGGCAACAGTCACATGTTTAAAATTCCACGACATATTCTTTCAAATCTTGGTGAAATAAAAAGATGATGTGCTTAGGTTCGCAATTACTTTGCAGCATTGCAGAGAAGGATTGTAAGGTAAAAGTGAGGGAACGGTTCACCAAAAACCTTGGTTTCTTATATCAAAACAAACTGTATGCTCATCCAAAGAGAACATACCCACATACCATGTACAATGGCAATGCTTCAGTAAGATGACAGGTGAAGTTCAATCTTGAGGAATTGGAATTATAGTTTGGGGGTGCAATAGGTTATTAGGATACAGGAAGATGATCCAGTTGTGTACTAAAACTTGCAATATGTCTAATTGTATAGGTAACCAGAGTGCTTCTGGACCTTGAGGTACTATTTGAAAGGCTTGACATGCTGAAAGTGTATACTTTTGCTTTGCTCTCAAAGGTCACATGTCTAGCTGTAGAATGTTTCTCAAATATCTTGAAATGAAAGACATGCATTTTTGATATTGACATTTACTTTGAGGTGATGTCACAAGTGATTCTATTTGTGATATCATCAGTGTGCTCTAGTTTCCAGTGATGTCATTGATGAGGTGTGTGATGTCATAAATATGCATTATTATGAGTGATGTCATCAGTATGTTCTTGGGCTGCACAATGGTACAGCTCAGATCTAAGTATAGCCTCCACCACCTGATGAATTTCAGGGGTTTTGCTGCCTTAAACTGGCACCTTAACAACCCTTCAGCCAAACCATTTTCATTGAATTGCAAGGGTTTTGTTGCACTGATCTGATTCACTTGAACAGTTTTTTAACGAAAGTTATTTCACTGAAATTCAATGGTATTGTTATGCTACCTTTCACGCCACCTGCAATTATGAAGTTTTGTGTTTTTATATCGTAATTGATATCATATGCAAAGTTATGAGTGTGTTGGCAAGATACACATAATTGGATTCTCCCCATAGGTGCTCTGTAGGCCACGGGAGATGTCTTATGGCTATATGGCCATTGTTTTTTTTGCCCGGGGCATGGCCTTTGACCATGCCAGTTCCCCTCTTTGCCATCTGATGAGGCCAAGGAGGAGGGAATGGAAAAAAGGAAGAGGAAGAGGGATAAGGAAGAGGGACACTGATGAGGATTTGCACGTGGGACTGTAATGAGGATGCGTGCAAGCGATTCTGACCAGGGTGGGCATGGGGTCTGTGGCAGAAGTCTGCGTGAGTTACACAGTATGCCTGTGAGGCATGGCACTGGAACGAGGATGTGGGAGGTGGGTGTAATGTCATTGATACATAATGGGGTGCTGGAAGTGAGGAAAAGGCAGGTGGGGGTAATCGATCATTAATGGGGTAACGAAATGAGGAAGACAGAGACAGGATAATATAGAAGATTACGAATGGGGTACAGCGTCAGCGTCGCGGATGAGGTGCGAGAAATGACTGCATTACAAATTGTTTACTGGGACGAGGATGAGGGAGGCGTGTTACATTCATAGATTACCAAATGGGTACCGGGATGAGAAAGAGACAGGTGGGGGTCATGTAATGAATTTGCTAATGTGTTAATAGGACAATCAAGAGGGAGGCAAGGTAATTTAGAGGATTTCTAATAGGGTATAGAGATGAATAAAAGGGAGGTGGGGACAGTGTAAAAGATGATTAATGGGGTGCCAGGATGTGGAAGAGTCATGTGAATGCTAATGCGGTACCGGGACCAGGAAGAGGGAGCTGGGGGAAATGTAGAGGTTTATAAAAAGGGGTACTGGTACAAGGAAGAGTGAGGTGTGGGTATTGGGGCGTTTTGGCAAGGAACTGTTAGCCAGGGTAGTGGGGTATTGGGACGAGGAAGAATGAGGCTGGGATAATGGGGTACTGGGATGAAGAAGAGTGAAGTGGGGTATTGGGCTACTGGGACATGAAAGAGGGAGGATTGGTCATGCAACAGATTAGAAATTGGGTACTGCGATGAGGAAGAGGAAGGCTAGGTAATGCCATGGATTATCAATGGAGTACTGGGACTCAGGGGTAATGAGGTACTAGAATAAGTAAGAATGAGGTGGGAATAAAGGGCTACTGGACGAAGAAGATGAAGTAGGGGGCATTGCAATTAATTATGAATGGGGTACTGGGAAAAGGAAGAGGGAGATGGTGAAAATGCAACAGATTAATAATGGGGTACCAGTAGGAGGAAGATGGAGGCAGGGGTAATGCAACAGATTTGTTATGGTAATGATATGATATGATATATGTCATTTATAACACGCCTCTACACAAGTGTTTCAAGGCATGACAAGGGGAAGACAGAGGGAGGACAAGACAAACGATCTTACTAGGCCTTGTGTCATTCAGATCGTGCAAGTGCCACAGTGCAATTGTGCAGGGGGAAGGGAGAGGGGGGAAGTGCCAGGGAGAGCGAAGGGGAAGTGCAATTGGGGCAGCAATGCTCTGAGTGAGAGTAGCCAGGGCCGTGCGGCTCTGGGTAAGTGCAAGGAGGCAGGAGACTGTAGAGGTAACAGTTACAGCCCCTAAGTGTGCGGTAGGCCAGGAGGCAGTGCAGAGGAGACTGCACATGGAGAAGCTTGGTACCCAGTGAGACTCTGGCGATAGCCAGGCAGCCAGTTCGCGCAGCAGGCTGGTGGGTCAGCAGGTTAGCGAGAGCGAGAAAGCAGAGGAAAAATTGAAGGTCTTGAGCAGCTTTCGGAACTTCAGGTGGTCCGGCTCAAGTTTGAGAGGGGCATGGAGGCCATTCCAGAGGGAGACGAGGAAAGGTGAGGCAGTACTGGGTCTAGAAAGAGTGAGGCATGGGAATTGCATAGTGGGACAAGGGAGGGTAATGACCTTTGGCTTTGGGAAGAAGGAAAAGGGAGGGATGGGTAATGGAGTACCGGGGCAAGGAATAGGGAGGCAAGAGAAGTGCAACGGAATGCTAATGGCATACAGGGAGGAGGAGGTAGAGTGAGGCTGGGGTAATGGGACACTGGCACAAGGAAGAGGTTGGTGAGGTAATGCAATGGATTACCAATGCGGTACTGTGAGGATGAAGAGGGAGATGGGAGTAATGCAATGGATTACTAATGGGCTATGACATGAGTAATGGTGAAGAAGGGAAATGTCATGGATTACTAATTGGGTACAGGGATGAGGAAGAGTTAAGGCAGGGTTAATGGGGTACTGGGAGAAGGAAGAGTGAGTTGAGGATAATGGCAAACTGGGATGAAAAAGAGTGAGGCAGGCTACTGGGCAACTGGCATGAGGAAAAGTGAGGCTCAGGTAATGCAATGGATTATTAATGGGGACTGTGATGCAAAAAAAGAAGCGGAGTAATGGGATACTAGGACGAGTAAAACTGGAGCCGGGGTAATATGCTACAGAGAAAAGGAAGATAGGGAGGAAGTATTGCAAGGTATTACCAATGGGGGACTGGGACAAGGAAGAGAGTGGTTCTAGTAATACAACAGATTAAAAATGGGTTGCCAGAGGGAGGAAGAAGGCGGAGGGGTTAATGCATCGAGGTAGGGAATGAGGAAGAGTAAGGCGGTGTAGTGAGGCAATGGGTAGAGGAAGAGGAAGATGGGGCGATGGCATACTGGGACAAAGAAGAATGAGGTGGGGTAATGGGCTAATGAGCTATGGGAATGAGGAAGAGGACGGCATGCGTAATGGAGTACCAGGATGAGGATGAGGGAGGCGGGAGTAATGCAACAGATTACTAATGGGATACCGGGAGCAGGAAAAGTGAGGCTGGTTTAATGCAGCACTGGGACAAGGAAGAGGGAGGACAGTTAATGCAAAGGAATTTTCTCAAAGGGTAGTTAATGAGGGAGATAGAGGCTGCGGTAAAGGAACAGATTACTAATGGTGTACCAGGAGAAGGGGAAAGAGTGGCAGGGGCAATGTAATAGATTTCTAACGGGATAGGAAAGAGAAGCACCAATGTGGGCACAAGCGCCGGGCCCCAGAAGGTAAGTGGCGACCTCTGGGCCTAACATGGTGCCATCATGACATGAAAAATGGGGCCTTATGAAGTCCCCGCTGCTTTTATACAAGACATACAAGAAAAGTGGAGACTAGCGTACTATGGGACAAAAACATCACCATTCTGTTCACATTTTGAGTCAGGGACTTCCCGAAGAGGTACAAAGGCAATTACAAAAGATTATGGGCATCAAAACAAAACCATGGCCTGAGATACAATTGACTATTGTCTATCATTGTAGATTGAAACAAGAGAAGGACAGAAAGAAAGTTGAGGAAAGAAAGATAGAGGAAGCGAATCAAGTGCAAAAGAAGCTATTGAAACTTACAATGGAAGGAGCCATGGTAACGAATGAAGGGGAACACAATGCCATGCAGGAGGCACAGCAAGTAAAGCCAGGGTGAAATGGAAACTTTGCAGGGAGAGGGGAATATAATTATACATTTTGAGGACAAGGGTTTGCACCCAGAGATAGAAGGTTTAGATTTCAAGCTCAGCAAGGAGAAGGGTTTAATGTGTGACCACCACAATTTGGAGGGCCACCTAAGCAGTGTTGGACATTTGGGAAAATGGGGCACATCTCATGTGTGTGCAGGAGTAGGGGAAGAATGAAACAGGATTGGCAACAAGTAGACACAATAGGAGGGCCAGAATACACCCCACCATATATTGACGGAGCCACCAACATATTATGCTCAAGATCACATGCAGTATTAGACACAAGCGCCACAAATACAGCAGATGCAACTGGGTACGACACCCCAAATTCATTGTACACCAATGCAAATACAGCAAGCATCGATCTAGACAGTCCGCACCAATGCACAGGTACCAGCACAACAGAAAGCAGTGACATTGTGGAATGCGAACATCATACCGCAGGCATCTACACCTAGAATAGTGGGTGTGACAGTAGTAGGAGGGAATCCTTTCACTGGCACAGGACTGAATATGTACCCGCAATAGGACAGCCCACAGGGAAACTTGATATGTCCCATCCTATCAGTTACACCAGACCCACAAGAAGAACCAAGAGTCGGAGTAGCAATAGGTGATCAAATATTTTCATTTCTTGTAGATACAGGAGCCAATCGATCCTGTGTTAGAGAAGGGAAGTTCCCAATGTCGGGCATTGCCATGAACGCATATGGATTTTCTGGGGTGAAAACTATGGTTCCTTTTATGGACCATTCATCCATCACTATAGGAGAACATGACATGTCTATGCCATTATTATATTCGCTCAAGACATCAGTTAACATATTGGGGAGAGACTTGATGAGTAAGTTAAACATGAAAATATCATTTACTGACCAGGGGATACTATGTTCTACCCCAGGGATCCATTATGTGAATATCCAAGAATTGATAACAGCGTTTTATGTCAGAAAGCACAGAGAAGGGTTCCACTGGACCCAGAAGTATTCCTTTATGGGGTACACATATTGCAAGCATGACTTTCCCGAATATGAGACAAATTATGGAGGTTACCCACAGAATTTCTGCTTTGACCAGAGGTTCCCACGGATGTGGAAGAAGGGTGGATAATTACAATTGAGCTAGAAGCAGCCATAGTAAGGGAAGACAGATTTATTCTACACAGAGTAGACGATGAGAGGGTAAGATGGCGCACAGTTGTAGCAGTTGATGAAGCACAAAGACTGACTTGACAGAAGAAAAAATGATTTCCAGATGAGGACTCAGATGACAAAGTGATGTTCAACATCAGTGTTACAAATCAACTGCAACTTGAGAGCAGGGAAATACCCTAGAGAATGTCATTAGTCAGGAAAGTACAATCCTTTCTCCAAGAGGATTTGGAACAGGTACTGAGCACACTGTGGACCAGCGGTCCATATGATGTCTGTCTATATAGAGGAGTCAGGCCAGTTCAAATTAAACTAAAGGGGTGCTATTTTACCAAGAGTAAGACAGTATCCCATGTCCAAGGAAGCTGGCGAGGGTATCTATGAAACCATTGCTGCCTTAGGGATATTAGTGCCTTCAGAATCCCCATGCAGCATGGCTCTGTACCTGATATAAAAGGCAACAGGGGGGTTGTGCAGATGTCTTCAGGATTTACGCACCCTGAGCAATATTGTTGAGGCTGAATTCCCCTTATTGCCAAATCCAGTCATGATAGTGTGTAACATCCCATCCAAACCTGAATATTTCACTGTGATTGATTTAAAGAATGCTTTCTTTTGAATCCCTTTGCATGAAGAGTCACAGTATTTGACTTTATTTACTTACCATGAAATTAAGTTGAAACATACTCTTTTACCCCACGGGTACTGTGAATCACCCCTGGTCTTTAACCAAGTGTTACAGATGGACTTAAGGAAAATACAGCTTGACAGTGCAGTCATCCAATATGTGGATGACATATTAGTGTGTAGCACCACGGAAGAAGAGTGCAGGATAGACTCAGTGAAAGTAATGACATTATTGGCAGAGAAGGGGTAAAAAGTAGACAAATGCAATATTGCCAAGAAGCGGTCCTATACATAGGTCAGCTGATATCGAAGGAAGGGAGAAAGGGGACACCTGTGAGAGCAGAAGCCATAATGAAGACATGCAGGCCAGAGACAGTGAAGGAATTACAGAAATGTCTAGGCCTTTAAGCAATTATTGTAGGGCATGGGTCTTGGATTAGAGCACAAAAGTAAGGCCACTCTTAAAAGGACTCAAGGAAGTACAGAAAGACAACAGTGATCATGCCTGTACAGGTGAAATGATAGATGCCTTTGATGAGCTGATGGTAGCAATTAGCACAGCTCCAGTATTGCAATGAAGAATGTGTTCTATTTTCCCATTCAAATGGAATAATGATGAAGGCGTTCCTTGCACAAAAAAGTACCATGGGACACAAACCATCAGCATTCTACAGTGGAATATTAGATCCAGTAATGAGAGGCCTTTACTCATGGAAGCAAGAATTGGCTGCAGTGGCCTTTGCAATTCAGAAGTCAGCCAGCATAACAATGGGCTGTCCACTCACGTTATACGTTGAGCATTTTTGATTTGCCATACTTGAAAAGCCCAGAAGTACATTAACTACCCAGAGAGCATCAGGCTACGAGGTAATTATATCAAATCCATCAATCAAAGTTGTCAGGCGTCGAGTCATTAACCAGCCAAATTCATAGCAGAACCAGTGAAAGAGGGAGATTACGTGCACGATTGCACCAACTATACTGAATACCATGATGATACCCCATGTCAAAGAAAATGCCATAAGAGAGGGGATAATTCCCTACATTGACAGGTCATCATCAATAGATCAGAGCACAGGCGAAAGACAGAGTGGCACCGAAGTGGTGAAGGCAGGAGATAGTGACAGCTTTGAGAAAGTGACAAGTGAGAGATTGCCAGCACATTTCTCAGCACAAGCGGCAGAATTGGTAGCATTGATATTGGCGCTTGAAGTGCATGAAGGTGAGGCAGTAATGATGAATTTGGAGTCTGCCTATGTGACATCAACAGTACATGCAGGACTGTCACGATAGAAAAGGAGGAGCTTTCTGTGTGCAGATGACACACTAGTTCAGCATGCACCATTATTAGACAGGCTTATAGAAGCACTTACGTGTCCCTCGCCCATCATTGTGGTGAAGGGCACAGCGCACACCAGAGGCACAGATTTGATTTCCCATTGCAATGAGGCCACGGAACTAGATGCAAAAAGAGCAGCACATTTTCCTGAAGTATCTGACATTGTGGCTGCACCAAACAAATATACATGTGCACACAACATGGTGATGAAGGAAGTCATTAATATGTAACCCATAGCACAAATTATCAAATTACAGGGGAGGGCATTGCAAGAAGAGCAGGAGCTATGGAAAAGAAGGGGATGGTCATTGTCTCCCACATATGCAATGTGGTGGTAGGACAGCAACGGGAAACCTGTGATGCCCCTAAGGCTACAGTAGCGTTAGAGCAGCTGCACTACCCGGCACACACATTGAGAGAATATCTTGCATTACTGATTTCTGAGGACGGGTTTGCCTGTAATTTGGTGAAGCATGTTGCTAATGTTATCAATTGTTTGATATGTCAGAAATTTGCTGCACGGCCTACTCTGTGAGCAGTGAGAAGAGCAATACCCCACCCATCAGGAACTTTTCAGCATTTGCATATCGACTATGTTGATATGCTGCAAATTTATCACGGCTGCAGGTATATGCTAGTGGTTGTATGTCCATTTTCTCAATGGATCGAAGCTGGTCCCTGCACACATCCAGATGCCACATGTGCTTCAAAGTTCCTTGTATGTGAGGTATTTCCAAGGTTGGGAATGTGCGATGTGCTACGGACAATACTTTGTAAAAGAGGTGTTCGAGCACATGACTATCCTTTTGGGTACAAAGCATAAATTCTGATCGGCTTACCATCCAGATTCAAACAGAATTTTGTGAGTGCCTCAATGGCCTCCTAAACTAACGAATTGCCAAGCTAAAAGTGACCTTGAAAAAAGGTTGGTCACACTGCCTTCCTTTAGCCTTATTTGGATTACACAACCAGCCAGGCTCTGACCCTCACCTGACACCTCATGAGCTGGTGACGAGACACCTAATGCATATGCCCATTGATCCTCCCACTCTGGCTCAAACTGATGCAGAGAATGCATGATTATTTGACAGCTATGACAGAATCTTTTAAATGTATATCTCAACAGGTGCAAATGTGGCAGCGGGGCTCAAAGAACAAATATGAAGATAAAAAACCAGTGAACACTAACATTTTGTTAAAACCATTGTTAATATGTCCAGGTGATAGAGTCTTTTGCAGGAATTTTACAAAGAAGTGGCACACACTACGCTTTCATGGCCCATATATAGTGGAGGCCATTAAACTGCTTGCCGTGAAAGTAGTGGAAATTGTGCATGGCTCCACATTGGCAACGTCAACCACTACAGAGGAGAGAGACCCTGTCTGCATTTACTGAGCCTGAATATGAAGAAGTGGTGCTCAGACCCCAAATAAAATTGGTAATGTGAGCGAATCAGCAACAAGAAGAATACAAACTGCATTGAGTGTTTCTTTACCCACAGGCACTATTAGCCCAACCTCCCTTAAGGACACTTGTTTAAAAATAAAGCGTTATCTGTTCAAAGTAAAAGAAGAAACAGAAAATGTTCCCCATAGCTATCCTGTTTTTTTTGGTTTATCATTCTTCGTGAAAACCTACCCTTTTCTCGAAACTGGAACGTCTGCATCACAGTATTGTTATTCATTTAAAAAATGTAAATTGTTTTAGAAAGACATTTCCTTTCTATTCTAACACTGTTTGTCCAGTGAATAATATTAGATATTGCCCTTTAGCACTTTGAAGGAATAATGCCCCTGGTTATTTGAAAAAGGTAGGCACATCAGCCATAATGCTTATAGCAAACAAAATATATATTTTGCAGTCTTTATTTTATTATTCTTATGACATAAGAGAATTGGTCTTTTATAATGTAGCTAGATCAGTAAACAGATGCATATCTACTGTTACAATGACACGTGAAATGGCAACAGAAGAATTAACTGGGGAGGGGAGGGATTAAAATACAAGATCACAAAATGATGCACTGTAATGTTGCTCAAGGAAAGGAAATAACTGTGTGTTGGAACAGAGGACAGTTACAAATAAAAGGAAACATACTTATGGAAGAAGGATGGGGAAGGATTAATAGCGTGCAAAGCATTAACACTCCTTGAGCAGCCAAAGAGGTTGTGTAAAATGTGAACAAAGTATGCTTTGGGGAATGGCCCACATATACGAAATTGCCCACCTGGGTAGAAGATGAAAGAGGACCATTACCCATAATACCATTGAAAGATGCCACCCTGTGCTTCAGTAATAATGGCACAGTGTGTGTTGGATCAAAACACAAATTGCGGGTGTATTTTTGATGCACCAGGCATGAAGGTAGGCACAGCCGTGATAATGAACCACTATTGGGCCTGTGGTTGAAAAGCCTACATGCAACCTCCCCCAAATTGAGGAGGCCTGTTCTCCCTGGTGGTAATAAGTGCACCAGCCTTAGTAGTGCCCCAAAGTGACGTGCAGATTGGTGATTTCCCCAGGGTGAATGCACATATAAGACCTAAGAGGTCCCTCACCCCTGAACACATGAAAAGAGATAACTATAACTCAGGAAAGATGGCCAAAACCGTATGACGACATACCAGATGAGCGTGAATGGTTCAGCAGAACTGAGATGTTCTTTACATCCTTCTTTACTGTCAGGTTGCAAACTAATATGAATGCCCAATGGTTGCAAATAGCCCAATGGGAGCTATTACATACTATAAATATTTTTATGTTATTTATTTATTGTTCGATTGTAAGGTGCTATTTTATTTATTTATTGTTCATTTGTAAGGTGCTTATACATCAAGTAAATTGTGTTTCAAAGCTCCCACAGGCCAATGGGGAGGGAACATGGGAGTGAGGGGCAAATATAACACCAAAGAAAAAGAGAGGCGGTCCTACTAGGTCTTGTGAGCATTCAGAGCGTGTATGTGTAGGGAGAGAGAAGGGATGAGGCAGGGGGGTATGTGCTAGGAGTACCATGGTTGGAAGTGATAGGCATTAAGTTGCAAGCAGCTGTTAAGTGATCTGGCAGAGATCACTTGGTAAGAGTGGACGACTGCTAATACAATAATTGCAGGCCTGTTAGATAGCCCAAGTCTGTGGGAGCCCAAAGGCAAGTGCTAGGAGCGGGCAGAGGCTGGCGGCTATTGGGATGGGGGAGGCTAGGATACAGAATGGCACATAAGGGTGCTGGTCACCAATCTCAGCGACTGTGGGATTTAGCATGAAGGGAGAGGGGGAAGGAGGAGGTGAAAAGGAAAGTCTTGAGGAGCTTCCGCAATTTGAGGAGATCCGGCTGCAGACGGAGAGGAAGGTGTAAGCTGTTCCAGAGGAGGGAGCCAACTGAGGAAAGAGATTGGCTGTCAGCTTGCTGTTTAGAGAAGCACTTGACACACAGAGAGTTGCCGCCGGCGGACATGAAGATCTGGAGGGAGACTATTTGGTGAGAGCCAGTTGTAGATAGCATGGTCCCTGGCCCTAGACAGCCTTATGGATGATGCGGAGGGATATGAATTTGATCCTTGCAATAACCGGGAGCCAGTGGAGAGATTTTAGGGCTAGAGAGATGTGGTCCCTGGGCTTGAGGCCAAGGTTAAGACTTGCAGCTCTATTCTGAATGAGCTGGAGGGGACGTAGTGAGGAAAAGGATAGATTGAGAAAGAGGCTGTTGCAGTAGTCTCCAGTCTATAGAGTACCAGAGCTCTAGAGACATTGAGCTTCTGGGGGAAAGTGAGGAATGGAAGGATTCCTTTGAAGAGGCAAAGTTGAAAGTGGGCCTTCTTGGCAAGGTCCTGTATGTGAGGGAGGAAGGAAAGAGAGTTAAAGATGATTTCAAGTTTTCTAACTACGGGTGAAGGAGAGGGCGGTGAGCCCATAGAGGGTGGGCAGAGTGAGGGAAAGAAAGAGGGAGCAGGAGTCCCAATGGCAAGGATTTCAGTCTTGCTGGCTTTGAGGCAGAGATCATGGGAGGCACACCATGACTGGATTGCTGATAGGCTGTCCGGAATGATGTAGGGGTAAGGAGAGGATAAGAAGGAAGTTTGAAGAAGAGTTGTGTGTCATCTGCATAACACTGGAAGTAAGGGGATAAAGGGGACATGTTAATAAGCCAGGGAGAAAGGATGGAGCCCTGGGGAATGCCACAGGTGGACATAGAGGTGGGAGAGGAGAAAGAGCCCAGGATAACCTGGGAGGGACGGTCATTAAGGAAGGAGGTCAGCCAATCCAGTGCCCGCTCCGAGATGCCCAGGGTATTGTGGAGCCGTTTTATGAGGATGGAGTGGTTGACCATATTAAATGCAGAGGAGAGATCAAGTAGAATGAGAACAGCTGGAGAGTTAGAATCGAGAGATGTGAGCCGTTATTTGCGGGTTTTCAGGAGAGCAGTATCCGTGCCTGCTCGGAATCCAGATTGATGGATGTGTAGGCCACTGACAAGCTCAGTGTGCTGGATCAGTTGGGGGAAGGCCAGCTTCTTCAAGAGTTTCCCAAGGAAGGGGGTGATAGAAATGGGGTGGTATTTAACCAGAAACAAGGGTTTCGCGGATGTATTGTTCAGGAGGGGGTGCACAAGAGAGTGCTTGAGGGAAGAGGGAAAAGACCCAGTAGTAAAAGAGTGATTGCAGAAATCAGCGAGTGCAGGGGAAAGAGAGCCAATATTGTCCTTAATAGTTCTAGAAGAACAGGGAGAGACCTGTTTGGAGGAGACCTTCATAGAACGGATAACTCTAGTGACCTCGTTGGGTGTGATAAGAGAGAAGGAGGAGAGAAAGGTAGAGGGGGCGTTGGATGCTGTAGGTGGCAGGGTGGTGGAGGGAGAGGAGGGAGAAAAGTCAAAGAGAGTACTCAGGATATCCTGAGTTTTTGCAGTGAAGTGTGTGGCCAATGCATTGCAGATGGCCTGAGAGGGAAGAGGTGAGGTGGAGACTGCATAGGGTTGGCTAGTTCCATACAGATTTTAAAGAGTTCAGCCATGTTGTTGGATGCACCAGAGATGTGAGCCTGGATGTGGGCCCGTTTCTTGGAGTGACTGGAGAGTCGGTATTGCCTTTGGAGAAGGCAACAGGCCAGTTTGTCAGATGGTGAGCCTGAAGTCTGCCATTTCCGTTCTGCAGCTCAGCACTTGCATTTCAGGGCTGCTAGATCAGAATCGTAACAGGTGTTACTCTTGGAGGCATGTTTCAGGCAAATCCTCATGACTGGGGCAAGAATGTCGAGAGTGTTTGTGATGGTAATATGGAAGTTGCTGAGAGCAGAGTCAGAGGTATAGTCTGCAGTTTGAAGGTGGATGCGAATGCAGCAGCTGACACTCGTTTCATCGGGCGGATGTCTCTGAATGAGGTTGGCAGAGCTGGGGGAGGTGACGTCAGATGGCAGAGAGGACCCAGTTAAGAGGTGAGTAGGGAGTGGTCTGACCAGGAGAGTGGGTGATGACCGGGTAGGAGAGCAAAATATCAATGTGGATCAAGCCATCGAGAGTGTGTTCAGCCAAGTGGGTAGGACCAGAGGGGAGAATGGAGAGGGAGAGCGAGGTGCAGAGGTCACAGAAGAGAGTGGATGCCGTGATTGAGGAGTCAAGGTGGATGTTGAAGTCACCCAGGAGAAGGAGTTTAGAGGTAGATGAGAGGAGAGAGAAGGAGGAGAAATCAGCCCATTCTCACAGGAACAGGGTGACAGACCCAGGTGGCCTGTAGATAGTGGCAATGGTCAGGGAGGAAGTGGGAGAGATGACCAGCTTGCAGACCAGGCTCTCGAAGGAGGAGTGTTTTGCTCGGTGGGTATGAGGGAAGAAGGGACCCACTCAAGGAAGATCAGGGCTACCCCACCGCCATCAGGGAGAAGGGAGTCAAAAGCAGTAACTGAGCTGCATTGAACCACGTCTTGGTATGAGTGAGGATATCGAGGTCAAGGTTTTCCAGGAGGAGGCAGATGTCAGCAGAGTGTTTGATAACTGAACGAGCATTAAGCATGGATAGAAGCAACACATCACTGTCTTTGAAGGTTTTCCAATGAGGGGTACAGGGATGTGTTACACCAATAAGAGGAGGGGGATAGAGAGAGAGGAAGTAGCAGAGTAGCAGGTGTGGAAAGGAAGTTGATGAGAGATGGCAAGCACTGCTCGAATAGAGGAGGAAGTTGGATTGAGGACCCTGAGCCATGATAGTGCCATTGCGATAGACATTGATGATACACCTGGATGATGAGAAGCCAAGAGTACTTCCCATTCTAGTGCCACCATTAATGGGTGAAGATGTGAGAGGAGAGAGGAGAGAGGAGAGAGAGTAGAGATAAGATGAGGAGTCCAAAGATCTGGAGAAGTGGAACGAAAAGAGGATATGAGTCACAATCTGTCTGGAAGTTGTGCTAACGTAGGTGTCTGCAATGGGTAGGCCGGGGTTAGTGGTCAAGATGTCTTTTTCAAACTTTTTCCTGCCAGACTTCATGACAGAGGGTGGATAGGTGATAGTATAGTAGTTAGACTAGTTAGGGAGATGGTGAGTGCCATAGGGGTAGTGGGGAGATGATGATGAAAGATAGAGGAGAGACAGCAGAGCACGGACACAAACTCACCAGGCGACCTAGTAGCCAAGAAAGCAAGAAAACAGATGCAATAGAAACACTTGCATGCCACAAAATGGGGGTGAAGAGTTGTTAAAAACACACCAGGATTCGAATTACCAAAAAGCACAGAAATGCATTAAGGAGAAGGGATATAGTAAACATAGAAAGGAAAAATGGCATAGGCACACCTAGGTTCAACAGCTATGTGAGTTAGTGAAAAAGGCATAATAATGTCCAGGGCATGACTCACAGGTATTCTTGTTGGGAGAGCAAAGTTCCAGAGGCACAAGTTGGCGGGGTAGCAGGCTGCATGCTGGGTTGCTGTGTTCCATGAAGCTGAAAGGTTGTGGAGCGTGAGGTGAAGCAGAGGATGAGATGGGGATGCCCACCAAGCCCTTCTAAGCCCAGACAGGCACAGACAGGGGCCGTGGATAAGGGCCTTTGAGGAAGGGCCGGCTTCTGCCTGTCGGCACACTCGATTAGTTCAAATGGGAATGAGGAGCCAATCAGATTCCTTGTTGTATTGCCGTCACCACAGCAACGCTCCATGGCCCTCCTGAGCCTCGAACAAAGGCAGTGGCCATTTGTATGCAGGAAAGTGTGCAGGAAAGTGTGTCGCAGAAGATATGGGAAATACGCACATGCGGCACACTCGATTGGTTCAAATGGGAACGAGGAGCCAATCAGATTCCTTTTTGTACTGCCATCTCCACGGCAATGCTGCAAGGCCCTTTGAAGTCTTGGACAAAGGTGTCAGTCATTTGTATGCAGGAAAGTGTGGCACAGAAGATATGGGCAATGCGCTGGTATGTGTGTGCTCGAGTTGATCAAGGCACAATATCACTTCCTTAAGGGTGCCCACGTGAGCTCACCTGTGATATATCTACAGCAGTACATGGTCGGCGTCAGCTCGCCATGAGGCTGGTTCCTGGATCACGCTGCAGGGGTGGAGACAAGGGAGAGCGGAAGGCCAGCAGGGCCGGGGTAAAGCAGAGGTGAGATACGAGCATAACAGGCTTTAATGCCATGACGGAAGAGCTGAGAGCAATAAGGCTCATGGCCCATTTAAAATAGATATGTCCTCAATCTGATAATGGCAATGCAGGCGGTGTGTGCACAAAAATGTACCTACTTGCTGTACATGCAAACCACCCACAATGAGGAATAGCAAGTGCTTACAGAGCACATAGCCATCTTGACATAACTGCACCGAAAAATGATGGAAGAGGTGGAAGATATTGCAGACGATGACTGGTTGAACTCCTGTTCTCATGTATACCCACCTGGTTGGCTAATGCATTCAAAATACTAGTGGCCATATTGGTAATAGTACTATTAGCCTTCTGTGTTCTAAGAATATCAATAGGACAATGCAAAAAGACTGCTAAGAAGGCAGTAGGGATGAAACTAGTAATAAACTTGGATGCTCACATGCATGAGTATACACAAACGGATGACTTCCCCCATTCCCAAGCAATGGAGAGCCCCATCACACCACCACGGTCAATATATATATATATCCTCAGGACGCTCAAACTTACAGTGATCACTGGGCATATTGTGCTTCCAATAAGGAGTGCTGCTATATGACCTGGAGTCCAGATGAACATGTGAGACGTGGAGGTAGCTTGATGGGGTGACTAAGATATGGATACAAAAGGAGCACTATTTAGGAGAGAGCAGAAGGAAGAGTATGGCCGTGGAATGTGCCATCTGTAGCTTCTGCCCCTCCACCAGCCCAATACTGCACAGGTGAGAAACGTTACTCACTGAGACAACCGTACCACCCTTATCCCAGGCAGGTACAGTTAGATATAGTGACCATTTAGGCTGAGGATGGAAAAAGCAGTCAAACTACTGTTGTAACAGTAAGAAGTGCATGTATCAGACACAAGGCACACATGCACTCCACATGAAGAAACACTAGGTGAAATATGCATGTATACATGAAGAATACTAACAAGGCATCCACAAGACATGAAGAACACTAACAGGAGCAATGTACAAGTTATATGTAACATGAACAATATGCCAATATAGCTCACTAACATAGAAGCAAGAGTGTAATTGGGCAGCCATCTTCTTTAAAATGGAAGCCACAGCATGCTTTTAACTAAACGAAAGGCCTCAAGACTTTGAGAGAACTCAAAATGCGGAATCCACAGAAATACAGATCCATGCAGAGCACCGACAGTGGCTAGCACACCAAGCCAAGGTTACCATGAATAAGGTAGGATAGGAACGGCAGAGTGAAAGCATGACATAAGAATTTCCAAGACACAAGCAATATTTTCTCAGATTAATTAAGAGCACAACCAGTCTTTGTTAGCCAGAACACTGGTAGCCAAAAAGCTCCATGAAGGATAACTATAGAGTGTCTCCGGTGGCAACAGAAAACACAGCGCACATGGTAATATTAGATCAAATGTCAATAAATAGGAGGTCATTTGGTTTCATGCACGCTCTCATCACACGTGCCCCATAATTGATAGACAATGGGCCTCATTCCGAGATTGGAGGTAGTCATGGCGCTATTTGCGCCATGACAGCCTCCAATAACGGTACCGGCACCGGTCTCGTTCAATGGGGATTTACCAGTGTAGTCCGACCTTTGCGGGACCGGTAAGTCCCCATTGAAAAAACCATACCCCATTCCCATTTGAGCCCCTATAGGGCTCAATGGGAATGGGGAAGTAGCTAATAACGGTACCGCAACTTGCGGTACCGTTATTGGCTCTGATTTCCCTTAACGGGTCCCGTCCATAACGCCTGGTTAGACCAGACGTTAAAGGAGATACCCGCTAAGGGAACTCGTAGTAGGGCGGTAAGGGATTACCGGCACTGGTCTCCTTACCGGTGCCGGGTATCCCTTACCACCCTACTCGTAATGAGGCCCATTATCTATTCACCAGAAGCAAACACGGATAGGAAACCTGCCATACTCCCTACACGTATACACAGACATGGGACGCTGCACAGGGCCAAGTGCAAAGAGATAACCCTGGCTCTTAGCCTAGCAATGAGGGATTGTAAATTATCTTTTAATGAAGAATGAACCTCTCCATATGCCTGTCACCCCCTACTAATGGTCTGGCTCATTTCTTGATGACCTGTCAAGTGCCCAAGGTTGATCATCAAGAAGCCAATCAATTAGAAAGCCCAATGGTATGCCACCCATGAAATAGCTTGCCAGCCAATCACTTGGTGTAGGGATGATGTACTGTTACTGTTATCAATTTAGAGGTCGTTCCAAATGGAGCTATCCGATATGCGTTACCCTGTCGAACATCTAATACATATATTATGTATACGTAGCCACCACTACTAGCCTCTATCCATTCCCCACCGGTTATTGTAACTAAGATTATCTTATGACGTAAAGATTGTAATGCTTTTATGCTGTCCCAGCTTTTTTTGGATGATAATAAAGCTGGGGTTTGCCTTGTACTTTCTCTACTTCATCTTTGAGTCCAGTTTGGATTGACTCCAAGTCCTCTGGGTAATTCTCAACTTTTGTGTGCCATCTTAACATGTGTGTCAGAGTGTGGAAGAGCAAATGGAGCACAACAGTCCTGTCCTTCCACTATGTTCCTGGCGGTCTCTCCTTCCTCTGGCGCTCGGTCTCTCCTTTGGGTCGGTAGCATCCGTGATACACCTTCAGCATGATCTGTTGCTGCTTGCCACATCCATTTCTCCCTCTGAGACAGCATGTCCACTTCAAGCCTTGATCCATGCACAGCCTGTGATCAGCTTCTAATGAACGATAAATGCCTAAACCCCTCCACATAGCCATTTATGGCTCCCAGGACAACCTGGCTGCATCCCAACTAAAAGCTCAGTTAAGGAGGATGGATCACTACCGTAAGACTGCAGCGTTCGCTTGCTAGGATGATGATAGTTGGACAGAGGCCCATGGCTGTACTGAAGGAGAGGAAAGAGCGGCGTGAAGCCCCATAGATGTCTGCTTAACCTCATTCTGGGAGTGTCAGTGGAACCTGCCCCCTTGAATGTTGAATTTCTGTGGCGTGGTGGCAAAATGCATCACCTGATCCACAGCCTGCAAGACAGGTAGGGGTTGGAGATGAAGTGTAATCCATTGCATTTGCACCATTCTGCTGATTGTAACTATCAGCAGAGCACTGAGCCCATCACATCTGGACCCCCTGAAACTCACCGTCGTTGGAGCTGGAGCCTCACTGCATCTTCCAGACAGGTGAGAAAAGCAGATGTAAGAGGATGTGGTGGGGGAGGATCATAAAAAAGCAGGAGTAAATAAAAACAAGTGTGGTAAAGGGCCACTGCCAAGCACACAGGGGCAGTAACATCATGGACCAACAGAAATTGTTGGGGAAAGGATACCTGTAGGAATGGAGATTGCAAACAGTAAGTCTAACATAGAAGGCATTCACTAAAATCAACAGAAATCTGGCACTTACATATCAAATAAGTGTAAACAAGTGGGGCAAAGCCAACAGTTGTGGCGTTAGCTGTGGTACTTCTGTAGAGGAGCAGCTGCATGCCTCTGCAGGAAACCCTGCTCCCCTACCTTCCATATGATGGAGACCTGAGATTCTACCGTGTTTGACACCAGCAGTTGGACCAATACTGCAGTGTGTGTTCGAAATAAGATACCCGTTGAGACAACCCTACCGATTGTATCCCCGAAGGGATGAAAACCTAAGGGAGGAACTCCCTGAAGGAATATGAAAAAGAGCAAAGAAGCTAGTGACATCACAAGAGACACAAACAACGTCCCGAGATACTGGCTGAAGAGGATGTATGGATCCTAAAGAAACTAATGATAAAGTAAAAGAATCAAGAAAACCTTTCAAATACGAAAAAGAAGATTACATGTGCACGAAGTGCTGCAGAGAATCAACCGTTCAATTATTGTACAGAGGCTGAAACTCAAGTAAACTAAGTCATCATAGAAGCTGGCTATACGTAGTGAATAGAATGCAGGCGAAGCCGCCATTGTATAGAAGCTGGACATCGGTATCTTGAATTTAGTGAGCTAGGACTCATGAAGAGGAAAGGGAAAATTGTGTTGCAGCAAGAATAAGCTGAATCGTGGAGCTGCATGGCGAGGTTGTCTGGCTAGTAGTCAAGACTGAAGCAGCCATGGTTAGCTATCTATTCTGGAAAGGAGCAAACATGCGAAGGATGAATCATCCCTTGTTAAAGTGCAAAGAAAGAACACCAAAAGTGCCACGTTTTATTCATTTAGAGCATTTAAAACCTACGAAATTGACCAAATCATGGTCTGCTGTCACCTGAGCCTAGGATTAAAATAGAGTTCAGACTTGGAGTCCCAGAACACGATAGTGAGTGCTGGCACTCCCATTTATTCTAAAGACAAGGATACCTTTGCAAGGCCACGTTCAAAGACAATCTTTATGGCAGAAGGCATGGGTGGTGAGAGATGCTGGGCTAATTGGGTGGAGAGATAGTGTCATGCCCCATCTCCTTGCACCTGAATCTGGGCTCATGTGCTGCTAAGTGAACCGAATGTTCCAGACCTGACATGCTTCTTAACCACCCTGTTGTTTGGCAATGTGTCCACTGGCAGCATGGTCCTGAGAATGGAATTTGGTGGCCAGTCTGCATATTCCAGGCTCACATTGCTTGCTGGCCATAATGTGTGGATGCTGTATTTCTTCTGACTACTTCCCCTGCATTTTGTTGCATGACAGCAATTTGATACACATGTTTACTGTAGACATGTTGCACATGACTCCACATGTCTTTTTCTGTCCATGTACAAGTGAGGATGCACCAGATGCAGAGGAGGAGGATGAAGAGGAGGTTTTGGTGCTTCAGACTACCAGTGGGGGACGTGGCATGGCATGGCAGGCAGTGAGAACCCTTTGGTGCTCCAGACCATCCTCAGCAATGCTGCAGACTCTTCTGAATCTTTGGACTCAGCTGGCTCTGATGCTAAACCGGATTTGCAGTCCTCAATGCTGGCAGAGGTAAGTGTACCAATGGTTGGAGCAGTTGGGGCCTGTGAGTCTGCAAGGGGTCAGGTGCCTTCACAAGGTCAGTCAGTGGTGGCTGCCCCGTCTGTGGTGGTTATGGCTGCAAGGCCAACCTCCCATATGTTGGTTTCTGATCCTGGGACAGATATCCAAGGGAGAGTTCCTGACCTGCATCCGAGGACAGGGGCATCAAACCAAGGGCCATGCTCCCTTGCATCAGGCAGGAGCAGGAACCGTACATGTGGGGGACGTGTGCATGATGGGCAGACAGAGTGGCAGCAGCAGATGCTGCGTTCCGTACACCAACATGGTGATGACTTTCAGAGTTTGCCTGAGGGCATTAATAGGGTGGCCACTTCCATGACCCCGCAACAACACAGGTGGCACAACAGCTGCAAGTCATGCAGTCCACATGTCACTCCCAACAACTGCACATGGAGGCCAACATCAGGGGCTAAGGGGCAGATCTGAGGCATGAAATGTTGGCCCACAGGACTGCAGTCCGTGAGGAACATGCAGCCACCAGAAGAGGGTTCCACCAGGAGGTGTTAGCATTGAGACAGACAATCTCAGAGGAACTCTGTGCCACCTGTGAGGTTATGCATAGTGACCTCACAGCCCTCAGTCTGCTGGTGCATTCATCAGTGTCATGCCTGGCAGCTGCCACTGAGGACCAAGACAGGGCATTGCATGGTCAGCCTCCAGCACCACTTCCATCTGCAGATTAAATGCAGGATGGGGGTGCCAGCACAGTCATGCCTCCTGGTCCACTGTTGCCATCAGGTCCAGGAGGCCATGGAGGGTATATTTTAAAAGGTATTATCATTCGTTTTTTTTTTTATTGGACATCCACCCATGTAGATGTTGACATGCACCCTACCACTCCCCCTCCTGGGTGTACCCCCACCCCTGTCCATGAAAGGCATTTAAAAGAAAAAGAAAAAAATGTCGCTCCTTTGTAGACCCCAGGTCCTGACGTTGGCACGTTATTTTAGATTTGCCCTTTCCAGGTTTTTTATTGTTTTTATTTTATTTTTTACTTGAGTTGTGCAGTTACCCTCTCAAGGACATGACGTATGCAGTGGTGGACATGCAGTCATGCAGAGTGAGGTCAACCAGCATGTTTGCATGGGGGTGCGCAGGGTAGCATGTGCAGGTAACTATGGGTTCAATGTATCCTGACAGATGTGTGCTGTGTGATTTGTACTGTACTATGCCGGTTGTAATATCTTGTCCCATGTTGTTTTAGTAATCCGGAATGAGGCGGGGACTGCTGTCCCGTGGGAGACACCCTGCACCTTTGACATCCATGCTCCCCATGCCCCCGCCAGGTACTGGCCCTCCTGTCGCTCATTTGGAGGCACAGTTCCCAGTGAAGGTGATGTGGGATTCACATCATCCTGGCTCAGTCAGCAGGTAAGCATGAGCACTGTCTTGCATGTTGAGCATGTGTCATTGTTACCCGTATTTGCTGCAAATGGCAGCTTCCTTATATGTGCTTTGCATGCTAGGATGGTTTTTAAAGTGGTATTCATGTGACAGTCTTCCTCCCTCTGTCAACTCAGCTGGGCCCACACCTACTGTGTCGTAGTGCATGTCCTTGGCCATCTTCAATCCAGACATTGTACTCCTTGTTGTGTTTTTCACTTGACCTTCCCTCTCACTGTCACTCTCACTCTCTCTGTTGTGCTACGCTGCACTCCTGGGCATATCACAATCTATGTCCTGTCACCCTCTTGCACCCTGTGGTCCTTCTACAGTGGAGGTCTCTGCATATTTTCATCATCCAATCATGTGTTGTAATGGATGTGTAAGTTCTTTCTGTTGTTACTATGCATGTCTTTACATTTAGGGGATGGGTCTCATGGTGGGTTGCATCGCATGCAAGGCATGTGAGTACCCTGTGCAGATAAATGAAGGGCATTTACAGACACTTGTGTGGTGTTTGGCTGGCAGTCCTGCACTGTGTGTGATCACTTTAGATTGACTTGTCTTGTGGGGCCCCAGACCTACTTCATGCGTGCATGTGTCACATGGTGTGGTTCTGCTCATATGCCTGGGCATGGTGTGGTTTCTATGAATTAATGGGGCCACAGGTTGCAGATTACAAATTGTGGGAGTTCCAGCTGTGTGGGCCTTTCTTGGGTGGTTGATAGTGGGTGGCTGGGCCAGCTGTTTATGGCCTGTGACAGGTGTTGATGGTTGTGCTGGTATGTGTTTCATTGCACTTTGCACATGTGTACTGAGTGATACTGTACATCCCATGCAAGGTTTGTGGGTTAATGGTTTGATGGCACATTTGGCCTCTTTTGGTCAAGGTTCCCCATTGATGGTGTGCAGCCCCAGTTACGATCCACAAACATGGAACCATTAAAGCACATTTTTGGGATGCTATGTTGTGAACAGGCACACTACATTGTGCAGTGTTGGTATTTTCACATGCTCGTCCCATGCATTCTGCACCATGGGGTTGGCAGTTTCAAGTTGAACGCAGCTGGGTGCATGGTGCTGATGCATTGAATTGAATGCACAATTGAACCAATTGTATGCTATCAAAATTAAGTCTGCATAGACCTTGCACTTTTCAGTTGCATCCTACCTTTTGCGTGCATTTATCCTTGTTTGCAGTTTCACATTGCTTAGTCATGTCTGCTTATGTCTTCCATGCCAGCTGCTTCATTGGCCAGCCTTCCAGTCTGACAACGGCCTCTGTGAAATGCTGTATCCAGCATGGATTTGCATGGAGTGCAAGAGGTGAGTATTTGTGTACTGGCCTTCTTGTGCTTTGCATCATTGGCTCCCATGACTGTGTTCACTGCACTGTCCAACTTCTACACTGGTGATGGAATGCTTTGTCATGTCATTGCTTGTCTTCCAGGGGGGTTCCTGCTTTTTTGGGGGGTCAATTATCTGCATTTCTGATATCTTCTCATTTTCATGCAGCATGTTGACTGATGCGTGTGTTGCGCATGTGCCATCGGCTTTAAATGGGAATATGTGACATGCACATTTGCTGCATGTCATTCAGGGGGTCAGGCAGTGTGGGGGTTGTGGTTTATGTCAGTGTGTGTTTTGTGTATTTGAATTTCATGCAGTGTGCAGGTGTTGCTGCATGTCACCTGGGACACATGTTGATGGATGTCTTGTGAGTTGTTTGCATGTGTTGTATGTCACTGAGCGGGGCACGTGTGTCTGTACTTTTTGGGTGCATGGATGTGTTGGCTGCACTCAGTTTGATTTTTTCCATTGTCTGCAGATTCTTCCGTCGGGGAATGATGGCTATTTCATGGGGTGTTTTTTGACTGTCTATTGCATGCCCAAGATACAGGTAAGATGTGCATTGATCTTGACCCATATAGAATGGCTAAATTAGTTGCTGCATGTCTGGATGTGGCCATTATTGTGTGTTCCCCTCTTTGTCACAATTGTCAATTACCTCTTGTTCAGTGGTTCATTGGGGATGGGGTGCATTGTGGTCATGTTGCCAGAATCTATGTCACATGTGGATCCTTACTGCAGTGCTTTTCCACACACCACAATAGGGACATGTTTGTGCACATCATACACATTCCCGAACATATGTGCAACAATATTCCATTGTGCTTCTTGTATTTTGGGGACAGGTGAGTTTTGGAGACCATGGGCCTCATTCCGAGTATGGCGGTAAGGGATAGCGGCCACCGCTAACGAGAGCGGTGGCGGTAATCCCTTACCGCCATACTCCGAGTTCCCTTAGCGCCATGGTGCTTTTAACACCTGCTTTTAGCAGGCGTTAAATACCATGGCGCTAAGGGACCTTGATGTTAATTACGCCACCGTAATTTACGGTGGCGTAATTGACGCCTTCCCCACTCCCATTATGCCCTATGGGGCAAGAATGGGAATGGGGAAGGGTAAATGGGGATTGGGGAATTACCGCCCCGCCAACCTTGGAATGGGGCGGTAATTCCGCCAACCACCAAGGCGCTGCCGGTCCGGGTACGGCGTCAACCAAGGCGTTAATAGCGCCATTGGTTAGCGCCGTACTCGGAATGAGGCCCCATGTATGGCTGGCAGCTCTAGTATAATGGTTGGTGAGTTCATGGAATTATCAGTGGTTACACATTGCATGGGTATGTTAGTTAGTCATATGGGATGTTTTAGTGCCTAGGGGGTGATTTTATTCAATGGTTGCCATTGTGGTAATGGCACACTCCCTCTTCAATGTGTTTCTTTTGGAAACACTCCAGACTACTTGTGGTGCATATAGCAACACACCACCAGAGTGGTCAAAGGAGTGGAAAAGTGACTTGAGCACTCTGAATGTGCTCTCCACTATGCCCCGAGTCACAAAAGGGGCAGTGTTGTACCATACCTTAACATGCATGTTGCAGTTGCATATATCATATATGTTCTCAGAGGGTAGGCACTGTCCCCTATAGAGGTGAAAATCGTTGTCATTGGCATTTGTTGACAGTGTCTATTGGTCTGTGTGCAACATGCATGCATGTGTATGGTCATTCATACTCGCCAATGAGCCATGTGTTGACATGCTTCCCAGCTGCCAGGGCCTGGTGTAGCAGGGACATCCTGAAGATGTAACTATCATGTGTGCTACCAGGATAGTTGGCATACTTCAGTAATGATGCCCTTGGCATCACACGCAACTTGAACATTGATGGAGCACCAATGTTTCTGGTTGCAGTAGATGTGCTCTTTAGGTGAACATTGAGCAATATGGGTGCAATCAATAGCAAGTAGTCTTTTTGGAAAGTGTACCACCCCATAAAAATCCTAGACCACTGCTTGCCTTTCTGCCGGTGTTCTTGGCATTTAAATATGCCGGCGAACAGAAGCTTGTGCAGTTATGATTGCCAACACCTGGTGTAGGCAGCCAGACTGTGTCGCCTGGGAGATGCCACCTACTATGGCGGTGGTCCGCTGGAATGACCTTGTGGCCAGAAAATGCAGAGCAGTATGTACCTTTTGCAAGGGGCTCAGTGCTTGGTAGCGCATGGTGGGTGATGTGAGGTCATCTTCCCACTCCCTGACCAGGTCTAGGATGACATTGGGGGGAAACCAATACCTGCCATAGACCTGGTCATCAGGCATCCCAAAAAGGTTGGTCTGTGGGTGGAAGATCCCGGCCCTGGCCATCCTCTTCCTCCTGTGGTGTCCCTAGATGATTGCTGTATCTATGCATTTGTTGTGCTTGCATGCTTTAAATGCATTAGTTAGAGTGCGCATTGACTTTTATGCCTGCTATCGCGTGGGGTAGGTGTTCCAGGATTTGTGAGTGTTTTTTCGCGACCTGACGTTCCCAGTTCAAATCCATGAATAAGTTTATTTTGCACACATATGGGTGGTGCGATGTTTGACAGTGGAACATCCCTTGTAACGCCCACGTTTTCACTTGTTCTTCCTTATTCTGCGTGTTCCGCCCCCTTTTTAGGTGCACAGCCTCGGCCCACCCTCTACATGGAGTCTCACACAAGGTGTTCGTCGAGTCGCAGTGATGTGGCGGACTGGTGCGGGTCCTCGCAAGTCCCCAGCAAGCACTGTGCATTGCTTTCCATGAATCGACGAATGGGGGTTTGCAAGGGATTTTGCGCGCAAGTCTCATTTTTTTCCTTGCAGTATATTCCATGAATCACGCCTTTCTTTATTACTTGCAAGCATTCATAGTTTGAACAACCATGTGGGATTTGCACTTAGAAAGTAGATTTCCCCTTCCCACCCCTTCTGTTCAACCTTTTCATGACTCGTTCCATGAGCCTACTTCACTCCCACAGAATGCTACTCAAATCTTCCTAAATACTAGTGATCTGCCACGAGGATCTGATCAAAGCTATGTCTAAATGTCTAAGCCCACTGGTGCAATGGCAAGAAGTAGCTTTGAACTAAGTGGCCACACGACTATACTTCAGGCACACCCCTCACACATATTCAACTCACTGAAACAATGCCAGCCGCTCCCTCGCTTGAACCGACCAGAAACCTTCATTGCATGAACAGAAGAGCTATCTCAGATATGCTCACATATATTTACCAAATAGCCTTGCCTCCCCAATGACTCCTATACTTGACTCTCCCGCACTTCTATTTTATGACTAACATTTCCACCCCAGGGCCACATTTAGCCGTTGCCTGGCAACCTTGAATTTGCCTACCTTGACCCTGCGAAATGTTATCTGATGTGTTCCTGCGTTAATGTTGGCTGTAATAAGAATAACCTGTAAGCACCAGAATTTCTGTAACATAAGGTGCCTGAGCAAAAGCATGAACCACACTATGTAATACAACTATCAGCTCAGATCTGCGAAACAGGTTGCAACTAAGCGCACTACTTGGGTGTGTACCCTCATCCCATGTTTTCTATTCCTTGCATATATGTCACACCTTTGTGTTGTACTGAGTGCCCTATTTTGTTTCTCACAGGCACTTTTAAGCAGCACATCTGCAAGTTATAAATAAATAAAGCCTACAGAGAAATCTATGCATCACCTTTCGTGGCTTGAAAGACTTGTGTATAGGCGCAATATAAATAAAATATCATATCATATCACCCTACTGATAAATACTGTGAGTGCGGGAGCAGGCTTCTCTCGGAGACAACGCTGAGTAAGCCTCCCATACAATACCAACATGCCAACAACCTGACGCAAAGAGGCACCGTGATAGACGGAAGAAACTCCATTACCAAAAGGTTAGGCCTTTAAAACAAAATGGCTGCCGGACGTGCGTGGGAGAGCCCTTCGGCATTGGACGCTGGAGATATGCAGCATGACTCGAGTGTGGCCTAGATTCAGCACCGAGCGGCGAAGGCTCGGGGGACAAAAATAGAAAGTATAAAACATAATAATAATAATGACACCGTTAGAACATTTTATTAGAATAATTTACTATTCATAGAGAATAAGAAATGAATGGAGGGGAATAATTTAGCACTGGCAAATCTCGAATTCCCTTTTTTTCAGCGTCCTTTGCATATTCCTTTTAATTATATTTGTCACTTAATGAGTGCAAAATGAATATGTACATATATAATATTCCATCCCACTGGGGGCCACAACACATCTTCCATTACGGGGAATATAAACCCAGGCAGCGCAGGAGCAGGGACGTGCACTGTGATTGGGCCGAACCTTCCAAGTGATCTCATCGCCTCTCTGACAGGCGTTTCTTTGAGCATCTGAGCCTCCACCTTCAGAACAATGTTTGTAAAAAACATCTTGATTTTGCACCAAAAAAACGCTCAAATAACGTTCTCTATTTTTTTCTTTTGTTTCTGTTTAATGATGGTAAGAGAAACTTTAGTGTGTTCGGGTAGTTTGTCTTTCTGGTCGGAGGCATTAACAGATAATAATACTACCCCTGCTGGTGCTTTCTGTCGGAAACATTTAAGGCAGAGAAAACGTTTTCTGCACGCAAAACTAATGCTCAAAGAGATGACAACCAGATATAGACCATCATCCTAAAGTTTTGTTTGTATTAATTCGCATTTTTAAAGCGCTCACATAGCGCAGGGGCATCGATGCGCTGTTGCAAAATGTTTTGTTGTTGTCTTGGTTGCATATTTATATTGGACCGGGGATCGAAACTGTGTTGTTTTATGTTAATGTTAAAGGACATTTGCACCGCGCACTATCACCAGCAGAGTGGTCCCCTGCTGCTTTGACGGCTCTGAAAGAGGGAGGGAAGGTGAGTTACTGGGTGGAGGCTGGAAAAGTGCAAGAGTGCAGTGATGTGCTGTTGGCAGCCTCAGCCCGGTGGGTCCGTCGGCTCGGCCTGAGGTGTATGCGGCCGGTAGTCGTCGTGTACTGATGTGCGAGTCTATGGGCGTCATTACACGGATGGCGGTAAGGATTTACCGGTACCGGTAAAATACCGGTAACGGTAAATCCTTACCGCCTTACTACGAGGTCCCTTTGCGGGTTGGGGGATTTAACGCCTGCTTTTTGCAAAATTGCGGTGCCGTAATTAGCGCCTTCCCCATTCCCATAGAGCCCTATGGGGCAGAAATGGGAATGGGGAAGAGCAATGGTGGAAGGGGGATTTACCGCCCCTCCAACCTTGGAATAAATCCCCTTTCCACCAAGGCGGTGCCGGTATTTTACCGGCATGAGCCATGGCGCTAATAGCGCCATGGCTCACCGCCTACCGTGTAATGAGGCCCTATGTGTGTTTATTGTTTTGCTGTTGCAGTGTAGTGAAGTTTGTGCGGTTTGTTGTGCTGGAGGTTTGTAATTGTGTTTGGTTTGGAGTTTGAGAGGTGTATGCAGAGGAGGAAATTCGTTAGTTGTATTGGTTAGTTGGTATCTCTGTCCTGAATTGACCAGTTGGGCTCGCGTAATCTCACCCGATGGGTGCTTGGGCACCCTGTGCCTCTGAAGGTTCTTGCCCATTTCTGCATTCGAGTCGTCTTGCTTCCGAGGCGAGCGCGCTGCCACTGAGCTACCCTTCTGGGTCGAGCATCAGCGTCTGACAATATTGAAGGCCTCATTTCCGAGCCCTGCAGAACATAAACAAAGGCATAAAAACCTGGAGTAAAATGGTTAAACCAGGTTTGCCCTCTTCTGAATGCTACCATTAGATGTTATTTCTGGTTTAAAGCCAGTGGATTCCTGAGGAATCCTCATGTTGTTTAAAGCTGGTAAAGCAGGCGGACTCCATAGGAATCCATTGCAAATGATGTCTGCCATACGTAAATGGCAGGTAGCCTTTACACTTTTGAATGAAGTGTAAACAATAGGGTCAAGGCAATTTCACTTGTTTTAACACTTTTCTTTTACACTAATGAGCTCATTTTGAATTTTTGAGTAAATTGCAAGGAAGGACCACTTATGTTTGCACTTACGTGCAACATGACTCCTACAGGCAACTGTAATCATTTGCTCTATGAACAGCAAACAGTAGGTGTAAAAAAAAAACAGGCACAATCACTTGTACACCTTTTTGCACTTTGCAAATTGAGAAAGTGCTGCATGACAGAAAATGGAGGTGAACGGTGACTCCTGTTGTATACCTCCTGCCTCCAAAAATCACAAGCATGCCCTAGAGCACAGAAAAGGGTTTCAAGGTCTGACACCTTTCCACCTGCCTTCAGCACCTTTTTTAGACTTAGAAAATGAGATTTGTGCACATTTCAATGGATTTATATGCAGGGGAGACCACTCGCAGCCACACCCCGTACTCCCCTTACAATATGTATTACCCAAACCCACCCCCCACATATAAATGCATTGAAATGCGCATTTCAAAATTCTGCATTTTCGGCCATGGGATTTTCGGCCATTATATCTTTGAGTGATACCCAAACGCACATAAGTGCAAACATTAACTATGCTACAGGGAAAATGAACCCCTATGTGGTGATCAAAAATGACCTAGGGAATATAATTGCTATCGAAAAAAGTGCTACTGCAAAATGACTGAATCCCGGCGGGACAGGAGTCAGAAGGTGGAAGAGTTGTTTTCGGAAGAGCGAAAATGTCACTTCCTTTATGAATTTAAGGTGAGTAGATTCAGAAGATATTATGGTGCTCATTACAGGGTTGCCGGAAAACCCGGCAGTAGGCGGTGGGTTTCCGGCAACCCTGTAACAGCTGTACCGCCGCCTGATATCCTGGTGCAACCAGGATATGACAAGGGCGGCGCTAATGGTTACTCCCCATTTCCGTGGAGTGCAATAGGACTCCATGGAAAGCTTCTGTGACAACCATGCCAGTAGAGGCCTGAAAACCTGGCAGGTCAGGCCTTCCTGGGTATTCGTGGCCCCTACCGGCATCGTTGTAGTATGGCTGTCCGGAAAAGGGTCCCGGTAGGTTGCTACTTTTAACATTTATAAAACCCACTTTCTCAAATAAACCCCACCAAATAGATACAAGGAGCCAAAAAATGGGGGGAGGTGGAGGTGAGGGGTCAAGCAAGGAACTAGAAAGAAACATCCAATGTTGAATGACAAGAGGAATCCAGATCCCCGGACACTCTGTAGAGGTGGAGTCAAGCACCCCCACCAAAAGCTCCACCCCCACGTTGCCTATATGTTGGGAGCCGGAAATTGCAACACGAGCAGTACCTGTGAGGATGCCTGTACCGCAGAAAATTCTGGAAACAAGGTATCCATTGAAAAAGCCCTATATGCATTCATGAAGAAGTAATGGCCTTTTGGACAAAGTCCCGGAAGCAATGTGAAGATGAGTGAAAGAGAAGACTGGTGATGTCATGCGGAGTAGAGATGACGCACCCAGAAAAGATGCATGAGGAAAAAGAACATAGACGTTCTACAAGTTGTGATGAGGAGGTGGTAAAAGATGAGCAACATTTCGGGCTCGAGATGAAGATGCTCATGCTACAGAAATGCTGAAGAAACTAGAAAATCAGTTTACACTTGTACAGACGCAATAACGCAAGTAGACAAAGTAATCTTAAGGCTGGCTACTTATTGAATAGTTGCGGCGATGCACCAATGTATAACACATAGGAATGTATAGATCCTGGAAATTCCACAGTGCACTTTAAGCAAGGCTTGAAACCCTTCGATTGGAAAGGGTTTTTCAGTGTGGCACAGTTGGAAAATAACTAAAGGCAATGGAGAAATACAAGATAGGCTTGGCTGGACAAGCACCAAGAAGACAAAGCCACTGTGAGCCTGGTTGTCCATCCAGTAGTTACATGAACGTGGGAAAGAAACAAACTTCTGTTTAAAGTGGAATGGAAAAACACTGAAGGCGTCAAACGTTCATCATTTAATAGAATTAAATGCAGAAAAGAGCTCAGAAACACGGTCTCCAGTCACATGGTCAGATCAAAATAGACATTGGGTCAAGCTCCATCGAAACCAAGAAGATACTCCCTTTATTTCTCAGGCACAGAGAGCTTCTACAATTCCGAGTTCAAAGCCTTAATTGACTGGCAAACTGCAAGAGTGATGATAGATGTTGCGCTATTTGGGAGGGCAGGCAGGATCACACTGATCTTCCCTTCACCTGGAGTGGTAGCCTGCGTGCTGCTAGAATGTGGAATATTCCAGAAGGGTACAAAGTTGCCAAACCAATGATAAGGGGCCACGTATCAAAGAGCCCCATAGTTTGTATAACCAATAAAGTGTTGAGTATTAGTATGACACGAAATATGACTTGCACTTGGGATGGGCTTAGTTGCCCACCTGACAGTAGAGACCCAATCACTTCACTCGTCAGTATGGAACGTATACTTAGATGTTCCCTGTAATCCTATCACATCCCCAAGTACGTTTTTGTAGTTTGCCACATAGTGTGACGTCACTTATGACGAGTTTTGACTATAGAAGTTGTGTTTTTTATGATATGCGCTGAGAGAAATCGAGCGAACGTCCGTTGATATGCGTTGTAACTCCCTGTTTTAGACAATTGAAAATGAAACAGGCCAAGTGTTGCCAACTTCCTGAGTCGGTTTGATTGTTGATGTTTGAGTAAATTCTGCATCCCCGTCTATCTCAAAGTATTGCTACCATGTCTTAAAGGGCCCTAGGTCTAAGGGTTCAACTCCATGCCGTCCACATGGTACTCATCACCCAACAGACAGAGATGCACCATAAGGCGACCCATCCTATCCGAAAGGCCAAGTAGAAAAGAAATTCAAATAACAAGAACATTGAACTCACAAGCACAAAGACAATATCCAGCAAAGCCCAAATTCAGTCCTTTAACAAAAGACCTGCTACCATCCTCCTGCATGGAAGAAAACTTCCTGTCTTAGTGCTACAGCCTGTGCTGGACTTGGAACCCACTGTAACTGAAATCCCTGCAGAATTCAGCTCGCTTAAAAATTAATTACCTAGAGAAGGACTCAGAGTACATTTCTGGATGTAACAACAGTGTATGATTTCCGAGTAATGCTTTCTTTCAGGAAATAGCTGCATGAATCATCCTCGCCTTCAAGTCTTCCAAAAACAACACTGCCTGCAGCATACATACCAACCCTCCCGATATAGGCAGGAGACTGCCGGTTTCTTAATCAAAATATTACCATTTTCTACTTTCTCATTCCAAAAATAATTCTAAACCCAATGCAATCCAATGGGGAAATTCAGTTCTCCTGCTTTCTGTTACTAATTCTCCCTCCCGGGTGCTGCAAGATGTTGGCATGTATGCGGCAGCACCTCTCAATCCTGTAACTTTAATGTAATCTGAAAACCAGCAAATGAGCCCTCTATGTTGTAGCTCCCAGAAGTTCCAGAAAAAGGTCTTCCGATTTGCTTGTGAGTTCCCCCATTGGTGTCACATAGGGCACAACAAGCATCTGCATCTGTGCACCTCTACAAGCGTTTTCCAACACCCCAAAATGAATGTCCAGTTTAAGAATAATCTCCACTGCACGCCTCTTAAAACAGTGGAGACCACCCATATGAGAGGACATGTCCTTAGTTTGAGGTTGTAGATCAGAGACTTGAGACATCATTTACAATGTTTCACTCTAGGATGTAGGCACTCTTCCAGGTAGGTACATCTTCAAACTTGCCTTTATGGGTTTAACAACCCCCTCAATCCTATCAGCCTTGACATTGAGATCTGAATGGAGAACTTTTATCTGAATACGGGTTCTCCCCTGCTAGTCATCTCCTCATGATCCGACTGTCTATCACTTTATTTCAGATTCCTCTTCTGCTGGGGAGAGTAAGATCTGAAAAATCCTCTTCCTCCTATTTTCTGCTCTTGTCAGCCATTATAAACACTTCTCTAGACCTCTGAAGATGGCCACCAGATTTGCCACTCAGAAAGCTGGCATGCATGACAGACACTGGGGGTCATTACGGTTTGGAGGTAGCCATGGTGCTATTAGCACCATGGCTACCTCCAAACCCGAGTCTGGTGTCTATGAATGGGGACTTACCGGGTCATTCCGACCATGGAGGACCTGGTAAGTCCAAATTCAGAAAACCATTCCCCATTCCCATTTGAGCCCCCATAGGGCTCAATGGGAATTGGGAAGGAACTAATAACGGCCCCGCAAATTGTGGGCCCGTTATGAGCTCCATGGTCCCTTAATGGATCCCGCTAAGGACGGCTGGTCAGACCAGCCGTTCCTGGCGGGACCCGCTAAAGGACCTCGGAATGTGGTGGTAGGGTGTTAACGGCACCAGCATCCTTACCGGTGCCGTTAACCCTCTACCGCCAGGGTCGGAATGACCCCCACTGACACCAAGCACCCATTGTGCTGATCACATTCTTGCCACTGTAAATTCAGACAAACATGTTGTCAGATTTGTGCCAGAACACCCCATCATGAAGCGCTCACTGTCCCCCAAATTCAGGAGACGCATGCATGTTGCCACAGTGGGTTGACTCAGCGCCTCTCTGGTGAGTGATCTGCGGCTGCATCCACCCTGTAGGGAGAGAGCCATGGAACACAGGTAGACTTAGATGTGGCCAGAGCTCAGAAATTCAGACACACTGAGGGGCTCCTCATTCCACTTTCCTGATATCATGTGGCTCAGCTCATCCTCCACAGCCCAGCTCTCTGCAGAAGTGAACTTCTCAGCACTCTTCAAGCCAGCTGGAAGAGCGGCAGATACGCTTGGGGTTTGCTTGGCTCCATTCCAACGACTAGTGATTCTTCCAAAATAGCTGCATTTTGTTCATTTTACTTGCTAGTGCAGACATCCTTCTCGGTGGGAGAGATGGAGTTCTGCTGTGATGGCACACCCTCATGCAGGTTCCCATGGTGGAAGCAGCATTGCCACGTCACATGGCCATCATGAGGCGGGTGCCAAGTGTACAAACCTTACCCGGCCCTGCTCCTTCAGTGTCGCTACGTCCCCTGGACTGAAGACTACTTTTCAAGGAAACGAAAGAGGCCAGTCACTCCTCACCTCTGGCCAGCAGAGCTTCCATCAGCCCCACAAGACGAGGAGCGGCTCCACCTGCTTCTGGAGCTAAATTACTGCTCAGTTCATTCAGATTGATTGACACTCCTGAGAGCAGCTGGGGAAGAGTCATTCCCATGTCTGGATTCTGCCTCCAGCCTCTAAGTGCTGATGGGGCACTAAAGCCTAGAGAACGGATGGCAGTTTAGGGGGCAGTGTCTTGGATTACCACACACTAGATTTGTGGACTAGGCAAAATGTGCTCCCATCGCTATTTGTACCGTTGCTCAACATGTTTCCATGTGTGCATTTGTAAGTTGTGAATTCGGTCAGAAGAGGTGTTTTTTTTCTGTTTTTCAAACAGGCAGCAGGGGACAATATATACTGGTGAAAAGGAACGGGGGATAGCTCAGGGGCAACTCGATTGTTTTGGAAGCAGGGCAACGCAGCACGATACAAGTTCGAATCCTGATCCCGCGCTAAGAGACCAATCTCTGGTATTAAAGCGAGTTGTAAAACAACAATGATAATTATAATCATAATACCTGCAGAGCACCTTATCCCCTGCTGGGTGAGCTATTGCCCTGGCTTTCAGTTAAGGGGTAACGGGGTACATACCGCCAAGGAGACACATTGAATGTCTGCAGCTTCGCTCATTCTTCCTTCCCTTTAAGTCGCCATATTGCCACCTCATTCAAAAGGGCACTTTTGGAATAGAAACTACCAGCCAAACGTATCTCCCACTTACTCTACGTTATTTTGAATTATTAATAATGTCGCTAGGTGCCGGATTGCTCCCCCTTTCATGGAGACTGCCCTTGGGTGGTAGTGGTGTGTGGTATAATTCAACATAACACATAACACATACCATAACAACACCATCTGCACATCATTACCTAAGCCCACCTTCCAGAAACTGTGCTAAAATCACAAATAAATAAAAATAAATCTGTAATACTAAGCACCCAGAGACTGCTCCTGGGTGGTAGTGTTGAGTGGTATAAATCAACATAACATAACATAACAGGTAAACTCAATTTAACCTCTATGAAGGCTGGGATTTACATAAGAATGTATATTCCCTAGGCTTCTGTCCATGTTTCCTGATGTGATCATGAACAGATTACAAGATCCCAACCCAACACTCTTTATTGAAAAGCTACATGTATGACCCACGTTAAATAATGGGCTCTCACGTTGTATGTTACCCCTTAAATCTACATGATGACCTCCACACATGAGCCCCTCAGAGCAGTTCCGGCATTCCATTATTTCAGTTTTATTATATGCCAATGTCCATAACAAGGATACAATACAACGTGATGCCACCCACACTGGCAGCTTTATTGGACAGTAAAGCCCGAGTTGAGCGGCCTGAGCAGAGTAAGGGTGGTTAGCAAGGTTTGGGTCTATTTGACCTAAAACATTTGACCTAATCACATTTGGTAGAATTTATTTGACCTTTTTTTTTGGGTCTAAATCGTATCCCCCCACTTCCCTTCAACCTAATTAATCTATACCTTTACCCATCCACATATATATATATATATTTAATTAATTAAATTTGACCTAGAAAAAGGCCACAAAACAAATTCGATCAAATGTTTTAGGTCAAATGTTTTTAGGTCAATAATGCTAATACCTTCAGCAAGGGCTCGTGGGCTTTAACCTGCTGGGCTGATGAATACCCCCAAATGACGACCCAGGTGCTTTGTTTTCAGTGTGGGAAACATTCTCGTGTGCCAACACGCTCAGAGCACAAACTTGCATCCGACACTAAACATGTAACTCTAACACGTCCCGCAGTGGAAAAGTAACGCAACCTAATTCACGGGAAAAAAAATGGCCTCTTTCTATCTCTATTCATGGAGCTGCCTAAGACAGCAGGGGTCCACGGGAGGACAGGGCAGAGGAGCAGGAGGTGGAAGAGCCAGTGCCGGAGGCAGCTTTTGGTGTGGTCAAGGGGATCCTTCTAAATAATTGAAAGCCAGAGTGCCGGATTGTGTTTTTTTTACAATTGACAAGTATTATGATTCCCCATGAATTAATGTGAGCGTCCAGGTGTAGTGAAGGAAAGGGAACCATCCAACGAGGATCTATGGGGTACTCCCCAGAGATGTTTAAAAAAAAAATAAGGTCACATTTTGCATTTTACAGCAAAATATTTGAGAATAATTGTCAAAAAGCCTTAGAATTTACAATTGTTTTTGTGGAGCAACACATGAAAAGGGACCAGAAGATGCAAGATCACCCACAGCAAACAGAAACATTTATAACACATTTTCAGGATGCCTGTGCCCACAATATAAAACAGCTCTGCCACTGTAAAACACACTTTCATGATTACTGTGCCTACAGTATATTCCAGCATTTCCACAGGGAAATGTTCAAGTTGCCTTGCCCACAATATATACCAATGATTTCAAACAACTTACATGATAGTTGTACCAAATGTATGCCAGAATGCCACCATAAACCATTTTGATGCTGGCTATGCCCAATGAATGTAAGAACACACTTGCATGCTGGTTATGCCCTAAATATTCCAGTATTGCAGCTGTTAATCATGTTCGTCCTGGCTGAGACCAACAACTGCAATGTTTGCCATTGTAAGAATCCACTTTCATGCTGGTTGTCCCAAAATATATGCAAGCATGCCACCGTGAAAATATGTTCCTAGCTGCTTGTGTCTAATTGTCACAATTTCCCCATGACATCTTTGATGCTGCCCGTAATGTGTAACCTTTCTATAGCATAATGATGAATTCATGCTGGCAGTATGGCCCATGTTTCCTGTCATGCACACTCATGCACACATTGCACAAAATCACTCAAATTCACATGCAGACAGACAGACTAACTTTAAGCACACAAAATAAATTAATTTCAGTCACAACAGACACACACACACTTGCCTTTCCATATAGTTCTGGGCTCCTAAATTAGGTCTAAGGCACCAGCTTTGCTAGACTCTACCAGGAGGATAGCTCAGCGGCAACGTGCTCGCCTGGGAAGCAAAAATGACACAAAGCAACACAGGTTCGATCCCCGGGTCTGGCTTAGAAACACCTGGGTATTACTCTCCCAACATATGCACTGCTCCTGCGTTCCCGCTCACAACAAGGTCTTATTGGTGGCCTTCCTTTTTCATCGTAGACATCTGGCTGCATAGAAGTTACATAATGAGAGGACGATGGCAGATGCTAACAAAGGACCATGCCTGATTACAAAGTGTAAAGAGATACATTGTTCAAATGTAGCCTTATTATTATGGAACAATGAAAGAAAGTTGACCAAATCATTGAAATATTTATTAAGATTAATAGATCTTAGCATTCTACTACTCAATCTGGGAATTTTGAAACAAATGCATTCAGAGATTAGTTGGATGTGAATACTCCGGTACTCCAAATGTGAGTCCTCAGTTCAATAATATTGGAAGCCGTAGAAAGCATCGTAAAAAAAAGCATAATTGGAGAAAATGTCGAATTCGGCATGGGAAAAATATACAAAAAATGAAAAAGTCGAATAAGTGGAGCAAGGATCACGGGGGAGTCCCCCGCTCCCTTTCTTCGACATTATGGAATTTCGTGGGTGGTGGGGGTGCCCACCACTTTCCATTCATTATATGGAAAGTGGGGGGACAATAAAGATTTTAAAAAAGAGAGTAAGGGACCTTGCAGTGTCAGTTCCGACCCATAATTGGGAGATGGGACGGAAGTCGTAGGGAGAACGGAAGTCGTAGGGAGAAGCCAGATGCGGAGAGATGAATGCAGGTACGTGGGGGTATTTAGGGGTAATTATAAGGGGTAAAGGGGTGGAGGGGATAATGGCATACGAAATGTTCGTTTTGCAAAAATCTCAGCCTCGCTTAGTTCACCCGTGATTAAATTGGTATCTATATGATGTGGGATCGAATATGGTATGTGCGTTATTGACCACTCTTATAATAGCTTAACAATAGAATATTATGATCCAAATCAATGACACTGAAAAAATGGTTAGCTGCAGAAAAAACCTCCCACAGAGCTTCCCACAAAGCTCTGTATTTGGTACTTAATGTAATGAAAAACTGGGAGGGTTATCAAGTCCTGCGCTCAAACCCTTTAAGTTATACAGTCCAAAGAAAGGGCATTGATGCCAAGATCATTAAAGATATGAGGATTCAAAAGTTCCAGAAATTCTTTTTAATATGTGGAACAGCCGACACGTGTTTCGACCCCTGGTCGTTTTCAAGGCTGTAATCCATACCGCAATAATATTGCTAAGATTTTACAGAGAAATGAAAATATGCAATTATTTTAAAAAACATGTGTGAATTGTTCATAAATACATATATAAAAAGTGAGTCCAAAAGTTACATGAACAAAATATAAAAGGTTTGAAAAAACATACCATGTTTGAGTCACACCATCGAGACAAGTTGCATCAGGTGGGTTTGGAGTGGGGGGGAAGAGAAAAATTGTAAATCTGTATTGAGTAATCGTAAATACAGAGACCCCTTAACGGTGTTCATGAATATCTTGGATTAACAGAGTCTCATTTTCTTACATACTGATATGATCACCCACTGAATCAAAAAATCAAAAAATCAAAAAAGTGCCAAAGAAAGTGAAGCCATTCAATCGTGTACTTATATAATGAGGTTGGTCTATCAACATCAACTCTATGTTTAATTTCTAAAAAACCACAGCTCTTTTGTGCACTAATTCTTAGACCCAGCAAATACATTTTAATGCTTACCAGCAAATTGTTAAAAAAGGTCGAGTGTTACTGTTGTCGATAAATTAATTAATTGAGACCATTATCAGATAGGTGAAAAGCTGGTGTTCATAAATTAAGTGGGTCTTCTGTGTCTAAGGTATGGATTATTTGAAAACCTTTAAGCAAAAGAGATCCAATAAGTGTCAAATAGGTAAAGAATTATGATACCCAGTGCAAAGATCAAGAGATTTAATTGGTAACCTACCAGAATATTATGAATATTCATGGACCAGTCTGTTCCTCTTCAGCAGCCAAATGATATGTGTCTTAATACATGCCCGTAACAAAAATCACAGCTTTCAATAGCTTCACGCCTATAAATATAATAAGATACATCAGTGCTATCCTTATGGTAATTATTAATAGTGATTATTATCATGGTACCCAAAGGTATAAAAATACCGTTATGGGTATTAATCATTAAACCATAGTGAAAGAAATCGACTATTGCGTGAGATGTCCTCACGCCGTTTGCAACACTATGTTGGCCATAGTAAACAAAGATACATAAGTGTCAACCAATTTAGTACACGGAAAAATAAATAATCGCTGCCCCAGGTTGAATTGGTGAAAAGGAAGGTCTAATAATTTTTGTGGTCTTAATAAGAAAAGAAAGGTCGTAGTTGCACAAGCTATGCGCTAGAAACCAGTGAAAACCCTGGACATCCTTACCTTCAGTTTTTTCGTAAAGATTAGGGGATTAATCCCGTGTGAACCGCTTCCTTTCGAGACGATCGTTCTACTGCCAATCGTTTGGCGGGAAAAAGACACACTGTTACGCAATGACGCAATGACGTCATACGCTAAAGCGCGTGATGTGTAATGTAAATATATGATGTAGGACGTGTAATGTGAAAGTGCACATTCCACTTTACTGGGTAAGTGAAGTATGAGAACCAAAATGAAAACATAAGTAAAATTGTCTAAAGTTAATTACAGGAATACACTGCAACGTTAACTAGAAAATTATCCATTTAAGCGAAAAAGCCCGAAAGATTGTCACGTGTTGCATGACAAATTGTAAAAAAGGGAGAAAGCTGGGTCCTATGACCTAGGATATAGTCGGTGTTACCCCGAAAAATAATATATACAAACAACCTCAAAATGACGGCTCTAATGATTGATGACTAGTGGCCCTAAAGGCTGGTCTTCAGAATTGTCTGTTTTATTAAATGTAACTACGATAGTTGGAATAGTGCAATTAGTCAGTTTAAAAAAGAATCTGATTATTAATTATCTCAAACAATTATAGTTGAATATGTGGTTATTCCCATCAGGAGCCTTAAGTCTTAAGATGTGCCAGTGCTCGGATACCATACGGTACAGAGTAGAAGAATCTCGCGAAAACTGTGTAATGATTGGAATATGACTATCTTCAAGTTTCTTGTTTGCACACACTTGCAATAGTTCTGATTGTTTAATACCATGGTATTTGTGAGCAGCTTTATTCACAACTTTCAGAGAATAACCTCTATTTGTGAATCGAGCAATAAGAAGTTGTGATTCTTTTTCAAAATCAACATCTTTGCTGCAGTTTCTTCTAGCTCTATAAAACTCCCCTGCTGGGATATTGCTAATTGTGGCCCTCTGATGGCTACTTTTTGCAAAAAGTACAGAGTTAACCTCTGTAGGTTTGCCGTATGTTTTAGTATGTATTGCTCCATTCTCAACAAAAATATGCACGTCTAAGAAATCAATTGCATTGGCACTCGCCGAACCAGAGAAATTAATACCAAAAAGATTAGTATTCGTATGCACAACAAAAGAATCAAACGATGTCAAAGTTCCTTTCCACACAATCAAAACATCATCTATATAACGCCTCCATGAAATGAGATTTGACTTATACATTTCTTGATTGTAAATGTGAGTCTCTTCATATTGGGACATAAACAGGTTGGCCAAAGATGGGGTGAATTTTACACCCATGGCCACCCCTCTAACTTGCACATAATATTGATCATTGAAGATAAAGACATTATTTTCCAATGTAAATTGAAGAAAGCTTTTAAGCATCTGAACATGTTGTAAATAAGAACTAGATACATCTTTAAAGGTATAGTCTATTGTTTGAATGGCCAAATTGTGATCAATAATTGTATATAATGCTGAGACATCAAGGGGGTAATTCATAGAATTCAGCGCACAAGTGGCGCACGCGGCTGGCACACAGTGTGCGCGTGCGAATCCCTGCGCCAGCCGCGTGCGCCAAAACCCATTTCCGCGCACAGCGTATTCATGGATTCCAGCCACCGAAACCAGCCGTGGCGCATAGTGGCGCAGCGACCTTACAGCAGCGCCAGTTACGCCCCCAAGAACGCCTTCCGCGCAGGGAAAAGCCATCAAAATCCCCAATCCAGCGCAAAGGGCTGCGCTAACCCTGTACCAGCACGGCAAGCGGGCTACGTGTATTTCAGGGGTTCGCGTGAAGTTCCACACGCGAATAGCCTGGGCGCGTGTATTTCAGGGGTGCGCGAGAAATTCTACACGCGATTGGCCTGGGCGCGTGTATTTCAGGGGTGCACGAGAAATTCTACACGCGATTTCAGCAGGGTACGTGTATTTCAGGGGTGCGGGAGAAATTCTACACGCGATTGGCCTGGGCGCGTGAATTTCAGGGGTGCGCGAGAAATTCTACACGCGATTTCAGCAGGGTACGTGTATTTCAGGGGTGCGCGAGAAATTCTACACGCGATTGGCCTGGGTACGTGGATTTCAGGGGTGCGCGAGAAATTCTACACGCGATTGGGCCTGTGCGAGTGGGGCAGTGTATTACGTGGGTGTGCGGGAAGTTGAAGAGGTGAATTGCCAGTGTGGGTCCTCCCAGGTCTCCCCTCTACCCCCTCCACGACCTCTGCAGGCAGCCCACACCACAGGGGACTACCCTGCACCCCTGGTCATGTCCCGCAGGCAGCCCATCCACCATGGGCATGCCCCCCAGCCAAGCCACATGTCCCCTTGCACCCCCACCCCCCAGCACTGTGGGGCACCTGCCAGCAGGCCCCCAACCATGTCCCACTCATGTCCCCTTGCACCCCCACCCCCCAGCAGGCCCCCACTCATGTCCCCTTGCACCCCCACCCCCCAGCACTGTGGGGCACCTGCCAGCAGGCCCCCAACCATGTCCCACTCATGTCCCCTTGCACCCCCACCCCCCAGCAGGCCCCCACTCATGTCCCCTTGCACCCCCACCCCCCAGCACTGTGGGGCACCTGCCAGCAGGCCCCCAACCATGTCCCCTTGCACCCCCACCCCCCAGCACTGTGGGGCACCTGCCAGCAGGCCCCCGACCATGTCCCCTTGCACCCCCACCCCCCAGCACTGTGGGGCACCTGCCAGCAGGCCCCCAACCATGTCCCACTCATGTCCCCTTGCACCCCCACCCCCCAGCAGGCCCCCACTCATGTCCCCTTGCACCCCCACCCCCCTGCAGGCCCCCACTCATGTCCCCCTGCCCCCAGGTCCTGACGAAACGCAATCATGGCAGTAATGGGCAGCATACCCAGCACAAACACCCAGCCAAGGATTGCATCCACCCACATAGTAGATGCAATTACATGATACAACCCCAATGGCAAGTATGTAAATGAACACATGTCCGTCACACACACATACACAATGGGTGCAAGTGAATGTCAAAACCCATATCATGACATGCATGAAACCAATGAGAAAATACCACAAATGTAAGTAATAAATATATGTATTAAAGATGAAAATGAAGTAAAGAAATAAAACACACAACAATGGGGATGACAAAACAAATGGTCCATGTCCGAGAACTAATAGAAAAAATCAAAAAACAAAGGAATCCAAAAACTAATGTAGTCCAAAGAAAAATAATGGGGGGAAAAAATAAGGAAAAACCATTGCCTCATGGTGAACACAAATATAAATCCAACAAATGTTTTCCAAACATCAAACTATGTACAAGAATATCCCAGGGTCCATGAGCCCAACACCATAAATGAAACCTACTACTACTAACTAATAAAAAAAATATATACAGAAAAGTGGCCATTGTCTGAGCGGTCCAAAAAAAACTTTAAAAATAAAGGAAACCTAACACTAACTAACTAAAGAACTATATACAATGGCAGCGGGCAAGTCCTGCGGCTCACTCTGTGATGTTGCCGGCCAGGGCATCATCGAACTCCATGTCGATGTCCCGGAGGCGGGACTCTGTCCTGGCCCCGAGGTCTCGCAGGGACAACCCCGTGTCCACCTCAAACTCCCTGCGAGCTTCCTCGAGGCACTCAGCCCGCCTCAACGCCCGACGCATGGAGAACTCCGCCCTGACCATGGTGAGCCGCTCCTCTTCCGCCCGCTGCCGCTCCGCACCTATCCGCTGGACCAACTGCTCCCACACTGAAGACACTGCCATCCCAGGGTTCTCCTGCCCTCCGGCCGATGCCTGCCCCTCTGATCTTGATGGCCCCGAGCCATGATGCCTCCCACATCGAGCCTGCTGCTGCCTCCGACGCCACTGCCTCTGCCAGCACGACGGCATCCAGGCTGATGGAATCCACCGATGCCGTCGTGCACGTGCCCTGCCAGATGATGCTGGCACATCCTCCATCTGCCGGGGGACAGTTGCTGGTGTGTCCACCCCTGCTGGACCTTCGACTCCCGACTGTGGCAGGGATGGGGTCCCCACCGAGCTGGCTGCGTTGGTCGGGGCAGGTCCACAGGGAGCCCTGGTGGCATCTGGGCCGGAAGACGGCATGGAGCACGACTGGCGCATAGCCTCCACAGAGGAGGAGAGGGTCGCCAGAAGGCCACACACATGTAGGAAACCCCCGACCATGGCGGCTCCCAAATGGTTCACGTACGCACGGTGCTCTTCGTGATGATGTGCATGCTCCTCCCGGGAAGCATGCACCTCATCACGAATGCCAGCCGTGCGCAACGCGACACCAATCAGGACCCTCTCCACACGGCCAGGGGTCCCCTCGTCCGCAGGTAGAGGAGTGTCAGATGACATGGACATCTCCCCTACCTGCGGACGGGCCTGGGATGGGGCATCCCTGCTGGTGCATGGTGGTGCAGTCACAGTGTCAGGGACAGTGACATGCACAGGCACCTCCACGGCGACCTGTGCTGCCTCCTGGCCCTGGACTGCACCACTTGCACCAGCGGGGATGCCCCCACCAGGCCCCATGTGTGGCTCAGTAGCGGCCTCCTCCCCCTCTGTGGAAACCACCAACCTGGATGTCTCCACGCCGTCTTCCGCCGGTGCAAGCCCCTGTGGGGGCTCACCCACCCCTTCCGCTGCAGCCGTGGCGGCATCCCCGCCGCTCTGCTTCACAGCGCCTTCTCCGCCCTCTTCTTCACTTGCCACTGTGTAGAGGGAGACATAGAACACAAGCATCAGGGTACTGTACAATGGTCCCCTAGACAGGAAGCAACAGCAGATGAGTGGCACTGTCATACATCACTTCCATCATGTCCCTCCACAACACATGGGTCAGTGCAGGCAAAACACATACAGTAACAGCCATGGCGCATGCCATGGACATTGGCATACATGACCAAGGGACTCATGATTCATAAAATGTTGGTTTTAAACTCACATGCATCATGGGTCTTGCCATCACATGCACACACCTCACCGTAGTTCCATCCATCTGGCCTCGTACACCACAGACGCAGTGGATACAAGGATGACTAGGCTGCATCAGTGAATCTGAACATTGTCACAGACATGTGTCATGCATCCATGGCAGTTACAAGTCACAGACACGCAGGTCAGACACACACACATGGACACCATACGTGTACATGGGACCAGCACCCATCCCTCACCCCCACCCATGTCCAGGAACAGAGACTGCCATGCTTCCATGTGTCCATTCCGCACAGAGCCCCCCATGTTGCAATAGAACACATGCACCAACCATGTGGTTCACACATCACTGTACTCACATGCCTGACCATTATGTCCCTGCACACACACATACGTACATGGCCTATGTCACACATACAGGCAGGTATCAGACAACCAGCACACTGCAACATGCCCTGTCTCACACAGTAATGCTTGGCCACTTAACGGCCAACTCCAGATGGGTCTGCCTCCGAAGGATCTGGGCGTGGAGCGCTGGGTCTACGCGTTCCAGGACCCTCATCTGGATGTCACTCAGGCGTGCCCGGCCCCCCTCCGCGAGGCGCCGGGCCTTATTGAGGGTCCTGGCCCTCAAGTCCTCCCAGCGCTTCTTGATGTGCTTGATGTCGCGGGTTGCCACCCCCTCCGCGTTGATGGCAACCACTACATCGTCCCAGATCCTCTCCCGTCCTTCCTTGTTGGCGCGTGGTCTTCCGAAGAGGGCATCATAATGCCCCAGGACATGCTCCACCAGGACACCAACTTCCTTCTCACTGAAGCTGGTGGCCCTCTGCCTCTCTGGCTGGGGGTCGCCACTGGTCTCAGATGGTGCTTGCCCCGACATGGCGACCCCCGAGGCAGGCGTGGGTGGGCAACTGGGTCCTGGGGCTGGGCTGTGGAGCGATGGTATCCCAGTCGGGAGTCTACTGTTCCAGCAGGGGTGGACACAGCAACTGGACCCCTGCAGATGGCTGATGTGCAGGCACCAAATGGCAGGGCACGGTGGCAGCAGGCAGGCAGGCAGGCAGGCAGCAGCAGATGGCACGTGGGAGGCTGCTCGGGGCACTGGGGGGCAGTAATTCGGCCTTCTGGACAGGAGCGTGGTCTTCCGTGTGTTTTCGCGTGGCCAGCTTGATACGGAGTGATTTGGCACGTGAAAAATCTGCACCTCAGCATGTAATTCGAGGAAAGGCCCTTAGCGCGTAAGCGCGTCAGCACGCGTACGCGATTTCATTGGACCAAAGGCCCTTACAGCGTAAGCGCGTCTGTGACGTTTTGCGCACGGGCGTTGCCCTGGCAGGGCTTGGAGATCCTGCGTGCCTTTATGTTCTGTACGTGCTTTTCGTGCGGTGCGTGTGTTTTCCATCCGTTGGGGTTCACACGCTATTACTTCACAGCGGGTGTTGGCTACGCGTTCTACTACACGCAAGGCAGACGGTGAGTGGTACCCCGCTCCCCCAGGCCCGATCGCGTGAGAAAATTCCCGCGCACCCCTGAAATACACGCGCCCAGGCTATTCGCGTGTAGAACTTCCCGCGCACCCCTGAAATACACGTACCCTGCTGAAATCGCGTGAGAAAATTCCCGCGCACCCCTGAAATACACGCGCCCAGGCTATTCGCGTGTAAAACTTCCCGCGCACCCCTGAAATACACGTACCCTGCTGAAATCGCGTGAGAAAATTCCCGCGCACCCCTGAAATACACGCGCCCAGGCTATTCGCGTGTAAAACTTCCCGCGCACCCCTGAAATACACGCGCCCAGGCTATTCGCGTGTAAAACTTCCCGCGCACCCCTGAAATACACGCGCCCAGGCTATTTGCGTGTAAAACTTCCCGCGCACCCCTGAAATACACGCGCCCAGGCTATTCGCGTGTGGAACTTCCCGCGCACCCCTGAAATACACGTAGCATGCTCCCCCAGGCCCGATCGCGTGACAAAGTTCACGTGAACCCCTGTAATACACGTAGCCCGCTCCCCCAGGCCCGATCGCGTGAAAAAGTTCACGCGAACCCCTGTAATACACGTAGCCCGCTCCCCCAGGCCCGATCGTGTGAAAAAGTTCACGCGAACCCCTGTAATACACATAGCCCGCTCCCCCAGGCCCGATCGCGTGAAAAAGTTCACGCGAACCCCTGTAATACACGTAGCCCGCTCCCCCAGGCCAGGTCGCGTGTGTGACTTCCCGCGAACCCCCGGAATACACGTACCCCGCTCAATCACGTGTGTGACTTCCCGCGCAACCTCGAAATACACGTGCCCCGCTCGCACAATTGCTGTATGTTGCCACGTTTGTAATGCGCAGGGACGCTACCGCCTGCCTTCTTTTGGCGGACGTGTATCGGCTTGTGCGTGTCTTTCGCTGTGCGTGGCTTTGCCCTATTCGGTTCCATGAATACGTGTGGTTCGGGTGCGTGTGGGCGTTCCCTCTGCTTCCCTGCAGTACATCCCCAGTTACACCCTTGTTTTCGCAAGTTGTTCCCCATTCCGCGCGTTACGCCCCGTGTTCCGCCCACTTTCTAGTGTATGCGCAGAGGTTGTGCGCTTTCACTGTGCGCGTTGCGCACGTCTTTCGGGATGTTGCAGTGACGTGTGCGCCATGCACGGGTTTGGCGCACATCCCGAGGAAGACACACGCAGGGACTTCCATGAATCGCACGCGTGCGCCTGCGCCTCTTTTTTTCCGCTTGCGCCTGCTTGCGCCTGCTTGCGCCTGCTTGCGCGTAGATTTTCGGCACATGTTTGTTCCATGGATCGGCCCCCTAGTGTAGTCAATAAGTAGTCAGATTCCCATTTGAGTGTTTTGAAAAATTGCAATTGGGTTAAATTATTATCATGGACATCTACAATATTTATGTGAAAATCCCATTCACATTAGTGCAAACTGTAGCAGTAGGTGGATTGCAAATGTTAAGTCTACCTATCGGGAAGATATGGAGAAAAGTATGTGCGCTATACAGAGGAGTATTGAAAATGGAAAGATGGGTTGTTATTTCACACTATGGTGTTAACTATTGTAAAGAGCTAAATGTGCAGTGAAACAGTGTGTAGCTCCCAGTCACGGAATACTAATTTGAAGGATTTCCACCAGGGATACAAGGTAAAACAGACAAAGAGAGTTTTGGAGAAAGGCAAGCAGGGTGGAGGGCAAGAAGTAATGTTTGTGGGCTTTTGGATGTGTACAGAGAATAGCAACCCAAAACCTGTCCAGTCAAAATAGTCCAAGAGGCCAAAAGATCACTGCACCATTTTGCAAGGGAAAACAAGTTGTATTACATGCAAAAAGGTTGCATATGGTCGCGTGGAACCGAATTGACATGGAGCTCTTCACGCCCCAAGAGGTTTACAGGTTATATAGCAGAAAACCGCAAATCTGCATACATAGGTTACAATGTTATCCCACCACCTTCATTAGTTACCACCAATAGAACATGCTAATACCCCCCTATATTCCCTGGGCCGATTGGCCACACCTTATCTAAACCCATCCCCCTAATCACATGGCCCACTACATCGTCACTACTAATTCCAGGTACGGGATTGGCTACTAAGATAACTGACACTCTAATAAATCGTGACCGTCACGGGACATGCACCCCTCCGATCCAGACAGATTCAAAGAAAACCAGCAAGGCCAACTCTGCTTTGATAAGCCAATGGGACTTCTCATATACCAGATGTCGCAACACACACAAGCCTCAACCCCGACCTTGTACTAAATGTATTGGCATCACCTCTGCTCCTCCTATCCAAAATCATGGGACGTTCCATACACTGCTCCCCCCTTATCTCCTTCAGACCCCAGGTGCACAATAATGACGTGACCAGGGCGCCACTCTTGGGTCTGCATTTCAGGGATTCATTTGTTTTGGTTGTGTGTGTGTGTTTATGTGTATTAATATGGTATGACTGCTCATTGGCGAGGGCAGTAGTGTTCTAAATCTTCGCCTGGCCTTTTGGCATTACACAACCTTGTTCCCTGCTCTCATTAATTTGTCCTTCAAAGGGTGCATCCCTACCTGCCCTTTCTTCAGCAAACATTTAGTTCCCATCACGTTCAGACCCTGCAGCTGGATCCAATTGATCTTTAGCTGCACACTGTGGGCACCTCTGAATGTGGCTTCTCTCTTGGGGGATGGAATGAGGATTTTCCTTGGGACTGTGCTTAACAGCGCTGCAGCTCCACATTAGGGGCTTTGTTCTACTCATGGTGTTCTATGACTAGAAAGCATCTTCCACTTGGTGATCTACAGCCACTCGGCATTTTCTGCAGTCTGGCCACCTCACACCAGGAATGAGATAAAAAAAGGTTTCAGTTTTGGTGAACAATTTAAACTAGTCTGGGATTACCTTCAATTTGCAAGATGAGTCTTTGGACAAATAACTTGATATTTTCTGGTGACACAGCTTTGGTGAGCGGTGGGCATGCTTGTTGGGTGGGGGCTTAGTTGTTGCTGTGAGTGGCACATTTAAAACCATCAGATGGACGTCAGGTACTACCAGAACTGCTGAGTGCAAGGTGGTCGGTTAGCATATGCCTCTCCATAATGGCCGGCGGTATAGGTATGAATATTTTCCACACACCCAGTAGACATACATTAACACTGCTGTGCCTTTGGTCAGGTCAGGGATGAAAAGTGTCTTATTACAACAAATGTTTGTTCCTACAAGTATGGTACCATTTCCTCAGAAGCAATGCCATCTGCACTTTAGCTGGATTCTCACACAACTCTATCAATATCAATTTTGCCACATCATTTTCCCATGTTCTGCCACAGTTCAGATTGACATGACACGTGCCACTACATCCTCCGAGAACCCCAGTAAGCCCCTTGCTGCACAGCTTACTATTCTTGCCACCCATCTGTCATTGGAAAACAGCACTCCTCCCATTTTGAGCAATGGTCTTATTTTGTAATAAGCTTGTTCTTTCTTCTTAGCACTCTCTTCATCATCTCTGTCCATTATTACTACTTGGACTGTGTACCCCAGCAACAAACTTTGTACTCTGCAGAGGGCCAGGTTTTTTAAACATTGGGCTATAAGACGCTGCATTTCTATAGGTATAAACAACTTGGGTGTGCCTGTCACGTGAGGTATCAAAGAGCATAAATAGCAGCTCTTGTTTGACCTCACCCTCCCCACCTCGTGCATGTGATTATACCACGTGTTGTCCATTTCAGGGTGGTGCGCATCCACCACAGTATCCAATACCACACCCTTGTACTCCTTATATCCCTGTCTCAGTTTCCCTCCTCATTCGTGTCATCCTCAACTGGTCATCTGTGTCATTCCCACCCATCTCCAAATGATCATCTGTGTCATTCTAATCCCTCTCCTTTATATGCCCCAACCATATAAAATAACCACCATGAGACAATAATAAAACAGTAAAAAGGAAACAGCATATACAACATTACATATATGTTACACATCACTCCTAGTGTTGAACCTGCAGAGGGGTAAAAAAACAGAAACATATGCAGAAAAATCCAAACTTTTCATCGCCTTATAGGGATTGATCAGGTGCAACATCATAGGTCAACGTGCTGCAACGTTATTGGGATGCAAGTACAGCTCCTATGCCTGCCCAAACGATTCAGGCTCAGGAAAATCTATTAGCGCAAAAGAAAGTGAGGGTGAGTGGTTGTAGGAGGGTGCGGAGCCCAAATGGGAACAACAAATGCATTTTGTTTTATAGTAGTCATAGCAGTGTAGGTAGGCCCCTGTATAGGGCATGGGTGATATTATGTAGCAGTAGCAAATACAATGTGTGATGATGATGATGTAGGCACAGGGCCCAGATGCTGGAAATAATGAAGTAGCACCATATTGGAAGTGAGGCCTACCATTTTGTATTCCCTGTTGGAGTTGTCGCCATGCAGCATAATCAAAGGTTCAAATCTCTCTCCCCTTCCCAAGTCTCAGTATTGAAGGTGAGAATACTGGCATCCATGATGACAAGATAATGTTTTATTTGTTTAATTGTATCCAGTTGAAGGTCTGTGAAACCAGAATGGAATGTGAATAACAGAGTGAGGTTAGGGCTGCACCTGTTCTGAAGGACAAACCCAAAAGAGTCCGGTCGAATGTCTAGAGCTGGCAACATGCTCGGTTTAGATTTAGGCCACTATCACCCCGAGGGATAATGGTTGCCCTATTTGAATTGTCAGACTGCTGTAAAGTGGAGTATCTACATTCATCAGAATTAGGTCAAGTTATGTGGTCCTAGAGTGAGCAAGTAGGAGTACTATGGGTGGGCAGCTGAAAAGGGGGAGTGAGCAGCACAAGGTGCCTGTGATTTGTGATATGAGGAGCAGGAGGTGATGCCAACAAATCTAGTCCAGAGTTGGGGAGGTATGGTGGAGATGCCTGTGTGTCTGGTATCAAGTGAATCACACTATTATTCCAATGAGCAAATCTGACCTCAGAGTTATCCACTCAGTGCATGTTAATGACCAGTTGCACACCACATGACAAGGGCGATGGGGCGGGTAAAATTTCAAGTAACCCGCCAATCCAGTAGCAGGAACCAAGGTGATGGAGAAGGGGGACCAGGTGTTAGAGGGCAGGGGTAGATTAGGATGTGGTCAATCAGTCAAGGGACTATAGGAGACTGTTAGAGTATATATATATATATATATATATATATATATATATATATATATATATATATATATATATATATATATATATATATACAAATATATATATATATATATATACATATATATATATATATATATATATATATATATATATATATATATATATATATATATATATATATATATATATATATATATATATATATATATATATGGTAGCCAATGCGTGTAGGGGAGCTCCATGGCAGTTTGGTTCTACGGGACCTTCTGTCAACTTTCTTCTTTTTTGTATACAAAATAAATCTTGTAAAGTATACTTTGATATTATTCAGCAACTGCTTCATTCTCGCAAGAAGGTGGAGTGGTACTAGGTGCTTTCCAAAAATCAGATAAGTGGGCCCAGTACCACAATTCCTATACACAAACCGTGAATGGGGTGGTAAAGACCACCATAAACAGTCCCTGAAAATGCTGATCAATCCAGCACCGGATGAAGTTCTTGATGAAGGCCTAGTGCCTGTCATATAATTGTGGTGCTGGTAAGTACAGTGCATCTACCGATGATGCCAAAGCTGTGTCTTCTCTTCTAGGAGCAAACTATTGAGACAACATTTACATTTTTTTTTAACTCGATCCAATACACCTGAAACCCTTCCCCAACACTATCTCATGTGGGGACAAGTGGTGATGTTTACTTGACTGCCTTATCAGGCTAAACAAAGCAAGAGGCAGACAATGTTGCCAGTTCCTCCCTAACGTAGGCCAGATTTCTGACAGTTTAGTCTTCAACAGTCCATTCAGTTTTTCAATGATTCCATCAGCCTGAGCATGATAGATCGAGCACAGTTTATGCCGTATAACTAAGGATGCAATTTCTTTGAAAAATTCATTACAAATATGGTGTACCACAATCTAGAACGCGCTAGCATCTAAAATGCTACTACTACAAAAGAAAATCATCACTAAATGAAATCTCTTAGCAAACAAAAACATGCCCATCTCTACCAATAAATCATTGAATGACAATGCCTGTGAGACATTCTACTTTACCCCAGTGACACATGATGTAGTGCTGGACACTATAGCCAAACTAAAAGCTTCTAATTGTAAAGGAGACCAATTCCCTGCCCAACTAGTAAAACTATGCGCCCCCACCCTTACCCCTATCATCACTAACTTTGTAATGCCTCGTTCAATTTCAACATTTTCACGCTAGCATTAAAGAAGCGTGGGTGACCCCACTCTTGAAAAAGCCAACACTAGACCCATCAATCCCCACTTACTACTGACCAATAATGACGGTGCTCTTCTTGCTGAAAATAATAGACAAAATAGCCTATACCCAAATCCAAACCCACCTAGAGCAACACCAGCTCCTGGGTGCCAGGCAATCTGGATTCCGCCCTACCCATAGTACAGAAACTTCACTCCTTGATTTGAAAATCCAAATGGATTCCACAAGGGATGCAGGAAAACTCTGTCTATTAATGCTGCTAGATCTATTGGCCGCATTCGATTTAGTGGATCATGACAAGCTCTGCACCACTCTAACAAATGATTTTAGATTCTCAAAGGAGGCAACCCAATGGGGAAAATCATTCCTAGCAGACCGTACGTCACGAGTAACTGTTGGCAAATAGTCAGCCAACCCTATACCAGTTCCCATAGGTGTTCCTCAAGGATCTTGCCTTTTGCCCACTCTCTATAATGCTTACACCAAGTTATTATTTGCAGCACTGGATGCTATGGGTGTCACCTACACCAATTTCGCAGATGACACCCAGATACTCATCCCTTTATCAGGTAACTACGAACAATACACCCTTCTCATTAACAAAATCTATGCCCTAACTCAAAACTGGATGGCCCATAACAGCCTCTGTCTCAATGATGAAATAACTGAGCTTCTTATTGTAGGATCCACAACTAAAATCAATGCTCTACATCCTGACTACTCAACATTCAAAATTGATGGCACTACGATACAAGTGCTCAAACAGGTTTAAACCCTAGGTGTCTATCTAGATGCAAATCTAACTATGACAAAACAAGTGAATGCCCTATCCTCAGCTACCTCTTACACTTCCAGACTTATCACACTACGTCGCCAATTCCTCACTCCCAAAAGCTGCAATACCCTAGCCAGGGCCTTAATGTTATCCAAGTTGGACTACTGTAATGCACGCCTATTAGGCACCTCCAATGCCAACCTTGCTAAACTTCAACTTATGCAGAACAAAGCACTACGAGCAGCGCTAGGAATCAAAAAATCTGACCACATCTCAAACATCAGAAGAGAAACCCATTGGCTACGTATCAAGACTAGAATCATCTTTAAAACCCTCTGCATCACGCATAAATGCCTTGCCAACAAAGCTCCTAAATATATCAACAACATATTAGTTAAAAAAGCCTCAACTAGAACCCTGAGATCTAATAAAAACTCACTCCTTGAAATCCCCTGCTACAAAAGCTCTAGAGCATGGGGTAGTAGCTTTATAGTCCTGGCCCCTAAACACTGGAACGCACTCCCGATAAATATCAAAACTGAAGAGTCATTCCAATGCTTTTAAAAATCTTAAAAAACGTAGTTATTTAACCAATTTTAATTGATTAAACCTAGCCTCGAGAATGCTAGACTTTTGCCTCAACTATCTAGTACAACACAGATAATGCTAATAACTACTTCTTTATCCTGTAACAAGTGTGTATTTCATTTCACTGATGTAACAATGATTGTGTAATTCTTTACCCTTGTTTTGATTGTGTATCTTTGTATAATAACCAAGATGGCTGTAACTACGCCGTGATACCTCAGGGTCTGGGCGTAACACAAATGCAATAAATAAATAAATAACATGAATAAAAAGGTGAGCACCATTATAGGCTTTTTAGGACATCACATATCCCCCAGGAAGGAAAAACCTCCCCAGGAATTTGGCTGCTAATTTGGCATCTGGTTGTGCACAAGGGCCAGCCTCAATCGAATGGGAAACAAACATACTACAACAATAAGGTAACGGGAATTGCTGCACCTGTTAAGCATATCCAAATAATCAACGTGAAGTTCCCGGAAAGGTCCAGTTGGACGGGGCATGGTGTCGCGCAATGTCCTGAGAGTATGTCCAGTACTGTAAATATGACACATAGTACAATTTGCCACAAATGCGTTAACATTTTCCTGAGATTGGGGACAAAGCAGTCCTCCTGAAGATCAGCGGCAAGGTGCTGTTTTGAAATATATACAGTGGGTAATGCAGTTGCTCCAGAGTAACCATGAGCAATTCCTGTGGCATTACTACTTTACCTGTAACATTTTGTCCCCATGTCAAATCAGTCGGTGACAGTGAGCACCCACTTTTAACCCACAGCTCTTTTTCTTCCTGGGGTGCCTGAACTAGTAACTCAATTATTTGCCTGAGTGGTACTGCAGTGTATGGGATTGCTAGCTCCAACTGTTGATTTGCAACCTTAAGATATGCAGTGACATCTGGGTCCCGCATAAACGACACTTCTTTGGTAGCCTTATCTGCTACATAATTGCCAAGTGAGACAGGGTCTGTATTTCATGTGTGGGCGATGCTTTTAACCACCGCCACCAGTGTTGGGTGGGACAAGGTATAAATTAATCTCTCGAACAAGGCTGCATGCTGTACAAGTGTGCCATCTGACCTCCTAAATCCTGTCCTTTTCCATCGGGACGATCCTGAATGTACAGAGGTGGTCATGTAAGCGGAGTCAGAGTATATGGTGACTAAGCATCCTTGGGCTATCTCCAATGCTTCAATTAATTAAATAGTTTCGCTGCTGGGGCTGAATAGTGTGTTCATAACCTCTTTTGCAATACAACCTCATACTTCCCATCTAAAAGGTGCACCACTGCTACACCTGTGTGTCCCTGGCCAGTCTCTTGATCAATTGTTGATGACCCATCAACAAAGAAGACTCCCCCTTCTTCCATTGCATCCTCCCTTGCTTGTATAAAATCATCGTCAGGACCTTCATATGTAACACAATCATGCACTTCCTCTCCTTGCTCAACAGGCATGGCAATAAAGGTGGTGGGGTTCACTGTCTGATAAATCACAATGTGAATGAACAGGCTTGACAATATTATTTCATATGCAAAGGCCCTTTGTGTGGTCAAAGTGGATTTGGATCGCTCTGGAATTCTAAACACTGTCAGGGTAATTCATAGAATTTCGCAGAAAAGTGTCGCAAGCGGCTGGTGCAGAGTGTCCGCGTGCGATTGTCTGCGCCAGGCGCGTGCGCCAAAACCGATTTACGCGCACATCGTATTCATGGATTTCAGGCTCCCAAACCAGCCGTGGCGCAAAGTATCGCAGCGACCCTGCAGCAGCGCCAGTAACGCCCCCAAGAACGCCCTCGCGCAAGGAAAAGCCATCAAAATCGCTAAATCATCGCAAAGGGCTGCGCTAACCCTGGACCAGTTTACAGGGCTGCCAAACAAGGAACGCAAAGCGGGTAATGTTCATATCAGGGGTACGCGGGAAGTTTTACATGCGATTAGCCAGGGTACGTGTATGACAGGGGTACGCGTGAAGTTAAACAAGCGATTAGCCAGGGTACGTGTATTACAGGGGTACGCAGGAATTTTCACACGCGATTTGGCTGGGTACGTGTATGACAGGTGTACGCGTGAAGTTTTACACGCGATTATCCAGGGTACGTGTATTACAGGGGTGCGCGGGAATAATCACACGCGATTTGGCTGGGTACGTGTATTACAGGGGTGCGCAGGAATTATCACACGCGATTTGGCTGGGTACGTGTATTACAGGGGTGCGCGGGAATAATCACACGCGATTAGGCTGGGTGGGTCCTCACAGGTGTTCCCTGTACACCCTCCACGGCCCCTGCAGGCAGCCCACAAAACAGAGGACTACCCTGCACACCTGCTCATGTCTCCCACCCTCCACCCCCCCCAGCAGTGTCCAGCACCCTCCACCAGGCCCCCACCCATGTCTCCCACCACCCCCACCCCCAGCCACCATGGGCAGCCCCCACCAGGCCCCCACTCATGTCTCCCACCCACCCCCACCCGCCAGCCACCATGGGCAGCCCCCACCAGGCCCCAACTCATGTCTCCTACCCACCCCCACCCCCCAGCCACCATGGGCAGCCCCCACCAGGCCCCCACTCATGTCCCCTATCACCCCCACCCCCCAGCCACCATGGGCAGCCCCCACCAGGCTCCCACTCATGTCTCCCACCACCCCCACCCACCAGCCACCATGGGCAGCCCCCAACAGCCCCCCACACATGTCTCCCACCCACCCCCCCAGCCACCATGGGCAGCCCCCACCAGGCCCCCACTCATGTCACCTATCACCCCCACCCCCCAGCCACCATGGGCAGCCCCCACCAGGCCCCCACTCATGTCTCCCACCCACCCCCACCCCCCAGCCACCATGGGCAGCCCCCACCAGGCCCCCACTCATGTCTCCCACCACCCCCACCCCCCAGCCACCATGGGCAGCCTCCACCAGGCCCCAACTCATGTCCCCTATAACCCCCACCCCCCAGCCACCATGGGCAGCCCCCACCGGGCCCCACTCATGTCTCCCACCCACCCCCCCAGCCACCATGGGCAGCCCCCACCAGGCTCCCACCCATGTCCCCTATCACCCCCACCCCCCAGCAGTGCAGGGGCAGCCTCCACCAGGCCCCCACTCATGTCTCCCACCACCCCCACCCCACAGCCACCATGGGCAGCCTCCACCAGGCCCCCACTCATGTCCCATATCACCCCCACCCCCCGGCCACCATGGGCAGCCCCCACCAGGCCCCCACTCATGTCTCCCGTTCACCCCCACCCCCCAGCCACCATGGGCAGCCTCCACCAGGCCCCCACTCATGTCTCCCACCACCCCCACTCCCCCAGCAGTGTGGGGCACCCTCCACCAGGCCCCCACCCATGTCTCCCACCCACCCCTACCCCCCAGCCATCATGGGCAGCCCCCACCAGGCCCCCACTCATGTCTCCCACCCACCCCCATCCCCCAGTCACCCTGGGCAGCCCCCACCAGGACCCCACTCATGTCTCCCACACACCCCCACCCCCCAGCCACCATGGGCAGCCCCCACCAGGCCCCCACTCATGTCCCCTATCACCCCCACCCCCCAGCCACCATGGGCAGCCCCCACCAGGCCCCCACTCATGTCCCCTATCACCCCCACCCCCTAGCCACCATGGGCAGCCCCCACCAGGCTCCCACCCATGTTCCCTATCACCCCCACCCCCAGCAGTGCAGGGGCAGCCTCCACCAGGCCCCCACTCATGTCTCCCACCACCCCCACCCCCCAGCCACCATGGGCAGCCTCCACCAGGCCCCCACTCATGTCGCTTATCACCCCCACCCCCCAGCCACCATGGGCAGCCCCCACCAGGCCCCCACTCATGTCTCCCTCCACCCCCACCCCCCAGCCACCATGGGCAGCCTCCACCAGGCCCCCACTCATGTCTCCCACCACCCCCACCCCCCAGCAGTGTGGGGCACCCTCCACCAGGCCCCCACCCATGTCTCCCACAACCCCCACCCCCCAGCCACCATGGGCAGCCCCCACCAGGCCCCTACTCATGTCAAACTCCCACCCCCACCACCCAGCCACCATGGGCAGGCTCCACCAGGCTCCCACTCATGTCTCCCACCCACCCCAACCCCCCAGCCACCATGGGCAACCCCCACCAAGCCCCCACTCATGTCTCCCACCACCCCCACCCACCAGCCACCATGGGCAGCCCCCACCAGGCCCCCACTCATGTCTTACACCCACCCCCCCAGCCACCATGGGCAGCCCCCACCAGGCCCCCACTCATGTCCCCTATCACCCCCACCCCCAGCCACCATGGGCAGCCCCCACCAGGCCCCCACTCATGTCTCCCACCCACCCCCACCCCCCAGCCACCATGGGCAGCCTCCACCAGGCCCCCACTCATGTCTCCCACCACCCCCACCCCCCAGCAGTGTGGGGCACCCTCCACCAGGCCCCCACCCATGTCTCCCACAACCCCCACCCCCCAGCCACCATGGGCAGCCCCCACCAGGCCCCCACTCATGTCTCCCACCACCCCCACCCCCCAGCCACCATGGGCAGCCTCCACCAGGCCCCCACTCATGTCCCCTATCACCCCCACCCCCAGCCACCATGGGCAGCCCCCACCAGGCCCCCACTCATGTCTCCCACCCACCCCCACCCCCCAGCCACCATGGGCAGCCTCCACCAGGCCCCCACTCATGTCTCCCACCACCCCCACCCCCCAGCAGTGTGGGGCACCCTCCACCAGGCCCCCACCCATGTCTCCCACAACCCCCACCCCCCAGCCACCATGGGCAGCCCCCACCAGGCCCCTACTCATGTCTCCCTCCCACCCCCACCCCCCAGCCACCATGGGCAGCCCCCACCAGGCCCCCACTCATGTCTCCCACCCACCCCACCCCCCAGGCACCATGGGCAGCCCCCACCAGGCCCCCACTCATGTCTAAACCAGCCCCACCCACCAGCGACCATGGGCAGCCCCCACCAGGCCCCCACTCATGTCTTACACCCACCCCCCCACCAGCCACCATGGGCAGCCCCCACCAGGCCCCCACTCATGTCTCCCACCCACCCCCACCCCCCAGCCACCATGGGCAGCCTCCACCAGGCCCCCACTCATGTCTCCCACCACCCCCACCCCCCAGCAGTGTGGGGCACCCTCCACCAGGCCCCCACCCATGTCTCCCACAACCCCCACCCCCCAGCCACCATGGGCAGCCCCCACCAGGCCCCTACTCATGTCTCCCTCCCACCCCCACCCCCCAGCCACCATGGGCAGCCCCCACCAGGCCCCCACTCATGTCTCCCACCCACCCCCACCCCCCAGCCACCATGGGCAGCCCCCACCAGGCCCCCACTCATGTCTCCCACCCACCCCCACCCCCCAGCCACCATGGGCAGCCCCCACCAGGCCCCCACTCATGTCGATCCACCACCCCCACCCACCAGCCACCATGGGCAGCCCCCACCAGGCCCCCACTCATGTCTTACACCCACCCCCCCAGCCACCATGGGCAGCCTCCTCCAGGCCCCCACTCATGTCTCCCACCACCCCCACCCCCCCAGCAGTGTGGGGCACCCTCCACCAGGCCCCCACTCATGTCTCCCACCCACCCCCACCCCCCAGCCACCATGGGCAGCCTCCACCAGGCCCCCACTCATGTTTCCCACCACCCCCACCCCCCAGCAGTGTGGGGCACCCTCCACCAGGCCCCCACCCATGTCTCCCACCACCCCCACCCCCCAGCCACCATGGGCAGCCTCCACCAAGCCCCCACTCATGTCTCCCACCACCCCCACCCCCCCAGCAGTGTGGGGCACCCTCCACCAGGCCCCCACCCATGTCTCCCACAACCCCCACCCCCCAGCCACCATGGGCAGCCCCCACCAGGCCCCTACTCATGTCTCCCTCCCACCCCCACCCCCCAGCCACCATGGGCAGCCCCCACCAGGCCCCCACTCATGTCTCCCACCCACCCCCACCCCCCAGCCACCATGGGCAGCCCCCACCAGGCCCCCACTCATGTCTCCCACCACCCCCACCCACCAGCCACCATGGGCAGCCCCCACCAGGCCCCCACTCATGTCTTACACCCACCCCCCCAGCCACCATGGGCAGCCCCCACCAGGCCCCCACTCATGTCCCCTATCACCCCCACCCCCCAGCCACCATGGGCAGCCTCCTCCAGGCCTCCACTCATGTCTCCCACCACCCCCACCCCCCCAGCAGTGTGGGGCACCCTCCACCAGGCCCCCACTCATGTCTCCCACCCACCCCCACCCCCCAGCCACCATGGGCAGCCTCCACCAGGCCCCCACTCATGTTTCCCACCACCCCCACCCCCCCAGCAGTGTGGGGCACCCTCCACCAGGCCCCCACCCATGTCTCCCACCACCCCCACCCCCCAGCCACCATGGGCAGCCTCCTCCAGGCCTCCACTCATGTCTCCCACCACCCCCACCCCCCCAGCAGTGTGGGGCACCCTCCACCAGGCCCCCACCCATGTCTCCCACCACCCCCACCCTCCAGCCACCATGGGCAGCCCCCACCAGGCCCCCACTCATGTCTCCCACCCACCCCCACCCCCCAGCCACCATGGGCAGCCCCCACCAGGCCCCCACTCATGTCTCCCACCCACCCCCACCCCCCAGCCACCATGGGCAGCCCCCACCAGGCCCCCACTCATGTCTCCCACCCACCCCCACCCCCCAGCCACCATGGGCAGCCCCCACCAGGCCCCCACTCATGTCTCCCACCACCTCCACCCACCAGCCACCATGGGCAGCCCCCACCAGGCCCCCACTCTTGTCTCCCACCCACCCCCCCCAGCCACCATGGGCAGCCCCCACCAGGCCCCCACTCATGTCCCCTATCACCCCCACCCCCCAGCCACCATGGGCAGCCCCCACCAAGCCCCCACTCATGTCCCCCTGCCCACAGGCCCTGACAATCCTCAAGCATGGGCCTCATGGCCAGCCACCACAGCCCAAAGACACAACCAAGTATTACATGCGCCCATGATACTACTCCAATGGAAACAATGTAAATCAACACATGTGTCTCACACACACACAATGGTTGCAAGTGAACCTGAAAACCCATATCATGACATGCATGAAAACAATGAGATGAAACCACACATTGAAGAATGAAAAAATCCAAATAATGTATTAATAACAACAGTAATGGCAACCAAAATTAAACAAAATACACAAGTAAAGATAAAACAAAATTAAGCTGGCTGTCCCTTTTCAAATTAAAATCAATAAATGATAATCCAAAAAAAATACTTCCAAAGTTCAACTCCATAAAAAGGGAATGAAGGGAAAAAAGAAATAGAAAACCATTGCTCCATGGGAAAAAATATTCATAGTAAAAAAAATGTCCAAATCCAAAGTCCAACTATCTACAAAGTATTCAGGGTCCATCATCCCAACAGAAGAAATGAAACCTACCAAAAAACCTATCTAAAATGGGACTAAATACAAAAGGTGGAGCAGTGTCCGTCGACTCCAAATAAAAATAAACTATAAAGGAAACCTATCACTAAATAACTATATACAATGGCGGCGGGCCAGTCCAGCGGCTCACTTAGTGGTGTTCCGGGCCAGGGCATCATCGAACTCCTCGTCTATGTCCCGGAGGCGGTCCTGTTCCATGGCCCCGAGGGTCCACAGGGATGCCGACATGTTCACCTCCAACTCCCTGCGGATTGCCTCGAGGCACTCGGCCCGCCTCAGGGCCCTCCGCATGGAGTTCTCCGCCCTGACCATCGTGAGCCGCGCCTCTTCCGCCCGCCGCTGCTCCGCATCTATGGCGTGGCCCAACCGCTGCCACACGGAAGACACTTCCCGTCCAGGGTCCTCCTGCCCTCCGGCCGATGCCTGCCCCTCCGATGTTGAAGGCCCCGAGCTATCGTGGCTCCCACCTACAGCCTCCTGCTGCTGCAGCTGCTGCTGTCCATGTGCCCTGTCCGATGGTGCCTGCAAATCCTCCTTCAGCTGGGGTGCAGTCGTTGATGTGGCCACCCCTGCTGGACGTCCGACTCCCGACTGTGGCAGGGATCTGTTGTCCACCAGCCTGGCCGCACGGTCGGAGGCAGCTCCACAGGGCACCCAGGTGACACATGGGTGGGAAGATGGCATGGAGGACGACTGGGGCATAGGGGGTTCCGTGGAGGAGGGGGTCGGAACAAGGTCCAGGAAACGGAGGAATCCAGCCCTGGTGAGCTGTCCCAGTGGGTCAACGCAGTCAACGAGCCATGCCAGAAGACGTGCAGACTCATCATGAAAAGACTGCAGGTCAGCTTGCATGGCCCGTTGACGCAACGCCACCCCACCCTGGACAGGCTCAACCTGGTGCAGGATAGCCACATCCGCAGGGAGAGGAAGGCCAGGTGTTGTAAGCCAATCCCCTCCCTGAGAACGGGTCTGGAGGTAGGCATCCCCGCTGGTGCAAGATGATGCAGTGACAGGAGCAGGGACAGGATTGCACACAGGCACCTCCGCGGCGGCCTGTGCTGCCTCCTGTCCCAGATCCTGCACTGCACCACTAGCACCAGTGGAATCCCCACCTCCAGACCCCGCCTCTGTCGCTTGCATGGCCTCCTCCAAACACCCCACCAACCTGGATGACTCCGTGTCATCTTCCTCCGTTGGGCCCTGTGGGGTCCCAGCTGCCCCTTCTGCTGCCGAGGAGTTCAACTCCAACCTCCGCCTCTTGGACCTCCCCTCGGCAGCTGCGGCCTGGGACACGGCACCGGACTCCTCACTCCCCGACAAGATCAGAACCTGGGAGGGGATCCGGGCCTTGCGTCTCCGGCTGGTGGTGCGACCCCTGCCGCTGTGCTCCACAGCACCTTCTTCGCCCTCTTCATCAGTTGACGCTGCAGACAGGGAGAAAGAAAACACAGGCATCAGGGCACTGTCCAATGGACTCATACACACATGACAGTCATATATGAGTGGCATTGGTAAACCTCAGACATGGCATCACAATCCCCAACACACATGTCATTTCAACCTGCACACATGAGCCATACCACAGCCATATTGCAACAGCCAGCACCATCCATTCACATACAACAGCATGAGCAGCCAAAGGTCATTCACACATCACATGCAACATAGGGAGTACACTACACATGCACACACACCACCAAACTTGCATGCATGTGTACACCTCCACCAACTGTCGCAGTGTTCCGATCGACATCCATGTCACACCTGACAATCATTCCTCCACATCCTGTGCCATGCAAGCCCACACACACAAGCACCATCCATGTGTCACACATGAGAGCCCTTGCATGTGTCACCCTCACGGCCCTGTACACCCCACCCTAATTGCCCACATAAAAATACATGTTCAACCTGCACACTCCTGGCACACCACACGCACAGCTTACAATCAGTATGCATGTACACTTACCGCTCGACTCCAGACGGGTCTGCCTCTCAAGGGCCTGGACGTGGAGCGCTGGGGATATGCGTTCCAGGACCCTCATCTGATCTTCCGACAAGTGGCCCCGGCGCCCCTTAGCATCCGCTGCCTTCAGGAGGCGCCGGGCCTTGTTGAGGGTCCTGGACCTGAAGTCCTCCCAGCGCTTCCTGACACGTTCGTAGTCGCGGACTGCCACCTCCTCCACGTTGATGGCAGTCATGATGTCCATCCAGATCCGAGTCCGTCCTTCCTTGTCGGCGCGCAACCTTCGGAAGAGGGCATCATACTGCCCCAGGACATGCTCCACCAGGACACCAACTTCGGTGGCAGTGAAGCTGGTGCCCCTCTGCCTCCTTGGCCGGGGGTTGCCACTGGTGCCGGATGTTGCAGTGCCCGACATGGCAATCCCAGAGCCAGGAGTGGGTGGGCAACTGGGTCCTTGGGCTGGGCTGTGGGGCGATGGAAAATCAGTCGGGAGTCTTCGGTTCCAGCAGGGGTGGTCACAGCAACAGCACCCATGGCTGATGTGCAGGCAGCAAATGGCAGGGGACGTGGGCAGCAGGCAGTCAGGCAGCAGCAGATGGCAGGTGGGAGCGTGCTCAGGGCTCTGGGGGGCAGTAATTCGGCCTTCTGGGCAGGAGCGTGGTCTTCCGTGTGTGAACGCGTGGCCAGCTTGATACGGAGTGAATTTGCACGTGAAAATCCAGCACGTCTGCGTGTAAATCGAGGAAAGGCCCTTAGCACGTAAGCGCGTCAGCACACGTCTGTACATTCATTGGCCCAAAGGCCACCAGCGTATGCGCGTCTATGAAGTCACGTGCACGTTGAATATGGCACACGTTTGAAATGTTGCGTGTTAAAAAAATGAAAGACACGTCCGACTGTCAAAGCGTGTAATTGGTGGAAATGGCCTTAGCGCGTACACGCGGAAGTGACAAAGCGTGTAATTGGTGGAAATGGCCCTAGCGCGTACACGCGGAAGTGACGCTGGACGTGTGGGCCTGCATAAAAGGTACGTGTAGAACACCATTTCCTTGTACGTGCTTTTCGTGGAGAGCGAGTGGGTGAAATCCGTACTACTTGTCGTTTCACACGCGATTTACTTCACAGCGTTTCAAGTTCGTACTCCCTGTTACCTCTGACAGCTTTTTCTCTTTCTTCTCTTTTTCTGGTTTTCCTGGGCCTGTTCCCTCAAACAGCGTTCCCTTCTACTGTTGTCCTGTCTCCTCAGACAGAGTACAATTCTTCTTTTGGCGGGGGTGTTGCCAACGCGCACACGCGCTTCTTTTTCACATTCTTTTTCCTGGCAGACGGTGAGTCACGCAAGTATCTAACATCTGTTCTTGCCCCGTGTGGAGCCTACCCCTTCAGAGGTCAATCTAGGCTACGTGTGACACGCATACGTTCATTCTTGTGTTACTGGGTGCCACAGCGTAGTGCAGGTTTTTTTTTCCGCACACGTGGTCTAGGAGGGGTTGCGTGCACGTCATCTCCCTTTTTTGGGCTTCCTGTGCGTTGCGTGACCCGTCATCTTTCCCCAGCGGTCACATTCAGCCTTGCTAGAGCACTAGGGTACAATTACCATTTGGTACCCAACCCCTTTGACCCCCAATTGCCCAGGAGAATAGTTTACAGCCACTCCCATACGCACATTAACATCAATGCCATGGTTGGGAGGCGAGGAATCCGTAAGGGTGGCAAAGGTGGACGAGCCACAAGTGGTGGCCGTGGTGGATCCGGTAGGGGATGTGGTCGTTACTTGCAGGGTGACCCTGTCCCCCCATGTGTGGAGGACCAGTCAAGGGCACCCATAATTGCCCCCCCGACCCCCCTGGTTGAGGCTGATGTGGCTGACACCATCCATGCTCAGCCCTTGTTGGACCAGCCCATTGTGGCACCAGACCTGGCTGACTCCATGGCTGAATTCCAGGTCAGCAGGCCTATGACACGTGTGCTGGTGCACATTGATGTCATCAGGCCACGTGGATCAGGGGCAGCAAGGTCATCTGCAGCCCCAAGTAGGCAGGGTGGAGAGGCTGCAGGGGCAGCTGCGGCTCCATCCACCCCAGCTGTCACACACCCAGCCAGGACAGTGTCGGTCCTAGTCCATCCTGCTGACATTCCCCCTGACACCATTACACTTGAGCCAATGCCTGCACCAACTCCCATGCTGAGTGTGCAATCCCACACTCCTGATACAGAGTCCACCAGGGCTCCTGCCCCTAGTGTCCAGAGCGGCATAGGACACTCAGGATCACCACCACCTTCCAAGCGGAAGAGGAAGAGTGCTCGTCCGGCACAGGCTGATGCCCCAGACACGGCTACACAGTCCGGCCCGTCGAGGAAGCCCAGCTTCACGGATGCCGAACTGAATGCACTTGTCGAGTATGTGTCCGCACATGATAACGAAATGGTCATTGTTGCAGGATCCAAGACCACACCTGCACAACGCCAGGCACACTGGCAGACCGTTGCGGACATCGTAAGTGCCCTTGGAATCGTGAGGCGCACAGCCAATGATTGCTATAAGCGCTGGAATGGCCTAAAGCGCAGGGCAAAGAATAAACTGGCCTCAAGTCATGCCGCAACTCTAGTGACTGGAGGTGGGTCTCCAGTAGAAGACATGGAACTCACTCCACATGAGTCAGTCGCTGGGACCTACGTCACGGAGGAACAGATCCAAGGCGTGGGAGATCTGCCTGATTATGAGGCATTGTCCGGTGAGTGCACATGCATGTGTGTGTCATCCATGTGCATGGTATGTGTGTGAGGGCTTCTGTTTGTGTGCCAGGTGAGGGTGTGTGCGCCTGAGTCGTTTGGGTCACCCATGTGCTTCATGCAATACATTCTGCGCAGCAGCATTTGGCCATAGCAGTATCCCATCTGCCAACCGTAGACATCTAGCCCAACAGCACGCCAGTTGCCCTTGAAGTGTCACCTTGCCACAACATTGTTGCTTATTTTTCTCTGTTCATTCAGGCAGATTGTTTGCATTCCACCACTTTTACTAGGCATTTCTCAGTCCTCTAGTCACATGTCTGACATCGCTATGGTAAAGTGGAGTGACTTTGTTACCTGGATATCATTTGTTTAGACATGTCCCTGTGCAATCGGACCATTTTGGACTGGCGGCTCCAGGTGAAAAATCAGACCTGTTTGAATTAGAAAAGCTATTACATGAGGGAACTCGACTGAATGAATAAGTGCTGCCCTCCTCTCCATCTTCACTCAATGCCAGTGGTACATGCCATCTGTGTGATGGCATGTGTATTTCACCTGGCAATCACAGGCCAATGTGTGATGCCACTGCCAGGCAGCATGCAGAAAATGTGTTCATCTTCCATCTTGGTGTCATCAGTGTGTGCCATTTGCCTACCCTTCATACGCAGTGAGGGTGCATGCATGGGAGGGTTTTAGTCATGTGGGACATGTGTCAATCAAGTACTGGTTCTGTTGCTTCTCAGCCCTCATTGTGTGCCATGGTGCTAATGCCTGTTTCCATTTGTTTGCTTTTATGTCTTTGCAGGGGAAGACGCACCTGATACTGCTGGGGTTGTGGAGATGGTGCAGACCCAGGAGGGGTCTGAGGGCCGACCAACCACCAGTGAGGGATGTGGTGTGGTGGTGGGTGAGAACCCACAACTGCTGCAGGTCGTGCTCTCAAGGGGTGTCTCTGGCTGCACCTCCCCCAAGCTGTACTCAGGTGTTGATTCGGATGATGAGACCTACGTGCCGTCGCAGGTGAGTGTTCCTGTTCTGTCCCACCCACCTGCACCAGGGTCAGAACCCTCAATGGGGATGTCAGTGTTGGCAGCTACGCCTTTGGTGGTTACGGATGCAGGGTCACACTCTGCGACATCTGATCCTGTTCCTGGGCCAGCAGATCAGAGGGGGAATGCAGTCCTGCAGCCTCAGGCAGTGCCGGCACAGCAAGGCGCAGTTCGCCTTGCTCCAGACAGGTGTGGTGCCCACCAACATGGTGGCCGTACGCCACCTGGCAATACCGCATGGGAGCAATCCATTTACGGTATGGCAACCCAACAGGCAGCATCATCAGAGATGATTGCTCAGGCCATGGATAGGGTGGCCACTTCCATTGTCCCCCCCCGAAAGGCTGATGGAGCGACTACAGCAGGCAACCGACTCCATCTGCCAGTTACACAGGGAGGACATGTTGGCGTCCAACAGGGACAGGCGGGCGGCACTGGCGACTCTGCAGGAAGCCATCTCCGTAGAGTCCCAGGGCCACAGGGAAGCCCTGAGGCTGGAACTCCTTCACCTCAGGACGACTCTTGTTGAGCTTGAGGCTTCAACGAACCGAAGGACAGAACAGCAGCTGGAGCGTCTCACCCGTACGCTCTCAGCTGAGATGCAGGCAACTAGGGCGGAGGTCCGGGCATCCCGTGAGTTGTTGCATGGGGACCTCCGCACACTCATCCTCCAGAACGAGACCTACCACACCTGCATGCTTGCAGCCATGGAGGAACAGACTAGGGCCTTGCGTGGGCTGCCTCCCATAGTGCCACCACCTCCGGATGCAGCTGCACAGGGTGATAATAGCGACAGCAGTGATACTCCCACAATAGGGTAGCCGTGTGGGCTATGAGCCCATGGAGGTGTTTTTTTTCGGAAGATCCACACAGGAGGGATTGGTGTGCACCCTGTCCTGGGACCTCCTGGGTGGCCTCCCCAATCCCCCCGGGCCCATTAATGGCCATTTTTTTTTTAAAAAAATGTTTTTTATTTTTTGGGACAGTGTGTTGCCTTGTGTGGCTCCCGTGGGCCTACGCTGCATTGTGGCTGGGCACATGCAGGCTTGTCATGTATTTGGTTCAGATGCTTGGGTTTTTGTCACACACACCCCTCCTGCTTCCCGTTTCCATGGGCTTGCAAAGGGTGTGCCCAAGTGACATTGACGTACATGGTGACATTGGACTCCCACTACATGTGTGGGTAGTCTAGTCAATACTGTGTATACATTCCTAGTGCATATTGCTGTTGTGTTGTACACTGCATGTTGCATTGATGTGTAACTCATCATCCATGTCTACCTCCTAATTTGCAGGTCCTTTCCTCATGTCTACACAAGGCCCTCTACTTTGGAGATGGGGTCCATGTTGGCAGCAGTGCACCGACAACTCTACATGGCGGCAACACTGTACAGTTGGAAGTGGTGGGAGTGCAGGCATTTCCAGGTGGTGAGACTACTGATTCCTTACATTCGTAATGTCATGTTAATGGTAGTTTTGAGGGTCAGTAGCTGATAAGTGTTATTGCTAAATACCTGCTCAAGTGTGTTGTTGGTCCTGCATTACTGTGAGCATTTCAGGTGTAGCGAGTTTCAATTAGGGACACTGTACTTTGTGACACTTGTGTCATGTTGTGGGGATTACTTTGTTTACCTGCACATAGCATGACATGGCACGGTGTGTCGTGTGGCGGTGTTGGGGATGGGTTGGGTGACATGGGACTGTCCTCATGTTGCATTTTGCAAGTGGGTATTCATTTTAGCTGCATGAATGTGTTTTTTCACGAAACTGCATTGGTGGTGTCTGTGTAGGTAGGGATGCTCACATTATAACACTTCCAGGTGAACAATCTCAGGCTGATATGGTTTTGACGGTTGATTCTCCAGACATTCAGGATCAGTGTCAGGTTGAGTCATCATTGATTGTAAGATGGTATGTGCCAGGGCAGTGTGCACTCCACAGGGGTGTGATTTCTATGTGAAGTAATTAGCCACTAGCTGTGTACGGGTTGCCTCCCCCCGTGCCCTTTCCCCTCCCATGCGCAGCGGGCGTGCATGTGGTTGGGGATGTGGGGGCACCACCATGTCCACGGCCAGGCCCCGGCGTGTTGCAACGTTGTGCAGGACACATGCTGCCACTATGATCCTGCACACTACTGGGGGAGCGTATAACAGCTGCCCGCCAGAACGGTCAAGGGAGCGAAAGCGTGACTTAAGCACTCCGAATGTGCGCTCCACTATGCCCCGGGTTTCAATGTGGGCTGTGTTATATCTTACCTCGGGTGGCGTGGTGGGGTTCCGAATTGGCGTCATCATGTGGGGGCTGAGAGGGTAGGCACTGTCCCCTGTGGAGGTGGTGATGGGTATCATTGGTGGGGTTGTGACCTTGCTCAGTATCTGACATCCATGCATGTGCAGTGGCATTCATACTCACCAAGAAGCCATGTATCGCCATGCCGATGAGCTTCTAGGTCCCGGCTTAGGGTGGACATTCGGTAAATGAAGCTGTCGTGGGTGGACCCGGGATAGTTGGCATATACTGAGGTGATGATTCCCTTGGCATTACATACTACCTGAATGTTGATGGAATGCCAGTGCTTGCGGTTCCTATAGATGTGCTCAGATGCCCTGGGGGGACGTAGAGCCACATGGGTGCAGTCGATGGCACCTAGCACTTTGGGGAATCGTGCCACGCCGTAAAAATCCAGGGCGGCAGCATGCTTTTCTGCAGGTGTTCTGGGCAGGTATATGTGCCTGCGGACTGATGGGCGTACAGTGATGATGTTCAAGACCTGGTGTAGGCAGCGTGACTGCGTGGCCTGTGACACCCCACCCACTATGGCATTTGTCCGCTGAAATGATCCAGTGGCTAAGAAGTGCAGTACATTGAGGACCTTCTCCAGGGGGCTGAGTGCTTGGGAGCACAGGGTGGGTGATGTGAGGTCATCCTCCCACTCACTCATCAGGTCCAGTATTATGTGTGGTGGAAACCTGTACCTCCCATACACCTGGTCATCAGGCATCCCGAAAAGGCTGGTTCTGGGTTTGAAAATTCTGGCCCTGGCTATCCTCCTCCTCCTCCTTTGATAGCCCACGGCCACTGCTGCTAGGAACGGTATATTCATCCTGGCGTCTGAGCTTGTTAGTTTTTTGCGCGCAAATTTATGCGTCGCAGGTCGACGTATGCCTGCTTCCTACTGGCATACGTGTTTCTTTGCTCGTGTTGTAGGCGAGCGCGTGAAACTTCCCGCGCACCCCTGAAATCCAGTACCCAGGCCAATAGCGTGTGGAAATTTCCTCGCACCCCGGAATACACGTGCGCTGATGTACTCGCGTGTGTAAGTGCCCGCGCACCCCTGAAATACACGTACATAGGCCAATCACGTGTACGCGCACTATTGTCCAATTACACGCGATGATACTCTGACGTGCAGTCTTTCCACGTGTGCTCCAGCATCACGTGCTATGAGGGAAACACCCGTGCGGTCACGTCACAGACGCGCTTACGCGCTGAGGGCCTTTGGTCCAATAGAATCGCGTATGCGTGCTGAGGCGCTTACGCGCTGAGGGCCTTTGGTCCAATAGAATCGCGTATGCATGCTGATGCGCTTACGCGCTAAGGGCCTTTCCTCGAATTTCTCGCTGACGTGCAGGATTTTCACGTGCCAAATCACTCCGTATCAAGCTGGCCACGCGAAAACACACGGAAGACCACGCTCCTGCCCAGAAGGCTGAATTACTGCCCCCCAGTGCCCCGAGCAGCCTCCCACGTGCCATCTGCTGCTGCCTGCCTGCCTGCCTGCCTGCTGCCACCGTGCCCTGCCATTTGGTGCCTGCACATCAGCCATCTGCAGGGGTCCAGTTGCTGTGTCCACCCCTGCTGGAACAGAAGACTCCCGACTGGGATAACATCGCTCCACAGCCCAGCCCCAGGACCCAGTTGCCCACCCACTCCTGCCTCTGGGGTTGCCATGTCGGGCACTTCAACATCTGGCACCAGTGGCAACCCCAGGCCAGAGGGGCAGAGGGGCACCAGCTTCACTGCCACCGAAGTTGGTGTCCTGGTGGAGCATGTCCTGGGGCAGTATGATGCCCTCTTTGGATCGTCCCGCGCCAGCAAGGAAGGACGGGAGAGGATCTGGTCCGACTGTGTGGTTGCCATCAACGCGGAGGGGGTGGCAACCCGCGACGTCCAGAAGATCAAGAAGCGCTGGGAGGACTTGAGGTCCAGGACCCTCGTGAAGGCCCGGCGCCTCGTGGAGGGGGGCAGGGGCCGCATGAGTTCCATCCAGATGAGGGTCCTGGAACGCGTACGCCCAGCGCTCCACGCCCAGATCCTTGAGAGGGAGACCCGTCTGGAGTTGAGCGGTAAGTGGCCAAGCATTGCTGTGTGAGACAGGGCATGTTGCGGTGTGCTGGTTGTCTGATAATTGCCTGTATGTGTGACATAGGCCATGTATGCATGTATGTGTGCAGGGACATCATGGTAATGCATGTGCGACCAGTGATGTGTGAACCACATGGTTGTTGCATGTGTTTAAATGCGACAATGGGAACCCTATGCAGATTTTACACATGAGAGCATGCCAGTCTCTGTTCCTGGACATGGGTGGGGGTGAGGGATGGGTGCTGATGCCAGGTACATATATGGTAGCCATGTCTGTGTGCCTGACCTGCGTGTCTGTGACTTGTGAATGCCATGGATGCATGACACATGTGTGTGACAATGCACATATTCACTGATGCAGCCTAGTTATCCTTGTATCCGCTGTGTTTGGGGTGTATGAGGCCAGATGGATGTGACTGAGGTGAAGTGTGTGCATGTGATAGGCATGACCCATGATGCATGTGAGTTCCATATCATTGTATGTTTCAAGAGTCCATTGGACATGTATGGAAATGTCCATGGCATGCACCATGCCTGTTACTGTGTGTGTTTTGCCTGGACTGACCCATGTGTTGTGGAGGGACATGATGGAAGTGTACTTTGACAGTTTTACTCATCTGCTATTGCTTCCTGTCTAGGGGACCATTGTACAGTACCCTGATGCTTGTGTTCTATGTCTCCCTCTACGCAGCGGCTAGTGAAGAAGAGGGCGGAGACAGCGCTGTGGAGCAAGGCGGCGGGGATGCCCCCACGGCTGCAGCGGAAGGGGTGGGTGAGCCCCCACAGGGGCCTGCTACGGCAGAAGACGGTGAGGAGCCATCCAGGTTGGTGGTTTCCACAGAGGAGGAGGAGGCCACCACTGAGGCACACATGGGGCCTGGTGGGGGCATCCCTGCTGGTGCAAGTGGTGCAGTCCAGGGGCAGGGGCAGGAGGCAGCACAGGTCACCGTGGAGGGGCCTGTGCATGTCGCTGTCCCTGACCCTGTGAGTGCACCACCATGCACCAGCAGGGATGCCCCGTCCCAGGCCCGTCCGCAGGTAGAGGAGATGTCCATGTCACCTGACTCCCCTCCACCTGTGGATGAGGGGACCCGTGGCCGTATGGAGAAGGTCCTGATTGGGGTCGCGATGCGCGCGGGTGCAATTCGTGATGACGTGCGTGCTTCCCGGGAGGAGCACACACGTCATCACGAAGAGCACCGTGCCGACGTGGCACAATTGGGATCTTCCATGTTCGGGGGTTTCCTGCATGTGTCGGCCAATCTGGCGGCCCTCTCCTCCTCTGTGGAGGCTATAAGCCGGTCGTTCTCCTTGCCGTCTTCCGGCCCAGATGCCACCAGGGCCCCCTGTGGACCTGCCCTGACCAATGCACCCAACTTGGTGGGGATCCCATCCCTGCCACCGTCGGGAGTCGGAGGTCCAGCAGGGGTGGACACCACAGCAACTGTACCCCAGCAGATGGAGGATGTGCCGGCATCATCAGGCAGGGCACGTGCACGACGGCGTCGGTGGATTCCATCAGCCTGGATGCCGTTGTGCTGGCAGAGGCAGTTGCGTCGGAGGCAGCAGCAGAGTCAACGTGGGAAGCATCATGGCTCAGGGCCATCAACATCGGAGGGGCAGGCATCGGCCGGAGGGCAGGAAGACCCAGGACAGGAAGTGTCTTCCGTGTGGCTGCGGTTGGGCCAGCAGATAGCTGCGGAGCGGCGGCGGGCGGAAGAGGCGTGGCTCACGATGGTCAGGGCGGAGAACTCCATGTGGAGGGCCCTGAGGCGGGCCGAGTGCCTCGAGGCAATCCGCAGGGGGTTGGAGGAGCAGATGGCGTCGTCCCTGCGGACCCTCGGGGCCATGGAACAGGACCGCCTCCGGGACATAGACGAGGAGTTTGATGATGCCCTGGCCCGGAACACCACGGAGTGAGCCGCTGGACTTGCCCGCCGCCTTTGTATATAGTTCTTTAGTTTTAGGTTTCCTTTGTTTCTTCTTATGATTTGGAGTCGACGGACACTGCTCCACTTTTTGTATATAGTTGCATTTTAGTTAGGGTTTTTTGTAGGTTTCCTTTGTTCAGTTGGGCTCATGGACCGTTGGATGTTTTGTACATAGTTCTTCATTGGATTGTTTTTTTTTTTTTTTTTTTATTTATTTATTCACCATGGAGCAATGGTCTTTGCATTTATTTTTCTCTCTCGGATTGATTTTATTTTTAATGTGACTTTGGACAACATTTTTTTGGATTTGGATTTGTAGTTTTGATTTTTTGGGGGGTCTCCCACCACCCCCACCCCCCAGCCACCATGGGCAGCCCCCACCAGGCCCCCACTCATGTCCCCCTGCACCCCCACCCCCCAGCAGTGCAGGGCACCCTCCACCAGGCCCCCACTCATGTCCCCATCACCCCCACCCCCCAGCATCCAGGGGCACCCTCCACCAGGCCCCCACTCATGTCCCCTATCGCCCCCACCCCCCAGCTTACAGGGGCACCCTCAACCAGGCCCACACTCATGTCCCCCTGCACCCCCACCCCCCAGCATCCAGGGGCACCCTCCACCAGGCCCCCACTCATGTCTCCCACCACCCCCACCCCCCAGCAGTGCAGGGCACCCTCCACCAGGCCCCCACTCATGTCCAACTCATGTCTCCCACCACCCCCCAGCCACCATGGGCAGCCCCCACCAGGCCCCCACTCATGTCCCCCTGTACCCCCAACCCCCCAGCATCCAGGGGCACCCTCCACCAGGCCCCCACTCATGTCCCCCTGCACCCCCACCCCCCAGCATCCAGGGGCACCCTCCACCAGGCCCCCACTCATGTCCAACTCATGTCCAACACTTGTCCCCCTGCACCCCCACACCCCAGCATCCAGGGGCACCCTCCACCAGGCCCCCACTCATGTCCCCCTGCACCCCCACCCCCCAGCATCCAGGGGCACCCTCCACCAGGCCCCCACCCATGTCCCCCTGCACCCCCACCCCCCAGCCACCATGGGCATCCCCCACCAGGCCCCCACTCATGTCCCCTATCACCCCCACCCCCCCAGCAGTGCAGGGGCAGCCTCCACCAGGCCCCCACTCATGTCTCCCACCACCCCCACCCCCCAGCCACCATGGGCAGCCCCCACCAGGCCCCCACTCATGCCCCCTGCACCCCCACCCCCCAGCAGTGCAGGGCACCCTCCACCAGGCCCCCACTCATGTCTCCCACCATCCCCACCCACCAGCCACCATGGGCAGCCCCCACCAGGCCCCCACTCATGTCCCCTATCACCCCCAGCATCCAGGGGCACCCTCCACCAGGGCCCCACTCATGTCTCCATGCACCCCCACCCCCCAGCATCCAGGGGCACCATCCACCAGGCCCCCACTCATGTCTCCCACCACCCCCACCCCCCAGCAGTGCAGGGCACCCTCCACCAGGCCCCCACTCATGTCCAACTCATGTCTCCCACCACCCCTACCCCTCAGCAGTGCAGGGGCACCCTCCACCAGGCCCCCACTCATGTCCCCCTGCACCCCCACCCCCCAGCATCCAGGGGCACCCTCCACCAGGCCCCCACCCATGTCCCCCACACCCCCACCCCCAGCATCCAGGGGCACCCTCCACCAGGCCCCCACTCATGTCTCCCACCACCCCCACCCCCCAGCAGTGCAGGGCACCCTCCACCAGGCCCCCACTCATGTCCAACTCATGTCTCCCACCACCCCCACCCCCCAGCAGTGCAGGGGCACCCTCCACCAGGCCCCCACTCATGTCCCCCTGCACCCCCACCCCCCAGCATCCAGGGGCACCCTCCACCAGGCCCCCACTCATGTCTCCCACCGCCCCCACCCCCCAGCAGTGCAGGGCACCCTTCACCAGGCCCCCCCTTATGTCCAACTCATGTCTCCCACCACCCCCACCCCCCAGCCACCAGGGGCAGCCCCCACCAGGCCCCCACTCATGTCCCCCTGCACCCCCACCCCCCAGCATCCAGGGGCACCCTCCACCAGGCCCCACTCATGTCTCCCATCACTCCCACCCCCCAGCAGTGCAGGGCACCCTCCACCAGGCCCCCACTCATGTCCAACTCATGTCTCCCACCACCCCCACCCCTCAGCAGTGCAGGGGCACCCTCCACCAGGCCCCCACTCATGTCCCCCTGCACCCCCACCCCCCAGCATCCAGGGGCACCCTCCACCAGGCCCGAACTCATGTCCCCCACCACCCCCACCCCCAGCATCCAGGGGCACCCTCCACCAGGCCCCCACTCATGTCTCCCACCACCCCCACCCCCCAGCAGTGCAGGGCACCCTCCACCAGGCCCCCACTCATGTCCAACTCATGTCTCCCACCACCCCCACCCCCCAGCAGTGCAGGGGCACCCTCCACCAGGCCCCCACTCATGTCCCCCTGCACCCCCACCCCCCAGCATCCAGGGGCACCCTCCACCAGGCCCCCACTCATGTCTCCCACCACCCCCACCCCCCAGCAGTGCAGGGCACCCTTCACCAGGCCCCCCCTTATGTCCAACTCATGTCTCCCACCACCCCCACCCCCCAGCCACCAGGGGCAGCCCCCACCAGGCCCCCACTCATGTCCCCCTGCACCCCCACCCCCCAGCATCCAGGGGCACCCTCCACCAGGCCCCCACTCATGTCTCCCATCACCCCCACCCCCCAGCCACCATGGGCAGCCCCCACCAGGCTCCCACTCATGTCTCCCACCACCCCCACCCCCCAGCATCCAGGGGCACCCTCCACCAGGCCCCCACTCATGTCTCCCACCACCCCCACCCCCCAGCAGTGCAGGGCACCCTCCACCAGGCCCCCACTCATGTCCAACTCATGTCTCCCACCACCCCACCCCTCAGCAGTGCAGGGGCACCCTCCACCAGGCCGCCACTCATGTCCCCCTGTACCCCCATCCCCCAGCATCCAGGGCCACCCTCCACCAGGCCCCCACTCATGTCCCCCTGCACCCCCACCCCCCAGCATCTAGGGGCACCCTCCACCAGGCCTCCACTCATGTCCAACTCATGTCCCCCTGCACCCCCACCCCCAGCATCCAGGGGCACCCTCCACCAGGCCCCCACTCACGCCCCCCTGCACCCCCACCCCCCAGCATCCAGGGGCACCCTCCACCAGGCCCCCACTCATGTCCCCCTGCACCCCCACCCCCCAGCCACCATGGGCATCCCCCACCAGGCCCCCACTCATGTCCCCTATCACCCCCACCCCCCAGCAGTGCAGTGGTAGCCTCCACCAGGCCCCCACTCATGTCTCCCACCACCCCCACCCCCAGCCACCATGGGCAGCCCCCACCAGGCCCCCACTCATGTCCCCTGCAACCCCACCCCCCAGCAGTGCAGGGCACCCTCCACCAGGCCCCCACTCATGTCTCCCACCACCCCCACCCACCAGCCACCATGGGCAGCCTCCACCAGGCCCCCACTCATGTCCCCTATCACCCCCACCCCCAGCATCCAGGGGCACCCTCCACCAGGCCCCCACTCATGTCCCCCTGCACCCCCACCCCCAGCATCCAGGGGCACCCTCCACCAGGCCCCCACTCACGTCTCCCACCACCCCCACCCCCAGCAGTGCAGGGCACCCTCCACCAGGCCCCCACTCATGTCCAACTCATGTCTCCCACCACCCCCACCCCTCAGCAGTGCAGGGGCACCCTCCACCAGGCCCCCACTCATGTCCCCCTGCACCCCACCCCCCAGCATCCAGGGGCACCCTCCACCAGGCCCCCACTCATGTCTCCCACCACCCCCACCCCCCAGCATCCAGGGGCACCCTCCACCAGGCCCCCACTCATGTCTTCCACCACCCCCACCCCCCAGCAGTGCAGGGCACCCTCCACCAGGCCCCCACTCATGTCTCCCACCACCCCCCCCCAGCAGTGCAGGGCACCCTCCACCAGGCCCCCACTCATGTCTCCCACCACCCCCACCCCTCAGCAGTGCAGGGGCACCCTCCACCAGGCCCCCACTCATGTCCCCCTGCACCCCCACCCCCCAGCATCCAGGGGCACCCTCCACCAGGCCCCCACTCATGTCTCCCACCCCCCCAGCAGTGAAGGGCACCCTCCACCAGGCCCCCACTCATGTCCAACCCATGTCCCCCTGCACCTCCACCCCCCAGCCACCATGGGCATCCCCCACCAGGCCCCCACTCATGTCCCCCTGCACCCCCACCCCCCAGCAGTGCAGGGCACCCTCCACCAGGAGACATGAGTGGGGGCCTGGTGGAGGGTGCCCCTGGATGCTGGGGGGTGGGGGTGCAGGGGGACATGGGTTGGACATAAGTTGGACATGAGTGGGGGCCTGGTGGAGCGTGCCCCTGGATGCTGGGGGGTTGGGGTGCAGGGTGACATGAGTGGGGGCCTGGTGGAGGGTGCCCCTGCACTGCTGGGGGGTGGGGGTGATAGGGGACATGAGTGGGGGCCAGGTGGGGGATGCCCATGGTGGCTGGGGGGTGGGGGTGCAGGGGGACATGAGTTGGACATGAGTGGGGGCCTGGTGGAGGGTGCCCTGCACTGCTGGGGGGTGGGGGGTGGTGGGAGACATGAGTGGGGGCCTGGTGGAGGGTGCCCCTGGATGCTGGGGGGTGAGGGTGCAGGGGGACATGAGTGGGGGCCTGGTGGAGGGTGCCCCTGCACTGCTGGGGGGTGGGGGTGGTGGGAGACATGAGTTGGACATGAGTGGGGGCCTGGTGGAGGGTGCCCTGCACTGCTGGGGGGTGGGGGTGGTGGGAGACATGAGTGGGGGCCTGGTGGAGGGTTCCCCTGGATGCTGGGCGTGGGGGTGCAGGGGGACATGAGTGGGGGCCTGGTGGAGGGTGCCCCTGGATGCTGGGGGGTGGGGGTTCAGGGGGACATGATTGGGGGCCTGGTGGAGGGTGCCCCTGCATTGCTGAGGGGTGGGGGTGGTGGGAGACATGAGTTGGACATGAGTGGGGGCCTGGTGGAGGGTGCCCTGCACTCCTGGGGGGTGGGGGTGGTGGGAGACATGAGTGGGGGCCTGGTGGAGGGTGCCCCTGGATGCTGGGGGTGATAGGGGACATGAGTGGGGGCCTGGTGGGGGCTGCCCATGGTGGCTGGTGGGTGGGGATGGTGGGAGACATGAGTGGGGGCCTGGTGGAGGGTGCCCTGCACTGCTGGGGGGTGGGGGTGCAGGGGGGCATGAGTGGGGGCCTGGTGGGGGCTGCCCATGGTGGCTGGGGGGTGGGGGTGGTGGGAGACATGAGTGGGGGCCTGGTGGAGGCTGCCCCTGCACTGCTGGGGGGTGGGGGTGATAGGGGACATGAGTGGGGGCCTGGTGGGGGATGCCCATGGTGGCTGGGGGGTGGGGGTGCAGGGGGACATGAGTGGGGGCCTGGTGGAGGGTGCCCCTGGATGCTGGGGGGTGGGGGTGCAGGGGGACATGAGTGGGGGCCTGGTGGAGGGTGCCCCTGGATGCTGGGGTGTGGGGGTGCAGGGGGGCATGGGTTGGACATGAGTTGGACATGAGTGGGGGCCTGGTGGAGGGTGCCCCTGGATGCTGGGGGGTGGGGGTGCAGGGGGACATGAGTGGGGGCCTGGTGGAGGGTGCCCCTGGATGCTGGGGGGTAGGGGTACAGGGGGACATGAGTGGGGGCCTGGTGGGGGCTGCCCATGGTGGCTGGGGGGTGGGGGTGGTGGGAGACATGAGTTGGACATGAGTGGGGGCCCGGTGGAGGGTGCCCTGCACTGCTGGGGGGTGGGGGTGGTGGGAGACATGAGTGGGGGCCTGGTGGAGGGTGCCCCTGGATGCTGGGGGGTGGGGGTGCAGGGGGACATGAGTGGGGGCCTGGTGGAGGGTGCCCCTGGATGCTGGGGGGTGGGGGCGATAGGGGACATGAGTGGGGGCCTGGTGGAGGGTGCCCCTGGATGCTGGGGGGTGGGGGTGATAGGGGACATGAGTGGGGGCCTGGTGGAGGGTGCCCTGCACTGCTGGGGGGTGGGGGTACAGGGGGACATGAGTGGGGGCCTGGTGGGGGCTGCCCATGGTGGCTGGGGGGTGGGGGTGGTGGGAGACATGAGTGGGGGCCTGGTGGAGGGTGCCCTGCACTGCTGGGGGGTGGGGGTGCAGGGGGACATGAGTGGGGGCCTGGTGGAGGGTGCCCCTGGATGCTGGGGGGGTGGGGGTGCAGGGGGACATGGGTTGGACATGAGTTGGACATGAGTGGGGCCCTGGTGGAGGGTGCCCCTGGATGCTGGGGGGTGGGGGTGCAGGGGGACATGAGTGGGGGCCTGGTGGCGGGTGCCCCTGGATGCTGGGGGGTGGGGGTGCAGGGTGACATGAGTGGGGGCCTGGTGGAGGGTGCCCCTGGATGCTGGGGGGTGGGGGTGCAGGGGGACATGAGTGGGGGCCTGGTGGAGGGTGCCCCTGGATGCTGGGGGGTGGGGGTGCAGGGGGACATGAGTGGGGGCCTGATGGAGGGTGCCCCTGCACTGCTGAGGGGTGGGGTGGTGGGAGACATGAGCTCGACATGAGTGGGGGCCTGGTGGAGGGTGCCCTGAACTGCTGGGGGGTGGGGGTGGGGGTGGTGGGAGAAATGAGTGGGGCCCTGGTGGAGGGTGCCCCTGGATGCTGGGGGTGGGGGTGTAGGGGGACATGAGTGGGGGCCTGGTGGAGGGTGCCCCTGCACTGCTGGGGGCTGGGGTGGTGGGAGACATGAGTGGGGGCCTGGTGGATGGTGCCCCTGGATGCTGGGGGGTGGCGGTGCAGGGGGACATGAGTGGGGGCCTGGTGGGGGATGCCCATGGTGGCTGGGGGGTGGGGGTGCAGGGGGACATGAGTGGGGGTCTGGTGGAGGGTGCCCCTGCACTGCTGAGGGGTGGCGGTGGTGGGAGACATGAGTTGTACATGAGTGGGGGCCTGGTGGAGGGTGCCCTGCACTGCTGGGGAGTGGGGGTGGTGGGAGACATGAGTGGGGGCCTGGTGGAGGGTGCCCCTGGATGCTGGGGGATGGGGGTGCAGAGGGACATGAGTGGGGGCCTGGTGGAGGGTGCCCCTGCACTGCTGAGGGGTGGGGGTGGTGGGAGACATGAGTTGGACATGAGTATGGGCCTGGTGGAGGGTGCCCTGCACTGCTGGGGGGTGGGGGTGGTGGGAGACATGAGTAGGGGCCTGGTGGAGGGTGCCCCTGGATGCTGGGGGTGCAGGGGGACATGAGTGGGGGGCTGGTGGGGGCTGCCCATGGTGGCTGGGGGGTGGGGGTGGTGGGAGACATGAGTTGGACTTGAGTGGGGGCCTGATGGAGTGTGCCCCTGGATGCTGGGGGGTGGGGGTGGTGGGAGGCATGAGTGGGGGGCTGGTGGGGGCTGCCCATGGTGGCTGGGGGGTGGGGGTGGTGGGAGACATGAGTGGGGGCCTGGTGGTGGGTGCCCCTGGATGCTGGGGGGTGGGGTTGCAGGAGGACATGAGTGGGGGCCTGGTGGGGGCTGCCCATGGTGGCTGGGGGGTTGGGGTGATGGGAGACATGAGTTGGACATGTGTGGGGGCCTGGTGGAGGGTGCCCTGCACTGCTGGGGGGTGGGGGTGGTGGGAGACATGAGTGGGGGCCTGGTGGAGTGTGCCCCTGGATGCTGGGGGGTGGGGGTGCAGGGGGACATGAGTGGGGGCCTGGTGGAGGGTGCCCCTGGATGCTGGGGGGTGGGGGCGATAGGGGACATGAGTGGGGGCCTGGTGGAGGGTGCCCCTGGATGCTGGGGGGTGGGGGTGATAGGGGACATGAGTGGGGGCCTGGTGGAGGGTGCCCTGCACTGCTGGGGGGTGGGGGTGCAGGGGGACATGAGTGGGGGCCTGGTGGGGGCTGCCCATGGTGGCTGGGGGTGGGGGTGGTGGGAGACATGAGTGGGGGCCTGGTGGAGGCTGCCCCTGCACTGCTGGGGGTGGGGGTGATAGGGAACATGAGTGGGGGCCTGGTGGGGGATGCCCATGGTGGCTGGGGGGTGGGGGTGCAGGGGGACATGAGTTGGACATGAGTGGGGGCCTGGTGGAGGGTGCCCTGCACTGCTGGGGGGTGGGGTGGTGGGAGACATGAGTGGGGGCCTGGTGGAGGGTGCCCCTGGATGCTGGGGGTTGGGGGTGCAGGGGGACATGAGTGGGGGCCTGGTGGAGGGTGCCCCTGCACTGCTGAGGGGTGGGGGTGGTGGGAGACATCAGTTGGACATGAGTGGGGGCCTGGTGGAGGGTGCCCCTGGATGCTGGGGGACGGGGGTGCAGGATCACATGAGTGGGGGCCTGGTGGAGGGTGCCCCTGGATGCTGGGGGGTGGGAGTGATAGGGGACATGAGTGGGGGCCTGGTGGGGGCTGCCCATGGTGGCTGGTGGGTGGGGGTGGTTGGAGACATGAGTGGGGGCCTGGTGGAGGGTGCCCTGCACTGCGGGGGGGTGGGGGTGCAGGGGGACATGAGTGGGGGCCTGGTGGGGGCTGCCTATGGTGGCTGGGGTTTGGGGGTGGTGGGAGACATGAGTGGGGGCCTGGTGGAGGCTGCCCCTGCACTGCTGGGGGGTGGGGGTGATAGGGGACATGAGTGGGGACCTTGTGGGGGATGCCCATAGTGGCTGGGGGGTGGGGGTGCAGGGGGACATGAGTGGGGGCCTGGTGGCGGGTGCCCGTGGATGCTGGGGGGTGGGGGTGCAGGGGGTCATGAGTTGGACATGAGTGGGGGCCTGGTGGAGGGTGCCCCTGCACTGCTGAGGGGTGGGGGTGGTGGGAGACATCAGTTGGACATGAGTGGGGGCCTGGTGGAGGGTGCCCCTGGATGCTGGGGGGTGGGGGTGCAGGGGGACATGAGTGGGGGCCTGGTGGAGCGTGCCCCTGGATGCTGGGGGGTGGGAGTGATAGTGGACATGAGTGGGGGCCTGGTGGGGGCTGCCCATGGTGGCTGGTGGGTCGGGGTGGTTGGAGACATGAGTGGGGGCCTGGTGGAGGGTGCCCTGCACTGCGGGGGGGTGGGGGTGCAGGGGGATATGAGTGGGGGCCTGGTGGGGGCTGCCTATGGTGGCTGGGGGTTGGGGGTGGTGGGAGACATGAGTGGGGGCCTGGTGGAGGCTGCCCCTGCACTGCTGGGGGGTGGGGGTGATAGGGGACATGAGTGGGGGCCTTGTGGGGGATGCCCATAGTGGCTGGGGGGTGGGGGTGCAGGGAGACATGAGTGGGGGCCTGGTGGAGGGTGCCCCTGGATGTTGGGGGGTGGGGGTGCAGGGGGACATGAGTGGGGGCCTGGTGGCGGGTGCCCCTGGATGCTGGGGGGTGGGGGTCCAGGGGGCCATGAGTTGGACATGAGTGGGGGCCTGGTGGAGGGTGCCCCTGGATGCTGGGGGGTGGGGGTGCAGGGGGACATGAGTGGGGGCCTGGTGGAGGGTGCCCCTGGATGCTGGGGGGTGGGGGTGCAGGGGGACATGAGTGGGGGCCTGGTGGAGGGTGCCCCTGCACTGCTGAGGGGTGGGGGTGGTGGGAGACATGAATTGGACATGAGTGGGGGCCTGGTGGAGGGTGCCCTGCACTGCTGGGGGGTGGGGGTGGTGGGAGACATGAGTGGGGGCCTGGTGGAGGGTGCCCCTGGATGCTGGAGGGTGGGGTGCAGGGGGACATGAGTGGGGGCCTGGTGGAGGGTGCCCCTGCACTGCTGGGGGTGGGGGTGGTGGGAGACATGAGTGGGGGCCTGGTGGAGGGTGCCCCTGGATGCTGGGGGGTGGGGGTGCAGGGGGACATGAGTGGGGGCCTGGTGGAGGGTGCCCCTGGATGCTGGGGGGTGGGAGTGATAGGGGACATGAGTGGGGGCCTGGTGGGGGCTGCCCATGGTGGCTGGTGGGTGGGGGTGGTTGGAGACATGAGTGGGGGCCTGGTGGAGGGTGCCCTGCACTGCGGGGGGTGGGGGTGCAGGGGGACATGAGTGGGGGGGCCTGGTGGGGGCTGCCCATGGTGGCTGGGGGGTGGGGGTGGTGGGAGACATGAGTGGGGGCCTGGTGGAGGCTGCCCCTGCACTGCTGGGGGGTGGGGGGTGATAGGGGACATGAGTGGGGGCCTTGTGGGGGATGCCCATTGTGGCTGGGGGGTGGGGGTGCAGGGGGACATGAGTGGGGGCCTGGTGGAGGGTGCCCCTGGATGTTGGGGGGTGGGGGTGCAGGGCGACATGAGTGGGGGCCTGGTGGCGGGTGCCCCTGGATGCTGGGGGGTGGGGGTGCAGGGGGTCATGAGTTGGACATGAGTGGGGGCCTGGTGGAGGGTGCCCCTGGATGCTGGGGGGTGGGGGTGCAGGGGGACATGAGTGGGGGCCTGCTGGAGGGTGCCCCTGGATGCTGGGGGGTGGGGGTGCAGGGGGACATGAGTGGGGGCCTGGTGGAGGGTGCCCCTGCACTGCTGAGGGGTGGGGGTGGTGGGAGACATGAGTTGGACATGAGTGGGGGCCTGGTGGAGGGTGCCCTGCACTGCTGGGGGGTGGGGGGGGTGGGCGACATGAGTGGGGGCCTGGTGGAGGGTGCCCCTGGATGCTGGGGGGTGGGGTTGATAGGGGACAGGAGTGGGGGCCTGGTGGAGGGTGCCCCTGGATGCTGGGGGGTGGGGGTGATAGGGGACATGAGTGGGGGCCTGGTGGAGGGTGCCCTGCACTGCTGGGGGGTGGGGGTGGTGGGAGACATGAGTGGGGGCCTGGTGGAGGGTGCCCCTGGATGCTGGGGGGTGGGGGTGCAGGGGGACATGAGTGGGGGCCTGGTGGAGGGTGCCCCTGGATGCTGGGGGGTGGGGGTGATAGGGGACATGAGTGGGGGCCTGGTGGGGGATGCCCATGGTGGCTGGGGGGTGGGGGTGCAGGGGGACATGAGTTGGACATGAGTGGGGGCCTGGTGGAGTGTGCCCTGCACTGCTGGGGGGTGGGGGTGGAGGGAGACATGAGTGGGGGCCTGGTGGAGGGTGCCCCTGGATGCTGGGGGGTGGGGGTGCAGGGGGACATGAGTTGGACATGCGTGGGGGCCTGGTGGAGGGTGCCCTGGATGCTGGGGGGTGGGGGTGCAGGGGGACATAAGTTGGACATGAGTGGGGTCCTGATGGAGGGTGCCCTGCACTGCTGGGGGGTGGGGGTGCAGGGGGCCATGAGTGGGGGCCTGGTGGAGGGTGCCCCTGGATTCTGGGGGGTGGGGGTGCAGGGGGACATAAGTGGGGGCCTGGTGGAGGGTGCCCCTGGATGCTGGGGGGTGGGGGTGATAGGGGACATGAGTGGGGGCCTGGTGGGGGCTGCCCATGGTGGCTGGTGGGTGGGGGTGGTGGGAGACATGAGTGGGGGCCTGGTGGAGGGTGCCCTGCACTGCTGGGGGGTGGGGGTGATAGGGGACATGAGTGGGGACCTTGTGGGGGATGCCCATAGTGGCTGGGGGGTGGGGGTGCAGGGGGACATGAGTGGGGGCCTGGTGGCGGGTGCCCGTGGATGCTGGGGGGTGGGGGTGCAGGGGGTCATGAGTTGGACATGAGTGGGGGCCTGGTGGAGGGTGCCCCTGCACTGCTGAGGGGTGGGGGTGGTGGGAGACATCAGTTGGACATGAGTGGGGGCCTGGTGGAGGGTGCCCCTGGATGCTGGGGGGTGGGGGTGCAGGGGGACATGAGTGGGGGCCTGGTGGAGCGTGCCCCTGGATGCTGGGGGGTGGGAGTGATAGTGGACATGAGTGGGGGCCTGGTGGGGGCTGCCCATGGTGGCTGGTGGGTCGGGGTGGTTGGAGACATGAGTGGGGGCCTGGTGGAGGGTGCCCTGCACTGCGGGGGGGTGGGGGTGCAGGGGGACATGAGTGGGGGCCTGGTGGGGGCTGCCTATGGTGGCTGGGGGTTGGGGGTGGTGGGAGACATGAGTGGGGGCCTGGTGGAGGCTGCCCCTGCACTGCTGGGGGGTGGGGGGTGATAGGGGACATGAGTGGGGGCCTTGTGGGGGATGCCCATTGTGGCTGGGGGGTGGGGGTGCAGGGGGACATGAGTGGGGGCCTGGTGGAGGGTGCCCCTGGATGTTGGGGGGTGGGGGTGCAGGGCGACATGAGTGGGGGCCTGGTGGCGGGTGCCCCTGGATGCTGGGGGGTGGGGGTGCAGGGGGTCATGAGTTGGACATGAGTGGGGGCCTGGTGGAGGGTGCCCCTGGATGCTGGGGGGTGGGGGTGCAGGGGGACATGAGTGGGGGCCTGCTGGAGGGTGCCCCTGGATGCTGGGGTGTGGGGGTGCAGGGGGACATGAGTGGGGGCCTGGTGGAGGGTGCCCCTGCACTGCTGAGGGGTGGGGGTGGTGGGAGACATGAGTTGGACATGAGTGGGGGCCTGGTGGAGGGTGCCCTGCACTGCTGGGGGGTGGGGGGGTGGGCGACATGAGTGGGGGCCTGGTGGAGGGTGCCCCTGGATGCTGGGGGGTGGGGTTGATAGGGGACAGGAGTGGGGCCTGGTGGAGGGTGCCCCTGGATGCTGGGGGGTGGGGGTGATAGGGGACATGAGTGGGGGGCCTGGTGGAGGGTGCCCTGCACTGCTGGGGGGTGGGGGTGGTGGGAGACATGAGTGGGGGCCTGGTGGAGGGTGCCCCTGGATGCTGGGGGGTGGGGGTGCAGGGGGACATGAGTGGGGGCCTGGTGGAGGGTGCCCCTGGATGCTGGGGGGTGGGGGTGATAGGGGACATGAGTGGGGGCCTGGTGGGGGATGCCCATGGTGGCTGGGGGGTGGGGGGTGCAGGGGGACATGAGTTGGACATGAGTGGGGGCCTGGTGGAGTGTGCCCTGCACTGCTGGGGGGTGGGGGTGGAGGGAGACATGAGTGGGGGGCCTGGTGGAGGGTGCCCCTGGATGGCTGGGGGGTGGGGGTGCAGGGGGACATGAGTTGGACATGCGTGGGGGCCTGGTGGATGGTGCCCTGGATGCTGGGGGGTGGGGGTGCAGGGGGACATAAGTTGGACATGAGTGGGGTCCTGATGGAGGGGTGCCCTGCACTGCTGGGGGGTGGGGGTGCAGGGGCCATGAGTGGGGGCCTGGTGGAGGGTGCCCCTGGATTCTGGGGGGTGGGGGTGCAGGGGGACATAAGTGGGGGCCTGGTGGAGGGTGCCCGTGGATGCTGGGGGGTGGGGGTGATAGGGGACATGAGTGGGGGCCTGGTGGGGGCTGCCCATGGTGGCTGGTGGGTGGGGGTGGTGGGAGACATGAGTGGGGGCCTGGTGGAGGGTGCCCTGCACTGCTGGGGGGTGGGGGTGCAGGGGGACATGAGTGGGGGCCTGGTGGAGGGTGCCCCTGCACTGCTGGGGGTGGGGGTGGTGGGAGACATGAGTGGGGGCCTGTGGAGGGTGCCCCTGGATGCTGGGGGTTGGGGGTGCAGGGGGACATGAGTGGGGGCCTGGTGGAGGGTGCCCCTGGATGCTGGGGGGTGGGAGTGATAGGGGACATGAGTGGGGGCCTGGTGGGGGCTGCCCATGGTGGCTGGTGGGTGGGGTGGTTGGAGACATGAGTGGGGGCCTGGTGGAGGGTGCCCTGCACTGCGGGGTGGGGGTGCAGGGGGACATGAGTGGGGGGGGCCTGGTGGGGGCTGCCCATGGTGGCTGGGGGGTGGGGGTGGTGGGAGACATGAGTGGGGGCCTGGTGGAGGGCTGCCCCTGCACTGCTGGGGGGTGGGGGGTGATAGGGGACATGAGTGGGGGCCTTGTGGGGGATGCCCATTGTGGCTGGGGGGTGGGGGTGCAGGGGACATGAGTGGGGGCCTGGTGGAGGGTGCCCCTGGATGTTGGGGGGTGGGGGTGCAGGGCGACATGAGTGGGGGCCTGGTGGCGGGTGCCCCTGGATGCTGGGGGTGGGGGTGCAGGGGGTCATGAGTTGGACATGAGTGGGGGCCTGGTGGAGGGTGCCCCTGGATGCTGGGGGGTGGGGGTGCAGGGGGACATGAGTGGGGGCCTGCTGGAGGGAGCCCCTGGATGCTGGGGTGTGGGGGTGCAGGGGGACATGAGTGGGGGCCTGGTGGAGGGTGCCCCTGCACTGCTGAGGGGTGGGGGTGGTGGGAGACATGAGTTGGACATGAGTGGGGGCCTGGTGGAGGGTGCCCTGCACTGCTGGGGGGTGGGGGGGGTGGGCGACATGAGTGGGGGCCTGGTGGAGGGTGCCCCTGGATGCTGGGGGGTGGGGTTGATAGGGGACAGGAGTGGGGGCCTGGTGGAGGGTGCCCCTGGATGCTTGGGGGTGGGGGTGATAGGGGACATGAGTGGGGGCCTGGTGGAGGGTGCCCTGCACTGCTGGGGGTGGGGGTGGTGGGAGACATGAGTGGGGGCCTGGTGGAGGGTGCCCCTGGATGCTGGGGGGTGGGGGTGCAGGGGGACATGAGTGGGGGCCTGGTGGAGGGTGCCCTGGATGCTGGGGGGTGGGGGTGATAGGGGACATGAGTGGGGGCCTGGTGGGGGATGCCCATGGTGGCTGGGGGGTGGGGGTGCAGGGGGACATGAGTTGGACATGAGTGGGGGCCTGGTGGAGTGTGCCCTGCACTGCTGGGGGGTGGGGTGGAGGGAGACATGAGTGGGGGCCTGGTGGAGGGTGCCCCTGGATGCTGGGGGGTGGGGGTGCAGGGGGACATGAGTTGGACATGCGTGGGGGCCTGGTGGAGGGTGCCCTGGATGCTGGGGGTGGGGGTGCAGGGGGACATAAGTTGGACATGAGTGGGGTCCTGATGGAGGGTGCCCTGCACTGCTGGGGGGTGGGGGTGCAGGGGGCATGAGTGGGGGCCTGGTGGAGGGTGCCCCTGGATTCTGGGGGGTGGGGGTGCAGGGGGACATAAGTGGGGGCCTGGTGGAGGGTGCCCGTGGATGCTGGGGGGGTGGGGGTGATAGGGGACATGAGTGGGGGCCTGGTGGGGGCTGCCCATGGTGGCTGGTGGGTGGGGGTGGTGGGAGACATGAGTGGGGGCCTGGTGGAGGGTGCCCTGCACTGCTGGGGGGTGGGGGTGCAGGGGGACATGAGTGGGGGCCTGGTGGGGGCTGCCCATGGTGGCTGGGGGTGGGGGTGGTGGGAGACATGAGTGGGGGCCTGGTGGAGGCTACCCCTGCACTGCTGGGGGGTGGGGGTGATAGGGGACATGAGTGGGGGCCTGGTGGGGGATGCCCATGGTGGCTGGGGGGTGGGGGGTGCAGGGGGACATGAGTGGGGGCCTGGTGGAGGGTGCCCCTGGATGCTGGGGGGTGGGGGTGCAGGGGGACGTGAGTGGGGGCCTGGTGGAGGGGTGCCCCTGGATGCTGGGGGGTGGGGGTGCAGGGGGACATGAGTTGGACATGAGTGGGGGCCTGTGGGAGGGTGCCCCTGGATGCTGAGGGGTGGGGGTGCAGGGGGACATGAGTGGGGGCCTGGTGGAGGGTGCCCCTGGATGCTGGGGGGTGGGGGTGCAGGGTGGACATGAGTGGGGGCCTGGTGGAGGGTGCCCCTGGATGCTGGGGTGTGGGGGTGCAGGGGGACATGAGTGGGGGCCTGGTGGAGGGTTCCCCTGGATGCTGGGGGTTGGGGGTGCAGGGGGACATGAGTGGGGGCCTGGTGGAGGGTGCCCCTGCACTGCTGAGGGGTGGGGGTGGTGGGAGACATGAGTTGGACATGAGTGGGGGCCTGGTGGAGGGTGCCCTGCACTGCTGGGGGGTGGGGGTGGTGGGAGACATGAGTGGGGGCCTGGTGGAGGGTGCCCCTGGATGCTGGGGGGTGGGGGTGGTGGGAGACATGAGTGGGAGCCTGGTGGGGGCTGCCCATGGTGGCTGGGGGTGGGGGTGGTGGGAGACATGAGTGGGGGCCTGGTGGAGGGTGCCCCTGGATGCTGGGGGGTGGGGGTGCAGGGGGACATGAGTGGGGGCCTGGTGGGGGCTGCCCATGGTGGCTGGGGGGTGGGGGTGGTGGGAGACATGAGTTGGACATGAGTGGGGGCCTGGTGGAGAGTGCCCTGCACTGCTGGGGGGTGGGGGTGGTGGGAGACATGAGTGGGGGGCCTGGTGGAGGGTGCCCCTGGATGCTGGGGGGTAGGGGTGCAGGGGGACATGAGTGGGGGCCTGGTGGAGGGTGCCCCTGGATGCTGGGGGTGGGGGTGATAGGGACATGAGTAGGGGCCTGGTGGAGGGTGCCCCTGGATGCTGGGGGGGGGGTGATAGGGGACATGAGTGGGGGCCTGGTGGAGGGTGCCCTGCACTGCTGGGGGTGGGGGTGCAGGGGGACATGAGTGGGGGCCTGGTGGGGGCTGCCCATGGTGGCTGGGGGTGGGGGTGGTGGGAGACATGAGTGGGGGCCTGGTGGAGGCTGCCCCTGCACTGCTGGGGGTGGGGGTGATAGGGGACATGAGTGGGGGCCTGGTGGGGGATGCCCATGGTGGCTGGGGGGTGGGGGTGCAGGGGGACATGAGTTGGACATGAGTGGGGGCCTGGTGGAGGGTGCCCTGCACTGCTGGGGAGTGGGGTGGTGGGAGACATGAGTGGGGGCCTGGTGGAGGGTGCCCCTGGATGCTGGGGGGTGGGGGTGCAGGGGAACATGAGTGGGGGCCTGGTGGAGGGTGCCCCTGCACTGCTGGGGGGTGGGGGTGGTGGGAGACATGAGTGGGGGCCTGGTGGAGGGTGCCCCCTGGATGCTGGGGGGTGGGGGTGCAGGGGGACATTAGTGGGGGCCTGGTGGAGGGTGCCCTGCACTGCTGGGGGGTGGGGGTGCAGGGGGATATGAGTGGGGGCCTGGTGGGGGCTGCCCATGGTGGCTGGGGGGTGGGGTGCAGGGGGACATAAGTTGGACATGAGTGGGGTCCTGATGGAGGGTGCCCTGCACTGCTGGGGGTGGGGGTGCAGGGGGCCATGAGTGGGGCCTGGTGGAGGGTGCCCCTGGATTCTGGGGGGTGGGGGTGCAGGGGGACATAAGTGGGGGCCTGGGTGGAGGGTGCCCCTGGATGCTGGGGGGTGGGGGTGATAGGGGACATGAGTGGGGGCCTGGTGGGGGCTGCCCATGGTGGCTGGTGGGTGGGGGTGGTGGGAGACATGGAGTGGGGGCCTGGTGGAGGGTGCCCTGCACTGCTGGTGGGTGGGGGTGCAGGGGGACATGAGTGGGGGCCTGGTGGGGGCTGCCCATGGTGGTTGGGGGTGGGGGTGGTGGGAGACGTGAGTGGGGGCCTGGTGGAGGCTACCCCTGCACTGCTGGGGGTGGGGGTGATAGGGGGACATGAGTGGGGGCCTGGTGGGGGATGCCCATGGTGGC